>NC_139562.1:62250665-63450665 GCF_965112155.1 Podarcis liolepis
CACTATTCAATTTTACTTTGACAACCTTTGTTGGTGCCATTCCTGTTGCTAACCACAGAAACCAATCCCCTTTTCTCTCTCTCTTCATCTTGCCGTCGATGGACCATCTTTGTCCTGCAGCTTTCAAACCAACTTACTTTCCTGGAGCTCATCATAAAACGTCTATTCATTTGTTCACCATTTCTTACTTGCCGTCAACAACATTGTTGTTTTGCAAAGGTGGCTTACACCAAAGCAGGGTTTCTTATCCCTATCTCATCCACGGATGAGATACGAGGCTTTCAGGCCTCATGCTGGCTTAGAGCTTCCTAAGCTTGTCATCAAACCTCTCCATTCTGAAGGAAATCAGCCCTGAGTGCTCACTGGAAGGACAGATCTTGAAGCTGAGGCTCCAATACTTTGGCCACCTCATGAGAAGACTCCCTGGAAAAGACCCTGATGTTGGGAAAGATGGAGGGTATAAGGAGAAGGGGACGACAGAAGACGAGATGGTTGGACAGTGTTCTCGAAGCTATGAACATGAGTTTGACCAAGCTGCGGGAGGCAGTGGAAGACAGGAGTGCCTGGCATGCTCTGTTCCATGGGGTCATGAAGAGTCGGACATGACTAAACGACTAAACAACAACAACAACAAAGCTTGTCATCCCCTATCCTATGATAAAGGAAATTATTTCCCATAATGAACTGAGAGGCGGTTCTGACATTCCACAATCAAGTCAATAAGAAGTACCCAAGATGTGCCAATGCATAAAAACTTGGGATCCAAGTTAAAGTAAGGGACCCCTGGACGGTTAAATTCAGTCAAAGGCGACTATGGGGTTTCAGTGCTCATCTCACTTTCAGACCGAGGGAGCCGGCGTTTGTCCACAGACAGCTTTCCAGGTCATGTGGCCAGCATGACTAAACCACTTCTGGCAGAACGGGACACCGTGACAAAAACCAGAGCACATGGAAACGCCATTTACCTTCCCGCCGCATCAGTACCTATTTATCTACTTGCACTAGTGTGCTTTCGAACTGCAAGGTTGGCAGGAGCTGGGACAGAGCAACGGGAGCTCACCCCGTCATGTGGATTTGAACCGCCAACCTTCCGATCGGCAAGCCCAAGATGCTCAGAGGTTTAGACCACAGTGCCTGGGTCTGAAGTAGGGATAGACAACATAGGAACTTAGACTAGCCTGCTGCATCAGACTAGTGGTCCATACAGTCCATCATCTTGTTCTTGCAGTGGCCAAAACTGGACATTACTACAAGAGTGCCCTGCCCACCTGAGATTCCCAACAACTGATATTCAGAGGCCCAATCAGGAAGTGGAGAGTTCGACCGAATATTACGAGGCAGCTCTACATATCTGCTGTCTCTGCAGGAGTGTATCCTCCCCCCTCCTTTTTTGCCAATTCTTTTTACTGATTTTCCATAATTTTTAACAAATTGTCACAAAATTAATACATTTCCTTCTGATACCTCTTGAGTAATGCTTGGCCTGAGAAAACAGATCTTGCTTCCTCCCAGACAACATACACACATTCCTCATTAACATGGCCTTGATTTGTAAACATGGGTAGGCAAACCAAGGCCCGGGGGCTGGATCCGGCCCAATCAACTTCTAAGCCTGGCCTGCGGATGGTGTGTTTTTGCATGAGTAGAATGTGTCCTTTTATTTAAAATGCATCTCTGGGTTATTTGTGGGGCCTGCCTGGTGTTTTTACATGAGTAGAATGTGTGCTTTTATTTAATGCATCTCTGGGTTATTTGTGGGGCTTAGGAATTCGTTCATTTTTCCTCCAAAAAATATAGTCCAGCCCCCCACAAGGTCTGAGGGACAGTGGACCGGCCCCCTGCTGAAAAACTTTGCTGGCCTTAAACATAGCTGTCTGATATCTGGCCCCAGCCTCACTGATGTGGCATGCAGAGGGTGAAAATGAAACCCCTAGAATTTTTTTTTTGTATAAATATATAATATACATTCCTCCCCTCTAACACTGCCAATCTCCCAGTATAACCCACCCTTCACATTTCGCCAAATTTATCCTTCACTTTAACAACAACCAGTTCATTAATAAATAAACACAATCCATATATCTTCCTGCGTATTCTAAAGGGGACTCCCATGCCTTTAAAAGTGTGGTGGTGGGGAATTCAATTGCTCTTTTAATTGCTGAAGTGTTTTATTGCACATTTTAATCACGCTCAGCATTTATATTTTAATATTTTAATGGCATTGTTTTATTGTGCAATTATGGTATGTTTTCAATTATTCAGTATTTTAACAACATTCTCTGTGTTGGATGCAGCTTGGAAGCCGTCTGGGCATTATGTGGTATTATTATTATTATTATTATTATTATTATTATTATTATTATTATTATTTGTGTGTTCAGACCCAGAGACCACCCCCTAATTAAAAACACATTTGACTCAAATTTTAGTTTTGGTTTTTGGCAGAATTTAGGCCACAACTTTGTTGATTACAGAAAGTGAGTGTTTGCATAGGCAGCGCTGACCGAGGGCACCAGCATAGGTCAGCCAAGGGTGAACACCTGATGTAGGCGAAAAGTCTGGGAACAGACTATGTTCACCCCCCAGATGCTCCCCTGGACTCAGGCACGGGCACAACCCCCTTTCGGCGTTTGACCAAACCAAGCTGAGTCCCTGGATTCCTTTAACAGAATACCCTTCACATAGGGATGGCGAGATCGTTCTCCCATCCCTATCACATGAACTATCCACAAAATTACAAGTTGTGACGATTTGCTACGTGGCAGGCGAAACCCAAATGGCAACAGCCAATCAGCCAAGTGGGGAAATTTCCTGCTGTGCCCTTGTCCCAACAACAGACGACACACGATGGCATAGCAAGGTCAATCGCAAAATGCCCTAAAAGTAGGGAGAGGTGGGCAGGTGTTCCAATGCACGCACTGAATGAGGAAGCTCTGGGTCACATACAATCCATTTAGACTGCACCCCATTGGCCAGATTAAACCCAGCAACGAGGGACCTACCAATTGGGTGTTGTGGCTATCCAGTAGACCCACCCACAACACAAGGGTTCAGTCTCCAGGTCTCACCGCAACATGTGCCCTCTTTTAGGAAGAATACGATTAACCATCTTGCTGAACATCTACCCAACAAGCAAGTTAGTGCTATTTCAATACCTCCCCCCCATGAATGAACACAATGTGTATTCCTGAAGTCCCACTTGACACCATGTTGCACAATGGGTATTTAATTTGTCTGTCTTTTGGGAAACTGATGTCCATATGTAGCAGAGCAAGTACAGCAGAACTGTAGTTAGAAATACCAGTGGATTCTTGAAAATGATAGCATCAAGAGATTAACACTGCTACTGAGCATCGTACTAGGAACTGAAATTATTTCTAGGAAGCAGTCACATGTTAAGTGAAGAGCCAAGTGCACTTAGTTAAAATGCTTACATCCTTTTTGTGTCCATATGTATTAGGGGAAATACAAAACATGTCCTAAATAGATATGTCTTAGCTAGCCTTCTTTCTCCAGATCGCTTTTATTAATTTTCCAAATTCTTACAGCAAACCATATTTAATTGAATTTATTACAATGTCTTAAAATCATGTTTCCTGATTTTAGCTTGGTGGCTCAGAGGCAGAGGCTCTGCCCAGATTCAATTCCCGGCATTTCCAGTTAGGGATGCAGAATAACACTCAACAAACAGGTCAACTAACGAAGGCTTTAGGCTTTATTCTCTCTCTTGTTTAGTTTTAAGGCCAGTTGATTTGCATTGTGTTATACAATGGTGCCTGGATGGAATTTTAAACGACATACTTACTTATTGACACTATGATTGTTTGTCACTGTTCCTAATGCACCTTTCCCCTGGAAAGGTTATATTTATTGCATACCCTCCAACATTTCTCCGACGAAAATAGAGATGTCACCTCCAACATTTCTCCAATGAAAATAGGGAGATTCTGGGTTCAAATCAGAAACTGGAATGGCTTCTCTAAATCCGAGACTGTCGCTGGAAAACAGGGACGCTTGGAGGGCCTGTAATTGTTGTACATCAGTGTGTTGCAAGACACTTTGGGCACTGTTTGTTGAGACGAATGAAGCAATGAACATAGCTATCTTCCAATGGGGTGTTTTTATGAATGAGTCATTGACTCTAAAATATGCGATCAGGAGCATAAGCTAATAATGGTTCAGTGCCTAGGACTTGCCGATCGTCAGGTCGGCGGTTCGAATCCCCATGGTGGGGTGCGCTCCCGTTGCTCGGTCCCAGCGCCTGCCAACCTAGCAGTTCGAAAGCACCCCCGGGTGCAAGTAGATAAATAGGGACCGCTTACTAGCGGGAAGGTAAATGGCGTTTCTGTGGGCTGCGCTGGCTCGCCAGATGCAGCTTGTCACACTGGCCACATGACCCGGAAGTGTCTTCGGACAGCGCTGGCCCCCGGCCTCTTAAGCGAGATGGGCGCGTAACCCCAGAATCGGACACTACTGGCCCATACAGGCAGGGGTACCTTTACCTTTAAGAATCATTAGCACGTCAATCTTTCCAATAACCACTTCCATAGTCAAGGTGTCAACTCAAGCTTCCCATTTTCATCATTGCTTTCATCATTGAAAAAGAACCACTAATGCTGAAGACACTAATTATGGTCTTTGCAGGGGCTGAAATCAACATCTTCCTATTTGTAGACAAATAGGGTAGGTTTCTTGTCTCATCAAAGATCAATCAGATGTGTCGAAAGGAGGGTGGCATCTGATCTGCTACAACAAAAAGGCTGACATGGGTAATTAGGATTATCTTTGGCATTTGCAGATGTTCATGATGTTACACGCAACCAGTTCCTTGTATAATGATCGGTACCGTTGGTAAATCTGGGGATGTTGTAAGAAACCTGACAATGCCATGTTGTACGGAGTTTTGCAATCAATGGTTTCTTCATGGCTGAAATCCTTACTCCAGTCTTTGAGATATTCAAGTTGGTTCCTGACAGTGCCTTCCTGCCCTGATATGACCTCTGAGATCCCAGGTTTAATGTTGGTGCAGTGTGACCCAATTTGTAGACTGTTCTCTGATAATGATCTCCTTATACTGCTGCATTGAGCTTTGGCAGAAATTCAGAGGAACCTTCCGTGAAAACTTCCCTTAGCCCAGATGAATAAGGCCTTTATTAAATATCAACCAATTGCCCATCAGCACAATGGACGGCCTTTTCATTCTCCCATCTACTGTTTCTCCTCTTTAATTTCTGCATTTTATAAGATGGTGCATTGCTCTGGGGAAGAATGCATTTGTTCACAGGGAGCACGTGAGCGGCAAAGTTATTAGCAGCTCTACAGAAAAATATGGAAGCAATTTCAACTCAAACACTTCCTAATGGAGGGCGGGGTGTATTGTTTAGTCCTGAGGGCTGCACTAACTTCTGGGTAGCTTTTGGGGAGGCTGCACACCAGTGGTGGTCAGGGTCAAAGGCAAAAGCAGAAAGAGCAATGAATATATGTTTAACATTTCTACACTAGGCTAGTTTCTATGGGTACACACTCCACTTTACCCTCAGGGATGCGGGTGGCACTGTGGTCTAAACCACTGAGCCTCTTGGTCTTGCCAATCAGAAGGTCAACGGTTTGAATCCCTGTGACAGGGTGAGCTCCCGTTGCTCTGTCCCAGCTCCTGCCAACCTAGCAGTTCAAAAGCACCCCAGTGCAAGGTACCGCTGCAGCAGGAAGGTAAACAGTGTTTCTGTGTGCTCTGGTTTCTGTCATTGCACCAGAAGCAATTTAGTCATGCTGGCCACATGACCTGGAAAGCTGTCTGTGGACAAACGCTGGCTCCCTCGGCCTGAAAGCGAGATGAGCGCCGCAACCCCATAGTCACCTTTGACAGGACTTAACCGTCTTGGGGTCCTTTACCTTTTTTTATCCTCATAGTTCAAAGACACATTCCAGGTATGGAAAAACACTCAAGGAGGTTGTGGTGCAGGGACAATGAGGGTTGTGGTTTGGGAAGTGTCCGAAGGGGTAGATAGAAAACCCTTCCCACGCAGACACAGAAAACCCTTCCATGTTTAGCATGGGACCCATGTGTGGATTATGATGTGATTATCCAGTAGATAAACAATCTTGTCATCTCACTATCACACACATGGATACGGTCAATCACAACTTCTCATCACATATGTTTCAAACCATATGATTTTTTAAAATATTTTTCTTTTTATTAAAGATTTCTTGGTTTACAAAAATACGTGCATTGTCTCTTTTTTCAAGTTGTGTTTTCTACAAATCAGTTTCATTTGTTGTGAGACATTAGTGTTGCATTACAGTGTTAGGTTAGGAAGAAACGAGGGGGGAAGAGGGGGAGGGGGAACAGTGGGTGGGGTAGATAAATAGCAATGCTTCTATTCTTCTGCTTAGTGTATGTGTGGGGTTTTGTGTCAGCATCACTTGTGTGGGTCCTCTTACTATTCGCTTGTACTTCCTTGGTGTGAGAGAGGATGGGGGTCAAACCATATGATTTAAACCTCCAAATATGTATTCTCTGGGGGGACAGGACTGCACACTCGCTCCTATGCAGATGTGCAGCTCCTATAGGATTTTTTCTCCCCCTCCTCGTGGGGAATGTATATTGCAGCTCGGAATTTGGGCTGGAAAAGTCATACCGAGACAATCCCACCTGGATTGTTACTTTGCTTTCTGATCTGCAATTAATAAAAGTCAGATCAAAAGCCTGGGATGTGGTATCTTATTTCCATTTGCTTTCCAGATCCTTAGAAATACCAGACAGATGTTTTAATTCACTTCATAAAAGCCTGTGCGAGAGCTGAGTATCGGTGGAGGTTTAAAGAAAGACTGTAGGCACGCAGGGCTGACCTTCTCTTTGAGTTTGCTTTCATGCAGCACGCCGTTGTCATCCCACTAATTTTCCTCAAGCACTCATCTGGCATCCTTTAAATCAAGCCTGCATTTTCAATCCATAACCTTAATATGAATATGTATGTATACTGTGTGCTGCAATCTCACATTTCTGAGACTTCAAAGCATTTCTGTAAAGATTACTTCATGGCGGGGAAACCCGTCGGAAAGAATGTAGCTATACACCTGCGATCGCTTAGTGCTTTTCATCCTCCTGTTGATTTCGGAGAGTGGCGGTTGGGGAATGTACCATTCATTTCCTAGACTCCCACCCCAACCCCCTTTTATGAATCCCACTAAAATAATTTGTATCCCACCTCTCAAGTTTTAAAAAGAAACACAAACCCACCATTGCAGCTTCTATACCAGGGGCAGGCAACCTACTGCATTCTGAAATAAGTTTTATTTGGTTTTACAAGTATGAAATTATAACAATACAAACATATACAGCGGTACCTCGGGTTACAGACGCTTCAGGTTACAGACACCTCAAGTTACAGACTCCACTAACCCAGAAATAGTACCTCGGGTTAAGAACGTTGCTTCAGGATGAGAACAGAAATTGTGCGGTTGTGCAGCAACAGGAGGCCCCATTAGCTAAAGTGATACCTCAGGTTAAGAACAGTTTCAGGTTAAGAACGGACCTCCAGAATGAATTGTTCTTAACCCGAGGTACCACTGTACATCCACATTTAAAGATTCCTTCTACTGTGTCTTTTTCAATAATCTATATTTTATATCACTCCATTGTCTCCATAGTACTTGCTATGTTACAAGTGTTATTGGATTCCTGCTAATGCTTCCATCTGCTTACAGTGGTCTCCAAGATCAATTATAATTTCCCCCCATTATTTGTTAAAGTTTTGGTCTTCCTGGTTCCTGAGCATTCCGGTCAGTTTCGCCATTTTGGTGTAGTCCAACAGTTTAATTTGCCATTCCTCTCTGCTGCATTCTGTTTTTTTAATATATATATAACAATTTATTAATTTAAAATAAACCTAAAACAACAATATATAAAGAAAAAGCAAAACAAAAAAACCCCATAATAATAATAAAAAAACCCATAATTTTTGCTTGACTTCTCTCCTCTCTCCCTCTTGGTTTCATTGTTTAATGCTTGCTCACTCATGTCCTTATAGTCTTATAATCTTAATAATCCATTTTTTAGACCTTGTTCATCTTAATACAAGTGTGTTACGGTATTTAAAGTTATACTGATGTAAAATTCTATACAGTTGTACCTCTTGTTACGTCAGTCTCCATCTGTGGTTTTTCAGGATATGACAGGATATGAATGCAGCAAACTCGGAAGTGTATACTTTCGGGTTTCGCCGCGCACACACGCGCAGTTGTGTGCGCAGAAGCAGTGCTCTAGTTGTGGACTTTTCGGGGTGCGAACAACACCCCGGAACGGATCGAGCCTATAACTGGAGGTACCACTGTACACAAAGCTTTAAAGATGAGCATTAAACCTTTACCCCTTTTTTATTATTCAAAGTCCTCTTTTTGTCTTGGGTTCTACGCTAACTAGTTTGCCCTGTATAGTTCAATAGTTTAGTTTACCAGTCCTCTTCCTCTTCTTTAACGGAGGCTTCTTCCCTCTACTGCATTCTGGATGTGGTTAGACTGCAGTTCTTCTCCAGCATGGGCAATAGTGAAGAATGATGGGAGTTGTAGTCTAACAACATCTAGAAGACTACCCTGTTGTATAGCCTGCTACAGTCTATAGACTGCTAAAAACATGCATGTATCCTGTTTGGCGTATTGTACATGCATGCTGCATTTAGGCACATCAGATTATTTTTAAAGACCCTCATAACCAAATTTTGTGCATTCCTCTTGATCATCTGATTGGCAATGATTTCTAAGGATCATCGTTAGGACGCAAGAATGTGGCTGGATGAGGAATTATTGAGGGTTGCCAGGGGAAATGAGAGTAATAAGAAACCTTATGGATTTGATGCATACATTTGTGAGTATGTAACAGAGGTGCTCTTTCTGGAAAACGTGTAGCTTGGCCCTTGGCTATATTCAGCTGTGAAGATTTCAGAACAGAACTTTGCTATGAATTGCAGATGCTCAGAAAAAGGTGAGGCACCGAACACAGAATTTAAACTTCTTGACAATTTCAGGTTTCCATTTTGAAAGAAAAGAAAACAAGTATCTAGTCCTCATGGCTACAAAGATGTGTATTTCCACAATGCCTGTTGAAATATCAGAAACCAGATGGGTAGCAGAATGGACTGCCTGGGCACATAGGATTTAAATTTGGAGAGCACACAGCCCTGGTTAAAGTGGATCGAAGGTTGAGAAATTATAGGATGGCCTACAGGCTGTGCCTCTTGCACAGGTGTGAATGTGGAAACACCTGTTGCTTGGCGAGTCCCCTCCCCCAAGTGAAATGAAGACACTGGACATATTATTTAAGGTTAATGGGCATAAAAAGGCCACAACTTTATTGATTACAGGAATTGGAAGGTATTGGCCTTAGGCATTGGCTCCTATCGACTACCCGGCATGGGGACCGGGAAGGGTAATCCACCAGCCGTGGGAGTCCTGTTGAAGTAGGCCAACTAGGATCCCACGGGTGCCACCACTCGGGGCGTGCCAGAGGCCCTTACCTCCCTAGGTTTCGGACAGGGGGAAGGTGATGGCGCTTCCTTCCCCCTTCATTTGCATAACAATTAACCCCTGCCAATGCCTAACCGCCAATACTGAAGAAGTTGTGACGTTTGCTACGCGGTAGGCGAAAAAACCCAAAGGCTGGAAGTGTGCCAAGTTGGAAAAATTCCTACCAGGCCCCTTGCGGCGACCAACCGGAGTCCATAGCAAGGTCAAAGCTAACTAACCTAAAGGGTGGGTGGGATGGAAAAACCGGGGAGCTGGAACGGGGCAAAGAGGGCGGTCCCCGGGCACGCCGGCCTTAAATGGGCTAGGCCACGCCTCCCCTGCCCGCCGATTGGCGGGCCGGGTCGCAGACACGCCCGGGGATTCCCTCTTCTCGCGAGGGCTAAAACCAGCCCCCGCGTGTGTGGGAGGGGGTGGCCCGCAACCCCCCCTCCTCTTGAGCTCAGAAGTGGCTTTGTAGAAAACTTGCCGTAAGCATAATGCAAAACTCTTCCACAGGAACAACAGAGTATCCCATAGGCCTTCTAAAGAACAATCGATTTATATGCTTAGAGCAAATATAACTTCTCTATTTCTCCTCATGCGCAATCACAACCCATGTCAGGCTGACCTAGTTTGAAATTTTAACATATTGACTTATCATGGCTTGTTTCTAACAGAATTTCCTCCTCACATCGGCTTGCTGTGTGAGACATTCTAGGCTACTTCTCAGCCAGCCTGCAGCCAATGTCATTCTGACCACCTTGTTTTGTGACTGACCTGGAATGAACTCTGATAAGTCACAGCCATTTCTTTTTAAAAGAATACTGAAGTGATGCATTGTGGGAGTCACACAGGGGAAGCTGGGGTGTAACCTCAGGTAAACTTGACCAAAGTTGTTGCAGTGAATTTGGACAGCGTCCGGGAGGCAAGGGGATCTCTTACTGCAAATCATGCTCCTTTGAAATATTACATCCATATTACACAATAATGTCAAGCGAAGGTTAAGAGGCGCACGATAAACACAACTCCTTATGCCCAGAGGTAGAAAGAAGATAAAGTCCCTACTAGAGAAGAAGGGCAAATTGAACTGTTGGACTACACCAAAATGGCGAAACTGACCAGAAAGCTCAGGAACCAGGAAGACCAAAACTAATAAAGAATGGGGGGAAAAAATGATAATTTATCTTGGAGACCACTGTAAGCAGATGGAAACATTAGCAGGATTGCAATAACACTTGTAATGTAGCAAGTACTATGGAGACAATGATGTTATATAAAATATAGATTATTGGAAAAGATGCAGTAGAAAAGGTTTAATAAAAGGAGCCATGGAGGGGAGGTGGGAAGTCCAGAGATCTGGAGGAATCTGTAAATGTGGATGTGAATGGTTGTACACTGGTACCTCAGGTTAAGGTGTGGTACGGAAGCTGTACTACCCAGGACAGGTTGGGGTTGTGCAGAGTTGTTAAGGCAGCAGAGAGCATTGTTGGCTGCCCACTCTCCACCTTAGAGCAGATTTATGCCACAAGGTGCCATAGGAAGGCACTGGACATAGTAAAAGATCCATCGCATCCTGGTCACTGTCTCTTCGAGCTCCTGCCGTTGGGACGGAGATACAGGACGATGAAGACAAGAATGAGCCGTCTTAAGAACAGCTTCTTCTCCAGAGCGATCTCGGCCCTGAATGGGAAGCCTGGACTTTGAAAGTCATCTAATCTTCCTTGCTGTATTATACTGTATTGTTTTAATTAGTGTTTTTATAGTTTTTTTGATTTTGTGTGGAGTGCCCTACCTGGGTGGATGGAGCAGCCAAGTAATTTCGTTGTCCCCGAGAGAGGGCAATGACAATAAAGATATTATTATTATTATTATTATTATTATTATTATTATTATTATTATTATTATTATTTCGTTCCGGAGGTCTGTTCTTAACCTGAAACTGTTCTTGACCTGAAGCACCACTTTGGCTAATGGGGCCTCCTGCTGCTGTCGCGTCGCTGGAGCACGATTTCTGTTCTCATCCTGAAGCAAAGTTCTTACCCTGAAGTACTATTTCTGGGTTAGCAGAGTCTGTAACCTGAAGCGTATGTAACCTGAAGTGTATGTAACCCGAGGTACCACTGTATTGTTATAATTATATACTTGTAAAACCAAATAAAAGCATTTCAAAAAACAAAACAAAGACACAATCCTTTATAACCACCCCTGCCTTGGAAGGATGTCCAGTGCATTTCCCATCATTGCCAAATCCTGTCACAAGAGAAACTTAACGTATTTGTTCCCATTGACACCCATAGCCTGGAAAGGTTTATGTATCTGCAGCATAATCCGGAGAACTGTGTGGACATCCATTAAGGAAGGGGTGGATTTGCTAACCCCTTCTGACCTGTGTATTTGGGGGTACACCAAGCCTGATCGTAGGAACAAGCCACATATGCCTAGTGTCTGCCTGCCGGGCCACCTCTTGGCTAAGGGAGGTCCTGCTATCTCACTGGGGGGGGGGGGAATGAACGAATTCCTATGCCCAACAAATAACCCAGAGATGCATTAAATAAAAGCACAAATTCTACTCATGTAAAAACACCAGGCAGGCCCCACAAATAACCCAGAGATGCATTTTAAATCAAAGGACACATTCTCCTCATGTAAAAACACACTGATTCCTGGACCATCCGTGAGCCGGATTTAGAAGGCGATTGGGCTGGATCCAGCCCCCGGGCCTTAGTTTGCCTACCCATGCTTTACATAGACAATCACGCAACATTCAGCTATGAATATTGACATGAATTTATGCCTGAAAACTCATTACTAGGATAATTAATTTTTTGGAAAGCAATTTATGCTGCAGTTTCAAATGCATTCACACCTGCCCATGTGTCTTACAGAACACAAACAAAGATGTACAGCACATGTGAGTGGCCATTCTCCTTAAATCAACATTCAGTGGCCCACCATGGCACATAGCTGTCAACGTACAGATTTGAAAATAAGGGACCAGCAGGCCAAAATAAGGGATTTTCCAAGCACAGGTATGGTATGTTCAACTTCTCAGCCCCTCCAAGCCAAAGGCAGAAAGCCCAGCCAGCAGCCAAATGAAGCCTCAAGTGGTGGTTCCCACAGCGCAGCAACCCGGCAAAGGGGATGCAGCAAGGAAAACCACTGTCACCTCTCTGCTGGGAAGTGCTGAGCAAAGGTGAGTCCCCAGGCAACGCGGCGGATTTGATCGGCACAAGGTATGCAAGCTCCACCCCCAGTCGTTCTTAGACTCCTTATTGGGTGAGCAACACAGCCAAGCAACACAGTTGGAGCCTCCCTCCTCCCTGGCCGGCAGGGAGGGAGGGAGGGAGATGAGCTGCTTCCTTTGAAACCCGGGAAATTTAAGGGACATCATCAATAAGGGACAGCAGCGGGACACAGTGCTGGGATAAGGGACTTTCCCGCCAAATAAGGGACAGGTTGACAGCTATGCCATGGCAGCAAGAGCACAGTAGGACCTTCACAGGCTATGCCAAGTTGAGTCAGGTACTCAAAATGCCCTGCGGTGATGGACTTCATTTCCCTTTTTGCAGCGATGCAGCTCATGGCATCAGATTGAACACTGCTTCTCAGGTCAAATCAGTGTTTGTTCAGATGCTGACATGCCCCGGCCATTTTGCCAGAAGAAAGTATGCCCTTCCAAAAGCACAAAGCTCCAGAGACACTGGCAGAAGTGCCGCTCAAGTTGGGAATCAAAGAGATCTCCCACCATGATCAGGCTTTCTTTGAGCCAGGGATGATGGAGGGTTCAGATTGCTGCACATTCCTATATGAGTCGCACCTGAGCCGCATATCTTGCGGCAGTTTAGACCTTAGTCAACCATCAGATTTAGCACTTCTTCCAATGAGATGCTGCTCTGAGCAGTTTAGGCATAGTGAAAATGCAGACAAAGCTGCTCGCTGGGTGGAATGGCAGCAATTCGAAAGCACACCAGTGCAAGTAGATAAATAGGTACCACTGTGGTGGGCTGGCAAATGGCATTTCTGTGCACTCTGGCTTCCGTCACGGTATCCCGTTGTGCCAGAAGCGGTTTAGTCCTGCTGGCCACATGACCCGGAAAGCTGTTTGTGGACAAACGCTGGCTCCCTTGGTCTGAAAGCGAGATGAGTGCCGCAACCCCATAGTCGCCTTTGACTGGACTCAACCGTCCAGGGATCCTTTACCTTTACTTTACCTTTTTGCTATACTAGCTTGCCTCCAATAAGAGGGTGGGATTGGGGTGGGCTGGCTGGTGTGGTGCACACATTGGCAAAGCTTTCCAGCACTCTTGCCAGGGCATTTGCCAGGGCCCCACCTCTCTGCCCCTCTTTCCCATTAAGCAACAGCAACCCACCTACTGGGAAGTGAGCATAGTGACTCTACTTCTCTGCTCCCTGAGCCCCCAGGAAGCCAGTTCTGCATTTAAATATGTCTTCAAATATTTTTGAGAGGACCCCCCCCCCCCAATTTCTGATTAATGAGGGGCTGGAATGATGGATAAAAACAGGTGAACGTGACCAAGAAATAGAAGCGCTTCACCAGTCGCTAGAGTTGCAAAAAGTAGAGTTTTCACTCCTTAAGAGTAATTAGTATTAGAAACTCACCTCTGAGGTGGGGTTTCCGGATCAATAAATTGTAAACATTTATTTCAGTCATCATAGACAAAGGATAGGAATACAAAGGAGCAGTATATACCTCGGGTTACATACGCTTCAGGTTACAGACTCCGCTAACCCGAAAGTAGTAACTTGGGTTAAGAACTTTATCTCAGGATGAGAACAGAAATCGTGAGGTGGCAGTGTGGCGGCAGCGGGAGGCCACATTAGCTAAAGTGGTGTCTCAGGTTAAGAACAGTTTCAGGTTAAGAACGGACCTCTGGAACGAATTAAGTTCTTAACCCGAGGTAACACTGTAAGGGGAAAGTAAAATGTGAGATACGTAGAACGATAGAACGAGGGAGAAATGAATAAAACCTGAGAAACAATAGGAACTATGGTAAACGACATGACATTACAAAGGGATATAAAGATGGCAGCAATTACACAAGAATAATTAGCAAACAGAAATAATTGGCAAATAAAAATAACCAACTAAAAGTAATAGCTGGCAAATAAAAATAATGAACTAACAGAAATAACTGGCAAATAAAAAATAATTAACCAAACTGCTACTAGCCAATAAAGCATATATATTACTGAGCCTTAAATGGCACCCTCCTAAAACTCCCACCAGTTCAAACTAGTTAAAAGTGTATTAATTTCCCAGCTGAATAGTAATTTAGGCTAATGATTAAAGTGTGTGTGTGTGTGTGTGTGTGTGTGTGTGTGTGTGTTGGGGGACTGCAAGCAAGGATCTAAGGAATGGGTTCCTTTGGGTTCAGTGGGGAAACTGGGAAAAACTAATGCAGCATTGTGTGGACAGGATTCACAAAGTTCTAAAGGCAGAAGGTTCACTACCCTGCAGGGCTGTTGCTTCCACTTACCAGGAGGAAAAGGGGTGAGAAGGCATGAAAGATGGGGCCACGTGGATGCAAACAGTCCATTGCTCCTGCCACTGCAGCCGCAATCCCCTGATTGGCCTGCCGCCTTGATCCTTAGCGAACTACTTCTGTCCAAATGTGGCAAGGCTTATGAGGAATGCGGTGCCGAAATCCCAAGGGAGCAGAATGACTATTTATGTGACCATAGCTGTGCGGATGTTATAGGCCCAGCGATGGAAAGGAGATAAAGTCCCTGCCAGAGAAGAATGGCGGATTCCATTCAAAAGTTGATGGGTTATGCCAAAATGGCTAAAAATGACTGGAATAATCAGAACCCAGGAAGACCAAAATTTTAATAAGGAATGGATTTTTTTTTAATAATTTATCTTGGAGACTATTGTAAACAGTTAAAATCCTTAGCAGGATTGGAATAACACTTGTAGTTTAATGGTGAATTTTGGACACAATTGAGAGGTAAAAGATTTGGATTATTATAAAAGATCCAGGAGGACATGATTAACAGTAGGATCCACAAAGGGGAGAAGGGAAGTCCATGAGATTCCTTGGAATCTTGTTTCTATGTTGCATGTTGGATATGTGACTGATTCTTTTTTAATTTAAAACACCACACACACACACACACACACACACACACACACACACACACTCTATATTCTCTCTCTCTCTCTCTCTCTCTGTGTGTGTGTGTGTGTGTGTGTATACACACACACAGTACATATATATACAGTATATATATATATATATATATATATATATGCTTTCGTAGATTTTCACGGGTACAGGAATGCAGGTTTTGGTGTCTTCGGGTGTCTTCCCGTGTAAGAGTTGGGGTGTCTAGGCGACGTTTCGACGAGGTCTCACTCGTCATCTTCAGGCTGGTGCTTTCGGCTTCTTGTTACTGGAACAGAGCAGGATCTCAGTGTTTGAGTTCCTATAAATACTGTTGAGGGGGGTGGTGTATAGCACACACACATATATACACACACACACACACACACACACACACACACACACACAAACACAGTATATCTATACTGTGTATATATGAGGTTTAACTTTATTCATCCATCTTTACTCGATAGTGGGATGCGTGTGGCGCTGTGGTCTAACCCACTGAGCCTACGGCTTGCCGATCGGAAGGTCAGCGGTTTGAATCCCTATGACGGGGTGAGCTCCCGTTGCTCGGTCCCTGCCAACCTAGCAGTTCGAAAGCACGTCAAAGTGCAAGTAGATAACAGTCAGGGGTACCTCTACCTTTTATGATTTAGAAGGGTTGGGTGGTCCAATGGGAGAATAACAGCTCAGGACTGCAAAACTTCAAGGACCGCCTTTCACCATATAAACCATCCCGGACTCTGCATTCATCATCTGAGGCCTTTCTTGTGCCTCTTCCGCATGAAGTCCGGAGGATGGCAACACGAGAACGGGCCTTTCCTGTAGTGGCTCTGCCTTTGTGGAATGCTTTCCCTAGGGAGGTTTGCCTGGCACCTTCATTATATATTTTCAGCACCAGGCAAGAACATTCCTCTTCAATCAGACCTCTGGCTGATTCATACCCTACAGTCTTTTAAATATATTTGTGGGAAGGGGGGCTATTGTTTTTGTTGTTTTGGTTTAATTATTTACTTGTGTTTTATCTTGACTTTTATTCTGTGAACCGCTCCAAGATCTTTTGTTGAAGGGCGGTATATGAATTTAATAAATAAGCAAATTGAGTACAGTAGTACCTCGGGTTACATACGTTCAGGTTACATACGCTTCAGGTTACAGACTCCGTTAATCCAGAAATAGTGCCTCAGGTTAAGAACTTTGCTTCAGGGTGAGAACAGAAATTGTGCTCCGGCAGTGCGGCAGCAGCAGGAGGCCCCATTAGCTAAAGTGGTGCTTCAGGTTAAGAACAGTTTCAGGTTAGGAAAGGACCTCTGGAACGAATTAAGTACTTAACCTGAGGTACCACTGTATGGGCTCTTTCTACAGCTGGAACTTCCCTGCCCCATCTCAACCCACCAAAAGAACCATTAAAAGAAAACAGAGCTTGCATCAGAGCTGGATAAGTGGATGTGTTTAAAGAGCACATTGAATTTGCCTCAGTCAGTCTCCAAATGGTTTGTTTGTATGTTCAGCCTTGCTTTGCCATAGAGGGTTTCCCCGCACAGACCGAACTTAGGGCCAAGTCGGTGCTCTCCCTCAGGGGAGAGGCAAAGAGCAGAAGAACTTGAAAGGTAAAGCTTCTGCCAGGGTGGAGATCTTAAATCAATGGTCGCTTTCAGAAAGGATCGACATTGTTCCATAAAATGCACGCGTGTTATTTGCATGGTTTAGGATTCGGCGACTTTAAGAGGGCAGAAAGTTGGCTTTCTTCCGAGGATTCGGATGGGGGTATTCCCTCCTCGGAACGTGAACCACTTCCAATAATACTAGTTACAGTACAGTAATCATAACATGGAGTTTGGACACAGGGAGTGGGGGATTTATATACTTCATTTTATGAAGTGGTTTGGCTTTCCTCGGCCAATTCTGCAGACTCCTATCGCACAGCCTAACAGTATTCAAATGGCTATTTATATTTGTGTTCATGTCCTAGAGTAACACTGCCAGTACACTACAACCTCTCCATTGTAAATGTTTTCCAGCATGAACAAGCAAAGCTAGTTTCCCAGCCAAGAAACAGACTGGAGCAGGAAGTGATCTCAGCAGGCATATCCTTCACTTCTGGAGTTAATTTTGCTTGAGCCAAAAGTCATACGAGGACACAGGGAACAGCCTAACATTTAAAATGCAAGTCAATAAAATAGGCCGCAGATTAAAAGTATATTGGAGTCCATTAGAATCCCTTCCTCTTTGTTTGTTTTAAATCTTCACTTCTGCAATTAAAGTAGGAACATGCCCTCCCCTCCATGTATGGCAGTATTTGAGTTATCAAGGAGTTAGTCGTCTAATGGATTGAGGTTGAATCCTGTTAAGACAGAAGTACTGTTCTTGGGGGACAGGAGGCGGGCTGGGGTGGAGGACTCCCTGGTCCTGAATGGGGTAACTGTGGCCATTCAGGAGGCACAGGTCAGTTCTGTATCCAGGGCAGCTGTCTACCAGCTCCATCTGGTATGCAGGCTGAGACCCTACCTGCCCGCAGACTGTCTTACCAGAGTGGTGCATGCTCTAGTTATCTCCCGCTTGGACTACTGCAATGTGCTCTACGTGGGGCTCCCTTTGAAGGTGACCCAGAAACTGCAACTAATCCAGAATGTGGCAGCTAGACTGGTGACTGGGGGTGGCTGCCGAGACCACATAACACCGGTCCTGGAAGACCTCTATTGGCTCCTTAACTGTCCTGGGTTTCACTTTCAGGCAGGAATCCTCCCCAGGTCTTCCTGGAGATGCCAGTTACGTTTCCAAGCACAATTCAAAGTGTTGGTTTTGACCTTTAAAGCCCTAAATGGCCTCTGCCCAGTAAACCTGAAGAAGCATCTCCACTCCCATTGTTCTGCCTGGACACTGAGGTCTAGCACAGAGGGCCTTCTGGTGGTTCCCTCACTGCGAGAAATGAGGCTACGGGGAACCAGGCAAAGGGCCTTCTCAGTGGTGGCACCCGCCCTGTGGAACGCCCTCACATCAGATGTCAAAGAGATAAACAACTACCTGACATTTAGAAGTCATCTGAAGGCAATCCTGTCCAGGGAAGTTTTTAATGTGTGACATTTTAATGTATTTTTAATCTTTGTTGGAAGCCTCCCAGAGTGGCTGGGGTGGCCCAGTCAGTTGGTTGGGGTACAAATAAATTATTATTATTATTATTATTATTATTATTATTATTATTATTATTAATGTTTTCAGTGACTTAATAGATGCAATGATACGGTGGCACAGTCCTCTCGGAGTGGGGGTGGGACTGCATCAGTGTTCAAATTGGTAATTTGTATTAAGATGTTCCCACCTGAAAAATGTACATGCCAGGTGAAAAGCCGTTTTCACTCAGTTTTCTTCCTTTTCTTGCAAGAGCTACAGTTTTTGAAATGGCCTGTTTCAGCCACAACCAAATGTGAAAATTAAGGTGGTGCAGTCTCTACTCTAAGGACTGTGCCTACTAATTATTGTGCATGCAAATTAGGATCGGCTCTGCTCCTGATGGCTGCAGATACAGCTTATATGTAGTTGAAAGTGTGCCAGCCTCAGCAATGTGCACACCTGTCACTAAATGTAACTTCTGGTTCAAGCAAACACCATGTGCAAAATCTGTGTGGTGCATGATTTCCTTCTACTCTTTAGAAGGAGAGGCAAAAGACACATGACACCAGTCAAGCTTGCAAAAATTTACCATTTGCCCGACAATAAATGTTGGAAATGTAATGAGACTGAAGGTACATTTTTTCACCTTTGGTGGACATGCCCAAGGGTTAAGACATTCTGGGAGATGATTTATAACGAAATGAAAAAGATATTTAAATATACTTTTCTGAAGAAACCAGAGGCCTTTCTCCTGGGCATGGTCGGCCAATTGGTGCCAAAGAAGGATAGAACTTTTTTTATGTATGCAACAACAGCAGCAAGAATACTCATCGCGAAGTATTGGAAGACACAAGATTTACCCACCCAGGAAGAATGGCAGATGAAGTTGATGGACTATATGGAACTGGCGGAAATGACTGGCAGACCAGGGAGAAGAATCAGTGGAAGAAGACTGGAAAAAGTTTAAAGACTATTTACAGAAATACTGTAAAATTAATGAATGTTAGAAAAATGTTGGAATGAAGTTATATGGCTGTCAGGGAACTGACATCAGAGCAGAGTGGAGAGGCGAGGCTCCCAGATTCTGCAGGAGAGGGAACTAGTAAGGGAAGAGAGAGAACGTCCTCTGGGGAAAGAAGTCCAGGTGACACCAGGAAGAAGGGTGAGGCAGAGAGCACTTCGGAAGGGAGGCTCCGGGACTCTTCCAGTGAAGTCAGTGAGGAGGGTGGAGGACACCACTTGGCACGCCCACTCTGCACAGAAGGCTTCCACGCAGAGAGGCGAGGCGAAGGTTGTCCCTTAAGGAATTCTTATGCTGGAGGAAATTTAGGAGACGCCCACTGACAGATTCTGCCAGCGACTGAGCAGCAGCGCAAAGGGCTGCTCAGTCAGGGAGAGACACAACCACCCCTAAGCAGTTTGGAACAGCTGGAGGTTTACACACAAGCAACCCCAATTCCCTTGACAATGGCTTTAGTAGAAATGTTATAAGGAATTAAGTATAGATAGATTAATAGAGCATTAAAGGGAAAAATAAGGTTAGAATGTGTTAAGATAATTATAGGATAGAAAACACAGGAAGATGGAAAGGAATTGCTGAAACAATTAATAGAAGTGGAATACAAAAAGGGAGGTGTGAGGAGGTCATGGAAATAAGTGAATGAAAGATAAGATATTGAAATTGGATTGTGTTTTAAATGGTTTTTGTTTTGTTTTGTTAGTTGTTTGTGTTAGTGTTTTGTAGTGTTTTTTGTATTGTATTGTATTGTTGTATTGTTGTTGTTTTTCTTGGTTTTCTGTAGTGTTGTGTTTAAATTGTTGAAAAATTAATAAATATTATTTTTTTAAAAAAGAAGGAGAGGCAAAAGAGGAAGGTTCACAGAGATCAGGTGATTCCTGTGCATCTTCCTAGGTACATTTACCTGGGTCTTGTGTTATTTCTCAAGCACATTGGCAGGCACATGTGTGATTTCTTAGGCCTAGAGCCACATCCAGGACTGCAGTACCTCTGTCTCTTTCCCTATGAACCTACCTGGACTCTGAGATGACCTTCTGAGGCCCTTCTTCATGTGCCTCCTCCTCAAGAGGTCCGGAGGGTGGCAACATGAGAACGGGGCCTTCAATGCAGTGGCTCCCCATCTGTGGAATGCTCTCCCCAGGGAGGTTCGCCTGGCACCTTCACTATACACCTTTAGGCACCAGGCAAAAACGTTCCTTTTCAACCAGGCCTTTGCCTGACTTGATCTACATCCTATACCCTGTTTAAAAATGCTGGCTCTTTTGGGGTTCTTTTTTTATTGGGTTCCTGGTTTTGTTTTGATTTTATGTATTTTGTATGTATTTTATGGGTCGTAGGTGGCGCTGTGGTGTAAACCACTGAGGCTTGGGCTTGCCAACCGGAAGGCTGGCGGTTCAAATCCCCACGATGGGGTGAGCTCCCGTTCGGTCCCAGCTCCTGCCAACCTAGCAGTTCGAAAGCACGTCAAAAGTGCAAGTAGATAAATAGGTACTGCTCCGGTGGGAAGGTAAACTGTGTTTCCGTGCACTGCTCTGGTTTCGCCAGAAGCGCCTTAGTCATGCTGGCCACATGACCCGGAAAAACTGCCTGCAGACAAACATTAGTTCCCTCGGCCTGTAAAGCGAGATGAACGCCGCAACCCCAGAGTCTTTCACGACTAGACTTCACTGTCAGGGGTCCTTTACTTTTTTAAGTACAGTGGTACCTCAGGTTAAGTACTTAATTCGTTCCGGAGGTCCGTTTTTAACCTGAAACTATTCTTAACCTCAAGCACCACTTTAGCTAATGGGGCCTCCTGCTGCTGCCGTGCCGCCGGAGCACGATTTCTGTTCTCATCCTGAAGCAAAGTTCTTAACCCGAGGTACCATTTCTGGATTAGCGGAGTCTGTAACCTGAAGTGTATGTAACCTGAAGCGTATGTAACCCAAGGTACCACTGTATTTTATATTTTATGTGAACTGTCCTGAGACCTTCGGGTATAGGATGGTATAGAAATGAAATGAAATATAAATAAATAAATAAATAAATAAATCCACCACATCTATGCTATTTTCTGGTACTCTGTGGTGCCACAGCACACCTTTGTTGTATGTCAGGGACTGGCTGGACTATGAAGAGTGGTGGGACACTCTACCTGGAGAAGCCTACCTAGGGAAGTCTCAGAAGAGGAAGTCTGAGAGCCAGGGTGGGTGGAACATGGAGGACAGGTCAGAGGATGAAGGCGGGGGGGGGCACAATGGTTGCGTGCTGAACAAGCCACAGGCTTGAGTGTGAGAGAGGAAGAAGACACAGAAAGCACTGCAGATGCAGGAGAGGCAGCTGAGGAGGAGCTGGGGGCTGAGGCTGCAACAGGAACCTGCTGGTCCTACAGTTCAAAGCCCTAAACGGCCTGGGCCCAGAATACCTGAAGGAGCGTCTCTGCTGCCATCGTTCTGCCTGGACACTGAGGTCCAGCTCTGAGGGCCTTCTGGTTGTTCTCTCACTGCGAGAAGTGAGGCTACAGAGGCTACTGGTTAGGCAGAGGGCCTTCTCAGCAGTGAAGGACTCAGAGACTTTTGCATGTAGCACAACAACGAGCCCAGAGGTTTTTTTGGGTGGGCTACCCAGCAAAGTTTAAGACTGTGGGGGAAACAGTCAGATGGCGAGGAGACTTAGAGGGAAGTAGGAGGCCCAGACCACCAGTTCTGGCAACTGCTTCACTGGGGCCAGTCTCTGTATTCTGTTTTCTTGAGTAAAGAATCAACTTCACTGCTCATCTCTGATTCTCCAGGCTGACCTGCAGCCCTGACACTGTAGCACAGCAGTTTGGCCATGGGTTCAAATCCCACAGTGCTCTGTGCTTTACAACAGCACCCCATTGTCTTGGAAGAGAAAGAACCACACATATCAGTAACATCTTTGGAAAGCACATTTCAGCTCTTTTCTTATTTGGCAATGTTTCACTATTGATATTCTTCCTAAAACAGGCCCTTAACTGGTTATCGATAACCACAATCTTACTTTTAACTGTAATTTTATTATGCACATTCATTTTTCAAATCTGTTGATTTTCTCTGTAGTTTGATCATTTTATGTCTACTGTTCCAATGACCATTTTTATCACTATTTTAAATGAGTATTTTATACCGTTTCATGCAAACCTCTTGTTTTAAGTTCAATATAAATCTTTTAAAACAACAAATTAATAAACCTTGGGGAACTTACGATATGAAAATTTACGGAATTTCAGCAGCAAGTTATGGGACATGCACTGATTGGAAATGAAGCAGTTATGAGGCATCAGGCATAAGCCTGCATTTTATTAATGTTTGATCAGGACTTGTATATTAGAGAGAGCCTAAAAGATTTTCAAATGTTTCAATGCCAGGCAGAGAAAACCTTGGCCATTCTCCTAAGACAAGGGGCCCCCTTTTTGATTGATAGCAGAAAACAATTCTCGAAGTCATAAAAGCTGAAATTACAGACTAAAAGCAGGACATTGACCCTACATGTTACAGAAGATAACAAAGGCAGAGATAAATATAATTAGGAATGGGCAAATAGTAAAATGATACCATGGGCCTCTCTTAAAACCTTGAGCTGTATTTTCTAAGGCCAGAGGTAAATGGGAGAAAAAACATCTAGCTGGGAAGTCTTTTTAAAGCTGTTTCTTCCTTAAACAGATAATGGGAAAAGCAGCTTGCTAAAGGGGGGGGATGTGAACTGAAGAGCCTTCTTTTGAAACTGTTTTAAACTGAGTCCTTTTCTTTCTTTCTCTCTCTACTTTAAAAAGGCCTTATTCCTTTTAAGAGGCTATCTGTGTTGTGTATTAAATATGTTGGCTTAAATGTAATTATGCAAAGGATTTAACAAATGCTAGAAGAGTTGTATTTATCTTGAAATTAAGTCAGCCACCAGTCCAGCCTCTTGCCAGACAAGAAGACGCCATCAAATGCTGTCCTGATATATTAGCTGCCAGACATTTGTTTAGAAACCTTCAAATGAAGGATATCTTTCAATGTTGATGTGAAACTCAAGATCCTTGACATATGTTTAAGATAAAAATTTAAGATTAACCATTTGTTTTAGAAGGCAATAGGGCAGGGAGGGCAAGAGGTGAGCTGGTAATTAAGATTCCTTGTTGAGACACATGTAAGATATATTACTACTTATTTGTCATTTATAGATGTAACAATATATAGCTGTTTGTGTTCCTTATAAGGACAGAAGGATATGGGTGTATCTTTTTGTGATTGGTTATAGCAATCAGCCAATAGGAAATCCAACCAGGCTGATTGGACAGAGGCAGCCCAAGGAGGAGCAAAGGGGGCTGGATTAAGGGAATATAAGTGCTGGCCATAATGGCAGGAGGCCAGGCCAGAGCTTGGTAACCATATACCACTGTGCCTCTCATTTATTTGTCTGACAAATAAATAATTATTTTAAATTCTCTATTGCTGCGTTGAATATTTCATTCCAGCTAAGCGTTAACCACAAGCAGGGTGCTACATTTTATGGTGCCCTGTGACTCGGATAAGTGGTCTGCTGGAACGCAGCCCCTTCGCTCTACTGAGCAGGGTACAAGAGAGAGGATCTCTAAACTGCTTACCCAAGCGCGCACTGGTAAATTTTTCCAGGGGGAACGCAGAAGTCTCGTCTGTCTGATACCCTGCTCACTGGCGGCGACGGACCGGGGGGAAACGGAACCAACCAGGGGTAAGTGCACAAAGGGATTTTTGGCCCTCCAATTAATTGGGAGGAAGAGAAGTCTTGATCAAACTTCTGCGTCTCAGTAAGTGGGAACTGAGTACGCTAGGTGGTTGGGTATATCAGATGGTGGTCTGGTGGGGGAAAAGGGGAAGTTGGGAGGTAGTGTGTGGTGAAGTATCCAGCGCATTGTATGTGTGAGAAAGTACAGAGCAATCTGTAGCTGACCTGAGTGTGGAGTGGGTAGTACTTCGGTTCCCAGTGAGGCGACTCCATCTGGGCAAGAAACCCCACGAAGCGTGTGTGTGAGTGACTGAGTGGATACTTCACAGGGCCATACAATGGGAGTTGGGGGTTCAAAAGGGGAAAATACACCTCTTGAATGTATGTTAAATAATTTTAAGAAAGCCTTCTCAGGGGCGTATGGAGTCAAAATGACGCCAGAGCGCCTGAGAACGTTATGTGAATTAGAGTGGCCAAAGCAAAATACTGGATGGCCATCTCAGGGAACTTTTGATATAAATTTAGTAAGCAAACTTTGGTCTAACATCGCCAAAGAAATTGGAGGGTGCCCAGAACAATTTTCATATATAGATTCCTGGCTGAGCACATTAAATAAAAATCCTCCATGGATAAGGGAATGCAAAGTCCAACGATGCAAATTATTGGCTGTAAAAGCCGAAGCCAGGAAAGGAATCTTGCCAAATAAACTCAAACCCATTTTTGAGGGACCAGAGGAAGAGCTGCTTCCACCTCCACCCTATGCTCCACATCGAAGGGAGCCTAATCCAAACACTCCACCAGTTGTAACCCCAAGGCAAGAAAGTGGAATGAATAATGGGGCTGGAGTCACAGAACTTGATTCCTTGATAGATTATGATAAATATCTTCAGGAGGCATTGGAGGCCTATAATAAAGCCCAAGCAGAAGTGGTTATTCCATCTGTGAGTCCCAGTAGAACTCCATCTACAGTCTCTTTTAGTGAAACAACTGATTGCCTACCCCAAACTCCTGTACATCCAAGTCCTAGAGAATTATTACAGAAGTTACAGGGAGACCTTAATCGGTCAGCAAGCAATACAGCCAGGCGTATAAAGCTGCTAAAAGAACGCCTTGGGACAAATACCATCCCCTATGATTTGAGGCCCCTAGAGCAAAGCGAAGAGAAAGATCACGTAGTAGCCCCTCTCAGAAGAGTATTTGATGCACTTGAGGAGCCTGTGCTGGTTAACGGGCTACCTGGACCAAGGCCACCTCGAACGTCGACTCTGCAATATATTCCATTCACAACTACGGATCTGATGAATTGGAAAACACACACCCCATCTTTTGCAGAAAAACCTCAGGCTATGATGGACTTGGTGACTTCAATAATAAATACTCATAGTCCTACTTGGACAGATTGCCGCCAGCTCCTGAATACTCTGTTCACCACTGAGGAAAGGAGAGACATAATTGAAAAGGCACAGATATATTTGCGTGAGCAGGCCAGAGTGGGAAATATTTTTAATATTGACCGTCATCTCCAAGACAACTTTCCCTTGGAAGATCCTAATTGGGATCCAAACAATGTAATTCACCTGGCCAGACTTACCACCTACCGCCAGACGCTTGTGCAAGGTATCCGCAGGGCATGCCAGAAGCCCACTAATATGTCTAAAGTCTCAGAAGTAGAACAGAAACCAAATGAGAGTCCAGGAGACTTTTTAGAGAGGCTGCAAGAAGCCTATCGTATATGGACTCCTTTTGACCCTGAAGCCCCTGAAAACAGCAGAATGATTACTGCTACATTTGTGGCCCAGTGCGCTTCTGACATTCGTAAGAAAATTCAGAAATCAGAAGGATGGGAAGGGATGCTGATGAGCCAAATTATGGCCATTGCACGCCGAGTTTATCGGAATAGGGATGAGGCTGAGAAACAAGAGAAGAAGAAGTGGCAGAAGGAAAAGATGGTAATGCTAGCCACAGCAGTAAAGCAAGACTACCGCCCCTTAAATGGAGGAAGAGGGCGGGGAAGGAATCCACCACTGGGAAGGAATCAATGTGCAAATTGCAAGAAGGAGGGTCATTGGAAGCGGGAGTGTCCTGAACCCCTGAGGTTGGAAGAAGTACGCCCAGGCCCAGGCCCAGGCCCAGGCCCAGGCTCCGGCCCAAGAAACCAGGGACGGGGACGGGGAATGATTCGAGATGGAAGATATCAGAGACCTGGACAAGGACGGAGTAGGGACAATGTCATTGGACTGGCAGAGGAGGATTTTACCCAAGACTAGGAAAGACCGGACTCCATAAAGTTAGGCTTCCAGGAGCCCACGGTCACGATCCAATTAGGAAGCCATTTAATAGACTTTATGATTGATACTGGGGCTGAATACTCAGTACTCCCAGAACTATTGCAGAAAAAGGCATCCAAAAGTGTAGTCATTAAAAGTGCCACTGGTCAGTCAGCTAAGAGGTCTTTCCTCCAACCTTTGGAATGCCAGATTGGGGGACATCGTTTAACCCATCAGTTTTTGTATATACCTGAGTGTCCAATACCTCTCTTAGGTAGAGATATGCTGTCCAAATTGCAGGCCCAAATCACCTTCACTCCTCGAGGTCCAGAAATGAAACTGCCATCAAAGGCAGCAGGAATAATTTCCCTCTCAGTACCTAAGGAACAATCATGGCGCCTAATGTCAGCCCTGCAAGTCCAACCTACATTGGATACAGAGTTAAACAAGCTCCTCCGAACTCTACAGGTGCCACCAGGAGTATGGGCCGAAAATAGCCCACCAGGAATGGCCAAGAATATAGCTCCAATTGTAGTAACCTTAAAACCTATGGCTACCCCTGTATCTGTAAAGCAATATCCTTTACCCCGGCGAGCAGCAGAGGGCATCCAGAAACATTTGGACCGCCTATTAAAATATGGTCTGCTTAAGCCCTGCCAATCAGAATGGAACACACCCCTTTTGCCTGTTCGAAAACCTGGGACAGATGAATACAGGCCAGTGCAGGACTTGAGGCTCGTAAACCAGGCTATCGAGACCTTGCACCCAAATGTACCAAACCCATACACCCTGCTGAGTTTGATCCCACCAGAAGCAACATTTTTTACTGTATTGGACTTGAAAGATGCATTCTTCTGTTGCCGGCTGGCACCACAGAGCCAACCTATATTTGCCTTCCAGTGGGAAGACCCTTTAACAGGAACAAAAGGCCAGCTAACTTGGACGAGATTGCCCCAGGGATTCAAAAATTCCCCAACTTTATTTGGCACTGCCTTGGCGAAGGATCTAACAAGTTACCCCTCAATACCTGGAGAAAAGGTGGTTCTGCAATATGTAGATGACCTTATACTAGCAGCAAAGGATTTTGATACCTGTAAAGAAGGTACAGAGGAACTGCTCCACTTGCTCTGGCAAGCTGGCTACCGAGTTTCCCAGAAAAAGGCACAGTTATGTTTAGAAAAGGTCAAATATTTGGGCTTTGACATCTCACACCAACAACGAGCATTGAGGCCAGAGAGGAAAGAAGCTATTTGCCTTATCAAGGAACCTACCACAAGGAAACAACTCAGAGGATTCCTGGGAACAGCAGGGTTTTGTAGACTATGGATACCTGATTTCAGCAGTCTGGCCAAGCCCTTACATGAAAGCACTCGAGGTGCAGAAAAGGACCCATTCGTATGGGGACCTGAGCAGCAACAAGCCTTTTTAGTTATCAAACAACGACTTATGGAGGCCCCAGCCCTTGGACTGCCTAATTCGGAAAAACCCTTTCAGCTGTATGTACATGAACAGAATGGGATTGCAGCGGCAGTCCTGACCCAGAGATTAGGAAGTTGGAACCGTCCAGTAGCTTATTTGTCAAAACAATTGGACTCAGTAGCAAAAGGATGGCCTCCATGCCTAAGGGCAGTAGCGGCCACTGCAAGCCTTGTCAAAGAAGCTGATAAATTTACCTTCGGCCAGACGATGTATGTGAATGTACCTCATGCTGTTCTGACACTCATGGAATATAAGGGTAGTTATTGGCTAACGAACCCAAGGATGGCTAGGTACCAAGGCCTATTGTGTGAAAATCCCAGGATTCATCTACGAGTAGTGAATATGCTCAATCCAGCGACTTTGCTGCCCCTACCAGAGGTAGATGATGAAGAATCACATGATTGTCTCCAAATAATGGATGAAGTTTATTCCAGTAGACCCGATCTGAAAGATGAACCATTGAAAAATCCAGATGTTGTATATTATACTGATGGTAGCAGTTACCTGCATGAAGGTGCCAGACGAGCAGGATATGCTGTGGTCACCAATGAGGAAGTTGTGGAAGCTGAAGCTTTGCCTGCTGGCACCTCAGCACAAAAAGCTGAACTTATAGGTTTAACTAGAGCTCTGCAATTGGCAGCCGGATGTAAGGCAAACATCTATACTGATTCTAAATATGCCTTCTTAACCCTGCATGCACATGGTGCTCTATGGAAAGAAAGAGGTCTAATAGGAGCCCACGGGAAGGCCTTGAAATATGGACCTGAAGTAGAAATCCTGTTAGAAGCAGTATGGGCTCCAGAACAGATTGCTGTAATGCACTGCAAAGGTCATGGACGAGGAAGGGATCCAATAACCAGAGGAAATCATGCTGCTGACAAAGCAGCTCGAGAGGCAGCCCAAAAGCCTGTGGGAGGATTTATAGCAGCCCTCATACCAGAGGTAGCTCCAGAAGAAGTTAAACCTCACTATACCCCAGAAGAGAGGAAGTGGGCTGAACAGGAAGGAGCAGTTGTGAAGGACGGTTGGATGATCCTGCCAGACAATAGGATTTATGTACCTCATCATCTAGCAGGCACAATTGTAAGAAATTATCATGAATCTACTCACCTTGGCGGTACTGCAACCAGAGAAAGTCTCAGTCGGAAGTTGTATATTATTAACCTATCACAATTAGCAACTTGCATTTCACAGAAATGTGTTCTTTGTGCTAAAAACAATCCCAGGCAGGGACCGGTACAACCTCCTGGAATCCAACATGTGGGATATGTCCCCATGGAAAGCCTAATTGTGGACTTCACAGAGCTGGTCCCTTCTAAGGGATTCAAGTATCTCCTTGTGTTTGTAGATACTCTTACCGGATGGGTTGAAGCTTTTCCCACCCGAACTGAAAAGGCACGAGAGGTAACTAAGAGACTCCTCACTGAATTGATCCCGAGGTTTGGATTACCTAGATGCATTGGAAGTGACAATGGGCCAGCGTTCATTGATCAAGTAGTACAAGAAGTATGTCGAGTCCTACAAGTGAAATGGAGACTGCATGCAGCCTATAGGCCTCAGAGTTCAGGGAAAACTGAAAGAATGAATCGGACTCTGAAAACCCAATTGGCAAAATTAACCCAGGAAACGGGATTGGGATGGGTAGATGTGTTACCCATAACACTGTTTCGTGTTCGGTGTGCACCCACAAAAAGACTTAAGTTGTCACCTTTTGAGCTCCTGTATGGGAGACCGCCCTCCTTTGTTCAGGATATTCCAGCTGATCTTAAACAAATAGGAGACCATGTGACACAGGGACAAGTGCAATCTCTCTCCCGTGTTTTTGTTTCTCTTAACAGGTGGGTCCTCGAGCGCACGCCGTGCAGCATTGCCGAGCCGATTCATCAGTTCCAGGCTGGCGATAGCGTATGGGTGAAAGAGTGGAAACGTGATCCACTTGCACCTAAGTGGCGTGGACCTTACACCGTCTTGCTCTCTACTCCAACAGCGGTGAAGGTAGCTGAGGTGACCCCCTGGATTCATCACTCCCGTTTGAAGAAGTCCGAAGGCAGTTGGACGTGCAAAGGTGACCCCTCTAATCCTCTTAAACTGACTCTCTCCAAAAACCCCTGTATCTAGCCCTACCGGGAACGGGCTAGGTCACGGGCAACATTAGACGACCGGCCTGCTGCAGCCACAACCTGGAAGCTGGCTGACCTGCGCACGCCTGAAGCTTGAGGAGCATCTGAACCAGCGATTGTGAAAGGAAAGATTCTCTTATACAATTAATTGATTGCCCACCCCCTTGTGGAACAATTATCAGAGATATTACTCATTGGGGATCCTCGGGATATATGTTTTGGTCTTGGTGGTTCCCCATTTCTGTCACTGGGGGAATTATATTGGGACTAATATTTATTTGCTATCACTATAAGGTAATCTTTTGTGGAAGGAATGCATATGCTAGACATCAACATGATTCTATTATTAATCCTGATCCCTTGGGAAGGGGAAGGGTCCTTGAATCTGGCCAAATTGACTAAATATGGATTCCACCATGACCACAATATGTGGGTAGGTTTAGCTGAAATGGTAGCCAATGTTGCAAATAGGACCAATTGCCTTGTTTGCTCTCTTGGGCCAGATGATTCAGAGGGAGGTATGCCCTTATTACCGATACCATTAGATGCCATTGGTATGGTAAGCGAAATACCACACCAAACAGAAGTACAGAATTTCCCCGGATGGAACTCAACTAAACCATTACGAGTTATACCTGTACAAGGGGAATTCTGTGTACATAAATCATCAGATGCAGCTGATTCTACCATGATAGGCTCTTCTCATTGTCACTATACTTGGGATAATATTAAGAATACCTGGGCACACGATACTACCTATCGAACTCGGGATGCCTTGCCCTGTGCACCTCCTTTTATTCATGCATGGAAAGTGGTATGGAACATAACTGTGACAGAAAAAGGCAATCTAACATACTGCACTGTGAACTCTCTACCTCTTTTGCTATTTCGCCTTCTGTACTCCACGTACCAAAGACCTCAGACCCGATGGTTGTGGTGGATATGTGGAGAATGGGCATACAAGAAACTCCCCTCCAAATGGAGTGGGACTTGTTTCCTGGGATGGGTATTACCACCAATGTGGATTATGCCTACTAATTTGCCCAAGCGTACACGAAGAAACGCTGATATTTCTCATATAGCAGGAGGAAGTACCCAAAGTTGGAGCGGTACTGATGATTGGCCACCAGAGCGCATTATAGCCTATTATGATCCTGCCTCCTGGAATCCTGGTGAGCTCATACAAGGGGCACGGGATCCTATTTATAATCTAAACAGAATAATTCGATTGCAAGCAGTAGTGGAACTTGTAACCAATGCAACGGCCCGGAGTTTGAGACTTATTGCACAACAATTGGATGAAAGTAGAGCCGCCATTTTGCAGCTGAAAATGGGAATGGATTATGTACTTGCCAAGCAGGGAGGCCTATGTGGAGTCTTGAACTTGACAGGGAATGCCTGTTGCTTTAACATTTCAGATAATGGTGAGGCAATCCGTGTGTTGGCCACAAAAATGGAGAATATAGCACATGTCCCAGTACAAACATGGGAAGGATGGGATATGGGATGGCTCACCAATTGGTTACCTAATGTCACAGGACTCAAAGGGATACTATTGTCTTGCTTGTTTTTCTTGACAGTAGTGGTAATGGTTTTATGTATGATGCCATGTATCATTTCATGTTTTAGAAGTACAATTAGCAAGATGGTTTCAAATGAAACTCTACCTCATATCATGGCCCTATACAGAGCTTTACCTCAGGAATATGATGAAGGTCAAGCTATCAAGGACACTTGGGACGAAGGTCCTTGAGCTTGAAAGGGGGGAATGAGGCATCAGGCATAAGCCTGCATTTTATTAATGTTTGATCAGGACTTGTATATTAGAGAGAGCCTAAAAGATTTTCAAATGTTTCAATGCCAGGCAGAGAAAACCTTGGCCATTCTCCTAAGACAAGGGGCCCCCTTTTTGATTGATAGCAGAAAACAATTCTCGAAGTCATAAAAGCTGAAATTACAGACTAAAAGCAGGACATTGACCCTACATGTTACAGAAGATAACAAAGGCAGAGATAAATATAATTAGGAATGGGCAAATAGTAAAATGATACCATGGGCCTCTCTTAAAACCTTGAGCTGTATTTTCTAAGGCCAGAGGTAAATGGGAGAAAAAACATCTAGCTGGGAAGTCTTTTTAAAGCTGTTTCTTCCTTAAACAGATAATGGGAAAAGCAGCTTGCTAAAGGGGGGGGATGTGAACTGAAGAGCCTTCTTTTGAAACTGTTTTAAACTGAGTCCTTTTCTTTCTTTCTCTCTCTACTTTAAAAAGGCCTTATTCCTTTTAAGAGGCTATCTGTGTTGTGTATTAAATATGTTGGCTTAAATGTAATTATGCAAAGGATTTAACAAATGCTAGAAGAGTTGTATTTATCTTGAAATTAAGTCAGCCACCAGTCCAGCCTCTTGCCAGACAAGAAGACGCCATCAAATGCTGTCCTGATATATTAGCTGCCAGACATTTGTTTAGAAACCTTCAAATGAAGGATATCTTTCAATGTTGATGTGAAACTCAAGATCCTTGACATATGTTTAAGATAAAAATTTAAGATTAACCATTTGTTTTAGAAGGCAATAGGGCAGGGAGGGCAAGAGGTGAGCTGGTAATTAAGATTCCTTGTTGAGACACATGTAAGATATATTACTACTTATTTGTCATTTATAGATGTAACAATATATAGCTGTTTGTGTTCCTTATAAGGACAGAAGGATATGGGTGTATCTTTTTGTGATTGGTTATAGCAATCAGCCAATAGGAAATCCAACCAGGCTGATTGGACAGAGGCAGCCCAAGGAGGAGCAAAGGGGGCTGGATTAAGGGAATATAAGTGCTGGCCATAATGGCAGGAGGCCAGGCCAGAGCTTGGTAACCATATACCACTGTGCCTCTCATTTATTTGTCTGACAAATAAATAATTATTTTAAATTCTCTATTGCTGCGTTGAATATTTCATTCCAGCTAAGCGTTAACCACAAGCAGGGTGCTACAGTTAAGCTTATCCCAAAATGTTTGCAGGTACAAATAGCACTGAAAGTGAGATCACGTATAACTACCATGAACCACCATATGTACACAATGAAAAGGATGTCTGGAGAAAAGGGGGGAGGGAGGGAGGGAGGGAGGGAGGAAGGAAGGAAGGAAGGAAGGAAGGAAGGAAGGAAGGAAGGAAGGAAGGAAGGAAGGAAGGAAGGATGTCTGGAGAAAAGGGGGGAGGGAGGAAGGAAGGAAGGAAGGAAGGAAGGAAGGAAGGAAGGAAGGAAGGAAAACTTCTACCTCAAAATAAATAAATAAATCTATTTTCCACCTGAAATAAAAGTGGTGAATATTTGGCACATCCCTACAGTTAAGACACTCCTATCTAGTCAACAAGTTACAAAGAATGTGGAATTCCTTCCTTCCTTTTCCTTATCTCAGGTAAGTTAAGAACTGATATCCGAGTATTTTGCAGATAAAGGTGGCTATCTGATACCTTTCTCCAACCCAGGTTCTTCAAATATATCCGCTTCCCAGCTTCTATTTGGGAAGGAAGGCTGATCCTTCTGTTGTTGCCAAACCATAAGAGAAGCATAATAGATCACCTTTCTTTTAAGAAACTTTTTTTGGCTTGGAGTGGGGTTTCCTCTTCACTAGTATTTCATGAGAACCTCGCAAAAGGTGTAATTTCCATGCATAAAACCCTCCTTGAAATACAGAAATGTCCCACTTCCTTATTGCCTGGTGTGCTTGCAAGTTCAACTCTTTGGTGTGACACGTGAGCCAACATAGCACTAATGTTACTCAAGTCGTTAATTTACCTGAGTAGATTATTTTTTTTTTTTTGTTATAAGCCCTTGATAGGGTCGGCTCATGTTTGCAGAAAACATGGAGATCAAGGGCTTCCCAGGAGATGTTGTGGTTATGTGTGAAAAGTGACACTAGCAAACAAAACAGAATGTTCTTCCAGAGCTAAACTGGCTGTCGGAGACGTTTACAGCTTTTGTGGCTAAGTTTTATAAGATTGTTGCTTCGGAATAATGTAACCTGAATAACGTGCTGTTGTTGTTTTATAGAACCAGAGAGAGGTGGCACTTAGCAGCAGCAGAGCTTCAGAGGTAATATACATGGGTGTGATACCCAACTAAGTCGACTCATTGAAATGGACTGAAGTTACCTCAGCACGTTGATTTCAACTGATCTGTTCTGAGCATGGCCAACACTGGATATTGTGAAAGGGCTGAGTTCATAGAAGGTTGCACATGCTCTCACAACTCATCTCCATTCTCTAAAGCCAGACCCCTAAAGCCCTAAATGGCTTTAAATTACAGTGGTACCTCAGGTTAAGTACTTAATTCGTTCCGGAGGTCCGTTCTTAACCTGAAACTGTTCTTAACCTGAAGCACCACTTTAGCTAATGGGTCCTCCCGCTGCTGCCGAGCCGCTGGGTTAGCGGAGTCTGTAACCTGAAGCATATGTAACCTGAAGCGTATGTAACCCAAGGTACCACTGTACCACTTCATGTAACATACGCTTCGGGTTACAGACTCCACTAACCCAGAAATAGTGTTTCAGGTTAAGAATTTTGCTTCAGGATGAGAACAGAAATTGTGCTCCGGTGGCGTGGCAGCAGCGGGAGGCCCCATTAGCTAAAGTGGTGCTTCAGGTTAAGAACAGTTTCAGGTTAAGAACGGACCTCCGGAACGAATTAAGTACTTAACCTGAGCTACTACTGTACAGGAATCTTGAACATGGCCTGGAAGCATATGGGAAGACTTTTGAGCACCAGAGTTATGTGTTGGCAATCGTCTGTCCCCCATCAACAGCCTTGACACATTATTTGGCTCCAGCTAGAGCGGGATGCGGGTGGCGCTGTGGTCTAAACCACTGAACTTAGGGTTTGCCAATCAGAAGGTTGGTGGTTCGAATCCCTGCAATGGGGTGAACTCCCATTGCTCGGTCCCAGTTCCTGCCAACCTAGCAGTTCGAAAGCATGTCAAAGTGCAAGTAGATAAATAGGTACCGCTCTGACGGGAAGGTAAATGGTGTTTCCATTCGCTGCTCTGTTTTTGCCAGAAGAGGCTTAGTCATGCTGGCCACATGACCCAGACGGTCAAACATTGGCTCCTTTGGCCAGTAAAGCGAGATGAGCACCGCAACCCCAGAGTCGTTGGCGACTGGACTTAACTGTCAGGGGTCCTTTACCTTTACCTTTAGAGCTTTTGGACCATGCTCAAGGAACCCCCTGATAAGCTCTATGGAAAGAAAGAAAGAAACTATTTCCATGCTTTATATCTGTTGTTTTTCAAGCAAGTGAAAATTCTCTGTTGTGTTACAAATTTCACTTTCTTCTGATTTTATAGACTGCTATTAGACCCCAGTTAAGAGCTTCCCTTTTCATCCTAAAAAGCCATCCTAAAAATTTTAGGAGTCTCTTCTCATGGAAATATATTTACATTCTGAATAGTTCTTCCATCTCTACATTTTATTCTGAGATGGGACGGACACAGTGGTACTCTTATTTTAATGTGCAGAAATGAATGTATAGAGAGACATTAAGAGGTACAGTGGTGCCTCGCAAAACGAAATTAATTCGTTCCGCGAGTTTTTTCGTCTAGCAAATTTTTCGTCTTGCGAAGCACGGTGTCGGAAAAGTTTTGGAAAAGCTTCAAAAATCACCAAAAACCTCAAAAAAGGCTACCACACCGCGTTCTATGAGTTGCTCCTCGAAGTCAAGTCGCAACTGTATTAACGGTGTTAAGAAAAAGGAAACAAACTTGCAAGACGTTTTCATCTTGCGAAGCAAGCCCATAGGGAAATTTGTCTTGCGAAGCAGCTCAAAAACCGCAAAACCCTTTCGTCTAGCGAGTTTTTCGTCTCGCAAGGCATTCGTCTTGCGGGGCACCACTGTAATCTGAATTATATTTCCTTCTATTTCCCGGAACCTTTTTGACTCAGATGACACCTTCAATATCACCACAAAAGCCAATGAAATAAAACATCGTTCAGAATATATCGAGCAATAAATACTATGGTTGAATATAGTTAGTCTCTGACTGAAACACAGTTTACATAATTGAGGTGTAAAAATATCCAGAAGCTTTCTTTACAATTTTTCAATGCGAATCTCTCTCACTCTGTGTGTTTTAATGTGTGCAGATTCAATGTACACTTTAAACCTAAATAATGCTGGGAATCCACAGGGGTCTTTCAAAAGACTGCTTCATCTTACAAAAACCGTATGGAAAAATCATTTCGCCGTGATTTGGGCCTTATTCTAATAACTTTCTAAAATGTTGTCTCTCACCTAATGAGCTCTAAAATCCATAATTCATGGCAGCTTAGGCTGACAGCTCATGTATAAACCACAATTTTTCTGAATTGCTAGGAGTGGGGGAAGCTATTTTTTGGGGGGAGGAAGTAAGCTTTTAAAGGTCAGGTAAGCTTTCCTTACATAGGAGTTAAACTGACCTCCATTCACAAAGTTTTATTAGTGAATTCTTTCATCTAATTTAGTTGCTAGATTATTGAATGAACTATTGATAAGAGCCAAAGAAAGAGAATATATGGCCATGTTAAAGCTGGAAAGAAAGCACACATGCATTTGAAAAGGACGTGGCTAATCTAATTCAGGCAATTATTTCTAACATGGTTACTTTAAGACTGACACTGGAAAGAATCACAGATTATAGCAAATTCATTCTGACAGCACCAAGTCTAATAGTTTTACCAACATCATGGTCTTCCTTTAATTTCAGACAGCCAGCTCCTTGCCTGTGGCTGTTGCTAGAAATGTTCAGCCTACGAGTAATCTCACCCAATTGAGGAAGTGGTCAGATGTTAATATTATTTTTTCCACAAAAAGAGAGAGAAATGAATGGCTTGTAGCTTTGATAGTGTCTCTTAATGAACAAGCAAGAGACTAGGCAGTGCTTATGTTGAAGCCAACACTGAGCATCTATGAATTATGCACTGGATATGAAAGCAAGTGTTTAGAGAGAGAGAGAAGAACTTCTTTGGTTTCACATTAGCATACAGCAGTGGCTCTGAAGTGCAGACAGCAATCATATGTTCTCTCAGAACACATTACAAAGGTCAGGCTGCCACCCCACAATTGAATTTGGTGCCTACTCATGCATCAAGCCATCAAACTGGCTCCCTGAATCCATGTCAGGGGGTCTGGCACTCATATCTCTGTCGGCCATGCAAATGCCTCTAATTTGAAGTAACTAGAATTGCAAAACAAAGCGTTCAAGGGCTACTTGCTGATTCAGTAGACGTACTACGGCCATTCTCTGCCCACATTCTGAATTACCTCAGCTGGTTGATTAGATAGAACCGCTCCTGAGGACGTTCCTGGTACATCACAAATACTCATGTAATGGGCAGTGGAATCCAGAATAACTCAATATGCCACTTTTAATGTGGACTAAACCTCTGAGCCTCTTGGGCTTGCCGATCGGAAGGTTGGCGGTTTGAATCTGCTCGACGGTGGTGAGCTCCTGTTGCTCTGTCCCAGCTTCTGCCAACCTAGCAGTTCAAAAGCACACCAGTGCAAGTAGATAAATAGGTATCGCTGCGGTGGGAAGGTAAATGGAGTTTCTGTGCACTCTGACTTCCGTCATGGTCCTCCATGTACCAGTAGCAGTTTAGTCATGCTGGCCAGATGACCTGGAAAGCTGTCTGTGGACAAACGCTGGTTCCCTCGGCCAGAAAAGCGAGATGAGCACCACACCCTATAGTCGCCTTTGACTGGACTCAGCCATCCAGAGGTCCTTTACCTTCTACCTTTTACCTGCATATAAGCCTTCTTTTCCAATTTTACATGGACAGGTTAAGAGGAACAGAAGGAACTGAGACAATGAAGAAGGCAGCAAACTTTCCTAACCTGACAAGTCTTGAACCCGGCAATAGGTTGCATCCCTCAGCTCTCCCTGAGGAGGATTTTCAAGACACTCTTGTCAAGAAATGTCAATGATGATGATGATGATGATGTATTATTTATACCCCACCCATCTGGCTCGGTTTCCCCAGCCACTCTGGGCAGCTCCCAACAGAATTTTAAAAACAAATTAAAACATCAAACATTTAAAACTTCCCTAAACAGGGTTGCCTTCAGATGTCTTCTAAAAGTCAGATAGTTGTTTCTTTCCTTGACATCTGATGGGAGAGCGTTCCACAGGGTGGGTGCCACTACCGAGAAGGCCCTCTGCCTGAGAGGGGCAGGTGACAGTGAGATAGATTTGATGCAAACCCACTTCTGGAATAAATCTAGTGTTCCCCATCTTCCTGCCAATAAGCAACAGGAATTCACTGCCAGGAAAACAGCATAGCAGAGGCCCTCTCGGCAGTGGCTGTTCCCTGTGGAATGCCTTTCCATCAGATGTCAAGGAGATAAAGAACTACACAACTTTTAGAAGACATGTGAAGGCAGCCCTGTATCAGGAAGTTTTTAATGTATGCCATTTTATTATTATTATTATATTTTGCTGGAAGCTGCCCAGAGTGCCTGGGGAAACCCAGCCAGATGGGCAGGGTATAAATAATAAAATTTATTATTATTATTCTGTTAGATGATGCTGAGCTAGATAGGACAGAAACCTGACTAGGTATCAGATTACTTCCTATGTTCCCAAAAATGAGTAAGGGATTACAGTCAATGCACTGGAAAGGAGGATACCTGTATTACTGTCAAACATGGAAACCTTCTAGTAGTCTTTGGAAAAATAGTCATCTATTGTGTTAGAAAACATGGTTATTGTGTTTGTTTTTGGGATAAAGCAAAGCTCATGAAGCTCAGCCTTTATTTACTTCTTTGTTTCTGGTTCTTTAGAGTGCTTTCAGATATATACAGTGGTACCACGGGTTACAGACGCTTCAGGTTATAGACTCCGCTGACCCAGAAATAGTACCTCGGGTTAAGAACTTTGCTTCAGGATGAGAACAGAAATTGTGCAGCAGCAGGAGGCCCCATTAGCTAAAGTGGTGCTTCAGGTTAAGAACCATTTCAGGTTAAGAACGGACCTCCGGAACAAATTAAGTACTTAACCTGAGGTACCACTGTAATTTAAAGCCATTTAGGGCTTTAGGGGTCTGGCTTTAGAGAATGGAGATGAGTTGTGAGAGCATGTGCAACCTTCTATGAACTCAGCCCTGTCACAATATCCAGTGGTGGCCATGCTCAGAACATGCTTAAGTTCTTAACCCGAGGTACCACTGTACATGGGAGCACAAGAGTTAGAAAGTCATTAGAGACTATTGGAAGCGCAACTCAAATCAAACTACCTCAGATATGGTATCAAAGTAATTGAGTACACCATGTCCATGTTTGGATCAGGCCTCAGGTTATAAGGAAGAAAAAAATCTTTATGGGTACACTTCTGTATCTTCTTGCCTGGGGCCAAGCTCGATTGAACTCAACAAGACTTATTTCCAAATTGCAGATGGGCTTGAGCTGTGGAAGGTGGAAATGGCTAGCTTCCTACCAGGAGGACTGTTGTTGCTTTCATTTTGTTTAATATGCTGTTGGAAGCCGCCCAGAGTGGCTGGGTATAAATAAATTATTATTATTATTATTATTATTATTATTATGGCAGCAGGGAGATTGGCACAGAGCAAACACACTGGCCGGAAACACTGGATTGGCTTTACCAGTGCATTGATAGCAACATGACCTCCCCACATCCTTGCAACTCACCTACAGGGAAGCTAGAACACTGGCCCTGCCTAGAAGGCATACATCGCTGGGTGGATGTGTTCTTGTTTAATCCCAGTGTAATCCCAGTTTGGGACGTGGGTGGTGCTGTGGGTTAAACCACAGAGCCTAGGACTTGCTGATCAGAAGGTCGGCAGTTCAAATCCCTGCGACGGGGTGAGCTCCCGTTGCTCAGTCCCTGCTCCTGCCAACCTAGCAGTTCGAAAGCACGTCAAAGTGCAAGTAGATAAATAGGTACCACTCTGGCGGGAAGGTAAACGGCGTTTCCGTGCACTGCTCTGGCTCGCCAGAAGCAGCTTAGTCATGCTGGCCACATGACCCGGAAGCTGTACACCGGCTCCCTCGGCCAATAAAGCGAGATGAGCACCGCAACCCCAGAGTCGGCCACGACTGGACCTAATGGTCAGGGGTCCCTTTACCTTTACCTTTAATCCCAGTGTAATCCCAGTATCACAGGCCCTCCCCAATGATGTTATTTTGCCCAGGAAGACTAGCTGACGATCCATTCAAGCCTGCTTTCGTGTGCCTTCCAAAATGTGGAGCGAACATCATTAGCAGGATTTAACCCACTAGCACATCAATCACCTTGTGCTGTCGCTAATGCTTCCTTTCCCTTTTTTTGGTCTACTGGCGTATCTTGTCCCCGTGTAACCTTTATCCTGAGCAACCTAAGCCATTTTATCCATAACTGCAGAAGACAAGCTGAACTTTCCCAGAGAGAGAGAGAGAGAATATGTGTGTGTGTGGGGGGGGCACTCTATAAAGAGAGCCTGTTCTATATTCTAAGAATGCATTGCCTTGTCTTTGCTATTTTAAGTGCACCTTAGGAAGCTATGATAATTACTGTGTTCATCAGCTGTAGTAATTGGAGGCAAGAAAGATAGAGCACACATTGCTATGGCAACCCGGTCAGTAATAACAGTACAGGTAGTTGGGGGAAAGGAATCCCCAGTTAGAGATCTTGGGAACCTGCAGGTGTAAAGGATTTTTTCCCCCACCCACTCTTTTCTTCAAATGTCTCTCCTAAGAGCAAGATCCAGGAAAAACATGTTTCAAAATAAATCAAAGGGAGATTTGCAAAAAGGCTGCTCTTACTACAAAACTAAGCTGACAGGATGTTCGCAGCGCTGCAACTGAAATATATAGAAGATGGGATGAACAGAGAGGGGATCAAGATTATCATCGGCTTCCAGCAACAGGGGGAAAGCCTTGCAGCTCTGGCAAAGAATGAACCTCCCTTCCAAAATCTATTCTTGGGTGGCGTTGCTTTTGCCACCATTTAAAGCCACCCTTCCATAGCTAGAATAGGTCAAAGGTGTTGGCAGAGTAGCTCAACTGCAGCTAGGAAGCCAGATCATGTGCAATACAATTTCCAAACACATGTTGAAATATTCAAAAAGATTTTCCTTGCAGAACACAGAGCTAAAGAAGAATACAGTGGTGCCTCGCAAGACGAAATTAATCCGTTCCGCGAGTCTCTTCGTCTTGCGGTTTTTTCGTCTTGCGAAGCACGGCTATTAGCGGCTTAGCGGCTATTAGCGGCTTAGCAGCTATATACGGCTTAGCAGCTTTAAGAAAAAGGAAATAAACTCGCAAGAACTCGCAAGACGTTTCGTCTTGCGAAGCAAGCCCATAGGGAAATTCGTCTTGTGAAGCGACTCAAAAAACGCAAAACCCTTTCGTCTAGCGAGTTTTTCGTCTTGCGAGGCATTCGTCTTGCGGGGCACCACTGTATATGCAAAGCATTCATAAGGGGACAATCGGACCAGAAATTATTAAAAGAATAGTAAAGGTAAAGGGACCATTGACCATTAGGTCCAGTCGCGGCCGACTCTGGGGTTGCGGCGCTCATCTCGCTCTATAGGCCGAGGGAGCCAGTGTACAGCTTCCAGGTCATGTGGCCAGCATGACAAAGCCGCTTCTGGCGAACCAGAGCAGTGCACGGAAACGCCGTTTACCTTCCTGCCAGAGCGGTACCTATTTATATTCTTGCACTTTGATGTGCTTTCGAACTGCTAGGTGGGCAGAAGCAGAATCCAAGCAATGGGTGCTCACCCCGTCACGGGGATTCGAACCGCCAACCTTCTGATTGGCAAGTCCTAGGCTCAGTGGTTTAACCCACAGTGCCATCTGCGTCCCAATATGTATAATATATGTATACTAAATGCACTTCTATTCCCAAGTTCCCTAAAGATACCAGTGGAAAAATATACACCAATACACCAATACATATAATGATATAAAAATATGTATCTATTAATGCATTCATGGAATTGTGTTACAGAAAGATTGTATGGCCTGGGGTTTTATACTTTTATACTTATTATATATGTAAAATACTGTGTGTACGTTTGTGTATAATGAATCAGACTTTTAAAAAATCCCAGGAATGTATGACCAGCTTGGACATCAGTGGGTACTCTATACAAAAGATGGTTTGATGCAAGCAAAGGTTGACTGGGTACTGAAACCACCTCAATCCATGTATAAATTCATTTTTAATGGATTCCTCCTACACTCCTAGTGCTAGTCACTGTGACAGCTGTGTCTACTTTGGTCTTTGTATGAATGTGTTTCAGTCCGCAGCTTACTGCTAATAATGCTTAATTAAGGAATAGTTTAACATCGTCTAACATTGTGTATGCCATCAAATGCCAACAGTGTCCTTCAGCTCTCTATATTGGACAAACAGGCCAAACCTTACGCCAAAGAATAAACGGACATAAATCTGACATCAAGAATCACAAAACAGAGAAACCAGTAGGAGAACACTTCAATCTCCCAGGACATTCTATACAAGATCTCAAAGTAGCTGTTTTACTACAAAGGAATTTCAGAAATAGACTGGAAAGAGAAGCTGCTGAATTGCAACTCATTACCAAACTTAAAACCATGGAGAGACCTGGTCTGAACAAAGACATTGGATTCTTATCTCATTATACATGACTAAGCCATTTTTCACCTTCTCACCCCTTGCCTTTTCCTGTAAGACCTATTGCAGTCGTTAAGAGTCATCAACAGGCTCATCTCAGCTATCTGCCAATCTCCCATTCCCACCACCCTTCTGAGTAATACCCCTCCCCACCTTCTCGCTATATAGAAGGATCTGGCAACTTCTGTTTCAGTGTATCTGAAGAAGTGTGCATGCACACGAAAGCTCATACCAAGAACTAACTTAGTTGGTCTTTAAGGTGCTACTGGAAGGAATTTTTTTTATTTTGACTATGGCAGACCAACACGACTACCTATCTGTAAGGAATAGTTTAATAATCAATAATGTTCAAGGGATGGAGAAATTCCAGCACAATTCTTCCATTTTTTCTTCTTAATGTACTTAACTTAATGTACTTTAATAATAATAATAAAACACAAATTGCCATGCAAATTAATAGAGAAATCTATCTTCTTCTCGCAAAGGAATGGTGTTTTGTTCAAGTACATTGAAGGAAGAATTGCAAGGAAAGGTACGACCATTAGGAAAGTTGATTTACTTTTTACTAACATAAAAGCTCTTTTTAATCCCCTTTAACCTCCCCCTGCCATGCTCTTGGCATTGTTGAACTCTTGAAAGACAGAACCAGAAGCTAGGGATTTATCATCCCTTATAGAGGTTCTAACCCACTGGTCTTGACCAAGACATTCCAAAGACCAATTGGTTCCAGTGGGCAAAGCCTTAGAAATATTCCATATTTTATCTAGGCTACAGGAAACTTAACGGAGGCAGAATTTCTTTTTTAAAATAATAATAATAATAATAATAATAATAATAATAATAATAATAATTACTTTTCCAACAATTTAAACACTACACAAAAAAAGAAAAAAGAACAATACAATACAATACAATACAATACAATACAATACAATACAATACAATACAGAAACACTACATAACACTAACACATTAAACTAACAAAACAAAACAAAAAACACCTCAAACAACATCAAATCAACATCAAACAATTTCAATATCTTATCTTTCATTCACTTATTTCAACGACCTCCTCACACCTCCCTTTTTGTATTTCACTTCTGTTAATTGTTTCAGCAATTCCTTTCCATCTTCCTCTGTTTTCTATCCTATAATTATCTTAACACATTCTAACCTTATTTTTTCCTTTAATACGCTATTAATCTATTTATACTTAGTTCCTTATAACATTTCTACTAAAGCCATATAACTTCATTCCAACATTTTTCTAACATTCATTAATTTTACAATATTTCTGTAAATAGTCTTTAAACTTTTTCCAGTCTTCTTCCACCGACTCTTCTCCCTGGTCTCGGATTCTGCCAGTCATTTCCGCCAGTTCCATATAGTCCACGGAGGCAGAATTTCTCTTCCCTGTACTTTTGGGATAGGATCAGACTCCAGCATTTTGCTTATTCCACTGTTTCATCTATAAAACACAGTTCTGCAGCAAAAGGATGATTTACCTAACACTTTAAGTATTAAAACCAGATAAACTTGAGAACTGCAATTCCTTTAACTTTATTAACTAGTCCGGGGGGTGGGGGTGGAGAACCCCAATGTTTTTCTTTAAAGAAAAAAAATACCAACCTCACGGTTTTCAAAAAGAAGATGGCAAATAATAACATTTTTGTCTCGACTACCTGATTCCATTAGATCAAAATTCACTATTATGGTGTCCTGCATATATTTTTCTGTGGATTGTCATTTGCTCTGATCCAACGGCAAAACAGTGCAAAAGGAAGTCTGGATGAAGCTTAACTAGTCTAGATCTAGCCCTTAGTTAGCCTTTCGTTCCATGCTCCGTGAGGTGAAAAGCATCTTCATTAGACTTGCCCCGCAGTTCATTCCGTGTTCCTTAGCAAAGTTCATATATGCCTCTTAGGCCCAACTGAACTGTTGGTCTTTCTTACAAAGCTCATTAAAATATTGCACAAGTCTGGCACATAGCCTATAACAGCTTTGACTGAATCAATTAACCCAGAAAGGAAAAAGGGGGGGGGGGGGAAAGATTGTATTAGAGACTAGATCTCGGAAGAAGCCGTGATCTCACGCAAAGTTGTAGCTTGTATAGTGCTGTGGGGCCTAAATAAATTCTTTAATTTGCAAGCCCATGCTTTCTTTCCTGGGACTATATACCACTCCAACGTACCAGATACTTAAAGAGAGAGCTTCTACATCTGCCACCTTTAGTTTGCTAGTCATTTTTTTCAAAAAAAACCTCTCCGTTTCTTCTAGCTTTGGGTAAATGAAATGAAATAAGCTGGTGAGGTGATGATTCACTGTCCACAATATGAATTTGAATACAAATTTAGCTTCAAATATATGCGAATTATCCAAGGCTTTCTATTGTTTCACAAAGCAGAAGCGTGATCCGTTCTAACTTTGTTTCTTCAAAAATGATATTCACACTGGAAATTACATCAGGCTTTGAATGAATACAAGGTACCATTAAGCTTCTCACGCTGTTGCAATTAGAGCATAAAAGGCAGTTTCAGAGAGGTGTTACTCAACATTAACATGACACAGGAAGCTAAACTAATGTGCAGCAAAAGGCTTCTTCAGTCCCCTAACTCAGCCTTCTCCAAACTGATGCCCGGAAATGGCAGCTTCCCAAATCCATTTCCATTGGTCTTACTGGCTGCGGCTGATGGGAATCAGAGGGCATCTGATTGGGGAAGGAGGCCCTAACCATTAACTCTGCGCCAGACCTTCAAAATGTGGGATTTAGCCAATGGATTGGAATATACTATATGTTTATGAGGGTCTACCAGGTTCTTGATAAGTATCTTGTATCATTTCCTATCCTGGTGGTTGGTGAGCAGTATTTTTTTTTAATTATTATTATTTTATTTTACAGTCATACCTCATGTTACATTTGCTTCAGGTTGCGTGTTTTCAGGTTGTGTCCTGCGGCAACCCAGAAGTACCGGAAAGGGTTACTTCCGGGTTTCGCCGCTTGCGCATGCGTAGACATGCAAAATGATGTCACGTGCATGCGCAGAAGCTGCGAATCACGACCTGCGCACGCACAGACGCAGGTTGTGTTCTTTTCAGGTTGCGAACAGGCCTCTGGAATGGATCCCACTCGCAACCAGAGGTACCACTGTAATGTATTTTTATTAAAGATTTTCTTGGTCTACAAAAGTATGTGCAATCTCTCTCCCCCCCCCCCGGTAACATTTTTTTTTACAGATGACTTTTGTTTGTTGATACATTAGGAAGAAAAGGGGGGAGAGGTGGAGGGGGGAGAGGTGAGTGGGGATGGGGTCCTGTGGTGATGTTTCTATTTTGCTTAATATATGTGGGGTTTTGTGTCAGCGTCGCTTGCACAGGTTCTTTGCTATTCACTTGTGTTCCTTTGGCGGTGAGAGAGGTTGGGTTGGCCTAGGGTGTGGTTGTTTATTTGTGATTGGCTGTGGTGATCTTTGTTTTCATGTGTGAGTGGGGTGGGTGGGTGTTTTGGGTCAGGTTAGCCATCTAGATTTGTATGCTGTTGGTGGATTTTCGTCATTGTCTTGTTGGGCTGTGTACGTGATGAAGGAGAGCCATTCCAGGGTGAAGGCATCTTCTTCTATTTGTCCCCTTGTCAGTTTTAGTTTATTGGTTAATTTTTCAAGTAAGGCCATTTCTCTTTTTTAAAATATTATTTTATTTTATTAATTTTATTGTTAAAATAGTTCATCATTAATACACATATATTACAGATATACAAACATACGAACATACATTTCATACAATCCTTAAAAGTGTTCAAACATGCTTACACTCAATCCCACAGATAATTCCTTTTCCCATCACCATCCACCACCCGTCACCCCACAGTTGTGTTAGACTTCCAATCTACTCAATTACCATTTCTTTCCACTTCTATTACTTTCTTTCACACACCTTTAACCTAATTTCATGCTTCTTTTTCTGTTACACATTGTTATCCATCTTATTTAGTATTTCAGTATTTGAAACGGAACTTGTTCATTCTAATAGGAGTTCTGATTTTTCGATATGGTTTTGTAAGTATCTTTTAAACACCTTCCAGTCCCTGTCTATCTTCTCTTTTGAGATCCTTCCAATTTCTCCCATTGTTTTGGATATATTGTAGTACTCCAATAGTTTGGCAACCCACTCTATTTTTGTCGGTACAATACCGCTTTTCCATTTTTTTCGCATCAATAGCCTTGTGGCTACTGTTGCATATAAATATAAGGTCTTGTCTTCTTCCTTTAGGCTTCCTGGTACTATTCCCAATAGAAAACCTTCTGGTGTTTTCCTAAATGAATATCTGAACATTTTTTTCATTTCATTATAAATTATTTCCCAAAATTTTTTGATGTTTAAACAATTCCACCAAATATGTATCATAGTCCCTTCAGGGACTATAAGTAAGGTCGTTTCTCATACTGTTTGGTACCATTGGTCCATTATTACTCCTGACAGGTCTCTCCAGTGTCTGGCTATGATGCTTCTGGCTGCTGAGAGTAGGTGGGTTATAGATGGGAGCTGGTCACTGGTTGCCTGTATATTCCAGGGAGACTCAGTGATGGCCCAGAGTGTATAAAGATAGGTTTAAGAGACATTAGATGCAAAAAACCTAAACTAAAGTAAGCAAAGGAGATTCTTTGTGCTGCCGACATCTGAGGACGCAGAATGAATGGTTCCTGCTTGTGACTAAAGGGTATTACATAAAGTTTCCATTCTGTGAATAACAAGAGTATGGTATGGAGTAAAGGGTTGCAAAACAGATTTCAGCAATATAAACTCCGAGCACTTAATTCTAAACATATCCCGTGCCAAATGTTCTAGCATGGCCACCCCACAGCATCCTAGACAGATGGAGCTCATTTTTCTTTTTCGTCTTGTTCTCTCCGACTTCTAAACAGATGGCAAATCTGTTCATAGGATCTACGTCGAGTGGCTTATGTTGTATCGTAAATAATCACCAAAAGAATTTTGCCAGACCCAAGTTCGCCAGCTTGTGCTTCTCAAATGGAAGGTGACAAATCATCCCTTCTTAGGGAGGAACTTAGAGCATTTAGATAGATTCTTTGTTTCTGAGGATATATAACTCATTGCATCAACTTGTCAGATATCGAGGACAGAGGTCTCGGAGGCTGAACTGAGTCCTATCAGTGGGTGAAGGTGGAAAATGCATAACACTTTAGTGTTGTCAAATTATCTGGTGGAAAGAATGGAGCCAACTCATATTAGAGTTTCACTTGAGTACAGAATGGAATGCCCATATGAAAAGCTTTCTCTGGGCACATCTACACCTTACATAAAGGTCCGTATAGTTAAAGCTATGGTTTTCCCAGTAGTGATGTATGGAAGTGAGAGCTGGACCATAAAGAATGCTGATCGCCGAAGAATTGATGCTTTTGAATTATGGTGCCGGGGGAGACTCTTGAGAGTCCCATGGACTGCAAGAAGATCAAACCTCTCCATTCTGAAGGAAATCAGCCCTGAGTGCTCACTGGAAGGACAGATCGTGAAGCTGAGACTCCAATACTTTGGCCACCTCATGAGAAGAGAAGACCCTGATGTTGGGAAAGATGGAGGGCACAAGGAGAAGGGGACGACAGAGGGTGAGATGGTTGGATAGTGTTCTCGAAGCATGAGTTTGACCAAAGTTCAGGATGCAGTGGAAGACAGGAGTGCCTGGTGTGCTCTGGTCCATGGGGTCACGAAGTGTTGGACACGAGTAAACGACTAAACAACAACAACAACATACCACTTTAACAGGATCCCAAAGCATCCTGGGAACTGTAGTTTGTTGAGAGTTGTTAGGGGACTACCTACTCCCCTCAGAGAGCTATACTTCCCAGATTTCCCTGGGAAGAAGCATTGATTGTTAACTCTGCAAATGAGAACTCGGAGAGATGATAGGGGTTTGCTCCACATCCTTAACAAACTACAGTTCTCAAGATACTTTTGATGAAACCATGACCGTTTAACGTTGTATAAGAGTGCACACCCCCCAACATTTCTCTGGTGGAAATAGGGATGTCCTATTCCATAATATTATTTATACCCCACACATTTGACCGAGTTGCCCCAGCCACTCTGGGAGGCTTCTAAAATCTATAAAAACGTAATAAAACATTATACATTAAAAAAACCCTCCCTGTCTATACAGGGCTGCCTTCAGATGTCGTCTAAAGGTTGGCTGAGAGGTCACAAACCTCCATACCCTCCAACATTTCTCCAATGAAAATACTGACATCCTAAGGAAAAGCGGGACATTCCTGGATCAAAGCTGAAACTGGGACGGCTTCTGTAAATCCGGGACTGGAAAATAGGGACACTTGGAGGGTGTGAGAGGGTTTTAAATGTTTACTGAAAATGAAATGTCCATTGATCCTGGTAGGAAATGACAACTCTGAGCATCTTCAGAACCATGAGCTTCACCGCTGGACCATGAGTCTGACTATCTTAGCTTGCCTTTCTAACAGACTCTTTCCCACTGCTGGTTAGACCACTAGAAATAAGAGGTGCCAACTTGAATAAAATAGGGGGGACAGGTAAATCCTGATGTGGTACATGCACACCCTTTGAATGGCAATGCCCATCAATTTTGGGGGACGGACAGCCCCCTCAAATATTTTATTGGGCAGCTCAAAAGTACCTCGGCCCCTAGGAGTTGGCTCCTATGCTAGAAATGGTGTTTGAGAAGGGAAGCTTAAGATATGCCATTTTGTTTTTTGCAACATTCCCCTTGAGATCAGAACTGGCTTCCCCGATGGGACTGAACTGCAACGCTGGCATCTTGGCAGGTGTGTCCTGTGCCACGTCCTGGGAGAGTAACTAACAAGGTGGCAGGGAAAGTTTCACAGCGTATGACTAATGCATATTACTAATCCTGGATATAACCCAAAGGTTTAAAAGTCCATATGTGTAATTTTACAATGTTCAGTTTTGTATATACGTATTTCGTGGCCTGTTATGACCTGCTAGTTATTTTTACTAGTTTCTGAGCTAGTAAATAATCAGCAAAGCTACTGTCAGCTGCTGTGCTTCAAGAAGAAACAATATGCTTTTTAAATCTCAATAAAATCATACCACTCAAGAAATTTCAATATCTGAAGAGTTCAAAGCACTCATTCACACAAACAAACTCATTCACACAAATTAAGGAACAAACCAAGGAAAGAATTTATTTCAAAATGGGAAGCATTTAAAATATATTTGAAAATTAATAATACTGACTTAAAATTTGTAGCGGCATTTGAATAATACCAGCAATATCGTCCACTAGTTATATGATATAACATATTCTGAAGTGATTTGAGATGATAGCAGTAACATGTATTGGCAGCAAAGAATGCCAATTTGATTTATAGAGAAGATGGGAAGTCGGACTTAAAAGGAAGAGACCATTACAGCTTATGGATTATGAAATTTATATTAATTTTTTATGTAAGGTGCGACTGATGATATTCCTATTATGGTGTAATTTGACTTTTTTGTTGTTGTTATGTGTTGAGCAAATAAAATTTAAAAATATTTTAAAAAGAAAAAAGAAATAAAGCCAATTAAATGAGACATATTCCATTGCATTCCGATGATCTTATTTCTCTTTAATTAAAGAGACAAATTGTGGACCAATGTGATATTAGGTTTTGTTCTGTTTTTAAACCAAGATCTTAAGCCATGAACTCCAGAAGCACAATCCAAAATTTGGTGGTGTAGGGGTTAGAGAGTTGGACTAAGACCTGGGAGAACAGGGTTCAAATCCCCACTTAGCCATGATGTTCCCTGGGTGACCCTGGGACAGCCACTGCCTCTCAGACTGACCTACATCACAGAGTTGTTGTGGGAAATAAATTGAAGGAGGACAAAAAATGCATTAAAAAAGTAAAAAAAAGTAAAAATAAATAAACTGAAGGACGACAAAAAATGCATAAAAAAGGACATTAAAAAAATGCTTTCTATTATGGAGAATTCTTTTTGCAGCAATGTGCATACAACTAAAAGGTAAAGGTAAAGGGACCCCTGACCATTAGGACCAGTCGTGACTGACTCTGGGGTTGCAGCACTCATCTTGCTTTATTGGCCAAGGGAGCTGGCATACAGCTTCCGGGTCATGTGGCCAGCATGACTAAGCCACTTCTGGAGAACCAGAGCAGCGCACAGAAACGGCATTTACCTTCCCGCTGGAGTGGCACCTATTTATCTACTTGCACTTTGACGTGCTTTCGAACTGCTAGGTTGGCAGGAGCAGGGACCGAGCCACGGGAGCTCACCCCGTCGCGGGGATTTGAACCACTGACCTTCTGATCGGCAAGTGCTAAGGCTCTGAGGTTTAACCCACAGCGCCACCTGCATCCCTTTGCATCCAACTATGTGTATGCTAGAAAAAGAATAACAAACCAAAGTGGAAAAGTGAAAAGTGGAAAAACAAAATTGTCACATTTCCCCACCCCTAGGTGTCCAAGGGACTGTTCCCTTGTGCCGTAGATTCTTGCAAAAGGCACTTGGGAACACTGCAGAAGGGATTTTGAAAGGTGGATGACCCACCTGTCAATTATGTGATGGCATAGTGACATTATCTGATTGACAGGTGGGTTGCCCCATCCGCCTGTCAAAGTTGGCCCATGGGTTGGGGCGAGAGAAGAATCTAGTCTCCAGAGTCAGAAACATTTTTCATTCTTAGCTAGATAGATTGAGAAAGAAGAAGTGGGCCTATCAATGGCAAAACTGAGAAGTCAGATAAGATGGGACTAGAGAAGCCCAATGAAATGAAAAATTGTCCAATGGTAAGTCAAGGCCAATGCCATTGTCCCCATGAGAAGGTTTTTTTTTTCTATCCTGGATGTGTCAATCTGCTGGAATAACCTATGAATGAAGTACATCCAGAGCAGCTGGCAAGTAAAATCTTGATGAGGCAGAAGTAAGGGCTGTGGATCACGTCAGCACATTATGGAAAGTCTTTGAAAAAATGTGTTGAGCCAGGACATGGCGGTGACATGTAATCCCATACAATGTGTGATCTCATATCATCAAAAGACTTGGTTCAGCATGCCATAATTCAAAGAACGGAGGAACTTGTGAGCTCACCACATGAAAAGGGGTCATGAGAAGTAGCCTCAAGACACTTGGTCAGGATCCAGGAAGTCTAAAGCTGCAGACCTCGGTTTTGTTTCATATTTGAGCCATTTATATGTCTGTGTGTCAGGGACTGTGCTGAGAAGGGAAAAGCTGGGAAATACTGGATGAAGAGTTATGAACGTGTGAACACAAACTACATAATGGAGGTGCCAAATGCACCTCTTTAGGAAAGGAATTCCAAAACGAACATGATGTTTAATGAAAATCGTAGGTAAAATCATAAAATGCAGTACAGTGGTACCTCGGGTTAAGTACTTAATTCGTTCTGGAGCTCCTTTCCTAACCTGAAACTGTTCTTAACCTGAAGCACCACTTTAGCTAATGGGGCCTCCTGCTGCTGCCGCACTACCGGAGCACAATTTCTGTTCTCACCCTGAAGCAAAGTTCTTAACCCAAGGTACTATTTCTGGGTTAGCGGAGTCTGTAACCTGAAGCGTATGTGACCTGAGGTACTACTGAATGCAATACAATATCAGGCATAAAATAATTAATACAAATTGGAACCAATATGACTATGAAAATTTAATGCAGGCATCACTGACCACCTCTAAGAATGTCACAGACCACTGGTGGTCCACATTTTGGGATCCGCTCTCCTTTCATTACAAGCTGTGCATCTGAGCCACAGGAGATCACTCAGAGTGGCTCCTGCGCTGAACTGATGGTGCGACAAGAATATAAAATATTTTCCAGACTAGGATGCTCTGCTCAGGCACACCTGTACACTGCATGGAATTCTGGGTACTATGTAGGCTGTTGGCCAGACCTACTAGGCTCCACACAAACTGAGCCAACATCTTCTCTCCTTATTTTATTTTTTAAGCCATCTCATCTTTCTGCACCTTTAGCAGTAGCTTTTCATGGAGATCTTAACAGGTGATAATGCTTTACCTGCATTATTAAAACAACTGTTGAGGCACAAGAAGAGGCCAGTTTGGTTTTTCCTCCTGCGGCCAGTTGGCAGCCTTATCTTACCCTTCCTGTTCCTGTAGCTATGCATTGTGGTGGGAGATCACAAATGACATGCCAACTAATTTCTGGGCGTTTCTCAATGAAGTTCTTAGGAAAACAGCTCAAAAACTCTAGCTCTAGAAAACAGCCACCACCCAAACAAACCCCAGACTGGTTTTAAATCTCATTTGCTTTAACTTTGAACTGAAATGACTCTCAGCTAAACCGGTTCAGCGCTGCCACTGTCTGTGAAGTTGGCATTTCTGCTGGGCAAACGAAACAGCCCTGGGTTGCACTGTGCTTTGTTTACATCAGTATCATGGTAAATAATTGGCTTTTTTGGCAGGCTGCTTGGTGCTTGTGAACTTGCAGAATCCGTCAGCGCAACAGCAAACCTTTCTTATTATCAACAAGCTCTTCACATCTTATGAGAAATAAGCAGCGAGCCGCAAACTTTGCACCAGGGAAATTTATCACAGCGGTTTTAATGAGCCACACTTAGATCAGTCGCATTAGGGCTAAACAAATTGTTCTGTTAGGAATGGTTCCCAACGTAACTCAAGTATGGAATGTCTCTTCATAGCACAGAGATCTATTTTGGGACTACATTGGCCTCAGCATAAGTGGCTGGAAGCTGAATTACTTTAGAATTAATATGCATAGATTAAAATGCACAATCAATAATTAAGTCTCCTTAGCCTTTCAAATGCAGCCAAGAACATTTGAAATGAAGGGCAGCTCTATGCCAAAAAGCCAAGATTCACTGTCCTACTCAATACAGCCATTCAAAATGTTTATTATTGTGTATGGGCATTGTGCTTAGACCATAAAAGAAAAGCTGTGGTATGTTTTGTCAAGGGAGAAGAGAGAAAGCTGAAAGTTTTACTAACTAATCCTGCCAGGGGCTGGAGGTGAATCCATACCATGTCCTTTTAAGGCATCGTGAAGTTCTGTGTTTCTTTTCGGTGCATCTCACAGCTCCCCCCCCCCCCAAGCTATTCACATCAGCACAGCTTCCTTAGTGTCAGATTTGTTTCTGTTTGTATACACACCAAGGGGCATGGATGGGCAAGGATGCTGTTACCTTATGCAAATGTTTGTCACCTTATGCAAATGTGTTCACACCTTGAATGGCGTCAAATTAGGCATTCCTTAAGGTGTGGAGCTGCCTACTAAAGATCATCCAAGATAATAATGTCTACTCTCCTCATGAGTAAAGGTAAAGGGACCCCTGACCATTAGGTCCAGTCGCGGACAACTCTGGGGTTGCGGCGCTCATCTCACTTTATTGGCCAAGGGAGCCAATGTACAGCTTCCGGGTCATGTGGCCAGCATGACTAAGCTGCTTCTGGAGAACCAGAGCAGTGCACAGAAACACCGTTTACCTTCCCGCCGGAGCGGTACCTATTTATCTACTTGCACTTGGACGTGCTTTCGAACTGCTAGGTTGGCAGGAGCAGGGACCGAGGAACGGGAGCTCACCCCGTCACGGGGATTCGAACCGCCAACCTTCTCTCCTCATAAAGAGCTCATAACCCACCTGCTCTCAGCAGCCAGAAGCATCATAGCCAGACACCGGAGAGACCTGTCAGGAGTAAGCATGGACCAATGGTGTCAAATAGTATGGAAAACAACCCTATTGGACAAAGTAACCAATAAACTGAAACTGACATGGGGACAAATAGAAGAAGACACTTTCACCCCGGTATGGCTCCCCTTTATCACAGACACAGCTCAACAAGACAACGACAAGAATCTGCCAACAGCATACGGATCAATCCGGCTAACCTGATTCAAAAATGCACACATACACACACCACTAACACATGAAAACAAATCTCACTACAGCCAACCAAAGACAACCAGCCACAGCCTAGGCCACCCCCAACCTCTCTCATCACCAAGGAAATACAACAAGCGAATAGTAAGAGAACCCACACAAGTGATGCTGACACAAAACCCCACACATACACTAAGTAGAAGAAGAGAAGCTTTGCCCCCTAACCCAAGTCACCACCCCCTTTCCCCTCTTTCCCCCTCTTTTCTTCCTAACCTAACACTGTATATAACACTAATGTCTCACGATAAATGAAACTGATCTGCAGAAAGCACAGCTTGAAAAAAGAGACATTTTTGTAAACTAAGAAATCTTTAATAAAAATATATATTAAAAAACATAAGTGTGGAGCTGATTTGAGAAACAACACATCCAACAGTAGTCTTTTATAATGAGGTTTCGGATAACCCTAACTCTAACTGGGCACTGGAAAGGCAGTGAGTGCCCAGGAAACAGGAATGTAACCACAGCCAAATTTTGAATTTCCTGCGTCCTCAGAAGAGAAAATTCAGGTCTTAAGGGGTGAGGGTGGAATCATTGCTCCTTTGAAGCCACTCTGAGCAAGGCATGACAACTTATCAATACTCATTTCCAGCGTTTACATAACTGTACAGATTCAGAGCATTCGCAGATTGGAAACCGAAAATCCCAAAATAAACCCAGGACTTTGCTACCAAAAAAGGATGACTGGCAAAGTGACTCACTCGAGATAAAAGAGACTTCTATTCTTGTAGAAAGCTTTTTTTTTTTTAAAAAAAGTGAGTAACTCGGCTGCCATAATGAGTTAAATGTCATGCTTTTCATATTATTATTATTTTTTTAGCCCCTGTCTTGGTGACGAGTCACTGAAATGAGTACTAAGTTTCCTTCTGCAAATTGAATTCAGCAGGTGAACAACCTCAGATAGGTTGAGAACCACTTAAGATACAGTTGTAGCTCAACCTTGTTGACCATATATTCCCTCTCTCCACAGTTTATCAGTCATAGAAATATAGGAAGCTGTCATATAAATCAATCCATCTCTTTGCTATGGCCAATGAGCAGTACTGTTGCTTTATACTAAGTCAGATTATGGGTCCATTGAGTTGAATAATGTCTACATTGACAGGCAGTGATTCTACAGAGTTTCAGGAAGGAATCTCTCCCAACCCTATCTAGAGATGTTGGGAATTGAGCCTGGAACCAACTGATCCCGTTGATTTGAAATATTCTCGCCCCTTTCACAATTTTCACATGTAGCTTCTGTTCCTATTAATTGAAGGAGAATGGTGTTAAAAAAAAGGGGGGGGGAGAAATTTTTGGCATCGCATCAGTGGCGAGCATGGGGGCTGGGGGGGTATGGCGACAGGTGCATTTTTTATTTTTTATTTTTGAGGAGGCACGACCAGGCACCCCCAGCCTGAATTGGCCCAATGCCACCAGCTCCACTCCCAGGTCAAATCTGACCCAGAAGAAGAGAGGAGTCGTGACAACATTGCCGCCCACTCTCCTCAGCCGTGGCACACTGGCCATGGCACCTCCACCCCAGAGAGAGTAGAATTGTGATAACACTGCCACCCACTCTCCTCGCTTGCGGCGCACCGGCCGTGGCACCTCCGCCCTGGAGAGAGGAGAATCGTGACAACACGGCCGCCCGCTCTCCTCTACTGTGGTGCACCGGCTGTGGCACCTGTTAGAATTCCTGCTCCATGATTGCCGTCATGGGATTGTTGTCTATCACATGACTGTGTCTGTTTTGACTCCACAGAGTAGGAAGTGACAGAGACAGGATGTTTGTGTTACTGTGTTCCGTGAAGTGGGACTATTGTCCTTTGTTCTTTTTCTCTTTGCTGTCTGATGCTAGAGAGAGAGGGACCCATGTTGCAGTGCTCCATGTGTGTTTATATGTAAATAAAGTAGATTAGCCAAAATGCTGAGTTGCTGACGTCTGTTACACATGATGCACAAACTCTGTGGATCCCTAAGTGTGCCGGTGTCGGTTGGCATCGGTCACTGTGAGGTTCGGGCTGAAGAAAGCTTTTGAAGCTCCCAAATGATTGACCAGGAGTGAGAGAACATGCCATTCGGGCATGTGTCTCTGCCAGGGTCCTACTCGGGTGTAGGCTCAGCTCCTGACAGCACCTCCACCCTGGAGAGAGGAAAATTGTGGCAACACTGCCGCCCACTCTCCTCGGCTGTGGCGCACCGGCCGTGGCACCTCCACCCCCGGGTTAGGGGGTCCATGCGGTCATAGAATATGTGAAAGGGGCAAAATGTCAGTTACTTAATCTTCCCTGTCTTATCTCCCTCAACCCCACCCATGCCACAAGTGTACCCCTTGTGTGTTCGGCACAGCACTTTACAATACCAATGTTACTACATTCCAGTGGTGTCTGCGTTGTCGCTGCCCTCTAACCTAAGGTTTCCAGATTTTTTTCAATGAATCCGGGGCACTTTTCAACTTCCTACTAGATAGATAGACAGCTAGACTGGTGACTGGGAGTGGCCGCCGGGACCACATAACACCGGTTCTGAGAGATCTGCATTGACTCCCAGTACGTTTCCAAGCACAATTCAAAGTGTTGGTGCTGACCTTTAAAGCCCTAAACGACCTCGGTCCTGTATACCCGAAGGAGCGTCTCCACCCCCATCGTTCAGCCCAGACACTGAGATCCAGCGCCGAGGGCCTTCTGGCGGTTCCCTCATTGCAAGAAGTGAGGCTACAGTGAACTAGACAGAGGGCCTTCTCAGTAGTGGCACCCGCCCTGTGGAACGCCCTCCCTTCAGATGTCAAAGAGAAAAACAACTACCTGACATTCAGAAGACATCTGAAGGCAGCCCTGTTCAGGGAAGTTTTTAATATTTAACGCTGTACTGTTTTTAACACTTGATTGGGAGCCGCCCAGAGTGGCTGGGGAAACTCAGCCAGATGGGCGGGGTATAAATAATAAATAATAATAATAATAATAATAATAATAATAATAATAATAGATGGATTTTGTCAGGGGACTGATTTGTAAATCCGGGGACTGTCCCCGGGAAACGGGGATGTCTGGTAACCTTACTCTAACCCTATAAGGTTGTGCTTTATCCCATTATCACCAAGATGAGAACCTCACCAACAGGAGGTTGAGATCTTGATCGCTTTCTTTCAGGAATTAACTCCTGCACCCCATCGGAGGAAACCTAGGTAATGGGAAGTCCTAAAGATGGAGAGCGAAAGGGATATTCACCATTCATATTCACTGATGCAGCAAAACCGAAGCTTTTTCTGGCTCTGCAGGATGGGTGATAACCAGCATCACCCTTTCTCCAAGCCCCAGTGGCGTCAGTCTGCTTCTTACAGGTGCAGGAGAAGGAGCGATTGCCTTGGCTCCTTTCTCTCCCTGGCACACCTACACAGGACGAGCCGGATTTTTTTGCCCTGAGCAGCCTTTTATACTAAGTGCATCATCCAAATAAAAGCAAAGTCCTTTTATTCCACCTTGTCATTAAATCGTCACCCCTGTGCTTGAAATTATGCATTGCCCCTACAAAGGTTTAAATCTTTCTATTAAAATTTTTTCTGGTCTCTCATTCTCTCTCTCTCTCTCTGAATACTTTAATGTTTGCTTTAAAAAAAACAAAACGAAAAGAAACCGGAGTTTCACTGTAATAAAAACTTTGTCTTCAAAGTTTTTTTTTAAAGCCGTGCAAAATTCTCCTTAAAAAAACTCACACAATCCCGTACCCTCCAACGTTCCTCAGATGAAAATAAGGACATTGCTTCCCCCCGTCCTCGCATGGACCCTCCTCAACACTCCATTTTTGGGCATCTCTTTGCAGATCATTTCCTATCATTTCCGGGTAGAACGATGGGGGTGGAGATGCTCCTTCAGATATACTGGACCGAGGGTACAGGTGCCCTCTGTCTTTGAGCTCTTTGCTTTCCTACTTTTAAGGCTCACCAGGTTCTGGGAGATGGTGGGTCTGGAATGTTTTCTAGTGACAACATGTCAGCCAGCTGCTGTTTCAGCTCTGCCTGTTCCTCCTGTCCCATGATTTCCCAACTTCCCCCCTCATCTGCCTCTGAGCTGCGACCTCCCACAATCCCCTCTTGTAGATCTATACTGTCTTCCTCTTCCTCTTCCTCTTTCCTGGGAGGGTCAGGATGCGGAAGTGGTCTCCACAATTACTCCTCCTCTGCCCATTCCCTGACAGCAGCACTGGCAAGCGAAACTGGGATGTCCTGGGATCAAATCAGAAGCCAGATGGCTTTTGTAATTCCGGGACTGTCCCTAGAAAATCGGGACACTTGGTGGCTATGCATTCCACACTCACTTTAGAAAGCATCTGTGACGGGGGAGCTGTGGTCTTCCAAATTTTGCTGGAATACAACTCCCATCATTTCTTATCACTGGCCGGGTTGGCTGGGACAGACGGGACTTGGAGTCCAACACATCTGGAGGGCCGCAAGTCTGAAGCAGAGGAGCTGATTCACAAACTTGGGAGTGAATATCTCCCGATATGTTCCTGCTACTTGGAAACGCTTCTTGCCTCCTTACGAGGCGTGCAGACATGACATTTGCGTGGGCGGAGAGGTGGTCCAGCGGTGACTGATTTGTTTTCGGCAAAGAGAGTATTATTATTATTTTCCTAGGTACTGTGACAGCTGCCTCCCCGTTGAGCCTAGATCAAGCTGACCTATACTGCAGCAGGAAAAAAAATAAAAAAATAAAAATGATGCTAATTACTGGCAGACGATTCACAGTGCGCTCCTGCTGTATATCAATGCTATATTCTCAGTGGCAGCTGCGGATGTGAGTTCATTCCAGGACAAAGGCAAGTCGGTCCCCGGATGCCACTGGGGAGATTGTGTTGACAAACTGCAAGAGCTCTTTGTGAACAGCTTAGCAGCCATTAGTTTCATGCATTGTGTTGCATCCTGGCTGAGGTTCCAATCTGTTGAAATGTGTGTGTGTGTGTGTGTGTGTGTGTGTGTGTGTGTGTGCATGCTTTGTGCATTCAAAATTACCTCCTGGCTGAGTTTGCATTGGTGCAGCTTATTTGCAGGAAACCCGACGCACACAGGGGCTTACTAGACAAACTGTTCAAGATATAGGAAGATTGTTCCTGGACTGTACTACTTCGTACTGGGGTGGGGAGTGCATATTCAATTGGGAAATATTTAGGGAAAATAATTAGCTAAATTGGGGGGGGGCGGTCCCTGGAAATACAAAACTAAATGTTTGGCATTCTCCAGCTCCTTTCTTACTGTTCCTAATGTCAATTGTGAGCCTGTAAGGTAAAGGTAAAGGGACCCCTGACCATTAGGTCCAGTCGTGACCGACTCTGGGGTTTGGTTCGCCAGAAGCGGTACCTATTTATCTACTTGCACTTTGACGTGCTTTCGAACTGCTAGGTTGGCAGGAGCAGGGAACGAGCAATGGGAGCTTATCCCATCACGGGGATTCGAACTGCCAACCTTCTGATTGGCAAGTCCTAGGCTCAGTGGTTTAACCCATAGCGCCACCCGCGTCCCCCTGTGAGCCTGTAGGTAGGACTTTTTTGGGGGGGGGGGTATTTGTTTTAAAAATTAAAATGTAGAACAAAATGCCTAGTAATTTTAGCCACTAAAATTTCACACGTCTCCCTTTTTTATGGAGGACAGTCCAATCTTGCAATCTTTCCACTTTGCAGTCTAAAATGGCAGATTCCAGGTATTGTTATCCCATGTGATGAACTATTTGTCTAGAGGACCTCCAGTTGGTGTGATTTCTATGCCAAGTCTCTCCCATTCAACATTTTCTTCGAAATGTCCCCAGCATTGGCCCTCGGAGCTTCTCTGCAGTTGGGCGTGGTGTTGGCCCAGAGCTAGGCCAAGTCATACTGAACTTGTTTAACCTGGCACAGGTGGTTTTTGTTGTTTTTGTTGTTTGCTTCATTGCCAATCTTGTTAAGCGAGAACTGCTGAAGTCTAAATGCAGACATGATCAGAGCTGTCTGCTGCATCATGTTATTTTTTAATAACCCCTGGCCTATACTTCATTTCAGATCGTCACACTACTAACCAGTGTTATTACATACCCTCCAACATTTGCGTGTCGAGGTCCCCAGGGCCACCCCAATAACTCACACATCACACAGAATTTTTGTTTAAGGTTTTTGGCATAATTTTGGCCACAACTTTATTGAAATACAAATTTGTGAGTGGTTGCTTAGGCATTGGTTGTGGCTATCTGCCCCCACCATGGGGGACAGACTGACATTCCGCACGATGCGAAAGTCAGAAAAGGGGAATACACTTGGGGGTAGCGACGGAGCAGGGAACCTGCCCTCAGCCCTCCCCAAATGCAACCAGGAGCTATTTGCTATGGCCCGAGCCCCCTTGTCAGAGTGGACAAGCAATAGTTAGGCCCGGATTCCTTTAACGGAATCCCTTGCAGCAGCAGAATTAGAGGGGCAGGCACAGCCAATCCATGCCCCTCAACCAACCAAACCATAAACCAATGCTTAACCACGAAACTTACAAGTTGTGACAATTTGCTACGCAGTAGGCAAAAACCAAATGGCCCCAGCCAATCAGCCAGATGGACAAAATTCCTACCAGGCCCCTGCTCGAAAGCAGACGACCCCATGACAGGCATAGCAAGGTCAAAGCGAACAACCCTAATTCTAGGGAGGGAGGGACGGACAATCTGATGCACGGGCGAAAGAGGAAGCCCTAGCCTCGTGCAAGAAGTTTTAGCATTTCTGGCTGTCAATCAAAAAATGGCAACATTAACTTCTTCCCAACAACAAGGGAAGCCCCAATCACATCAGTGGCCAACAATCAATTAGCCCGCCCCCAACTTTGGAGTGTCCTGGCGGCCCCCACCGCAACACGTAATCTCTGTGAAGGAGAACACGCTTTATGAGAAGAAAATAGGGATGTCCTTTTCCATTGTTGTTGTTGTTTAATACCCCACCCATCCGTCTGGGTTGCCCCATCCACCCTGGGCAGCCTTCAACAAATATAAAAACAAAATAAAACATTAAAAAACCTTCCCTATACAGGGCTGCCATCACCATCAACATCATCATCATCATTATAATTTATAGATCGCCCTATTCCTGGAGATCTTGGGGGTTGGATTACTCCATACTCATCAACATTTCTCTGATGAAAATAAGGACATTTCCGAGCACAATTCAAAGTGTTGGTGCTGACCTTTAAAGCCCTAAATGGCCTCGGTCCTGTATACCTGAAGGAGCGTCTCCACCTCCATCTTCCAGCCCAGACACTGAGGTCCAGTGCCGAGGGCCTTCTGGCGGTTCCCTCGCTGCAAGAAGTGAGGTTACAGGGCAGAGGGCCTTCTCGGTAGTGGTGCCTGCCTTGTGGAACACCCTCCCAGCAGATGTCAAGGCAATGAACAACTATTTTACTTTTAAAAGACAACTGAAGGCGGCCCTGTTTAGGGAAGTTTTTAATGTCTGGTGCTGTGTTGTTTTTAATATTCAGTTGGAAGCCACCCGGAGTGGCTGGGGAAACCCAGCCAGATGGGCGGGGTATAAATAATAATAACAACTTCTTCTTCTTCTTCCAAGGGACACTTGGAAGGTCTGTTATTATCAGCGGCGTAGCGTGAGTTGTCAGCACCCGGGGCAACGCAAGTAATTTGCGCCCCCTAACCAGGGGCAAGGCAAGTAATTTGCGCCCCCCCAACCCCTAACCTGCGAGTTGCCGCTGGCGCTGCCACCCAAACGACGCCGCTTGCCTGGAGGAGGAGGGGGGCAGAGAGGTGAGGAAAATGCAACGGCCCAGCAGCTGCAGCAGCAGCGGCGGAGGCAGGGCTGTGAGGAGGGGCTGCCTGGCGCGTCCTCCGCGGCGAGCGCTGAGAGCCGCTGCCTACCGGGCGCCTTCAGCCCGGACGCGCGCACAGCTCGTCGGTTCCGCGAGACATGCGGCTCCGCTACAGCCTGCGCCCGAGGCTCTTCGGCGACTCCGGAGGCAGCGAGCGCGCCCCCCCAGATGTTGCGCCCGGTGCGGCCGGCACCCCTGGCACCCCCCACGCTACGCCACTGGTTATTATGCACACATCACAGATGTGTGTTGTGGGGGATGAGGCTAAGAGACCAGTAGCCCTGTAATGAAAACGTGGCTGAGGATCTGCTTGAATGCAGTGGCGTAGCGTGGGTTGTCAGCACCCGGGGCAAGGCAAGTAATTTGCGCCCCCTAACCCGTGGATTTGCGCCCCCTAACCCCCAGGTGTTGCGCCCGGTGCGGCGGCCCCCCCTGCACCCCCCACGCTACGCCACTGCTTGAATGTTATGAAACGCACAGAGCTACTACCTTTTTGTTTGTAACCACTTTCTTTCCTGTGACTTGCTGATGTGTGCCATAGCATCATTACACTTGCACTGCCCCTTGAGGACAGACAACAATGTAATGTGCCAGCGGAGGAGCATGTCTTCATTGTGCCCAGGGTGGGCGCATGCATGCCCCCTGAGGGGACAGGGAGCACCAGCCCAACTCTCACCGCCAACGCGATGCCAGCCCCGGTCTGCTTTGCAAGGCTAGGATCATCCCAGCCTCGCTGAGTGGCTCAGGGGAGGGCAACATGAGAAGAATGTGACAGCTATGCACCCTTTGATCCGAGCAGAGCCTTTGCTTTGCAATAAAAGAAGCAACAAAAAGTTTTTTAAAAATAAAAAAACCCTCAAGTTTCGGTGTGTCCATGTACCTCCCCCCCCCTCTCTCATATAAAAATGCCCAGGACATGTAATCTTTCCCTGCAAAAACACTTAAAAAAAATTAACCTCCCCCCACATTATATTTGGTAGGAAACTGGGTGTCAGTGTGACATGTGATGAAAACATTGTAGAAATTTTGGGCGCGTCTCTGAGCTTCTGGAACACGTCAAAGCATGTTATATAGAGCCAAAGGAGCTTGATAAAGCAGTTCATTTGGCAAGCTTACTCACTGTGGACGGTTAAAAAAAAAAGTTGTCAAGCGCCTTAAACTTAAAGCACCTTTCATGTGCCTCTAACTGAAACAAAACGAGCAGGTGTTGCTACATAGTTGATTGCAAGTGATATCCCTTTTCACCATGTAGGACTGTCCACATAAAGAAAACCTAAACAGATTTTACATACGCAGTCTCTGAAAATTTAGAAGCAGACATGCCATGCTTTCAGCCACTGGAATAACCACCAGATTTTCACAGAAGTTTCTTATTGCAAGAACACCAAGACATTTGTTCCAAATCTTTCTACACATAGATGAACATGGAGTTGCCTATCAGCATGCAGAGAGGATTGTAACATTTCCTACTTGTTCATCGCATATATTGACATGAAATGCCTTCACACAAATGCTTCTGTGCAAACCAGATGTATTAGCTTTCCCCAAGGGCCATAGCATAACCGAAAACAAGCCACCAAACAGAACAAAAATAAAAATGGAATACGAAATTGAAGCTATGGCAATTTCATTTCCCCCCAAATGATATACCAACATTCATTAATCCAGGAATTGTAGAGGCAGCCAAGACTAAAACAGTCGATTTTCTATCACAGTTCCATCCATTGGAAACAAGTAGAGTCAGCACAGACTATGAAATAAGCTTTTAACCCTAATATCGGGGTGAATGGTCTAAAACAGGGGTTAGCAAACTTTTTCAGCAGGGGGCCGGTCCACTGTTCCTCAGACCTTGGGGGGGGGGGGCGGGGGGCGGACTATATTTTGGAATATAGTCCTATGCCCCACAAATACCCCAGAGATGCATTTTAAATAAAAACACACATTCTACTCATGTAAAAACACCAAACAGGCCCCACAAATAACCCAGAGATGCATTTTAAATAAAAGGGCATATTCTACTCATGTAAAAACACGCTGATTCCCAGATCGTCCGTGGGCCGGATCCGGCCCCTGGGCCTTAGTTTGCCTACCCATGGTCTAAAAGGTAATGAGATAAATCCTCAGCACCCAGTGCTTCTCTGTTTAGACATAAAGGTAAAGGAAAAGCCTCCCCTCCTGGGCTTTCCGATCCGAAGGTCAGCAGTTCAAATCCCCACAACGGAGTGAGTTGCTCTGTCCCAGCTCTTGCCAACCTAGCAGTTCAAAAACACGCTGGTGCAAGTAGATAAATATGTACCACTGCAGCGAGAAGATAAATGGTGTTTGTGTGCATTCTGGTTTCCATCACAGTGTTCCATTGCGCCAGTAGTGGTTTAGTCATGCTGGCCCCATGACCTGGAAAGCTGTCTGTGGACAAATGCCAGCTCCATCAGCCTGATAGCGATATGAGCACTCCAACCCTATAGTATCCTTTGACTGGATTTAACCGTCCAGGTGTCCTTTACCTTTACCTATTTAGGCGTCATGGGAAATTGCCTTTTCAAACATTCATTGGGTGCATGGGGACAAAGCTGAACTTTCTCCAAGAAAGTCATTCATGGTTGCAGTTGGACGAGGGGCAAGCCATTTTGAGAGCTGGTTGGGGGACAAATCTCCAGGTTTCTTTCTTCTCCCATCCCCCTCAGGGCATGATCATTCAGATACTCCTGTGGTGGCAGTTGGGAGAAGAGAGGGGAGCTGGATGGTGACAATTCCTTGAATTTATTTCTTTTCCCTTCCCCTGAGGGAGAGTTAGTTCTTCATATAGACTGGTGACTGGGAGCGGCTGCCGAGACCACATAACACTGGTCTTGAAAGACCTACATTGGCTCCCAGTACGTTTCTGAGCACAATTCAAAGTGTTGGTGCTGAACTTTAAAGCCTTAAATGGCCTCGGTCCAGTATATCTGAAGGAGCGTCTCCACCCCAGTCGTTCTACCCGGACACTGAGGTCCAGCGCCAAGGGCCTTCTGGCGGTTCCTTTACTGCAAGAAGCCAAGTTACAGGGAACCAGGCAGAAGGCCTTCTCGGTAGTGGCGCCCGCCCTGTGGAACGCCCTCCCACCAGACATCAAAGAGAAAAACAACTACCAAACTTTTAGAAGACATCTGAAGGCAGCCCTGTTTAGGGAAGCTTTTAATGTTTGATGCATTACTGTATTTTAATATTTCGTTGGAAGCCACCCAGAGTGGCTGGGGAAGCCCAGCGAGATGGGTGGAGTATTAATAATAATAATAATAATAATAATAATAATAATAATAATAATTGTTATTGCCATTGTCATTATTATTATTATTATCATCATTATTATTACATATTACATATTACATATTACATATTACATATTACATATTATATACCCGTGCAGTGACAATTAGGGGAAAGCGACACAAATAGGGGAACTGGATAGTGACAAATCCCTTGGCTCTTCTCCCCAATCCTAAGGGTAAGATAGTCCTTCAGATGCTCCTATATCCCCGCTTTGGTGTCTGAATGCCAGTATTAGCACATTGGAGGCAACAAAACTACCCATCTCATTGTCCTAGATTATTGTCCAATGCTTTCCAAATGCCAGCCTCATAACCCTATTGCAAGTCATTGGAAAGGCTGTTGCAATGAAACTTTCTCATTCAAAACACTGTCTTTCCGCCCTGAATACTTATTAAGCCAACCTGCCATGACCATCATAATTAGCAGTCATTCGTTTAACTCAGGAGCTCTAATGCTGTGCCAAAGCATGGAAATTATATGCGATTTGACTGCCTAGGGCAGGAAGGAGACAGGAAATGAAAGTCGCATGGTGTCAACACAATTGTTGGAGCGACGCCAACCCAGGTACAGCTTTTGCTTCAGGGAAGCTTACAGCACTAGGGAAGTTACAGTGACACACACAATGATGACACCGTGGACATGCCTTCAGAGGAGAACATTCTTTCCCAGAGAATTGGAAGAAATGATGGAAACTGTCAAGATGTAAAGGGTGAAAGTCTTTGCACATTATGTACCAAACACCAATCTTATGTTAGCCGCATGCAACATTGGGTTTGGGGTTTGTTTTTTGTTTTTACAAATCAGGCCACTTGACTTACCGTAAGTAAGTTCTTTTTCAAGTGTAGCATGGAAATATATGTACCTGTTTACCCAACTTGGAGCGCTAACCTGCTAAAGTTGACCACATTTACTGCTCTTTGATTATGGGAGAGCTAGCCACATGCTCCTTGTCTTCCAGTGACGTCGTTCAAAGGCTCATTGGCTCAGTGTCACCCTCACTGATGTGTGAAGTAATGCTTTTCATTGTAAGTATTGCAAAAACTTTTCTTGTTTGTAATGTGCTCTCCATCTTATCACGTGCACAAGAAGGGCAGGCTGGAACTCTCTCCCTCCCTCCCCCCCCCATTGCTTAAAGAAAAAAAAGGGAAAGAAATGATGTTGGAAAACTGGGAAAATGTCATGAAGAGGAGGTCACACAGAGGATGCATAAACAACAGTTTCAATGTAAAACAGTTTGTGGAGGAAACAAGTGATGCAACAGGTTGCTGCTTGTAATGCAGAACTGAAACCAAACAGCGCACTGCTTAAAGGTTGTCTCAGCAGTTCCTGGTATGGCAAGCTGTTGTTGTTGTTGTTGTTGTTGTTGTTGTTGTTTAGTCATTTAGTCGTGTCTGACTCTTCTTGACCCCATGGACCAGAGCACACCAGGCACTCCTGTCTTCCACTGCCTTCCACAGTTTGGTCAAACTCATGTTGGTAGCTTCGAGAACACTATCCAACCATCTCGTCCTCCGTCGTCCCCTTCTCCGTGTGTCCTCCATCTTTCCCAACATCAGGGTCTTTTCCAGAGAGTCTTTTCTTCTCATGAGGTGGCCAAAGTATTGGAGTCTCAGCTTCAGGATCTGTCCTTCCAGTGAGCACACAGGGCTGATTTCCTTAAGAATGGATAGGTTTGATCTTCTTGCAGTCCATGGGACTCTCAAGAGTCTCCTCCAGCACCATAATTCAAAAGCATCAATTCTTCGGCGGTCAGCCTTCTTTATGGTCCAGCTCTCACTTCCATACATCACTACTGGGAAAACCATAGCTTTAACTATACGGACCTTTGTTGGCAAGGTGATGTCTCTGATGCTGTCTAGATGGCAAGCTAGGAGGGCCAATTACACTGCAGAAATCCCATCCCAGATCTGTTATGTACTTCTCTCATTAAGACCTACTTGTGGAATACTTCTCCAACAGATTATTGTGCATGGGTCTGAGACACGTTCAGGCCCCCAACAAGAAGCCAAATTGTACAGCTCTCATAGACTCCACATCAGTCACTTACATAGCAACAAGAACTTTAAGCTTAACCTTCAAGGCAAAGTTCCTTTTGTTGGTGTGCGACAAGGACCATGCAATCTGGAAGAAGACCACGAAGATGCCCTTCACAATTCGAATCCCAGCAGATTCAACATTCTAAAATACCCATTTGTGTGTGTTCTGAGAAAGCATGGGGTATAGCCTCCCTCAGACTAGGGATGTAGGAGAATTTGTTCAGTCCATATGTTTTAAGTGAATTGGCCTAAAATGCACCCAATACGTGGACTGGAATCCTTGGGATTTCGCACTTCTCTGAATTTTGCAAATTGGCTCAAAAAATATACCAGGATACACAAAACATTCATATTTTATTGAAAGCATGTTTCCAAATGTATATATTGGCATGAAATATGTTTTGAAATGCTGTAGGGTGGCGATGTATATATATAAATATGTGTTTCAATTCAAATGGATTTGTGTGTGTGTGTGTTTAACACATTACAAGTTAAAGTCCAAATGGGATGGATCAGATCCAGGAATGAACACATGCAATACTCGCATCGCCTATTCCATCAATGGGCTGAACTGGGGGCAGGTGGAGAATTGTACTACCATATTAAAAACAAATGCATCAAGGAAATGTTGTGAGATACAATTCTCATCTCTGATAGACTGGCTCCCCGGGGGAAAGGAGATTTTTTTTATTTATATGGGAGCATTTAATTATGTTATTCCCCATCTGTGATATGAAGTGCTGCAATCCCAGGGGGAGTGTGCCACATACATTTCTTTCCTTTTTTCCTGAGCATGTGGGATCTGCTCAAAGAAACGTTTGTTATTCAGTCCTCAAACCGATCGCATTGTGCACCCTTCAAATAAAACATCTCTCCTGCCAACTTGCTTAACTGAATGCTTGGTCCATATTACTGTGTGGCTTGTACTTATTGTTATAGGGGAGGCTTGTGGTTGATCAAGGCGAACTTGTTACTCTCATCTATCACTGTCACTTTGGTAAGCAATTTAAATAAGTGTATGTGTCCTTGGTGGAGACACCATTGTGTTCATCAGAGGCTGGCTTCAGAACAATTAAACTGGGCTGGGGAGGGTCACTTTGATAAATTGGCATGAGCAGATGGCAGACAGTCCACAAGTTTTCAGAGAGAAAGGCATTTCTTCTAGGGAATAACATTGGGGACTGTGTCATAGAGGAGATATTTCAGGGAAAGAAACTCATAAGTTGCTGTCCTCCGAAGATAAATGGAATACCATTGGGAAGCTGGTCGAGAAATAGTGAACAATTCTCATTCTACGTTTACTGAGAGGGTACTTGAAATGTCGAAAAGATTCAGGATTCCCTGCACCATTCTCCTCAGCCACAACCCTAAATATATGGCTATGTAGGAATATTTCTAATAATATAGAGACTAATAGTAACAATAGGAATTTGTATTGTAAATTTCATGTTCTAAGTGCTTCACATGCCATTTTCGCAATTCTTCCAACAAACCCGTAAGTTAAGTCCGTATTATATTCCATATTGCAGCTGGGGGACAGAGGTTGAGAGAAAGAGTGAGGCTTGCCCTAAGGCTACCTAATGACTTCATGGTACAGAGGACATCTTTTGAAAGCCCTATTTAAGCATTCAGGTAGAATACATGACACACAAAGCTTGTAATGGCATAGAAGGCATTCTGGCTTGTGCACAGGGACGTTGGAGGTGGCACATATGAATTCTGTGCAGTTTGTGCCCTCACGTGTTTGGATGTATAGGGCTTTAATCACTAGAAACTGCAGAATTTCTGTGTGGTATTATGCGCTGTAAATATATATATCTAAATCATTCCAGGATCATTTAAATGACCTCTTTGGTTCGGGCTATAGTCAACCAGGCACACTTTTGCTTCATCTTCTGAAGTTTCTAATGAATGAACCAAGAGTCTGGCTTTGGTCTATGGTTGGTATTGTATGTTAACCTCTGCTCAAATCAGTTTTCATATCTCCGTCAAGAGCTATGGTCTCCATCTCACCGGTGTTTTGTTCTTGGGACAATGTATTAGAAAACAATTTTCTTCCCGAAATTAGATACAGAGCTATTGTGACCTACTGGGGTATAACGTGGTTGCAAGATGGTCGTGGGTACCTACAGGATATATTTTATTTGAAAAAATACAGGGGGGAAACCTCATGTAGAGAAATGCAAATATACTCACCTGAGAACCATACCCACGACTGCCTCCCCGTTAACATGAAAACAAGAGTGTCAGGCTACAGCAGAGAGGCAGAATGAGTTGATTGATTTGGGTGGGGGGCAATTAAGGGGACGGAAATGATCAGATGTTTAATTATTATATTTAAGCACCATGGAAAATGACATTTCAGTTTTCTGTTACAAATGATTGGAACCTAGCAACCTTCCTGGAAGACTCATGTTGCAAAAATCAATGGTCCATTCTTGTGAACAAATTGCTTGCCCTGAGTTTTTTAACAGCGAGCAAGCAGCCTGTGTTGTCAGGAAATGCATGGGTGTGGGGAGAAATATTCAGACATGATTTTGACCATTTCCATTTACTATTATTACTATTATGATCGCTACCTTTGCAACTACAAATACAGCTCCATAGCTCCAATATAACAGAGTGAACTACAGTTAATTCAGCAAATATTTCTCTCAGGGCTCTGAGAAAACGAGGAGAAGGAAGATGTACAAACTCATCTTAAATTGAAATGAGATTATTGGTCCTCTATGCAATTTCTGCAAGCCATAGGTCTGCTTTCAAATGCTTCCTTGAACCCTAGTTCAAGGTCAAGAATTTCCACTCTTGCATACAGCTGCAAAAAGAAAAAGAAAAAGGATTACATTGTGAAATGGGGACTATCTAGACTGAATAGAACCAGTAGATTATATATCTGATACGTATTAAGATCAAATGAACTGCATGCATTGCAACATTTTTTGATACTTACCGAGGACAAATCATTTCCTAATTCAGTTGATGCCATCGATGAGCTCGCTAAGTTGCTGGCAACATAACGTAACGCACCATGTTTGTAAGCTATGAGCTCACTGTGATGTGTGTGAAAGGTTGTTTGGCAAGACCTGGCAGGGCAGGAACTGGGAAATATACTGGCTGAGAAAGCAAAGAGGCAGAGAAAGAAAGATTCCACAACTTATATGACCTGATGGGATCATGTAATAACTTGTGTCAAATAGCATAGAGAGTGGGAAGTCTGGGAAGTATGAAATAGTTGAGGAAAGGGATGATGGAAGTTCAGTGCACGCGATCCCACCACACTGGATATTTTCAGGAGAAAGGGGGAGAACTCAAAAATAATGCAATTTTGTGAATAGGGAAACTTCACAAATCCCAGTTTCTACTTTCTATTGGAGGGGGACACCCTACATTGGAAACACAAGGTGTTAATGTTCAATGAGCTTTTTAAGTGGAGATATTTATGTCAGTGTGTATCTGTCTTGGATTCAGAATAAGTTTTGCATATGAAAGTGTTTTTGATTTTTAAAAAATGCTATCATTGTTTTATGTATGAAATTGTGTCATTATTTTGAATTGCTGATTTTCTTTTATTGTGAAAGATCACCTTGAGATATTTCATGGGAAGCGATTCATGGATGGAGTTAAATAAATAAATGTGAAATATGCTGTGGCTGGTGATACACAAGGGTAAGTTTAATCTCCTTACTACTACGCGGGTGGCACTGTGGTCAAAACCACTGAGCCTCTTGGGCTTGCCGATCGGAAGGTCACCACCTCAACGGGGTGAGCTCCTGTTGTTCTGTCCCAGCTCCTGCCAAGCTAGCAGTTCAAAAGCACACCAGTGCAAATAGATAAATAGGTACTGCTGCGGTGGGAAGGTAAAAGGCGTTTCTGTGTGCTCTGGTTTCTGTCATGGTGTTCTGTTGCACCAGAAGTGGTTTAGTCATGCTGGCCACATGACCTGGAAAGCAGAGCGGCTAACAACAATAAAAATAACACAGCATTCTAAAATCAATTCATTTTAAAATCATTTCAAAATCAAATTAATGGCAGCCATTGGACTAGAGTTTTGTGAGGATTACCAAAGGAGGGGGTCAGACTGTGCCTTAGCCAAAGGCCTGGTGGAACAGCTCTGTCTTGCAAGCCCTGCGGAAAGATGTCAAGTCCTGCAGGGCCCTAGTCTTCCACCAGAGTGTTCCACCAGATCGGGGCCACAGCCAAAAAAGCCCTGGCTCTGATTGAGGCCAGCCTAACCTTCCTGTGGCCTGGGACCTCCAAGATGTTTTTGTTTGAAGACCGTAAGGTCCTCCGTGGGACATACCAGGAGAGGCGGTTTGGACTGTTTGGTAATATGAGTCCTTCTTCACAACAGAGATGCTGTTGTGGAGAGCCTTGCTTCACCAGAGCTGGGGAAGGAAACGAGATGGATTTGCTTTGACAGTTGGTCATGTAACACTTGACACAAGCTAGCAGCCCTAGCAGTAGACCAAGGGCTGTTATAACTGGTGTTGGAATTGGCCTTACTTATGAAGCTGTAGGCTCCTGCGGAGGGTCACCGCTAAGAAGCAGCTGTAAATAACACTGTTGAGTTGCCAAGAGAACTCTCACCTTCCTTCCCCCAGTGGCTAAGAGAGCGTATGCTGTTCACGGGAGCCATAAGCTCTCCATGCCAGTCCAGGAGATAGATTGCGGCATTCACAAAATCACTTTTGAAGTCTCTCTCTCCCGAGCATAAATATCAAGCTAGAAATTCAGTAGGAAAGGAGGAAGTGTGCGTCGTTTGCCTCAGAAGAATTACAACCATGAACCGCTTTTTTTAAAAAATGAAGACTTTTAGCCAGATAGCACAACAGGGCCTCTATCATGAAGATTTATTTCCCATTTAGAAAGTCCCAGGGCAAAAGGGAAGCAAAGAAAGAGAAAGCAGGGAAAGCCAGCACACTGAGAGGGCTTAACAGATATATTTAACTCCCAACCTAACCCAGATTAGTGTGAAAGCTTGCCTCCAGTATTAACTAGTAGGACTGGTAAGAACATCATCAAAGCTAATGGAAAAGTCTATGAAAGATCAGGGCTAATTCCACAGCCCCTCAAGCAAATCTCAACAGGTCGGGTTGAGACCCTAGAAAGAGATGGGATAGCTCAGTCATCAGAGCATGGGAGAACCCAACCCCAAAATCCTTTGAGCATTAGAAAGTCCATCATAAATTGGCTGGGGATCCATCAGAATATTAGGGTCTCCTGTGCTTTGCAATTCGCCCATTCCCGTCCATTTTAGTTCACTGATGCCCAGGATGTCAATATTTATTCTTGCCATCTCATTTTTGACCACATCCAACTTATCCAGGTTCATGGTTCTTACATTCCAGGTTCCTATGCAATATTTTTCTTTACAGCATTGGACTTTCCTTTCGCTTCCAGGCATATCCGCAACTGAGCAACCTTTCGGCTTTGGCCCAGCTGCTTCATTAGCTCTGAATCTACTTGTACTTGTCCTCCATTCTTCCTCAGTAGCATGTTGGACGCCTTCCAACCTGAGGGGCTCATCTTCCAGCGTCATAACTTTTATATGCCTGTTGTCTTTGTCCATGGAGTTTTCTTGGCAGGGATACTGGAGTGGCTTGCCGGTTCCTGCTCCAGGTGGATCATGTTTGGTCAAAACTCTCCACTATGACCTGTCCATCTTGGGTGCCCTGTTTGGCATAGTTCATAGCATCTCTGCGTTATTCAAGCCCCTTTGCCACGGCAAGGTAGTGACAGCAGCCACGAAATTAAAAGACGCCTGCTTCTTGGGAGAAAAGCAATGACAAACCTAGAGAGCATCTTAAAAAGCAGAGACATCACCTTGCCAACAAAGGTCTGTATAGTTAAAGCTATGGTTTTCCCAGTAGTGATGTATGGAAGTGAGAGCTGGAATATAAAGAAGGTTGATCGCCGAAGAATTGATGCTTTTGAATTATGGTGCTGGGGGAGACTCTTGAGAGTCCCATGGACTGCAAGAAGATCAAACCTATCCATTCTTAAGGAAATCAGCCCTGAGTGCTCACTGGAAGGACAGATCGTGAAGATGAGGCTCCAATACTTTGGCCACCTCATGAGAAGAGAAGACTCCCTGGAAAAGACCCTGATGCTGGGAAAGATGGAGGGCATAAGGAGAAGGGGACGACAGAGGACAAGATGGTTGGATAGTGTTCTCGAAGCTACCAGCATGAGTTTGACCAAAGTGCAGGATGCAGTGGAAGACAGAAGTGCCTGGTGTGCTCTGGTCCATGGGGTCATGAAGAGTCGGACACGACTAAACGACTAAACAACAACAACATGCTTTGCAATCAGGCCTTATATTCAGTATGAAATGGCATCTTCCCCCTTGCTAACTTCCAAAGACTTTAACATGGATATCTAATGGCTGACAATGAGCCTAATGTTTTAAACATAGTACAAGATGACACATTAAGACTACGGAGCACTCAAAGCACATAACGCTTGTACTCATTGGCCCAAGACGTTCAGATTAATTATGTTTGTGTCATTGAACTCCTTAAAAGAGGGCTTGCACAGCCTGCGCCTACTTCGCTCGCCCTGGCCTGATAAGTTGTGAGAGCAGAAGAGGGGGAAAGAAGAAGGAAAAGAATTGTAGCATTAATTGCCAAATCACTGACCTTCTATTGTTAAAGCTATTCGAAAGGCAGCGACTATATCTTATAGCAGAGCTCAAACAGCAAATGGAGTGGAATAAAAATGATAAGAAACACTGATAATATAGTGATTAAAAAAGTCATAAGTGCTTGGGTAGATAGCTAGGACTAGGATATGGAATCGAGTATAGAGTGTTACTTCGGGTTACATACGCTTTAGGTTACATACACTTCAGGTTACAGACTCCGCTAACCTAGAAATATTACCTCAGGTTAAGAACTTTGCTTCAGGATGGGAACAGAAATCGTGCAGCAGCGGCACAGCAGCAGCAGGAGGCCCCATTAGCTAAAGTGGTGCTTCAGGTTAAGAACAGTTTCAGGTTAAGAATGGACCTCCAGAACGAATTAAGTTCTTAACCTGAGGTACCACTGTATAGAGAACAAATTACTTTTTGATTCATGCCTGTAGAATTTCATATTTCATATTTAGACTAGTACCATGTCCCTAGCATTGTAGGCCCCACCTGTTGTCTGTTTCCCTTCCTCTACACTAGGGGTGGAGAACCTGGGTCCTTTCATAGGGTTTTGGACTTCCAGCTTCCATCATCCTTGACCATTAGCTATGCTGGTTGGGGCTGAACTTCAACAACTTAGGAGGGCTATGTATGGTTGTGGTGGCCATTTTGTTTTGTTAGTGGCTGATAAGTAACAAGTTGGCTTTCATGGTGTTCAAGTATCTTGGAAAGGAAGAAGCCACTGTCTCAAAAATGGCTGTGTATCTTATATTCTGTATGCTCTTCTTTCTATCTTTAGTTTCACACCCAAATACTAATAAGTAAGTAAGTAAGTAAGTAAGTAAGTAAGTAAGTAAGTAAGTAGTGTATATGAAAAATAGGGAAGGAACCATTTGGGGTTTGGCTTTTTTTGAGGGGGGAGGAAGCAGCTAAAAAAAATTCAGGGAATACATGACTTGTAAACCCCAAAACAACATTTTGGAGAGCTCATAGGTTGCTGAACATGGGATAGGATTAGTAATAGAAGGAACAAATCATTCCTCTCATGTGTTCATCTCATTTTGCTTTGAGAACTGAAGTCCCATCTCAGCCATCGTATTGCAAATGCATGGCATAGCTGTTCCCTTTGACTTCATTTTGGCACCTGCATGGTCGCTGTTCTGAAGAGTGTGAGAAGAACATCATGAATCAAGCATTTTGGGAAGGTTGGTGGAGAGGTTATGATTTGTGCCCTGCCAGGAGCAAGGCTGTTTCACAAGCAGGAGAGACTTGCACAAGACTCTGGATATGTCCCATCTTGCCAGGCAAGCTACATACTTGTCCTCATTATAGAAGGCAACTTAGTTAATATTGGCCATGGTTCAGAACAGTGTGGAGCATCAAAATCATGACATCGGCTGATGAACTGTCTCAGAGATGGGGCCAACCTCGCCATTAGGCAGAGGGAGGCAATCACTTCATGTAACAGGAGCTGCATCCAATGGAAACAGACCCACCGGCCATTTTCCCAGAGCCCTCCGGTTATTTTCCGTCTAAGGATGCAGAGCTTCAATAAATGCCTTTGGTGATGCTTGGCTGCATGCTGTGAAATGTGGCAGGTTTTTGTCAAGCTGCTCTTAAAAGCACAGGAACAGGGAAAAGCTGACCTATTGGCAGTCCCATTTGGGATTGTCCTGGTGGAAATGTTTTATTGATTTGCTGGGTCTGCTGTTTTTCCACATTGTTATCTGCATCTATCTATCTATCTATCTATCTATCTATCTATCTATCTATCATCTATCATTTATCATCTATCATCTATCATCTATCATCTATCATCTATCATCTATCATCTATCATCTATCATCTATCATCTATCAATAAACTATCTATCATCTGTCTATCTATCTATCTATCTATCTATCTATCTATCTATCTATCATCTATCTATATCTATCTATCTATCTATCATCTATCTATCTATCTATCTATCTATCTATCTATCTATCTATCTATCATCTATCTATCTATCTATCTATCTATCATCTATCTATCTATCATCTATCTATCTATCTATCTATCTATCTATCATCTATCATCTATCATCTATCATCTATCATCTATCATCTATCATCTATCATCTATCATCTATCATCTATCTATATCTATCTATCTATCTATCTATCTATCTATCTATCTATCTATCTATCATCTATCTATCTATCTATCATCTATCATCTATCATCTATCATCTATCATCTATCATCTATCATCTATCTATCTATCTATCATCTATCTATCTATCTATCTATCTATCTATCTATCTATCTATCTATCGTATATCATCTCTACAAACAGACACACATTCATATAGAGGAGTTAACAATTTAATTTGTTTAGCTAGGAGCCATAACTCAGTGTGTGTGTGTGTGTGTGTGTGTGTTGGTGGGAAGACATTCAGAGCTGAGCCACAAATTTGGCTCTTAATTTCTTGGCTGCCAGTGCAAATAGAGAAACATACAAGGCAACACAATCTTCCTTGTCCACCAGCAAAAAGCACATAAGTTCACCTGATGTGACCAAAAAAATATCTGTGGATAAACTCAGATCTTTTCCATCACAGTCTTTAAACAGGGGACAATGGGTAATGCTGTGAACAATTTCTAATATAACCTTTTCTACAAATCACACAGAAATGCTGTTTCTGGGACATGCCAGCCAGCAAGGCAGAGGACCTAACACATATAAAAGCAATTGTACATGGAGCCATATAGAGGCATATGTATTGGGTTGCTCATAATATAGCCATTTCCTAATAGATCTACCTAATGGGTCTATATGAAAAGTATCCTCCTGGTTATGTATAGGAATTGTCATTAACCTTGCCTCAGAAAACACTTGATGTGGAATTTCCTAGAACTCTAGAGATCACTGACCTGCCAATCAAATGTTAAAACACATCAAAGCAGTGAAGAAACAGAGAGTGGGGGCCACAAAGATGGGATTAGCAGGATGTGATCATTAGCAGTTGAAACCTACTGGAGGGCTTTGCCCACAGGCAAAGCCTGAGGCCAGATAAATATTTAAAGAAGCCTGTATCAATGACTCTATATGTTCCAAGATCATTACCATTTTTAGATCACGTCGGATGAGGTCATGACCTTTGCACCAACTCCTAGGGAGAACCATAGAGGGTTTCTTTCTTTCTTTTGAAATTCTGTTTTGACATGGTCATTTGTTTCCTTGAAAATAATACGGAGGACAGCTTTTCTAATGCAATCAAGAGTCTTGCGCTGCCTCAAAGACCTGGAAATACCGGTACATTGTGGCAAGACTTCATCATATACCTTCCTTGGCTGCAGAGTAATCACATCTAGCCCCTCCATGCTTATGTAGAGCTATGGGGCCTGAAAGCCGTGTTCCCATAAGATAATGAGAGAAAACAATTCTCCCTGGGCAGAAAACATGATAGTCTTGAATATTCATCAGAGCTTTTGTATTTCTGTATATAAATTAAATCCATGTCACTTACACATTTGTATACCTGTAAGTCTGTTCTGTCCTATTTCTGCATTTGTTGCTTTTTGTTTTTTTTTAAAAATGCATGAAAATTCAGATTTAGATATGCTTCTTTAATCTAAACACACATTGCGTGGACAGGCGGAGTCCCCAGATCCCGCGCGGTCCCCCCCGTCATGTGAAATAACGACTCATGACAACGTGCTATGGGATTAAATTGGCCACAACTTTATTAAATTTCAAATGTGGGTAGACCTTGGCTCAGGCATTGGGCGTTCTCCCTCCCCAGTCCCCAGCCGGGGACCTAGGGAGCATCAGGGTTATCCAGTGTGTGTGTGGGGGGGATGGGCCGGCTCTGGAGAACATATGTTCAAGCAGAGATGGCCGCCCCCGTTACGCCGCCGCCGCAGGGGAGAGCAATGACGACCTTTCAGCGTACGGCCAAAGCCTCCCTCCAGAAACCCCTTTAACGGGGAACCCTGGTATCGCCGCCGCAAAGAGGAAGATGGACTAAAGGATTCCGCCCAAGGCCTGATACCGCCAAAGTTGTGACGTTTTGCTACAGGAAAGGCAAAACCTGCCAATGCAGGGAAATTCCTTTCCGGCCCTTTAACAGCGACCTTAACGTAGCAGCGCCCGCATACCTGTGAAGAAAAGTTAACCTGCAAAACCTGTGAAGAAAAATTAACCTGCAAATAAGACATTAACTGAGGGTGGGTAGGGTGGGAGAAGCTCTGGAGCCAAGTGAGGATTCCTAGGTAAGATCCTCCCTCTATTGTGTGGGCAGGTAGTCCCTCCCCTACCTGGCCTGGTCTCCTTGGCAACACTTCCCCCAGGTGGGATTGGACAACTGACTGAGGTAGGCGGAGACCTCCAGGTATCCCACCTGAGGGAAGGCAAACCAAACCTATGCTGTTGGAGCCACTCCAGATCTAGGGGCTGCACGCGTCCACGCAAAGGGCGCCCCCCATTTTAAGCGTGGAGCGGTCATTTCTAATAGTGTTTTCTCTTGCAGGAGGAACCGCAGTTCAGTTTCCTGGCAGAATGCCTCAGGTTCTTTCTCTGGTATCTCCTGGTTAAAACAAGTACAAGAAGCAGGTCTGGGAAAGACCATTCTGGGGCAACCAGAGGCACCAGCTTGCAAGGGCGATTGGGGAGCCTGACGTCGTGACATCACCAGCTCCACCTGGTACACAGGCTAAGACTCTACCTGCCCGCGGACTGTCTCACCAGAGTGGTGCATGCTCTAGTTATCTCTCGCTTGGACTACTGCAATGCGCTCTATGTGGGGCTACCTTTGAAGGTGACCCAGAAACTACAACTAATCCAGAAAATGGCAGCTAGACTGGTGACTGGGAGCGGCTGCTGGGACCACATAACACCAGTCCTGAAAGTCCTTCACTGGCTCCCAGTACGTTTCCGAGCACAATTCAAAGTGTTGGGGCTGACCTTTAAAGCCCTCAACGGCCTCACCCAGTATACCTGAAGGAGCGTCTCCACCGCCATCGTTCTGCCCAGACACTGAGATCCAGCTCTGAGGGCCTTCTAGCAGTTCCCTCCCTGTGAGAAGTGAGGTTACAGGGAACCAGGCAGAGGGCCTTTTTGGTAGTGGCCCCCGCCCTGTGGAACGCCCTCTCATCAGATGTCAAGGAAATAAATAACTATCTGACTTTTAGAAGACATCTGGAGGCAGCCTGTTTAGGGAAGATTTTTATGTTTGATGTTTTATTGTGTTTCTAATATTCTGTTGGGAGCTGCCCAGAGTGGCTGGGGAAACCCAGCCAGATGGGCAGGGTATAAATATAATATGATGATGATGATGATGATGAAGTCACATGTGTGATATCAGGAGGAACTGGGGGCAGAACCAAATCTGGCAGCCATGCAGCTTTAATGGCCAGTGGCTCCTCTTCCTTCTCCTCTTTGTGCCACCAATGGTGGGAGGCTGTTTTTTTTATAATATATTTATTAACTTTTCACAGGTTGTACAGAAAAAACAAAAAACAAAAATACAAAAATAAAAACACATATAATTCCATTCGCTTATTTTCTTTTAACTTACTTCTCAGACCTCCTCATACCTTCCCTTTTTGTATTCCAATTCAAATTATTCATTCAGCAAATCCTTACCATTAATTTTCACTTAATTTCCCACCTTTCTTTCTCCCCTCCCCAATTATCTTAATCATTACAGCTGATAACCACTTAAATTCTAACCAACATCATTCTAACGTTCACTAATTTTGTAATATTTCCCAAGATAGTCCTTGAATTTCTTCCAATCTTCTTCCGCCGTCTCTCTTCCCTGGTCTCGGATTCTGCCAGTCATTTCTGCCAATCCCATATAGTCTATCACCTTCGTCTGCCATTCTTCCAGAGTAGGTAGATCTTGTGTCTTCCAATACTTTGCGATAAGTATTCTTGCTGCTGTTGTTGCATACATAAAGAATGTTCTGTCCTTCTTTGGCACCAATTGGCCGACCATGCCCAAGAGAAAGGCCTCTGGTTTCTTCAGAAAGGTATATAAAGGTATATATAAACCAGAGGTGGTTTATATATACAAGAAAGGTATATATAAAGGTATATATGGTTTATATATACCTTTATATGGCTTATATATACCAGAAAGGTATATATAAACCAGAGGTGGGAGGCTGTTTTGACCCAGCTCTCCACAGCAGCAACAGGAGGAGGAGGTGAAAGAGCCAGGTGTTGGAGCCATGATATGGTTGCCTCTGCACTTTGTTTCCATACTTTTTTGATATTTGGGGGACCCAGCCCCTACCCCTCAAATATGGGGGGGGGGGGGCAAAAGGACTCAGCCCTGGGAGCTGGCTTCCCTGGTGGCAACCCAGAGAGCTGCTCCTCTGTGGTTTTTTTTTTAAATTAAATAGTAAATTTTATTAATATTTTCCACACAACAACAAAAAAATGAAAAATAACAATACAGAAAACACAAAAACAAGCATATAAAAAACAAATCCAAATCTTACAAATCAATAATATAAACACCAAAAAAGAAAGCAAACATTGACTTCCACCAATCCCACAGCATCTCCTTACCTCTCATTGTATCTTCCTGTTTTCCTTATCATCTCTATCCTAACATCTAGATATAAATCCCTCTTTCTGATCCTTTCACTTCACAAGGTTATTCCAGACTCAGCCAGATTTCTGTCCTCGAACCTTGGCTTTTAAGGTATTCATTTAGGCACTCCCATTCCTTTTTCACTTCACTTTTGGGTTTTTGTCTTATTATATCTGTCAATTTGGCTAATTCTAAATATTCTGAAAGCTTACATAACCATTCTCCCCTAGTGGGTAACTGGTTCCCTTCCCAATACTTAGCCACCAGGATTCTTGCTGCAGACTTGTGTATAAGAAAAAATTAGTTTTCTCTTTTGGAATATCATCGTTTTAAATTCCTAAAAGGAATGCCTCTGGCCTCCTCTGTGGTGGAGGGGGGGGGGCACTTTTGTCAGCTGACGGGTCTCATTATCTCATGGGCAACCTTTCAACCTTCCACAGGCTGATGGTCAGTGTGTCAATAGTGGTTGTGTGGCAGACATGTGCCACTCTCTGTGCTCTGTCCAGGCAAGGACACAGTGAAGCCAAGTGAAAATACTAGAGGAGGGTGCCAGTGAGATATTATATATATATATATAATATATATATATATAATATATATATATATATATAACAATATATATAATATATAATATATAATATATATATATAACAAGAAGCCGTAAGCACCAGCCTGAAGATGACGAGTGAGACCTCGTCGAAACGTCGCCTAGACACCCCAACTCTTACACGGGAAGACACCCGAAGACACCAAAACCTGCATATATATATATATATATATATATATATATATATATATTTGCTTTCGTAGATTTTCACGGGTACAGGAATGCAGGTTTTGGTGTCTTCGGGTGTCTTCCCGTGTAAGAGTTGGGGTGTCTAGGCGACGTTTCGACGAGGTCTCACTCGTCATCTTCAGGCTGGTGCTTTCGGCTTCTTGTTACTGGAACAGTATGTGTATATATATACACACACACACACACACACACACACACACACACACACACACACACAATTAGTGATTTCAACATCACATTTTATCAAAAAGCATATCATCCTTAAATTCCCCCCTCTATTTTCCCCTCCACCCTCCCCCAAAACATAACCCACCCTCCCCTCAAGACTCCCCTCAGCTCCTCTCTGCATTATTCTCTCTCTGTTATTCTCTGCATGTTACAAAACTGTACGGATCCTTAATTTATCTATCTGAATGTTATCACTAAAAAGCTTGTGAATGTTTATTCAAAACCTGCCAAGGAGTCCAGTTCGTTTTGTTGTTTCTTTAAATACTTTGTAAAGCGTTCCCATTCATCTTTAAAATCACAGTCATCCTTGTCATGTGGTTTGTGTGTCAATTTTGCCAATTCTGTGTAGTCCATCAATTTCCCTTGCAATAGTTCTTTAGTCAGGATTTCCTCAGTGCCAGTGAGATATTTAACCTGAGGAGGGGTGCATGGATTGGGCACAGTTGCCACCCTCCGGACCTCTTGAGGAGGAGGCACACGAAGGAGGGCCTCAGAAGGTCATCTCAGGGTCCAGGTAGGTTCATATGGAAAGAGGCAGTTCTTGAGGTCTTGCGACCCTGAGCCATTTAAGGCTTTATAGGTCAGAACCAGCACTTTGAATTGGGCCCGGAAACTAATTGGTAGCCAGTGCAGTTGGACCAGGATCGCTGTAATATGCTCAAAGCATATCAAGGCAGTCCCAGTTAAAAACAGTTAAGACACTAAAAATAATAATTAAAAGGATATAAAAACAATTTAAAAGAAGCTTTTAGAAGAGCCTGGATAGTTTCATTCAGCCGTTGGACCTAAGATTCCCCACCCATATGCTAGACGGACCAGCTGCCTGACTTCTTATTGTCACACGATCCCCAACTTTAGCATTTGTTTCCTTTGAAACACACGTCTCAGGTTGCAGCCCGCTGCGTTTCCCTTCATCAACATTTTCTTCTTTTTTTCTTCTTCAAGGAGAACTTCAGTAGCTCTTTGACATTTCCAGTATAATCAACCGGCTGTCCAGCACCGTATCTTTTGACAAATAGAAGCAGTTCTAGGAATGGAGCCAAAACTCTCATCTCTTCCTCAGAATTAAGTAACTGGATTATGGCAAAAAAGAAAAAGAAAAAAGGAGATAAATGGTGAGTGTTTATTTTCAAACACTGGAACAGGACATACTAATATTTTGCAGTCCTTGATCCAACAAATAATGAAAAACTCTGCGTAAAATATTATGTTACTGGAGGGTCCCCCCCCCCTTCTTTTGCAAACCGGGTTCATTACAGTGGTACCTCAGGTTAAGTACTTAATTCGTTCCAGAGGTCCGTTCTTAACCTGAAGCACCACTTTAGCTAATGGGGCCTCCTGCTGCTGCTGCGCCGCCAGAGCACAATTTCTGTTCTCATCCTGAAGCAAAGTTCTTAACCCGAGGTACTAATTTCTGGGTTAGTGGAGTCTGTCACCTGAAGCGTATGTAACCTGAAGTGTATGTGTCAGGGGTTCAGGAGCAGAGGCAAGGGCAAGGGAGGAAACAGAGAGCGAGGGGGAGGAGGCAGAAGAAAAGATGAGTGATGACGACGACCCGAGATCTCCGAGTCTTTCCAGTGAATCAGAAGATTCACAGAAAGGAGCACCAGTGGCCAGGGCAAGGGGGGAGCCTAGGGGGACACCCCAGGAAGATAGAGCCAGAGGGGACTCAGAGGAGAGCAGTTGGAAATCGGGACCAGCGTCACCGCCGGAGAGCAGGGAAGAGAAAGGGAGCCAGGGATCAAGCGCTGGCAGCTCACAACAGGGGGGAGGGCATGAGTCAGGAGTGGCCACACCTCCATCGGGGAGCGAAGAAACGGTTAGACGGAAAGTGGAAGGTTGGGCGCGCGCGCCAAGTTCAAATGCACAGGAAAGTGACGCAGTAGGCAGCCCTGAAAGAGAGCCAGGTCCTAAAGCCCGGCGCAAGGAGACAGGAGGGTCCGGGGGGTCGGCGTCAGAAGAATCCAGGAAGGAAGAGACCCCGGGGGGCAGAGGGACCCAGAGGAGAACAGTCAGGCGGAAAAGGTGGAGCAGGGCTAGGATATTAAGTTGGTGCACAAGGGGCGGAGACTCAGACGGAGCTTCGCCGATCTAGCCACTAGACGTAGAGTTGCACGCAGCAGCTTGAGAATGGAAACTGTAATTCAATAAAGACTTTTACTTAATGATCACTGGCTAGCGTGATCCTCTGTGAGCTAGGATCTGGAAGCAGCTCTGACAGTATGTAACCTGAGGTACCACTGTATTTGCTTTCTGGTTTCCCATATTCCACGTTCTGCCCACTCAACTCTTCCTCAGCATCGGTGTTCTTACTACGCATTCAGGGCTCGCCGTTTACATGGGATCCAGAACATTTTGCCTGCTTCAGTCAAAATGCCACATTTATGTTGATTATGCCAAACCTTTGCGAGTCTTTTGCAGTTATCCCTTGAAATCCTGCCCCGTTATATGCAGTACCATGCAAAAAATACGGTTTTAATTCCACTTGCTTGCATGGAAGCCTCAGCTGTGCTAAAGAGCCCTAGTCCAGATTCACCCCCTATTTTCCAGGGGGGGTCCTTTGTAAGCTAAATATTCACTAAACCATTAAATAGGGCACTAGGCACCATTCTGACTAAACATCAGGAAGAACTTTTGGGTGGTAAGAGCCATTTGACAGTGGAATGGTTGTGTCACTTTTGCATGTGTTGACACATAATTCTTTTACATTTCATTTTCACAAAGATTAACATTTAAATACATCCGGGAGGAAGGACCTGTGACCCTTCATATCCCGTTGGACTACAAATCCCATCATCCCTGACTATTGGTCATGCTGAGTCCAACAGTATCTGGAAGGCCACAAGCTCCCCATCCCTGAAATAGGTGGCTCAACCTCCAACCCGTCTGAACCTCCTTCTTCCTCTGACTTGTCTTCTGCATCCCATCACAATTCTTGTGACTCAAAGCCTTCCTCCTCTGATGCTTCCCTCGGAGGATTCTTCAGCTGTAGCCTCCCACCTTTCCTCCTCGTCTGTCCAGTCACTGACAAATACATGCATATGATTCCCAACTACAAGTCTCTCCCTCCTTTAGTCTCTAGGCTGAGGAGGCAAACCTTATGACCACCAGAAAGATTGAGGTGTAGCACCATTGAACTGAGCATTAGTCCAACTAGTGCAATGTTGCTTTCACCAGTGTTGAGGAACCTGCAACTCTTCAGATGCTGCTGAATTCCAACCCTCATCCACTGGTCAAGGATAATGAGAGCTGTAGACTAAAACCGTCTGGAGATCCATAGGTTCCTAATTTCCTCTAATTTGCAATGGTTGGCTAGTTCTCATCAGCTACTTGCTTAACTAGAGATGCTGCAGACCAACCTTATGTCCTCTCCAAGGGTCTTCTGCTGCTTCCCTAACTGCAAGAAGTGAAGTTACAGGGAACCAGGCAGTGAAGTTACAGGGAACCTTCTTGGTAGTGGTGCCCTCCCTGTGGAATACCCTCCTTTCAAATGTCAAAAAGATAAAGAACTACACAACTTTTAGAAGACATCTGAAGTGGTACCTCTGGTTAAGTACTTCGTTCTGGAGGTCCATTCTTAACCTGAAACTGTTCTTAACCTGAAGCACCACTTTAGCTAATGGGGCCTCCCGCTGCCGCCACAATTTCTGTTCTCATCCTGAAGCAATGGGTTAGCGGAGTCTGTAACCTGAAGTGTATGTAACCTGAAGCATATGTAACCCAAGGTACCACTGTATCGGGATGAATAAATTACTACTACTACTACCTGAAAGTAGTACTACGTCTGCACAGAAATGCTGAGGAAATCACTGTTAAAAGTCAGGAACGATTTACTGTAAATGTCATAGAATTTGCCCTTGCGCTCTGCTGATCTTCATTATCCGAAGAAGGGCAAAAGTACTTGGAAAAAGAAACACACATACAAACTAGGACAAACTCGGGACTTACAGCTATTGTAGAATTCCATTTAATAGTTTTCATTTCTGTTAATCAATCTCCCTTCTAGTATGCTCATAAGATAGGGCGTGTCCGAGATTGGGAGGAACTTTGGATCCGGCAAAAATGTCCAGATTTCTGAAACTGTCCTCCCCAAACCTGCTCTACAATTTTCTCAAAAATAACCATGTTCCAGCAGTCTTGGAACCCCATAATCTCAATATCGGCATCTTTATTCTAGAAAACAAATAGAGCATATATACATTGCTCTCATTGGGAAAGAAATAGATCCTGAGTACAAAATCAACATATTCCCTGCCCTTCATTGTGCTTGATATACGGACAAATATGCTGTGATAATCATATCCCTGCATATTGGCCCAGCCAATATATTCCAGCTGCAGTCACACAGACACTTTCCAATGGAAGCAATTGATTACGGTGCCTAATTTTGAGAGGCTCATAAGGACGCCGGCACATCTGATTCAATGTTAATCGTATTTGTTCTGAGACAGAGCAATATGCCAAGCTGTTCCCTTGGCATGATTAGCACTGTTGCCCCATATAAAAATGGCTGACGCCTTCCAAATGCTAATGAGAACCATTGAAGCGGGGGGGGGGGAGGGGAGGCAGGGGAGCGGACTGTCTTTTTGGACCGTGTCCAGCAACCGTTAAACGTACTTAGCAGATTGAGAAATAAGTTCAGTGCATGGCTCTACATGCAACGACGACTGCACGTTTGGGTGTCTGATCAGGACAGAAAGGAATGAATGGATTGATGTTTGTGGGTGGGGAGATGAACAGCATGGAAGGGAAACGAACCATGGACACAAATCCAAGTGTGTTCAAGTCCCATTTGACCTGAATCATAAGAGCTTGGTGGCGTGTTTTAATCATAAGCAAAATTATGGATATATAAAGCCTTTTCCACCTCACCTGCCCAGCACTCCCTGTGAAATTTCAACAAGAAAAGGAAGGCCTTTCAGATGTGGCAAAGAGATAGAAACTGTGCCACTAAGAATTAAAAAAAACCTATGACAACACTAAGGCTGAGGTTCAAAGAAGAACCAGAGAACTAAAAATCACTTGGTGGATAAAAAAAGCTCAGGAGATCCAGCACTTAGCCGACACTTACGATGCACAGAGTTTCTTTAAAGCTACAAAGACCATCTATGGTCCAATAAATCATGGCATATGCCTCCTACGCACACTTCTAAAAGATAAAGAAGTTGTTGCACTGCGCTGGAAAGAACATAAATGTGGTATAAACACCAACAACTGGGAAACACTGGCCTGCGAGTGCTCTAATTGGAGAACAGCTTTTACCAAAGGTGTAATGGGCTTTGAAGACACTCAAACTCAGGAAGCAAGAGAGAAATGTTCTAAAAGGAAGCCTCGCTTGGCAAATCCACACTGTGATCAACACCCGCCCGGAAACCTATGTCCCCACTGTGGAAGGATGTGTGGATCCAGAATTGGCCTCCACAGTCACTTACGGACTCATTGTTAAAACCGTGTTTATGGAAGACAATCTTGCTCGGCTACGAGTGATCGCCAAAGAAGAAGAAGCTCCTAGCTCCACATGGTACAGTAAGCCAATCTTGTTGTAGCTAAAGCATGCATGACTGCGGCCAGATTCGCCCGTTCTTCAGAAGCAGTTTTGCACCAGCTTTTGCTGAGCAAAGGTACCACTGGCCACATTTGCCAAGCATGCATCCCAGAGCCAAGAGAGATCCATCAGCACTCTGAAACAGCAAGCCTTCCTCCGTCAAGGGAATCACAGCCCTATCCCAAACATGCTCTCACCATATTACTAGATCAGTAGCCCTACTGACTAAGAGCGCATGATTAAGAACACATCTGTCTTGTCTGGATTAAGCTTTGATTTGTGCACTCACAGCCAGCCCACTGCCAATTCCAGGCGTAGCCTCCCTGAACTGGCGGAAGAAGCGGCAGAAATGCAATTTGCTTGACATTTCAGATTTGCTCTTTCTGAAGCAATGCACAAACCAAAACACAGCCATCCTTTGAAATTTGCGCTTTTCCAATCTTTGCAGTGCGCTTCTCTTGCAACGTGTACTAACTAACTAACTAAATAAATAAATAAATCATATCCTAGGGTAAAGTGTGCGTCTAAATGCACTTATTCGGGGAAATAACATATGATGTTAGGGGAAATTGGTTTGCAAAAGTGTGTATACTGGGTGAAATTGCAAGAAAAAAAATGTCTGTAGAAGGAGAAATCTGTATGCTGCCTCCATGTGCTTTTCAGAGGAAGGGGGTGTTTACTATCCTTGACATCTCATGATGAAGGGGTCAGAGCCTTCCTGGGAACCAGGAGAAGGCTCATGCCATGCCCTATAAGTGCAGGATGCCTTTGCCCAGTGCACTGTGTCCCATAGATTGCAGCAAAATACTGGGCAAGATTTTGCCCAGTATCCTCTCTGTGTGATGGGCTTATGGGCAGTGGCATAGCGTGGGGGGTCAGGGGGGGCAGCTGCACCGGGCGCAACATCTGGGGGTTAGGGTTAGGGGGCGCAAATCCATGGGTTAGGGGGTGCAAATCCATGGGTTAGGGGGCGCAAATTACTTGCCTTGCCCCGGGTGCTGACAACCCACGCTACGCCACTGCTTATGGGAAAAAACTGCCCCATGAGCCCTTGCTGCAGAGGGGAGGAAAAAGCCTATATAAGGCTACTTGCCCTGGAACTCAGGGCCATTTTGCCTCGACAGCTCCCTGCCCACCCATCCTCGGGTTGGAGCTTTCACTGAACAATTTTGGGGCTCTGGTTGACAGTTCACCCCATATGTTCCCAGGGACTCTGGTGTGGCCCTAACCCCTGAAAGGGGGTTGGACAAAAGCAAGGTGAGTCCCTGGATTCCTTTAACCGAATTCCCTAGCAGCAGCGATAGTGGGGCAGGCACAGCCAACCACTTCCCCCTCTGCAAAACATTGAACCAATGCCTAATCGCCAACCTTACAAAGTTGTGACGATTTGCTACACGGTAGGCAAAAACCAAATGGCAACAGCCAATCAGCCAAATGGCAAAACTCCTACTGTGCCCCTGCTCCAAAACAGACGACCCCTAGCAAAGCCAAAGAACAGTCCTAACTATAGGGTGGGAGTGCGGGTGATCCGATGCACGTCGCAAGAAAGAGAAAGCTCCCAGCGATGTGCAGCAGCTTAAATAGCCCCTCAGTAGCCAATAGACGAGGGGACGCGGGTGGCTCTGTGGGTTAAACCACAGAGCATAGGACTTGCCAATCAGAAGGTCGGCGGTTCGAATCCCCGCAACAGGGTGAGCTCCCGTTGTTCAGTCCTTGCTCCTGCCAACCTAGCAGTTCAAAAGCACGCCAAAGTGCAAGTAGATAAATAGGTACCGCTCCAGCGGGAAGGTAAACGGCGTTTCTGTGCGCTGCTCTGGTTCGCCAGAAGCGGGTTAGTCATGCTGGCTACATGACCCGGAAGCTGTACGCTGGCTCCCTTGGCCAGTAAAGCGAGATGAGCGCCGCAATCCCAGAGTCGGCCATGACTGGACCTAATGGTCAGGGTTCCCTTTACCGTTACCTAGCCAATAGAAGACCCAACAGGCCAAATTTCTGCCCCAGCAACCGAGGGGCAACCAATGGGGTGTTGTGGCTATCCAAATGGTCCCGCCCAACAAGAGGGAGGCAGTTTAGGTGATCGCACAGCAACACGTGCTCTCCTTGATGGAGGACACAATTTATCCCATCACTGTTGTTGGGTCTGGTTATTTTGCTGCTCTCATGGGTCATATAATGCACCTCCCTGAGTAAGTGCTCAATGGTGCCCTTGCACTCCCAGGTGCCAGTTTTAGACAATGGCCCCAGCTCGGCTGGCGTTCTGTTCTGTATCATATTTAGGATAACTTTTTATCTAGTAGCAAGAACATTCCAATGTGAAAAATGAATGGATTTTGGCCAGCCATGAATTTTCATTAGGGTAATATTTGAACTTAAATAGAACGAGCTTCTTTCCATTTCAACAAATCAGAGACATAATCATTTTCTCCTGAAGCTACAAGTTTGAATATTTTAATAATCCTGAGTCAATTTTGCATTATAATTTCACAAGGTGGGCATTGTTCCAGCACCGTATTCTCGGCGAAAGAAGAAAGCATGCCAGGACATTATTACAATGGTTATTTAACAGAAAAACCCCAGACACTGCTAGAACATATCCAGGACACTTACCAAGCATATAAAATTAATTTTCAGCAATAGCAAATGCTTAGCTTAGGAATTCATTCAGTCAACAATACTAATAATTTAATCATATTTACTTCTGAAAGCAATACATTCGAGGAAAAAAACAAGATTTACTCCCCAAAGTATCATTAACATATTAAATAATGTAATGTTTTCACTTGTGCTGATGGAGTAATAGCATTGTCGATGTTAGTAAGCCAAAACTATATCAAAGGATTTGCTTTCATTCCTGCATAAATTAGTCAAAATGATTTCTGAATAAAACCCACATTCTTTGTTTCCTGCTGTGCTGCTTCTTTAACTTTTGAAAACAGTGGCAGTACATGCTCAACTAAATGTGGTTAAACAGCATTGCTTTAATCCAAATATTTTGCCTTGAATTCTTAGTGGGAAATTATTATTATTAACAATAATGATGATTAATAATTTATTAATTGCCTTCTGTACGATTGTCTCACTGTGGTGTAAAATTAAAATGGCAAAAACAGTTTAAAACAAAAAAAAAAAACCCCAGCAAGTACATTTAAAACAAAACTAAAATCATACAAAATAGGCACTCGGGTCTGAAACCCATTTATCCAGCTTCAATCTTTAATTTCTTTAGTTGAGCTTCCTCAACTTCCATTCCAATTCTACAATTCAATGAGTCTATTATTCTAAACAAACACAACTTCCTACTATGTAGACCAACAGTGGCCAACATGAAGCCCTCAAGTTTTTCATTGGATTAACAGCTCCCATTAGTCGAATCAGCATGGCCAATGGTCAGGGATGGTGATGGTGATGATGATGATGATATCAACAACAACAACAATTTTATTTATATGCCACCCATCTAATGGGGTTGCCCAGCCACTCTGGGCAGCTCCCAACAGAATATTAAAGGTAAAGGGACCCCTGACCATTAGGTCCAGTTGTGGCCGACTCTGGGGCTGCGGCGCTCATCTCGCTTTATTGGCCGAGGGAGCCGGCATACAGCTTCTGGGTCATGTGGCCAGCATGACTAAGCCACTTCTGGCGAACCAGAGCAGTGCATGGAAACGTCGTTTACCTTCCCGCTGGAGCAGTACCTATTTATCTACTTGCACTTTGACGTGCTTTCGAACTGCTAGGTTGGCAGGAGCAGGGACAGAGCAACGGGAGCTCACCCCATCGTGGGGATTCGAACCGCCGACCTTCTGATCGGCAAGTCCTAGGCTCTGCGGTTTAACCCACAGTGCCACCCGCATCCCTAAAAACACAATAAAACATCAATTTTTAAAAACTTCCCTGAACAGGGCTGCCTCCAGATGTCTTCTAAAAGTCAGCTGAGAGTTGTGGTTTGGTTTATATACCCTACAGAATACAGTATTTTTAAAACACTTGCAACAGTGCGAGTAGAATGACTCTTCTATAAACTAACCCTACTGCTTGCTTTTCCTCTCCAAAGATATAAATGGAAAAGGAACAAAAAAACAGCATGTCTGGCTACATTGACTGCTGGGGATTTCACTCTAAACCATAATCGGAAGCTTGTATCAAGAATAGATTCATTTTATTCAATTCGCCATTCACAATAGGAAACATCCCCGTGAAAATGAGATCACGTTGCACTACCAATGAATGTAATTTTGGCCATAAGGATTTCCCTGTTTGACTGCCTGTAAATTCTATAAAGGATTTATAGCATGCTGCATGTCGTCAATGTTTGAAGAGCAGGCATTGCAGATTTCAACTGGCATATTATTCCCCACTCCAGCAAGAACATACTGCAATGAAGAATCAAGAAACTCAGGTAAAGGAAATCTATGGTTGGAATTGAATTCAAGAACGTGATACAGAGTTCATAAACCTTGACACTAGGCTCCATAGCACTAAATATTAGGTGGAAAAAGGAAAAAATGTGTCATCTATAAACTCTTAACAACACTCAGCGGTAAGACTAAAAGCTTTGCTTGCAGAAATAAGAACAACAACAACAACATTTGTACCCTGCCCATCTGGCTGGCTTTCCCCAGCCACTCTGGGCAGCTTCCAACCGAATATTAAAAACAACACAGCATCAGACATTAAAAACTTCCCTAAACAGGACTGCCTTCAGTTGTCTTTTAAAAGTAAAATAGTTGTTTATTGCCTGGACATCTGCTGGGGGGGTGTTCCACAGGCCCTGGTTCCCTGTAGCTTTGCTTCTCGCAGGGAGGGAACTGCCAGAAGGCCCTCGGTGCTGGACCTCAGTGTGCAGGCAGGATGAGGGGGGCGGAGACACCCTTTCAGGTATACTGGGCCAAGGCCATTTAGGGCTTTAAAGGTCAGCACCAACACTGAATTGTACTTGGAAACGTACTGGGAGCCAATGTAGGTCTTTCAGGACCGGTGTTATATGGTCTTGGTGGCCACTCCCAGTCACCAGTCTAGCTGCCTCATTCTGGATTAGTTGTAGTTTCCGCATCACCTTCAAAGGTAGCCCCACGTAGAGCGCATTGCAGTAGTCCACAAGGGAGATAACCAGAGCTTGCAGCACTCGGGTGAGACTTTCCTCAGGCAGGACTTTGGCACCCACCCACACTGCCAAAAGTACCAAAACCTGGTTCAATGCCCATGGGATTACTGTGCTTGATTGGCCAGCAAACTCGCCTGACCTGAACCCCATAGAGAATCTATGGGGCATTGCCAAGAGAAAGATGAGAGACATGAGACCGAGCAATGCAGAACAGCTGAAGGCTGCTACTGAAGCTTCCTGGTCTTCCATAACACCTCAGCATTGCCACGCCGCATTGAGGAAGTAATTGATGCAAAAAGGGCCCAAACCAAGTACTGAGTACATATGCATGCTTCTGCCTCTCAGAGGTCCAATATTGCTCTATTTGCAGTCCTTGTTTTGCTGATTTCATTTAATAATCTAATTTTCTGAGATTATTAATTTGGGGTTTTCATCAGCTGTAAGCCATGATCATCACAATTATAACAAATAAAGGCTTGACATATCTCGCTTTGCATGTCATGAGTCTTGTTGTTGCTGTCGCTTAGTCGTGTCCAACTCTTTGTGACCCCCTGGATCAGAGCATGCCAGGCACTCCTGTCTTCCACTGCCTCTCGCAGTTTGGTCAAACTCATGCTGGTAGCTTCGAGAACACTGTCCAACCATCTCATCCTCTGTCGTCCCCTTCTCCTTGTGCCCTCCATCTTTCCCAACATCAGAGTCTTTTCCAGGGAGTCTTCCCTTCTCATGAGATGGCCAAAGTATTTTAGCCTCAGCTTCAGGACCTGTCCTTCCAGCAAGCATTCAGGGCTGATTTCCTTAAGAATGGATAGGTTTGATCTTCTTGCAGTCTATGGGACCCTCAAGAGTCTCCTCCATCACCATAATTCAAAAGCACCAATTCTTTGGCGATCAGCCTTCTTTATGGTCCAGCTCTCACTGCCATACATCACTACTGGGAAAACCATAGCTATAAGGACCTTTGTTGGCAAGGTGATGTCTCTACTTTTTAAGATGTTGTCTAGGTTTGTCATTGCTTTCCTCCCAAGAAGCAGGCGTCTTTTAATTTCGTCTAAATCATATATCAGTTTCACCTTTTAAGTTGAATTACTGAAATAAATGAACTTTTCCATGATATTCTAATTTTCAGAGTTTCACCTGTATAAATACACACACACATTCTCTCTCAAGTCCTTTATTTTGGTCTTTCCTCCTCTTTCAACGGCCATGCTACTTTGGCAAAGTTTGATAACAGCTGCCTTAGGCAAATACATCAGGAATGTCGGCTGCTGAGGTTTTTCCACTCTGTGTCGGCTCGGTGAGAGCCTTGTCACCTGCAGCCTTTCACGTGTCCTTAGATCTTTGCCATGTTTGATTTTCCGCTCCTCATCAGAGTTGCTTCAAGTTCACCTGTTGGTGTTGGACGAGGTACAATTCTTTGGGACCCAGAAGCCTGTCATCTTGAGGAACACAGTGTTTGACAATGGAAACAGAATGCCATTATCTTGTTTTGAAGCAGGAAAAGAAAGGGCTTGGAAATGTCTTTGATGGCATTTAAACCTACGTTTTAGCCACGTAGAAAGAGAAGAAAGAAAACAAAAACCCACACAAATGCAAACTGTACTGTTAGACATCTCTTTCCATGAAAACTATCTGCTCAGGGCACTGAAAATGATGCCAAACTTTTGCTAACCTCCCCCCCCCCCCTGAAACATATAACTCAAACACATTACCCTTAATCTGCTATTTTTTTAAGATTTATGGGAATACTCACAGTTGCACAGGTTTGTTCTTTGCATGTTGGAGAATGCAGGATAGGATCCTAGACTGGCCACCTGTGGCCTTCATTATATGACCTATTTTTCCACTGCTGATAAATTATGGAAAAAGAAGTGAGGGCACACCTCGCCCCCGTTCTCAGAAAAATTGACCTGACTTATCTAGTGGCTTGGCTACAGGGGCCAACTTTTCAGATTTATATAACTTGTTTTGAATGGATTACACGTTTTTACATCGGCTTGGTTTAAACCACCGCTTGCCAACCTACTGACTCGTTTAGGGTGAAGAAGCTCTGTTAGGCAGTACAGTGGTACCTCGGGTTAAGAACTTAATTCGTTCTGGAGGTCCGTTCTTAACCTGAAACTGTTCTTAACCTGAAGCACCACTTTAGCTAATGGGGCCTCCCGCTGCTGCCGCACTGCTGCGGGGCAATTTCTGTTCTCATCCTGAGGTAAAGTTCTTAACCCGAGGTACTATTTCTGGGTAGCGGAGTCTGTAACCTGAAGCATCTGTAACCCGAGGTAGCACTGTATACCTTCTGCTCACAGGGATAATTATTGGCTCCGGATTGCAATACCTCAAGGACTGACTCTCGCCTATGAACCCGGACCCAGTGGTGTAGCTGCATGCTCTGGCATCGGGGGCAGAGAGCAGGTGGGGGCATGGCTGGCGTGTGTCCCAGGTGGTGTGGCGCACATCCCAGAGGTGTGGCATGCTGCCCGCAGGGGTGTGGTGAGTGTCCCAGGGGCGTGGGATACGTCCTGGGGGCATGGTGTGCCGCCCACGGGGCCGTGGTGCCTGGCGTGGTGGGGTGGTGTGCCGTGCATGTCCAGGGGTGTGCTGCGATGGTACCCCATCCCTGATGGTGCCGGGGGCAGTGCGCTCCCCCCCCATTCCTCTGCCAGTGCCCGGACCCTGCAATAGTCATCGAAGACCTTTCTTTGTGTGCCTCCACCATGAGAGGTCCAGAGGGCAGCAACAAGAGAACGGGGCCTTTTCTGCAGTGGCTCCCCATCTGTGGAATGCTCTCCCCAAGGAGGCTTGCCTGGCGCCTTCATTATACACCTTTAGGCGCCAGGCAAACATGCTCCTCTTCTCTGAATGTTTTCCATACTTCTTTTCCCACCCCTAATCCAGACACCACCCCCAGTGTTCCTGTTTTCCAGGGACAGCCCCAGATTTACAGAAGCCGTCCCAGTTTTCCTTAGGACATCCCTATTTTCATAAGAGAAACATTGGAGGGTATGGAACAATATGGTTGAACAATAGCAGCAGCTTATGCAGGTTTCTGCCCACACAGACCTTCCAAATGTCCCTCTTTCCAGCGACAGTCCCAGGTTTACAGAAGCCGTCCTGGTTTCTGATTTGATCCCGGAATGTCTTGCTTTTCCTTAGGTGATCCCTTCTTTTCTTCAGAGAAATGTTGGAGGGTATGGTAGGAATTATTCATTGGATAAATTTTGGAGGGTGTGAGCCCTGAGCCAAGAAGCTAAATAACCATACCACCTTTAGAAGAGATCTGAAGGCAGCCCTGTGAAGGGACGTTATTTTAAAAAAAAGGTTGATGTTTTTTAATGTTTTTATATTTGTTGGAAGCTGCCCAGAATGGCTGAGAAAACCCAGTCAGCTGGGTGGGTAATAATAATAATAATAATAATAATAATAATAATAATAACAACAACAACAACAACAACAACAACAACAATAGATTGTTGGAGGGTTTGCTAATGTCCTGGGATGACCCTAGGTCCAAGACATTGCGAAGGATGCAAAACGATGGCCAGACATTTTGGTGAGAAAATATCTGAGATTTTTTTCCAAGAGATCGTCTTGCACACACCTCGTCTTTGAGCAATGTTTAACCACACCATTTGGGCCCTGGTGAATATCCAAAATGTCGAAACAGCAAGACACTTGCTGTCGCACATTTGGAAGTTTCAGCTCTATTATTAGTCAGCAATCTGCAGGCCTGCAGAGCAATCTCTGTGTTTCAGGATCTCTTTCTTTTGTCCAGAGACATAGCGTTCCCTCCGTGTGAATTTTGATTGCCAGTTAAGTTTATGTAAAGTGCTTTTTCCCCTCCTTACCCCTAGGTGTTTCACGTTTCAGTCGCTTTCTTCCTTTATTCAGGTTCACCTTTCATCTCTGGATGCTACCTGAGGAAGAAAAGCAAACTCGTAGCTCTCTTTTGTCTGACGGCTACATTGTAAGTGATATTAAATACATCTGAGCAAATAGTGTCCTTTTCATTCTTTAAAGCAGAATCGAGACTTTTAGCATGTGCAGAGGTGGGGTTAACCCTTCCCTCATGCTCTCAGGCCTACGGAGCTTTGGCCCTTCTCTCAAGAAAGTGGCTATCGTCCCCGTGAAAGAAGTTTCTGTCGGCAAGAATGGAAACTTCCTGCTCAGGATTAATGCTGAGGGTTGTGGGAGATGTTCTGTGGGGGATAACCCAACCTCCTTTGTGCTAAATATTCCCAATGCTCCTTTCCATCTATCATAAAGGCAAAGGTAAAGGGACCCCTGACCATTAGGTCCAGTCGTGGCCGACTCTGGGGTTGCGGCGCTCATCTCGCTTTACTGGCCGAGGGAGCCGGCGTAAAACCTCCGGGTTATGTGGCCAGCATGACTAAGCCGCTTCTGGCAAACCGGAGCAGCACACGGAAACGCTGTTTACCTTCCCACCGGAGCAGTACCTATTGATCTACTTGCACTTTGAGGTGCTTTCGAACTGCTAGGTTGGCAGGAGCAGGGACCGAGCAACAGGAGCTCACTCCGTTGTGGGGATTCGAACCGCCAACCTTCTGATCGGCAAGTCCTAGGCTCTGTGTTTTAACCCACAGCGCCACCCGCGTCCCTTCCATCTATCATATCTCCTAATAATTTTCAAAATGTGCACATTCCGTGAGTCGGGCCCTAAATGGAAGTCTTTCATGAAAAAGAGACATATATCCTGCTGTGCGCAAGGAACGCAAATAAAAAGGAGAAGTGTATTATTTGTGAGAAATCTTTGTTTGGGAGGAGATTCCTTTTGTGCCCATTTGGGTCTTCACTGAAGCTGTGTTGCGGTGCCCCAAAGAGTCAAGATTTAGTATGGAGCGGCTACCCGCTGGTAAAATTCAGCCACAATTGGCCAGCTTCAGCTCTTCTCATTGGCCAAATTGTTCCGTTTTGTTTCTATCCATGTTTTGTGCTCTTAACAGTACCATGAGTTACTTTACATCTACCTTGACACATGGACTAGGGGCGATCCTGCTTGTCACATTCCAGGTGGGAAAGGTCAGTTGCCAATCCCAAACAGTAAAAAAATGACTGGAAGGTTTTGCCAGCTTTCAGTGACTTTGGGACACCCTCTGCCCTGAGCGAACTCATTGTAATAAGCCCTTGCCAAGATCTGACATTTAAGATTCAGAGTCTGCTTTGTTGCTTTTAATGAAAATATTTTCATAATATTTTGAGATATTTATTAATGGATCATACACGAAGACACTGAAGGCAAGGCAAGAGAATTCACACTCATAGACGCTGGTGGACTTCTGCTCCTATTTTGCAGCCCCCTAATCTACTTTTGGGAGAGACGCGGGTGGCGCTGTGGTCTAAACCACTGAGCCTAGGGCTTGCCGATCAGAAGGTCGGCGATTTGAATCTCTGTGATGGGGTGAGCTCCCGTTGCTCAGTCCCAGCTCCTGCCAACCTCGCAGTTCGAAAGCACAAATTGCAAGTAGATAAATAGGTACCACTCCAGTGGGAAGGCAAACGGCATTTCTGTGCACTGCTCTGGTTCGCCAGAAGCAGGTTAGTCATGCTGGCCACATGACCCAGAAGCTGTACGCCGGCTCCCTCGGCCAGTAAAGCGAGATGAGCGCCGCAACCCCAGAGTCGTCCGTGACTGGACCTAACTGTCAGGGGTCTCTTTACCTTTTTAATCTACTCTGGATAGTTGGGGGGAAACCCAGAATAGTTTTAGGGGATGCACAGAGGGCAAATAGGTGGTGAAAGAGAGGGGATGGCGGCAGGGGCAGGGGTAAAAGGACTTGCAGGTGGGGCAGATGAAGGCGTGCGGTTTTGCTGCTCAAAATGTGCACCATAGCATTCCTTCTCTCTGCACTCCTCCCAGCGGTCTTTCCTCCTCTGGTCATTGCTGTGGAGACATAGCCAGACTGTCTCTGAGCATTATGATCGTCTACAAGGGATTCCTATAAGCGGGGTTGATGTTGCCAGCCTTCATGTCATGAATGCAGACATCTTTGTAACACAGCGTTGGTCTGTCAGGTAAAGGTAAAGGACCCCTGGATGGTTAAGTCCAGTCAAAGGCAACTATGGGGTTGCAGTGCTCCACAGACAAATCCAGGTCATGTGGCCCACGTGACTAAACGGCTTCTGGTGCAACAGGACACCGTGACGGAAGCCAGGGTGCATGGAAACGCCGTTTACCTTCCCACTGGAGTGGTACCTATTTATCTACTTGCACTGCCTTGCTTTCAAACTGCTAGTTTGGCAGGAGCTGGGACCCCGTTGCATGGATTTGAACCGCTGACCTTCTGATCAGCAAACCCAAGAGGCTCAATGGTTTACACCACAGTGCCACCTGCATCCCTGTTGTTGGTCTGTCAAACCCACCCCAGCAGTACTCAGGTAAACAGAGTCAGGTGATATGACTCCTAGTTCATTATCCCTAGCGGATATGAGATTATTTTCCTCAAGATTGACTGTCAGGATGTTAGTCTCACTCAGAGTTAAACCCATTGATGTTAATGGGCATGACTAACTTTGGTTTGTTGAGTTCAATGGGTTTCGTCTTGAGTAGAACCTGATTGGCTATAGCTCTAAATTTGGGGTTCATTGTAAGCAGGAAGGACTCTTTGTTAATTATAGGAAGAACAAAGGTAATGATGTTTTGCCATTACCTTTGGAGCATTCTGCAACCCAACAATGTCAGTCATTTAAGGCAGGCTTCCTCAACCTCGGCCCTCCAGATGTTTTTGGCCTACAATTCCCATGATCCCTCGCTAGAAGGACCAGTGGTCAGGCATGATGGGAATTGTAGTCTCAAAACATCTGGAGGGCCAAGGTTGAGGAAGCCTGATTTAAGTTCTTAGGACATGGGATGGGAACCCATGGAGACTTGTTTATGGCCACTGAATGTGTTCACACCTCAGATGAAATTTGAAGGAGCAACTTTTCAGCTCATCGATTGCATTCTTAAGGATAAGATGCATTTCGCATCAAAAACACGGCATTCTGAACCCCTGCGATTTCCTCATAAATGTGAAGCAGGGGTAGAGGACATTTGCAGGAGGAACGGACAGGTGGTCAAGAAGGCTCAAAGGCCGGAAATAAGTAGAACTGAGGAGAAAGTGTCCTGAGAATAGGCATCGCCAGGAGAGAACCAGTGGGCAAAGGAAGGTAACGTACCTTATTCTTGCACCCACTGATCTTCCCCTGCAAATGCTCTTCTTTCTATCCCATGCGTTTGTGATATCTTGCCAACACACGTTTGCCAAGAAATGTTCTTCTGCCCCGAGCCATCTTGCCGCCCCTATAAATGTGTATTTAAGTCTTCTTGTTGATGGGAAAATCAGAAGTAGGAGGCCCCTTCAGGCGTCTCACTGGCTACAGAAGTGCAAATGAATCACCAGTCTTAAAAAAGAAAAAAAGAAAATTATTCGCAGATTATCAATTCTTCTTAACCCTAGGACAGAATCAATCAACGTCCTCTAATGCCTTTAAATGCTTTCCCTTTCAGATCGCCCCATCCATTTTTCAAGGCTTTGGATTGCCCAGGAATGGGAATTAATTCAGCCGGCGACAAATTAGGCAGATCGATCCCATCAAAAAGCTCTAAATTATTAATAATTGGTCCTTCCATGGGCAACCAGTGTTCAGGTTTTCTGTTGTACGTGTGTGTGTGTTTGTGTATGCCTTTCAGAGACGTGTGTGACCCTTGTTCAATAGGCAACCATTATGCCATTCTTTCCCCCTGGTGACACACACAAACTCTCACACAGTTGTGTATTGAATCGCCTTTTACGATTGTTTTTAAAGTAGGAGAAACAAGATGGAAAGCTTATCAAAACAAAAACGTCACTGGTTGTTTCCGGAAAGTAATTGTGATGGGTTGATTTCAATGGGCTTATGTAACTCATTTATTTCATTTATGCAATTCATTTATTTCAGTGGGTCTACTCTTCTTATGACTTGTACAGTTGCCATATTTTGAAGAGCAAAAGAGAGGACACATTTGCCGACTTCTACTTTTAACTATGGATCGCTATCACAGCTCTCATTTTACATAAGCATGAAAAACAGGGCATGTCCTGGAAAAAGAGGACATATGGCAACCCAAACGTAGGCCACATTCCATACTCTCTGACATTTCTCCGATGAAAATTGGGGTGTCCAGTGCTGTTGTTTTTTTAGAAAAAGAGTTGTCAGAATTTGCCATGAACACTTGCCTCTTAGAATGGCAATGGCGCCCACCTGAGAGGTGCCAGAACTGAGTTCTGGCAAATTCTGGCTGAAATAAAAGCCCTGGGGACATCCTATTCCACACCCTCCAACATTTCTCCCATGAAAATCGGGACGTCCTACCATACCCTCCGACATTTCTCTGATGACAATAGGGACGTCCTAAGGAAAAGCGGAGTGCCTGGCGTGCTCTGGTCCATGGGGTCATGAAGAGTCGGACATGACTAAACAACAACAAAGGAAAAGCTGGAGATTCCAGGATCAAATCAGAAACCGGGACAGCTTCTGTAAATCCGGGACTGTCCCTGAAAAGTAGGGACACCTGGAGGCTCTACACATTCAAACCATACATTTAAAGAACTTTAAACAGCCATGGCTTCCCCCAAAGAATTATGGGAACTGTGTCCTGGGGGCTCTTAGGAGACCCCTGTTCCTCTTCCAGGGGTGCAGTTCTCACCAGTCGAGCCCTCTTCCCAGGGAACTCTGGAAATTGTAGACCTGGGAGGATAATAAGGTAAAGGTAAAGGGACCCCTGACCATTAGGTCCAGTCGTGACTGACTCTGAGGTTGCGGCGCTCATCTTGCTTTATTGGCTGAGGGAGCCGGTGTACAGCTTCCGGGTCATGTGGCCAGCATGACTAAGCCGCTTCTGGCAAACCAGAGCAGCACACGGAAACGCTGTTTACCTTCCCACCAGAGCAGTACCTATTGATCTACTTGCACTTTGAGGTGCTTTCGAACTGCTAGGTTGGCAGGAGCTGGGACCGAGCAACGGGAGCTCACCCCATCGCGGGGATTTGAACTGCCGACCTTCTGATCGGCAAGTCCTAGGCTCAGCACCACCCGCGTCCCGGGAGGATAATAGGGGTCCATTAACAATTCTCAGCACCCTTGCCAAAATATGGCTCCCAGAATTCTTTGAGACAAGAGACGGCTGCTTAAAGCAGCATCATGATGCTTTAAACGATGGTGCCTATATTGTTTGACGCCAGGTTGCCAAGAATGCAAATCAGGTACGACTCCTTTTCTCCCCCCCCCCTCCAGGTTTTGCCAATTTTCCTTTCATGTTTTGGCAGGTGACTGGAATTCTTAAACGCCTTCCAGTTCCCCTGCTAGGGAGAAATATTTTTTTAAAACACACACACACACACACACACGTACGTACGTAAGTCAATACTCTTTAATGGCTTTCCAGCTGCCTTTGTACTCAGGGCCTTGTTTGCAGACAGCCGTGTCAGCGTTCTAACCGAAATAAACGTTATTGGCCTCAAGTGCCAATACAGAATGGCTCCATTACAATTGCTGATACGCACACTTTGGTGCCAGAGATCACTTAGGCAAAATGAATATTGTTTCCCCCCCAAAAAAAAAACAAAACAAAAAACCCCACACAAATTGCTCCTCGGAGCACAGAAAAGAAAGGAAAGATTATGGGCTTTATTGTCTGACGAGCGACTCTGAGCTGGGAAGGACAACGTTCTCAAGATTGCTCTCTTTAATTCCAAATTAATTAATTCTGAATAAATACCACCCCTTGGGTTTGATTCTCATAATTACCAAGTCAAGTTGAACGTTGCCGTTCTGTGTTTTAGGGTGCATCTGGGATTCCTTCGCGTGGGTTGCCACACACATATCGAGACTTTCCTCTTTTGCAAATTTTGGACCAAATCAAGTCCCTTTGAGGGAGCTTTGACGTTCCATCACCACTGGATTGGTTTGGTTGTTATACATAAATCCTGATCTTTCTTCAGGGTCAGCTCAGACTCTTTCCTAGCCTAGCGGTGGGGAATTCTTTTCAGCCCCAAAAAAGATTTAGAGCAACGCGATTGGCTCTGCCGCAATTTTAACCGCCCCAATTTAAGCGGAACCTCCCAGAATTACAGACGCCATCCTGGACACTGAATGGATCCTGGAAGACTGTTTTGTTTTTTGGTCTGGCACTCCGGTGTGAGTCAGCTGAGTCCCACGAGAGCTTGAAACTGTGTTTATGGAAGACAAACTGTGTTTATGGAAGGCAATCTTACTTGGCTACGAGTGATCACCCAAGAAGAAGAAAGACATGTCTTTAGCCTCCATCCAGGCATGCAAGAGGCATTATCAGAGTTCAAGGACACTTTGTAGCCAGGCAAAAAGTCTCAAGGAAGATGCAGATCAGAACCATTGTTGGGTGTGTAGCGGTTTTTTCCATCTTGCGAAGCAAGCCCATTGAAGGATTAGCGGATTAGCGCTATTAGCGCTATTAGCGGCTTTTAGAGGCCTTTAGCAGCTTATCTGCTGATCAGATCAGCTGATAAGCGGCTTAGCGCTAATAGCGCTTTTAGCGACTTATCTGCTGATCGGATCAGCTGATAAGTGGCTTAGCGGCTTAGAAAAAGGGGGGGAGGGGAAAAAACCTGCAGGAACTTGCAAGACATTGTCGTCTTGCGAAGCAAGCCCATAGGAGATTCGTTTTGCAAAGCACCTCCAAAACGGAAAACTCTTTCGTCTAGCGAGTTTTCCGTCTTGCAAGGCATTCGTCTTGCGGGGCACCACTGTAGAAAGGCCTGGGGACTGTGTTTGACCCTGAGGCCTGAGGTTCTCCACACCTGATCCAGTCGATTCTCGTCTGCTCTGACTGGAAGCAGGACTTAAGGGTCTGATGGCTAAACTCCATTAAATGCTGTTAAATGCATCTTTGAGACATGTTGCTTAATGTGTAAATTACATTAGCTGCCAGGGCTGATAATTAAGAGGATCAAGATTCTCAATTATATTTTCTTTTGTCTTTGTCTTCAGTGGTCTTGTAGTAAGCTTAAAGTTTACTGGGAAATGATATACAATGAATTGAAAAGGATGTTTAAAATAAAAACACCAGAAGCTTTTCTTTTGGGAATTATAGGGACAGAACTACCTAAATTGTATAGGAATTTATTTATTTATGCCTCTACAGCAGCAAGAATGCTACTTGCCCCAAAGTGGAAAGAAGCAGAAGTCCCAGCAAAGGAAGAATGGATACGAAAAATTATGGAATACGCAGAAATGGCAAAACTTACCGGAACAATAAGAAATCAAGTTAACAAACTTTTTATGAAAGAATGGAAATGGTTTATTGAATATTTACAAATAAATTGGAAACAGATAAAAACATTAGCAGAATTATTGTAATAACCGGCAGTTTCACAAGAGTATATATTTAAAGTAGATAATTAAATGCGTAAATTAAATGAATTTGGATATGCAGAAGATATTAAAAAATAAATTTAAGGATCCACAGAAAGAGGGGGAAGGAAGGCAAACTTTGAAGTGTTAAATTGATTGTAAACCTAATGAAATGTATAAACTTGAAAAATATAAATAAAAACTCTCTCATTCACTCATCTTTTCTTTTGTCCAAACTAAAACAAAAAGAGAGAGTGAAAGAAAAGAGGAGAAAGTAGTTAAACACGCATCCCTTCCATAATTTCATGTGTTTGTGTGTGTGTGTGTGTGTTTGTGTGTGTGTGTGTGTGTATGGGGGGGGGGAGCCCACAGCCCTATTCTTGACTCCTCAGTTGTATTCCGCCTGTCGCAACCCGCATCACTTTTTCCATTTAGGGACATCAGCTCTTGCAAAAGCTTTCAAGTGCCGCAGAACTGATAGCTTCTGAACTCAAACAAGGAAATGTCAGCAAAGTTTGGGCTCAGCTGAAACCTAACAAACCTTCCCAACCGTCAGGCCAACCCAAGAATAAGTTGATATAAATAGCCTGGCAGCATCCAAACCATCTACACCTGATGTAAGTCCGTTTTACGTCTTTGTGGATTAGTAGTTTGGAACGGGGCCATTCTGTGTGTTGAAACTTAGGTAGCCCTGCCAACAGAAAAAAGTACACTTTAAACTGTGAAACCAGCATCTGTTGCATCTGAAAAGCAGAGTTCTTCCTTTAACAGTGTAAATAATCCTTCCTCCACCCTTTTGTTTTCTTTCATTATTATTATTATTATTTAATTATCTTTCAGTGGCAGCTGCAAAAGAAAATTCAAGGTTTAGATTTCCTTTCTGAAATGCTGTTTGCAAACAGGAAAAGAAGACATGAAAAATCCAAAAATAACAAGTGTCATCCAATTTATTGCCATTAATATAATGGGAGGTGGGGTGGGAGAGAGAATGATTTTTTATTTCTTCCCGTTTGAAGCTACAGGAGTAGCCGACGAGCTAATTTCAAGCCAGAACAATCACTCAATTTAAAATCTTCCATTCAAGAACCATACGTTGTCAAGTTCTTTTCCATTTACTTGTCTGGATCCTACCCTTCCTTCCGGTAGGTCAGATTAGCTGATATTTATTCTGTTTATTTCTTATTGCATTTAGATCCACAGGTGTAGCTGCTCCCTGAAATCAAGTAAATAAATAAAAATACTTAACCTACTGACCAGTCACGTTCATAGATTTGAACCTGAATCACCCAGGTTCTAGCCCAACTCCCCAGCCACTACACCATACTGTCTCTCAAGAAATTCCCTTTGGGGGCAATTTCCCATTTTGATAGTAAAGGTAAAGGTAAAGGTAAAAGGACCCCTGACCATTAGGTCTAGTCGTGGCCGACTCTGGTGTTGTGGGGCTCATTTCGCTTTATTGGCTGAGGGAGCCGGTGTACAGCTTCTGGGTCATGTGGCCTGCATGACTAAGCTGCTTCTGGCAAACCAGAGCAGCGCACGAAAACACCATTTACCTTCCTGCTGAAGTGGTACCTATTTATTTACTTGTACTTTGATGTGCTTTTGAGCTGCTAGGTTGGCAGGAGCTGGGACCGAGCAACGGGAGCTCAACCCGTCGCGGGGATTTGAACCACCGACCTTCTGATTGGCAAGTCCTAGGCTCTGTGGTTTAACCCACAGCACCACCCGCGTCCCTGATTTGGTAGTAGCCAGGCACTAAACAGAGCTGCACATTACATTATAGGGATCAACTGAAAACCACAGCTGATTGCGCTTCTGAGCACCAACTCAAATTGGCAGAAGGATGCCCCCAGTTGCAACAGGAAATCAACAGGAAGTTCTGGAAAGTGTCCAGAAATGTACATGGGTCTCTGTATCCTCCTCCTCCTCCTCCTCCTCCTCTCAACTTACTACATTTGGGAGGGACACAGGTGGCGCTGTGGTCTAAACCACTGAGGCCCTTGGGTTTGCCGATTGGAAGGCTGGTGGTTTGAATCCTCGCAACGGGGTGAGCTCCCGTTGCTCTGTCCCAGCTCCTGCCAACCTAGCAGTTCGAAAGCACGCTGGTGCAAGCAGATAAACAGGTACCACTGTAGCGGGAAGGTAAATGGCGTTTCCATGCACTCTGGTTTCCATCACGGTGTCCCGTTGCACTGCAAGCGGTTTAGTTGTGCTGGCCACATGACACAGAAAGCTGCCTATAGACAAAACGCTGGCTCCCTCGGCCTGAAAAGCAAGATTAGCACTGCACCCCATAGCTGAATTTGCATGGATTTAACAGACCAGGGGTCCTTTACCTTTACTTTATTAGAGTCATAATTTTTATTCTATCTGTCACTCAATCTTCAGCCTAAGGTCCCAGCTGTTTAAAATACAACATTAAATACAGTTTGAAACAAATTGCAGTGCTCGCTCCAATGCAATCCCTCCCTCACTTTGTGTGCAAAGTCTTGTTCAATATGTGAGTGATTAAATGAGCTACATTATTTGCATATTCGGTATTCTAGTGCAGCCATGCAGCTGATATATGTGTTTATACAAGGACATTGCAACATCTGGCAGTGCACATTTCCCATATGGTAACCCATGGCACATTTCCCCCAATATTTCCCCTCTCTTCTTCCTGTTAATAAACTTAATTGACCTCTTTTCTTTACCTTCCTCATAACCCCAATGTGCCTTGGTGCCCTTTACCACCTTGTCGGCATGCACGCTGGTTTTCCGTTTGCCTCTTTTCATGAGCACAATTTTCAACTTTCTTCTCCTACGGCCGCATTCCTGATTTTGCTCTTTTATATCTATCCCAATCTGCCGTTAGCTCTAGGAAAGTTTGAGGGATTTGATCTTGGCAAATTCCATTAGGAACAGACCTGATCCACACCTCACGGACGAATGTGTGGTTTGGAATGCAGAGAGTAAACCAAACCCGAATCATCATCATCATCATCATCATCATCATTTATTATTCATTTATTATTCATCTGACTGGATTGCCCCAGCTACACTGGGTGGCTGCCAACAAAATATTAAAAACACAATACAGTGGTGCCTCGCAAGAAAAAAAGAATCCGTTCTGTGATTCTCTTCGTCTAGCGGTTTTTTCGTCTTGCGAAGCAAGCCCATTGAAGGATTAGCGGATTAGCGCTATTAGCGGCTATTAGCGGCTATTAGCGGCTTTTAGTGGCTTATTTGCTGATCGTATCAGCTGATAAGCGGCTTAGCGGCTTAGAAAAAGGGGGGGGCCAGCAGGAACTCGCAAGACATTTTCGTCTTGCGAAGCAAGCCCATAGGAAATTTGTTTTGCGAAGCACTCCAAAACGGAAAACTCTTTTGTCTAGCGAGTTTTCCGTCTTGCGAGGCATTCGTCTTGCGGGGCACCACTGTAAAGCTTCAAACATTAAAACATTAAAAAAACCTCCCTGAACACGGCTGACTTCAGATGTCTTCTAAAAGTAAAATAGCTCTTTAACTGTTTGATATCTGATGGGAGGGCATCCCATAGGGCAGGGGAAATGAGGTGGGTGGGTGGGGGAAGGTTTATGAAGGTCTGTCATTTTGGCCATGAGGTCTGTTTTTAGCCTGGGCTTCAAGTCCTTTCCATATGGTGACATATCAGTTTACATATGTGGATTCTGGGGGAAATCAGCCTTGGCAGAAAGTTGCAGCTTGAGAAAGGTGAAGTTCACCTCAGAGCCTGCTCCAGTTAGCGATCTACTACCAAGTGCTCTGAGGAAAGAATTGCATGAGGGAGGGAGGCACAGAAAAACTCAATCTGGTTGGACGCTTTCCAAATCCCTCCAGGGTCGTCTACTAGTGCTGAGGGCCTTCTGGCAGTTCGCTTGTTGCGAGAAGCCAAGCTACAGGGAACCAGGCAGAGGGCTTTCTCGGTAGTGGCACCCACCCTGTGGAATGCCCTCCCATCAGATGTCCAGGAAATAATTATCTGACTTTTAGAAGACACCTGAAGGCAGCCCTGTTTAGGGAAGCTTTTAATGTTTAATAGACTATTATATTTTAATATTTTGTTGGAAGCCACCCAGAGTGGCTGGGGAAACTCAGCTAGATAGGCAGGGTATAAATAATTTATTATTATTATTATTATTATTATTATTATTATTATTATTATTATTATTAATATTATACCACCAACTGCCCAGTGGATCCTCAGCAATGCTCAGATTTTAATACAGTGGTACCTCGGGTTTCATACACTTCAGGTTACATACGCTTCAGGTTATAGATTCCGCTAACCCAGAAATAGTACCTCAGGTTAAGAACTTTGCTTCAGGATGAGAACAGAAATCGTGCTCCCGCGGCGCAGCAGCAGCAGCAGGAGGCCCCATTAGCTAAAGTGGTGCTTCAGGTTAAGAACAGTTTCAGGTTAACAACGGACCTCTGGAACGAATTAAGTACTTAACCTGAGGTACCACTGTAATGTCGCTGTGTTTTTTTGAAGGCACCTTTGTTTCTTATAAACAGGGCTGCCCTGAGACATTTCGGCACCGGATGCGAATGATAAAATGATGCCTGCCAGGACTGAGTGAAGATTTATTTCAGAAAGAATGAGAGAATAGGGATCCTCGTTTGCACCTTTGCCACCTGAGGCAGTTGGCTCACCTTGCCTCATGGGTGGGCTGGTGCTGTTTATAAGCCAACTTGGAAGGATCTGTATATTGAATGGTTGCCTATGAAAAACTGTCAGGGCTTTTTTTTCAGGCAGAACTCACTTCTGGCACCTCTCGGGTGGATGCCATTGCCATTCTAAGAGAGGTGTTCATGGTGAGTTCCAGCACCTCTTTTTCTAGAAAAACAGCACTGATTAACTGCAATATTAAATATGTAAGGCAGGATCGCCAGCTTGGTCCCACGACCATGGGTGCCCCGGGCCCTGGGTGCCATTCACTGAAATTTGTGGGTTCCCAGCCCCTTCATGGGGAATTTTGTGGGTGGCTCGGGCCCCCGGGGTCCCAGAGAGTTGGCACCTATTATATATGGTATTAAAGGTAAAGGTCCAGTCGTGGTTGACTTTGGGGTTGCGGCGCTCATCTCGCTTTATTGGCCGAGGGAGCCGGCGTACAGCTTCCGGGTCATGTGGCCAGCATGACTAAGCCGCTTCTGGCAAACCAGAGCAGCGCACGGAAACGCCGTTTACCTTCCCGCCAGAGCAGTACCTATTTATCTACTTATAATAATAATTTATTATTTATATTATTATTTATATTATTATTTATATTATTATTTATATTATTATTTATATTATTATTTATATTATTATTTATATTATTATTTATACCCCCCCCATCTGGCTGGGTTTCACCAGCCACTCTGGGCGGCTTCCAAAAGAATATTAAAATACTGTGATACATCAAACATTAAAAGCTTCCCTAAACAGGGCTGCCTTCAAATGTCTTCTAAAAGTCTGGTAGTTGTTGTTCTCTTTGACAACTGGTGGGAGGGCGTTCCACAGGGAGGGCGCCACAACTTGCACTTTGATGAGCTTTCGAACTGCTAGGTTGGCAGGAGCAGGGACCGAGCAATGGGAGATGCATGGTATTATGAAACAACAATTATATAATATACAGTAGTACCTCGGGTTAAGTGCCTAATTCGTTCCGGAGGTCCGTACTTAACCTGAAACTGTTCTTAACCTGAAGCAGAACTTTAGCTAATGGGGCCTCCTGTTGCTGCCATGATTTCTGTTCTCATCCTGAAGCAAAGTTCTTAACCTAAAGCACTATTTCTGGGTTAGCGGAGTCTGTAACCTGAAGCGTATGTAACCTGAGGTACCACTGTATTATGTAATAATAAATGCATAAACTCTAACCTGAACCTTTGGAAAGAGACCGGGGGGGGGGGGCGGACACAGATACTGTAGGGAAAGAACGAATAAATAAACAAACGTAAGACGATGCCCAAACCATGTAAGCCGAACGAAACGGAAGTGCAACCTGCCCGTTAATAACAAACATTTGCATACTTGAATGAGTTTCTTCAGCAATAATCTCTTACAGGAACTTCTTTCATTCATGTTCTGAGCGTCACAGCTCACAAAATGCTACTCAAGTGCATTGACCTGCTGGGCAAACATCGTCTTTAATAAAAACCTATGAACAGACCTTTTGTTTGCCAGTCGCTGTGTGTAACGTGTCACTTGAAGATGCAGCTGATAGCAAGCTTTAAAGCCCTGGCTTAGGCCACTGACGTATTTAAAGATCCTTGCTTTCCGTTTGCCGGTCTGCCGCAATGGGGCAGGGGCAGTTAGAGGTCCATGTGTGGAAGTCAGACTAAGCTGGAAAAAAAGGAAGTACAGCGGTGCCTCGGGTTACATACGCTTCAGGGTACAGACTCCGCTAACCCAGAAATAGTACCTCGGGTTAAGAACTTTGCTTCAGGATGAGAACAGAAATCGTGCTTCGCTGGCGCGGCGGCAGCAGGAGGCCCAATTAGCTAAAGTGGTGCTTCAGGTTAAGAACAGTTTCAGGTTAAGAACGGACCTCCGGAACGAATTAAGTACTTAACCCAAGGTACCACTGTATATTTAGCAGGGTATCCAAGGTCTTTTCTCAGGGCCCTAATAAGATTTGTGAACAATGAGTCGCGCCACTGATGGTTCTCCTGTCCTAATGACACAGAGTCACGTTTCGCCTCCCCTGGCAATTATTTATAATGCAAACTGCCCTTGACAGCTTTTGGGTACTTGCACAGGGAGGGGAGTTAAAGGCAGCAGACACCAAGATTTAGTGGGATGCGGGTGACTTTCTGGAAACGAGCCATTTCCCCCAGAAGAGCCAGCGCGCTAATTGCAAGCGTTGTTCAGATGCTGCTAACTGTCCGGGATCCCAATTTCGTAAGTCAGCCCGCTGCCGTGATCCATCCTGACAAGGGGAACGACGGTAGTGGCTCGTCTCCAGCGAGATCCACAGCCGCAAAGTACCAGCAGCTCCTCGGATTTTCTGACCAAAGAGATGATTTTCAGTTCATTTGGCAGGACTCGAGATGAAAACAGACAAACAAGGTCGAGGAGGATGGCTGGCTTAGTTTCTCCAAGATGAAAAAGGAACAGTGCTCTATAATCAGTATCTATCTGTCTAGAGTATCAGGGTCCACTCCAGACACTTTTGCTCCGGAGGCAAATCAGAAATTGGCACTCCACCAAGTTTTTTTTTTGGTTTTGAAATCATTTGATTTTACAGATATAAATTTATAACAAAACTAAACACACATATCCATATAGAGAGATTTCTCTGAATCTCAAGACTTCTCCCCATCCCCTCCAGGGCTCCTATTGTCAACATTTTCAACTCCATATTATTTCATGATCTATAATTTATATCTATCCATATTGTCCATAGTATTTGTTGCATTACAAGCGAGATTACAATCCTGCTAATGTTTTCATCTTTTTCTTTACATTTCCAGCAGGTATTTATACTATTATTATTATTAGGCCCTGCCTATTAATTCTAGGATATAAGAAGAGCTATGGTGAATCAAAAACAAAGGTTTGTGGGGCTACAATTAGATGCTTTTGGAAAGTCCACAATCAGGGCATAATGGCTATGTGCCTGCTCTTCAGCAATTGACCTTCTGTAACTTACTAACTCTGAACCTAGATGTTTCTTCTTCTTTGGCGATCACTCATAACCGAGTAAGACTGTCTTCCATGAACACTGTTTTAACAGTGAGTCCATAAGTGACTATGGAGGCCAATTCTGGATCTACACGTCCTTCCACAGTGGGGACATAGGTTTCCGGGCGGGAAACGGTGTGGATTTGCCAAGTGTGCCTTCCTTTTAGCACATTTCTCTCTTGCGTCCTGAGTTTGAGTGTCTTCAAAGCCCATGACACCTTTGGTAAAGGCTGTTCTCCACTTGGAGCACTCACAGGCCAGTGTTTCCCAGTTGTTGGTGTTTATACTACAATTTTAAAGGTTTGCCTTGAGAGAGTCTTTAAACCTCTTTTGTTGACCACCAGCAATACACTTTCCATTTTTAAATTCAGAATAGAGGTAGTTACCTAGAGGTTTCATATAGCCCTAGTAGTATCCATTGGCTAGTAGTATCCATTGGGAAATTGATATTCCATTTAAAGCAGGCTTCCTCAACCTCGGCTCTCCAGGTATTTTGAGTCTACAATTCCCATTACCCCTGACCACTAGTCTTGCTAGCTAGAGGGATCATGGGGTTGTAGGCCAAAAACATCTGGAGGGCCAAGGTTGAGGAAGCCTGATTTAAAGTCACCTTGGATAAACTCCAGCTATGCAGAGTGCATAACTATTCCACTATTTACAGATATTATAATGACTATTTCAAACGCAGAGAGACCCAACAAACGAACATTCCTCCACTGTTATCTCTCCGCAAGCTTTCTTACGTTTTGATAGCAATAACTTGCCTCTTTGCTACCACCCCAACCGCCAGTACTCAAGCAAGAACCTGACTATTTGTTACACTTGGGACTGTCAAGCACCGGCAGACCTTTAAACCGCTGTGTGAAATCTGGCAAGCTCTCAAGAAGCTTTATTTGTCTGAATAATGGATGGAGCCGGAGAGTACGATCTGGCTTTGAAAAGCTGAGGGAAAATAAGCCACAAGCCCCAACGCAGATAGCGAGTAACTGTTCAGGTCAGCCTCTATGTTCTCCTGGGACGTCTGCATTCTTTTAGGGGTGGTGATAAGAGTCCCTTTATTATTTACCCCCATGAACACATGCCAACGACTTCAAAGGATTCTCCTAATTGACTTCAGATTGAATAAACAGAGTGCTTACTGCAAACATGACTGCAGTGCACCTTAGCTCTCCACGGTTAGCGTACAGCTGGCCCACGTGAGCTTTTAAGGCGAAGGAATCAACTGAGCTTTTGCCAAAAACGGTGCAATCTGCTAGCATGGACATCTGCGGCACCAGCTCTCAGACATGTTTCTTTTTGGTATCTCAGCGCCGTAGTGTTAGAAGCCCACGTGTTCATTAGGAGTTGTTGGAAACTGCAGACAGATAACGTAGCTAGGACAGGGATCTGTTTAAAGTGAGATTCGACTCGGAGGCCTCAGTTGACAGCCAAGCTTCCTCCCCCGACTGCAGCTGAAGCAGAAAAGAGTCAGTGACACATGTATTGGGATGAGAAGATGCTATCTTCTGCCTGAGACATACATGTTGGAAGATGTATTGTGCATAGGCCCTTGTCACACTGCATGGAAACAGAAGAAGCACAACACCCCCCAAAAAGAGGACAAGGCGGAGCAGAGATTTGCAAGCAGATTTTCATATTTGAAAATGTGCTTCTGCAGATGTGTACGCACAGATGCAAATTTAGAAATAACTACTAACTGTCATTGAAATCAAAATTGAAATCTCACAGAGAAAGATAGACCTTTGTGGCTGCACAGGTGCTAACTATGGTGTTTGCATCCCTCGATTCCTTTGGGAGGAAGGGTGGGCTATAAATATTTTTACTTGATGGGCAAATTCAAGACCTCTGTTCTCCCTTCTTTCAAATGGAGTTAGACCAGAAGTGCTGTACATTTCTAATATCTACAATGTGCACACACACACACACACACACACAGAGAGAGAGAGAGCTCTTTCGAGGAAAAGGTGGAATATAAATGCAATTGATGATGATGATACGTGTCCCAATTTCCCACCCATATGAAATAGTGTACATGGGAAGAAAATAAGTAGCCAGATCACACATATGCAAACTGAAATAATAATAAAATAAATAATTTATTATTTGTACCCCGCCCATCTGGCTGGGTTTCCCCAGCTACTCTGGGCAGCTTCCAACAAAGACCAAAATACACTAAGATGTCACACGTTAAAAACTTCCCTGAACAGGGCTGCCATCAGATGTCTTCTGAATGTCAGGTAGTTGTTTATCTCTTTGACATCTGATGCGAGGGCGTTCCACAGGGCCGGCGCCACTACCGAGAAGGCCCTCTGCCTGCCCCCCCCCCTAAATCTATGAGAGAAAGAGAAAGGTAACCTGTGGACCAGGGGTCAGCAAACATTTTCAGCAGGGGGGCGGACCACTGTCCCTCAGACCTTGTGGGGGGCCGGGCTATAATTTTTTTTTGGGGGGGGGGATGAACAAATTGCTATGCCCCACAAATAACCCAGAGATGCATTCTAAATAAAAGGACACATTCTACTCATGTAAAAACACGCTGATTCCTGGACCGTCAACGGGCCGGATTTAGAAGGCGATTGGGCCAGATCCGGCCCCCGGGCCTTAGTTTGCCTACCCATGGTGTGGACCATATAACCAAATAAATTTTAAAACACAGCTGTTCATCTTCTGATCAAGTTCCTAGTGCAAAATCAGAAGACTCCAGTGTCTTATGATTCTACTCTTCTGAGAAGTTGACTACTAGATCCTTGAAAAAAGGTGTGCTTGCAAGCAGTTTGTAAACTCTCTTATATTTATCAATGACAATTTAAGTCACCCTTCTCCCGAGGAGTTCAGGTCAGCCTACGTGGCTTCATCTCCTATTTCATCCTCACCACAACCTTGTGAAGTAGGTGAATCCGAACTACTGATTGAGAGGAAGCAATGGTTTTCATGGCCACATGCAGATTTGTGGACCTGGGGTCTCACTGATCTTTGTCTGGCACTCTGACACCTGTTACACGGGGCAAATCTGTCCTGCTACACCAGTCTTTTATAATAAACAAACTTCATTTCAGCTGCATATCAGTGCGCTGGTACTGATATAGCTGTCTCTGAAGTGGCAAGATGACCTTATAATGGGTCAATGGTCTTTTGTACGCATATGCAATCCTGCGGCTGTGCCTTTGATCTGCATGCTGGTTTTGTTTCGCTGGTTTCTGTGCGGCTACTTATTTACGTTTTGTTTCCAAAGAAAGTGTTTTGTCGAGTGCATTTCAGACTTTGTGTGCCGGTGTAGCACATTATCCCCAGTTTGCTCTTTAATAACCTTTTGCGAGCTACACCTGATTTCCTACAATTGTGACTCCCTCTTGTGTGCCCAAGGAGTTTTCCCAAGACAAATATTGTCAGGAAATAAGCCCAGCTCCAACTCAAAGGACAGCCCAGGAAAAGATTAAGTGGGCATTCATGCTAAGGGAGGGTGAAGATACTGTGCCGTTTTAATGTCTTCGCATCCGAGTTTTCCATGCATCAGAAAAGATTGCTGTTGCATGAGATGACACCTTAATCATGTGTGCAGGTCTTCCTTTGCATGCATATCAGTGTATGGAGCATAACAACTCTGATTCCCTGAGGGCTGCTCGCACATTATGCTGTACACATGTGCAGATGCTTGTGTGAATGACTGGACAAGGTAGCAAATTTAAAAGAAAAAAATGTGGAGTACGGATTGGGAGTACTGCTTCGCACATGTTGAAATGTACTCATGGGCAGTGTTGTATGTTGTTCTCAAAAGAAGCCATTGCTCGAGGTTGCTGCAAAAACAGTGCAGAATGTGAGTTTGGGTGCAGAGCAAGAAGAAAAAGAAGAAGAAGAGTTTGGATTTGATATCCCACTTTTTCTCTATCTGAAGGAGTCTCAAAGCGGCTAACATTCTCCTTTCCCTTCCTCCCCCACAACAAACACTCTGTGAGGTGAGTGGGACTGAGAGACTTCCAGTGGCGTAGCGTGGGGGGTGCAGGGGGGGCCCGGTCACACCGGGCGCAACATCTGGGGGTTAGGGTTAGGGGGTGCAAATCCACGGGTTAGGGGGCGCAAATCCACGGGTTAGGGGGCGCAAATTACTTGCCTTGCCCCGGGTGCTGACAACCCACGCTACGCTACTGGAGACTTCAAAGAAGTGTGACTAGTCCAAGGTCACCCAGCAGCTGCATGTGGAGGAGCGGGGAAGTGAACCCAGTTCACCAGATTACGAGGCCACCATTCTTAACCAGTACACCACACTGGCTCTCAATTAAAAACTGCAGCTTTCCAGTCCTTACGGCTATGAAGTCATGCTTACAAGTGTGGGCTTCATGAAAATTCAGAAACCAAAAGGGCGTCCAACTTTTTTTTGAAAATGCCTGCTCCAAAGGTCTTCACTGAAATTGGCTGTAAAGTGACGAAAATAGTGGTTTACTTGGCCGTTTTCCTGTGTCATGAAGGTTGAAATTTCAATTCAGTGGAGGAGGGTCAAGATATTAACTGATATGCATGAAATTTTAGATATAGCTATATAATCCCTAGTGTAGTAAGGGGCAGGCTTTTTTTTATTAAAAAAAACAGTTTTTTATGAACTGCCCTAGTGTCCAAATTAGAATGTCATGGTTGGAGGTAGATGTGACTTTTGCCATTGCAAAAACTCCTGACTGGGAACAAAACAGCGTCTGTGGAAGATTGTTGTTCCTACAGGACGCTGATCCTAGTTGTGCCTGGGGATTGGCTGCCCACACTATATGTGTGTTGCTCCAAGGGCCTTCTGGCGCACTTGGAGAAGTGAGAAAGTGAGAAGTGAGGCTGCAGGGAACCAGGTAGAGGGCCTTCTCGGTAGTGGCGTCCATCCCATGGAACGCCCTCCCTTCAGATGTCAAGGAAATAAACAACTATCTGACGTTTGGAAGACATCTGAAGGCAGCCCTGCTTAGGGAATTTTAGATGTTTTATTGTGTTTTATTGTGTTTTTAATATTCCGTTGGGTGCCGCCCAGAGTGGGCCGGGTATAAATAATAATAATAATGATTATTATTATTATTATTATTATTATTATTATTATTATTATTACAGTGGTACCTCAGGTTACATACGCTTCAGGTTACATACGCTTCAGGTTGCAGACTCCGCTAACCCAGAAATAGTGCTTCTCATTGAAAATTTTGCTTCAGGATGAGAACAGAAATCATGCTCCAGCGGCGTGGCGGCAACAGCAGGCCCCATTAGCTAAAGTGGTGCTTCAGGTTAAGAACAGTTTCAGGTTAAGAATGGACCTCCGGAACGAATTAAGTACTTAACCCGAGGTACCACTGTATTACTACTACTACTACTACTACTACTACCACTACCATAGACAGTGTTTTGTTGTAGTGTTTTGGTGATAACAACACTTCCTGAGTAGAAAAGAACCCCAGAATGCTTAGATTCCGAGAGATACACATTCCTCAACTAACCATACGAGCTGTAAATCAATAATCAGATTAGGTGCTTCCCCCAGAGAGCAAAGGGGATTTGGTCTCCCTGAGTGACAGCAGTAAATGTACTTTATTAGTAGGATTCAGTCTTTTGACAGATTTGGGCAATTATGAGAGCAAATGAACTAGAATGTGTGCATCTACTCTCTCACACACATAGAAGACTCTTCCAGCTCATGAATACCACTTACATGGCAGCGGCTCATTTTCGCAAGAGCCTTTCCCCATGAAGGCTGGACAAAAAAGCCATTGAGAGTGTGATGTTTGCACTTTAAATCTGATAGAATTTGGCGTTCTGAGAATCGCTCCCAGCGAGAAGGCCACCCCTGCTGAAATATGTCAGTAGACATCTCTCCTCATTATCCAAATGATCCTTTTGATGGATGGCAGCGGCAGTTTCTCCCCGTTACTGCTAGTTAGTGGAAGGCTTGCTGCTATTGTTTTAGCATAATTATCTTCAGGGTGAGGTGGAGGCCAGATTGTTCCCCCATTAAGGCGACAAGCTGAGGTTGGTTTCTGTTCATAACTGCGTTGCCATGAAGCTGCAGAAAGAGATCGTGAAAAGAAAACACATATCACAGAGGCTGGAGGCCTCTTGACTCATTTCCTTAGAAAGCATAATTCCAGAAATTCTTTCAAGTGTATGAAACTAGAGACACGTCAGTTCAGATCTCTCGTATTTTGTTTTTGTTTGTCAGGTGAAGGATGGGGAAGCACGAGTTTCCGAGAAGGCTGCTGTCCTCTTCCACGCTTCAAATCACAGATGGATATCTTTTTTGATTCTCGCATCTTGGGCTAAGGTTAGAGAAGCTCGTCATGTACGCATGAGGCCAAGCATAGGGAATGGGCAACTAATATGCTTGGATAAAATTCGAACAGGAAGCATAATTTGCTACTCAGTCCCATCGCCCAAAAAATGGAGCAGGGGTGGAGGTGGGGAGGTCTGTGAATATCTAAACAAGGTTTCGTATGTTCAGTTCTTACATGTTTCCTCCCCGCTGCCGATAGCTGGAGCCAGTCTGGTTGTGTAATTGTATTATTAACATCAGTGCTGCTGATTGGCACTACATCCCAGAAATATGAGGGAATTTGCCAGCTTGAGGAAACAATTTCTGGAGTAGGGTGGGGAAAATCTATTTGTATTAGTCCAACCAATCTTATGTTAGCTGGAGAAACCCAGCTTAATACATAGCAAGTATGAAGCTTAAGAGAAACAAGCAGAAGCCCACGAAAATCCACAGAAAATGGGTTTTCTAATTGGTTTTATTTTAAATCTATACTTCCACACTTTGCCAGAACAGCCCCTTCTTCTGTCTCTTGGTACTTGGTTTTCAGCAGTTAGGCCATTTGTAAATATTCACTGCAGTCACAGCAGTGTAGCAAATGCTAAGGAGATTCATTTTAATAAACAAAAGCCAGAGCTCAGGTGACTGTAACCTCTTAGGCTTCTTTGACATCACAGCAGCATAGCCAGTGGCTGTTTCCTTTGGTGCTTGTCTCTTTTTCACATTCCTGCAAAGTTTTTGGGAAACTGGCAAACGACCAAAACAGCAGCAGCACAAAAGCCAAAAAGTTCTTTGCTTGAACCTTACCCATACATCTGTGAATACAGTAAGAAGCTGGCAGACCCATGGAAACCCGAGTTCAGAATTAGGGAAGAAAATATAGTCTCAATGTAAAAAGAAGGCTGGGAGCAATTGCTTAGGGTTCTCCACTGTGGAGAGAGTGAGGCATCGGTGCAATCCCAAAAATATAATTGAGTTCCACTGAAATCAGTGTGGCCTAAGCACGTTCTTGTGCAATGGGTTAACTCTGAGTAAAACTTACCGGTAGTATACTACCACCCAATGTTATATTCATCCAGGCCACATTTCTATGGACACAGAACTTTTTCTGAGGAAGGGGTGGAATAGCTACCCTCAATCTGACAGGTGAATAAGGTAATAGTAAAGGACCCCTGAACTGTTAAGTCCAGTCAAAGGTAACTATGGGGTGCAGCACTCATCTCTGCCTTCAGGCCAAGGGAGCCAGTATTTGTCCACAGACAGCTTTCCAGGTCATGTGGCCAGTATGACTAAACCGCTTCTGGCACAATGGAACACCATGATGGAAGCCAAAGTGCATGAAAACACCATTTACCTTCCCACAGCAGTGGTACCTATTTATCTACTTGCACTGGTGTGCTTTCGAACTGCTAGGTTGGCAGAAGCTGGAACAGAGCAACGGGAGCTCACCACCATATTGGGGATTTAAACAGCCAGCCTTCTGATCAGCAAGCCCAAGAGGTTCAGTAGTTTAGACCACAGTGCCACCCCCCAACACACACATCACCATGACAGAATCTAGGGTAATGTTTTCCAAACTTGGGTCTCCAGCTGCTTTTGGACTTCATTTTCCATCATCCCTGGCTACTGGGTCCTGCTAACTAAGGATGATGGGAGTTGTAGCCCAGAAACAGCTGGAGACCCAAGTTTGGGAAACATTGATCCAGGGTATGGTGTGAATTAGCAACCACTCACATCAACACCACCAGTAGATGATCCTTGTGTAGACAAGGAGGCCACAACTCTGATCTTGCTCGACTCCAGCTCCCAGCATAACCTTTGGTCAAGGACAATGAAATAGTCAAATGACATCTGTAAGAATTACATTGGCTACCCCTGACTCAGATCATAAGGGATGGGGCTATACCTCTAAGGCCTTGGGCTGTACACAGAAAGAGCTCATGAAGGAAACTCCATTGGTGGAAACCAGGAAGAAATGGCATGAAGAGCTTCTGCAAAGCTCTTCTCCTCCCCGTCAGAATTGCACCCCAGAGCCTGAGGAAGGTACTTCTGGCTGTTTACTGTCATTTGCTTAAACTGATGAATAGCCAACAGAGCTGAAAGCATTACCTGATTAGGCAGTGTGATTAATCAACTAATCTCCAATCAACGGATTGACTTCAGATGTAAAATGTGGGCTTTTACATTGGATTAAAATCCCTTGTGATGGGATCCAGGGGACCCCATTGATTTAAATGTATGGAGGTTACGTTGGTCAGCTGACAAGTTCAAGATGATTTGCAAAACAGTGCATATGGTTAGCTGTGTGTATAACAGAAAATGATATAAACACATTATAAATATAATATAATAAATCTGCTAACTGGTCTATTGATAGAAATGAACAGTGGGGTGTTTTTATTTTCATTTAAGGCCCAGATTGATTTCTGTACAGACTACCAGTGATGATACAACCTGTTACATTATTATGGATTTTTGTATAATTGTAGGATTTTGTTGCTCTCCTGAAATTGCAGCCACAGAGCAGGTATGTTCCCTTTAGCTTTCCTGACAGATCTTTTAGCTACTAATTTTAGAAGGCTGTGGAGGAAAGGGCATATTTGGGTAAAATCATGGCAAGTGAGATGAGAAGAAGGGGCTTGTGGATTTCTAGAAGGGCCTAGGTTTGGTGACTCACAAGGGTTATCTAATTGAAAGAAAACCAGCTGTGGTATTTCAACGGCTTTGCCTTAAATTAATTTTGCCATAATTTTTGTTAGCTGTCTTGTTGAAAGGCAAGGTATGAACTCACTAGATTTGGCTAGTTTTTAGAAGGGGCAAGCAGAAAACACAGAAAATTAGGTGGCGTGGGAAAAGGCAGCTGTGTATCTTAGAAAGAGTCATGAATGGTGGCCTGAAATCTGAAGAGGAGCACTCCATATTGAAACAACAGCAACAACAACAACACATTTATTTGTGTGTTCAGACCCAGAAATCAGCCCCCTAAATAAATTCACACTTGACTCAAATGTTCGGTTTAGTTTTTGGCAGAATTTAGGCTTCAACTTTATTGATTACAGAAAGAGACTGGTTGCATAGGCTCTGGTTCGACTAGCTCCCTGCACCGTCGTTGCAGGCAGCGCTGACCCAGGGCACCAGCCTAGGTCAGCCAAGGGTGAACACCTGGATAAGCGGAAAGCTGGGAATGGGTTAACTCCGCCACCCAAATGTCCCCCTGGACTCAGGCACTGGCACAACCCCCTCTCAGGGGTTGACCAAACCATTGAGTCCCTGGATTCCTTTAACGGAATACCCTTCACATAGGGATGGCGAGAACGTTCCTCCATCCCAATCACCTAAACTAGATCCTATCCGCAACCTTACAAGTTGTGATGATTTGCTACGTGGCAGGCGAAACCCAAATGGCACCAGCCAATCAGCCAAGTGGGGAAAATTTCTGTCGTGTCCCTGTCCCAATGACAGATGACACACGACGGCATAGCAAGGCCAAGCGCACAGCCCTAAATATAGGGAGAGGTGGGCGGGTGTTCCGAATGCAAACGCCGAAAGACGAAGCTCTAGGTCATGTGCATGGGCATAAATAGGTCCCTTGAACCATTTGGACTGCGCCCCATTGGCCAGATTGCACCCAGCTATGAAGGACCCACCAATCAGGTGCTGTGGCTGACCAATCGTACCCACCCACAACACAGGGTGTCGGTTTACCACTCATCTGACTGGGTTGTCCCAGCCGCTCTGGGCAGCTCCCAACAAAAAATCCTAAAAACACAATACAACATCAAACACTAAAATCTTCTCTGAGCAGAGCTGCCTTCAGATACCTTCAGACGACTACTGAGAAGGCCCTCTGTTTCATTCCCAGTAACATCACAATGAGGGAACCACCAGAAGGCCATCAGAGCTGGACATCAGTGTCCTGGCTGAACAATGGAGGTGGAGACGCTCCTTCAGGTATACTGGGCTGAGGCAGTTTAGGTCTGCACCGACACTGTGAACTGTGCTTGGAAAGAAAATACTTTCTTGCAAGCCCCACTTGTAGCAACTAATGAGTTTGATTTGGACTAACTGAACAATCCCAACCCTAGCCTGCTGCATGGAACCACAGCTGCAACCACAGCTCCACTGCTTACGTCCCCCAGGGTGGAAGGTGGATTGCTGCAACAGTCTTGGGTTGTGTCCAATGCCATCTAAGGGGACATGGGTGGCGTTGTGGTCTAAACCACTGAGCCTCTTGGGCTTGCTGATCAGAAGGTCGGTGTTTCAAATCCACATAATTTGGTGAGCTCCCGTTGCTCTGTCCCAGCTTCTGCCAACCTAGCAGTTCAAAAGCATACCAGCACAAGTAGATAAATAGGTACCGCTGCAACAGGAAGGTAAATGGTGTTTTTGTGCCACCAGGTGACAACAGTGAGGCCAGCTCAGGATCTAACAGATCCTAGGTTGGCTTATGTGGTGATCACACTGGGCCTCCGGATGTTTGACGGTCTATTGACCCTGTGCCACCACTGTGATTGCTTTCTTCGCTGCCACAAACCCATTTCTCCTCACGGGTACACACGGAGTCCAGACAGTTGTTAACATTAACAAATAATCAAGTTTATTTATAGGCATGAACAAGCTTATGGTTTCAGTTAATCTTTCTTGGCAATTTCTTAATCTTAGTTCCTTCACTGTCCTATGCGTTCCTAACAACTTCAAACTGATTATTCCAACTATCTATCTGACTCCACCTAACAATTCCTCTCACTCTCTCACCACACAACACGACCAACCCACCCTCTTCCTTCTCCAACTTCCAACTCTCAACTGACTTCCACACAACACCCCCTCTAACCCTAACTCCTCCTGTCAGTTTCCACTGGCCAGTCACATCACACTCATTTTAACCCTTTCCTTATGACCCACCTAGGAGGCAAACGCCACAGCTTAGTTCCTCCCCTGGCCCAGAACTACCTGTTTGGGGTTTTTTCCATGACCTACAGCTGGCAGGGATGCTGCAGGCTCAACAGGGAGATCCACATAGGCAGAGCGAAACTGATGTCACTCTGTGGGTACCAGGAAGCCTAGGTTTTGCCTAGAACAGCCCTAACTGAAATAAAAAGGACATGTTAGTCTTGACCAACATAAGCCCCATGGATTTGAATTATAAGCATTACTATAAGCATTACTAAACTTGGATCCTGCGGAAGAACTCTTCACTGTCATCCATACACAGGCTCTAGTGTGATTATGCTGTCTGTCTGCCCCTTCTAAATCTGCGAAGAACAAAGTACAATAAAATTGTGTGACCGCAGGCGATAAATCCATCTTTGCTCCTCCAAAGCACTATTGTTTTGAACACCTTTTGAATGGTGGACTTTCCTGTAATTACACCTGTGACTTGTCTCTTGAGCAACTGTCAGTGGTTTGTTTTGTTTTCCCTCGGATGGAATTAACTTCTGTGTCGCAATACGGACTCCCTTCGACGCAATGCCTTGGGAGGAGATACCATCAAGGGCAAGAAGGAAAGAGAGAAAATGGTTTCATACTTGGCTGCTTCCCAGAATGGGGAAAATTATAATGTGGGAATTTCAGCCTCAGAGGAGGTGGATAATTGGTGTTGTAGGTGTTATATGAAAAGGTGTATTATTTACTCTGCTTTGTAAAATGCTGCTTGCTGCAATTTTTCCCCCACCACTTTCTTTGACACATCTTTCCTTCCCCCATGTCTTTGCTCTTTGATGGAATTTGCAAATATGCACAGAAGTCGTGTTACGCAGGTAGCTTTCCTACATATATAGACAGCATGTTCTTTTCACTGTTTCTTCTGCTCATTTATAGCACATCCAGTCCTACGCATGTCTACTCAGAAGTGATTCCCACTGGGTTTGATGATACTTACTCTCAGATAAGTCTGTATAGGACTGCCGTACTAGCTTGCCTTATTGCTATGACCATGTTACAGGCTAATTAACCAGAAATTGCCTAGTGGTCACTTCCTAGTGAATCACCAATAGGAATTCAAGGATGTCTGGCAGGATTCGTAGGTGCCAGGGACTGGGCAGAAGAAAAATGGTGGAGACTGCCTGACCCTTCCAGAAAAGAGGAAGACAGTTCAGAATTACAACAGGGATTTGCGGGAGGTCACAGCTCAGAGGAGGATGAGGGGGAAAGTTGGGAAATCATGGGAGAGTAGGAAGAGGCCAAGCCAGAGCAGTTGACTGACACATTATCAATAGAAAGCATTCCAGACACACCATCTCCCAGAACCTGGTGAGCTTTAAAAGTAGGAGAGCAAAGAGCTTGTAGATAGATGGCCCTAAACGACAACCGTTGTGGTGGTGTTGATGATGATGAAGAAGAGTTTGGATCTGATATCCCACTTTCTCACTACCCGAAGGAGTCTCAAAGTGGCTAATATTCTCCTTTCCCTTCCTCCCCCCAAACAAACACTCTGTGAGGTGAGTGAGCTGAGAGACTTCAAAGAAGTGTGACTAGCCCAAGGTCACCCAGCAGCTGCATGTGGAGGAGCAGAGACGCGAACCCGGTTCACCAGATTACGAGTCTGTTGCTCTTAACCACTACACCACACTGGCTCCCAGTGTGGCTCCCAGTGAATGAGAAAGTGGGAGAGAAGGGGGTGTGGAGACTTACTTGGGACAATGTCATTATTCTAAGATGTTGCATTCTCAAGCCTCTCTCTCTGTAAATATTGAATAAAAAGCAGATGGTAAGGTTTTATCCTTCTCTTATCCATTCCTGGCAACCTGCGGTGGGGGTTGGTTCTTCTGCCACCTGACAATAGGCTTCATTTACACATAAAGCTAACCCATGATTTATAAGGTAAACGATAAAGGATCCCTGGATGGTTAAGTCCAGTCAAAGGTAACTATGGGGTTGCAACACACATCTCGCTTTTCAGGCTGAGGGAGCTGGCATTTGTCCACAGCTTTCTGGGTTGTGTGGCCAGCATGACTAAATTGCTTCTGGCACAACAGAACACTGTGACAGAAGCCAGAGTGCACACAAATACCATTTACCTTCCCGCCGCAGTGGTACCTATTTATCTACTTGCACTGGCGTGCTTTCGAACTGCTAGGTTGGCAGGAGCTGGGACAGAGCAACAGGAGCTCACCCCATTGCAGGAATTCAAACCGCTGGCCTCGATTGGCAAGCCCAAGAGGCTAAGTGGTTTAGACCACACCACCATTCGTGTCCCTCACATAAATAATGGTTTAGCTAATCGTAGCTAAAGCTGGTGATCTGAACCTTGGTCCATGGCTTAACCATGGTTTATTAACCTTGTTAAGGATTGTTGTCAATTTATTATCTTTGGTTAACATTCACCATAGGTTATCATTGCATGTCAACAACAAAAACCTATTCATGATCTGTTTAAAGAGCTGCTACCGCTCAAAAACTACAGAGCTGTAAGTGAAGAGCAGCTTGAAATTCAAAGAGCAGAGGAAAGTATGCTGTTACATAACAAGCCAAGGTTTCAGTCATGGAATCACAGAAGTGCAGTTGGAAGGGACCCTGAGGTCATTTAGTTCAACAGCCTGCAATGCAATCATGGCCTGAGAGGTTCCTTGGCTTTATCTACAGTGAGTATTTCCTGAAAAAAGATAACATAGCATTAGCATGGTACTTGCTGAAAGGGGGAATTTTCTCGCTGATTTCTCCAATCTGCTTTGCTCTGCCATTTCCCCTCCTGTTTTGTAAATGTAATAGTGTTAAATCTGCCTTCACAATCTCAACGAGACAAATAGGTGTCATTTACAACAAAATTCCCCCCACTTCGTTGGCATTTTTTTTAAAAAAGAGCCAATCCATTTGTTTTCCACACTGGGAAGGCATATAAGGACACTGGGCGCTGTTTCCTAGATCTGCAGGTGCTGTTTACTGGCATTTGGGTGGAAAGTGTTTAAATGTAGAACTTTTGCTGGCAGTCAGTAATGTGACATCTGATATCAAGAAAAGAGAAGTCTGGCTGGATCTTCCTTTGTAGATTGCAAGTACAAATAGGCAGCTGAGGGATATTAAGGTATATGTAACTGATTCCATTTTTGTTATACATACACACATACATACTATCAGGCAACTGCTTTCTGCTCATAGCTGTCAACTTACAGATTAGAAAATAAGGGACCAGCAGCCTCGAAAATAAGGGATCAGCAGCCAAAATAAGGGATCAACAATTACTTTGATAAAATACATATTTTGTTGCGTGCAAATGGCTTTAGATACCTATTAGGTCCATAAATTACCATATAGCATATATTCAACACAAAAAAACAGCAACAATTTGTTGTTGACAAAGGACAGCTGGACATAGAAAGGGGCCCATTACCTTCAGTAGCTTATTTAAGGGACATCATCAATAAGGGACAGCAGCGGGACATGGCGCTGGGATAAGGGACTGTCCCGCCAAATAAGGGGCGCTTGACAGCTATATTTCTGCTTGTGAGAATTTGGTATTATGCCTCATTATGGTAGGGCACAACTAGAGATGGGAAGGCCTGGAAAAAACTGGAAAAATTGGGGTGGGGACCAGGTTTTTTCCCATTTTTTTCCAGGCCTTCCCATCTCTAGGCACAACTCCACAAAGTCTGGAGTTGTCATTGGTTTCTTTGAACTCCAGACAAGGCAGTGGGTGGAGGGTCCTTTGGTAAGATTCCCTCAGTTTGCTTCCCTCTCTGAGTGAAACCAATTTATTCTCACCACTGCCATCACTGCCCTTTCATTTAAAAATATAAGATCAGAAGGAGAGTCCTTCAGGATCAGAAACTGTTAAGTCCAGTATCTGGTTGCACACAACGGTTAACTAGATGCATATAAAACGTAAAAGTAAAAAAGGTAAAGGACCCCTGGATGGTTAAGTCCAGTCAAAGGCGACTATGGGGTTGTAGCGCTCATCTTGCTTTCAGGCCAAGGGAGCCGGCGTTTGTCCACAGCTTTCTGGGTCATGTGGCCAGCAGGACTAAACCGCTTCTGGTGCAACGGGACACCGTGATGGAAGCTAGAGCACAAGGAAATGCCGTTTACCTTCCTGCCGCAGTGGTACCTATTTATCTACTTGCACTGGTGTGCTTTAGAGATACTAGGTTGGCAGGAGCTGGGACAGAGCAACTACAGCTCAGTCCATCATGGGGATTCGAACCACCAACCTTCTGATCATCAAGCCCTAGAGGCTCAGTGGTTTAGACCATAGCGCTGCCCGCGTTCCTTTTGATGCACGTAGAAAGCCTCAAATCAATTCCAACGTGTAGGTGCCACAATGCTAAAAGCCACATCCCTATATTGTGTAGATGGTATCCGCAGGAGCTCCACACTTGGAGAGTGAGACTATATTTCCTGGATCCTGGTCCAAAGCTGTTTAGGGCTTTTTTCAGCCTTAAAATAGCTTGGCAGCTAATTGGCAGCCAGCACAATTCTTTAAACACTGCAGTAACATGTTGGCAATTGTGGAGCAACGTGTTGGCCATCCCAGTGAGTAGTCAAGCTGCCACACTTTGTACCACATGCAGCTTCTGGACCATCCTCAAGGGAAGTCCCAAACACATTACCATAAAATCAAGCAATCAGTCAAAATACATCCTAAAATCAAGTCAGAATCAAAGTGAAATCCAATCAGATGGCAACCTGCAAAGCAGGAATGAGGACCTTAAATGCTCATCAGGCCCAACTGTTTACGTTGATCTTATATGGGCCTGTGAGAATGCTGGGAGGCCTCTTTCATAGTAGTTCTTATACAAAAAGAGAAGAGGGAGTCAGGCTGAGCCCTGACGGAAGGCCTGGCAGAACAACTCCATTTTGCAGGCCCTGCGGAAAGATGTCAAATCCCGCAGGGCCCTGGTTTCTTGTGACAGAGCATTCCACCAGGCTGGGGCCACAGCTGAAAAGGCCTTGGCCCTGGTCAAGGCCAGTCTAATTTCCTTGAGGTCTGGGACCTCCAAGATGTTATTATTTGTGGACTGTATGGTCCTCCGTGGGGCACACCAGTAGAGGCGGTCCCGTAGGCACAAGGGTCCTAGGCCACATACGGTTAGGTTTCTTACCAGCCTAAGCTGGTGTAGAAGGCACTCCTAGCCATGAAGGGCACTTGGGCGTCTGGTGACAAAGAGGGATATGGAAGCACTCTCAGATGATGAACCTGCCCTTTGAGACTTGAGACTTCCACCATGGCCTCTGTGAACATTTCAATCATCCCACTTTGAGCATCCCTGTGGACATTCTGTGTGCAATTGTGCTTTCTCCATGAACTTGAGCATGGAGCATCATGGGCACACGATGATCATGAAATGATCGCATGGAGGCTGAAAAGCACTAATGAAAGAAAGGGACGTATGGACCTGCTCCAAAATTTCTTTAATGTGAAGTCATTCTGTTTGTGAAGAATCAGTTTGTTGTATGATCAGATATTTCCTTAATAACTCTGGCGACAAGACAAACTGCAGTTACCAGCATGTTAGTCTAATTGATATTAGCACTTGCGTCTGAATTTGGAAATGGCATTATATAATTTAGCAGTGGGGTTTTAGATGAGGTGGGCTGAGGCCTTGTATATCGAAAGGAACCTCCCACACATTGCTTTTCCCCACTTTTCCCTCCCTGTGCTTGTCAGGTAAACCTCATCTAATTGCTTTTTTAATACTCATGTAGCATCAGCATAAAGAGATAAAAATCTTATCCAAAGGGGGCCCCTGAAGACTCAACATGTTTCAACAGCACTGTGCGCATTTCAAATTGATATCTCCTCTCCAACATGTGTTCATACCTCTTAACAGGTGGAAGCAATAGGCTTACAGACCCCATCAATCATGGGAACAGTAGCAACTGCAGAGAGCTTCTCTAACATCTGAGCTAGCACAAAATGTTTCCAAGGAGTTAGATACTGTGAGAGACACTGTTAAGAGTTAGGCATTGTCAGTTAGATACCGTGTTACTGTCCTCTCTGCTCTAGGTTGTAATTTGGCCCGTGAGCTGCTGCTCAATCTCATTCAATGTTTCCAAGAAAGCATATTCATCGCAAGAGTCTTTGAGCAGTGAGAGGGAATTCAACACAAGAAGTAAACAAGGGATGATCAATAATTAAGGGATATCTCAAAGGGTACAGCGCTAATAAATGCTTTCTGGCAGATATTGAATATAAAGTATTTGTCAGATAAAGTTAAATTAAGTTAACGAGAAACAACTTCACGAAACTGTGTAAATAATGGTTTAATTCTAAATTAGTACAATGGGTATAGTTGGAAGTTTCTTTTCTTTGCTGATTCAAAGAGTGGATAACATTATGTTTTTGCTTTTATTCACATTTTCATTCTTCTTTCTCTTTGTTTCTTTTCTTTCTTCTGTTCTTTTCCGTTCTTTTCTTTTTATATTATATTATATTTATATTATAGTGAATGTTATTTTACTGGGTATTTTAAGAATCTGTTTGTCTAATAAAATCTTCAATAAATTAAAAAAAGAGTTTGTTTGGCTCTTAGCAAGACTTTCTCTTAGATCCTAAGACATAGGATACCCCAGTGAGCTATACCTGAGGAGTTTACAACTGTACATGGCTTCCGAGACCATATAACACCAGTCTTGAAAGACCTATATCGGCTCCCAGTATATTTCCGAGCACAATTCAAAGTGTTGGTGCTGACCTTTAAAGCCCTAAATGGCCTCGGCCCAGTATATCTGAAGGAGCGTCTCCACTGCCATCGTTCAGCCCAGACACTGAGGTCCAGCTCTGAGGGCCTTCTGGCGGTTCCCTCACTGGGAGAAGTGAGGTTGCAGGGAACCAGGCAGAGGGCCTTATCAGTAGTGGCGCCTGCCCTGTGGAACACCCTCCCATCAGATGTCAAGGAAATAAACAACTTTCTGACTTTTAGAAGACATCTGAAGGCAGCCCTGTTTAGGGATGTTTGTAATGTTCGGGATATACATAAAGTGTTGTTGTTGTTGTTGTTGTTGTTGTTGTTGTTGTTGTTGTTGTTGTATTATTATTAGTAGTAGTAGTAGTAGTAGTAGTATTACAGAATTGTAGACTGTGCCTAGCCTGAGAAAAACACAATGTAGTAACATCCAACAAAAGCAGAGGGCATCTTTTGAACGTAGATCTGCTCCCAGGAACCTGTTTAAAAAAAGGCTTCATGTTGGTATATAAGAACATTGGGAACCCAAGGCAATGAACTCACATGGTCCATATTTAAAACATCTAAATGTTTTGGGACAGGTAAATGTGAGATGCTGGTCCCCATGAAACTAGAAACTATATTGAGTAGCATCAGCCCAAATTAAGTACAGGCATCCTAGTGCTGCAGTCTTCAATGCTTTCAGGCCCAGACCAATTTTTAAACCCAAACATGCATTTGGTGGCACCCAATTCCTTCTCTTTTTAAAAAGGCTGTACATTTTTCTGGTAGCAATACTGTTCTTATGATCCATTTTGGATCAAACTACAGCCTGGTAGAAGATCACAAGCCACGATAGGCTCCTTGAGACATGGCCCAAGCATTTAGTTTAAATTGCACCAATTTTTCCGAATTACAGCAACAAGCGCCACTGAAGTACGCATTTTTGTTCACACTTATTTTGTTGGAGAACTGCATTGGAAAATTTAGAGAAGTGCAAATCTCCGAGGGTCACTGTGTTTCGCTTCATGCATTAGTCCGAAAAGTGCAAAATAGGTAGTTTCAACAACAAAAATTCATTCATTCAGTCAGTCAGTCTTTCATTCATTCATTCATAAAATGTATACACCACTTGGTTGTATAACGCCTCAAAGCAGTTTACAAAATATTTCATTTATCCTCTGTCCTTGCTTACTTTACATAAATCTACCAGCATCACATACATTTGGGGAGATGAACAAAAACGTATGTTCTCTTGACAGGCCAATATGACCCGGTCTTAGCCTCAAATAACCTACTAAGTGACAAAGCACGTCAAGCCTATAAACCAGCGAACTATTTTCATGTGCTCTCTGTTCAAAAACGTCATGTAGTCTTTATTCTGGTACATTAAAATGTCATTCCATCCGCAGTTCTGGAGAGGAGCATCCAAAATACCCCATGTTGTCAGGGCAAATGTCCCCATGAATCTGGGGAGGTAGAATCAATAACTCATGTTCATATGCGCTGCTCCTTTTATCATGATATATGCAAGATTTTTATTGAAACCTTTTTATGGAAATTCCCAAGACGATCAGATGCATTTTATGCTCTCTGTTTTAACTCCTTTTGAATTGGAATGCATTCACCCCTTCCAGGGGGCTAAAGATTGTGCTGTTGCATGCAAAACTCACCAGGGACTAATTTTAGTTAACTTATAATTTAGTTCTATGCACCCGGCATTTTCTGGAACAATATGGTTACCAGTAATTTTATTGTTACGGTTCTCTCTTTTCTTTCGTTTGGCATTATTTTATACATTGATATAAAGTTTTGTTTTGGAATACTGGTCACCAGTAGCAATAAAGAGATTGAGTGATTGTTCTCTTGACAAAATAAGTACATGTATCTGAAATAGGGATGTGGGTGGCGCTGTGGTCTAAACCACTGAACCTAGGACTTGCCGATCAAAAGGTCGCGGTTCGAATCCCCACAACAGGATGAGCTCCCGTTACTCAGTCCCAGCTCCTGCCAACCTAGCAATTTGAAAGCACGTCAAAGTGCAAGTAGATAAATAGGTACTGCTCCGGCGGGAAGGTAAATGGTGTTTCTGTGTGTTGCTCTGGTTCGCCAGAAGCGGCTTAGTCATGCTGGCCACATGACCTGGAAAAACTGTCTGTGGACAAATGCCAGCTCCCTCGGCCTGTAAAGCGAGATGAGTGCCGCAACCCCAGAGTCGTTCGTGACTGGACTTAACTGTCAGGGGTGCCTTTACCTTTACCTTTACGTTTATCTGAAACGCACACACACAGAGAGAGACTGTCAATGTCATCTCTCTCTTACACACATTCATGAGCAGATATATAGAATTGGTGCTTATCAGACCATTGATCCCCTGCAACTTAGACAGATCTGGTCATAAATAGTTAGAATGCCATCTGCAGCTGCAACCTGCCACACCAACATTCCAAGCCCATGCGTAAGCCCAGTTTTGAACTTCTAAAATGTGCCAAGACTTCATCTGGTTTCTGAGAAGCGACAGAAAATAACTCTCTCAAGCAGAAACCCAAACTATAGAAACAACTCCAGATATTCAGCTCCTTCTGTTCCACCCGCTGGTAGCGTCGAGCCACAACGACAGAATCACAAATGTACTAATTGAACCAAATAATCCGCAATAATGTGCTTTCAGGGCCAGACCATCTCTTGGCATTGTTCTGCATTTATATTTCGTTCCTTACGCCATATGAAGTGAAGGCAATACCATTTATCAATTCATGCAACTGATGAATATTCATACAAGTAACCCACCTACAGCTCTACAGATACATACAATCATTAATTAATTGATTATTAAATTTTTATACTGCCCTTCATCTGAAGATCCCAAGGCGTTTCACAAGCTGTCGTGATAGTGATTGCTTAGATCAGAGCTTCCCAAACTTATTTGGCCTACAGCCCCTTTTTCAAAAAATAAACAAATTACTCAAAAAATAAATAAATTACTTTTTCTCTTTGTAGAAAAAGCTGGGATGGAAATGCAATAAATTTCATTTCACTTTTAATTTGTATACCGCCTTTCTATATTACTACACACAAGGCAGTTTGCAGCAACAAAATATACAACAAAGGACATACACCTTATAATACTCGACCCAATACAAAGTCATAATGAAACATAACTTTAAAATGGAATGGCTTATATCAAATAAAGTAATATTCAATAATCTGTTGGAATGTACTAGTACACAATAAAATTAACTCTCAAAACACCAGCAAATAATAATTTAACAGAAAGTCACTCTTAACAATCACCAAACTATGATCAATTAAAAATTACTGCAAGTCACAATGCATGAAATACTACAATACATACAGAACCATGTAAAAGGATAGTTTTGAGAAAGTGTGTTCTCCTTCATGGAGAGCACATGTTGCGGTGGGGGCCTCCAGGACACTCCAAAGTTGGGGGCGGGCTAATTGATTGTTGGCCACTGATGCGATTGGGGCTTCCCTTGTTGTTGGGAAGAAGTTAATATTGCCATTTATTGATTGACAGCCAGAAATAGTAAAACTCCTGGCACGAGGCTAGGGTTTCCTCTTTTCGCCCGTGCATCGGCTTGCCCGTCCCTCCCTAGAATAGGGTTGTTCGCTTTGACCTTGCTATGCCTGTCATGGGGTTGTCTGCTTTGAAGTGGGGGCCTGGTAGGAATTTTGTCCATCTGGCTGATTGGCTGGGGCCATTTGGTTTTTGCCTACTGCGTAGCAAATCGTCACAACTTGTAAGGTTGCGGTTAGGCATTGGTTTATGGTTTGGTTGGTTGAGGGGCATGGATTGGCTGTGCCTGCCCCTCTAATGCTGCTGCTGCAAGGGATTCCGTTAAAGGAATTGGGAGCTAACTATTGCTTGTCCACTCTGTCAAGGGGGCTCGGGACATAGCAATGAGCTCCTGGTTGCATTTGGGGTGAGGGCAGGTTCCCTGCTCCGCGTAACCCCCAAGTGTATTCCCCCGTTCTGACTTTCGCATCGTGCGGAATGTCAGACTGTCCCCCACGGTGGGGGCAGCTAGTCGCAACCAATGCCTACGCAACCACTCACAAATTTGTATTTTAATAAAGTTGTGGCCAAAATTATGCCAAAAATCTTAAACAAAAATTTCTGTGTGATGTGTGAGTTATTGGGGTGGACCTGGGGACCTCGACACGCAAACAAAGACACACAATTTGTAAAATAACTAAACAAAATGGCACAAATCACTTGCAAACAAATACACATTAAACCACAGTTAAAAACGAACATTTCAAACAAATGTCTGAAGAGGTTTGCTGGAACATGAAAATTTATTATGTTTTAAGGGAATTTAAATCTTTGTGGAATTTTTGTGGAATTCTAATCTGCAGCAGCAGCATGGCTCAGGAGTTAGAACTGCTCTCTTACTTCTGAGTAGGCCGAGGAGGTAACAGCCTGTGAATTGCATGGCTCCCCACACTGGGAATTTCAGTGCAGGTGAAATTCTTAACTCCAGCAGGAAATGACTTTATAGTCATCCTTACGAGAACAATTCCGCAGCTCTAACAGAGGAGGCAGAGAACCAATATGCTCTGGATGACGAGCAGCTAGTCAAAGGTTAATCCATTATGCCTCTGCTTGAAGACCACACATGCGTTACCAGCAGAATAAATAATTGCTCAGGGCATTGGATTGTGTAAGGGAGTTGTGACTAAGGGAAAAGCAAACCGAGACCCAGAGCAGTCTGCCCTTTCAGCTTGAGAATGAACTTGCCACACCTATTTCTCTATCCTGTTTCCCAAGGATTCACCAGATATTGGATCCAACCACCATGCTGTGCCATAAAAGCTTCCTTAAACATGACATTTAGAAAGTAAACATTGTATTCCGTGTGATTTGCAACTTCGAGCAGGATCCACTAAACTCTATTTTTTCTCTAAACAAAAGCAAAGCCAGGCTGTAAATAAGCGTAAAGTTCTACAGGCGCGAAAGGTGAACTGGAATTTACTTTTGATAGTTAGCTTTGATGCGTGGATGACTTAAACATGTAGCCTGGTGGTGTTCTCCCCACAACCAACCAACCCCCCCTTTTTATTTTACTTTTAACAACCATTTAGAATGTGCTTAGAAATAGCTCCATTCATCTATTAGCCATTCTGAGCATCCCCTCATTTTAGAGCTGAGAATCTCTGCTAGGGCAGGGATAGCCAATGTAGCATCCTGCAGGCTGCAGTCACGCCAACACCATTTAAAGTACTTGAATGCTGCTCAAAAAGACTCCATGGAACTGTGGTTTGTTAAGGCAGTGGCATAGCACAGGGGGGCACAGTTGCAGTTGCCCCAGGTTGTCTGGGCACAACATTAAACACGCAGTGCTGCCTCAATACAACTGCACACGTCCGCCGCTGGGTTACATCGAAAACATCTTCTCCACGCAAACCAGGAAGTGAACTCTCTGGACAACGTAATGACTTTTCCGTCTGTGGCTGCGATTTCTCGGGTGACGCGGACGCATGCATGCGCCTGCAGTTTCAATTTATTGCCTTTGCATTGCTTGGGCGGTGTGCATTCTGTGAGAAATTAAATGTCCCAGTTCAAAATCTTGCACCACGCTAACTCAAACTTCTTTCCAAGAAGGGAGGCATTCTTTGTTCTGTGGAAATGATCGAACGAAATATATTTGCACCTCTCTCTTTTATCCCCACCCTGCATGGAGAGATGTTTGCATCCTTGTCTCTTGAGGTGGCATGGTTTGGGACCGCAATACCTCAAGGATCACCTCTTTCCATATGAACCTACCTGGACCCTGAGATGACCTTCTGAGGCCCTTCTTCATGTGCCCCCTCCTCAAGAGGACCAGAGGGTGGCAACACGAGAACGGGCCTTCTCTACAGTGGCTCCCCGTCTGTGGAATGCTCTCCCTAGGAAAGTTCACCTGGTACCTTCATTATACATCTTTAGGCGCTAGGCAAAATTGTTTCTTTTTAACCAGGCCTTTAGTTGACCTGATAAACGCCCTATACCCTTCAAAATCTGGCTCTTTGGGGGTGGGGTTTATTGGATTATTGTTTTTATTTTTATTTTATATATTATGATCTTTTTGTGAACCGCCCTGAGACCTCTGGTTATAGGTCGGTATATGAATTCAGTAAATGGGGAAAAAAATATGAAAATGAAACCATGGACAAAGCCACTGGTTAGCACTCTACGTTCCTATTTCCCCTTCCTTTTGACCATCTCCAAGTGGGTTTGCAAAGCAAACGCACACCTGGCTGGCCGACAGCAGAATATAAAATGTGCTAGTTGCATGTGACCTATATAACGGCACAAATCTATTTGGTCCCTTAATTCACTGCCATATAAAGCTGTTATCATCTTGGAATGGATAAAGGGAACTAGGCTAAATGGTGATAAAGCCTCGGGGATGAAATGAGATTAAGCCAATGCGAGCTCACCTTGCTGTTTTCTAATTATGCACGCACTGGTCAGCTGTACTTACTGTCTGTCTAATCATCTGTCTGGAGGCCAATTAAATGGGGCTAAAGTCAGCGACATGAACAAAAGAGGAACGCACAGAGCCCATTTTTTTCCAGAGTTCTGTCCGGATGTGATATATAATTGATCAGCTTGCACGGTTAGGATGAAAACGTGGAGCATTGGCAATGAAATATTAGCACCAAAAGGATTCCCTTAAGATACACAGATACAGTCAAACCTCTTCTTACGCCCGCCTCTGCTTGCATCCATTTCGCCCAACGTCTGCAGCAAACCCGGAAGTAACTGTGTTCACACATGCACAGGAGAGGCAATTGCCGTTCGTGCATGCGCAGAAGCGGGCAATCACAGCCCACGCCTACGCACAACAGCACCTCTCCCAGCGACCCGTTTTGACCTCTGGACAGACCTCCGAAACGGATTATGGTTGCAGGTAGAGGTTCCACTGTATAGTCAGGTCAAAGAAATGTTTCCAATGTATCATTGGTATTTATTTGTCTGAGTTGCTTGTGACTCATTCAGTATAAGCTCATGATAAGCACATTCTGCCGCCTGAGCAAGTTTGAGAAACCCAGGCAACTGTATTGGGCTTAATTTACTAGTCAATGTAATTTGACAGTGGCACATATTTAAATGTATTAACATATGCATTTAAATATTTTAACCTAGGCGTAAGGAACAGAGCAACAGGATTGTCTCCTCAGCAGGGAGCCTTCCCCATATACTGTGTGTTATGTATTTGTTGTTATTATTATGTTGCATAAATTGTGTCCTTAATGTTGTATACCGCCCTGGGATCTTTGGCTAAAGGGAGGTTCATAAATCGAATAAATAATAATTTTAAAAATAATATGGGATGGTTATAAATCACTAGAATAAGGAGCAGTGTCAAAGGCAACTATCTTGAAGTTACATGCCTAGCCATTATCTCCTTGGAAGCAAGTCTTACTGAAATCAGTAGGATTTCCTCCAGCTTATGACCGAAGCGGTAGTTGGACCAAGCAAGGAATATAGCTCAGGACTGGGGAGAAATGTGACCCAGTTCTTTTTTCAGAACAATGTGAGAACCAAAACATAGCCAGCCTTTGAAATCCACACTATTTTGAATGTTGCAATGTCGTTCTCCAGTCATGTGCAGGAAAGAAAAAGGCATATAATAAGGTAAAGTGAGCATAAGAATGCATATATTAGTGAAAATAGCATCCAGGAAATGCATTCTGTTGGGCAAAATTGTTTTCTGCAAAAATGTGTATACTTGGTGCAATTGAATGCAAGAGAGAGAGAGAGAGAGAGAGAGAGAGAGAGAGAGAATTTTCAGGAGATTTTTTAAAAAAATTGCAAACTGCTATGAAGTGTGGAAAACATAAGAATGGGAAAATGAGAAATTGGAAAAAAAACACCAACCTGATTTATTGTTGTTATTTTTATTTTATTTTTTAAAAAAGAACAGTTTAATTGAACAATAGAAAAGAAAAAGGGAAATAAGAAAAAGAAATGGGAATGGACAGATTTGTATATCCCTAATACGTAGATCTGTGTTATACTTCCAAAACATACAGATGCAGCTTTAGATACTAGGAGACACCGATTCAATTATATTATTGAATTAATATTATTAGTTGTTCTGCAGCTGTTAAAAGGAATTGCATTTGTATTTTGCATTTTCATTTCGTCTGTTTCAGACTTCCATCTACTTTCCTTTCCTTTCCATTTTGAATATCCAGCCTGCCTGGCCACTTACACAACCCACTGCTGATAGCTGGGTAAAATCATTGGGTACTTGCACCATTTAATAAAATGAGGCCTGCACTCAGCTTCACTGTACCATTAAGAATAAGTAATCTTGTAGAGTCTGGAGCTCGGGGAAGCCTTGGAAATCTCTTATGAATTACACGAGGTTCCTAAAAGAGCTGCCTAAAGGCATAGCTGACATTTGGCCCTGGTCATGGCTAAATGGAAATCAATGAAAGATGTCCAATAGTACCTGTATTATGGCCCTCATAGCACTGGCCTTATGAAACCGTATCTTCTGACTTGACTTCTTCAGTTTTTGTGACAAGGAAATGAAGGAGACATTAATTTCTGTACTACGCTGAAGGAGGCAGAGAGAACAGTTAATTCTTGCAGAAACTCCTGTTGGCATCGAAAGCATACTGAGGGGGAACCCACCAGAGCTTAATGTACTTGGGCTCTCCTCAGCTTGTTTCATGATTAGCTCAGGTTGTACCAAGGACTCAGTAAGCCGTAACTACCTTAAAACTTCAGATCCTCATGAACAGTAGCGGTCTCGCATTTCTGAGGTAGCTTTGTTAAATTTCCAACTTCCATGCATGGCGGACTAACCACAATCCATTGCATCTTCCCCTAGTGCTCTTGAAGACTTTCTAAGACTTTCTGATCATGAGATAGTGAGGGTTGTTACATTTTACTCCCATGAAAAGTAGTGATGGTACAGTGGTACCTCGCAAGACGAATGCCTCGCCAGACGAAAAACTCGCCAGACGAATTTTCATTTTTTGAGTTGCTTCACAAGACGAATTTCCCTATGGGCTTGCTTCGCAAGACGAAAACGTCTTGCAAGTTTGTTTCCTTTTTCCTATGGGAAACCGTTTCAATGCATTCCTATGGGAAACCGTGCTTCGCAAGACGAAAAATTCGCAAGGCGAAAAAACTCGCAGAACGAATTAATTTCGTCTTGCGAGGCACCACTGTATTTCCCACTTCCTCTTTCCAGGCTCTACTGGATCTGAGGTCTATCCAGGTCCCCTGGGAATAAGAAGCACACATGTGCACACTTCCTTTCTTTCTCAGGAAAAGGAGATTGATGTAGGAGAAAGACGTGACCTGAGGAGATGGGGAGATGCTCATAGCACTCACTTAACAAACCAAATGTGCCCAGAGGCCCGAAAAGGTTGGCAATAGCTTAAAAAAAACCAAAGGCAGATTCATGCTATGGCAGATAAATACATTTGAGGAACAAATTTGCCCTTAAGGTGATATATTCCAGTGTATTCACCTGGGACTCGATTTTTGACTCTTTGTAGATCTTGTTCTATGGAACAAATCTTGAATGAAATGCCATGAGGGATAAGGTAGATATATGGTCACAATAGGTGGGGAGGCTATATAAGGGTGGTGGGTTGCTCCCATATTTGTCTGGGTCCCTAGAAAAAGGGGTGCTGGTAGGTTGGGCTTTCTTGGGCTATTAGGAACAGACTGGGATAAGATGTTGGGGAAACCATGAATTAATCTACCGGTTGGATGTTTTCCAAGCTGGAGAAGAATTCCCCTCTTATTTGAGGCAGGTTTTATGAGCCCCCAAGGTCCATACCAGAGACTGGCTCAGCAAACTTCACCATCTCTATTAAAAAATGAGGAATAAATAGATAGGGAAGGGATTACTCCTTCCTACAGGGAAATCCTGTTATATGGGTTGATGTTTGGATCTACTTTAAATATTTCATGTAAACCATGTTAACATTCCCTTCGAGAGGAAATTGATAGGTCGAATAGGTAAGCCTCTTAACGTGGTTCCTTGTGATACCGCAGGTTATGACAGTGACAAAATGAAAGTTCTGGTTCATTGCCAGAGATTATGCATCTGGGGAACTGCACTGCAGCTCATTACTCATCTTTACCAACAGGTGAAATACCTCTTCATTACCTCAACTGCTCCACATTGAAAGGACCATTAAGAAAAATGAGCTTTTTTGTAGCAAGCTTCACAATGTAAAATTGTCACGAATTAAGTGAGATGTATACACTTCCCATGGCTACAGAGACTTCCAAAGGGGCTGAATTCTCACTACCACATTGCTTGCAAATGGCTCTTTTAAAGAACAACAACAATCCCGTCAGTCTGTTGGATCTGGGAGATGGGTTTCTTGCTCAGATCAGGAAGCAAGCTTCCCTGCAGACGTGAGGGCCGCCCCGATGTTCACCCCCTTGATAGAACTGGCTGCAAGTGCATCTGATACCCTTCAGCTCACCAGTTCGTGATCCACTATTCACTCAATATAGACACCATCCTGTTAGCAAGGACACAACCCCAACCCTATATGCCCTAGGACCCTCGTACCTACAGGACCGCCTCTCCTGATATGCCTCACGGAGGACCTTAAGGTCCACAAATAACAACACTCTGGAGGTCCCGAGCTGCAAGGTGGTTAGATTGGTCTCAACTAGGGCCAGGGCCTTTTCAGTACTGGCCCCGACTTGGTGGAACGCTCTGTCACAAGAGACTAGGGCCCTGCAGGACTTGACATCTTTCCACAGGGCCTGCAAGACGGAGCTGTTCAGCCTGGCCTTTGGTTTGGACTCTGTCTGACCCTTATGTTTCCCTCCCCTTATGGTCTCGATTTATGGGCTACTACTAAAATGAGGCTGCATTTTAAATTGTATTTAAAACCCGTATTTTAATTAACTGTTTTTCTTTTTCTTTTACGTTTTATTGTAATTTTATTGGTGTTAGCTGCCCTGAGCCCGGTTCTGGCTGGACAGGGCAGGGTATAAATTAAATTAAATTACTACTACTACTACTACTACTACTACTACTACTATATGCAGGAGGAAATAAAAGTGTGGCAACTCTGTTGTTGTTGTTTAGTCATATAGTCGTGTCCAACTCTTCGTGACCCCATGGACCAGAGCACACTAGGCACTCCTGTTTTCCACTGCCTCCCGCAGTTTGGTCAAATTCATGTTAGTAGCTTCAAGAACACTGTCCAACCATCTTGTTCTCTGCCGTCCCCTTCTCCTTGTGGAAACTACGTATTCCCCATTTCAAGGTGGGGGCACCACTCACATTTGCCCCAAGTCAAACCATTAGTGTAGCCTAAGATATAATAACCACTCCATTGGGAGTTGTAAGGAGGGCCACCCAGACCTCGATATTCTAGATAAATGGGCGCTATGTAGGGATGGGTGAACCTGTCATTTTCAGTTTTCCCCAGTTTCTCTCCCCCCACATCTTAAGTTCGCTCCTTCATATCAGTTTGTGATTTTTTTCAAGAAAAAAATTCCTCATGAAAATTCACCAGCATGTTAGTGCAAATTTCTCTTAATAGACAAATTTTTGTATGCAACATTGCCTAATATGCACATTTTTGCAAAGCGATTTCCTCATATAATGCATCTGATAGCTTATTTCCACAAATGTATGCATTTTACGCACACTTTACCTAAGCATATGCAATTTTGTACACTCTGCTTGGCTAGCGAATCGCAAAATTTGAAGAAGTGCAAATTTCAGAAGATGGCTGCGTTTTGACCCATGTATTGTTTCAGAAAGCATGGATGAAGTAGGTTCATTTTTAAATGTGAACTGAATCAAATTTCCCTTTCTTCCCTAGTGCTATGTAATCTTCCAATCGTATGGTCTCATGCTTTCTTTTTCATCGGAATGAATCAGGACCGGTGACTAAAGTGACAACTTTTCCTTTTTGTTTCTTGCAGTAGGATTTTCAGCATGATGAAATCACATGGTGCGTTGAGTAAAATGCCTAGTGTAATTTTCATTTCTACAGGAAATGGAATGTGCCACTCAAATTCAGAGTGGGGTTTGCCAGATACTGGATGACACCGAGGCTTCCTGTCAATATATTTTTATTATATAACATTTACTTTAAGCATGTGGAGAGGGGGGAAATGTCTGCAAAACAACCACAAAAAGGCCACTCCTTTTATAAATTATGTTTGGGGCTAGGATATCGTATGAGGCAGTGCTGTGATTTTTGAAGGTCTGCGAGGGAAAACCAAACAAATTATTATTATCTTGGTAGGTGTGTCGGAAACACATAGTAGAAGCTCACCTGTTTGAACCACAAACTGAATGGTTGAAGAAACCTTCCTCATAGCTTCTCTACAGTCAAACCTCTGATACCAAACTCCTCTGTTATCGTATGCTTCGGCTGTCGAATGCTGAAAAAAGTAAATGCTCTGGGTTTTGAATGTTTTTTGAAACCTGAACGTCCAATGCGGCTTCCGTTTGAGTACAAGAAGCTCTTGCAACTAATCAGAAGCTGCGCCTAAGTTGTCGAACATTTCAGAAGTCAAATGGTCTTCTGGAATGGATTACGTTTGACAGCCGAGGTTTGACTGTACATTGAAAGCATCGTCTGCCTCAGTCAAAATCCTAAATTACTTACTGCGAGATGACCACTTGCCATTTTAAATCCTCCAACATTTCCCTGATGAAAATTGGAACATCCTAAATAATAATAATAATAATAATAATAATAATAATAATAATAATAATAATAATAATATACCACCTATCTGGCTGAGTTGCCCCAGCCACTCGGATTCTTCCAGAATATATATAAAAAAAACAATAAAACATGAAACATTGAAAAATGTCCCTATATAGAGCTGCCTAGGTGTCTCCTAAAGGCTGTATCGTTACTTATCTCATTGGCTTGGCAGTCACATAACTCCATACCCTCCAACATTTCTCCGATGAAAATAGGGACGTCCTAAGGAAAAGCAGGATGTGCTTGGTGCTGTGGGTTAAACCACAGAGCCTAGGACTTGCCGATCAGAAGGTCGGTGGTTCGAATCTCCATGACGGGGTGAGCTCCCGTTGCTCGGTCCCAGCTCCTGCCAACCTAGTAGTACAAGTAGATAAATAGGCGGGAAGGTAAATGGCGTTTCCATGCACTGCTCTGGTTCACCAGAAGTGGCTTAGTCATGCTGGCCACATGACCCAGAAGCTGTCTGTGGACAAACGCTGGCTCCCTCGGCCTATAGAGCGAGATGAGTGCCGCAACCCCAGAGTCGGCCACAACTGGACCTAATGGTCAGGGGTCCCTTTACCTTTAAGGGAAAGCAGGACATTCCAGGATCAAATCAGAAACCAGGACAGTGTCTGTAAAACTGGAACTATCCCTGGAAAATAGGGACACTTGGAGGGTCTTTCATTTGCCTGTAGTCCAGAGCTTTTGATAACTTTCCAGGTCAGGGTGGGTGAATCTGTGACCTTCAGTTCTCTTAGTTGCTCATTTATCCAATTTTAAGTGTTCTGGATTTCCAAAGCAGTTTGCAACATATTTTTAAAAAGTCCTCATGGAAATTCACCAACATTTTATCATGAATTTCTTATATACATTTTTTAATGCAATTTAAGCATTTACCCTTATATAAAACTTCTGTTTGATTTTTAAGTGATCTATGCATTTTGATGCACCCTTTAGTATATACATTTGTTTCTGCTTGGCTGGAGAGCAGCCTTGAAACATCTGGAGAAGTATGAATTTCAAAAGATGGATGTATTTTGGTTCTATATTGTTTCAGTAAATCTGAATTTGGAAGGTTTGCCTTTAAATCAAAATGAATCAAATTTCTCCTCCATTCTTACATAGACCCCATATGACCAAATTCCTGCCTTCGGCAGTGATCAAATACTGATTTATCTGAGGCTGAATGTGGTCTCTTAGATGCTCTGATGTTTGGTTATAAATAGCAGCGCTTGTGCCACACTTATAGCCAGTCATTCAATCTGCAACTTTTTTTAAGCATATAGAGCTATGAAAAGCTTCAGCTTTTGAATTTATGCCCATGATGCAAAAAGTATCGCCAAACATGATTCAAGTTTATAAAATTATGCCTGGAAGAAAATAGTGTTCAGAGAGTGGGCAAAGAGGTTTCTCTCTCTCTCCGTATACGAACTCTGGTTCATCCAATGAAACAGAACAGTGGGAGATTCAGGATAGACAAAATGAATATTTTAATTTTTACAATGTGCATAGTTTAAGCCAAGGAATCCTATACAGTGGTGCCTCGCAAGACGAAATTAATCTGTTCCGCGAGTCTCTTTGTCTTGCGGTTTTTTCATCTTGCGAAGCACAGCTATTAGCGGCTTAGCGGATTAGCGCTATTAGCGGTTTAGCGGCTATTAACGGCTTAGCGGCTTTAAGGAAAAGGAAACAAACTCCAAGAACTCGCAAGACGTTTCGTCTTGCGAAGCAAGCCCATAGGGAAATTTGTCTTGCGGAACGACTCAAAAAACGGAAAACTCTTTCGTCTTGCGCGTTTTTTGTCTTGCAAGGCATTCGTCTTGCGAGGTACCACTGTAGTCATAAGCATGGGTCCTTTCTCCTGCATAAATTCATTCTTATTGTGGCGAATATTTGTTGTTGCCAATAAGGAGATTTCTTTCAGGCTCTGAAAATCATATCTGAGAGGCAATGTATTTAAAGCATTATGATACCCTTTTAATTGCCTGCTTCTTGGGAGAAAAGCAATGACAAACCTAGACAGCATCTTAAAAAGCAGAGACATCACCTTGCTGACAAAGGTCTGTATAGTTAAAGCTATGGTTTTCCCAGTAGTGATGTATGGAAGTGAGAGCTGGACCATAAAGAAGGCTGACCGCCGAAGAATTGATGCTTTTGAATTATGGTGCTGGAGGAGACTCTTGAGAGTCCAGTGGACTGCAAGAAGATCAAACCTATCCATTCTTAAGGAAATCAGCCCTGAGTGCTCACTGGAAGGACAGATCCTGAAGCTGAGGCTCCAATACTTTGGCCACCTCATGAGAAGAGAAGACTCCCTGGAAAAGACCCTGATGCTGGGAAAGATGGAGGGCACAAGGAGAAGGGGACGACAGAGGACGAGATGGTTGGACAGTGTTCTCGAAGCTACCAGCATGAGTTTGACTAAACTGCGGGAGGCAGTGGAAGACAGGAGTGCCTGGCGTGCTCTGGTCCATGGGGTCACGAAGAGTCGGACATGAATAAATGACTAAACAACAACAACAAAACCCGTTTAACATCCATAGCTTCTCCCAAAGTAACCCGGGAACTGCTATGGGTGCTGACAGTCAGTAGGTCCCTATTCCACCCACAGAGCTATAATTCCCAGAGTGGTTTAACAATCAAGCCACTACTTAGGAAACTACTTAGGAAACTACTTAGGAAATCACAGCTCTGTGAGGGGACTCCCAACAGCTTTCAGCACCCTACAGTTCCCAGAATTCTTTGGGGAGAGGGCAGCCAAAACTGTTTAGAGTGTTATGTTATGATACTGCTTTAAATGTATGGTGCAGATGTGAGCTCTATGGTGGCTGGACGCAGGTCATTTCAGGTTTTAGAGGTGAACATTCAAGCAAAGATAGGTAGCAGTAATGTCACATTACAAACAACACAATCTTCCTCTAGTGTTTCTTTATCCATCTATGGTCTTGAACCTGGGTGACATGCTCTGAACCTGTTTTAAACATGAATTCAACCCATTCAGTTTGCTTTATGCAACGGACTCTAAGCATAGTTTGAATGTCTGAACTGTTTTAAATGCCTTTGGAGAACCAGTTCTTCCAGTGTGTTGTGGGCTGAGTCAAAGAAGAATACCCTTTGGCGATGGAGCAATGCCTGGGTGGTATGGCATCCAGATGCCACCCTCGGTGGTTATTTGCAGAAGAGTCGTTCCCTCCCCTTTCTCTGGTGTGATGAGAGACATTTCGTTTTGTGCCCACGTGCAGAAAGCCAAACCAACCGGAAAAGGTAAACTGAGAGCGTCCTTCTTCAAAAAGAACGCATGAGGAAGTGTTCTCTGATGGGAATATAGGTCTGGGAAATTCTGAGAATCTTCACAGAGGCCTCAGTCCAGTATACCTGAAGGAGCGTCTTCACCCCCATTGTTCTACCCAGACACTGAGGTCCAGTGCCGAGGGCCTTCTGGCAGTTCCCTCATTGCAAGAAGCAAAGCTACAGGGAACCAGGCAGAGGGCCTTCTCAGTAGTGGCGCCCGCCCTGTGGAACGCCCTCTCACCAAATGTCAAAGGAAACAACAACTACCAGACTTTTAGAAGACATCTGAAGGCAGCCCTGTTTAGGGAAGCTTTTAATGTTTGAATGACTACTGCATTTTAATATTTTGTTGAAAGCTGCCCAGAGTGGCTGGGGAAGCCCAGCCAGATGGCTGGGGTATTTAATAATAATAATAATAATAATAATAATAATAATAATAATAATAATAATAACTCAAGGAATGTTGGAAAGGAACTGTAGTAGCCCAAGCTGCTTACTTCATTTTGTGACTCTTTTCTTGAGTGTCAGACCATGGGCGGCATGTCAAGACAGAGCTGTAGGCCCCCAGTCCCAACAGTGACATCACTACAGCTCACCTGGATGAGGTGGGGTGGGACAGGAAGGTGGCCAGGTCAGGACTGCATGGACACACTGACAGAATCTCGCCAGGGCATCCACACACCCCAACCTTGCCTCCATCCTGCTTCACCCCAGTTATGTCCAAATAAGCTGTAGTCATGCCACTACTGGTGGCATTACATGACCATAGTTAGTCAATAAATAAGAGTACATCTGCTGAAGAAATCCTTTCTCAGCCCAACTGTTTGTGTGGAACAGCCTAAGTGTCCTGAATTCATATTGTTAGTACGTTGCCTTCTGTGAAAGGGCGCAGGAGCAATGGTTCTTCTATGATGACCACTCGTATTCTTCCCCCCATTTTTATAATTCATTTAATTGAGAATAATTTTAACATGTTTTAAAACCATTGCCTGAGTACTTAGGAGCACATTTTTACTTGACCAAAAATGTATTTCCAGTTGATTAATCTAATGAATTAATCAACTTCCAGGATATGCCTATGCATGTCGACTCAGAAGTTAAGTTCTACAGAGAGCAATATGGCTTTCTTCCAAATAAAAGAAGTATAGAATTGAAGGCTAACTGTTGCCTTAAATAGCATGGGCTCTGCGTTCTTTCCTTTCCTTGTGCCCTGTTGTGTTCTCTATGATCACATAAGATTGTCCCTTTGGTTTTTCCTTCTCAGTCTCCAGTGGCATGGGCATCACAGCGGGATCTTGAGGGCATCCTCACTGTTCCTAGAATAGCATCACCCAACCTATTTCAATTGGCTTCAGTACACTTAATTTTGAGTGTTGGACTATGGCCAATTAGATTTGCGCTTCTATTACGCTGGTGGGGTGGCACCCTGAACTCAGGAAATAGTCCAACATGAAGTGCTTCTAAGCAGGGCCCATTAATTTCAGTGAGTGATATAGAGGAGAATCTTGGAAATACATTGTGTCCTTCCAAAAAATAGGCATTTTTGGTTCTGAGCTCAGAATGCCTACATTTCAAATGTTTGCAAAAACTTCACTAAAGAGTTGTGGTCTACCGTATCACCTCTATGCAATGATGCCAGGAGCTCCTACCACAAATTCTTCTCAAATTAAACAGCAGAGAAAAGTGGATTATTTTTATTTTTTAAGGCTCACTGTTCTGATTCAAATCGTGTTACCTTTCCCTATGCCCCCCCCCCGCATAATTATTTACATATTGAAAGGCTAGGGCTTCAAGCTTGAATGGAGAGCACTGATTTGACTTGGCCATCAATCTGTGCTAATGAATGGAATGAGACACATTGCATTCCTCAACTTTACTGGAACCTCTCGTTCCTTCCTTTTGCATTTGTCACAACCAATCATCTATGAAATAATCGCTGCTCCAAAGTTCTTTCTTCTTTCTTTTCTTTCCTGGTCAATCTGTGTTTGGTGTTACCCTAGCTACCCGAGTCTACATATTAATTTGATGTCAAAGAAGCAAATACTTTTAACATTCTCTGCAGGCTTTTCAGTTGACAAGTTAAGACAGGGACAATAGAAAATGATCGCAAACGGACAGAGCACGAGAGAAACTCTGGAAAAAAGTAGAGACAATTTGAAGGCCAGGGGGCAGCCAAATCAATCTTGATTGCTTTTTGGCCCAAGTTGAGAAGTCACTACAAAGTGACCGAGATTTTGGGCGGGGTGGATGAAATTATGGTCCTCTGTCTTTGCTAGATTTTGAGGGAACTGTGGAGATTTCTCTTTGTTTGCTTTTGGTTAGATTTTTTATATTACAGTCAGAAATTAAACAAAAATCATGATTCATCGCTTAGGCAAACACACATAAAGTTAACATTATTTTAGGGATCTTTTTTACATGGTCTTTTTTCCCTGATGTTCAGATCTTTTTAGTGCAATTTCAGCATTAGGAACCTTGGTCATAATCCAGCCAAATGAAGAACATGAGAGCATACTCATTTCCGTAGAAAATGTTGAGATTTTCACACAAATTCACATTATAAAGACAGCTCAACTTGGAAAGCAGTACCTGGGAAGCTGATGGTAGACAGTGTTCAAACCAGCTTTTGGCCATGGGTTGTAGGCTAGCGGCGTCTTATCTTTGGCCATGCTGAATGTCAATATTTCCATGGCAACTGCATCATTATGCATGGTCTTGAGCTACAAGGGCTTTAGTTGCCCTGGGACCTCAGAGCCAAAGGGCAACACACTGAGGTCCTTGCTACTAGCCAGAGGATGTAGGGCCTCCCCCTGCCTCCTAGGAGGAACATCATGGCAAATCTGTCCTTTCTCCTCCACTCAGTGGTGTAGCGTGAGTTGCCAATGCCCGGGGCAGGGCAGGTGTTGTGCTCCCCTGGTGAACTGGGTAGCTGGGGTGGAGGAGTCTTCATGTGGAGTCCTCACAGAAGGTTAACAGAGCCTGTGAGGCACATGGCAACCAACCCAGCCCCACTGAATTGAATGGAGAAACCCAGAACTAGAGCGCAGACATTGGAAGTTGGGAGGATGTATGAATGTCCCCTGCACTTCTGACAGCATATGCGGGTGTCTCTTCACCGGCCACAAGGAGAAAGAGGTGCCGCCCCAGCCCCGGAGGCGCGGCCTGGTGTGCCTTGCCTCCCCGATGCTACAGAAGTTGGAAGGAGCTCAGCAATGCAGCCTCAATAAGGGAGCCTGTTGTGGGAGTGCCTGGTTGTGCCCCTCTCATAATTTTGCACCCAGGGCCACCAGCCCCCCATACTACACCACTGCCTCATCTCTTTTTTCTTTGTGTGTCTTTTCAGTTTGTAAAATTTGCGAGCCTTTTCTCTCTTTTCCACTGGCTTAAGATATTTCAGGTGACCACAACGGTCTGAAAAAACTGGATATTAAAATATAGCAAATAAAAATAATAAAACAATAATTATTTCACATGGAATCTGGAGAACTACCGCAGAGTACAGGGCTGAGTCACCTGCAAAAATTGAATAGCATTCAACAGGTTCAATCCCAACAGTCTTGGGATGCAGAAGAGGAATGCCTATAAGGTAGGGAAGATTAGATCTCAGCCTTGTTTAATAACACAGAGGCTCATGTGAACCAGACCATAGACTTTCCACAATGATAGACAACCCTGTGGGATAATTAGTAAGCAGATTTCTGAATGTGTCATGGAAGGCTTAAAGCTAAAACACCAACAACCACTTGGGGCCTGTGAGCACACATGTTGGAATTCTGGGAAAGAATTCTGAGCACCAGTTATACTTTATTCCACCCACCCGCATGTAAGAATTATGAAGAGCGATGTCTACCCCATATGCAAACCACTTACATGCAGAACTCACATGCATACACACACAATAGGGATGAAGGAGTTGTTTGGTTTCATTTGCATTTTAAAGAAAAAGAACATAATTTGCACATATGTAAACCTGCTCCTTGATTTCAGGAAATACGGTGGTGCCTTGGTTCTCAAACACCTTGGTTCTCAAACGCCTTGGTTGCCAAACACCAAAAACCCAGAAGTAAGTGTTCCAGTTTTCAAACGTTTTTCAGAAGCTGAACATTCAATGAGGCTGTCAGCTATTGTTTCCAGGGCTATCTATTTTGCGTTTTTGTTTTTGAGACTATTCTGGTTAATTTGTTTTTGTGACTGTGTGAAACCCAGTTCAGCTACTGATTGATTGATTGGGTGAGTGCGGAAATGGATAAAAGCCCCCCATCCAAACAATGACTATCATCAGTGCAGGTAAGAAAAAGAATTTTAATTTTTATCATCTGCAATACTGTCTTATTTATTTCATAGTACAGTACATTGATTATTGCTTTCATTTTATGGATCAATGGTCTCGTCCGATAGTAAAATCTGTGTTAAATTGCTCTTTTAGGGGTTGCTTTTAAAAGTCTGGAACAGATTAATCCATTTTGCATTACTTTCTATGGGAAAGCGTGCCTTGGTTTTGGAATGCTTTGGTTTTGAAATGAACTTCTGGAACGGATTAAGTTTCAGAATCAAGGTACCACTGTACGATAAAAAAATTGATTATGAGATCTTAAGAGGTGTCCAAACGCATGGGAATTTCTCAAAATATACATTATTATAGGGGAACAATATATTGTTAAGTAAGTGGGGATCCAGCAAGCTACCTTCTCTCTGAAGAATTTTACTGTAGAAAAATTAGATGACTCAAGCAACATAAGGAGCGCAAGTGGCAAGGTGTGTGTGCGTCTGTGAGTGCATTAATACAAATAAAAATTTGAAAAGCATATTTAGCCTCCTTGCAGAGGAAATGGGCGAACCTTGTTGGAACCCAACGACATCTCCACCTTGCAATTATTTCCATTTTGAATTATGCTTGCCTGGTGCTTTTGCCACCCCCAGCCAAAACTCAATAAAAAGAAAAAGAAAAAAAACTTTTCCCGCCCCTAGCTTGGGTAATTATTTAAGCCGTGGATTCTTGAGGAATGCAAAAGATACCGTAGATTATCACAGACTGAGATCATAAAACCAAGATGTGTTTTCTCCACTTTGATCAAAGCAAATATGGTAATGAGGGCATCAAATCGCAGTGCTTTTCCTGGTGGAATCAAAGAGAAGAGAAAGGAATTCACTGCTGACATTGTTGCGGCATCTTCTTTCTTTCTCTCTCTCTCTCCCCGCCATATGCTTCAGGCAAATGAGTAGCGGGGTGGTGCAGAGAGGTATTTTAATGACATATTCAGGAAAGTAGTGCATTAGCCTTATTAAACCAATATGGTTGCAATGGCCTGAAAATGAAAGTATCGCTGTAAAATTCCTAAAAGACAACTAACCACAGAGAAGAGTGTGTGCGGGCATTTTTGAAATAAAAAAAAAAGACGATTGCATTTGGATGCTAAACAAAGAGATTTCCTTCCTTTGCTACATTCCTTTGGAAACATTTATTTAATTAAATGAAAACATCCTCCGCCACATGTTTTTTTAATGACAGATGTTGTCTTTTTTTTTTTTAAGGCAGTTGCTGCCAAATGAAAAGAATCGAGATTTGCAGCCCAATCTTTGAGGCGTGCTTACTCAGAAGTAGGGGAGCCAGTGACATTCTCCTGAGCTAGGCTTGGAGATGAATTTCATGGGTGTTTAAAGCTCAACCCAGACAACTCCAGTGGTCTGCCTGTTGAGGCAGCTGAGGCATGAGGGAGAGAAGAAGAAGAAGAAGAAGAAGAAGAAGAAGAAGAAGAAGAAGAAGAAGAAGAATAGTAGTAGTAGTAGTAGTAGTTTGGATTTGATATCCCGCTTTATCACTACCCCTAGGAGTCTCAAAGCAGCTAAGAAACTCCTTTCCCTTCCTCCCCCACAACAAACACTCTGAGGTGAGTGGGGCTGAGAGACTTCAAAGAAGTGTGACTAGCCCAAGGTCACCCAGCAGCTGCATGTGGAGGAGCAGAGACACAAATCTGGTTCACCAGATTACGAGTCCACCACACTTAACCACTACACCACACCGAGGGATATTCTTTTCTCTTAATGCTAGGGAATGGGTGAAAATTTCAGTTTCTTCCAGCTTCTCGTTTTCCCAATTGTAAATTCATTTCTCCACCTTTCCACATGAGTTTGCAGATTTAAAAATAAATAAATAAATAAATAGGATCCTCAGGAAAATTCTTCATGATTGTAGGGTAATTTTCTTCTGATTTACATAATTTTGGAAAACAGCTTATCCTAATATAATGCACTAGGAGGAGTGCAGATTTTGAAGGATCTATGCCTTGGTTTGCATACTGCAGGGGTGCCCAAACTTTTTCCAAAGAGGGCCAGATTTGATGAGGTGAATATGCATGAGTGACGGCCAACACTGTTGAGCTTTTTTTAGGGTTGAAGTTGTTGGGCATTTTTCCAGTGCAGTTAGGAAAAATGTATAAAACCAGTTCAAATATGTGTTAGAAGCGTAAGGAAAAGGAAGGGACATTTTATCATATGTGGTGGGATTGTACTGAAATTAAAAAGTTTTGGGAAATGATATACAATGAATTGAAGAAAATGTTCCATCTAACATTTGTTAAGAAACCTGAAGCATTTTTGTTAGGGATTGTAGGAAAAGACCTGCCAAGGAAACTGAAAAATATCTTCATGTATGCGACAACGGCGGCGAGAGTCTTAATAGCACAAGGATGGAAGAACGAGGAAATCCTGACTAAAGAACTATGGCAAGAGAACTGATGGACTACGCAGAATTGGCAAAATTGACTCACAAACTACAGGACAAGGATAAGTGTGACTTTAAAGATGAATGGGAACCTTTTACAAAGTACTTAAAGAAACAAAGTGAACTAGACTCTTTGGCAGGTTTTGAATAAACACTCACAAATTTTTTATTGACAATAACCAAACAGATAAATTAAGGATTTATACAATTTTGTAACATGCAGAGAATAGCATCTGTAGAGAAATCAGAGCTGAGGGAAGTCAAGGGGGGAGGGGAGGGTGGGTTATTTTATTGGGGGGAGGGGGAAAATGGGGGGGAATCAAGGATGATATGTATTAACACAATATGTTTTGTTTAAATTCTTAATAAAAAATATTTTTTTAAAATAAAAAAGTTGTTAAATAAAGAAGTTTGTTTATGATTTTAACCCAAAGTTGTTCAGCTTTCTTTTCTAAGGATTTGACCCCAATAAATAAAGTTCCACAGGGGCTGGATAAAAATGGCCAGGGGGCCGAATCAGGCCCCCAAACTGGACTTTGGACATGCCTGGCATACTGTTTTGAAAAGCGCCCATGTGGTTGGTTTGCCTTTACCTGCAAAAGCGTGTTCTCCTTCATGGAGAGCATGTGATGCGGTGGGGGCCAACAGGACACTCCAAAGTTGTGGGGCGGGTAATTGATCGTTGGCCACTGATGCGATTGGGCTTTCCTTGTTGTTGGGAAGATGTTAATGTTGCCATTTGTTGATTGACAGCCAGAAATGCTAAAACTTCTTGCACGAGGCTAGGGCTTCCTCTTTTCGCCCCTGCATCGGATTGCCCATCCCTCCCTTCCTAGAATAGGGTTGTTCGCTTTGACCTTGCTATGCCTGTTATGGGGTCATCTGCTTTGGGGGCAGGGTCCCAGTAGGAATTTTGTCCATCTGGCTGATTGGCTGGGGCCATTTGGTTTTTGCCTACTGTGTAGCAAATCGTCACAACTTGTAAGGTTAGGCATTGGTTTTTGGTTTGGTTGGTTGAGGGGCATGGATTGGCTGTGCCTGCCCCTCTAATGCTGCTGCTGCAAGGGATACCATTAAAGGAATCAGGGGCTCACTATTGCTTTTGTCCACCCTATCAAGGGGCTCGGGCCATGAAAGAGCCCCTGATTGCATTTGAGGAGGGCTGAGGGCAGGTTCCCTGCTCCGTTGCTACCCCCAAGTGTATTCCCCTTTTCTGACTTTCGCAGGCGTGCGGAATGTCAGTCTGTCCCCCATGGGAGGGGGGGGGGCAGATAGTCGCAACCAATGCCTAAGCAACTACTCACATTTTTGTATTTTAATAAAGTTGTGGCCAAAATTATGCCAAAAACCTTAAACAAAAATTCCTGTGTGATGTGTGAGTTATTGGGGTGGCCCTGGGGACCTCGAAACACATCTGAATGCAATTTCTACACCCAGGACTCCTCTCTGCTGCTGCTTCTATCGCTACTGATTTAAGGACAGAGAAGGCACAAAGGGAGTGTGTTTGGATTGAGGGGGTGGCGGCGATGACTTTTGGCAATGAAGGGAGGCTGGCAGAGATGGGTGGGTGATTTTACTGAGCCCCTTCAGGTGGCTCAGATAAATTATCTCAATTCTTCCAAAAAAGATTCGAGTTTCTGAGATCTCAGGTAATTTCTAAGCTACGGAGAGCTTACCGATCTCTCCTAACAAGGAAAAAGACTTGTCTGATTCTGATAGCAAAAACAAAGTAAATAAAAAATATAATTTGGGGGTAGGGGTGAGAAAAAAACAATCCAGCAAAAGTAGCCAGATCATAGATTCCATTGTGCTGACTTCAGCCCACCCAAAAAACTCAAAACCAGCAACAATTCCTAATTGTACCCTTGGCTTTATGCAGCTGCAGATAACAAGCTTGCAGGATAAAAAATTCCTTCCAGTAGCACCTTAATTTTTTAATTTTTTATTTTGACTATGGCAGACCAACACGGCTACCTATCTAAGCTTGCAGGAATAAGGGTCTGTGGCTCTTCCCTGCCTTCTTAGTGCATAACAAGACTGATAAATGGGAGCTCACCCCTATCTACACAAAGCTTCTATAAACCAAGGAGGGACTATTTTATATATAGTTAAAAAATCTAAATTGTAAATTAGGGCCTAATCTGTGTTTTTGAAAGAACGAAGCAACCGAACCACTAGTCCGCTTAGCCACCTGGGACTGATGCCTCAAGTCGCTCCCTAATAAGCCTTTTGAAATCAGAAGACTTACTAGAAAGCCTAAGACTGTAGGCTTTTGGAAAATAATATCCCACATTTCAAAATAAGAGTTTGTTTTATGTGTCAGGGTGAGATTATTTTCCATTTGGGTGCTATGTAACTTAACATTTCTACCTGGAAGCCGAGCTCCTTTGAAAATAAGTGAGGTCACCTCTCCGAAGCAGGCCCATTGGGTTTTACCAATTTCGTTCATTTCATTGCTATTACAGTCCTTGTATCCTATTGGCTGAATTAGTAACAGCTTTGTCAAGTGTACGAGACCAGCCTTGACTAAAATGGCCTCCTTCCCTCTTCTGTTTCCATTTCGCCTGGCATCCTGCCCACCTTTGTAGTGTACATGGCTTTCCTTTCATTCTGTGTTCTTACACCTTGGCAGGTAACAGTGTTGTGCATTGTGTTTCTAGACTCACATCCTGCAGCTAAATCTCTGTCCAAGGTCCCCAAAGGTCTCTTTGGCTCCTTTGGGCTACTGTTGAATGCTAAACTAATAATAATAATAATAATAATAATAATAATAATAATAATAATAATAATTTATTCATACCCCACCCATTTGGCTGGGTTTCCCCAGGCAGTCTGGGTGGCTTCCAACAAAATATTAAAATACAGTGGTCTGTTAAACATTAAAAGCTTCCCTAAACAGGGCTGCCTTCAGATGTCTTCTAAAAGTCTGGTACAGTGGTACCTCAGGTTAAGTACTTAATTCATTCCGGAGGTCCGTACTTAACCTGAAACTGTTCTTAACCTGAAGCACCACTTTAACTAATGGGGCCTCCTGATGCCACTGCGCCGCTGGGGCACAATTTCTGTTCTCATCCTGAAGCAAAGTTCTTAACCCGAGGTACGATTTCTGGGTTAGTGGAGTCTGTAACATGAAGCGTATATAACCTGAAGCCTATATAACCCAAGGTACCACTGTAGTTGTTCTTCTCTTTGGCATCTGGTGGGATGGTGCTCCACAGGGCGGGTGCCACTACCGAGAAGGCCCTCTGTCTGGTTCCCTGTAACCTCACTTCTTGCAATGAGGGAACCTCCAGAAGACCCTTGGCGCTGGATCTCAGTGTCTGGGCTGAATGATGGGGGTGGAGACGCTCCTTCAGGTATACAGGACCGAGGCCATTTATATATATAATGAATTGAAAAAAATGTTAGGAATTGTAGGTACTGACATCCCAAAGGAACAGAAAAGAATTTTCATGTATGAGACAACAGCTGGGCAGATGTTATTAGCCCAGAGATGGAAAGAAGACAAAGTCCCTACCAGAGAGGAATGGCAAACCAAGCTTTTGGACTATGCCAAAATAGCAAAACTGATTGGAAGGCTCAGGAACCAAGAAGACCAAAACTTCAACAAAGAATGGGGGGAAATTTATAATTTCTCTAGATGACCACTGTAAGCAGATGAAAACATTAGCAGGATTTTAGTAACACTTGTAATGTAGCGAATATAATGGACAATATGGAAAGATAAAAAATATGGATTATGAAAGAATATGCTGTTGAGAGAATGGAGAATAGGACCCACGGAAGGGAAGGTGGGAAGACCAGAGATTTGGAGAAATCTCTAAATTTGGATTGTTATAAATTTATATTTGCAAAACCAAATAAAAATTATTATATATAAAAAAAGAGAATTCCAAAATGTCAAATGTGTGTGTGTGTGTGAGATTTGGAGAGGACAGGGGAAGCATTCAAGGAGATTTGTGGCTCACCTGCACTGAGAGCAGGTTCCAGACATTTGTTGTTTAGTTGTTTAGTCGTGTCCGGCTCTTCGTGACCCCATGGACCAGAGCACGCCAGGCACTTCTGTCTTCCACTGCCTCCCGCAGTTTGGTCAAACTCATGCTGGTAGCTTCAAGAACAGCCATAGCACCTGCAAAAAACAGTGAGAGGAGTTCCTTGGGGCAAGGTTACCACAGAGTTCTGTAGCAAGCATCTGGCTGCAAATGAGAATATTATCATGACTTTCGAGTCCTGAAGGAGCCCTTGTTGAAATAATAAAGTTTTACAATTGTTCTAGCTGAAGTCCAATTAAAATGCCCTTTTTATTCTTAATAGGGAGCTTGAATCAACTGTGAAATCTCCATTGCCAAGACAGGATTATAGGCTTTGCTGTCCTTGGGGTTACAATTTAGTCGAGGGGAAAATGTATAAAGTGTTTATGAAATTTTAATAGATATTTGGTGCAGAATACAGATGTGGATCGTAGAACTCAGGAGAAGGAATACCTTGCATTATCCTTTATTTTCATCTTGGGAACCGCCCTGAGCTCTTTGGATGAAGAGAGGTATATAAATTTAACAAAAAAATAAAGCTTTGTACACACTGCACGGCTGCTTGCATTGCCACGTTTGAAGAAGTGCAAATTTCAAAAGATGGCTGTGTTTTGACTCATTGTTTCAGAAAGCGTGAATGAGGTCGGTTCATTTCGAAATGTGAACTGAAACAATTTTCTTCTCCGTATCTAGTGCTATGTAGTCTTCCAAATATTTGTCCTCAACCTTTCTTTCATCAGGGCGGATGACCAAAGTGACAACGTGGGGAATTCGAACCCTGGTCTCACAGCTTCTAGTTTGAAACTTTAACCACTATGACTGGCTTTGCTGTGCTGGCATAGTTACATTGGAATGTGGGAGTTTAGGATCGGAAACGATGGCTAGTTCTAGGCATGGCGGGGTTGTTGTTGCTATTATTGACATAAAATAGTAGTAGTAGTAATAATAACAATAATAATAATTTATTACTTACACCCCACCCATCCGGCTGGGTTTCCCCAGCCACTCTGGACAGCTCCCAACAGAATATTAAAAACACGATAAAACATCAAACATTATAAAAACTTCCCTAAACAGTGCTACCTTCAGATGTCTTCTAAAAGTCAAATAGTTGTTTATTTCCTTGACATCTGGTGAGAGGATGTTCCACAGGGGGGGGAGCCACTACCGAGAAGGCCCTCCACCTGGTTCCCTGTAACTTTGCTTCTCGCAGTGACTGAACCACCAGAAGGCCCTCGGCGCTGGACCTCAGTGTCTGGGCTGAGTGATGGGGGTAGAGATGCTCCTTCAGGTATACTGGGCCGAGGCCATTTAGGGCTTTAAAGGTCAGTACCAACACTTTGAATAATGCTCGGAAAAGTACTGGGAGCCAATATTTATTTTTGATATTGCAATTTAGGTGGAAATTGTTTAATTTGCTTGTATACATTTTGATGTTTTATTTATTGTTCAATATTACTTTTGTTATGTTTGTAATTATGCATTTTTTATAGTTGTAAACTGCCTTGGTCATGGTTTGAACTATACTAATAAAATTATGTAAGTATGTATATAAGGGGTTGTGATAACATTATGTGTGATTACATCCTGACAACTGATTTCTCCCTAAGAAATTTGGTGGTCTTAAAATAGATTCCAGAGGGTATACCCCTGGGCTTTACACCGATTTGTATTTATTCCAAGTTTTCATAATTTGGAATGGGATTAAATTTTATGTCAGCTGATCTGTTTTCATTTTAGTGCCCTACCACAGAGGTAAGACTTAACCCAAAGTCTTCTAAATCCAAGTCCAACTCCGCCAGGTAATAGAAAATATCTCTGTATCAAAATATGTCAAAATGGAAACCTGCAATATTGCTAGCTTTAGTGCACATGAAAAAGGCATTTATAAAAATGTCAGGATTGGGGGTTTGTCCCCCCCCCAAAAAAAAAAAGAGTCAATATTTTGTTTATTTAAGCGGCACAGAATTTTGTCTCGGCACCAGAGCCAAGCAGAAAAGTGTGACTGCGGCATTTGCTTGCAATTTTTAGATAAAGTAATGCGAAAGCATTTCTCAAAGGAATGGATTAAATGTTCATTATGCAAATGTACTTCCCCATCAATCTATCCTTTGTTCATTTAGATAAAGTGGCATGCCAATTCTATGTCAAACAAGTGCTGATTACAAATAAATAATTCAGCACTGAAATGCTGTCGACAGACCCGGGAAAAGGGAAACAAATTGGGAGAGAATATCAATAAATTTACTCGGCTAAATTTCAATCAACTTTCTCTGATTGGATAATTCTGTCCCCAGGTTGCTGTGAGGAGGGAAATGTCAGCTGATGAGGACGATTACAGCCAAGGGCCCTTACAGTTAAATAGGAGGACAATAGAGCTAATAATATATGTATATAACCTGGGAATGTGTTAAATGGCAACCTGTGCCTTTTGCGTGGACAGACGGAGTCCCCAGATCCCGAGCGGTCCCCCCTCAGTCATGTGGAATAACGACTCAAGACAACGTGCTATGGGATTAAATTGGCCACAACTTTATTAAATTTCAAATGTGGGTAGACCTTGGCTCAGGCGTTGGGCGTTCTCCCTCCCCAGTCCCCAGCCGGGGACCTAGGGAGCATCAGGGTTATCCAGTGTGTGTGCGTGGGGGGGCGGCTCTGGAGAACATATGTTCAAGCAGAGATAGCCGCCCCCGTTACGCCGCTGCCACAGGGGAGAGCAATGACGACCTTTCAGTGTACGGTCAAAGCCTCCCTTCAGAAACCCCTTTAACGGGGAACCCTGGTATCGCCGCCGCAAAGAGGAAGATGGACTAAAGGATTCCACCCAAGGCCTGATACCGCCAAAGTTGTGACGTTTTGCTACGGGAAAGGCGAAACCTGCCAATGCAGAGAAATTCCTTTCCAGCCCTTTAACAGCGACCTTAACGTAGCAGCGCCGGAAAACCTGTGAAGATAAGTTAACCTGCAAAACCTATGAAGAAAAGTTAACCTGCAAAAGAAGACATTAACTGAGGGTGGGTAGGGTGGGAGAAGCTCTGGAGCCAAGTGAGGATTCCTAGGTAAGATCCTCCCTCTATTGTGTGGGCAGGTAATCCCTCACCTACCTGGCCTGGTCTCCTTGGCAACGCTTCCCCCAGGTGGGATTGGACAACTGACTGAGGTAGGCGGAGACCTCCAGGTATCCCACCTGAGGGAAGGCAAAGCCAAGCCTATGCTGATGGAGCCGCTCCAGATCTAGGGCTGCGCGCGTCCACGCAAAGGGCGCCCCCCGTTTTAAGCGGGGAGCGGTCATTACTGCAGCGTGACCTGCCCAAACTGGATATTTTCCTACCACTGAAATCAAGTGTGTTGTACATCAGGCCTAGGGGTATAAAGGCCTCCTAGCATACCCTCCAACATTTCTCCGATGAAAATAGGGATGTTCCATTCCATAATGATAACTTTACTATTTATACCCCATACATCTTACTGGGTTGCCCCAGCCACTCTGGGCAGCTTCCAACATATATAAACACATAATAAAACATTAAACATTAAAAAAAACGTCCCTATGCAAGATTGCCTTCAGACAGCTCAGGGGTCAGATAACTCCATACCCTCCAACATTTCTCTAATGAAAATAATAATAATAATAATAATAATAATAATAATAATAATAATAATTATTATTATTATTATTTATACCCCACCCTCCCCAGGCAGAGATGAGCTCAGGGCGGCTAACACCAGTAAAATTATAATAAAACATAAATGGGGTGGGGGTGGAGACAAACAAAACCAAAACCAAAACCAAACCCCAAACCGTTTATTAAAATACAATTTAAAATGCAGCCTCATTTTAATAGTAGCCCATAAATCAAAACCATAAGGGGAGGGAAACATAAGGGTCAGACTGAGTCCAATCCAAAGGCCTGGCGGAACAGCTGTGTCTTGCAGGCCCTACGGAAAGATATCAAATCCTGCAGGGCCCTAGTCTCTTGTGACAGGGCGTTCCACCAATCGGGGCCAGTACTGAAAAAGGCCATGGCCCTAGTTGGGACCAATCTAACCACCTTGCGGCTTGGGACCTCCAAAGTGTTGTCATTTGTGGACCTTAAGGTCCTCCGCGGGGCATACCAGGAGAGGCGGTCCCATAGGTATGAGGGTCCTAGGGACATCCTAAGGGAAAATGGGACATCCCAGGATCAAATTGGAAACCTGGACAGTTTCTTTAAATCAGGGACGTCCCTGGGAAATAGGGACACTTGGAGGATCTGTCTCTATCTCACCCTTGGGATTTTTCCTAGGCCATGCCCCCTCCCAGACTGCACTGTCCCAGTCCCTGCAGCCACAGAAGGTGCTGTGATTCTCCAGAGGTTTGACTTCAGCCCCAGAGGCACATTCCATTGCCTCCCAAGACAGGGAACTTGGGAAGCAAGATGGGATGTGTACATGTCCTCCTGACTCCTACACAGATCCAGGCCAGTAAATGTGTCATTTATCAAAATTGTGTGTATTGAAGCAAAGCAATACATCTGTGTGGGAGATCCATGTTCAGATCTCCTGATGATTTTTTTTTTTTAAATTTAAAGCAGGTGCGTGTGAAAATTAAATGGAGACAATGCACTGGAGGAAAGGAATTATCGCTCTCCCTCCCACAATTTCCTTGATCAAAATCCTGTTCCCAGAAATTAATAATAGCTTTGCTGGAAGGGAATTATTTATTTGTTTGCCTATTAATATACCTCTTAAAGCCAAAATAGGCTTCTAAGAAGATTACAAAATCCAAAAGACAATTACACAGCATTATTAAACTACGAAATAATTAAAATACACCATAATTAAAATACGCACTAAAACAATCCCATTAAATCCTTAAAATACAAATGTCCATAATTAAAATATGCCATGAAACAATCCCATTTAAACACATTGATTAAAACAGGAGATTCAGGGTGAGAGATAAGAAGAATGGCAGTGTAGAAAGGTGCATCTTCAAGAGCCGGCAGCATGCCAGTGCAGATGGTGGATCTCTTATATTTCAGTAGGGAGAACATTCCACAACTCTGGTGCCACCGTCAAGCTCTGGCAGTGCTAACCAGGTTCCGTCTAATACAGCTCCAATATAGCCACTTACCCCTACTTTATCAGTTTGAGGGGTGGGGTGAGGAAGTTCAGAAAAGAATGCAATTGGCAGCTGCTTTGAAAAAGATTATGGGAAATCCAGGCACACATCTTCTGCAGACAGGGTTGGATCTGCTAGGAAACTAATAGAGCTTACACTTCGGGGGCCCTAATCCCAGAGGACCCCCAGAAGTGACTTTAGTCCACAATGCTTTAAAATAGATGGGTCTTGTAGACCCAATCGCATGACTCAAATTGATGATTATTAATATTCGTGTATATTTCAACAACCCCAAAGTTTGAGAGTCAGTAGCACAGATGTTGTAAATGGGTGTTGATCTGTCGTGGGACACCACAATTGAAAAAGATAACAGTGGTTACCCGGGCCTCATTGCTGGTTGCAAATGGGCCCCTATGGCAGTTCAATTTTTGGGGGGCCCCAAATGTAGGTCTGCCATGGTCTGCATAATAGGAGAGAGGAGAAGGCAGGGAAATATGAGTGAAAGCAGTAAGAACATTGCAAAGCTGGGCTGTAGAATACAGAGAAGGGGCTTCAAAAATACAGTGGTACCTCAGGCTACAGACGCTTCAGGTTACAGACTCCGCAACCCAGAAGTAGTACCTCAGATTAAGAACTTTACCTCAGGATGAGAACAGAAATAGTGCAGCGGTGGCGCGGTGGCAGCGGGAGGCCCCATTAGCTAAAGTGGTAACTCAGGTTAAAAACGGTTTCAGGTTATGAACGGACCTCCAGAATGAATTAAGTTCATAACCAGAGGTACCACTGTAATAGAATTATAGACTTGGAAGGGTACCCCAAAGATCATCTGGTCAAATCCCCTGCAATGCAGGAATATGCGGCTGTCCCATATGGGATTGAACCTGTAGCCTTGGTGTTATCAGCACCACACTGTAACCAACTGAGCTATCCAGGTTTAAATGTTGAGTTTAGTAGTTGCATGGGGTGAAAGGGGGAAACTCGAGGGGGCTAATGTATGTGTAGGGGGTTGCGAGCAGCGCAGGTTGGGGGCATAGGCCCTAGTCATACATATCACCAGTGGGCATTTGAGCTTGTTGTTACATTGGTTTTTACATGTCCGGTGGTGAGGGCCTTCTGGCGGTTCCCTCGCTGTGAGAAGTCAAGTTACAGGGAACCAGGCAGAGGGCCTTCTCAGTTTCTCGGTGGCGGCTCCCGCCCTATGGAATGCCCTCCCATCAGATGTCAAAGAACTAAACAACTATCTGACTTTTAGAAGACACCTGAAGGCAGCCCTGTTTAGGGAAGCTTTTAATGTTTGAATGACTACTGTATTTTAATATTTTGTTGGAAGCTGCCCAGAGTGGCTGGGGAAGCCCAGCCAGATGGGCGGGGTATAAATAAATAAATAAATAAATAAATAAATAAATAAATAAATAAATCACTATTATATTAAAGGTAAAGGGACCCCTGACCATTAGGTCCAGTCGTGACCGACTCTGGGGTTGCGGTGCTCATCTTGCTTTATTGACTGAGGGAGCCGGCGTACAGCTTCCGGGTCATGTGGCCAGCATGACTAAGCCACTTCTGGCAAACCAGAGCAGTTCACAGAAACGTCGTTTACCTTCCCGCCGGAGCGGTACCTATTTATCTACTTGCACTTTGACATGCTTTTGAACTGCTAGGTTGGCAGGAGCAGGGACCGAGCAATAGGAGCTCACCCCGTCGTGGGGATTCGAACCGCCGACCTTCTGAGCAGCAAGTCCTAGGCTCTGTGGTTTAACCCACAGCGCCACCCACGTCCCACTATTATTATTATTATTATTATTATTATTATTATTATTCATGTTTGTTTCTGTAAGTTGAAAAGGTGACTAATAAATACACTAATGGATTTGCCTTTCCCAACCAGGTGCTCCTCCTGGGCCTTTTTTAATCTAGCATTTTCCTATTTCACAGCATCAGCAGTTTGAAGCAGATAGGGTCGGTCTGCATTGGGCCAGCAAGGCGATGCCCCCATTCTGCCATATTAAATCATCTCATTGCATGCTATCATCAGAAGCAGAGCTGCAATGGCATCTTTGGATTTTCTACGAACGGTTTCCTGCAGCTCTGGTCATGCAACTCCCGGAGGATCAACCAAAGGACTTAAATCTCAGCAAAGCAGCCTTTCCCCTAGAATTACAGGGGTCCAAAATTACCAGCCATCGTAACACTAGTTATGGCACCTGCATATCAGCTATAAACAAACACAACTATTCCTCAATGAAAAAGAAAAGAAAATCCCATTCAAGTCACCAAGACTATTCTGCCCATAGCAGAAATATTTAGATCTTCATTTCCGAGCTATTCGCAGCATAGCAAAGAATACAGCAGCAACATGCTCTCCAGGCAGGTTTTCAGCTTGCATGAGGCCTACGAGATGTCACTTATCTAGTTATCTCCCGCTTGGACTACTGCAGGCTTCCCCAACCTTGGCCCTCCAGATGTTTTTGGCCTACAACTCCCATGATCCCTAGCTAACAGGTCAGGGATGATGGGAATTGTAGTCTCAAAACATCTGGAGGGCTGAGGTTGGGGAAGCCTGGACTACTGCAATGCGCTCTATGTGGGGCTACCTTTGAAGGTGACTTGGAAACTACAACTGATCCAGAATGTGGCAGCTAGACTGGTGGCTGGGAGTGGCTGCTGAGACCATATAACACCGGTCCTGAAAGACCTACATTGGCTTCTAGTACGTTTCCGAGCACAATTCAAAGTGTTGGTGCTGACTTTTAAAGCCCTCAGTGGCTTCGGCCCTGTGTATCTGAAGGAGCATCTCCACCCCCATCGGTTTTTTTAAATGATTTGTGATATTGTGTGTGTTGACGCTGGTCTGTGACCGTATTAATAAATTCATTCATTCATTCAACCCCCATCGTTCAGCCTGGACACTGAGGTCCAGCTCTGAGGGCTTTCTGGCATTTCCCTCACTATAAGAAGTGGGGTTACAGGGAACCAGGCAGAGGGCCTTCTCGGTAGTGGCACCCACCCTGTGGAACGCCTTCCTGTGGAACGTGGAAAGTTTTTAATGTTTGATGTTTTATTGTGTTTTAAATATCCTGTTGGAAGCTGCCCAGAGTGGCCTGGCCAGATGGGTGGGGTATATGTACTAAATAATAATAATAATAATAATAATAATAATAATAATAATAATAATAATAATAATAATAATAATTAAATTGTGGTGCCCAGAACTGGACTAAGTTACTCCAGGTGTGCTCTGACCAAGGCTGAATAGAATGGTACTATGACTTCCCTTGATCTGGACACTATACTTCTGTTGATGCAGCCTAGAATAGCATTAGCTTCTTCCTCTTTTGCTTCTTAAACTTCCATTTGTCCTTTGTCTGAGTAAAACCGTGGCATTTTGTTTCCATCGGTCGAAAGGAAAGGATGCTTATTTCCACTGGTTGTTGCTGAAGGCATGTTCATGGTATATATGTCTGTCTGTCTACCTCCAGCTGGTTTGTGCAAAACTGTTATTGCGCAAAGGAACTGTACAGTATTCAAAATGAAAATAATATTGTCCCTTCAAGAAGAATCTGCAAGTACAGGGCGTATTTGTTCCTTGTGAAGACTGAAACGGCGCTTATTTCCAAGCACACTTATTTCCAAGTTCTGTATGCTGAAGGTGCATCTGCAGAACATAAATGAACCTTAATAATAATAATAATAATAATAATAATAATAATAATAATAATAATAATAATAATGTTTTGCAGAAGACTCCTCTGCATTCAAAATAAAATAAAAATGCAGACGAGAATCGACAGCATGAATTGGGAGCAAAGTCACATTTGCCGTTCGTAAATCAGTCCTTTAATTAGTTCTTCAAAATTATTTTTTAATGCAGAGATTTTTCTCAAGAGGGAAGAATCACAGAAGCAAATGCTGCTGACTGAGCCACATGAAATTGATAAGAATCTTCTCAGTTTCATATCTGAAGGGATAGGAGAGGCTCTTTTGCAGCTTGCCTCCAGCTTTTTAAATATGTGAGAGATGCTTGTGTCGTGTCATAGGTTGTCCTCTGCCGAAAGTCGTGAGCGTGCAGGAAGGGGAGGGAGGAAAACTGGGAGGAAGCCTTCTCTAGCTTTCTGGTGACAGATCCAAAAGACGCCTTCTGCAGGAATCCAGCTTTCAACAGATGTTTACATGTTGCAAATGATTGTTTTGTGTGTGCACCCCCTTCCCAAATTCGCAACCCTTCATTTTGCCCATTGTGAAATATGTTGGTGACATTTGCTTTTGCACCCTTTTGTGTTTTGTTTTGTTTTTAAGTGTATGTGCACACTGGTGAAGAAATGCCAAAGTTGTGCTGCATTCAATTTGGGGGGAAAACAACGTAATGGCATTTGAGGTGATTACATCCCATCAAGGACTGCCCACAAGTGTAGACAGGAAACATTGGTTTAGAAATTACAGGTGGAAAATCTAATTGTCTGTGAGCACCCTTCCACCAAGAAAAATGGGATCTGAACGACTCATAGTGCAAGATAACAACTTCTGTCTAGACACAGACGGAGACTAAGTATTTTTCACTGGCTCTCCTTAGGGAACTCTGGGAATTGTAGTTCTTGGAGACTTCTTCAGCTGTCTAACAGAGCAAACTTGTTAACTGCAGGTTCTTGGGGAAAGCTCTTAACTCTTAACTTCAGGTTGGAGATGTAACTCCATGGAGCCACACTTCTTTATCAAGTACATAAACTTCTGAACACAACTACAGATCTCCTTCCCCACAATATCCTTTGAGGGGGGCTTCCCTCTCAGGCTGCAATCCTCTACCCATTTACTTGGGAGTAAGGCTCAGGGACGCAGGTGGTGCTAGGACTTGCCTAGGACTTGCTGATCAGAAGGTTGGCGGTTCGAATCCCTGCAACAGGGTGAGCTCCCATTGCTTGGTCCCTGCTCCTGCCAACCTAGCAGGAGTAGTGCAAAGTGCAAGCAACGTCAAAATGCAAGTAGATAAATAGGTACCGCTCCGGCGGGAAGGTAAACGGCGTTTCCGTGTGCTGCTCTGGTTTGCCAGAAGTGGCTTAGTCATGCTGGCCACATGACCTGGAAGTTGTACACCGGCTCCCTTGGCCAATAAAGCAAGATGAGCGCTGCAACCCCAGAGTTGGTCACGACTGGACCTAATGGTCAGGGGTCCCTTTACCTTTTTAAGGCTCATTTAGCTCTAAGGGACTTACAACTGAGTGGGTATTCTAGGGATATGGGTGGCACTGTGGTCTAAACCACAGAGCCTAGGGCTTGCCGATCAGAAGGTCGGCGGTTCGAATACCCGCGATGGGATGAGCTCCCGTTGTTTGTTCCCAGTTCCTGCCCACCTAGCAGTTTGAAAGCACGTCAAAGTGCAAGTAGATAAATAGTTACCGCTCCGACGGGAAGGTAAACGGCGTTTCCATGCACTGCTCTTGTTCGCCAGAAGCGGCTTAGTCATGCTGACCACATGACCTGTCTGCTGACAAACGCCGACTCCCTTGGCCTGTAAAGCGAGATGAGCACCACAACCCCAGAGTCGTCTGCGACTGGACTTAACTGTCAGGGGTCCTTTACCTTTAAGGCTCATTTAGCCAGTCCAGTGGTACCTCAGGTTAAGTACCTAATTCATTCCGGAGGTCCGTTCTTAACCTGAAACTGTTCTTAACCTGAAGCACCACTTTAGCCAATGGGGCCTCCTGCTGCTGCCGCGCCATTGGAGTCTGATTTCTGTTCTTATCCTGAAGCAAAGTTCTTAACCTGAAGCACTATTTCTGGGTTAGCGGAGTGTGTAGCCTGGTCAAAGGCCTGGAAACGATGCCTTATGAGGAACGGCTAAGGGAGCTGGGCATGTTTAGCCTGGAGAAGAGGAGGTTAAGGGGTGATATGATAGCCATGTTCAAATATATAAAAGGATGTCATATAGAGGAGGGAGAAAGGTTGTTTTCTGCTGCTCCAGAGAAGCGGACACAGAGCAATGGATCCAAACTACAAGAAAAAAGATTCCACCTAAACATTAGGAAGAACTTCCTGACAGTAAGAGCTGTTCGACAGTGGAATTTGCTGCCAAGGAGTGTGGTGGAGTCTCCTACTTTGGGGGTCTTTAAGCAGAGGCTTGTCAACCATATGTCAGGAGTGCTCTGATGGTGTTTCCTGCTTGGCAGGGGGTTGGACTCGATGGCCCTTGTGATCTATTCCAACTCTATGATTCTATGATTCTATTCTATGATTCTATAACCTGAAGTGTGTGTAACCTGAAGCGTATGTAACCCGAGGTACCACTGTAGATAAATCGGCAGGAAGGTAAACAGCCATCAGTGTATCAGATTCTTCGCTCTGATTCTGAAGGGTCAAATTCGGTGTGTATGTTTTTCAGAAATGTGCCCAGACATGCCCAGCCCAACCCTCTAGCACCCTATGATACTATTTATCTTAATTTAATTTTTAAATTGAGGCAAATTTAAGTTTGTGGGTGTGACCCCACTGCTTTCCAAAAGAGGCAGATCCGAAACTATTTTCAGTGGATCTGTGTCTTAGGTCTTATGGACATTCCTCCGACTGCGCTCTCCGCTTTAGTTTAAAATAGCTTCCTGCGGTTAATATCCTATAGCTTCTGATTGAGATGCTTGATGGCAAGCACAATTAAGCAGAATGGAATAATTAACAAGAGCATTGTTGCTTTTGCCGTGTCTCAACCGATCATCATTACGGCGGGGAGAGGACAGCAAGACCTTTAAGCAGCTGCAGCGAGAGAACAGCTGCCAACCTTTGTTGGGTGTAAATGACGAGTGTCGGCTCTGTGTACTTGTTTTATCTTTTGTTCCAACATCTGTGATATAGTCTATATGCCACTAGCAATTACTTGTGGGATTCTGGTAAAGAAAATAAAATATGATTACAAGGACGGAAGCAAATATGATGAGTTATCACGGGCCATTATGGGAAGAGAATACAGATCTGGCACTCTTGAAATTGTTTAACTGCCGGCTGAATGCGATCAATCAGTTTTATTTGTGTAATATATTAACTCCTTTTAAATAATCTGCCTTTTGTTTTTGTTTTTTAAAATTCTCCAAACAAGAATATACCCCCCCCTTCTCCTTTTTCTTGGCAACCGATCACGTTGTGTACCTCTTACGTATTCAAAGCTGTGTTTCCCGAAGAGCTCTTGGATCATAAATGTGGCCCCAAGCTGTTAGCACTTCATGGATCATCAAGCAGGAAATGGAACTTCAATTGGAAGGGAAAATATAGATTTTCATGTATACAGCTCATAAGCAAGTGTCAGAGCGGTGCTATTCTTTCCTCGGGTCTTGTTTGCAGCACAATTAAGGCTGATTCAAACGTTATGCTCCCACAAAGAAGACTCAGACATGCTTCTGTTTGGGATGCGGTAAACCTGTTCTTGTTGTTTAGTCATTTAGTCGTGTCTGACTCTTCATGACCCCATGGACCAGAACATGCCAGGCACTCCTGTCTTCCACTGCCTCCCGCAGTTTGGTCAAACTCATGCTGGTAGCTTCAAGAACACTATCCAACCATCTCGTCCTCTGTCGTCCCCTTCTCCTTGTGCCCTCCATCTTTCCCAACATCAGGGTCTTTTCCAGGGAGTCTTCTCTTCTCATGAGGTGGCCAAAGTATTGGAGCCTCAGCTTCAGGATCTGTCCTTCCTAAAGACTCTCAGCACCCTTAACAAAATACCATTCTCCTAATAAACATATTTTTGTAGGCTCTCTTCACATGACATGCACAATTTTGCAAAGCCATTTCCCCTCACACGATGCATTTTTGTGTTGTTTTCACTAAAACAGGCGTCTTCCTACTTTTGTGCGTCTGACTCAAGTGTGACTGTATATACACATAGCAGCCAGAAATAATTATATATATATATATATATATACCCGCAGAAGGGGCAAAAGAGGCAAAAATGGGTGGGGAAACTGCAAAAGCAGCCTGAAAGGAGCGGGAAAACAGCTAGCAACCCAAGGAGCCTTTGTAGCCGCAATCCCATGAGCCTTTGCACTGATTTCTGAGGCCTGTGGAGAGTTAGAATTTGAGAAAGATTTGGAGAGAGCAGTTGTGGCAGAGTTTGGCCAGTTTTTGTGGATTTTTGGCAGAGTTTTGTGGAGGGTTTTTTGGGGAGGAGGTTTAGAGATACAGGCTTTTGAGATAGTATTCCCTGTGTGATTTCACATATATGCACGATACCCTAAATTGTAACCACCGCATAAGTTGGCAGGTGCATGTGTGTGCATTTTAATGCACTCTTCCCCCTGGTCTATGCATCTTTGAAGAGATGCATTGCAAAATTCAGAGAACTGTGCGATTCAAAGTTCCTTGTTTCGCGTATTTTTGACTTTTTCTCCACACACACCCCATTTTGCCCCCAAAATCATGGAGTTGCAAACCCCACCCCCCAGTAATGACTGTTTACTCGACATCTTCATTTGCCACATGGACACAAAGGCTGTCATGTTATTATACGTTGCTTTGTTGATAAACAATAGCAAAAGCCATGGGCACGCCCGATCTGTCACTCTGCCGTTGTACCCTTGACATCGACTCTCCATGCTATTTGTCCCCCCTCATGTTAGCAGACACGGTTGTGATGACAACACAGGCAAATCGTAGGCCACGGATCGCATGCAAACGTTTTGTTTGCAAACAAACCGAAGCTCCTTCCATTGAAGGAGGACGAGAAAAACCTCTGTGCCATTAAATCCCCCTTCCGAGAACTGGCAGAAGCCTAAGGGCAGAGGAGGCTGAGATGGAGGGAGTAATACGAAAGAATGTGCCAACAGACACGCGGATTGGTTGCTGTATAAACGGGAGGAAGAGAAAGGCACAAGCGTCTGTCACGCTTGGCTTATATAAATTATTTGCAAGGAACCATTGAGAAACGTGGCGTGACATTTGAGCTTCATTTCCATGAGTCAGGTCCAAATTACACAAAGGGAATCGGAAGATCCCCAGTGACGTTTGTCAACATTGCTTCAGGCCTTAAGGTGGGCTGAAGCATCCTTCGGCAAAGAGAGAAGCGAGCCTCAATTTGTCCTACAAGTTGAGGTCTTTGCATTTTGCCCTAGTGAGTGTGCCCTCTCTCACACTGCTGGAAGAGGTTGGGGTTCAGGGTACGTTCAAGTAATACATCCTGATGCTCTTGTTTCAAAGGTGTACGAAGCACAGAACTGAAACTGCAGAAGCTGATCTACATATTCAGATCTGCCGCTTGATGTTTTGCAACCACTCTTTGTTGTTGTTTAGTCGTTTAGTCGTGTCCGACTCTTCGTGACCCCATGGACCAGAGCACGCCAGGCACTCCTGTCTTCCACTGCCTCCCGCAGTTTAGTCAAATTCATGCTGGTAGCTTCAAGAACACTATCCAACCATCTCATCCTCTGTTGTCCCCTTCTCCTTGTACACTCCATCTTTCCTAACATCAGGGTCTTTTCCAGGGAGTCTTCTCTTCTCATGAGGTGGCCAAAGTATTGGAGCCTCAGCTTCAGGATCTGTCCTTCCAGTGAGCACTCAGGGCTGATTTCCTTCAGAATGGAGAGGTTTGATCTTCTTGCAGTCCATGGGACTCTCAAGAGTCTCCTCCAGCACCATAATTCAAAAGCATCTATTCTTTGGCGATCAGCCTTCTTTATGGTCCAGCTCTCACTTCCATACATCACTACTGGGAAAACCATAGCTTTAACTATACAGACTTTTGAGCAACCACTCTAGGACAGTATTAAAGGTAAAATGTAAAGGACCCCTGGACGGTTAAGTCCAGTCAAAGGCGAATATGGGCTTGCGGCGTTCATCTCACTTTCAGGCTGAGGGAGCCGGCATTTGTCCACAGAGAGCTTTCTGGGTCATGTGGCCAGCATGACTAAACTGCTTCTGGCACAACGGAACACCGTGACGGAAGCCAGAATGCATGGAAACGCTGTTTACCTTCCTGCTACCTATTTATCTACTTGCGCTGGCGTGCTTTCAAACTGCTAGGTTGGCAGACGCTGGGACAGAGCAATGAGTGCTCACCCCGTTGCAGGGATTCGAACCACCAACGTTCTGATCAGCAAGCCCAATGTATACATTTTTAAAGAATCTTTTAAATGTAAGCTTCTGGCTGTATGTATGTATGTATGCATGTATGTATTATTATTATTATTATTTGAATTTATAAACCATCCTATACCCGGAGGTCTCATGTGTAGGTAAAAGGTAAAGGACCCTGGGAAATTAAGTCCAGTCAAAGGTGACTATGGGGTTGTGGCAGTCATTCTGGAACGGATTAAGTTTGAGAACCAAGGTACCACTGTACTGGAATTCAGGGAGATGGCTGACCATGTCTTAGACTTTTAGAAGACATCAGAAGGCAGCCCTTTTTAGGGAAGCTTTTAATGTTTAACAGACCATTGCATTTTGATATTTTGTTGGAAGCTGTCCAGAGTGTCTGGGGAAGCCCAACCAGATGGGCAGGGTATAAATAATAAATTATTACACAGAATATCCACAAATGGATCTTGCAATTTTTTGTTCTTGGTGGGCTCTGGATTTGATGGAGAGATGAGCCCTGTTAATATCCTCACTTGGGGAAAATACAGGTATGGTAAAGAATGAGAAGTGAATGGGGCTCCAAGAGTCCTATGGTGGTGGAACAGATGATAGGACCTTAGGCTGCTGGCAGTGAAAACATACAGAACTGTTTCCACTGTGTTGGTTTAGTCCTGTTAGGTCCAGGCAAGATACAAACGCCAGGTTGGCAGACTTTAACAAGAATGTTCACATTTCATCCTGCATCCTTCCATACCTTCTGAAGAATACCATCTTCCATTCTACACCTAAAAACACATACAGTCCGTGGATATTAGTCAACTAGGTTTTACTGAGGGTAGACCCATTGGAAATGAACAGGACTAAGTTAGTTCTCTGGGGCGCGGGTGGCATTGTGGGTTAAACCACAGAGCCTAGGACTTGCTGATCAGAAGGTCAGCGTTTCGAATCCCCGCGATGGGGTGAGCTCCTGTTGCTCGGTTCCTGCTCCTGCCAACCTAGCAGTCCGAGAGCACGTCAAAGTGCAAGTAGATAAATAGGTACCACTCCGGCGGGAAGGTAAACGGCGTTTCCGTGCACTGCTCTGGGTTCGCCAGAAGCGGCTTTGTCATGCTGGCCACGTGACCCGAAAGCTGTACACCAGCTCCCTCGGCCAATAAAGCGAGATGAGTGCCGCAACCCCAGAGTCGGTCACGACTGGACCTAATGGTCAGGGGTCCCTTTACCCTTTACCTTTAAGTTAGTTCTATTAATTTCAATGGGTCATCTCTGAGCAGCAGCTAGCTGAATACTATCCATTGTTTAGAAGTTTTGCAGGTACAGATGGATGGCTTAATATTTTCAGTCCATTTTAGCATTAATAGGCATGGAAATGCACATAGAGAGTGAATATGTATTGTCAATGCATTTTCTCACACAATAAGCATTTCTAAACATACATTACCTCAAAGGATGCAAACACAAACATTTGCATTTTAGTACATTTTAAAGCTGAGAAGTGCATTGCAAGATTTGGGAAAGTGTGATATCTGAAAGATAACTGCATTTCAATCAGAACATTAGCCTGGGAGGTGTGGATCAGGTCAGTTAAAAGAAAATCAATTCCTCAAGCATCTCTATTTCCATTATACATACAAACATAACATTGATTGATTTACTTTTTACTATACTCGTTACCAGTAGAACTGGTTACTTAGGAAGTGTAGTTAAATGATGTTCAGATCTAACTAATGTTGCTGCTCTTCAAGAAGCAGCAAGAAGTGGTTGTTGTTGTTGTTGTTTGCGTGTTTAGACCTTTTAACCTCCCCCTTAAATAAATTCAGACTAGACTCAAATTTTGGTTTGGTTTTGTTTTTAGCAGAATTTAGGCCACAGCTTTATTGATTACATCAAGTGGGTGGTTGCATAGGCTCTGGTTTGACCAGCTCCCTGCACTGTGGCAGGTAGCGCTGACCTAGGGCACCAGCACAGGTCAGCCAAGGGTGAACACCTGGATAAGCAGAAAGACGGGGTCAGGCTAGTCCACCACCCAAATGTCCCCCTGGACTCAGGCACGGGCACAACCCCCTCACAGGGTTGACCAAACCATTGAGTCCCTGCTTTCCTTTAATGGAATACCCTTCACATAGGGATGGCAAGAGCGTTCCCCCATCCCTATCACCTGAACCAGAGCCTATCCGCAACCTTACAAGTTGAGGTGATTTACTACGCAGCAGGCGAATCCCAAATGGCAACAGCCAATCAGCCAAGTTCGGAAAATTCCTGCCGTGCCCCTGTCCCAACGACAGACGACACACGACGGCATAGCAAGGTCAAGCACAAAACCCTAAAAGTAGGGAGAGGTGGGCAGGTGTTCCGATGAACTCGCCAAAAGAGGAAGCTCTGGGTCACGTGCATGGATATAAATAGGTCCCTTGATCCATTTAGCTTGCATCCCATTGGCCTGATTAAACCCAGCATCAAGGGACCTACCAACAGGGTGTTGTGGCTATCCAATCACACCCACCCACAACACAGGGTTTGGTTGCCAGGTCACACCACAACACATGCCCTCTTTGAGGGAGGACACGATTTTAAAAAATCTCTTCTGATAGGTAAGACTTTTCTATCAGCAGTACGGCACGGCTGTAACAGAAAAGTATATTTCTGTGTTCTCATTTTTGTAAGCAGTTCAATGGTCAAACCAAACCAACCACAGGCATAGGGTCAAAGCTTCAGAAGTAAAATAGACTTTTATTCCAAAGTGTTGCAGTCACCTATTCTTTCTTTTCCTATTGAACTCTAACTAAATTTCCCAGCTGGAACTAGATATCTCATTCCGTGGAAAAGAGTACAGCTGCAGCTGTGTTATATGACTCAGATAAATAGCATGTATTTCCTTATATGTAACTCACACTTCTTAGATAGGAGCAGAGAGGGAGGTGCAAAGCAATCAGATGTTTTGCAGCCATGGGGAGGCCTTTCCCAAACAACCTGGGCAGAGCCTGTCAGGTATTTGCATCTTGTTTGCACCTGGTAGATCCATGGAACTCTCCAAAACATTGCAAACGTTTTTATGCATCCTTATTTACAGGCTCGATTTGAATAGCTATCCATAGAAACATAAAGTTATGGAAATCATGCTCAAAGCCACATGCAAACAGGTTTCTTGTGTAGTCCTTAAACACTTTCCAGTTCTGAAGAAAATCCATTCAACACAATGGGAAGCTGGTAGGTGTGGCGTTCACATAAATAACTGTTGTGGAACTGCTGTTCTGCTCATAGTACAGATAGGTCTGTAGCTTAACTAAACCTTCACCATAAAAACACACCCTTTGGATTGGTTATACTATATAAGATGTACAAGGGAGTGCATGGCGCTGTGGTCTAAACCACAGAGCCTAGGGCTTGCCGATCGGAAGGTCGGCGGTTCGAATCCCTGCGATGGGGTGAGCTCCTGTTGCTCTGTCCCCCAGCTCCTGCCAACCTAGCAGTTCAAAAACATGCCAGCGCAAGTAGATAAATAGGTACCACTGCGGCAGAAAGGTAAACAGCATTTCCATGCGCTCTGATTTCCGTCACAGTGTCCCGTTGCGCCAGAAATGGTTAAGTCACGCTGGCCACATGACCTGGAAAGCTGTATGTGGACAAACGCCGGCTCCCTCAGCCTGATAGTGAGATGAGCGCCACAACCCCATAGTCACCTTTGACTGGACTTAACCATCAGAGGTCCTTTACCTTTTTACCTTTACTTTATAAGATGTATAGTAGTTTTTAATAATAATAATAATAATAATAATAATAATAATAATAATAATAATAATAATAATGGACCCCATATCTCCCACTGAATATGCAGCTATGTATGTGTATTTTGTATTTTTATTTTTACCATGCAAGTTCCTTGTGGAATTCAATACAGGTTTGTGGCAGATCTGGAATTGGAGTATGAGCAGTTTGTGATGACTGGGGACATGTGGGAATTTCATTGGGCCTTCGGTTCTTTTTTTTTTTTTAAATGATATTTATTAATATTTCACAGACAGTAAAAACAAAATCCAACATTTAAACGTTTAAACATTTAAACTACAAAAACAATACAAATAAAAATACACAATAGAAAAACAGTTGATAGAAGAAAGAGATAGGAGAAAAAAAATAAAAAGAAATAGAGAGTAAGAAGAAGAAGAAAAGGCAAAAATGAATTTATATTTTCAAGTCTTATATTTTCTTCACTAGTTTCTTGACCTCCTCACACCTCCCATTTTGTATTCCAGTTCAAATATTAAATTCAGCAAATCCTTACCCTCTAGCATTTATCCTTACTTCATATATTAACCTATTATTATAAATATCCATTTCCAATTATCATTCCCTATTTACATTTTATTAGGCATCTCTTTACCAGTACCACTTATTTTCAATCAAACGTCATTTCAACATTCCTTAATTTTATAGTGCTTCTGCAGGTAATCTTTAAACTTCTTCCAATCTTCCTCCACCGACTCTTCTCCCTGGTCACGGATTCTGCCAGTCATCTCTGCCAGTTCCATATAGTCCATGACCTTCATCTGCCAGTCTTCCAGTGTGGGTAGCTCCTGTGTCTTCCAATATTTCGCAATGAGTAATCTTGCTGCTGCTGTTGCATACATAAAGAAAGTTCTATCCTTCTTTAACACCAATTGGCCGACAATGCCCAGGAGAAAGGCCTCTGGTTTCTTCAGGAAGGTATATTTAAATACCTTTTTCAATTCATTATATATCATTTCCCAGAAAGCCTTAATCCTTGGGCACGTCCACCAAAGGTGAAAGAATGTACCCTCGGTTTCTTTACACTTCCAACATTTATTATCGGGCAAATGGTTCTAAGTGAATGGACCAGATTTGCATTTCCCTAAGTAGACACAGATCAGTTAATCCTGCGGTTTTCACACATCTCTGAATTTTGTGATAGTGGATCGTAGCCAACTGAGCTATACTCAGACCCATTGAAATCAATGTACCACAGTTAGACGTGTCCATTTATTTCAATGGGCTGCTCTATAATTTATGCTGGGTATCCAAATGTTGCAAAAAGTGTTCTTTAGGTTACAATGTGTACATGAATATACATCTTGGAGCAGGGGAATATGTACAGAAAGATAAAATATAAACCAAAACTTGTGAATTTTCATGCATTTTTTTTTTAATCACAACATGCTGTGGAAATGGGGTGGAAAGGCCTTATGAATGAACTCATGCACAACTGACACAGACCAGAAGTAGACCGATCTGTTTCTCCCTAGCTGTAACTGTCAGTTCTTCCGACATGTTTATGTCTTTTTTCATTCCATGTTACCAGTGCATATGTATGCATTGATAAAACACTGCACACTCAAACGAAGCAATCAATATAGGGATATAGGGAACTGTATTATACTGAATCTAACTCAGTATTGTCCACAATGAATGGCTGTGGGTCTCCAGTCTCTTCCAGACCCACTTTGAGATGGTGGGGATTGAGCCAGGAGCCTTCTGCAAGCAACACAGATGGCCTGCCACTTGGCTATGGCCCCTTTTAGGATCCTACATGACTGCATTCAGGGTTTTTCTTTTGCACAGGGCTGAACCGATGTGCCCATGCACAACTGTGCATGATTAAAGCACCACTCAAAAACAATCTTGGTACAATGATCATACCATATAACACCGGTCCTGAAAGACCTACATTGGCTCCCAGTATGTTTCTGAGCACAATTCAAAGTGTTGGTGCTGACCTTTAAAGCCCTAAATGGCCTCGGCTCAGTATAGCTGAAGGAGCGTCTCCACTCCCGTCATTCAACCCAGACACTGAGGTCCAGAGTCAAGGGCCTTCTGGCCATTCGCTCACTGCAAGATGTGAAGTTACAGGGAACCAAGCAAAGGGCCTTCTTGGTGGTGGCACCTGCCCTGTGGAAACCCTCCCATCAGATGTTAAGGATATAAACAACTACCTGACTTTTAGAAGACATCTGAAGGCAGCCCTGTTGTCAGAAGTTTTTAATGTTTGATGTTTTATTGTGTTTTTAATATTCTGTTGGAAGCCGCCCAGAGTGGCTGGGGAGGCCTGGCCAGATGGGCGGGGTATAAGTAAATAATAATAATAATAATAATAATAATAATAATAATAATAATAATAATTTTATTTATTAGGCGGCACAACTAAACGTGTGTGTCTTTGCAAAACTTAAACCACACAAAAATGTTATTGATGTAGTCTTACATGTGATCTCATTCCAGATTGCATTCTTGCATTGTTCTGTCTGAGTGAACTGCTAATCCAGTGTGGGAGATGAATGAGAGATGTACAGGAAATAAAGACCGCAGCAAACTCTAGCTGCATGATATTCTCTACAGACCTGTCAGGAGTAAGCATTGACCTATGGTATTGTGATAGGAATTTTATGGTCTTAGATATATGGTGATGTTCATAACTGCACATACATAGATCAACACAGGAAGTCCAACCTGGAACCATTTTGATTCCTAAACTGACCAAATCCTTTCTCTGCAAGGTTAAACCTGGAAAATCCTCCCCATTGTCTCTTTCCTCACAAACCCTGTCTCAAGGATATGTCTGTTTGAATAAGGTGTGAGCCTGTGACCTGGCCCAGGAAATAAGTATTTTACCACTACAAAAGAATGGCCAGGCTCCCCAGGAAATCCAATCAAGCAACCTGCCAGACAGGAGATAAAACAAGGACAAGAGAAAAACAACATTTAAATTTCTGTGATGTAGGTGGGATGTATCTGAGGGGTGGTCTTAGGTTACACCCCTTCTGTGATGAATGCATGATGTTTCTGGGGGTGGTCTTGATCTAGAGGATGGGAATTTCAAAAGTCTTTATAAGCCATTGCGCAGCATTTTTGGGGGTGCTCTTCCTCTCCTGCATGTGAGGGGAGTACCCTGTTGCAACAGATCAATAAAGATCAAGCTTACTACCTGCTTTGCTTCTCAATATTCTCTGGTTGGCCTCTGTTATTTTCTCCTACCAATAGGGAACCTATGTAAGGACTCTATATGGGCTCTTGGATACCCCATAAGGGAAAAGGGCATATTTTTTATTTACAACAGTATCAAATAGTATGGGAAACAGCCTTATGAGAAAAGCTAACCAATAAACTGAAACTGACACAGGGACAAATAGAAGAGGCCTTCATCCCGGTATGGTTCCCCTTAATCACATACACAGCCCAACAAGACAACAACAAGAATCCACTAACAGCGTACAAATCAATCTGGCTAAAATGATCCAAAAACACACCCACACCCCGCTCACACATGAAAACAAATTTCACTACAGCCAATCAAAAACAACCAAACACACCCTAGGCCACTCCCAACCAAGGAAATATAACAAGCGAATAGTAAGAGAACCCACACAAGTGATACTGATACAAAACCCCACATATACACTAAGTAGAGGAATAGAAGCTTTGCCACCCAACACCACCCCACTCACCATTCCCCCTTCCCCCTCTTTCCCCCTCTTTTCTTCCTAACCTAACACTGTGTGCAACAGTAATGTCTCACAACAAATGAAACTGATCTGTAGAAAACACAACTTGAAAAAAGAGACAATGCACATATTTTTGTAAACTAAGAGATGTGTGTGTGTGTATGTGTGTATAATTCCACTTGCATCAGTTTGGCATTGGAAACAAAGTCAAACAACCCACGTTATTCCAGGGAGTAAGTTCCACTGAACAGAGTAGAGCTTATTTCTGAACAGACACATTGAGGACTGCACTGTCAAGGGGAAATTTTGATGGAGAATAATTCGGAAGATTCCTCCTGCTGTTTGGCCACTGTGCTCTGAGTTCTGTGTTGCTGATGATCTAAAAGCCTTTTCGTAACTGCAAGGGTTGTCGCCAGCATTTTCAGTCAAAGCAATAGAGCCTGCCAGCCATTTCAGGGATTCCTTCTTCTGAGGAATCATGGAGGAATTTCAAGGAAAGTTGAGAAAGTCTCAACAAGACCAGCAAAAGGTCTTAGGGCGGATCCTGCACATTCCTGGGCTGTGACAAGATTTCACTGAAAGCACACTTCAAACAAAGTGTTGGAGGTTCGTCCTCAGGCAAGGCGTTTGAGGGATTTCAAAGGAGGCCCCAAGCATCCAGATAAGACTCGAGGAAAAATTCTCAGGAAAGTTTCACCTTTGCACATCCCTAAATAGCAGACCACGTGCGGAAAGCCACCCTTACCTATACTGAGTATCTTCCCAACACGGTTCTGTTGCAGCAACCCAAAATACAGAGGAATTGCTTTGCCCCTGATCTATAATAATACATGTCAGCTACAAAGCCCTATGAAATGAAAAACAATGACATTGAATTACAGTCCTGCAGGGATATTTTTATCCTCTGTAATATAGAAGTTAGTGTATCAAAGGGCTTTAGTGCATTTTAGAGGCAGGGGGGAGAGATGGGAAATTTAAGCGGCACAGTCTATAAATGAAATGTTGGTGACCGTCAGTAGGCACTGCTTATTTACTTTCTGTTTATAAACCTTAATGTGTGTTTTCCATGCATTCTGCTCCATGCCGATGATCACTAAGTACAAGAGTTCCTTTAAATCAGCACTGACTGTGGTTTGGCTCCCGTCAAACTATGTAAATTTATAGTTTGGCTGAAGGCTCCAGACTTCTTCTTTTCAATTTTGGTCACTCCCTGTTGGAATATCAATGTGCACATAGCCCCTTATGTGGAAGACTGTGCAGCCTTTAAAGACGGGAGGGAAGGGAAGAATTTATCTTTGCATGGAAGGAGACATGGAACACAGCTTGATTGAGAAGCTTTCGGCCGTGATAATTATCGGGCCTTCTGCAAAAATTTCACTGCAGGAGGCAGGCGATGGATAGCAATGCAAGAATGAAAGAAGAGAGGCCAACTTGGTGCCTATGGGAAGTCTGCAAGCAGAATTCGAGCACAGAAGTTCTCTCCCATCCTGCAGTTTCCAGAAATGACAAAACTTAATATATGTGCAGTGCTAATTGGTCTACTTTCTGTATGTTATTTCAGAAAGCCTTTAAAAAAAAATGACTATAAAGCAGGCCAGAATTATTATTTTCCTAGAAGCAGCTCAACTGGTAGGGCAGAGCTGCCAAGCTAGCTTTGGGGAAAGGTAGGTTGCTGTTGAGGGACATGGGTGGCACTGTGGGTTAAACCACAGAGCCTAGGACTTGCCGATTAGAAGGTCGGCGGTACGAAACCCCGCGACGGGGTGAGCTCCCATTGCTCGGTCCCAGCTCCTGTCAACCTAGCAGTTTGAAAGCACGTCAAAGTGCAAGTAGATAAATAGGTACCGCTCCAGCAGGAAGGTAAATGGCGTTTCTGTGCACTGCTCTGGTTCGCCAGAAGTGGCTTAGTCATGCTGGCCACATGACCCGGAAGCTGTACACCGGCTCCCTCTGCCAGTAAAGCAAGATGAGCACCGCAACCCCAGAGTCGGTCACGACAGGACCTAAAGGTCAGGGGTCCCTTTACCTTTACCTTGGTTGCTGTTGCTTACTGAGAGGGGTGGGGTTGGCAGGGAGGTGTCATAGACCGGCTGGATGCAGAGAGGTGGTGGGAGAAGCCAGTTGGAGAACCCACCAAAAAAGAAGGCTCAGAGCCAGGTGGTGGGTGGTGGGACAACGACGGGTGGTCAGAGGAGGAAGAGGGAGAAGGCTAGGAGGAGGGGGTGTCAGAAGCTGGAGAACACGCAGTGTGGTGTAGTGGTTAAGAGCGGTAGTCTTGTAATCTGGTGAACCGGGTTCGCTTCCCCGCTCCTCCACATGCAGCTGCTGGGTGACCTTGGGCCAGTCACACTTCTCTGAAGTCTCTCAGCCCCACTCACCTCACAGAGTGTTTGTTGTGGGGGAGGAAGGGAAAGGAGAATGTTAGCCGCTTTGAGACTCCTTCCGGTAGTGATAAAGCGGGATATCAAATCCAAACTCTCCTTCTTTTAATGAACTGGGGGAGTCTGTGGCAAAGAGAACTCCAAAACCAGAGGCAGAAGAAGAAGCAGGAGAGGCCAAGAGGTAGAGATGAGTCTGGCTGGTGAAGAGGCACGGGTGTCTCCCCCTCCTGCTGTGACAAGCTCTCATCTCCCCTGGTCTCCCAGAACCAGAAGAGACAAGAAGAGGGTGCAGAAGTTAGCTTCACACAGACGCAGTTTCAGATTGCTTGGGGGGAAACCCTGGAGAGGAAGGAACTTAGGCAGCTGAGAGCAGGCAGGGACCTTCAGTCTCAGCAACTACTTCATGGGGTTAAAAACAAAAAGGACCCCTAGGTGGTTAAGTCGAGTCAAAGGCGACTATGGAGTTGCAGTGCTCATCTCTATTTTCTGGCCGAGGGAGCCGGCGTTTTTCCACAGACAGCTTTCCGGGTCATGTGGCCAGCACGACTAAACCATTTCTGGCACGACTGGACACCGTGACGGAAGCCAGAGCACACGGAAACACCATTTAGCTTCCCTCCACAGTGGTGCCTATTTATCTACTTGCACTGGTGTGCTTTCGAACTGGTCGGTTGGCAGAAACTGGGACTGAGCAACGGGAGCTCATTTCATCATCGCGGGGATTTGAACCGCCGACCATCTGATCAGCAAGCCCAAGAGGCTCAGTGGTTTAGACCACAGCGCCACCCTGTCAGAGAAAAGTTGCCGTGCTCATTAGGTCTGGCACTCCTGTGCAGATCCTGTTTCTGCCAATAAAGAACTGAATTTAAGAAAATGGGGAACTGAAAGGAAATGGGCAGATTTTCTCATCCCTGCCCAATGCACACCACAAAGCAGGGGTCGCCAACATGATGATGTCCAGGTGTTGTTGGATTACAATGCCCATCAGCCTGGCCAATAGCCTGGAGTGATGGCAGCTGTAGTCTAACAACATCCAGAGAGAACCACATTGGCTACCCCCTCACACACAGAGCACCATGTACACTAATACAGTCTTTTAGGTATTTGAGGCTAAGTTGTTTAGTGCTTTAAACATTAATGTAAGCATCTTACACCAGGGTGCGTGTTCTGGAGCTGGGATTCCTCTCTGATTTTCTGTTTGGTGCTTCAGCACCAAATTCAACGCAGAAGAAACCATCTATTAGCATGTGACAGCCTCATCAAGCTACAAGCAGAAGCTCTTTTAAAAGAACTGAGGTTTAGCTTAATGGGGTTTCATAAATAAATGAGAAATAACCCTTCACTTGAACATTCTGGAGTAACATTGCTCAGCTTTAATTTTGCAGGGACTTTGACAGTTCTCCAAAGGGCAGCTCAGGATCTTTCTTTAAATAAAAACAAAAGCAAAAACAACAACAACAACTGTATCTGGTGAACTGATCCACCAAACAAATTGTGCCATTATCAATGCACACGGAGTACATTCCACTTTTCCACTGACTGAAACAGAACTAACTGTTTCTGTGCTTAAATACCCAAAAGGACGGAGACTCCCTGGGTTGTCCCTGAATTATGCGTATGTGACCTTCGTCTTGAGATATCATCTCTGCAATGCTTCTTTATTATTTCTTTCATAAGCAGGTCTGACAAGCTGGTCTTTGATACAGAGTCTTTACATTAAATCAACAAGGTGCATTTCTTCTTCTATAAATAATTGTCTGTTTGAAGGGCATGCATAGATGTTTCCATTTTTTGCCTTTGAATGATAGGTGCCCAACAGACAGACTTTTCAAGATCTGTGTACAGACTCCTCGAGTATCTCTCTTTTTGTGTAACAGCAGAGAGTCAGGAAATATTTCTTCCCCTAGTTTAATTTTTCATGAATAGAGGGATTAAAAGGCTGGGGGTTTTTTTGTTTCTTAAAGCAACCGGGAACAAGGTAGATTAATTTATTACAGAAAGTGAAATGTGCCTTGTTGCTAAGAAGCAGAGTTTATGAGAAAGCAGGTATCATTTCCAATGCTTAAAAGGTTTAGAAATTATAAAGTGGCATGCAGTGTGTGGATTGAGATAAATGTTTTACCTTGTTTCATAACATTAGAACTCAGTGTCAGGCAAAGAAGGCGGTTAGCAGTAGATTCAGTACAATCAAAAGGAAATGCTTTTACGCTGCATTGCTAACATGTGTGGCTCAGGACTAATATGGGATGTGGAGTTGATCACTAGCTTTGGACCAATGAAGTATGGTACAAAAAAGTGTGTAATAGTAATAAGTGAACTGACCCCTTACCATTTGGAGCCTGGGGTCTAAGATTCAGAATTGTAGGGTCCAACATTATTTATGTATCTATTCCTAAAAGTATTCATATAACACCCTCTCACAAAACATTAGCTTTGTGTACAACAAGATAAAAACATTTTCAAGCAATATGAAGCAATCATGAAAATGACTGGCTGTGCATGGCAGATTTTAAACAACTGCAAAGGCCTGCTAGCATTAAAAAGCATTCAAGAGACTTATTATTATTATTATTATTATTATTATTATTATTATTATTATTCCCTGCCCATCTGGCTGGGTTGCCCCAGCCATTCTGGATGGCTTCCAACACATATAAAAACATGCTAAAATGTCAAACATCTAAAAATGTCTCAAAACAGGGCTGCCTTCAAATGTCTTCTATAAGTGGTGTGTTTCTTTATCTCCTTGATATCTGATGGGAGGGTATTCCACATGGTGGGTGCCACCACCAAGAAGACCCTCTGCCTGGTTTCCTGTAACTTCACTTTTCGCAGTGAGGGAACCTCCAGAAGGCCCTCAGAGCTGGACCTCAGTGTCTGGGCTGAATGATGGGGGTGGAGACACTCCTTCAGATACACAGGGGTGAGGATACCTGCTTGAAGTGTGTTCCACAGTATAGAACTGTCAACACTAAGTGCCCAGCTTCCAGTTAAGACCTGTCAGTGCTCCTCCAGATGATCTCAATGATCAAGACATAAGGACTTAAATGGTCCTTATTGGACCCTAGGAATTGATGCTTTTGAATTATGGTGCTGGAGGAGACTCTTGAGAGTCCCATGGACTGCAAGAAGATCAAACCTATGATTTCCTTAAGGAAATCAGCCCTGAGTGCTCACTGGAAGGACAGGTCCTGAAGCTGAGGCTCCAATACTTTGGCCACCTCATGAGAAGAGAAGACTCCCTGGAAAAGTCCCTGATGTTGGGAAAGATGGAGGGCACTAGGAAAAGGGGACAACAGAGGACGAGATAGTTGGACAGTGTTCTCGAAGCTACCAGCATGAGTTTAACCAAACTACGGGAGGCAGAGGAAGACGGGAGTGCTTGGCGTGCTCTAGTCCATGGGGTCATGAAGAGTCGAACATGACTAAATGACTAAATAACAACAACAAAAGTTGTTCAGGGCTTTGTAGCTCAACTCAAGGACCTTGTTGTGAACTTGGATGAAAACTCTCCTACATCACCATATTTTGAAGCATTTCCAATTGTTTGTGCATGCATGTCCCCAAGGTCCTTCTTGGAATTCTAGCACACATACTGTGTCATCCTTTTTCTACCTTTGGGCTGCATGACATCCTTTCTCTGACCGGCTGCCATCACATGTGCTTTGTTTACAAGAAGTAGATTGGCCTGGAGCCACATGGAGAGGCAAAGTGAGTTCATTTGTTAATATACGTGGAGAAGTTTTAGATATATTTTCCATCTTTACCACTACCCAGCTTGACTTTCTATCCTAACTGAGTATGCACACAGAGAGAGCGTTTTGGGTTCCGAAGTGGGAAGAGGAAGGAGGAAAATCCTATCAGTCTTTGTCAGTACTATGCAAATGACTTCTGCTGAAACAATTTGCAGCCTTTGCTTTGCACACTGTCTCATGTGCACGCCTTTTGCCATGCCAATTTTGTTCCCTGTGGGATTCCAAAGAACTGTGGGCGGTTGCATTTCCTCATTTCTTTAGGCATCATTAGATAAAAAGCTACTGGACAAGGAGAAGAATTGATTACAGTCACTGGCCAATGTGCTGCACAGTTCTGCGGCACAATGAATCCCAGCCAGTACAGTTAGAACAAAGAAGAGCAAGCACAGAAAAGAGCTGATCACTTAACTATGGCCAGATAAATCCACTTCCATAAACTATAACATGAACAATCTTGGGGATCATCTGAATTTCCCAATCCCACTTGTGATAGTTGGGCCCATGGAAGAGTGTTCCACCAACTAAGTTTGACAGCAGACCCTGCAAATGTATGATCTAAAGAAGGACCTAGTGCTTTAAGTACAGGAAGTTTTCTTAGAGGACAAGGCGATCAATGAGTACCAGTCATTATGGCTATGTTCTGCCTCAACTGTCATAGATATTGTGCATCTGCATACAAGTAGTTTGGAACCGCAAGGGATGCGAGTGGCGCTGTGATCTAAACCACAGAGCCTAGGCCTTGCCAATCAGAAGGTCAGCGGTTCAAATCCCTGTGACAGGATGACCTCCCGTTGTTCGGTCCCAGCTCCTGCCAACCTAGCACTTTAAAAGCATGTCAAAGTGCAAGTAGATAAATAGGTACCGCTCCAGCAGGAAGGTAAATGGCGTTTCTGTGCGCTGCTCTGGTTTCACCAGAAGTGGCTTAGCCATGCTGGCCACATGACCCGGAAGCTGTCTGCAGACAAACACCTGCTCCCTCGGCCTATAGAGCGAGATGAGCGCGCAACCCAAGAGTTTTCCACAACTGGACCTAACGGTCGGGGGTACCTTTACCTTTACCTTTTAGTTTGGAATCGCAGGTAGTCAGAGTGCCATTGTGCCAATGCCTGGCTTGCAGGCTTCCCACAAGCAACTGGTCAGTCACTGCGAGAACAGGATACAAAGGTGAAAAAAGGTACAGGACTCCTGGACGGTTAAGTCCGGTCAAAGGTGACTATGGGGTTGTGGTGCTCATCTTGCTTTCAGGCCAAGGGAGCCGACGTTTCTGCCAGCATGACTAAACCTCTTCTGGCACAACAGAACATGGTGACGGAAACCAGAGTGCACGGAAATGACATTTACCTTCCCGCCGCAGCGGTACCTATTTATCTACTTGCACTGGTGTGCTTTCAAACTGCTAGGTTGGCTGAACTAGATGGGCTATTGCCTTTAGTCAGCCGTGTACCTTCGCTCTTTCTTAAACTTCCCAGATGAGAAGTTGTGCCTCTGTTTGCAGAACCGAGAAGGTGAAGAGGCTCTGTTTCCTGTTCGTTTGTTTTTTCTCATTTAAACAGAAGCCGCTCCTCACGTCGGAACCATAAATAAGCAGGGAGGCAATGCCACTTTGCCAGCACTTACATTAAGTGCTCTTCTCTGGAAGCATTTAGTAATTCATTCCTGGAAAATATATTTGAGCAGTCAGGTCTTATACCGGGATTTAATCTTGAACTGAACACACCGCTCAGGGCACATGGGTGCTTATGTAGGTTAGAGGCTCGGTGCCAATAATACGAGGAGGAATGCTGCATTTCCATGGATTTCGGGTGACATTGCCCAATTTCAAGGGAAACTCTTAAGAGTTATGAATGGGTATTTGACACACGGATGTTTTCCAAAGTGAGAATTCCTACAGTATCGAGGAAGTGAGCACATCCCTTTAGCTTCTGAGCTCAGAAAAGAACATTTCATTGCGTAGCGGCACAATAAGTGAGGCAGTGAAGAAGAAGAAGAAGAAGAAGAAGAAGAAGAAGAAGAAGAAGAAGAAGAAGAAGGGGAGGAGGAGGAGTTTGGATTTGATATCCCGCTTTATCACTACCCCAAGGAGTCTCAAAGTGGCTAACATTCTCCCTTCCCTTCCTCCCCCACAACAAACACTCTGTGAGGTGAGCGAGGCTGAGAGACTTCAGAGAAGTGTGACTAGCCCAAGGTCACCCAGCAGCTGCATGTGGAGGAGCAGAGACGCGAACCCAGTTCCCCAGATTACGAGGCTACCGCTCTTAACCACTACACCACACTAGAGCAGTGGAGTGCAACAGAGTCAAGGGACCTTCTCGAGGGATGTTGTACTGCCTTAATTCTGCTCCATGTGTTTTGAGCAAGGGTGCTTGCCAAGCTAAGAATCCTTGCTTTAAATTCTCACCCCATTCCTGGTTACGGAACAGCCTCTCTACAGGAAAATTGGGTACTTCCAGATTAGGGTTGCCACCTCTCTTCTGTCAAAATAAAGGGCGGGGTAGGGCAGGGCGATTTTTAAAAATATGGCCTTGAAATGACTTCAGAACAATCCATTACGATCTATTGCAGCCTAACAGGTTGGCCCCGCTGGAATTTTTCACACGCACATACACAAATGTGTAAATTTGTCTATGCCAGTGGTGGCCAAACTCAGCCCCCAATATGTTTTGGGACTACAATTCCCATCATCCCTGACCACTGGTCCTGCTAGCTAGGGATCATGGGAGTTGTAGGCCAAAAACATCTGGAGGGCTATTACTATTATTACTATTATTATTATTATTATTATTATTATTATTATTATTATTATTCCCTGCCCATCTTCCTGGTTTGCCCCAGCCATTCTGGGTGGCTTCCAGCATATATAAAAACATAATAAAACATTAAAATATTTCCCTATACGGGGCTGCCTTCAGGTGTCTTCTTTCATATATGTTGGAAGCCACCCAGAGTGGCTGGGGCAACACAGTCAGATGGGCGGGGTATAAGTATTATTATTATTAAATAGGATGTCCTTATTTTCATTGAAGAAATGTTGGAGGGTATGATTTCACTGGCCACCGTGAGATCCAGCAAACTCTTCTCATATTCTCATGGAAATTCAACAGAATTTGTGCAGCTAAAAACTGACTCATTAAGTTCCAGCCACCAAAGAGAGCAAGAGGCTTAATAACAATCCATTCTTAAAGGGTAGTTGATATTTTCATTGTCAGAATAGGAATTGATCTGTGCCATCTACTGTCATCCTAATACCCACCAAGCATGACAGGCTATTTTATCACGGAATTTAGGTATGCATCACTTCATTGTTGAAATAATTGTGAGTAATCTGGTTAAGAAAACACTCTTTGCATGCAGGCAGATGTGGACTTAAGGCTTATTGAAAGTGAACTCTTCAAATAGTTTTCACAACATAAAAACCCATTTTTCAAATAATCCCTTCGTGCTGGAAACTGAAGCTTGTTACTCCAAAGAACTTGCTGTCCTTTCGATGACTTCTTCCTTGACAGTTTTTGGACAACAGGTGTATCGAAACCTCTTGGCACCGTCAGCTTTCAAAAAAAATAATAATTCTTGAGCAGCTGCAATATTAACAGGACTTTTTACATTCACAGGCAAGTCCCATTCAGTGTTATGGGATTGCAATAATCAGAAGTGTGGGCAAGATTTTGTTGGGTTCAGGAGCTTGGTCTAAGCCCACCCCCCTCACTGCCCCCATAATCTACCTTTCAGTAATATGCTCTTGGAGTAGGGATGTTGGAGAATTCTGCCAAAACCAGAAACAGGTGTGGAAATTGCTTGTGTTCTCTTATCCATCCCACGTCCAGAAGAGAAATCAAACCAGTATTTGGTGACCAGTATTCACTGTTGTCGGGGACGCGGGTGGCGCTGTGGGTTAAACCATAGAGCCTAGGACTTGCGAATCAGAAGGTCGGTGGTTCGAATCCCCATGACGGAGTGAGCTCCTGTTGTTCAGTCCCAGCTCCTGCCAACCTAGCAGTTCGAAAGCACCTCAAAGTGCAAGTAGATAAATAGGTACCGCTCCGGCGGGAAGGTAAACAGTGTTTCCATGTGCTGCTCTGGTTCACCAGAAGTGGCTTAGTCATGCTGGCCACATGACCAGGAAACTGTATGCCGGCTCCCTTGGCCAATAAAGCGAGATGAGCGAGATGAGAGTCGGTCACGACTGGACCTAATGGTCAGGAGTCCTTTTATTCACTGTTGTCATTGCCTTCAGTCCCCAGATGATATGTAATTGATTATGCTTCTTCCTAATTTGCATTGGGTTCTTTTGTGCTGAAATGGATGGGGTGGAATAGCATAATAGCATCACAACTTCCCATGCTATTTTCTAGGACTGTTGCTCTGCAACAGTCATCCTAATACCCACCAACACAAAATGGAAAATGATGCTGTCATATATGCCTATATCAGAGTGGCTAACCATTAAATAACATGCCAAAATAATAAGGCAGACCATAAGGGAACTGTTATTATGATTTTTTTTCATAATTATGTTGTGTATTATTATGCTGTGTGTTATGTTTTTATCATTATGCAATATAAATTATGTTCTTAATGTTGTACACCAGACTGTGATCTTTGGATAAAGGGTCATATATAAATCACCACCACCATCATCATCACAACAACAACAAGAGCATCAGAAATTACAGCCTGATTCAGATACTATCATAAAAGGGCTGAGAAATATTTAAGTCTTCTTCTCCTAGAACCAAAATGACAGAGGAGTGTGTGTCAAATGTCTCATGGAGATAATTCCAGAGATAAGGTACCACAGCCAAGAAGGTCTCCTCCATTCTTGCCCCCAAGAGGGACTTTGGTAATTTTTCACAATATGGCGCCCTGTGTGACGACATAATTTGGTGTCCCCAAACAGCTCTTCTCAGTTATGGATCTTCTCGATTTTCTGTCCTCTCGGCTCAGCACCCTGTACTGGGGAGCCTTCCGCACCTCCTTAAATCTGGCGCTGTTGACACCTGCCTAGCTTCAGAAAGTCAAACAAAAGGATGTTCATGAATGAATGCAACCCTCAGGTATGAGTCTTCCTTCACAGTGACCAATGAAAGTACCTGAAGCTGGTATTGAAATGAATCTTGGATTCAGCATGGGGAAAGTTGCTTAAATAACCAGTGGCCACATGAGATTGTCTTGTGTAAAGATGGCACGGGATCTCTCTCAAAAGCAAACCCCTGGATGCAAAATACTGCTCTGTGAGAGATCGAAGAAGCTTAGAAATGGAAGGTTTTGGTCGCAGGAGGCTATATTTTTGTCATGGCAAAGCTAGCAGGAAATAAGGCTATACTGGTCTGTTTTCAATGGAACAGGAATTTGGTAATTGCGACATCACAGCGTTCCACAGTTATCCTATACGGAAAAGTTTTCCATATAATCACTTTGTTTTGAAACTGTATTTCCATACATTACGCTCAGTTTAACAAAGTGGAAATTCTAGCTGTTGATTGATTTCACCGAGCGATCTGGCGGCCGGTGTCTGACCTATCTGGCTGCAGAGCCTTGCCGAAAGATGCGAGAGTTGGACACAGTGGTGAGAAAGCTGTATAGGAAGAATCTCTCCACTCATCACTCTCCTCCACAGAGAGCATCTCGTAACTCTGGCTGAACTTGTTACTTTAGGTTCCTTCAAGTGCTTGGTGAATCATCCAGACAGATGGGAAAGGCTTGACAACAGCCTTTTGTCCTCTTAAGGCATCCCTGAATGACAAATTGATTGCTGATGATGGCTTTTGGTCGTGCATCTTTCTCTCAATTCTTTTGTCTCCCATCAGTATTATTTCACTGCTCATTCAAATATGCTATAATCCTCTGCTAAGAGTTTGTCAATGTTATGTAGTGGGAGTGATTTGGAATCCAGAAAGGGAAGATAATCTCAGAGTGTGAAAGGCCCTTGAGAAATGCCACCAGGGCTTCGGTAACTTCCAGCCCACCATCCGGCTGAATTTGGACCAGATAATACAGCTGACTGATTTTCTGGATATCTTAGCACAAAGCGTGTTCTCACTAAAGGAGAGCACGTGTTGCGGATGGGGCCTAGCAAGACACCCCATAGTTGCCAGGCAGGATAAGATAGAGGGGCCTGGCAAGGGATTGGCTGTTTGTGTTGCTGGGGTAAAATTGATGTTGCTAATTTGGGGGTGGGAACAGAGGTTATTTAAACAAGGTTCACAGCAAGCTGCTTTCTCTTTCGATATGGGAACCGGATCACCCGCCCGCCCTCCCTTTTGGGCTTGTGCTTTGACCTTGCTATGCCTGTCATGGGGTCGTCCGCCTTGGTGCGGGGGCCTGGTAGGAATTTTTCCATTTGGCTGATTAGTGTGTGCCATTTGGTTTTTGCCTACTGCGTAGCAAATCGTCACAACTTGTAAGGTTGGCGGTTAGGCATTGGTTTAAATTGGTTGGTGGAGGGGTATGGATTGGCTGTGCCTGCCCCTCCAATGCTGCTGCTGCATGGGAATTCCATTAAAGGAATTCTGGGGCTTACCATCCCCTTGTCCAAACCCCTGGAATCGGGTGCGGGCCGCGTAAGACCCCAAGGAGCAAGCGGGGAGGAACTGAAGGGTCTGTGTCGCAGCCCCAGTTGCCCTGCTCTTGTTCCTCCACACTGACACTCACTGGAATCCGGGAGTCAGTGCTGTCCCCCAAGGCGGGGGGGGGGGGCAGCTAGTCATAACCAATGCCTAAGCAACCACTCACAATTTGTATGTTTAATAAAGTTGTGGCCAAAATTATGCCAAAAACCTTAAACAAAAATTTATGAGTGATGTGTGAGTTATTGGGGTAGGGGTGTTTTGGGGGACCTCAGCACGCAACTGTGCACTAGGATACCACTTCATACCCCTTGGGCCTCCATCGTCAAAACTGGATCATTCAGCACTGCAAGACTGCAAGCCTTGATCCTTTTCAGCGTGGGGAACACTGTAAAGTAAAAAGGTAAAGGGACCCCTGACCATTAGGTCCAGTCGTGACTGACTCTGGGGTTGCTGTGCTCATCTCACTTTATTGGCCGAGGAGCTTCCTGGTACAGCTTCTGGGTCATGTGGCCAGCATGACTAAGCTGCTTCTGGCAAACCAGAGCAGCGCACGGAAACGCCGTTTACCTTCCCGCTGGAGCGGTACCTATTTATCTACTTGCACTTTGACGTGCTTTTGAACTGCTAGGTTGGCAGGAGCAGGGACCGAGCAATGGGAGCTCACCCCGTCATGGGGATTTGAACCGCTGACCTTCTGATCGGCAAGCCCTAGGCTCTGTGGTTTAGACCACAGCACCACCCGCATCCCTTCTACACTGTTAAGTACAGTGATTTAAATCACTGAAATTGTAAATGCTCGGTATGCATTGCAATGTGTTTAAATTTGATTGGTTGGTAACTGAGTTCGAGAGAGTTACCTAGCAGTTCTCATGTGACTGCCTAACGTTGGTCACATGGGGAGATATCTAGTGAAAGAGAGACTCCATTTTATGTGAAGCAAGATGACTGTGTTTTAGGATCCACTGTGAACACTGCTAAGTGGAATAGAGTGTCAGTGTGCTTCCTCTTTGCTCGAAAGAAAGAGATCAAAGCTGTAAGGAGAAGGCAAGAGTGGAAATCTCTCATAGGAGCTGCAAGGCATGGCCTAATTGAAATATGGAAGACTGAGTGCTGAGCTCTGGAAAATACAGAAGTTAGAAGATGAGACTAAGCACACAAAAACGTTGTGGGTGCTGGGGCTTCCAGGGTCCCTTATAGTAGGCGCCACTGTTGGAGGGTATGGCAGAATGTCCCTGTTTTCCATGGGGAAACATTGGAGGGTATGTTATGTAACTCCCAAACCAAAGGCATATGTAACTATACAACCTTTGGAACACATCTGAAAGCAGTTCTGTATAGTGAATTTTTTTAAAATGTTTTACTATGTTTTTATATATGTTGGAAGCTGCCCAGAGTGGCTGGGGCAGATGGGTGGGGTATAAATAAATAAATAAATAAATAAATAAATAAATAGGATGTCCCTATTTTCATCGGAGAAATGTTGGGGGTTATGAAGATTGAAGGTTGGGTGTGCAGTCCTGGCATGCAACTTGGAGACTTGTTTAAAAACCGTTCAATGGAGGAGAGACGGAGCCAGTGCAAACAGGAACTGAGCAGGGAGAGCGAAGTTTCTCCTGCTCTGTGGGGTTGGTTTTTTTTAGGGAATATTATATTGAAATCTTTCACAGTCACCATAGGAGGTAATGGCAGGCAGACTGGGTGCTTGTGGGTACCCTGTTGGTAACCCCTGAATTACACCACCAGCTACTCAAATGAAGTTACAGCTCCACACAGGGAGCTCATCCAAATATTATTTCAGTAGAGCGTGTATTCAACCATCATATCCTTAGTCTCTCTCCATCTCATTTTCCTAACAGAGTATTTTGGTCTACGATGCTCTCCTTTGTCAGCTTACAATCAACTGGATAGTGTTTACTCTGATTGGAACAGAAGCAAACCTGAAGTTTCCATTGCACGCTTTGTGCATTATTGATCATTCATGTGTGTGGCTGAGCCTTTGATAGCAGCTTTTATCTTTTTTTCAATCTAGAGTCTCGCTGCAACAGGAATTAACAGCAAAACACAGACATAGGCAACATAAGCGCTTGTCTGGGTCTTTTCCTAGCCATTTGATGCAAGTGAAATTGAGCACCATAATATTTACTATACACCATTTCTAGCACTAAAAGTGGCTCTCCAAAAAATAAAAAATAAACCCCGGCTTTCTGAGATGATTCACGGTTTATTTCTAGCATAGTTATTTGTTAAGCGAGCATCCACTCAGGTTGCAACAAATGGCAAGAATAAAAGCACCAAGCATCGTAGAAGTGCTACAAAGCAGATCTACTACAAAGATTTGACTGGTTCACCAACGCATTTAAGTAATTTTAGCCACTTAATATTACATATTAGGGCTATGCACCAGATTTGGTTGAGACCTGAGCAAAACCGGGCCTGTTCAGAGGGATTTGGGCATTGGCTGAGTAGGGATGAGACTACCATGGATTGCTGGGTCAGGCTGGGTGGCCTAGAGTGATCTGCGGCTCTCAGAGGGCAGGACAGGAGGCAGTAAGACCCATGAAAAGGCCAAGCATAATTCTGGTTGCATCTTTCCTTGAGAAGGTTGAAGCTTGATGTCACCCAACTCTTCCTCCTACCTGGTACCCCGTCCCTGAAGCAGCAGCATCAGGATCCTGGTTTACAGGGTGCTCATTCCCAAGGGCCACATGACCCAGAAAGCTTTCTATGGAAAAACGCTGACTCCCTTGGCCTGAAAGTGAGATGAGTGGTACAACCCCCTAGTTGCCTTTGACTGGACTTAACTGTCCAGGGGTCCTTTACCTTTACCTTTTTTTTTACACCTTTGCATTCGTCCTTTGTTCACCCCACAACTTCCCCTCCATTTCCCCATTGGTTTCCTCACCAGAATACATCTGGGCACAACAGAGCACTTGAACCTACTTCAATTGTGCAAGCCACACAAAGCCATTTCCGATTCAAGAGGAGAGGGGGTTGAGGGCAGGAATCCTCCCTCACCCTCACGCGGGGGCTAGCCTTTGCCCCCGCGAGAGCAGGGAATCCCCAGGCGTGTCGGCAATCCGGCCCACCAATCAGCGGGCCGGGGAGGCGTGGTCTAGCCTATTTAAGGCTAGGCACGCCCGGGGACCGCCCTCTTCTTCCCTTCCAGCTGAGCGGGTCGTTTCCCATCCCACCCACCCTTTAGGCTAGGTTGCGTTGACCTTGCTATGGACTTCGGTTGGTCGCCGCAAGGGGCCTGGTAGGAATTTTTCCAAGTTGGCACTCTTCGAGCCTTTTGGTTTTTTCGCCTACCTCGTAGCAAACGTCACAACTTTGGTGTTGGCGGTTAGGCATTGGCAGGGGTCAATTGTTATGCAAATGAAGGGGGAAGGAAAAGCCATCACCTTCCCCAAGGATAAGGGTAGTCTGGTAGAGGACTCCGGGGGGCGTTGCCTTGTCCGAAACCTTGGGAGGTAAGGGCCGCCGGCACGCCCCAGAGCGGTGACACCCGCTGGGATCCTAGTTGGCGTACTTCAACAGGACTCCCACGGCTTGTGGACAACCCTTCCCGGTCCCCATGCCGGGTAGTCGTTAGGAGCCAATGCCTAAGGCCAATACCTTTCAATTCTGTAATCAATAAAGTTGTGGCCTTTTCATGCCCATTAACCTTAAATACTGTGTCTAGTGTCTTTATTTCACATGGGGGAGGAGCCTTGCCACGCAATGGAATCCCTCTGGCAAAACAGTGACCATCTAGAGGCACCCTTAGATGTTCCATAGATGCTCCATATAGATGAGGCAAGGGGCAGAGTTGGATTTAGGTCAATGCAGCTGTCAACAACCTCAGATATGCAGATGACACAACCTTGATGGCAGAAAGTGAGGAGGAATTAAAGAACCTTTTAATGAGGGTGAAAGAGGAGAGTGCAAAATATGGTCTGAAGCTCAACATCAAAAAAACTAAGATCATGGCCACTGGTCCCATCACCTCCTGGCAAATAGATGGGGAAGAAATGGAGGCAGTGAGAGATTTTACTTTCTTGGGCTCCATGATCACTGCAGATGGTGAAGCCAGTCACGAAATTAAAAGATGCCTGCTTCTTGGGAGAAAAACGATGACAAACCTAGACAGCATCTTAAAAAGCAGAGACATCACCTTGCCAACAAAGGTCCGTATAGTAAAAACTATGGTTTTCCTAGTAGTGATGTATGGAAGTGAGAGCTGGACCATAAAGAAGGCTGATCGCCAAAGAATTGATGCTTTTGAATTATGGTGCTGGAGGAGACTCTTGAGAGTCCCGTGGACTGCAAGAAGATCAAACCTATCCATTCTGAAGTAAATCAGCCCTGAGTGCTCACTGGAAGGACAGATCGTGAAGCTGAGGCTCCAATACTTTGGCCACCTCATGAGAACAAAAGGCTCCCTTGAAAAGACCCAGATGTTGGGAAAGATTGAGGGCACAAGGAGAAGTGGATGACAGAGAACAAGCTGGAAGGACAGTGTTCTTGAAGCTACTAACATAAGTTTGACCAAACTGCGGGAGGCAGTGGAAGACAGGAGTGTCTGGCACACTCTGTTCCATGGGGTCACGAAGAGTCGGACATGACTAAATGACTAAACAACAACAACATATATGTTGGAAGCCACCCAGAGTGGGAGGGGCAACCCAGTCAGAGAAACAAGGAATGATGATGATGATGATGAAATGGGACATCCCTATTTTCATTGAATAAATGTTGGAGATTATGAGCGTATACATGGCTCCTGAAAACTATGTCTACAGTGACAGGAAAACCAGGCCTGGTGTTTGCAAGGGTGGTGGAGTTGGTTTTCTACTGTTACATGCCTGTGGCTTGTGGTATGTTTTAAGCTTGATGCCCCAAAGTTTGAACCAGCTGCCTGCGCCGCAAAAAGATATATGCTTCTACCAACTATCCTAAAGTCTGTGGCAGGATCAAAGGAACAGTCAGCTGCTTGGAATTTGGTTTGTAAACCTTACCTTAGCTCCCTGCTTTTCATGTCTCTTCAGCTGTTTGCATTGTCTCCAGCAACTGTTCATTTGTTTCACAATGAAAGTCCTTGGTTGGGGGGGGGGGCAGGCTGTTTGCTGAGGGCCCTGCCTCGAAACACAATGTTAACTTCTCATTTGATTGGACCAGCAAAATACTTCATGCCCATAAATAAAAGCCAACAGCTGGGTCAAAGCGCTTACTTTTCAATAGTCTTCTTTCGGGATCACTAACCAAAAAGGTACTCAATTATGCCCGCTCGAGTAGGTTTTGTTGAATGGCTGCCACATCAGAAATACATTACGGAACGAGAATACCTATGAAGTGGAAGCTAGCAGTTGAGCCACATTTTTCTGTGAATCACTCATCCCAGAATTTTAAAACCTCACACTTTCCTTGTTCCGAAGGGAGAAGAAGAAGGTATTTACAGCAGTCACAAAAACTCAGAAGCATGTTTGCTGAATGGAATGGAAGAAGAGAAATGCACTTGTGGATTAAAAAAGGGCAAGGTTGTATTTACAAATAGTAGAAATCATGGTATATGTGTATATTGTATTGTATTTTAATATTCTATTGGAAGCCGCCCAGAGTGGCTGGGGAAACCCAGCCAGATGGGTGGGGTATAAATTATTATTATTATTATTATTATTATTATTATTATTATTATTATTATTATGTCTGCATTTGCAGTGGTATCTCAGGTTACATACGCTTCAGGTTAAAGACTCTGCTAACCCAGAAATAGTGCTTCAGGTTAAGAACTTTACTTCAGGATGAGAACAGAAATTGTGCTCCAGCGGTGCAGCGGCAGCAGGAGGCCCCATTAGCTAAAGTGGTGCTTCAGGTTAAGAACAGTTTCGGGTTAAGAACGGACCTCCAGAACGAATTAAGTACTTAACCCAAGGTACCACTGTATTATTTATTATTTTATTTATTGAATTTACGTAAATAAATGTTTATATCAACGGCTGCATTGCAAATGACCACTGTCACATACCCTCCAACATTTCTCCCATGAAAATAGGGATGCCCCATTCCAGCATGATAATTTTGCTATTTATACCCCCACTGGGTTGCCCCAACCACTTTGGGCAGCTTCCAACATATAGAGAAACACAATAAAACATTAAACATTTTTAAAAAATCTTCCCTATACAGATTGCCTTCAGACAGCTTGGGGGTCAGATAACTCCATACCCTCCAACATTTCTCCAATGAAAATAGGGGCATCCTATGGAAAAGTGGGACTTTCCAGGATCAAATCAGAAACTGGGATGGCCTCTCTAAATCAGAGACGTCCCTGGAAAATAGGGACACTTGGAGGGCCTGCTGCCTTTATTGTCTACATCAAGGTTTCCTAAACCTGGATCTCCAGGTATTTTTTAGATTACAAATCCCAGCATCCCTAGCTAGAAGGACCACTGGTCAGGGATGATGGGAACTGTAGTCCAAAAATGGGTGGAGACCTAAGTTTGGGAAACCCTGGTCTACATCATCCCACTCACCAAAACAACAACAATAACCACACACTATGTATCTTTAATTCAGCATAGCTCTCCATGAAGTCCATGAAGGCATATGCTATACAGCAGTACCTTGGTTTGCAAACAGTCTGGTTTGCATACGTTTTGGATAACAAACACGCGAAACTTGGAAGTGCGTGTCCTGGTTTGCGAACATTTTTTGGATTACAACCCTTTTTTTTTTTTTGGATTACAATTTTTATTTTTATTTTTTGGGGAGGCCCCATTGGCGAAAGCTCACCTTGGGTTACAACCTGTTTTGTTTTACAAACAGACCTCCAGAATGGATTATGGTTGTAAACCAAGGTACCACTGTATAAGAATAACATTGTTATTTTGAAAAACTCTGCTGTTTTCGCTACAACATGCCTACATGAATACCCTTCTAGAAATCAAGGGTGTTGAGAAACTATAAAATGGCACACACTGGAAGCTTGGGTAGGTATTTGGTGGCTGAATAGAGGCAGACAAAGAGGCTGGGTTGACCTAGGGCCACTTTATTTAAGATTAAACCCCAAAAAAGCCCTCTGCAGAGGAAAAAGCTTGGTAGGGACATGTGAAAGGGCCTCCTAGGTGGCTGCTCCTAGATTTTGGAACTCCTTCCCTAGAGAAGCTATACCAGCTCCCTTCTTTTGTCCTTCCACACAGTTTAGAATTCACAATATTAATCCAAAGAGTCATGTTTGCAATTCCAGCAGTGTTGGAAAAATATTTATTTATTTCATAAAATGTATATACCACTTGTTCCAACAGGGTTGTCTTATGTTTTTACTGCATAAGTGCACTATTATTTTTAAATGGCTTGCCCTTAGCCTGGCTGGGATGAGCCCTTCCACCATAAAACACTGCAGCTGAGAACAGCGTAGGATACAGCAGCTGTCTTCACATTCAGGAATCGGGTCCAAAATACATCAATCTATATAGTTTGGCCAGGGGTGGAGGGAGGAATTGACTGAACACCTTCTAAACAGATGACAGCGGGAAGCAGATTTTAGGGTCAATCCCAAAGGTGTTTTTAATAGGTGACAAGATGTGATCTATGGGGAATTGCCAGTGATAAAAAGCTGAGGAGATTTCAAAACCATCTGGAATAATAAATCAGCAGATAAAACATCAAAACACACAGAAGAAGCCCTCTTAGATAATGGGGGGGGGGGGAAGCAACCTGTCTTGCAGGGGAATTCACAGCTCTGCCTTTTGTACTGTTCTACAGAAGTGTTCCCCCCATGGGAACTAAACGTGTGCATTCTCGGAAATATTTCCTTTTTCTTGAAAAATGTCAGTCCTGATCTTATTTTTGCCATTTACATTGGCAGCATTCTTATTTCATACTTTTAAAGCCTTCCTGTTGCAATGCTTTGCTCCTTTTCAATATGTATATATAAAAAACTGAAATGGTGCATTTTTAACATTGTATATACAGTGGTACCTCAGTTTTCGAATGTCTCCATTGTCAAACATTTTGGTTTTCGAACACTGTAAACCCGGAAGTAAATGTTTCAGCTATTGAACGTGCCTCGGAAGGCAAACATGCCACACAACTTCCCTATTGAATTTTCCCTATTGAGGATTCCATACTGAGTTTTCAGTTTTCGAACGTTTCGGAACTTGAACGGTCTTCCTTCGAAAACCAAGGTCTATTATATATGATGTCTCAATACGACCCCGCTTTTCACTTAGGATGCATTCCAACTGTACCTTAAATGATTAGCAGAACAATCCCATGCAACAGAGGTGGGGGATATTTTTTTAGCCCAAAGTCCACATAAACTTCTGGGCAGTTATCTGAGGGCTGGGTGCCAATGGTCAGTGGAACCAAAGGGTTAAAAACATAGGTCCATTTTGCATGTTCATGGTAGTCAGGTTTCTACATTTCTAATTGGTTTCCATTTGGTTGTGTATTTTTTTGATGTGGTTTATTTATTGTTTATGACTTTTGTAATTATGTGAATCTTGCCATATTGTAAGCCACCCTGAGAATTGTTTTTAACTGTGGAAAGGCGACATACAAATAAAATGATGATGATGGTAAAGGTAAAGGGACCCCTGACCATAAGGTCCAGTCATGACCGACTCTGGGTTTGCCGCGCTCATCTCGCTTTATTGGCCGAGGGAGCCAGCGTACAGCTTCTGGGTCATGTGGCCAGCATGACTAAGCCGCTCTGGCGAACCAGAGCAGCGCACGGAAACGCCGTTTACCTTCCTGCCAGAGCGGTACCTATTTATCTACTTGCACTTTGACGTGCTTTCGAACTGCTAAGTTTGCAGGAGCAGGGACTGAGCAACGGAAGCTCACCCCATCACGGGGATTCGAACCGCTGACCTTCTGATTGGCAAGTCCTAGGCTCTGTGGTTTAACCCACAGCACCACCCGCATACCTGATGATGATGATACATAAACTCAAATTTATGAGTAAGGAGTATTATTCAAGTAAGGCAAAAATACCCAGGAAGTGAAACAGGGACATTGAGGGGTATGGCCTGGGGAGAGGTGCAAAACAACCCCAGGGGAACATAGACCTATTGAGGTCCCTATCCTTGCTCGACATCAGAAACATACCACTGACACATCAGTGGAACAGCCGCTGTATCTAATATGTGATCAGAGTAGGAGGGAGAAATGTTAGCAATCCCTGCATATCCACATGGAAATAGGGTCATTCTGTTCTAAAGCAATAGCATGTCCCTATTTTCAGGTTGCGCCCTTGGACAGCTTTCAAAATTGACTTGAAAACCAGCCCCGGTTTACAGCTCTTGAGAGTAAAAAAAACGGGCAGGCGGAACTATATTGTACAAGTGAATATTGCATAATACTTGCCTCGTCCTTACACTGATTTCTATTTTCAGTGGATTTAATATTCAGTTCACCAGCGGCATCTTCAAGATGCCTCTCTGGGAATCTACAAAGCCTCACAATTGCCATGCTAAGAAGTCTACCGGTTGCACATGACTTAAGCGATACTGCTTTCAGTTTTCAGGATGACGAAATGTTTGTGGACAGAAACCTCATGTTATCTCTGAAACTAAATCAGTAGAGTTGTTTTGGACTAGTGGAGCTGTTGGATTCTTTGAGTTCCCTGCCTCTCTCTGATGTGGTCCCCTGCTCTTCAACAGGTGAGGAATCCGCATGTCCATGCTTGGTTTCCAGATGGATCTCAGCCCCGCCCAGGCTCCTTATTCTTGGTAACTCCTTTCACAATCACACCTCCACAATATCCTGGAAATTCTGGCACAAGGCTGATGGGGAAAATAATTTCGTAAAACTGTTTAGATGATTTCATTTTCTTTTGAGCCTGTGGCCTAGCTAAACTTAAATGCCCTATGCCTGCCTAGTACGTTTACAGGTACCGTATGTAGCAAAACACTGAAAAGAATAAACTGTTGGGATCTATGGCAGCCATTGTATTCACTCGTTCATTATTTTATTTTTTGAATTCATATACCGCCCTATACCCGGAGGTCTCAGGGCGGTTCACAGAACAAAATCAAAATATAAAACCACAAAATGCATAATCAAAATAAAAACCACAACCAAATAATGCTCCCCCCCAAAAAACACATTTCAAAAGGGTGTATGCATGAGAAGAGAATCAACTAGGCATGGCAATTATGATTGCCCTTAATTTTTTTGTAGATAGATGAAGGAGGATACTGGGAGACATTTAAGGAATAGGAAAATCAGTCAAGGTCTTAATCAAGATAATCCCTGGAAAATGATTATATGTAACCACATGATATTATGATGAGGGCTGATCTGAAGAACTAAATGATTTTGATTGGTTCAGGATGATGACATTGGGTGGCACTTATTAAGATTGCTGTGATCTTTTGAGTGGTGAGTAGAAATCACATGTGTAATCTGGAAATGTATAAGAAACATTGTTTTGGATGTGGTTCCTTGCAGCCTCCTCCTTATTTTTGAGGCTGCCCCTATGTGCATTTGTACAGTGGTACCTCAGGTTACAAACACCTCGGGTTACAAACACTTCAGGTTACAGACTCCACTAACCTGGAAGTAGTACCTCGGGTTAAGAACTTTACCTCAGGATGAGAACAGAAATTGCGTAGCGGCAGTGGGAAGCCCCATTAGCTAAAGTGGTACCTCAGGTTAAGAACGGTTTCAGGTTAAGAACGGACCTCCGGAACGAATTAAGTTCATAACCAGAGGTACCACTGTATTTCAATAAAGGTCTGTATTTTCTCTTAGAGTCATCCCTTGTTTGGATTCTGACAGAAATCTTCACAGCTTTGGAGGATAAATTGAATACCCCTCCAGCATCCTGTTCTTCTCTTTCTCAGGTTGTTCTTCAATTTGGACTGATTTGTGATGCTTCTAAGATTAAGACTTCAAAATTCTCTGCAAAAGGTAAACCTCAAGCTTGCCATTTAAGGAAAACAGAGAGGGAAGAGGAAAAATGTTTTTTTGTGACTACAGATCTAGCTTCTACGTAGAACATAGAATCTTTCCATTTCAGCTTCCTTGAATTGCTCTACATTCTATCATCACGAGAGAAGAAGGAAAACATGGGGTTCATCTTTTTCGAAGCTGTGCGTAATATGTTGATGTCTTCATGGAGCTATCCGCCATGATCTCTGGAACGCATTCCTCTTGACACAGCTTATTTTCAGAATTTTAAATATTTTTCATGAGTACTGGCTATTCTGAATAATGTTCATCTCTCTCCCCTCCCTTTGCACATTTTAAACATGTGTCTGAAACTGCCTTTAAGGCTTTTTATTGCCACAACTCCCTTTTTAATAGCAGTTCACAGCTCAGTTCTTCAGCTCAGTTCTTCAGCTCAGTTCTTCAGCTCAGTTCTTCAGCTCAGTTGCTATTGCTTTTGCGGTGAGAAAGCCACTTCCGACATCAGGAGGAGGTGGTGTTGTGGGCTTCATGTCCCCAACACGCACGGAGGCTGGCTTCCAGCCCCCACACGATCAGGGGGATCCTCAGGCCGTGATATCCCCTGAGCCAGCCAATTGGCTGGCTTGGGGTGTTTGGCTTGCCTCGTTTCAGGCAAGCGCGGCCCCGGGATCTCCCTCTCTGGTCCACACAGCTGATGTGGTTTCCCACTCACCCGCCCTTTAAGGTTACCCTTCTTTTTCTTTTTCTTTTTTAAGGTTCCCCTTCTGACCTTGCTATGGACTTCCGTTGGTTGCTGTCAAGGGGCCTGGTAGGAATTTTTTCCACTTGGCAAATTGGCACCGGCCATGTGGTTTTTCGCCTACCTCGTAGCAAATCGTCACAACTTTGGTTTTGGCAGTTAGGCATTGGTCGGGGTATTGTTATGTAGATGTGTTGGGGGGGGAGGAACGCCATCACCTCCCACAAATATTGAAGGGTAGTCTGGTAAAGGATTCTGGGGGGCATTGCCTCGTCCGAAGCCTATGGAGATGAGGGCCTAAGGCACGCCCCCGAGCGGTGACCCCGGGGGAGCTCCTAGTTGATGTACATCAGCAGGACTCCCCCTACTGGTGGTTAACCCTTCATGCAATCAGGCTGAATCCGGTTAGTCGATAGGACCAATGCCTAAGCCAATACCGCTCAATTCCTGCAATCAATAAAGCTGTGGCCTTTTCCACCCATTAACCTTAAATACTGTGTCCTGTGTCTTTATTTCCAAGGGGGGAGGCGGGACTCGCCACGCAATCCGTTTCGCGCAACATCAGCTCTGTTGCTATTGCGGCGAGAAACCAATTCCCGCCTATGTGTGTCGTGGGTGAAACGGGGATTAAAAATAAAGTGTGGCACAAGCTCGGAATTTACCGAGCCTGTCCTAAATGCAGTCGATGGCAGCTAGCCCAACATTATCTTGAGCTGGTTCTGACCAGAGGCTTTAAAAATGGTCCAAGAGGAGTTGTTACGGTGAAGCCAAATCCAGCTGATACATACTTGTTGCCTTGCCACAGTTCAACCTCTGTGCCACAGGGGAATGTAAAGTGTGCCTGAAATGTAAGAGCGGAAAAAGGGGGGGTGGGAAGGTAAGAAAAGATGAGAGAAGACAGCTGCACAGCAAGCAACGTGAAGCGAGGCAGCAGCAGAAAATAAAAGCAGAAATCCCCACAGCGCAACCTTAGAAATATAAAATAGAATCCAAAGAAATGGCACACACACATGAGAGGAGGCAGTAAATGCAGGTTGCTTGTTGTATGTTAAAGTAGACAGGAGTCAGGCTAAGGAATGATATTTTAATGGGCCCCCCTTTGTTATCTGGCTTTTAATAATTTTTGAACTGCTTCTGTATTTTATGCAGTTGCTAAGTCACTTTGAGACATCTTTTCATATACAGTGGGACCTCGGGTTACAGACGCTTCAGGTTACAGATGCTTCAGGTTGCAGACTCCGCTAACCCAGAAATAGAACCTCGGGTTAAGAACTTTGCTTCAGGATGAGAACGGGAAATCGCACAAGAGCAGCGGGAGACCCCATTAGCTAAAGTGGTACCAAAGGTTAAGAACAGTTTCAGGTTAAGAACGGACCTCCGGAATGAATTAAGTTCTTAACACGAGGTACCACTGTACAATGGTACCTTAGTTGTCAAACTTAATCCATTCCGGGAGTCCGTTCAACTCCCGGAGCCATTTGAAAACCAAGACGCGGCTTTCGATTGGCTGCAGGAGCTCCTGCACTCAATCAGAAGCTGCAAAAGCCACGTCGGATGTTCAACTTCCGAAAAACGTTTGCAAACCGGAACACTCACTTCTGGGTTTGCAGCGTTTGGGAGCCAAGCTGTTCGACAATCCAGGTACCAGTGTACAGTGGCAAATAAATGCAAATGATGGTGATTATACCTCTTTTGAACAACTCACCTTTAATAGTAACATCTCTTGATTGATTGATATCCTATCTTTTTCTTCAAGAAGTACAAGGCTGTCCTCCTTGTCATTTAATCCGTGTGAGGTATGTTAGGCAGTCAATGGCCAAAGCAGTCACCTAGTGAATTTCATGACTGAGTGAGGATTCGAATCCGGATCTCCCAGGTCCTAGTCCAACCCTCCAACCACTGCCACCAGCTCTCAGTGTAGCCATAGGAGCAGCCACAGCCAAAACATCAAGAGAAACTTGAGATGCACACAACACTCTCTCATATATGCTTGTCCCTTCATTGGACCTCGTAGGATTGGGGGAGAAATTCAGTTCAGTTTGCAGTGAAAGCCCAACTCGACCTAATACATGAACCGAAGACACAGCTGTCCATTGAAATTCACATTGCTCTGAATTTTGCAATGTAATTGCCCAAGCAAGGACTGGGTATTAAAGTGTCTAGACAAATGCACATACTGGTAAAAAGAGCAAACACAAATGCATTATACTGGGGAAAGTTGCTTTGAAAAAAAATACGTATATTTTAAAAATCGCAGATGAATATTTGGAGAGATTAGTGTTCACAATCTGCTGAATTTTCATGAAGAGTTCTTTCTTTCTTTCTTCCTTTCTTCCTTTCTTTCTTTCTTTCTTAGGTTTGAACAACAAGAAACTGATATAAATCAAAACTGACATATTTACCCATCGCTAGATCTTAGCCACTGTCTGCTCATAAGAGTTACTGCAACCAACCTGAGCGCTGAGTGTTCAGTGGAATATTGATTCTTGCTTTCACTGAAGTTCACCTTAGTACAGCGAACGCCAGTTTGAAACCTCGCCAGTTCGTGAGAGGACACTCCTGCATGTTATATATATGGCCCAGAAGCATCAGTTTTGCGACTGTGGTTAGAATTTGCCGAGAAGAAATACAGAGACAGAGAAACAGAGACAGAAAGGCCTTATTCTACCTAAACAGTGTACGAACTGAAATAACCTTTCTGTATTCCTTTCAGCTGGGCTTCCCCCAAGAATTCAGCAGCCCTGGTGTCTGCTAAGAAACTGTGCTCCTTCCAGACTCCTTCAATTTTCCTATTTTCAAGCCAAGTTGGATTTGTGTGTCGTAAGTACAGCATAGACTTTCAATCTCTTTAATTTTTCTTCCATATACATGGTCCAACATCAGCCTGATGACTTAAGTGGCGGTTTTCTCCCTCCTCCCTCCCAAAAACAGAGCCTTTATTTGAACAACAGTATCTCTTTCTTTAGCATATTCATCCAAAGTGACTGCTAATGCCTGTCGTCTGTTGCCTTACACATTATTGGTACTTTGCATTTATTATAATAATAATAATAATAATAATAATAATAATAATAATATTTTACTTATATCCCACCCTCCGCAGCTGAAGCCGGGCTCAGAGCAGCTAACAACAGTAAAATAATACAGCATTCTAAAATCAATTCATTATAACATCAGTTCAAATCAAATTAATGGCAACCATTGGGCTAGAGTTCTGTGAGGATTACCAAAGGAGGGGGTCAGACTGTGCCTTGGCCAAAGGCCTGGTGGAACAGCTCTGTCTTGCAGGCCCTGCGGAAAGATGTCAAGTCCCGCAGGGCCCTAGTCTCTTGTGACAGAGCCTTCCACCAGATCGGAGCCACAACCGAAAAAGCCCTGGCTCTGGTTGAGGCCAGCCTAACCTCCCTGTGGCCTGGGACCTCCAATATGTTTTTGTTTGAAGGCCGTAAGGTCCTCCGTGGGACAAACCAGGAGAGGCGGGCCCGTAGGTATGAGGGTCCTAGGCCGTATAGGGCTTTCAAGGTTAAAACCAGCACTTTAAACCTGATCCTGTACTCCACCGGGAGCCAGTGCAGTTGGTATAGCACTGGGTGAATGTGATCCCGCAGCGAGGACCCAGTAAGGAGTCTCACCATGGCATTCTGCAACCGCTGGAGTTTCTGCTTCAGTCTCAAGGGCAGCCCACGTAGAGTGAGTTACAATAATCCAGTCTGGAGGTGACCGTTGAGTGGATCACAGTGGCTAGGTCACTCCCTGAGTATAACATCTAGATACATTCAATCACTTGAGAACACCAGAAACACGATTTCTCATAACAAATTTGTTGGTCTGTTATCATTAGGCAAGGTGAGGTGGTCATCTCAGAGGTTGGGGAGTAGGGGCAGAATATTGGAAAACAGAGTTGTGTGTGTTACACACCTACCCCACACCCCTTTAAGGTATCACACAGACTTCAGTTGCAGGTACAAAGGGATCTCCTCAACCTGATTGTGTCCATAAATGCATTTGTGTTCCATATGGGGAATTCCCGTATGGTGGCTCCCCTCTAAATATGCCAAGGGCGTCTGTTTGAACCTTAGTTCCACAAATGACCTATGTGGTTGTGGGAAAGTCAGTGTCTCAAGGTCATGGGGCCTTGCGTGGTTGATCTTGATTTGAAGGTACCAAATAAAATAATGGGCAGCTATAGTGGATGTTTTATCTTGATTGGCGTCCTGATCGAAGATCCGATTTCTGAGGTCACATGAACTGAGGGCTAAATGTTTCTCGATTTGGAGATTGTAAGCCCTAAGCTTATTGTGATTCAAGGACCCACCACCCGCTTGGGGATAAGAAAGACACATGGAAACAGTATATTAGGTTAATGGGCTAAAAAAGGCCACAACTTTATTGATTACAGCATGTGAGAGGTATTGGCTTAGGTACTGGATAAAACAACAGAGCGTGACTCCACCCCCTCAGGGAGGGGTGAGCCTAACAAGGGTTAACCACCAGTGGGAGGAGCCTGTTGATGCAAATACAACTGAAAGCTCTCCCTGATGTCACCAGGGGTCGTGCCATGGCCCAAGCCACCAGCAAGGGCGTCGGACAGGATCCACAACTGCCGGATTCCTTTACCGGAATACCCATAAAGTGGAGGGGTAGGCAATGGCCACACCCTGCCCTCCAATACACAACCATATTCCAATGCCTAACCGCCAATACCTAAAAGTTGTGATGATTTGCTACGAGGTAGGCGAAAAACCAAGTAGCCGGTGCCAATTTGCCAGTTGGATAAAAATTCCTACCAGGCCCCTTGGACAACCAAGGCGACCAACCACAGGTCCATAGCAATGTCAAGAGCCAAGCAGTGAACTAAAGGGAGGGTGGGTGGGTGATCCGACGAAAACCAGCAGTGGAATGAAAGGGAAGTGCTGCCGCAGCCATGTTTGAGCGGCAAAACCCCGCCCCAAGCCTCCACCTGGTTGGTTGGCTACCTGGAGGTGTGGCGCGGCAGCCAGGCCAGCTGGGCAGGGGGCTGGAACGCCCCCTGCCAATGCGGGAAACGGCTCCTGCTGACAACTACTCCCCTCTGTAAGGAGGAGAGGCTTTGTGACAGTTTTGCGCCCAGCCACCTGCTCTGAATGCAGAAGGTCTTGGGTTCCATCCATAGCACCTCCAGGTGGGAGTGGGAGGGAACCCACTCTAGAACGCTGGAGAACCACTGTCAGTCATTGTAGACAATGGTGAACTAGATGGGTCAATGGCTTGAGCCAGTATCAAGCAGCCTTCTAGGTTATGTTATCAGAGAACAAAATGTCTTGGGCCTGTTCAGAAAGTGTGGTGGTTCTCTCTCAATCTCTCTCTAAATTTTTATTTCTACTTTTCATATATATATAGACATTTCTTTGATTTTACAGCTGTTTTGACATCTTAAAACTTGACTTCCTTCCCCCTCTTTCTGCTGTGTTTTAAATTTCTTTTTAATATCTTCTGCATATCCAACTTAACTTACTCATTTGCTTATCTTCTTTAAATATATACTCTTATGTAACTGCAGGTTATTGCAATATTCATGGCAGTGTTTTTTATCTTGTCTGTAAATATTCAATTAACTATTTCCATTATTTGATAAAAAGTTTGTTATCTTGATTTCTTATTCTCCCGGTAAGTTTCGCCATTTCTGCATATTCCGTAAGTTTTTGTATCCATTCTTCCTTCGCTGGGACTTCTGCTTCTTTCCATTTTTGTAACATTCTTGCCACGGTAGTAGCATACATTAAAAAAAGGTTTCAATACAATTTAGGTAGTTCTTGCAGTGTTTGATATGTCTTGCTGTTTTCTCTAACAGATTGAGGTTGAATCCTGATAAGACAGAAGTACTGTTTTGGGGGGACAGGAGGCAGGCAGGTGTGGAGGGTTCCCTGGTCCTGAATGGGGTAACTGTGCCCCTGAAGGACCAGGTGCGCAGCCTGGGAGTCATTTTGGACTCACAGCTGTCCATGGAGGCACAGGTCAAATCTGCGTTCAGGGCAGCTGTTTACCAGCTCCATCTGGTACGCAAGCTGAGACCCTACCTGCCCACGGACTGCCTCACCAGAGTGGTGCATGCTCTGGTTATCTCCCACTTGGACTACTGCAATGCACTCTACATGGGGCTACCTTTGAAGGTGACCCGTAAACTACAACTAATCCAGAATGTGGCAGCTAGACTGGTGACTGGGAGCGGCCGCCGAAACCATATAACACCAGACTTGAAAGACCTACATTGGTTCCCAGTAGGTTTCTGAGCACAATTCAAAGTGTTGGTGCTGATCTTTAAAGCCCTAAACAGCCTCGGTCCAGTATACCTGAAGGAGTGCCTCCACCTCCATCGTTCTGCCTGGACACTGAGGTCCAGGGCCGAGGGCCTTCTGGCGGTTCCCTCATTGCGAGAAGCCAAGTCACAGGGAACCAAGCAGAGGGCCTTCTTGGTAGTGGCACCTGCCCTGTGGAACGCCCTCCCACCAGATATCAAAGAGAACAACAACTACCAGACTTTTAGAAGACATCTGCTGGCAGCCCTGTTTAGGGAAGCTTTTAATGTTTGATGTATTACAGTATTTAAGACAAAAGAAATTAAAATGAATGATTTCAGCTCTTAACTGATTCCAGAGAACTGGAGTCACAGCACTAAAAGCCCAGTTTCTAGCACAGTTGAAACTCACCTCTCGCAACTGGCCTAGCATGCACCAAGCAGTATGAGGATGCTACAAAATGTGACCACAATTCAATCCTAGCTGTGTTTTACCCCTAATGCCCAGAGGGCTGTGTGATTAGTGGGAAGGTTTGAGTAGGACTTCTAAGCATTTTCAGCGGAATATTAGGGCTTATCAAGGTTTCCCACCACAAGGAGAGTTTCTAAGTATCTTCAGTCAAAGACACTTTTTAAAAAATCCTCTTCAGAACCTTCCTGAAAATGGTGCCAACATCTGAAGAGCAGAGCACACGCAGGGAAAATACCCCCACCCTGTGCCCAGTTTAACCCTTTGCACACTTACACCAACACCCAAACACAGATTCTCCCCTGCTATAACTCGGGTAACATGCACTGCCTTGGGTTTTTAATGTAACAACTGCCTTCTAATTTTCTGGAAATGCCAATACAGTGGCACCTCGGGTTACATACGCTTCAGGTTACATATGCTTCAGGTTACAGCCTCCACTAACCCAGAAATAGTACCTCAGGTTAAGAACTTTACCTCAGGATGAGAACAGAAATTACGCAGCGGCGGTGCAACGGCAGCAGGAGTCCCCATTAGCTAAAGTGGTTCTTCAGATTAAGAACAGTTTCAGGTTAAGAACGGACCTCCGGAATGAATTAAGTTCTTAACCTAAGGTACCACTGTATTAACTTTATAGATTTTCAGGCTGGAAAGCGAGCAGCATATAGAGGAATACTGGCTCATGAGCAAGCAGAGAAGAAGGAAGTGCCCCCCAGGCAAAAAAAAAAAAAAAAAAGCATGAGAAACAGAATTCTTTCCAAGATAGCAGGTCAAAACACACCTTAGCCCAAAGCTTGGAATGGAACACGGGCAAAAAATAAAAAAATCCCCCAAATGTAAAGTTCATTTTCTCCACAGTTAACAACAGTACCCGTGAGATAGAAAATGCCAAACAGCATGTGTTTGTTTTGTTCTTTCTTTTGTTATGTATTTTGTATTTCTGTGCTTTGAACCAACCTGAGATTTTTGGATCTGGCATAAAAATGTAATGAAATCATCATCATCATAATAAAGGTAAAGGTAAAGGGTAAATACCCCCTAGGCGGTTAAGTCCAGTCCAATTCGACTATGGGGTGCGGCACTCATCTCCGCTTTCAGGCCGAAGGAGCCAGCATTTGTCAGCAGACAGTTTTTCTGGGTCATGTGGCCAGCATGACCAAGCCATTTCTGGCACAATGGAACACCGTGACGGAAACCAGAACGCATGAAAGCGCCATTTACCTTCCCGCCACAGCGGTAACCATTTATCTCACTCTGTTGCAAGCCCAAGAGTCTTGGTGGTTTAGATGATAGTACAAGAGAAGAAGAAGAAGAGTTTGGATTTGATATCCCGCTTTATCACTACCGGAAGGAGTCTCAAAGCGGCTAACATTCTCCTTTCCCTTCCTCCCCCACAACAAACACTCTGTGAGGTGAGTGGGGCTGAGAGACTTCAAAGAAGTGTGACTGGCCCAAGGTCACCCAGCAGCTGCATGTGGAGGAGCGGGGACACGAACCCGGTTCCCCAGATTACGAGACTACCGCTCTTAACCACTACACCACACTGGCTCTCTACCATGTCATCATCATCATCATACAGAAGTGCAATACAATAAGAGTCGGAATTCCAATGTTTCCTGTTTCCACCCATTAGTGTTCATGAGGTGGTCCTGGGTTCTAGCATTATAACAGTGGACACGGATGGCGCTGTAGTCTAAACCCCTGAGCCTCTTGGGCTTGCCAACCGGAAGGTTGGCAGTCCAAATCCCCATGACGGGGTGATCTTCCATTGCTCTGTCCCAGCTCCTGCCAACCTCGCAGTTTGAAAGCACACCAACGCAAGTAGATAAATAGGTACCACTGCGGCAGGAAGGTAAGAGGCATTTCCGTGCACTCTGGCTTCTGTCACAATGTTCCATTGCACCAGAAATGGTTTAGTCAAGCTGGCCATATGACCCGGAAAGCTGTCTGTGGACAAACGCCAGCTCCCTTAGCCTGAAAAGTAAGATGAACGTTGCAACCCCATAGTCGCCTTTGACTGGACTTAACCATCCTGGGATCCTTTACCTTTTTTTATCTTATTGTGACAGAAGGAGAAAAACCTCTATCTACTTTGTCTGCAGCCTGCAACATTTTACACATCCCTTTTCGTGTCCCTCTCTTCCTCACCTTTATTCAAAATGAAAAAACTCCAAATGCTGTAATATTTCCTCACTGGGGAATTGTTCCAGCTGCTACATCATCCAAAATCGGTTGCTCTCACTACCTCATGTGGGAGTGAATGGAACCATCTGGTTCTCCTTGCCTTAAAAACTTTCTATTTGAATGGTGGCTTTTATGAGACATCTATGATCAGAGCCATCAGTATTAGCAACGCACAATTTTTATATAATCCTAGCTTGCAACAATTCAAAGTTAAGGTGGCCATGACATGCCACTTATTCCAGACTGAAGAATTTGGCGGGAAGTCTGTGTGTGGGAACTTGCAGATTTCTTTGTAGTAACATGAGGGGGAGAAAATAAACAGCAGGCTCTGGGAAACAATTCTCCAAATATTCCCATCTCTGCTTCACCCCCTGAGGAAACAGCAAAATCTCAACTTTCCTCAGTAATTGTACCCTGCCTTGGCTCTAGACAAATGGGCACACAGAGCAGCACTTTTGATGTGAAATCTTCTTTGCTCCTTAATTAGTGATTAATAGCCCTCAATTTGTGACTAACAGCATGTTGGACTGGGGCTGGTGCTGTTTCCGCTCACATCTCATTTTTTTGCTAAGTACAGGCATGTTTGAATACATGTGACTCATATAACATGCTCGCTCTTGTGGAGTCTGCTTTTCTCTCTCTAAGTATACATGGCGGGCATTCAACAAATGATTTCATCCGAGTTTCCAAAGGCACCTAAGAGTCGTGGCCTAATCAGTCTGTGTTACAGAACTGACTGCGTTCCTTCTATCTACATGACGAGCAACAATATTGAAATCAGACAATAGGAGGCAACCAAGGAAGCCAAATAAAAGGAATGGGGAATGTGTGGCCTACAATACCAGTCATCAGGGGCGAAGGAAGGTGTCGTGACACCTGGGGCGGGCATCGCTACATAGGGAGAATGTGCGGCATTGCTATGTACGACGCATGCACCATACAGTGGTACCTCGGGTTAAGAACTTAATTCGTTCTGGAGGTCCGTTCTTAACCTGAAACTGTTCTTAACCTGAAGCACCACTTTAGCTAATGGGGTTTCCCGCTGCCGCTGCGCAATTTCTGTTCTCATCCTGAAGCAAAGTTCTTAACCCGAGGTACTATTTCCGGGTTAGCGGAGTCTGTAACCTGAAGCGTCTGTAACCCGAGGTACCACTTTACATAGTGGCGCCGCACATGCGCTGTACAGTGGTTTGCCACGGGCGCCGCTCCATTGCCGTAAGGTCAGTGCTGGGATCCCTCCATCGCCGCTACAGCCACGAGCAGAGGATCCCGGCAATGTCCGTACACCGCTGGAGTGGCGCCGGTGGCAAACCACTATACAGTGCATGTGTGGCATCGCTACGCACAGCGCATGTGTGCGACGCTGCACATGCGCTGTACTTAGCGGTTTGCCACCGGTGCCAGGATCCTCTGCTCGCATCTGCAGCCGTGAACTGAGGATTTTCCAAAGGTGGCTGTGGTGGCGCGATGGCTGCTGATGCTACCGTCGCGAGCCCCCACGGGGTGACTTCTTGTCACCCCCGCAGACATGGAACCTGGGGCATACCGCCCCCACGCCCCCCATTGCAACGCCACTGCCCATCATGCCAGACTGCTGGTCCACCCTTACTTGGGCTGATGGGAGCTGCACGTCAGGGACTGGGTGAGGAACAGTAGTGGGAACCATCTTCCCAAGAACCCCCCAGCGAGGGCAAAGAAGAGGATGACTTAGATCCCAGATCCTGGTGGTGGGACGCAGAGGAGCAGTCTGCAGAAGTGATGAGTTGGGAGGTGCTAGAAGCAGGGATCAAGAGGAGTCAGGAGAAGGAGGGTCTTCCAAGACAGAGTTAGACTGAGGCTCAGAGTCACAGTGTGAGCTCAGACTCAGAGAGGAGCCTGAGGTTGCCCCTGCTACACAACAGCAGGACCATAGCTGTCAACGCTTTCCTTTTTTTAAGGGAAATTCCCTTATTCCCAATAGGATTCCTCGCAAGCAGTGGCGTAGCGTGGGGGGTGCAGGGGGGGCCGGCCGCACCGGCTGCAACATCTGGGGGTTAGGGTTAGGGGGCGCAAATCCACGGGTTAGGGGGCGCAAATTACTTGCCTTGCCCCGGGTGCTGACAAACCATGCTACGCCACTGCTCGCAAGAAAAGGGAAAAGTTGACAGCTATGAGCAGGACAGTCCCAGTCCTGCTGGCTCTCCTCCCCTTCTGGCACCCCCATTGAGAAGAATTCTGCACATCACTAGGAATGGGCCAAACAGGCCCAGGGGAGGAGCTTCCCCCCTTGGGGCAGCCTTTGTCTGTTCCGGAGGGATCCAGAGTGAAACACTAGAGGGGGAATTGCAGAACTAGAGGTCAGTGTCAGCGATGTCTTAGCTGGATTCAGGCGAAGCAGAGGTCTCTGCTGTGTTGCTATTTTTTGTCAATAAAGAGCTAATTGCATTCTGCCGTGTGTGTGCCTGCCCTGTGGTTGACCTGGCTCCTTGACAGCTCCTTGACACTGCAGTCCACAAACAGCTCCTTCTTCCTGCCATATGGACACAGAAGCTGAATGCGCGTGCTTGCAGCTGCAAGTTTCTCTCTCTCTCGCTTGTTTAGATACAGCAGAGGCCAGTAAGTTCTAAACTCCATTTGCCATTCTGAAAGTCCAGAGAGCCTGGCTACGCATTATGCCTGCCCCAAGCGTGCTGCACAAGTAGAGTAGATGGAAGGGCTGTGGCTCAGTGGTAGAATATCTATCTACTTTGCATGCAGAAAGGTCCCCAGTTCAGCTATGGGGAAGCCTGGGAGGAACCCTCTCTCTGCAGCCATGGATAAATGTGGCCCATGGGGTTGTGGGGTCAGGAAGGATCCAGCCTGCCATTCAGCGCCAGGTACCTACCCCGGGAAACCACGGTTCAAATCTCCGCATGGCCATGAAGCTCACTTGCCACCTTGAGCTCCTTTATAGGAAAGATGGATAAATGTAATAACAAAGAATAATACAGAAATATTAGTAGAATGCTGCAATTAATTAGCATGCAGATTGGCATCATATTGCACATAAAATTGCACATCCAGGTTGTTCCTTAAGCATTCTGAGGCAAAAAGGATTGCGGTCAGGGACATAATTCCATGTGAGCTACACAAGATGAATACAGTGGTACCTCAGGTTAAGTACTTACCATATTTTTTGCTCTATATTCTATAAGACTCACTTTTTCCCTCCTAAAAAATAAGGGGAAATGTGTGTGCGTCTTATGGAGCGAATGCAGGCTGCGCAGCTATCCCAGAAGCCAAAACAGCAAGAGGGACTGCTGCTTTCTCTGTGCAGCGATCCCTCTTGCTGTTCTGGCTTCTGAGATTCAGAATATTTTTTTTCTTGTTTTCCTCCTCCAAAAACTAGGTGCGTCTTGTGGTCTGGTGCGTCTTATAGAGCGAAAAATGCAGTAATTCATTCTCGAGGTCCGTTCTTAACCTGAAACTGTTCTTAACTTGAAGCACCACTTTAGCTAATGGGGCCTCCCGCTGCCGTTGCACCGCTGCTGCGTAATTTCTGTTCTCATCCTGAAGCAAAGTTCTTAACTTGAAGCACTATTTCTGGGTTAGCAGAGTCTGTAACCTGAAGTGTCTGTAACCTGAAGAGTATGTAACCTGAGGTACCGCTGTATTATTCGAAGAGAGGAGACCTGGACTAGGGATAAAGGTGTGGCCAGGCAAAGAATAATGTTGAGGTTTTACTCTGCCGTGCATTTTCTAGTGGGAAGGGATTGTGTGTGTTTTTTCCCCCTTTCCATTTTACCATTCATGCATAGAGATGGCACAATTGGTTTGTAATGATTTAAAGAGTGGGAGAAACACCTGAAGCTATTCTACCGTTTTTCTTCCCTTGCTCATCGGTCTCCACTTGTCAGTTTGGAATGTTCTGCATTTCCTGCCATCCTTTAATTTATACCTATAATCTCGTTTTCTTGGCTTGATCTCCTGCACTCAGGGTGGGCCTCATCTTAGCTGAGCAGAATGCTGCAATTGGACGGTTGGAAAGGGCAGGGAAACCCTTTAAGCAGTCGCTTGCTCGAAAAACAATTGGGAAAATCGCGGGAAGTGCATCTTGCTGCTTATGTCACCACCAGGTATAATAACATCAGAAGAGTCCTGCCGAATCAGCCCAAAGGCCCATTTGGTCCAGCAAGCTGTTCTCACAAACAAATGCCCTTGGGAAGTACCTGAAGAACCTGCGCTTGATAGCAGCCTCTTTACCCGCGATTCCCAACAGCTGAAATTCAGAGGCATGATGCCTCCAGGAATTGTGGAGCTTTCTCCCATTAGATATAGAATCATAGAATCATAGAGTTGGAAGAGACCACAAGGGCCATCGAGTCCAACCCCCGGCCAAGCAGGAAACACCACCAGAGCACTCCTGACATATGATTGTCAAGCCTCTGCTTAAAGACCTCCAAAGTAGGAGACTCCACCACACTCCTTGGCAGCAAATTCCACTGTCGAACAGCTCTTACTGTCAGGAAGTTCTTCCTAATGTTTAGGTGGAATCTTCTTTCTTGTAGTTTGGATCCATTGCTCCGTGTCCGCTTCTCTGGAGCAGCAGAAAACAACCTTTCTCCCTCCTCTATGTGACATCCTTTTATATATTTGAACATGTGCAATATGTTTTTATATATTTTATATATTTGAATATGTGCAATACGTTTGTCGCTTTTGTTGACAACTTTTGATCATCTGTTAAGGACACACAACCGGTTTCTATTTAGCCTCTGGGGGATTCAAGAGATGGTTGGCCTGTTCCTATTCCACTGCGACTTCTATATTGCTACTTTTTGTGTGTGGAACTGAATTGTGAGATGGATAACTTCATCACCTTATTGTTGATAATGCTGAGCTTTAAAGCCCTAAACCATGGGTAGGCAAACCAAGGCCTGGCGGCCGGATCCTGCCCAATCACCTTCTAAATCTGGCCCGTGGACGGTCCAGGAATCAACATGTTTTTACATGAGTAAAATGTGTCCTTTTATTTAACATGCATCTCTGGGTTATGTTTCTGCCTGGTGTTTTTACATGAGCATAATGTGTGCTTTTATTTAAAATGCATCTCTGATCTAAAATGCATCAGAACATATACAATGGGACCTTCATTTTGATTCATAGTTTGGTGCTCAGCACCAACTCCCTACTCTCTGCTGTCATGGTAGAATGCCTTTTGTGGAGTCACTAATTATTACGGGTTTTAGTAAGTTTGGTTTCATGGTTTTAACTGTATGAAACTATGACTCATCTGTATTTTCCCCTGACACCTTGATGCTTAGAAGGAGATCAACGTTTCACTGTCATGCCCATTTCCTTGAGAAGATCCCTCTTGCTTAGAAACAAAGTACAAAGCTTTTGAATAACAAGACACCTACCTCTAATATATAAGAGCTGCTTTGCTTGGAGTGAAAACCTACATCATAAGCCACCTTTAAAGATTTCAACTATATTTACTTAGTCTTTACATTGTCAGAATATTTGCATGCCTGCAGCATATCACATCGTATTAATACCTTGTTTACTAGATGCCCTACACACCTCTTGATAAGTCTATTTAATGCCTTCAGAACAAATCCTCGAGATTGCCACTCCTGCACTATCTTTGTTTCCAGATTTGACAAGTGCCAGGATTGTCAGATAGGATTTATCTTGTCTAAAGTGAAATACGTGGCTCTGTGAAGCCGAGACATAATGTATATAACAGTGAAAAACGGGCAATTTCTGGAATTAAAAGGAGACCTATCAAGCATTTATCACAGGAACCTGTGGCCCTGCAGAGGTTGTTGGAGTCCAGGTCCTATTACCCTCAGCCAGCATGACCTATGCTTAGGGATGATGAGAGATGTAACTCAACCACATCTAGAGAGTCATGTGTTTCCAAATACCAGATCTACCCTACTATAAAAACAGCTCTGCTGGATCACACTAGTGGCTGATCTAGTCCAGAACTCTGTTGACCAGATGGTCAACTAGATGTCCATGTTGCTGGAAACCACAAAAAGGGAGAGTGCTTTTGTTTCCAGACCCTGTTTGTAGGCTTCTCATAAGCACCTGGTAGGCCAGGAGAAGAGTATTCCCAGTTGGATGAGCTTTCTAAACTTAGTGGCCCAGCAGGGGTTGGGCAGCCCTTTAGCATCCTATCAAACACACATGACCAGTTCCTGGTCTTTGCTCCTACTAACTGTCATGTTCATTGGGCCTGACCCACACGTTAGCAGAGGAGAAGGAGGAGGGAAGAGTTTGGATTTGATATCCCGCTTTATCACTACCCTAACGGGTGGTGCTGTGGGTTAAACCACAGAGCCTAGGGTCAGCGGTTCGAATCCCCGCGATGGGGTGAGCTCCCGTTGCTCGGTCCCTGCTCCTGCCAACCTAGCAGTTTGAAAGCACATCAGTACAAAAGTGCAAGTAGATAAATAGGTACCGCTCTGGCGGGAAGGTAAACCGCGTTTCCGTGCACTGCTCTAGTTTGCTTTCTTCACCATGAACACTGCCTGAACCAGATCCTATTGTACCGGATTGACTTGACCTTACTGGGCACGACCCTGTTTTACCTGTTATCACACTGCTCTGCAGTGGTGGACTTTGGGTTTTTTACATTTCAGCGGCACCCTGTGTAACGACAAAATTTGGTAACCCCCATCTCTTGTGCTCCATTCTAAGCCATTGTTGTGGCGCCCCTTGCAGAGGCCTCTCAGATCAGCACCCAGTATGGGCAAGCTGGGTGTTCTCCTCTGCTGGGACTTCTACTTCTTTCCATTTTGGGTCGAAACCTATGGAATATGCAGAAATGGCAAAACTTACCAGAAGAATAAGAAATCATACTTTTTATAAAAGAATGGAAATGGTTTATTGAATATTTACAGAAAAATTGTAAACAGATAAAAACATTGGCAGGATTATTGTAATAACCGGCAGTTTCATAAGAGTATATGTTTAAAGTAGATGAATAAATGAGCAAATTAAGTTAATTAGGATATGCAGAAGATATTAAAAATAAATTTAAGGAACTACAGAAAGGGAGAGGGAAGTCATGATCATTTTAACATGACTGTAAAATTAGTGAATCTGAAAAGCATAAATGAAAAATGAAAAACGAAACAAAACTGGGTGTGCACCCCTGAATCCATCCCTGAGCCCTGTCAGTATGAGCCATTGTTTGCCTATGAACTTGGGTTGAACAAGACGTGGTGTGCTGATCCTGTGGGCTAATCGAGAGGTGAGTTCTGAGTCCAGTCCGAGGTCGAAGGTGCAGTATGGAGGCAGTCATAAAAGTTGAAGCTGGATGCAGGGCAGGGAGTCGGGTGAGGTCAGGAGCTCTGGCAGGATAGCAGGACAGGGTTCAGGCAGGAACTGACAACCAACAAAGCTGCTCCCACAACTTGGGACTGGGGCTGGCTGGCTTTTATCTGCCCCGAGGCACAGGGCGGGCCCGATCCTCAGGTGACTTGCCTCTCCTGGCCTGGAGGCAAGCACTCCTCCTGCGGGAACTTAGTTCCCTCCGCCTCTCTGCCCTGAGCCTCTGCAGCTCAGGAGAGGCTGGAGGGTTACCGGACCCAAAGGCAACCTCAGCTTCCTCTGATGGGGCTGAGAATGGAGCACCTGCAGGCAATGGGTCCTCAGGAGCCAGAGCAGACTCAGCTGGTGCCTGCACCTGAGGATCCAGCACAGGTGAGGACCCTTCAGGCTCATGCCCTAGTCCCGGCTCAGCTAGTTCTGGAGGCGGGGAATCCTGTGCAGGCTGGGATTCCTCAGGTTCAGCATCCGAATCCAAATCCCAGGCCATCACAAGTGGTCAGCTATCGCCAATCTCATGCTCTTCTTTTTTTTCCAGCCAAAGAATTCCAAATTTTGATCTTGGACTTGTGGGAGGGAAAGCACACATTTAGATGGAAATATATTTAATTTGCATAATGCATTCTGGTTGCAGCATCTGCATTGATAGCCAAGGAATGCGACAGGATGCGCCATGGTAGCCAGTCAAGAGCCTTTTTTGTGGTAATCAAGGATTGCAGGAAAGTGCTGGGGGTGGGGAAGAGACTGTCTGCAGCTACATCACATGTGTTTGTTCTTCAGGCTCACCTATATTTCAGGTGAGCATACTGAAGTTCTTTGCCAAGCCGTACCAAAATCAAAGGTAGGCAATGAATAGCAGAACAGCCTGGCCCTTTGCCAATATTATATGTATATGAATGTCTAGAAATAAGTGGTCCTTCAGTGCCTCTTACCTCCGATGAACTACATTTGTTACATTTCTGCAGGTAAAAACTAGAGCAGCTGCCCTGCAAATCTGCGGTGCTTTTCTTACATGACCCTTTTCCAGCAGTGAAATAAATGTACTTTGGAACAAAGCAGCAATGGGGTTTTTAGGTCAATTTGTTTTTTGACATTCGCACAAAATCGCTCAATTGGATTGGATTCTCTCCCCTTCCTCCTCCAAGAACTGAATATACTGTAATCAAAAGCTTAGGTATCAAAGAGCAGGATTTGATGAATACGCAAAGAAAATTATCTCTGCACCCTGCTCTTCATAATCCTATAGGCGAAGGGTGGGGAGCCTTTTCTGGCCTGGGGGGCACATTCCTTTCTTGACAGTCTTCCAGGGATCATGTGCTTGTGAGAGGCGGAGCCAGAAGCAATGGTGGGTGGGGCTACACATGCTAATTTGCACACACCCATGCAAGCAAGACAGAGTTCAAGGGTACTCATACCAGTTAGGCAAAAATACTTAAGGAATGTGTAAAACAGGACCAGTGAGGGTGGCGGCCTCAGGAGCATCCCAAGCTTCATGTAGCGAGTCCTGGAGAGCCTTGTGGCTAGGGGGTTTTTTTGGTTAGTTTTTTGTTAGTTTAATATCTGCTTATCTTGCCTTCAGTGATGTGTGGTGAAGCTAAGGGAGGCACAAATGTAGCATAACTCACTTTCATTAGCTTACAGCTTTGATTCTCTGCCAATTCCGCTCACCCTCTTGGTGCAGTGGTGTAAGCCCCCGCCGCCTATCAGGAACCGGATCCTAGCCTGCTTTGGTGAATGGGGATGCAGGCTGGGACTTGGGCTGTGCCAGGGGGCGGAGCAGAAGGAGCCAACAGTGGGCTTCCCTTGGATCCACCCCTTGCCCATTTAAGAAGGGGGGGAATTGGGTCAATCCTTTGTTTTGGACAGAGGGGAGGTTGTAGTCTCCGCCTGCCCCTCCAAATGCTGGGGTAACCCGTTGAAGGGATCTGAGGGGAGTGGCCATGTTTGCTTGCCAAGGTGGGGCCAGGGCCAAAGGTACTCCCCCAGACAGCTGTCCCTGCAGGAGTCACCCTCTTTGATGTAGGAACCCCCCCCCCGCCTGGGTTGACCAATAATAATAATAATAATAATAATAATAATAATAATAATAATAATTTATACCCTGCCTATCTGGCTGGGTTTCCCATCCATCCTCCAACCTCCTCCAGACACTCACACAGGACCTTCACCACCTTCACTGGTTCTGATTTGAAAGAGACGTAGAGCTGGGTATCATCCACATACTGATGAACACCCAGCCCAACCCCCCTGATGATCTCTCCCAGCAGCTGCATGTAGATGTTGAAAAGAACCCTGAGGCACCCCACAAGTGAGAGCCCAAGGGTCTGAACTCTCATCCCCTACCACCACTTTCTGAACACAGCCTAGGAGGAAGGAGCGGAACCACTGCATAACAGTGCCCCCAGTAACCAGCCCCTCTAGATGGTTCAGAAGGATGTTATGGTCAATGGTGTCAAAAGTCGCTGAGAGAGCTAGCAGAACTAGGAAACAGCTCTTACCTTTGTCCCTAGCCTGCCGGAGATCATCGACCAGTGCGACCAAGGCAGTCTCAGTCCCATGATGAGGCCTGAATCTGACTGGAAGGGATCCAAATGCTCCACTTCTTCCGGTGGGTGGGCTGGAAGTATTTAGATTTAGTTCTGCAGATTGAAGCGTCAAACAGGTAGGGGCGGAGGAAAGGGGTGCGGTGGGGCGGACCGCCCCGGCTGTCTTCACTGAGGGGGGTGATATTTGGCGCGTTGCCTGCCCGCGACTCCCAAGCCTACCTCGAGCCGTTGGGGGAAGGGGGGAGCTGCGCCTCTTTGCTGCCAGTATTCCTCCCTTCCCCCTTTTTGAAAGCTTGGGGGAGGCTAGGGAGTCATGGGCGAGCGGTGCACTGAATGTCCACCATCGGCAGCTCGCTCCACCCCCAGCCACAGGGCGCTCGGGCCACTCCGTGCACCCGAGCGGCTATCCTGTGCCCGGGAGTGCACCCTCCGTGTCCCGTCCCCCTCGGGAACATGCCCACCCTGGGAAGCGCAGGCACATGCTTCGCCATTACAAACAGGCACATATGAGGTAAGGAGATTCTGCAGCTGTGTTACTCAGTCCCAGATTAAACCACTGAGCCCAGGGCTTGCCGGTCAGAAGGTCAGCAGTTCAAATCCCTGCGACGGGGTGAGCTCCCGTTGCTCGGTCCCAGGTCCTGTCAACCTAGCAGTTCGAAACCACGTCAAAGTGCAAGTAGATACAGGAAGCTAAATGGCATTTTCATGCGCTGCTCTGGTTTCACTGGCTTAGTCATGCTGGACACATGACCTGGAAGCTGTCTGCAGACATATGCCAGCTCCCTTGGCCTATAAAGCGAGATGAGCGCCGCAACCCCAGAGTCGTTCACTCCTGGACCTAACGGTCAGGGGTACCTTTACCTTAAACTATGGTTTGGGGTCTCAGATTACGAGGGGCCTCTCAACACAAAGAAATTACAAAGTTTTGCACCCTTGCATTTTTGTTAGATTGCTAGTTTGCAGTTTGTTAGATTGCATATGTGTTCTGTCTATTTTCCTTGTCCCTTCTGTTAAAATAGCACACACGGTTTTGTTACTCTTTTGGTAATGCTACAGGGGCTCTTAAAATTGACACAGTTTAGGGTTTCAGCATGCCTTGATCCAGCCCTGGCGCTACTGTGCGTCCATCTATCCAATTGCATCCTTCTCTCTCCAAGTCCATGGAAGAATCATGACAAACAATAGTTTTCATGGATGTCTGTGGCTCTTCCTTTCCTTCTCCTCCTTCTTTCTTCTTCATCATCATATGTTTTATATCTTACTCTTCTGTTTTGCAAACATCAAAACTGGGCAATGTGATTCCCCCCCTGGACAAAATAAGATACCTGAGTCCAGTTTCAGAGACCAAGGCCAGACATCTAGCTTCAAGTTCCCCAGGAGACCGCATGGGTGTTCCTCCCAGTTGAAGGATTTATTCCCTTTATTCTCATCCTGTATGTGCCAGAGAAGAACACTAATGGAAAAAACATGAATGCTGAATGCATCAAATGCATGCGTATGCAAAATATGTAAGCCCAAACAGGTTTAAGAGCTGGATTTTCCAATTAAAATGTTTTCCGCACAAGCTATAATCATGTCGCCCATTATGTTTTTTATACCTTTTTCAAAATGAAAAAAAAAAAATGAAGGTGGAGACTGGGATTAGGGGATCAGTGTATCTCTGATCTGTGCCATAACATTGACGTCATTGTGAGAGTGAGGCAAGGGGTGTCTAGTACTGCCACTTCATATAAATCCATCATAATCCTCCTAAATAGAACAAAAGATGTACTTCCTTACAGTAATATTTTTTCCATCTTTAAAAGTGCATCACGCACAGCTACTTTTCCACTGCAGTAATACTTTTGCTTCTACACGACATTTCTGCATTCTATTTTTTTGTTTTATTTTTAAGAATTGCAAATAACATATATGTTATATTTATAAAACAAGCCTCTCCTTAATTCTGTCAAGCTTTCATCTCCTTTTATTTTATTTTCCAACCCTTTTAAAATGCACCACCCTTGCAATGTGAAATATTAACAACTCACATTCAGCCATGGAAATCTCTCTTTTTTTCCCCTCTTCCAGTGTCCATGTTGTGCCAACACGGAGCACCTCAACATAGTAAATAGTGGAGTATTACTCACATGTTTGCAATACCAGGGCCCAACTAGGCAGGAATCCAATCCAAACTTTTGGGGGAGAAAAACAACTTGACAAAAGATGTTTTTGTTTCACTGCTAAGCCCCCTACTCGACTGAGATTATTTCATTATGTACACCCCAGCTGATTTAGATTCAAATTGTTAAATACTTTGGGCAGGATTTTTTTCCTCTGCACTCACTTGTGGAAGAATCCTCATTGGCTGGAACAGGTGCAGCACTTGGTCATTATTATAATTTAATTAGTTTTTATTGAAGCTTTCCTTGTGTTACAAAATAAACAAATAAACAAGGAAAAGTACATACAGAGTCTTTTTCACAATTCGTGAAATGGGTGGTGTGTGTGTGGGAAGCTATGGCCCTGGTCACTGGCTCCCTCACTGAGACTTCATGGACTGCTGCCCTCCAACATTTCACTGATGAAAATAGGGACACCCCATTCCAAAATAATAATTTTACTATTTATACCCCACACATCTTACTGGGTTGCCCCAGCCACTCTGGGCAGCTTCCAATATACCGTATTTTTTGCTCTATAAGACTCACTTTTTCCCTCCTAAAAAGTAAGGGGAAATGTGTGTGCGTCTTATGGAGCGAAAGCAGGCTGTGCAGCTATCCCATAAGCCAGAACAGCAAGAGGGATTGCTACTTTCACTGCACAGCAATCCCTCTTGTTGTTCTGGCTTCTGGGATAGCTGCGCAGCCTGCATTTGCTCCATAAGATGCACACACATTTCCCCTTACTTTTTAGGAGGGAAAAAGTGAGTCTTATAGAGCAAAAAATATGGTACCTCAAAGGGTTGATGTGATTATAAAATTGAAAGCAGGGAGAACAATGCATATTACCTTGAGATTCATGGAGGAAAAGTGGGATAGAAAGCTGTCCTGGCTTCTGAGATTCAGAATATTTTTTTTCTTGTTTTCCTCCTCCAAAAACTAGGTGTGTCTTGTGGTCTGGTGCATCTTATAGAGCGAAAAATAGGTATATAAAAAGAAAATAGGGACATCCTAAGGAAAAGTGGGACATTCCTGGGTCAAATCAGAAACTAGATCAGGGACGTCCCTGGAAAATAGGAACACCTGGAGGATCTACTTCTGAAACCGCGGGGAGGTGAGTCATACCCAGGCCAGGACTTCAGAACTTCAGTGGCACTTCCTTGGACCCACTGGCACCCACTGTCATGCTGAGCAGTCAAGGAGAGGCAGCCAGGGAAGGGCTGCACTTGGCGCCCCAGCCTGCTCTCTGCTGCCCTCCTCCTTGGCCTGCTGCAGCCGTGGTTCCGGCGCTACTGGGACACCACCCAGTGCTCCAAGGAATGCCAGCTGGGAGCTCGCCAAGCTGAGAGGGCAAACACAGCAATGGGCAAATAACCTCTGTGAGAAGCCGCCACCACAGGGTCACAGCAACGTCCTCCCGTTGCCTCATGTGCGAAGCCTAGAAGGAGGTTACGTGGTATAATACTTGCCTTGCCCCGGGCACCACCAACACATTCTACACCACTGTTTTAGACTGTTGTAAAGGTAAACAATAAAGGTAAAGGACCCCTGGATGGTTAAGTCCAGTCAAAGGCGACTATGGGGTGCAGCACTCATCTCGCTTTCAGGCCAAGGGAGCCAGCATTTGCCCACAGACAGCTTTCCGGGTCATGTGGCCAGAATGACTAAACCACTTCTGGTGCAACGGGACATCATGATGGAAGCCGGAGTACATGGAAATGCTGTTTACCTTCCCGCCACAGCAGTATCTATTTATCTCCTTGCACTGGCGTGCTTTCGAACTGCTAGGTTGGCAGGAGCTGGTACAAAGAAACGGGAGCTTACTCGGCCACAAGGATTTGAACCGCTGACCTTCTGATCTGCAACCCCAAGAGGCTCAGTGGTTTAGACCACAGCGCCACAGAAATGCAAATAAACAAATGAGGAAAATGATGCAGGAGTTTGTAAATGTGGAAGTGGCTGTTTTGCCCTGTAGTGCACAAACTATCGCCCCCGTTTGCACTGGAACCCGACACACTTGCATATGAAATGAAGACAGCAGCAGGACCGATGTCTCTTATGCTCTGAAGCCAGAAGTGTGAGACAGATGCATGCAGCACACTGTGCCATCTTTGAAAGCTGCTCTCTCAAATTGGCTTCAGGCAGAAAGCACACTCCTGCACAGATGCACCCTTATCGTGTCATAATCTTTTGAGTGGCATATTAGCTTTCAAATTCCAATTAAGCAGCCTTTTTACCCTCGACACATTTCTTGGGATTTTCTTCTGCTGCGACACAGGAGCACTTCCTCGTGTCAACACGGCACACAGTGGGTGGTGTTCATGGTGGCTGATTAAAATAAGTGAACAGATTGGAGAACATTAAAGTTTTATTCTTCCTAGCCATCTGCTTCCCCTTCACACTGTACAAAATATTGTACATATTCTATACAATACACTGGGTTTCCACACTGGTAGCATAGAAGACTGTGAGTGTGAAGGGCACCAGCAGTGAGTTGACTAATTTACACAAACAGCCCCCATGCCTGCTTCTCAAACCCTTGTTTGTTCCTCACATAATTTTTGGCTCTGAATCCGAGACAATTCATCTCCCTAATGGCATGCCCTAGGAAATACAATGAGCAGTGGACACTTTGTTCCTGCACTGGAAAAACAAATTTGCCAGCTTTCATTTAATGGGACTGATCCATACCAACAGAGCCAAAGATGACTCCAGCTTTTGAGCACAGTTGGAAGTTGGCTTATAAGAAATGGAGAGGAAGAAATCATCTGTGATGGTCCCAGAACTCCACCGTATTCCAGCAGAGGCATGGAAGATACAACATCCTAGATGTTTCTCCTCAGATCAGGTCAGCGGCGTAGCATGGGTTGTCAGCACCCGGGGCAAGGCAAGTAATTTGCGCCCCTAACCTGGGGCAAGGCAAGTAGTTTGCGCCCCCTAACCCATAACCTGCCGCCACTGCCAGCTTCTTCTTGCTGCTGCCTGGGCTGGGCTGGTGTGGTTCTCTCCCGTGCTCAGCGCTGCGCTGGGCGGCTGCTGCATTGTCCCTCCCCCAGATAGTCCCTCGCTCTCTCTCCGCACCGCACGCCTGGCACCCACCCCCTCCACAGTGGGCGGCGACGCAGCGGCTGGGATCGGATTCGCACAGCCAGCACTGCAGTGAGAGAGAGTGAGTGAGCCAGGTAGGGGCAGAGAGCTGTGAATGCGAGCGCGCCCCCCCCCCAAGATGTTGCGCCCAGTGCGGCCGGCCCCCCCTGCACCCCCACGCTACGCCACTGGATCAGGTTGGTGCATATGCCACATACTTTTACAGGAAAGTGGGTGTCATCACTGTCTGAGCACCTGCTCAGCAGCTGACTCTTAGGCTCACCTCCTTCACAAAGAGCGGCGGAGAAAGATGTGGAATCGTGTGTTTATTTCCATACAATTTCTAGGAAAGACACACTGTCATCGCCTCCCACATGCAGTTGTTCCCGAAGGAGAATCTGGACATTTCTCTTCCAGTTGCATGCAGAGAGTTAGTAAACCTAATTCTGTTCTCTTCTTATTTGTCTAATAACCAGGATCTCACAGGGTTGCTTTGAGGAGAAGTGCAATACGAATGGGGTATGCTACTGTAACGGAAGTGATGGTGACATGAGCCTTATACAGGGCACCATTAGGTGACTTGCAACCAAGTTGAAAGCATACAAAAAAAATTAGTGCATAACAACCATCATTAATAAGGTTAAAAAGAAAAGGTAGGTAAAGGACCCCTGGATGGTTAAGTCCAGTCAAAGGTGACTATGGGGTTGAGGAGCTCATATCAATTTCAGGCCTAGGGAGCCAGCGTTTGTCCACAGGTTTTTGGTTCATGTGCCCAGGAAGATGTCCCAAGCTGCAGTTTGGATGACTCACCACACGGGGCAGCCATGCATCAAACCCAAGCTCCTTGGCTTTTTCCCTCTGCCACTGTGAGAATGATGGATGGACCTCACTACACATACCAGATTTTGAGCCAGTGACTGTGTGAAATGAGCCATTGAGGTCTACAATGATACAGATTCATCTGTACCGACCCAGCCAATATCTATTAAAAATAGTGTCAGGGGCTCAGGGGCTGAGCCACAGGGGAAGGAGGAGATGGAGAGCAAAGGGGAACAATCTGAGGGGAGCTCAGGAGGGTATGCCAGTGATCAGAGAGATTCCATGAGTCTCTCCAGCGAATCAGAGGATTCCCAGAAGGGGGCCCCCAGAGGCAGGGCAAGGGGGGCCAGTGGGGAGTCTCCAAGCGGCAGCTGGAAATCAGGGGTAGCTTCCCCACCAGAGCGTAGCAGGGGGGAAGAATCCCACGGATTAAAACCAGAGCCTCCTCCTGCAGGAGGAGAGAGTGAGGCTGGACTGACCACGCCTCCGTCAGAGAGTGGAGGGGCGGAGGGAAGAGCAGGTCCGGCCAGCCCCCCTGAAGGAGAAAGCAGTGAGGGGAGCAGTGTAGCCGTTAGGAGGAAAGTAGGCGGGTTTTCTGCTGGCCCGCGCGCCAAGTTCAAATGTGGAGGCGCGTGGGCCAGCAGAAAACCCGGATTGGGAGCCAGGTCCTAAAGCCCGCCGGAAGGGTGGGGAGGAGTCAGAAGAATCCGCCTCCGAAGAAAGTAGGAAGGAGGTAACCCCAGAGAACAGGAGGACCCGGAGGAGAAAGGAGCAGAAGGCGGAGAGGAAGAGGTGGAGCAAAGCTCGGGTCTTGAACTGGTGTAGGGGAGGGGAGGAGTCAGACGGAGCTTCGCCGGTCTAAGGACTCAGACGTAGCGCTGCGCGCCACGGATGTCAAACCAACAATGAACCACAATAAAGTCTTTTGTTTATAAAGAGCAACTGGCGTTGGTCCTCTGTGAGCTAGGACCTGAGGCAGCGCTGACAAATAGCCAGGCATCAACCAGAGGCTTTTTTATTAGAAATTTTAGGTGCAGAGATACCAAAGGAATGATTATTTATGTATGCAACAACAGCAGTGGGGATACTACTGGCCCAGAGATGGAAAGAAGACAAAGTCCCCACCAGAGACAAATGGCTGATGAAGATGATGGACTATGCTGAAATGGAGAAACTGACCGGGAAAATCAGAAACCAGGAAGAGAAGAATTTTAAGAAAGAATGGGGGGGGGGATTTACAATGTATTCAAGAGAACACTGTAAACAATTAAAAACTTTGGCAGGATTTGAGTAACACTTGTACTAAAAGTTATGATGAAAATGGATTATTTAAGAAAAATTAGGGAAATGGCGGAGAAAGTAAGAGGGTTCTCAAACCAGAAAGTATACAAAGACTGGAAAATATTCAAAGATTACCTAAAAACATGTTGTCGAAATAACAATCTCCTTGCGGAATTAAACTGATCCATGTAAAATACAATGTGCAAATGTTAATTTATTAGAGTACACGAAAACCAATCAGGGTAATAGAAGGATGTACATTAAACATAAATAGCAATACAAGTACAATGAGAAGAATTGGAAGTCGTTTATTTAGAAATTCAATGAATGATTGTATAATAATGCAAATTCTTGTTTTGTATGTTTTCTTTTTCCTTTTTCCTTTTCTTGTCTGAATCTTTTCTTTTTTATCTTTATGTATGTACGGGTGGCGCTGTGGGTTAAACCACAGAGTCTAGGATTTGCCGACCAGAAGGTCGGCGGTTTGAATCCCCGTGACGGGGTGAGCTCCTGTTGCTCGGTCTCTGCTCCTGCCAAACTAGCAGTTTGAAAGCACATCAAGGTTCAAGTAGATAAATAGGAACCACTCTGGTGGGAAGGTAAATGGCATTTCCGTGCACCGCTCTGATTTGCCAGAAGCAGCTTAGTCATGCTGGCCACATGACCTGGAAGCTGTACGCCGGCTCCCTCGGCCGATAAAGCAAGATGAGCGCCGCAACCCCAGAGTCGGTCACGACTGGACCTAATGGTCAGGGGTCCCTTTAACCTGTATGTATGTATGTATGTATGTATGTATATTTGTATTTTAATTCAACAAAGATGAACTTTAAAAAAAAATTGGGAAAATAAGAGAAGCAATTGAAAAAAGATGGATAATAGTAACCATGGAAGGGCGGAGGGGAGTCGAAGGATTCAGGGAATTTAAATTGTGGTGTTGATTTTTAACGTTTGAATTTAAATTTGCAATGTAGAACTTAATAAAAAAAAAGATTTGACAAAAAAAGAAGAAACTAGGAGGGCAGGGTACATGTGTGAAAGAGGCTCATTGCTCCTTAAAAGGGCAACGAGATAAATGTTTGTACAAAAACTATTTGTTCCTGCTGCTAAAATGTCATCGGTCTGTAATGTCCTCTAAATGTTAAAAAAAGAAGAGGGATTGGGAAGTTGCCATTGGGTCCGAGAAGTTCATTTTCAAATATCTGTTAGTACAGTATGCATTTCCTGGCATTGGCAGAGCTCTATTAAGTGTCTAATGTTTAAAGATCACTGGCATATCAATAAGCCTGCTTAATGAATCATGTTAGGCTCTTATTCATGCCCTGTTCTGGCCTGTTACAAAGTGTGCTTCATCCAGCTTTGGGTGCTTACGTCTGTTGACAGCATCATGTTGTTGGGATTGTTTTAGTAACAAGCTGGAAAGGGAGGTCATCTTGGGTCTGGTAGGGCAAGGGGGATTCATCTAGCCTACCAAGGCTGTCCCCCCACAAAATATATATATATAGGTCAATTAAGATCATGGTCAATAAATATACACTGCTTTATACATTCCTGGATCAAATGAAGCACTTCATAACCAACAGCTTTAAAGAGAGAGAATAATTTTCTGTTAACTGTCTGTGGCTTAGTGAGTTAGCAAACAGGATTGAATAAAAATAGGACAGTTAATCATCTGCTGTACAGACAGCAAAGCTGTTTGTGGCTTAGAGCAGGTCATTCACGCTGCCGTCATTTCTCGGCTACTATTTGTTGTGTCTATGCTCGAGTTGCAGTGAACCTATTGCCCTAGTGCTAAACTCAGACAAACATTCTATTCTCATCTCATTGGCATTTTGTCTTCCAAACGTTCTCCGCCATGACACACCCAGCAAATCCAAAAAAGAGAGAAGGAGGCTTGTTCCATCTCCACGCTTGGTAACAATAGCACAAGGCACGTTGATCAAGATTATGATGCTCAGATGCTGCGCAGGATGTGAACTCTGTGTTGATTTGGCGCACAGGGTACCCTGAGCAACGGAAATTCAAAGGTTAGATTTCAAAAGGTAATAAACAGAGTGATCTTGATATTGGCACAGATCCCGCAATAAGTTACGGGAGGTCACAGAAGGCAACATAATGGCAATGGCTTGGACCCGAAGGAAATTCATGCAAGGTTTTTTTTGTGTGTGTGTTCCCCCCATGCCACCAAAAAAAAGTCTAGCTGAAGATTGTGGAGTCCTCCTGAACAAAATGAGGATACTGATATGGGAAAGAATTGATCCAAATGGATCCTAATAATTTATTATTTATATGCCACCCATCTGGCTGGGCTTCCCCAGCCACTCTGGGCAGCTTCCAACAAAATGTTAAAATACACTAATGCATCAAACATTAAAAGCTTCCCTAAACAGGACTGCCTTCAGATGTCTTCTAAAAGTCTGGTAGTTGTGATCCTCTGCCCATTGTACTCCACCTCACATTCTTCAGTGGTGCCCCCAAGCCACAAGACAGGATTTTCAGGGGGCACAGGGGTCTGCAGGAGAAGAAAGGGATAGGAACATTCCCTTTCATGAACGTTTAGAGTTAATCTTGGGGTCAAAGCTATTGCCTTCATTTTTGTTTTTCTTGTTCTTCTTCTTAAAACAACCCATACTTAAAGAGAATGAGTTAATGAGTTAATGAGTTAATGGTAAGTCCTACTGAGTTCACTGGGACTCGCAGCCTAGCAAGATTATTTAGGAGGGACACGGGTAGTGCCCCACAAATAACCCAGAGATGCATTTTAAATAAAAGGACACATTCTACTCATGTAAAAATACACTGATTCCCGGACCATCTGCGGGCCGGATTGAGAAGGCGATTGGGCCACATCCAGCCCCTGGGCCTTAGGTTGCCTACCCCTGCTCTAAAAGATAGGTAGAAATTTGAAAGAAGATTTGCACATGAGGATAGGAGATGGTGTGGTTGCATTTACCTTCTCATTTGAGTTAGGTGGCCAAGGGCTCAGGATTAACTTCTTAGAACACCCCCTTCCTATCCCATGCAACTACTTAGCTCTCATTTCACCTTTTCAACCCCATTTATGAAACCATGTCTCTCTTCTGCTATTGTGCAACCTGCATTCTGTTTTGCTCCCCTACCCCACCCTGACTTCAAATCCAGCCTGTTGCTGCAGCCCTGCAAATCCTCCAATGGGGTGCTTGTGTGACGACACTCTTGCATTTTTATTATATGTGAGATTTTTCAAAGCAGAGGCAGGAAAAGGAGTGACACACTTTTTGTCTCGTGTATTCAGGCCAAATCCCCGAAGAGAGTTATAGACAACACAGAGAGGGTGGAAGACAGAAATTAACCAAAGAAACTAAAAAAATGATCCGTGGGAAACTCAAGATATGTATGCCGCACTATACAAATTTGAAAATTAAAAAAGCGGAAGCTCAATGAGCGTTCCTGTTAAATCAGTTTCAAAACAAAGTAGTACAAAAGTTCAAAATGCGTGACATTCAGATGAGAGGAATTTTGGATCCATCCTCACCACAGACTTATGAATAGTACATCCCATTCAGAAGTGAAAATAAATGAATTTGTGTTGACTATCTTGTCACCTAATCCTCTTGCCCATCAACCTGAACTATTTGTTGGCGAATGGCATATGATGCATCTAAGGGCAAATTCATGACAGAGGACATCATTGAAGCAGAAAATTGTCTTGCTTGACCAATAATCGCATTTCATGGCAATCAGCCTTTAAAAAAACGTTGCAAAAGGCATAACAAATTTTCAGCTAAAACGTGGCATGGCCTATCAATCATCATTACTTCCTTTTTGTCTCTGGTCAAGAAAATATCTAAAACTGGATATGAATTTATATAATGAACCACATAAGGCTGAAAGTCAGATTATCCTGTGATGAGACATTTTTAGCAGGATCAATGTGGGATAAATTAACTGCTCAGCTCACGATTTGTAGCAAAATATTTCCTTCCCAATATTTATTAATCATTCTACATATTTACTATATGAATTGAGTTGTATGGTGTCCAGTCCATCTGATTTTGTCAGAGAACAGTATTAGCATGTTTGTTCTATTATTCCTTAAAAAAACCACACAAACAAACCCACATAGCGAATGTAATTGACACAGTTGCCTCGTGTTAACTTCACACATTCCCTTCTGTCTTCTCCTCCTAATCTTGGAATTAATACACATAAAAACTAAGTTGAGATTAGGAGAGAGTTATTTATAGGTGCCTGTTTAGAGAGGCTACATAAGGACAATAATCCAACTTATCTGAATGCCGAGCCTGACAATTTGCTAGGGAGAGAAATGATAGCTGCCTAGAGTTGATCTGTCATCAAAAGATGGAGTCGCTATGAACTGAATAAAAGAAGCCATAAATAACATCGATAGCTATACACTCACATATCAACTCATTCTTTAATGATCACATTAAATACTTCTTTCTTTTTTCCCATTCTACAAACACTTAGTTTCCAGTTTTCGAGAGCTGGTTCACATGTGTCTTTTTTGTCTCTCACATCCAAATTTATTACAGCTCTGTTTAAAGGATTGATTAAACCCGACTAAGACCCATTGGCATGTCTTATTTGAATTGTGCTCGTACTTCTAGCAAGAGACTACATGGAGACACTTTCCTTTCTTTTGAGTTTGTCTGGGGAAATAATCTATGGATCTTTTGGCTCTGAGCAGAAATTTTCCTTGGCTCTCAATCTTATCAGTTGCAGTTAGTGAAGATATCTCTCTCTCTCTCTCTCTCTCTCTCTCTCTCTCTCTCTCTCTCTCTCTCTCCCTCTCCCTCTCCCTCTCCCTCTCCCTCTGTTTTCAACAAGCCCTAAGGAGTTGTGAATTCTGGAGAGCTTTCAATGTACATACAAGAGATTGTAATTTACACCTCTAAAGCTGGTATCTGATTCCAGCGGTATTACTGGAGCATTCAAATCCTTTAACCCTGGCGGTGTGCGAATAAACCAGCTTTACATAAGGCACAGATAAGTGTGTTGCATGACTGTATGCTTTTGAAAGGAAATATCTTTTAAAGCTGTCAGCATTGGGATTTATATAGGGTTCTTCTGTGGCATTTAAGACCAAAGCAAATAAAACACTTTTTAATTTGTTAACAATGGCCGGTGCTCTTGCGAATGCTGATACCTTGATCCTATAGATTTGTGTAGCTGTGATGTTGCTGAAAGTCTCTCCATTACAGCGATGGCTGGATAGATCCTACAAGATGCAAACAAAGCGGTAACTCTTTCTGTTGCTCAGTTGCCATCTCATTATTGCTGCTTCAAATGCTATCATAGAATCATAGAACCCCAAGGGCCATCTAGCTCAACTTCCTGCAATGCAGGAATCTCTTCTAAAGCATCCATGATAGATGGCCATCCAACCTCTGCTTCAAAACCTCCAAGGGAGGTGAGTCCACAAACTCCCCAGGTAGACCGTTCCACTGCCAAACAGCACTTCCTGTCAGGAGTTTTTCTCCTTTCTTGTAACTTGAAGTCATTGGTTCAAGTCCTACCCTCCAGAGCAGTAGAAAACAAGCTTGTACTCTCTTCCACATGACAGCCCTTGAGATATCTGAAGATGGCTCATATGTCCTCTTAGTCTCCTTAATTCCAGGCTAAAAAATACCCAGCTCCTTCAACTGTTCCTTATAAGGCTCATTTTCCAGACCCGTAATCATCTTGGTTGCCCTCCTCTGCACACACACTCCATCTTGTCAACATCCTTGTTAAATTGTGGTACCCAGAATTGGACACAGCACTCCAGGTGTGGTCTGACCAAAGCAGAATAGATTGGTACTACTACTTCCCTTGATCTGGACTCTACTTCTGTTGATGCAGCCTAGAATAGCATTCACTTTTTGTTTTTGCTGCTGCATCACGCTGTTGACTCATGTGAAGCATGAGACCCCTAGATCATTTTCACATGGATTGCTAGTGAGTCAGGTGTCCCACATTCTATATTTGTGCATCTGGGTCTTCCTGCAGAACCTTACAATTTGTCCCTATTGAAATTCATTTCAGTAGGGCCCAGTTCTCCAATCTGTTAAGCACATTTTGAATTCTGATTCTGTCTTCTGTGGCATTATCGACCCCTCTCAGTTTGGTGCCATCTGCAAATTTGATGAGCATCTCCTCAATTCCTTCATTCTCAGTATTTGGTTGCACCAATATGCATGGTTCCGTGGTGCCCAAAAATTATTTAGGATGATGTCTTTGTCCTAATATTGCACTTCTTGTTAGGTCGTGGGTTGACATAGCAGCCGGCACAGCGATTTCTTCAAGTAGCTCTTTATTATGGTAAGCTGGAATAGAACTGACTGCAACAGCTCAGCCGGCCTGTATTTATAGGCAGCTGGCTGTCAACATTGTAACCACAACAGCCCAGAGTTCCCGCCTAAAATAACAGACGCGGACCTGAGTGAAAACTATCTACAGACCTGAGTGAAAACTATATACAGTATCCCCCTGTTGGCCCAGGGTGAAACTACACTACATAACACCCCTCCCCACCGAGATAAGGCGTTAGTTACAATCGTAATGGTTTCCTTATATACAGCACTACGCGTAATGTTTCAATTAAGCACAAAAGCATATCGGTTACATTTCCCATACTTAGACCAACAGTGATACCTGTCCAACAACATAGTCCTTTAAATAAGTTGGGCGCTTGGAAACTCTGCCAGACCGCCGGGGACTGGTAGCCAAGTCCGGAGGGCCACACAGTTCTCACTGAGGCTGTGGTGCGACCCTAGGTGGCGTTGGAACCAACCCCCCTGGATCCGCTGCCGTGGGTGGAGCCTCCGCAAGTGGAGTGGTCTGAGTCTGTTCTGAAACGGCTTGGTTCGGCTCCACGCTGGCAGTTTGCGAGGGAGGTGTAGGTGGGGCCTCGCCATCTGTACGTGTCTCTTCTGGAGCCGCAAGCGCAGTTGGGGGCACCTCGGTAGTGTCCAAGTCCCCAACCCTGCGCCTAAGCTGGTCTATGTGCCGTCGCCACAAGCGTCCGTCTTCGAGTGCCACCTGGTACGAGCGAGGTCCAGTGACTCCCACTACTGTGGCTGGCACCCAAGGGATGTCCCCCACATAGTTCCGGGCAAAGACCTGGTTTCCTGGGACAAATGACCGTGGTGCGTTGGCACAGCCTGGGGGTTCAGCCACGGCAAAGTCTGGGTGTAGCCGGTCGAGCGGTGACCTGAGGCGGCGGCCCATAAGCAGTTCAGCAGGACTCCTCCCTGTGGCCGCATGAGGGGTGATGTGTTGCACGAACAAGTATTCGGCGACCCGCTCATGCCAGTCTCCCCGGTCCAGGCGCGCCAGTGCCTCTTTTGTCGAGCGCACCATTCTTTCCGCTTGCCCGTTGCTGGATGGATGAAAGGATGCCATTAGGGCATGGCGGATGCCCAGTCCCAAAAGATACCGCTCAAACGTGCCTGACGTGAACTGCGGTCCGTTGTCAGAGACAAGGACATCAGGACACCCATGCGTTGCAAACAGGCCTCGCAGCACCCGGATGACAGCTTCGGTAGTGGTGGAGGGCATCAGGGCGACCTCCAGCCATTTGGAATAGGCGTCCACCACTACCATAAAGGTCCGGCCGTGAAAGGGGCCAGCCAGATTGATGTGCACCCTCGACCAGGGTGTCTTTGGCATCTCCCAGGTGTGTCCCTTAGCTGCCGGTGGTGCAGGCCTCGACTCCTGGCACGCTTGACAGGCGGACACCCAGGCAGTGATGGCATCGTCCATATTAGGCCACCAGACGTAACACCGAGCCAACGCCTTCATTTTGACAATTCCCGGGTGGCCAACGTGCAGAGCCTCCAGGACGCGCTGACGGAGTCCCTGGGGAATCACGACGCGGTCTCCCCACAGCAGGCAGCCGCGATGAGCTGAGAGTTCATGTTGTCTGGTTGCGAAGGGCTGGAACTCCGATGCAAAAGGCCCTTGTGGCCACCCCCTCCACACCCAGTTGAGCACCCGGCTGATGGTGCAATCCTGGGCAGATGCGGAGGCCACAGTGGCAGCCGATACAGGCGCTGCCGGAAGATCCTCAATCAGAAGGAGCGATGAAGCTGGAGCCGGGTCTTCCACAAATGCTGGAAGAGGGCAACGGCTGAGGGCGTCGGCATGGCCCATCGATTTCCCCGGGCGATGGATGAGCCGGTAGTGGTAGGCAGCCAGGAAAACAGTCCATCGCAGCATGCGTGGTGAGAGGACCGGTGGAGTTGGACGATCACCGGCGAGGAGGCCGAGGAGTGGCTTGTGGTCAGTGATGAGGTCAAAAGTCCTGCCATAGAGGTATTCATGGAACCTCTTCACTCCAGCCACAAGTGCCAATGCCTCCTTGTCGAGCTGGCTGTAATTCCGTTCCGTCGGAGATAGTGTCCTGGAAAAGTAGGCGAGCGGTGCTTCTCTTCCATCTGGAAAACGGTGACTAAGGACAGCACCGATGCCAAAAGGTGAGGCGTCGCAGGCAAGGACCAGCGGCCTGGATTCACTGTACTGTACCAACACACTGTCTGAAGAAAGGAGAGCCTTGACCGTGTTGAAGGCCGCCGTCTCCCAATGACCCCAGGCCCAAGGCGTCTTAGTGCTAAGGAGTCGGTGAAGAGGCTCATAAAAGTTCAGCAGCCCCAGGAATGCCTGCAACTCCGTTTTGTTCTTTGGGGTGGGGGCCTGCTGGATAGCGCGGATCTTGGATGTGGTTGGATGAAGACCGGAGGCATCGATAAGATAGCCCAGGAACTCTACCTGTGGAACGGCGATCTGGCACTTCTCCCTCTTTACCTTGAGCCCGGCCTCCTGGAACCTGGTCAGCACGGCACAGAGGCGCTCGAACAGCTGCTGGTGTGAGTCTGCAGACACCAAGACGTCATCAAAATATGGTACCACGCCCGGAAGCCCTTGCAGGAGACGCTCCATAAGGCTTTGGAAGATGCCAGGAGCCACACTCACCCCGAACTGCAACCGGCGGCAATGGAATGCCCCCCGGTGGGTGACGATCGTCTGGGCTTCAGCAGTGGCATCATCGACTGGCAGTTGTTGATAGGCTTGGGCAAGGTCCAGCTTAGCGAAGACCTTACCCTCACCCAGGGAATGCAGCAGGTGTTGGACAACAGGAACCGGATAAGCGTGCTGCTGAAGTGCCTTGTTGATCGTGCACTTGTAGTCAGCGCAGATTCTCACCGACCCATCTGGCTTGACAGGCGTGACGATGGGGGTTTCCCACTTTGCGTGGTCAACCGGCTCCAAAACTCCTTGGGCGATCAGTTTGTCCAGTTGTTCGTCCACCTTAGCCTTGAGAGCAAAGGGAACCCGGCGTGGCTTTAGCTTGATGGGGGCGACTTGTGGATCAAGGCTAAAGGAGATGGGCGTACCTGTATATTGGCCCAAGGTGCCGTCAAAAACCTCGGCAAAGTCTTTGACCAGACCCTCAGTCTCTGCGTTAGAGATGCAGTTGATGCCGGTGACTTCCAGGCCGAGGGCATCAAACCAGTCTAGCCCTAGGAGGCTTGGCCGCTGACCTTCGACCACCACCAACCGGAGCAGGCCCGAAAAATCCTTGAAGGCGATCCGGAACCGGCCAACGCCTACCACGGGAATGTCATTTCCCTGGTAGTCTCTCAGGTGTACGCGGTGAGAGTCGAGTTGCCTTTTGGACACTCTGGGTACCAGTCTTTTCATGGTGCTCCATGACACGATGGACAGGGCAGACCCGGTGTCGATCTCCATGTCACATGGAGCTCCTTCAATGAGCACCGTGACGTTCAGCTTGCGCCGCGTAGGCGAGTCGGTTTGGCCAATCGTGGTTCCAGACGGGCAGCGGCAGTTGGTGAGAGCGAAACAACTTTCCTTGGCAGACTGGAGTGAAGACTTGGACTTGCGAGTCGATGAAGGGGGGGTGTCAGATGGAGCCGATCGGCAGACCTTAGCGATGTGGCCCCTTCTGGAACACTTCCTACAGATGGCGTCTCTGAATCGACACTTGGCACGGGAATGGTTGCCTCCGCAGCCAGCACATTCCGGTTGGCCCTTGGACTTCTGTTGGAACTTCCTGCGCTCCCGCTTTGTCTGGTGCACGTCATCGTCTTCACTGGAGGATGCCTCCTCACTGCTGGCCTCTTCATGATGCACCGGAACTGGCTCCCTAGCAAGACGCGGGCTGCTGGACTTGCGGATCTCCTGGGCGGAGCGTTCAGCAGCTTCTGAGGCCACAGCCTCCTCAATGGCTTTCTGTAGCGTGAGGTCTGGCTTGGCTAGGAGGCGCCGTTGCAGATGGATGTCCCGGACCCCGCAGACGATTCGATCCATCAGGGCATTGTCTAAGTCTCGGAACTCACAGTGCATTGCAGCCTGTCGCAGGGCGGTGGTGTAGTTGTTGATTGACTCCCCCTCTGCCTGGTTCCGGTGGTAGAACGCATGGCGGGCAGCAATCTTGGACGGCTTTGGTGCGTAGTGGTTGCGGAGCTTCTCTTGGATCGTGTCCCATGGTGTTGCCTGGACTGCTTCAGGCGCAACCAACGCTCGGGCCGTCTCAAACACCTCAGGCCCACAGAGGCTGAGGAATAGGCCCCGCTTCCGATCCTTTGATACTGCTGTCAGCTCGTTGTCTTGGAGGTAGCAGTCGAACCGAGCGAGGTAGGAGTCCCATGATTCAGAGGCTGGCGCAAACGGCGGTAGAGGCACAAGTGAAGCCATGATTCCGATGCCGGCGTGAAGGGCGATGGATGGAACACAGTGCTCTAGCCAGAACAGTCAGCTCTGAATTGGTTCTGCCCAGTGATTTCGCTCAGTGATTTCGCTCTGTGATTCAGCTCAGTGATTCAGCTCAGTTCAGAGGCTGGCCGCATCTGGCTGTGCTCTGATGTCCATCTATCCCACCTTCGTCGCCAGTGTTAGGTCGTGGGTTGACATAGCAGCCGGCACAGCGATTTCTTCAAGTAGCTCTTTATTATGGTAAGCTGGAATAGAACTGACTGCGAACAGCTCAGCCGGCCTGTATTTATAGGCAGCCGGCTGTCAACATTGTAACCACAACAGCCCAGAGTTCCCGCCTAAAATAACAGACGCGGACCTGAGTGAAAACTATCTACAGACCTGAGTGAAAACTATATACAGTATTCCCCTGTTGGCCCAGGGTGAAACTACACTACATAACACTTCTGTCTCCCCCTAGTCTTCTCCTGCCTTGTCCCTTTTCTCCCTAACCTATTTATATGCAGCAGTGTGTGTATCAAGAGTATGCAATGGTTTTTGGAGTATGCATCAATAGCATGCAGCTGTCGATGCTGCCAGTACACTTTTATGCACCCATGTATCCTACCAACCCAGTGCTCCAGGCCAGTTCACACCAACATTACAACACTGTGTTGTGGAATTGTTTTTGTGCTGCAATATTGTATCATAGGGACGTGGGAGGCGCTGTGGGTTAAACCACAGAGCCTAGGACTTGCTGATCAGAAGGTCGGCAGTTCGAATCCCCACAACGGGGTGAGCTCCTGTTGCTCGGTCCCTGCTCCTGCCAACCTAGCAGTTCAAAAGCACATCAAAGTGCAAGTAGATAAATAGGTTCCGCTCCAGCGGGAAGGTAAACGGCGTTTCCATGCGCTGCTCTGGCTCGCCAGAAGCGGCTTAGTCATGCTGGCCACATGACCTGGACGCTGTACGCCGGCTCCCTCGGCCAATAAAGTGAGATGAGCGCCGCAACCCCAGAGTCTGCCACGACTGGCCCTAATGGTCAGGGGTCCTTTTCCCTTCATATTACCAATAACATTTTTGCGAATATTTACAGTGGTACCTCAGGTTACATACACTTCAGGTTACATACGCTTCAGGTTACAGACTTCACTAACCCAGAAATAGTACTTTGGGTTAAGAACTTTGCTTCAGAATGAGAACAGAAATTGTGCAGCAGTGGCGCGGCAGCAGCAGGAGGCCCCATTAGCTAAATTGGTATCTCAGGTTAAGAACAGTTTCAGGGTAAGAACGGACCTCCGGAACGAATTAAGTACGTAACGAGAGGTACCACTGTATTCAAAACTTGCCAAAGAGTCCAGTTCATTTTGTTGTTTCTTCAAATATTTCATAAAGGCTCCCATTCATCTTTAAAGTCACAGTTATCATTGTCACGTAGTTTATGCGTCAGTTTTGCCAATTCCACATAGTCCATCGGTTTTTCTTGCCACAGTTCTTTTGTCGGGATTTCTTCATTCTTCCATCCTTGTGCTATTAAGACTCTTGCCGCCGTTGTCGCATACATAAAAATGTTTTCAAATTTCTTTGGCAGGTCTTTCCCCATAATCCCTAACAAGAAGGCTTTGGGTTTTTTCACAAATGTTAAATGAAACATTTTATTTAACTCATTATATATCATTTCCCAAAACATTTTAAGACATAACTGGGCTCCTGAGCCCCACAGGGGTGCCACAGAAAGGATGCAGGTGGCCACAAGAGCCGTGGGCTCAAAAAAACAAAAGGTTGAAAACCTCTGGGCTACTTAATGGAAGCAACTTTTTTTTTTTGTCCATATCCCTTTTGCTCAGAGTAATAGCTTCTTCTTTTTTTTCAAATAATATATATTATTTTCAGTAGGTAAACATAATAAAAAAGAAGAGATTAACAATAATAAAGACAAACAAAAAATAGGAGAAAAAGAGAAAAAAGAAAAAAGAGACATACAACATATTGCCACTTAATTAATTAAAATTAAGTACCATCCATCTTCATAAACATAGTATTTGACTTCCTCGAATCTCTTCCATCCGAATTTCTTAGTAATTATATATAGCAGTTTCCAATATCAGTGTTTCAAAAGACCATATCACAGTCCTAATCATATTACATAACGGTCCTTATCGTACATTTTCTTATTTGTAAATTTAATTCCATTTTAATCCTAGGCCTAATTGTTTCTTTCAAGTGACTACATATCTTTAATATTACAATATTTATTCAAATAGTCTTTAAATTTCTTCCAATCTTCTTGGTGTTCCTCTTCTTTCTGGTCGCGGATTCTCCCAGTGAGGTCAGCCAGCTCCATAAACTCCATCATCTTCATCTGCCATTCTTCTACCGTTGGTAATTCTTGTGTTTTCTATTTTTTGGCTAATAAAATCCGTGCAGCAGTTGTGGCATACAAAAATACTTTTACATCTTTTTGGGGCAGTTCAGAACCTGTTATTCCAAGGGAAAAGGCTTCTGGTTTCTTCAGAAATGTATATTTCATCATTTATTTTTAAATTCATTATAATTTCCCCCCCAGAAGTCCCAGAGTAATAGCTTCTTTGACTTGATTTACCTGTTGTTGAATTCCTTTCGTGGAAACGCTGGTATTCCGTACCAGTACAATTCCTATGTGGCCTGAGAAGATGTATAATTCATACGATTGTATAGGAACTAGGGCGAAACACTCCCGGTGTTGAGATATCTGTCTTCTTATGGATGCCCTTGAATGGCTTGAAAATTCAACACTCGCTGAAGAACTTTCCCTGTGGTAGCTTTCTCAGTAGGTAACTTAATTAAACTTTAGCTCGGCACCAGCGCTTGTTGGGTCCTGACTGCGTGCTCGGCTTTTTGGAGAAGCTCTGGCAATTCCTGAAACGTCGAAACAGATTGTTTCAAGCTGGCCATAAAAACACAACTTGTCAGCTGCTCAACAGCTCCAGCTGCCATACATAACTTTTCTGCCCACCCTGGAGAAAGGCAATTGTATTTCAACTATTATGTTCACCCTGACGGATTCTTTTGATTGCCTTGAGAAAGCCGACATGACGGTAGGCTCCAGCTATTCATCAAACGGCTTCCCCCCTTTGGAGCATTTAGGAATGATTTTCTTTTTAAAAAATGATAGGGATATATTCAGAGAGAGTCCTTTGGTTTTGGTTTAGCTCCATGTCTTGCCATTGATTCTAAAAGGTTTTAAAGTATTTTTGAAACTGTGTAGAAGTTAGTCGGCTTAATTAATGCACAGCTAAAATAGGGGGTTCTGTATTAGCGCTATTTAAGCAATATTCCAGAGCTTCAGTGCAATCTTATACCCATCAACTCAGCAGTAAGCTTCATTGAGTTGAATGGGGCTTACTCCCAGGTAAGTGTGTATGTAAAACACACTTTAGCCCCCCTGGTTTCACATGATATTTTCTACACAGGCTCATATCAATGCAAGGGGATATATATGCTTGTGTACACCCAGGGCTTTTATTCAGCTGGAAGTCAACAGAACTCAGTTTTCTGGCATCTCTCATGTGAGTGTCATTGCCATTATAAGAGAACATTGGAAGCTCAGTGGTCTAAACCACTGAGCCTCTTGGGCTTGCGCATCAGAAGGTTGGCGGTTCAAATCCCCATGACGGACTGAGTTTTTGTTGCTCTGCCCTAGCTTCTGCCAACCTAGCAGTTGGAAAGCACACCAGTGCAAATAGATAAATAGGTACTGCTCCGGCGGGAAGGTAAATGGCATTTCCATGCGCTCTGGTTTCTGTCACGGTGTCCTGTTGTGCCTGAAGTGGTTTAGTCCTGCTGGCCACATGACCCGGAAAGCTGTCTCTGGACAAACACCAGCTCCCTCGGCCTGAAAGTGAGATGAGCGCCCCAACCCCATAGTCACCTTTGACTGGACTTAACCGCCCAGGGGTCCTTTATCTTTTTTACCTTTACCTTCCCCACTAGTTCCATGTGCGAACTGGTCCCACCATCTCCAATGTATTTGGCAGGTAGTGCTTAATGGCAAAGAGTTGCTTCAACTCCAGTATTTCGGCAGATTTTTAAAGCTAAGATTTGTGAGCATGCAAACAGCTGAACAAGCAAGCCTACAAACAGAAGATTGCTGGAGTGCTATATTGTTGGCTGACTGTGATCTTCTATAGAATGATAATCTGTTTCTGTGAATGAGACTAGTTCTTTGTTAATGCATCGCCACATTCTTAGGGAATCTCATGCAAAATACACATTGTAACCTACATTTTTTTCCAGGCAATTCTCAGTTTCCCTGGCAATGCTGAGAAACTTGCAGTGCAATTCCTCACAGCTTCACATTTGCGAGGCTTATGAATTTTTAAGAGCTTTTTTTTTAATATAAGAAAAGAAAAGGTGTTGGAGAATGAAAACTCCTAAAATTTGCAGGTGTGTTTTGAAACTTCAGAGCAAGCTAATGAACAATTTCCTCTAACAAGTGGCTTTGGAAGTTTCGCAATTGTTGTACAATACTACAGGAAAACAATAAATTTCTGGAAACAAAGTTCTTGGGCTTATTATTTAATCTGATAGCTATGCTTTCTAGCCGTGCTTTAGTGAAACTAAATATGAAATATATATTTAAGCCCTGTCCATACAGATAAAATATTGCACCAGTGACATGAGGTTAGTGAACTAGGGAGACTAGATTAGCCCCCTAAATGTTCCTGGTAAAATAGAGTATTAAAGTATTAAAGTCTGGTGCATCCTTCCCAAAGCCCGGGAAGTTTCTGCCCTGCTTAGGGAGGGAGGTGTGATGCTCTCAGGTGGGACATTGGCCCCCACAATTGTCCTTGCAAGCTGTCACCTCTGGCCCTAACTGTTCCCCTGTGAAAATTTTTACCACACACCAGTGCATTACACCCAGGAACGATCTGTATCCTACACACAGTGCTTTTTTGGGGGGGGTACACAGGAGTACATATACCCCTAAATATTTTGAGAATCTAATGGGAGAAGAAACTAAAAATGTTAAAAAATTTAGTTTCTTCTCTAGCACGGTAAATCGATAGTTCCGTTGCTACTCCTGATGGTGGCCTCATTTCCTGTCATGATGTTTCCTGAGTCTCAGACGGAAGCGAGTGTTTGATATGTAGTGTTTTACTGATGAAAGTTTGGCCTCATTGAGGGGCAGTATTTCAGTATTAGTAATATTAGTAGAGAGCCAGTATGGTGTAGTGCTTAAGAGTGGTAGACTCGTAATCTGGGGAACCGGGTTTGCGTCTCCGCTCCTCCACATGCAGCTGCTGGGTAGCCTTGGGCTAGTCACACTTCTCTGAAGTCTCTCAGCCCCACTCACCTCACAGAGTATTTGTTGTGGGGGAGGAAGGGAAAGGAGAATGTTAGCCGCTTTGAGACTCCTTAAAGGGAGTGAAAGGCGGGATATCAAATCCAAACTACTACTACTATTACTCTTCTTCTTCTTCTTCTTCTTCTTCTTCTTCTTCTTCTTCTTCTTCATGTTCTTTGTACTTTTGTCCATTTACTGTATTTATTTTCCCCGATTTTAACTATAACATTGTGATTTTCTTGAGTCAAAATGAGAAACATTTTTTAGGGGGGGAGCACTGTCTGTGCATATGTATTGGGGGTGGGAACCGTCCTATTTGTTTACTTCATTAATTTGGCTCTGGTTTCACTCCAAAATGGAGAGTCTCTTTTCCACATATTTACCTGTCTGCTGTAGCTTTGGCTTTTAGCTTTTTCTTCCTTTCCTTCCTTTCTCCACAGAGCACGTAACCAGAAGTGGCTCATCAGGTTGGGTGCAATTGCTGTGCTACCATCCTGGCAGATGGATTCCTCTTGCTTACCAGGAGAGTGAGGGAAGGTGTTGAGGTGCAAACTCACTGGCAGAGCCCATCCAATGCCCTCAAGATACACTTCCACTGCGCTAACCTCTCCATCGCCTCCCCTTCCCTGAAAGCAACAGGAATCAACCCTTCCAGGAAGCTACCAAGGTGTCTCCAACCAGCTTGCTGAATTGCTTCTTCCTGGAACACAGGTATAGTAGCACTGCAGGACCCAGTAGCACTGAGACCAAAGTGATTAATAAAAACATTGACAATAAAGACCTATATAAAAATGAATGAGAAATCCAATGCAGATACAGACAAGGATAAAGAAAATATCTACTTCAAAGGATTTGTTTAAAAGGAAAGATCTGACCTTTTAGGAAAGGTGCTGACCTTTAAAGCCCTAAATGGCCTCAGCCCAGTATACCTGAAGAAGCGTCTCCACCTCCATCGTTCTGCCCAGACACTGAGGTCCAGCTCTGAGGGCCTTCTGGTGGTTCCCTCACTGGGAGAAGTGAGGTTACAGGGAACCAGGCAGAGGGCCTTCTTGGTAGTGGCACCCGCCCTGTGGAGCGCCCTCCCATCAGATGTCAAGGAAATAAACAGCTGCCTGACTTTTAGAAAACATCTGAAGGCAGCCCTGTTTAGGGAAGTTTTTAATGTCTGATGTTTTATCACTTTATCATCATCAACAACAACATTAATTCTGTTGGGAGCCACACAGAGTGGGCAGTGTATAAATAAATAAATAAATAAATAAATAAATAAATAAATAAATAAATAAATAATATTTAATGAGTGACTGAAAGGCAATAGAGACCGACACTCATCCCCGTCTGAAACATAACATGTTGTAATTTCCAAGGGTAGATGCCACCACACTAAAGGCCCAATTCTAGCATCGTACGGCAATGTGGCATCTGCAGGAGGCCCTCACCTGCAGATAGGCAAAGACTTCCAAAGAAGAATGGGGGAGGCAACACACACTGTGTGACGTCATGTATATGATGTCCTGACATTGTGCGTGTGGAGTCAGGACATTGGAGGAACTGAAGGAGAAGCCAAGTGGCATGGCTTCAGTGGCCACAGCTTCTCCTTCTCCTCCTGTCTTCACCATGGGCCTGAGGCTGCTTCCTGCCTCCCCGCCATGGTAGGAAGAGGAGAAGGAGCCATGGGCCTTGAAGCCACGCCACATTTGGCTCCAAGCTTGGCCTCCTTGGGAGGTGCTGGCGTAGAGCTTGGGAGGTGCTGGAGTAGAGCAAAGCAGAGGCAGCATGGCTTCGATGGGTGCAGTTCTGCCTCTTTCTGCCGCCACCACCAGCCTGGGGCTGCTTCCCACCATCTTTTGTCAGGCAGTGGTCTGAAGATGAGGACTGGGGAATGCATTCCATGGCAGACCAGCTTCTCTCCAATGGAGAGCTGGAGCCCCCTCCTTGTCCCCAGAGTGTTCAGAAGCAGAGAGAGAGACAGAAGCTGAACAGTTTATGGAGGAGTTGCCCAGTTATAAGATAATGACAAGAGAACCAGAAGGGAGGGTCAGCTAGTTGAGACATTACTTGAGAGTGAGGGGGACCCCCGCTCACCACAGACTTGGAGGTCCAAACGTATCAGACAGCAAAGGAGTCAGAGGGAGGGAAGAACTTCCCGTTGGCACCTAAAATGCTGCGGAAGTCGGAAGGAGAATTTAAAGTAGCCAACCGCCCTCCTTGCGGAGAGCTGTGTATTTGTGCTTGCAACATGATGCTGTAATAAAAGGGCTATAAATCTATCAACTGCTCGTTAATTCTTATCTGTGAAGTTACCGGAGGAAGGGAAGGATTCTCCACGCCTGACACCTTTGGACTTTATGGGGTGGCCCCACACCCAAAAATATGGGGGAGGGGCAAATGGGCCTGAGTGTAGTCATCAATTGGGTATACAGTGGTACCTCAGGTTAAGAACGTAATTCGTTCTGGAGGTCCGTTCTTAACCTGAAACTGTTCTTAACCTGAGGTACCACTTTAGCTAATGGGGCCTCCCACTGCTGCCACGCTGCTGCCGCACAATTTCTGTTCTCATCCTGAAGCAAAGTTCTTAACCTGAGGTACTATTTCTGGTTTAGCGGAGTCTGTAACCTGAAGTGTCTGTAACCTGAAGCGTCTGTAACCCGAGGTACCACTGTATAAGGGATGAGGTTATTACGTGGGTGGCACTGTGGGTTAAACCACAGAGCCTAGGTCTTGCCAATCAGAAGGTTGGCGGTTCGAATCCCCATGACGGGGTGAGTTCCCATTGCTCGGTCCCTGCTCCTGCCAACCTAGCAGTTTGAAAGCACAAAGTGCAAGTAGATAAATAGGTACCGCTCCAGCGGGAAGGTAAACGGCGTTTCCGTGCGCTGCTCTGGTTCGCCAGAAGCAGCTTAGTCATGCTGGCCACATGACCCGGAAGTTGTATGCCGGCTCCCTCGGCCAATAAAGCGAGATGAGCGCCGCAACCCCAGAGTCGGCCATGACTGGACCTAATGGTCAGGGGTCCCTTTACCTTTACTTTAATTGCAAGCCATGTAGGGTTTGTACACCAAAAGCAGGACAATGAACTTAGCTTGATAGCTAACTGGCAGTCAGTATCTTGGACCCTGAACACCCTCCTGATGAGAGGGAAGGATTCGCCATGTTTTTAAAACAGGGGCAGCAGATGGAAAGGATTTGCTGTGACAATTATTAATCAAGATACAAGAAAAGGGAGGAGGAGGAGGTCATAGAAAGAAGGTAATGAAAGTGGAGCATTTGAATGAAAGATTGAATTGTTTTTAACTATTTTTATTTTGTATTTTTCTTTTTTCTTTACTTCTATTTTGTTTGTGATACTTTGACAATTTTAATAAATATCTTTAAAATAAATAAATAAATAAAACAGGAGCAGCAGCTGTGGTGAAGAAGTAGAAAGTTATTTTGTCTAGAGATGGGATTCTCAGGGACAAGGGACAGTAGGGGGTGTGACTGCTGCAGAAATACTGGGGAAACAAAGGGTTGGGTGGGCAGGAACGAGAAAGCAGGAAGAAGATGGGGCAACAATTTAGCACGAGGTTAAATGACAGAAGGAACTGTGTATTCATGTCGGAATGTATAGAAAGGTGAATGGACGCAATGCAGACTAACTAGTTCAGTCTTTGCCTGCACATCTGTAGCAATAACATAAGGGAAAGAATAACCAGCGTTTTGGTGTTTTCCTGAAGTGCAGCTGTTTCCTTTCAGAAATGTCAGACTCGGCTTGGTTAAGTAAAAGGGAGAGGGTATCAAACAGGCCACTTCCTGGACAGTAGACTAAATTAAAGGCTACAACAACAGAGACAGCTCTTGGTGTGTCTGAGACGAGTACTTTAGAAACAGTAAAACAAGGAAGTCTGCATCGACATTTCAGGACAACAAGATGAAGAAAGTCAGGCAAGTCGTGAGGTTTGGTGGCGCAGCCCAGTCATGAAATAATCCTCAAGTGCGCCATGAAATAGAACAATAAACCGTACAAGCTCACATATTTGAGGGCTTGCACGTGCCTAATTGTATAATGTTGCCCCCGGCGAAATGAGACAGGGTCTGAACATGTTAACATTAGCACACACACTTGGCATCGGTTACAGCGAGAAAAGAAAAGTGTGTTGTGGGGGGAGTGCTGGCTTTATTCAAATCACAAATCACAGTTTCCTGCAAGCTGTCCAGAGTGTGCACGCTTGTGCAGTAATAATAACATATAAAAATAGGCTTCGAAAAATCATCTCGAGAGCCGATCCTGACATTTTTAGTTCCTGTGCATGTCAGTGCTTTTTCCCAAAGATGCTCACATGGATAGCACAGTAATGATTCATGGTTAGCTCTCTCTCAGTTTAGGATAAATACCACAGGACAGGCCCACAAATCTTTATTCAGGGCCTGCAAGTTTCTCACCCTTCCTTCTCGAACATCCCTTCTTCTCTCAGTTGGACACACCATGACTCATCCCCAGGCAAGGCATTTCTCCACTAAAGTTTATGGGCAACTCTGTCTGTGGCTAGTTTCTCATTACCTTTCCCGCCCCGACCTGGCCACAGTGATCCATGCGATGGTCACCTCCAGGCATGACTACTGTAATTCGCTCTACGCGGGGCTGCTCTTGAAGCTGTCCCAGAAACTCCAGCGGGTGCAGAATGCTGCAGCGAGGCTCCTCATGGGGTCTCTGCCATGGGAGCATATTCATCCAGTGCTTTTCCAGCTGCACTGGCTCCCGGTGGAATAGAGTCAGATTTAAGGTGCTGGTTTTGACCTTTAAAGCCCTTCACGGCCTAGGACCTTATGGTGGTTCCCTCACTGCGAGAAGCCAAGTTACAGGGAACCAGGCAGAAGGCCTTCTTGATAGTGGCACCCGCCCTGTGGAATGGCCTCACATCAGATGTCAAAAAGAACAACAACTACCAAACTTTTAGAAGACATCTGAAGGCAGCCCTATTTAAGGAAGCTTTTAATGTTTGATGCAATACTGTATTTTAATATTTGGTTGGAAGCCACCCAGAGTGGCTTGGGAAGCCAAGCCAGATGGGTGGGGTATAAATAAATTATTGTTGTTGTTGTTGTTATTTTAGGGAGGACGGCGCTGCCAGCAACAAGCCCAGCTTTGCGGGGCTTGAGGAGGTAGGCAGCGGCTGGAGGGTAGCTCCTCCGGCAGGGAAGATGTGGAGGCTGGCCATGGAGGCTCCCGGCTCAGCTGACCGCTTTGTGCTGTGGTGGCCATGGCAGACGGAGGCTCCGGGCGCGGCGCTGCTTCAGCACGGCATGGCAGAGGCAGGCGAGGGTGGCAAGCTGATGCTGGGAGGTGCCACGTCCAACCTCCGCCTCTTTCCTGGCGCCCTCCAGAGCTTGGTTCCCTGGCGCCCCGCGCCACTAGCCTCTATGGGTAAGATGGCCCTGCCTAATATTTCTCTCTTGCTCCTGAGCATTACTTTAGGCTATGCAAGCCATAGGCACTCGGAAGATTTGGATCAGCATTGGTTCGGAGACAATTTATTGCATGCTGCTCCTATAATAATCTTGTCAGAAACACTGAAGATGCAGTAGAGTTCTAATAGCTATTTTTATCCCGGCATGCAGGCCTCTTCGCTGAAATATGGCGGATGGAGGAGGGGGAGGAGTGAATAAAAACCTCCCTGGAGGGGTGTGGTTTGTAGTGAGTCAGCTAATATGCTGGACTAAGAGACTGCACTCCTTCAGAAAGGAGGCTTGCCAAACAGAAACCAAGCCGAACTGCCTCAGTTATTTTCTTTGGAACTACAAATTGGACTTGAAAAAGAGTCCCAAAGGTGAAGGGGAAAGCACAGCTCAAGGGCCTTTTATGAGAACTGAAAGATGCTATCAGAAAACCGTAGAACCCAAATTTCAGTTCATCTTGCTTCCATAGGTAAGCTTTATCATATTTGCCTGTAATATTATTTTGCCGTGTACCCTGCCAAGGGGAAATACTTGTAATACATTTGCTCTTTATTAGACAATCCGGGCAAATAACTCTTAATAAATAAATATATGAGAATCCATTGACCCAAGTAAACACTGGATGACAGAGAATGTTTGCCGATGGTGAAATGAATGTGGCTATTATTAGATTGAGACCTGTAGGATCGCACTGATGGGGTAAAGAAACAAAACACATTTATACACGTCTTGGCCTCCACCATAGTGTACGGCTCAGGAATGAATTCAATAGGATGCCAACAAATTTGAGTCATACTTTGTACAACCATAGACAGTATTTATAATGAGCCAAACCCTGACCTAATAAGCCTCCTCTCCGTCTCGCTCTCTTACATATATACACCTATTATATAGCACTGTTCCCATTTTACAGATGGAAGTGAAGACTCATAGATGCACAATGCTAGTAATTGATCCCCTGAAGAACGTAATAATAACAAGATGCCACCACAGTCTCTACAGTTAGAGGCAGCAATGCTTTTGAATACCAGTTGCTGGAAACCACAAGAGGGGAGAGTATTCGTGTACTCTAATTCTGCTTGTGGATTTCCCACAGCTTGACTAAATGGGTCACTGTCAAGGACTGGACTGAGGAGGAATGGTGGGGACCCCTCCACCTGCACTTTCCAGAGAAGAGGGAGACAGTATAGATTTAGAACAGTGGTTTGCAGAAGGGCATAGTTCAGAGGCTGCAGAGGGGAGAAGCTGGGAAATATTGGGAGAACAGAAGGAAGAAGAAGAACCAGGGAAGAGACAGACAGACAGCAGTGCTAATTTTCTAGAAAAAGAGGTGTTGGAACTCACTGTGAGCATCTCCAGCTGAAAAAAACCCCAGGTAGGTAGGTAGATAGATGATATACAGATTAGATAGATAGATAGATAGACAGATAGATAGATAGATGATAGATACAGTGGTATCTCAGGTTACAGACGCTTCAGGTTACAGACACTTCAGGTTACAGACTCCGCTAACCCAGAAATAGTACCTTGGGCTAAGAACTTTGCTTCAGGATGAGAATAGAAATTCTGCGGCGGCAGCATGGCTGCAGCGGGAGGCCCCATTAGCTAAAGTGGTACCTCAGGTTAAGAACAGTTTCAGGTTAAGAACGGACCTCTGGAACGAATTAAGTTCTTAACCTGAGGTACTACTGTAGATAGATAGATAATATGACAGCCTGAGAGAAGCTCTATGACCCTTAAAGGTTGGAGTCGGAGATTCTTATTAACAGAATAGACAAGGCCTAAGGTGCTAACATGACAGGCAGCGTATGGATTTTTTCAATATGTAGAGGTGTACCAAGGAAAAGCACACAGTTCTCTTGCCTTTGGACTCCCCAGAACTGATGCCTGGCCCACATGTATATTATTGGATGGACACGCCTGCCAAAATTGACCCTTCAAACAAACTCTCTGAGCCAGCAAAACATCATGGGGTTGGCAGGGGATGGGGATGGCGTTGAGGGAAGCATTTACCATCCTGGTAAAATCTATGACTGAAATTCTGGTCAGATGGGCCTCTTTCCAGAATCCAGTCAAAACAACCATTTCTTTAAAAAAATATATTAAAAAAAATAAAATCCAGCCAAACAAGTTTTTACAGATACGATGAGCAAATGTCTGGATAAAACTGAATGTCTGGTAACCACTGCAGGAAAGAGAAGGTGCTTTTTAGGAGTCGGGTTTATAGGGAGCGTGGAACGCCTGCCTCTGCTCCTCTTGTGCCAAAGAGGTGCTGGCAGTGCCCCTCTGCTGCCCCACAGCACACTCTCGTGGGAAGAGAACAGGATAAGGCTTTCCGTGTCTACTTGACACAATGGCTATGATCTGCCTGTGCTATCAGAGGCAATACGCTGGGCATCACAGGTGGAGAGAGTTGTTGTTGTTACTGCTGCTGCTGTTGAATTTATATACCCTGGGGTCTCAGGGCAGTTCACAGAATAAGAAGAAGAAGAGTTTGGATTTGATATCCCGCTTTATCACTACCTGAAGGAATCTCAAAGTGGCTAACATTCTCCTTTCCCTTCCTCCCTCACAACAAACACTCTGTGAGGTGAGTGGGGCTGAGAGACTTCACAGAAGTGTGACTGGCCCAAGGTCACCCAGCAGCTGCAGGTGGAAGAGTGGAGGCGCAAACCCAGTTCACCAGATTAGGAGTCTACCGCTCATAACCACTACACCACACTGGCTCTGGCTCTGGCTCTGGCTCTGGATAAAATCAAGATATAAAACTACAGAATATCTAATAAAAATATAAACAACAAACCAATAGCCACCCCCACAACAAAAAACACATTTTAAAAGGGCATAGGATGTAAATCGGATCAACCAAAGGCCTAGTTGAAAAGAATTGTTTATGCCTCATGCCTAAAGGTGTATAATGAAGGTGCCAGGCGAACTTCCCTGGGGAGAGCATTCCACAGACGGGGAGCCACTGCAGAGAAGGCCCCGTTCTCGTGTTGCCACCCTCCGGACCTCTTGAGGAGGAGGCGCACAAAGGAGGGCCTCAGAAGATGATCTCAGGGTCTGGGTAGGTTCATATGGAAAGAAGTGGTCCTTGAGGTCTTGCGACCCTGAGCCATTTAAGGCTTTATAGGTCAAAACCAGCACTTTGAATTGGGCCTGGAAACTTATGGGTAGCCAATGCAGTCAGACCAGGATTGGTGTAATATGCTCAAACCATCTTGCTCCAGTGAGATCGTGTCCTTCCCGTCGCAGTGGTACCTATTTATCTGTTTGCACTGGTGTGCTTTCAAACTGCGAGGTTGGCAGGAGCTGGGACAGAGCAACGGGATCTCACTCCGTCATAGGGAATTCGAACCACCGACTTTCTGATCAGCTAGCCCAAGAGGCTCAGTGGTTTAGACCACAGCGTCACCTGCGTCCTTTACCTTTACCTTCCAGGGAGGAGGGAGAGGAAGGCAGTATAGATTTACAACTGGGGTTTGAGAGAGGTCACTGTTAGGATATTTCCGTTCCACCTTAAAAGGGAGCAGGCTTTGTGAGTCACAGAGTCTGCGCATGTCCTGTGCACAGGATGTTTATGTTTGCTGTTGCTTTCGATTTCTCTCTCGGTAGGAGACACTGACGCAGAATAGTCATGTCTTTCTTTGTTCTGATCAACGCTGAATAAAGTCTGTAGATAATGCTCACCTGGGTGCGACTTTTGCTGTCAATTATCTGCTGATAAAGAGTGTGCACAAGCCCTGGAATGTGGCAAGGTATTTCCAGGAAACTCGTGTCACTAAAAGCTCATACTGCGTGACTACAGGGATCGATGGATCGTCCGGCAGCCGGCTTGGGGCCATGATGGACTATATCTCCCTGGCAGTATCCCAACAGTCACAGCTCAGAGGCAGATGAGGGGGAAAGCTGGGAAATCATGGGAGAGCCAGAAGAATCTCCGGCTGACATGTTGCCATTAGAAAGCATTCCATACCCTCCATCTCCCAGAACCGGGCGAGCCTTAAAAGTAGGAGAGCAAAGAGCTCAAAGACAGAGGGCACCCATAGCAGCACCCGTAGAGGAGACGAGGAGAATGATGGATGAGGAAGTGGGAGAGATGGGAGGTGGAGATTCACTTGGGACAATGCCATTATCCAAGAGGCTGGGTTCTATAGCCTCTCTCTGTAAAAAGTGAAGAAGAAAAAGGACGGTAAGAAACTTTTGCTTGTCTTTATACTTTCCTGGGCAACCAGCTGGGAGCAGCTAACAGCATCCTGACAAGGTGTGTGCATGTGGTGTCATATGATGGATTATGTGGGGTGCAGCTTACCGCCCCCCAATATTTTATTCAAGTTGACATCCCTGTTGGAGGTTAGGGGCTAGTCTATGCACCCATTTGCCCTGCTGCTTCCCCCCTGGGTCATAGCTGTCAACTTTTCCCTTTTCTTGCGAGGAATCCTATTCGGAATAAGGGAATTTCCCTTAAAAAACGGGAAACATTGACAGCTATGTCCAGGGTGCCTCAGAGCTTTCCAGGAACTACAGGGAGGAATCTGGGTGGGCATTACTTTCTGACTTTCCCTAGCATATTACAGTAATGGCCAACAAGCACAACTCTAAATGTGCCTGGCAAGAGCTATAGTTATGAGCAGAATTAGGCTGTTAAGAATTTTAGCTGCCGAGACGTGGCAACTACATGGTCCATTGTCCGTGTTGCTAATAAACAGCCTGTATTTTGTTGCATTCATAAACATTTTGCTAGGCACCTGGCCCATGGGAACAGACATTTTCTGTTCATTTGGAATATATAAAAATAATGTGCCGTTTTGCCCACATTTACAAATTGCCAATAAATCACTGCCTGCCACTGCTAGCTTGAGTCAGCCACCCAGCCATACCTATTGATTCTCATACAAAGAGTCTTTAAAGAAACATATTGGTTCAGTATTTTGGCATGCAGTGTGTGCTGGTGTGTGGGTGGATTTTTATTGCCAAGTGACTTTAATTTCTGTACCACTATTCCCAGAGACAGTATCAGAGTAAGAAGAGAACCTCAACAAACAAGCAAACAAACAAATAAAATTGTGTACACACCATACATTTAAAGCACACAACTGCCCCCAATGAATCCTGGGAACTCTAGTTAATCAAGGGTACTGGGAAATGTAGGTATGTGGAAAAATAAAGTACAGTTCCCATGATTCTTTGCAGTGAGACATGTGCTTTAAATAGATGATGCTTTAAATACATGGTGTGTACATTAGAAAGAGTGAATTAATTGGGTGCTGTTAGACTTCTTTCCCCCCATGCACTGTTGAGGGGTGAGGAATGTTAATTTGAGGTGTGGGAAAACTTTGGCCCTCCAGATGTTGTTGAACTACAACTCCCATCATCCTTGGCTATTGGGCATGCTTGCTGTGGCTGATGGGAGCTGTAGTTCAGCACAAAATCTCTCTGTGTCTGTCTGTCTGTCTCTCTCTCTCTCACACACACACACACACAGAGGGAACAAAGCTCTCAAAATCATCATCACATACCCTCCAACATTTCTCCCATGAAAATAGGGATGTCCTAGTCAATAATAATAATAATAATAATACCCTGCCTGTATGACTGGGTTGCCCAAGCCACTCTGGGTGGCCTCCAGCATATTTGAAAACATAATAAAACATTAAACGTTGTATAAAACCTTTCCCATATAGGAGAGATATCTCTTTTGCTTGGGGGATGCATAAATCCATGCCCTCCAACATTTCTCCCATGAAAATAAGGGTGTCCTAAGGAAAAATGGGGCATTCTGGGATCAAATCAGAAACCGGGACAGCTTCTGTAAATCCAGGCCTGTCCCTGGAAAATACGGACATTTGGAGGGTCTGTAATCAATATCCACTAGGTAGCAAGTAATCACTATTTTGTCACTCTAGTCTTTTTGGAGTGGAGGGAAACGACACGGAGGGAGAATCTCCTGCTTGCCCTGGCTCCAAGTGTTGCCATGGGTACTATTCTGCAAGCGAAGCATCTCTCTTTAACCTAAAATAATGTACTATGTGAATTGGAGACTACAGTTAAGGGAAATGGGGAGAGGAGGTGGGTACAGAAGGGAATGAAACACTCGTCTGTTCTTGTTTGGAATGTCTTCTCCATGAAGAATGGAGTTAATGTCCAAAATGGTTGCTGAGGACAAATTACCAGTCAACTCCAGCCTGGAGATTTCTATTTGGAGCTGTTCCACTGCCCTCTCCAGTTTTAGCTTTACGTCGGAATATTTAGCCTCTTTCAAACGCAAGGGCGGACCAGCATATAATCACTGCTGGCAGGATTTCCTCCCCTGTGTGGAAATTCGGTAGCATGTGCTTTTCAGCTGTTGCTTTTCACATTATCCTTTCTCTTGGGCAATTGTTTCATGCTGCCTGGCGGTTGGCGCGGGTCTTTGAATCTAAGCTCCGCTCGCCCCCTCCCTTGCCACATGCTTCTAGGTGAAACTCTACCTTGGCTCTTTGAAACAGTGAACCTGTCGAATTTGCCGTTAATTGTCTTTGGGATCGCCTTTCATCCACCTGTGATCGGTTAGCAGATCAAAGACGCCAGGCACCGTTTAAAGACCGGAGGGTCCTAAATCAGTCTCAAGCTGCTGCTTTTTTTAATGGTTTGTTTTGACGGAGAGCCTGGGTCATTTGGCTGCCATGTTATGTCTGGCTGCATGTGGAACTAGGTCAATGAAATCTCCTTCAGGGGAGAGAAATCTGCTGGCTTAAATCTCTCTCGCTCACACACACACACACACACACTCGCAGAACAAAGCTCTCAAAACGGGAGGACTACGAATCCAAATAGCCCTCAAAATATTATAATAACTCTGGAATCCTGTGCATCTGATTTCGTGCTTTGTTACAGGAAATAAGAACTCTGGGCTGCCAAAGTTCAGAATTTGGGTGGTGTAACTGCAATAAGCTACCCAAGATCTCATCCCCTCCCCTCGGATCTGCCCTTCCCCAAATCCCACTATTAGCCGAAACCTTTTTGAAAAATTCGGTCAGGTATGTAACTGCGAATCTTGCCATGATCACTGCCAACTGCTGCCATAGTTCCTTGTTTCACTCTTAGCAGTGGAGAAGAACGGTGACAGGAGTCTCTAGACTTTAAGGAGTGCAAATGTTTACTTATTTTTATTTCCTAAAATTTATACGCTACTTGATTGTTAAAACAACAACCACCACCTCAAAGCAGTTTACCAGAAGGTAAAACTAGAAAATTAAGGAAAAAATAGGACTGTACTAACTGCTAAGAATCATGGCAAATGTAGCACTGTAGAAACTATGTTTCCTATAGCTCCTGAAGTCTCCCTGGCACTTCTGTTATCATGTATATTCCATCCCTGTTTCCACCCCTGCTGGTTATTGTAAGCAGTGTAAATTTAAGAATTAGTGCCTAAGTTTGCTTTTTCTCTCCCCTCCCCCCCAATAATTTTTTATTATTTTTTTCCAAATATCTTAAACACAATGCAGTTTAACAATATTATTCTCCTTGAAATCTATATCTTATCCGAATTAACTTCCCTCCACCCCTCTTCTGGCTTCTCTACATTGCTCAACACTTAAGCGTGTTTACTATATATACGTTCTATCAATGTCTATAATTCCTTAATACATTTTTGTATTATACTTTAGACATACATTCCTTATTATATTACAGCATTACATCTTGTGGTCTAACCAAATGTTTACAATAAACGTTATGAGTTTTATTTCAGTCCTTTGAGTGTCTTTATTTATGTACAGTTTTCTTTTGCTATTTTGCTTATTTGCTTTTTCCTCCTCCCTCCCCACGTATCTTTCTTTCTTTCTTTCTTTCTTTCTTTCTTTCTTTCTTTTTCTTTTTCTTTTTCTTTTTCTTTTTCTTTTTCTTTTTCTTTTTCTTTTTCTTTTTCTTTTTTCTTTTTGGTGCTGTGAACCTGAGCACAGGAATTGTGTTTTTAAGACTTATTATTGATCCGTGAGCTGCTCTGGGAACTATTTTTTAGTGCAACAGCAGATTAAAGATGTTTTCAATAAAGGAGGAGAAATAATTATAGTCAACCCTTTCCCCTTTTCTGGTGAGAACTTGGGAAATTGGTTGGGGTAGTCAGGAAAGAGACTTGAAAAGGTCCCACCACCCCACACACCTCTTGCAAAATGTGTATGGTCTCCATACTTCTCAGCATGCTTATATTATGGGATTTGATTGGGTAGTTGGTTGAAGGAGTGTCTCCACCCCTATCATTCTGCCCGGATGCTGAGGTCCAGCGCCAAGGGCCTTCTGGCGGTTCCCTCACTGCGAGAAGCCAAGTTACAGGGAACCAGGCAGAGGGCCTTCTCAGTAGTGGTGCCCACCCTGTGGAACGCCCTCCCATCAGATGTCAAGGAGATAAACAACTACCTGACATTTAGGAGACATCTGAAGGCAGCCCTGTTCAGGGAAGTTTTTAATGTGTGACATTTTAGTGTCTTTGCTGGAAGCTGCCCAGAGTGGCTGGGGAAACCCAGCCAGATGGGCGGGGTACAAATAATAATAATAATAATAATAATAATAATAATAATAATAATAATATCTGAAGGCAAGGCATTTGCCATCTACTGTGGTTAAAGTGATGTCAGCTGACTTTTGATCAAGCAGTGTAGCATTTAATGAGTTGAGATACAGGAATCATAAACAACTTTCACATTACTTTCAAGATGGGGCACCAGTTAACGCTGGTCACCATTTATCATCACATCTGCCAAGTTATGACGTTACAGCTCCTACTACGACTGATTATTTATGTTCCAATGTCTATAGCAAATTAACTTCTCCATAGTCTCAGAGATTCCTTTTTTTTAATATAACAAAGAAAAACAACAACCGCAACACTATAGCTGCTGCTTTTAATTGAGCAGATGTTGTCTCTATTTTGATCATGGTCCAATGATTTTCTGTTACAAGGAAGATCCCCAAATACGTTCTATAATAAACAGCCAAGTTCAGGTGCCAAGGAAATTACAACTCATGTTTCTCTAGAGGAGGCTGTCTTGATGCTGTTGTTTGCCTTCCTAATTGCCTATGCTCTTTCCATGCTTCACGTGTTGTTAATTGCTTTTCTGAACATCCCTGTATCAAATGACTGATTAAAATGGTAAATCGAGCCTCCTTGGGCTCGCACGTAGAGAAAATACACACAAGTCAGGTACCCAAAGCCAAGTTCTCCATCGGTGAACAGGACAGGACCACTTGCAACGATGTCGGTCGGGGTTTTATTCGCAAAAGAACAGAACAAGACTAAATCTCTTGTTAGCCCAACTGTTTGGAACCCATGGATAAACACAAATGGATAAGTCCAAGAAATTCTGCAGTGTAAGCCTCCCACTAGTTATATTGATGCTATTTAGGAACAGCACAGGTGTTGGCAGGTGTGGAGGCGGGCAGGTGTGGAGGATTCCCTGGTCCTGAATGGGGTAACTGTGCCCCTGAAGGATCAGGTGCGCAGCCTGGGAGTCATTTTGGACTCACAGCTGTCCATGGAGGCACAGGTCAAATCTGTGTCCAGGGCAGCTGTTTACCAGCTCCATCTGGTATGTAGGCTGAGACCCTATCTGCCTGCAGACTGCCTCGCCAGAGTGGTGCATGCTCTGGTTATCTCCCACTTGGACTCCTGCAATGCACTCTACGTGGGGCTACCTTTGAAGGTGACTCGGAAACTACAACTAATCCAGAATGCGGCAGCTAGACTGGTGACTGGGGGAGGCCACCGAGACCATATAACACCGGTCTTGAAAGACCTACATTGGCTCCCAGGACGTTTCCGAGCACAATTCAAAGTGTTGGTGCTGACCTTTAAAGCCCTAAACGGCCTCGGTCCAGTATACCTGAAGGAGCGTCTCCACCCCCATCATTCTGCCCGGACGCTGAGGTCCAGCGCCGAGGGCCTTCTGGCGGTTCCCTCATTGCGAGAAGCAAAGCTACAGGGAACCAGGCAGAGGGCCTTCTCGGTAGTGGTGCCCGCCCTGTGGAACGCCCTTCCAGCAGATGTCAAAGTGATAAACAACTACCTGACATTCAGAAGACATCTTAAGGCATCCCTGTTCAGGGAAGTTTTTAACGTGTGATATTTTACTGTATTTCTGGTTTCTATGGAAGCCGCCCAGAGTGGCTGGGGAGGCCCAGCCAGATGGGCGGGGTATAAATAATAAATTATTATTATTATTATTGGCAATGTGAGAGGTTCATTACCAGGATATTGAACAGCCCCCTAGCTGAACTCTTTAAAAATAAAATAAAAATTACAGGCATGCAGCAAGCTTTACTAGTCTCAAGGAAAGATAGGGAGGAGAAAGCTTAAGATTGCAGTTAACAGGATAGTGTATATTTATTTCACAGCCTGAATACAGTACAACTCAGATGCGGGTGAGGGACCACATACAGAATGCTTCAATTTTCTCTCTCTATGAGTGGCTCCTTATGCATTGCCAGACAAAAGAGGGGACAGATTTTGCCTGTGTTAGTTTACAGATACTTTGTGCAAATGTGGATTTGAAAATAATAATAATAATAATAATAATAATAATAATAATAATAATGTGGACGCTCGGGTTGCGAACGTGATCCGTGCGGGATGCAAGTTCGCAACCTGCAGCGGCGCATCTGCGCATGCACGGGTTGTGATTCAGTACTTCTGTGCATGCGCAAAGCGCACTTTAGAGCTTCTGCACATGCATGACCCCCGAAACCTGGAAGTAACCCATTCTGGTACTTCTGGGTTTTGGCGGGTCCATAACCCAAAAAAGCAACCTGAAGCATCTGTAACCCCAGGTATGACTGTAATAATAATAATAATAATAATAATAATAATAATAATAATAATACCTTTATTGTCATTGTACAACCTGTGTACAATGAAATTAAACGAGCCTTCCCCCACAAACACTCAATCTCTTATCGAACAACACATCACCTCGCAAGTCAATTTCGCTGGAAATAATTGCAATCGTTTGAAAAGATGCACAACACATGGCCTTCGATACCTGAGATCTAGGTCTTTCTGACTACCGTACTCTTCTGATTGCAAATTGTTTTAACTTATTTTAATATGGTATTTTTAGATTGTTGCGGCGCACCCTGGGGGAATTATGGTTAGTAAGTCTAAACAACAACAACACATATCTGGATTGAAGTGGATCAGAGAATCGGTTTTTATATGTTTGACACTGTATGGTCAGGCGGAGGCAGGGGAAGGGGAAACTGCGTCTCCTTTTCCTCTCCTCCTAAAGTAAAAGGTAAAGGTAAAGGACCCCAGGACGGTTTAGTCCAGTCAAAGGCGTCTGGCGCTTGTCTCGCTTTCAGGCCAAGGGAGCTGGCGTTTGTCCACAGACAGATTTCCGGGTCATGTGGCCAATGTGACTAAACCGCTTCTGGCACAACGGAACACTGTGCTGGAAAAGCATGTTCTCCTTCATGGAGAGCACATGTTGCAGTGGGGGCCGCCAGGACACTCCAAAGTTGGGGGCGGGCTAACTGATCATTGGCCACTGATGCGATTGGGGCTTCCCTTGTTGTTGGGAAGAAATTAATGTTGCCATTTATTGACTGACAGCCAGAAATGCTAAAACTCCTTGCACGAGGCTAGGGCTTCCTCTTTTCGCCCGTGCAGCGGATTGCCCGTCCCTCCCTCCCTAGAATAGGGTTGTTCGCTTTGACCTTGCTATGCCTGTCATGGGGTCGTCTGCTTTGGAGCGGGGGCCTGGTAGGAATTTTGTCCATCTGGCTGATTGGCTGGGGCCATTTGGTTTTTGCCTACTGCGTAGCAAATCGTCACAACTTGTAAGGTTGCGGTTAGGCATTGGTTTATGGTTTGGTTGGTTGAGGGGCATGGATTGGCTGTGCCTGCCCCTCTAATGCTGCTGCTGCAAGGGATTCCGTTAAAGGAATTGGGGGCTAACTATTGCTTGTCCACTCTGTCAAGGGGGCTCGGGCCATAGCAATGAGCTCCTGGTTGCATTTGGGATGAGGGCAGATTCCCTGTTCCGCGTAACCCCCAAGTGTATTCCCCCATTCTGACTTTCGCATCGTGCGGAATGTCAGTCTGTCCCCCATGGTGGGGGCAGATAGTCGCAACCAATGCCTAAGCAACCACTCACAAATTTGTATTTTAATAAAGTTGTGGCCAAAATTATGCCAAAAACCTTAAACAAAAAATTCTGTGTGATGTGTGAGTTATTGGGGTGGACCTGGGGACCTCGACACGCAACTAGAGTGCACGGAAACGCTGTTTCCCTTCCCGCCACAGTGGTATCTATTTATCTACTTGCACTGGTGTGCTTTCCAACTGCTAGGTTGGCAGGAGCTAGGACAGAGCAACGGGAACTCACCCTGTCACAGGGATTCGAACCACCGACTTTCTGATCGGCAAATCCAAGAGGCTCAGTGGTTTAGACCGCAGCACCACCTGCGTCCCTTTACAAAAAGGGGGTTCCGTCCTGCTGGGTGCAGCTTCAGCAACATGTGCCCTGCAAGAAACCCTGCTGCCAGCAGGGCTACCCCCTTGGTGCTACGGCAGACCTGCGTGGCTTCCTCATTATGCTGTCCTCTCCACCCTATCATTGCCCCCAAAGTTCACTGGTTCAGGTCCTAGCTCTCCCCATTGCAACCACCATTGAAAACCTTTAAGCAAAAACCTGAAACCTTCCTCCTAGGCATAATGCCACCAGAAATCAAAAAAAGAAATTAGACCCCTTTTTATGTACATGACAGTAGCAGCCAGGATCTTAATTGCAAGAAACTGGAAAAGTAATAAAACACCTACGATACATGAGTGGCAGGTCCAAATGATAGAATATCTGCAGCTGGCCATGATGACAGGGAGAGTCAGAGGTTATTCAAAACAGAAAGTGCAGAAAGAATGGAAAATCTTTAAGGAATATCTGGAAAACTATTGTAATAATAAACATCTCCTGGCAGAACTAGAATGATTCTTGTAAAATAAGAAATATAATATTTTTGGTATCTGATGAAAACAAAGAAAGTAATACAGTAATATGGAACTGTGTGTGAAAAAATAATAGAAATAATAATACAATGAGTCTAATTATTTTTCTTTTAATTCTTTCCTTAAATCTTTTTTTTCCCCTTTCCCCTTTCCTTTTTCTTTCTACCTTCTTTTTTTGGTCCTTTCCTTTTTCTTTTTGATTTGCTAAGAAAGAGATAAAGAGATAAAAGTTAAATATGAAAATCTGAGTAAGTTAAAGTGATGTTCTGTAATTTTTCAATTATTGTTAAAGATGGTCAATTGTAATGAACTGAAGTAGTAATTATTGTGGATTTTTTTGTTATTGTTGAATCTTAAAGTATTTTTTTTAATGAAAACCTTGCCAACTACTCCCATTTCATACTCACCACTAACCTAGCTGCTGCTGTCTAACATTATGGAAAGCAGCCATCAGATCTTGATCCACTTTACTCATCCTCCCACTTCTCCAGGGAAAAAAACCTGACTCAGGCATGCTCACTCTCAGGAACCATCACAAGCACCAAACTGGGCAACGTTATGTTCAGATATCTTCAGAAATCTTGGCACAGTTTGTCAAGGTTTGGTCCACCATCAGGACTCAAAACAGCACCTGGTGGTATCCAAATGGAGGCCAAAACCTGCTCTTCAATCTCAGGAACTGTCATGCCAAATTGGACAACTGGTCCGTATAGTTAAAGCTATGGTTTTCCCAGTAGTGATGTATGGAAGTGAGAGCTGGACCATAAAGAAGGCTGATCACCAAAGAATTGATGCTTTTGAATTCTGGTGCTGGAGGAGACTCTTGAGAATCCCATGGACTGCAAGAAGATCAAACATATCCATTCTGAAGGAAATAGGCCCTGAGTGCTCACTGGAAGGACAGATCATGAAGCTGAGGCTCCAATACTTTGGCCACCTCATGAGAAGAGAAGACTCCCTGGAAAAGACCCTGATGTTGGGAAAGATGGAGGGCACAAGGAGAAGGGGGCGACAGAGGATGAGATGGTTGGACAGTGTTCTCGAAGCTACCAGCATGCGTTTGACTAAACTGCGGGAGGCAGTGGAAGACAGGAGTGCCTGGCGTGCTCTGGTCCATGGGGTCACAAAGAGCCGGACACGACTAAATGACTAAACAACAACCACAACTCTGGTGGTGTCCAAACTGGTGCAGAATCAGAATCAGAAGCATCTTTATTTCCATGAACCACTAGCCATAGCAATGAAATAAAATGTCCCGAAGACAGAAGTAAAAGCTTAACTATACAAAATACATTTTGGAGGTTGACATCAATGATCAAATAATAGATCTTATTCTAATTGCCCGCGCTGAAAACCTTGCAGTGCCAAACTGGTCCAATTTGGAACTTTGTGACCCACCATCTTGATTCAAAAAAGCATCTGACAGTGTCCAAGCATAGACAAAAATCACTTCCTCCACCTTGGGAACCATCATGCCACATTGGACAATGGTATCTCAAGAGGTGTCTGAGGGCATAGAGAAGAGATGGATAGAAAAGCAGACAGATGGCTCTCCAAAAGATATACTAGATTGGGGAAGACCCACGTAGAATGGCACAAGGCTATTGCCATCACTGGAGAATTATGGCCACGTGATCCTTGTGATTATTGGGTTGTTGTTGTTGGTGGTGGTGTTGAGTACGCAGTAACTTTACAAAGTTTAGTGGTATGGTTACAAGACAGATTCTTTGAGTAGTTTAAGGCTGAGGGTGGGATATATGCCAACCAACTCTATTAACATTTTAAGGATTCCGGTCTACAGCTATCACTACAAATTTGGCCCCCGTGTTGGCAGAATCCAGGCAACATGTCTGCATAATATCTACCGTACTTGTATCATGATAGAATATAGAGGAATTTTACATAATCATCAAGTGATATGGGAATAAAAGGGATTCTTTGAATAGGAGGGGGTGATTTTCGCCAACCAGCTCTATTAATGTTTTGAGCTTAAAACATCAGCTGTAGAATTGTAATCCCTTTCTAAAGGTGTGATGTTTTCATAAGAGAGCATGATTTCAGTTAGTTTAATTCAGGACATTTAGCCTTGTGAAATTAGATCGGTCTAAGCTGTAGTCATGGGAAGCCAATGCAATCAATTAGAGCAACTTTTTCCATGACAATTAACTCATACAGTTTCATGAAGACTGGTACTATTGGATATTTCAAAATGAAATCTTTTGTTTTTCTCATTTATGGGCCTTCATCTGGGAAGAAATCTCCCTCCCAAAATTATCACTGATTGCTATTGAGTTCTCTTGACTTTCATCAATGTATTTTGCATGATCGCGATGTACTTTTTGTGAGGTGGCTGCAACACCAGAAAGCAAACCTCATGTACTGTACTTTGGCTCAGATTCAGGTGATTTTGTACCAAGGTGTTTACAGTTCCCAGATGTAACAGAATCATCAGAGCATCTCGTCCTTGACTCTCCTAAAAGTTTCAGGGAAGATTTACATCAGATTTGACTCACGCTGTGAGGTGACTGCCACTGAGGGTAATAAGCTTGCCGTCTATAGAACTGGAAATTAATAACACGGGGAAGGAAATGTCCATGTCATTCAGCCAGCCAAAATGTGCGGTTTTTCTTTTGCTGCTGCTTGGGGGAACTCCAGATAATAAAAGGGAATACTAAAGTATGATTAAAGCCAGAAATCCAGACACTTGAAAGAGCTTGACTATTGCAATAAATTTGTTAGATTTTTATTTTTTACCAAGAGGCAATTGAAACTTCAGGACATCCAAGATACCTGATGTGCATAATAATACTATAATTTCAATAGTGGTGTAGGCTCTGCTCTTATCTGGCTCAAAAATGGCAACTAGACATTCCATTTTGACGACTGTAACCCTGGTTTAAGGAGCCATTTGGCACCTAAAAAGGTAAAGGGACCCCTGACCGTTAAGTCCAGTCACGGATGACTCTGGGGTTGCGGCGCTCATCTCGCTTTACTGGCAGATGGAGCCAGCGTTTGTCCACAGACAGCTTCTGGGTCATGTGGCCAACATGACTAAGCCACTTCTGGCAAACCAGAGCAGTGCACAGAAACACTGTTTACCTTCCTGCCGGAGCGGTACCTATTTATCTACTTGCACTTGACGTGCTTTCGAACTGCTAGGTTCGCAGGAGCTGGGACTAAGCAATGGGAGCTCACCCCATCAAGGGGATTCGAACTGCCGACCTTCTGATCAACAAGCCCAAGAGACTCTGTGGTTTAGACCACAGCGCCACCCACGTGGCACCTAGCTTACAGTATATATCTGGATTCATATCACTGGTTCTAATGGAGCAGAAAAAGTAGGAAGTTCCCTGAACTTCTAGTGGGCAACCACGTATTACTGGTGGGATGCGTTCAGCTTGTTGGGACCTAAGTTTTTCAGGCCAGAGCTGAACTCAGCGTAGTTCTACTACTCTTGAATATATATATATATATTTAAAAAGCCACCATGGTGTATTAACTGCATGCTACATTGTGACTACATTTGTCAAAGTGTGTGTGGGGGGGGGGGGAGCAACTAGCTCCACTCTTGTTTCCAGCACTGCTGTGTGGTTGTGCAAATTGGGCCTTGTTACTTTGATGCACAGCCAGACCTTGATAATGACCATCAACACTTCGGAACTTACTGTGATTAGGTGAATATCTGAGGAAATCATGTGGAAACGATGCCTTATGAGGAATGGCTAAGGGAGCTGGGCATGTTTAGCCCGGAGAAGAGGAGGTTAAGGGGTGATATGATAGCCATGTTCAAATATATAAAAGGATGTCACATAGAGGAGGGAGAAAGGTTGTTTTCTGCTGCTCCAGAGAAGCAGACACGGAGCAATGGATCCAAACTACAAGAAAGAAGATTCCACCTAAACATTAGGAAGAACTTCCTGACAGTAAGAGCTGTTCGACAGTGGAATTTGCTGCCAAGGAGTGTGGTGGAGTCTCCTACTTTGGAGGTCTTTAAGCAGAGGCTTGACAACCATATGTCAGGAGTGCTCTGATGGTGTTTCCTGCTTGGCAGGGGGTTGGACTCGATGGCCCTTGTGGTCTCTTCCAACTCTATGATTCTATGATTCTATGATCCTGTCAAGTACAGGCTGTGAAGAAAGCATTACAACTGTGAGCTACCCAGACAGTTTGGGTGGCAAAGAGAACTAAATAATGTTTTCCACAATATCGGTTGCCAAAAGCACAGGAAGTGCAGCCATTTCTCCATCTGTTTGAAGCTCTGCTTCTAAAGGTACATCATTTGCTAGACAAATTATCTGCTTAATGATATTTTGTTGTATTCTAAGGTAAAATATATTGCATTCTCTTATTTTCATTCATGGATACACGTTCTTCATTAAGTGTTGTCTAAAGGATGCTTTGTCTGTGAGATGGCTGGCTTAGTTGAAATCTATTCTCAGCCAGATTTTTGGTGTGCTTGGCCCTCAAGAAGCTGCTATGCTTTATCTTAGGGGTGGGGAAACTCAGGCCAGGGGGCTGAATGCGGCCCTCAACTTCTCTCTCTTTGGCCCCCAAAACTCCCATAACCCATACCCCATTTCGCCAGATCACATCCCTTGCTGTAGAATGCGAATACACTTGTCCCTCTTATGATTTATTGTCTTTGGGTTGTCTCCAACTCAGTTCTGGTCAGGGTAGACCAAATAAAATGAACCAAGTCGGTCATCTCCATCATTTTCAGTGGGCCTACTCTGAGTAGGTTGAACATGAGATTCAGCCGTTTGCATTCACACACTGAATCAAAAAGAGATTGGTGCCATTTGTTGTTGTTGTTTAGTCATTTAGTCATGTCCGACTCTTCGTGACCCCATGGACCAGAGCATGCCAGGCACTCCTGTCTTCCACTGCCTCCCGCAGTTTGGTCAAACTCATGCTGGTAGCTTCGAGAACACTATCCAACAATCTCGTCCTCTGTCGTCCCCTTCTCCTTGAGCCCTCAATCTTTCCCAACATCAGGGTCTTTTCCAGGGAGACTTCTCTTCTTGTGAGGAAGCCAAAGTATTGGAGCCTCAGCTTCACGATCTGTCCTTCCAGTGAGCACTCTGGGCTGATTTCCTGAAGAATGAAGAGGTTTGATCTTCTTGCAGTCCATGGGACTCTCAAGAGTCTCCTCCAACACCATAATTAAAAAGCATCAATTCTTCAGCAATCAGCCTTCTTTATGGTCCAACTCTCACTTCCATACATCACTACTGGGAAAACCACAGCTTTAACTATGGTGCCATACTCTGCACCAACTGCAGCAGAAGACTCAAATATTACTATAACAAGAGAACCATTGCCAATCAGGCTCTTTTTTTGAAGCGTTGAATTGGGATCTGGACCACATCATGTGGCTGGTGTGTACCCTAGTATTTGTGCATCCTGAATTCATACAGAGGAAATTCTCATCTCCTGCATCTGCTTTTGAAGTTCTCTGTTTCCGTTGGTTTTCTTTGAAATTGAGCTTAAACAGAAACATATGCCATATTTCTTAAAAAAAAAAAAATAGAAAGAAGGTGCTATAGTGTTGACATCTATTTTTAGATGACACAGAAAAATATGTGGGAAATGAAGCTATTTTTAGGGCAGTGAAAGTCTACACAGCATCAATGATTCCTAATTACGTTGTGATCCTCCAGGAGTTTAACATATTGCAAATTTAATGCAGCTACGCTTATGCTTTGTAAGTGAGCAAAGCAAACCTTGAAGAATGGATACCATGAGAGCCTGAGAATATTTTTAAAATAGTGAAAAGGTGCTTGGATACAGCAATATTCAATATCCTGCTTATAGGTTTCCTACAGAAATCTGGTTGTCCACTGTGAAATTTTGGGCTACATGGGCCACTGGCTGTCCCAGAATTTTCTTATTACGTTAGTATGTTTGTTTCACTAATATAGTCATTTTCATGCACATCATCTCTCAATAGGCACATTTTTGTAAGCATCTATTGGTCAGAGAACTGCATCACAAAATTTGGATAAGTGCGAATTTTGAAGGCTCGCTGTGTTTTGGTTCTCGCACTGTTTCAGAAAGTATGAATTTGATAAATCCAGCTTTAAACATAAACCAAATCAAATTTCTCTTCCATCTCTAATCATAACAGCTAATGTCATCTAAAGAGTGAAGGGACTGAGCTGTGAACCAGTCAGCCCATAATTCTCTCTCTTTCTCTCTCTCTCTCGCCACAAACTTAAGAGGTGGCCTTTTGAAACTGCCCCCCACTTTCTCAGCTCCAACCTCAATATATGACAGTGATCATACTGATTAGTGTTGACACCCAATATCAGCTAATGAAAAATGTGAAGATAATTCAAGAGACTACTTCCTTTTCATCTTGCAGTTTATATGAGGATATAGTGCACTGTGCACACAAACGTCAATTAATATGCACATGAAGCTATGAAGAATGTGCACATTGACAGTGTCATAAAGGGATTGTGCATATTATTACACAGAATTGCCAAGCAATGTGGAAATGTTAATTGATGAGAAGCTTGTTATACAGCATATCGACTGGATCAATACATTAGTCGGGCAATGTGCATTGTTCCTTCACAGAGATTCAGTACACTGATGGAACAATTTATACAACATGTAAAGGTAAAGGACCCCAGAATGGTTCAGTCCAGTCAAAGGTGACTATGGGGTTGTGGTGCTCATCTCACTTTGAGAACGAGGGAGCTGATGTTTGTCCGCAGACAGCTTTCCAAGTCATGTGGCCAGCAGGACTAAACTGGTTCTGGTGCAACGGGACACCGTGATGGAAACCAGAGCGCACAGAAACACCATTTACCTTCCCACCACAGCGGTACCAAAGCGGTACCAGTGGTGTGCTTTCGAATCACTAGGTTGGCAGGAGCTGGGACAAAGCAACGGGAGCTCACCCTGCCGCGGGGATTCAAACCACCAACCTTCCAATCGGCGCAGGTGGCGCTGTGGTCTAAACCACAGAGCCTCTTGGGCTTGCTGATACAACATGACTACATGCTCGCTTGAAATTGTGCACATTTTCCAACACCACTTAGAGAGTGTGAGCATGATTTTATATTATTTTATGTACACTGCTTAGAGATGGGGTTTGTTTGTTTTTTTAAAAGATAAGTAGTTCATACAATTTTTGAAATGAATAAATACAATTGTTTAGTCAATATCTACCATTTCCAGTTTATGTGCACATTCTCCTTTCCTTCAAGTGATTGTATATGCATAGTCTTCATTGATATCTATAGCTTTAAAAAAACAAAACCTATGATCTAGTATAGTGTACAAATTGAGGTGTTCACACGTCATGTATAAGTGTATTTTTCAATATATAGTGGTACCTTGGTTCTCAAACTTAATCGGTCTGGAAGTCTGTTCCAAAACCAAAGCATTCCAAAACCAAGGCACGCTTTCCCATAGAAAGTAATGCAAAATGGATTAATCCATTCCAGACTTTTAAAAACAACTCCTAAAACAGCAGTTTAACATGAATTTTACTATCTAATGAGGCCACTGATCCATAAAATGAAAGAAAGAAACAATGTACTGCAGTCACACAATCAATTAATCAGTCGCTGAACTGGGTTCTACAAAGTCACAAAAAGAAAAGAAAGAGCCACACACACAAAAAAAATAAAATAAATAGCAAAAAACAGACAGATCTCAGCATAACACTCGAAACGGAAGTGTGGCGCTCAAATCGGAAGCATAACACTCAAAACGGAGCACGTTCGGCTTCCAAAAAGAGTTCACAAACCAGAACACTTACTACCAGGTTTGCAGTATTTGGGTTCCAAGTTGTTTGAGTACCAAGACATTTGAGAACCAAGGTAACACTGTATAAGATTTGGCTAATATTAGGAATGTGAAGGTTATCTATTTGCTTTGTTTTGCTTGCATTGAGGCACACAATTCTTCTGAAAATATTTCAACCATATTTATCAGATCAGAAGTATCTTTATTTGCATCATCAGCCACTAGCCAAAGCAATAAAGTCAAATGTATGGAAGACAGAGGTAAAAACTTAATGATACAACATACATTTTGGAGGCTTACATCAACATTGATCAATATAATCGGTACTGGTTGTCTTTCCTCACCCGTACAACCCAGTTTTAATTATGATGAGCAGACCAAGCAGCAGGCAAGTGAAAGTCCCATATAGGTGAAGCAGACTGAAATTAATTAAACAGACATTGCTAGCGGAATTATTTCCATATGCCGCGCAAGGTGCTGACCTGGGAACTGAAATCATCCTCTGGCCCCATGGTACAAAAACTGCTGTCAGATGTCGAAGGCCTTTGTTATAAACCAGCTTATTGGCGGGATCGGTTTTATCTGTCAATGTCAAGGGGGATTTAAGTGAGGAGAGGGCTTCAGAGAAATATTCACAGGACAAGTAATTAGGGTGAAGGATTTCCAGCGGCAAAATAAGGCCCTCAGAAAAACGACGACACGGCGAATTTTAGATGAATGCTTCCCATGTTGGGGATACTGTAGCTCAAGCATTGATGGTGCTTCAGTCCATATCAGTCTACCTTCTTGATAGTCACGGCCACCCTGTGGAACGTCCTCCTGTCAGAAGACATCTGAACAAATCCAAATGTAACACGTGGCTAATAATGTATTATCAATAGTTAGGTCTGTCCCCTAAAATTTACAAATCATAAGCATCCACATATAATATATGCACAGCTATGCAAAAGATCATAAACAAGAAATTGTTGTTGTTTAGTCGTTTAGTCGTGTCCGATTCTTCATGACCCCATGGACCAGAGCACGCCAGTCCTGTCTTCCACTGCCTCCCACAGTTTGGTCAAAGTCATGCTGGTAGCTTCAACAACACTATCCAACCATGTCGTCCTCTGTTGTCCCCTTCTCCTTGTGTCCTCCATCTTTCCCAACATCAGGGTCTTTTCCAGGGAGTCTTCTCTTCTCATGAGGTGGCCAAAGTATTGGAGTCTCAGCTTCACGATCTGTCCTTCCAGTGAGCAAGGAATAGTAAGCGTAATAAACTGCTGTCAGGGAACACCACGCCGAAAGCAGGATGCCTTTCAATAGTCCACGTCTAGCAATATTGCAGTAGTAGGCAGGGGAATATGAAGGGGGGTGGAGGGGGTGGTCCACCCCGGGCACTGCTCGGGGGGGGGTAAATAAGATGGCCCGCTGCCTCCTCCAGCTGTAGAGGTTAAGAACAGTTTCAGGTTAAGAACGGACCTCCAGAACCTTCGTAACCCCAGGTACTACTGTAACACACAGGTATAATAATAATAATAATAATAATAATAATCAACTTTATTTATATCCTGCCCTCCCCAGCTGAAGCTGGGCTCAGGGCAGCTAACAACAATAAAATAGTACAACATTCTAAAATCATTCCATTATAAAATTAATTCAACTCAAAATGAAGGCAACCATTGGGCCAGAGCTCCGCGAAGATTGCTGAGGGAGGGAGTCAGGCTATGCCCTGGCCAAGCCTGGTGGAACAGCTCTGTCTTGCAGGCCCTGCGGAAAGATGTCAAGTCCCACAGGGCCCTAGTCTCTTGTGACAGAGCGTTCCACCAGATCAGAGCCACAGCCAAAAAAGGCCTGGCTCTGGTTGAGGCCAGCCTAACCTCTCTGTGGCCTGGGACCTTCAGGGTGTTTTTATTTGAAGACCGTAAGTTCCTCTGTGGGACATACCAGGAGAGGCGGTCCCGTAGGTACGAGGGTCCTAAGCCGTATAGGGCTTTTACTGCCTTTTATTTCTGCGTTTTTACTGCGTTTACTGCCTTTTATTTCTGGTCCTTGGAACACAGGGACAGTTAAATAAGTGTCCTGTTTTCTGAAGCGTACACACATCTCCTGCTGTGGATTATATAGGTTATGTTCTGTGACAGTGCAACATTTAGTAATAGAATTGTTACAATGTTCCACATAATTTACATGGGCTCATCTGAAATGTGTCAGGGGTCCCTTTACCTTCACCCCAAAAGCTCTACAATTTTGGTAGATTCCCAAGAAAAACCACCTCAACGTATTTGCGGGTGTCAGGAATTTAACTTTTTGAAATATGGCAACCCTACCATAGGTGTTCCTAAAGACATTATTGACATTACTAGTATAAAGGTAAAGGACACCTGACAGTTAAGTCCAGTCACAAACGACTCTGGGGTTGCGGTGCTCATCTCGCTTTACTGGCTGAGGGAGCCGGCATTTGCCCACAGACAGTTTTTCCGGGTCATGTGGCCAGCATGACTAAGCTGCTTCTGGCAAAACCAGAGCAGTGCACGGAAATGCTATTTACCTTCCCGCCAGAGCGGTACCTATCTATCTACTTGCACTTTGGCGTGCTTTCAAACTGCTAGGTTGGCAGGAGCTGGGACCGAGCAACAGGAGCTCACCCCGTTGTGGGGATTCGAACCGCTGACCTTCCGATCAGCAAGCCCTAGGCCCTAGCGACACCCGCATATAAAGTTACAATTTGGAATATTAACCCATTTTCTTGTTCTCGCAGTCCCACTTTTTCTAGAAATGTACTGTTTTGTAATGTCATCAGCATTTGCCGTGTTAAAAAATATCTACTGATACAATGCAGTACAAGGGTTTCTGCTACTAAAACAAAAAATCCTAGTTTCATCCTTACTTATAAGTAGGAACACTAAGCATGCTTAGCAATCACTCCTGAAATTGTTATTTGCTGCTTCCTTTGCTAGCATGTAGACCTTTTTGAAAACCATGGAAGGTTCTGTCTGTACTTGGGGTGAGCACCCCATGATGTCCCTTCACTTTTCAAGTTCCTCATTTAAATCGACTGATTTTTGATAGATCTACTCTGAGTACCATCTAGTCTGATGCAACCCTTTATTTTAAGATATTTAGAAAGGGAACAGAAAAGTACACCAAATGAAAGTGTCAGCGAAAGAACTACAACATAATAGTTCTTTGTGCTTAACTTGGGATAAAGCTGTGAGAGAGCTTACTCTTATTTAGCCTCCTAATTATTTTGGTGAGATCATATAGTGTCTAAAGGTTTTACTACAGTTCCCTGATTTCCATTGTTTGAACACAACACTTTGAATGATGAATCACCAGCTTAAACAGAACAAATGTCAACACATCCTTTTATAACGCAGTATTCTTCACCCTGAAGAGCCAACACAGACTTGAGTTTTTGGCTGCCATTGGAAACTGAGGCCTAGCGTACAGATGAAAAGCCTGGGAAAGGAAATGGTATTGACTTTTCTCAAGAGTTTTCGCTTAAGTTTTGACCCGGTGCACACACATTTCATGTTCCATTTGCTACGACAAAGCAACCTTCCTTTGCTGTTGTGTCTGGAGGTGAGTGACAGCTCGTTACCTCCCCAAGTATAGGGCATAAAGTGTCCTCAAATCTCCAGAAGCAAGAGATTGCTCAAGGAGCAGGCTCAAGTGTTAATAAAAATCACGGTCATGTTGCTATCTGGGGATAAGCAATGTGAAATTACTCACTTCAAATGCTTTTGTAGAACTCGTTAAATATCAAGTGAATCACTAAAGATTTCATATGTGTGTGTGTGCGTTTGTGTACACAGTTGTTTGCAAGCAGAACCATATGCCGAATTCCTCTTCGTGTAGATGATTGAAACATTTCCCAACTGCCCTCTATCTTCTGTAGGGGTTCTTCCACAAGTCCCAGTCTGAAGAGAGTTGCATGATATCTCAGCACCAAGCAGTATCGGCGGTGGGCAATGATGTTCAAGGTAAAGGGTAAAGGGACCCCTGACCATTAGGTCCAGTCGTGGCCGACTCTGGGGTTGCGGGGCTCATCTCGCTTTGCTGGCCAAGGGAGCCAGCGTACAGCTTCCGGGTCATGTTGCCAGCATGACTAAGCCACTTCTGGTGAACCAGAGCAGCGCACGGAAACACCATTTACCTTCCTGCCGGAGCGGTACCTATTTATCTACTTGCACTGGTGTGCTTTCAAACTGTTAGGTTGGCAGGAGCAGGGACCGAGCAACAGGAGCTCACCCCGTTGCGGGGATTCGAACCACCAACTTTCTAATCGGCAAGTCCTAGGCTCTGTGGTTTAACCCACAGCGCCACCCGCATCCCTAATGACAATGACGTTACTACAGTTCAATAGCTGTATTATTATTTTTTAAGTATATGTACACAAGCTCTGTCAGAAAGGAGCAAAAAACACCGCCTCAAAGGTTGCTAAGGAATGGAATTTGCAGGTGAGGATGGGAAATATTGTGCTAGTTTTCCTGACTGAGCTGGTGCCCATTGAGGGCGGTGATATGAGAGTGGGGAGGACAACAGAACGGGGAGACCATACAGGCCTGCCACAGCGGGCAGAAATCATGTGCAGGAATCATGCACCAAGGAACATCTTGGCGAAACAGCATGCAGTGGGGTTGAGCCCTCATACTGCTCTCTGCGGTGTGGTCAGGAGGAGCAGGAATGGAGAAGCAGTATCTTCTTCACCATCCATGCGCCTTCCTGACCACATAATCCTGAGCTTAATTTGAGCCAGATCCATGTGAGGTGTTTCATGGATCAGGGCAGGTCCCTAGGTCAGGAGATTGGATGACTGAACCACATCTCAGCGGACTTTGCCGGCGCTGTAAAGGCCTCAAGATATGTCATGCAACTGGGACAACGAGAAAGAGAGAGAGAGAGAGAGAGAGAGAGAGAGAGAGAGAGAGAGAGAGAGAAGGTGTGTAGATGTTCCATGCATTACGGCGACGATTTGCTCCCTGAGTTTCAGATTCTACATATGGTCTGTCTCCGTTAGATTGCAGTGGCAATAAAGATTCATGAAACTTCACTAACAGCTTCCTAATGAACTCCTTAAAAGAAGGCTTTAGGGAGCTTTTAGTTTTACTGCCGCAATGAATACAAGTGGCTATTGAACAAAAAGAATTGCAGCTACATTTATGTCGAGGAATTAAAAAGCTATACATTTCCTCTCTCGCACCGAGTTCTTTGGATTCCGCAATTTCTCATTTCACCTCTGGTTTCACAACAAAGGAGTCAAGCTGATCTCTTTCTATCCAGCCCCCTTTTCTTTCCCCGTCCCACAATGAAAGCTCTTATTATCATCCCATTGCTGACCTATTGCCATTTCAGAAGCACTGCAGTGGGGGATAATCACTCGGCATAATGTTCTCCACTAACTAGGCTCGGGATGAAATGCTGAACTGATCATACTTAGCAATGCTCCCCGAAAGAACTCCTAATAATGGCCTTGCCTAATGCTTCATTGTCACACAGCACTGCCGGCACAGTGTGAAAGTAACCTTGTTGCACCTCCATTTATTTGCAGCGTATGTTCCGTATATGAGAAGGACGAGGGGGGAACAGGAGCATGAGAGGTGAAAAATATTAAGGAGATTTGGTACCCTAGAAACCACATTTCACAACACTGAAACACATAGGAACCCTTTCCCTTGGCCTACTTTCATACTGAAATAATAATAAAAATAATACCCTACCCACTCTGGGCAGCTTCCAACACATATATAGAAACATAATAAAATGTCAAACATTTAAAACTTCCCAATGCAGATCCCGCCTGAGAAATGTCTGCCCCTGTGGAGATGGCAGCACCCGTCCTCCTGTCTTGTACTCTCTACAAAGACTTGAGGAACGAGATCATCACTCCACTCGTACTAACCATCCCAGGGCGCTCAACCACTACCACAATGTCCTTTCTTCTATCAGATCAAAATGAGCAGGTAACAGCAAAGTTTCATAGCAGGGGCAATCAGAATAAGGGCCACTAACTGATGGCTGATTCAGGACTTTAAATTGTGCTCTTATATCAAATTTCCTTTTCTGCGTATACTGTAATGTTTTACTGTTGCTATGGCCATTGGCTAATGCGAATAAATTTTTATCTTATCGTATCTTCCCAATGCAGATGTCTTTAAAAAGTTGTGTACAGTTGAACCTTGAATCCCGAAGGCCTTGGTACTTGGACATTTTGGCTCCCAAACACCACAAACCTGGAAGTGAGTGTTCTGGTTTGTGAACATTCTTTGGAACCTGAACATCTGATGGGGCTTCCACGGCTTCTGATTGGCTGCAGGAGCTTCCCTGGTAGGGATTTTATCGTGTTTCCAGCTTTGGGCCAGCAGCATCCTTGCAGCTGTTGTAGCATATATAAACAGTCTTTTATAGTCCTTCGGTATCTCTGCACCTACAATTCCTAACAAAAAGGCTTCTGTTTTTTTTTAACAAATGTTATCTTAAACACCCCCCCCCCAATTCATTATAAATCATTCCCTACACACAAAACAGTTCTTGCTGCTTCAGCCTGAGAATTAAAAAGGCATATTCAAAGATACTCCTGAAATGTGCATAAGTCAGTAATGGATGCTGCAGCATGTAGGATAAATTGATAATGACTGCTCCCCACATCAAATGGGGGGGCGCCTTTTGCGTGGTTGCGCGCTGCCCCCCAGATCCCAGTGTGGCTCCCATTAGTACGGGCTGGCTTCACCCTCCCCAGGCTGGATACCTGGAGGTCTCCGCCTACCTCAGCCAATCACCCAATCACCTGGTGAGCCATTGCCAGGGGATCGGCCAGGTAGGGGGAAGGACCACCCTGCCCCCACAACAGAAGGTGAATCTTACCTGCGAAGCGTCAGTTGGCTCCAGAGCTTCTGCCACCCTGCCCTCCCTCAGTTAAGCTTTCTTTTGCAAGTTAACCTCTTCTCCACAGGTATGCGGACATTGCTACGTCATGGTCGCTGTTGAAGGGCCGGAAAGGAATTTTCCTGCATTGGCAGGTTTTGCCGTTCCTGCAGCAAAACATCACAAGTTTGTCGATTTCAGGCCTTGGGTGGAATCCTTTAGTCCTTTAGTCTATGTTCCTAAAGGAGACTCCTTAAAGGGAGTGAAAGGCGGGATATCAAATCCAAACTCTTCTTCTTCTTCTAAATGGGGGGCATGAAGTGGTGACCCATGCCCCCCTTGCAGCGGTGATCCCAGGGTTCCCCATTAAAGGGGTCTTGGGGGAAGCATTGGCCATACGCCGAGAAGTTGTCATTGCTCTCCCCTCCAAAGGTGGCGAAATGGGGAGCGGACTCTCTGCTTGAACATATGTTCTCCAGAGCCAGCCCAATCCCCACACATTCTGGATAACCCTGATATCTCCCAGATCCCTGGCCCAATGCCTGAGCCAAGGTCCCCCTACATCTGAAACTTAATAAAATTGTGGCCAATTTTAATCCCATAGCACGTTGTCTTGAGTCATTATTCCACTCGGGGGTCACCTGGGTTTGGGGGGACTCCACCTGTCCACGTAACATACACCTGGAGAAGCATAGGTAGATAGATCAGCATTCATGCAATTCCCATTGCATTCCCATTGCCTCCACATAGTGTTGTTGAATATACATTCTCATTTTTTCCTTGATGTGGAACGGAATGTGTGAAGGATATCACAGACCATGCTTTTGATACAAAAATCTATACAAAATAGAATGCATTTGTTTAAAAAAATCAAATGTATTAAAATCCACGGTAGGAAAGGATAAGTTTATTTTTTAAAACAACAACAACAACAACACAATAGGCAATGATTCTATAAATGTCCACGAACTGTAGGAATAAATGTTTGATCCTTACTCACAGTAATGGCTTCCCAGCATGCTATAAATCATTTCCAATTCAGCAGACTAATGCATTTTTTTGTGTGAGAATCTTTAGGGAGACAAAGTTATAGGCTGCTTGGGAGTCTATTAACATGGTCAGGTGGGGCTTTCAATAAGGCTTATGAAAAGACGCCTGGCCCTTATTTCATTAATGAAATCATACCTGCTGCGAATACAAGTACCGTGGAACCTTGGTTTACAAACTTAATCCGTTCTGGAAGTCCGTTCTGAAACCAAAGCGTTCTTAAACCAAGGTGTGGTTTCCCATAGCAGTGGGGAGCTCAATTTACAAATGGAATACACTCAACCAGAAGTGGAACATGTTCTGTTTCCAAGGCAAAGTTCACAAACCAAAACACCTACTTCTGGGATTGCAGTGTTCTTAATCCAAGTTGTTCATAAACTAAGCTGTTCTTAAACCAAGGTACCACTGTATTATGCTAGCTGGAGCATTGATAAATGCAGCGTTGAGCAGGGTGGGTCAAGTAATTCTTTAATTGCCCTTTCAATGAAACAGGTAGCAAAAACCACCTTTTGGCTGAGGATCAAAACACAAAGCATAAATATTTGAAATCCTTCTCATTGTCCAATATATTTCTCCTATTGTTTAAAGAAATGTTTGTAGTCACTAGCAATAACAATACTAGGTCTATTTTAAAGCTTCAACATAATGAGGCCAATCACCTTCTGCCATAAGGCTTTATATAAAACCAAAAGAAGACAAGCAAGCATTTGAAGGACCTGTCATAAGCAGTCCAAACCATCTGGGCTGCCTGCCAAAAGTCTCTGAACCTAAAAATGTGGGTTAACTAAACAGCAAAAACTTCATACCACTCTAGAGAATTTTCTTCTTCTTCCATGACAGTTATAGATCACCAGTACAGCTCTTCTAGCTTAACTTACTGAGTTGGAAATTTGGAAGATGCTGTTTCATCTCCTTCAAACTATGTAGTCACTTAAAAAAGAAAGAAAGCCAAAAGCCTAGTGTACTTTTCAAAAAAGGAAAGTGAGACGAGGCCATAGCTGGAGAACATGATTTGCAGGTAGCAATCTAGAGCCATTCCGTAGCATCACAGATTAAGTGACCTTTGGAGACACAAAATAATTTTGTGAACAACTCACCCCACCCCAGCTCCTCTTAAACTGTTGGAGAACATCGTTTGAATTTGGTAAAATGACTTCCCTAATCTCAGCATCCATGATTCTGAATGCAACTGTGGATCCATCTTTCACACTATTTCACAGTATTTTATATCATTTGAGGAATTGATGGCCTTAGTCTCTCACCCATTTCACATCCTTCTGCTTCCTTTATTAGAATCATAGAATCATAGAATCATAGAGTTGGAATAGACCACAAGGGCCATCGAGTCCAACCCCCTGCCAAGCAGGAAACACCATCAGAGCACTCCTGACATATGGTTGTCAAGCCTCTGCTTAAAGACCTCTAAAGAAGGAGACTCCACCACACTCCTTGGCAGCAAATTCCACTGTCGAACAGCTCTTACTGTCAGGAAGTTCTTCCTAATGTTTAGGTGGAATCTTCTTTCTTGTAGTTTGGATCCATTGCTCCGTGTCCGCTTCTCTGGAGCAGCAGAAAACAACCTTTCTCCCTCCTCTATGTGACATCCTTTTATATATTTGAACATGGCTATCATATCAGCCCTTAACCTCCTCTTCTCCAGGCTAAACATGCCCAGCTCCCTTAGCTGTTCCTCATAAGGCATCGTTTCCAGGCCTTTGACCATTTTGGTTGCCCTCCTCTGGACACGTTCCAGTTTGTCAGTGTCCATCTTGAACTGTGGTGCCCAGAACTGGACACAGTACTCCAGGCGAGGTCTGACCAGAGCAGAATACAGTGGCACTATTACTTCCCTTGTTCATATTAATCAATATGAACTAACCTCAAGAGTTTCGTGCAAAATAATGTGAATTTTGCAAAAAGGGATCGCATTAAAAAAAATGGTCAGGGCATGATTCAGTTCTCCTTTACAATTGGTATCCCCATTGAAATCATTGGCATTACTTCTGTATTAAGCAATCTCGAAGCTCAGTTCAAACCATTCACCCAGATTAGTTTCTTCAAAAACCACCTGTACCACAACACTAGCTGAAATACTCTGAAAGCTGTGTTTTGCCTTTGTCTGAATTCAATGCATTTTGAAATTTCTATCTCTATTGTATTCCCTTAACATTGAGATTTCTTAAGGCGAGGAGGTGTGGGGACGTCGTAAGGCATGCGACTGAATTACAAAGACAAATCCTTTTCATGTTGAGTATGATGTCAGTGTCACATCTAATCCTCTCGTTGCTCAGACAAATGTCAGCAAATGGGAAGAATTATAGTTTTCTGTCTCAGAGGGGTTGCAGATCCCCACTGTAAGCTAAAAGGAAGCAAAGCTGAAACTCAAATACAATGGAAAGACAGCCACAAAAGCCCGAGTTGCTGTCTACTCTTATGTCTCTATTACTGCTTTACGTCTCAATTTTCAATGCTTACGGCCTGATCCATTGTTCCCTTTGCATACATGGGGATTCCACTAGGAATGGAGCTCTTCTGCCTGCAAGAATCCTCTTGAATATGGTGGGTGGCTCTGTGCCTGCAAGAGGTGCACCTGTGAATTTATTCCACCCATTGGAGCAAATTGAGAAGCTGGCAATAAGGCCTTATCTACACCTACTTCAAGGGACGCAGGTGGCGCTGTCGGTTAAACCACAGAGCCTAGGACTTGCTGATCAGAAGGTTGGAGGTTCGAATCCCTGTGATGGGGTGAGCTCCCATTGCTTGGTCCCTGCTCCTGCCAACCTAGCAGGTCGAAAGCACGTCAAAGTGCAAGTAGATAAGTAGGTACCACTCTGGCGGGAAGGTAAACGGCGTTTCCGTGCGCTGCTCTGGTTCGCCAGAAGCGGCTTAGTCATGCTGGCCACATGACCCGGAAGCTGTACGCCGGCTCCCTCGGCCAATAAAGCGAGATGAGCTCCGCAACCCCAGAATCGGTCATGACTGGACCTAATGGTCAGGGGTCACTTTACCTTTACTTACACCTACTTCCCCCCGCTTTTTTCCAGGTGTGATCAATGCTTTAAAGCTCCGTGTCCAGAAAAGGCTTGTTCTCATGTTGCCACTGTCAGTTTGCATTTCTTAGGACAGAAAGTCTTGATCTGATGTGTAGAGATCTTCCCTATTCTACTTAATTCAAGAGGGTTCTGGAAGCTTCTCTGTGTGCAAGAAGGTTGGTGACGTTTGGGTTATTCCTTCAGTGAAGCTGAGTGCAGCCGGTTTAAACTGGTCCTGCTTTCTCTTTCAGTCAGGTCATAAAAAAAATCCTTCCAGTAGCGCCTTAGAGACCAACTAAGGTGCTACTGGAAGGAATTTTTGTATTTTGTTTCGACTATGGAAGACCAACACGGCTACCTACCTGTAACTAGTCAAGGTCATGCTGACTATAATAGTAGGGCCAGAAGGAGCCTGGGTTTCACTTTCTTTTTCTATCTCTTTTGTTCTGTATATAGTGTTAAGGCAGCATTTCTCAACCTGTGGGTCCCCAGATGTTGTTGAACTACAATCCCCATCACCCCTAGCTAGCAAGGCCATAGTTCAGGGATGATGGGAGTTGTAGTCCAACAACATCTGGGGACCCACAGGTTGAGAACTGCTGTGTTAAGGTTCCCTGTAACTTGGCTTCTCGCAGTGAGGGAACTGCCAGAAGGCCCTTGGCGCTGGATCTCAGTGAACAATGGGGATGGAGACACTCCTTCAGGTATACAGGACTGAGGCAGTTTAGGGCGTTAAAGGTCAGCATCAACACTTTGAATTGTGCTCGGAAATGGACTGGGAACCAATGCAGATCTCTGAGGACCAGTGTTATATGGTCCCGGCAGCCACTCCCAGTCACCAGTCTAGCTGCCGCATTCTGGATTAGTTGTAGTTTCCGGGTCACCTTCAAAGGTAGCCCCACGTAGAGCGCATTGCAGTAGTCCAAGCGGGAGAAAACCAGAGAATGTTCCACTGGCAAGACAGTCCGCGGGCAGGTAGGGTCTCAGCCTGCGTACCAGATGGAGCTGATAAACAGCTGCCCTGGACACAGAATTGACCTGCGCCTCCATGGATAGCTGTAAGTCCAAAATGACTCCTAGACTGCACACCTGGTCCTTCAGGGGCACAGTTAACTCATTCAGGACCAGGGAATCCCCCACACCCACCCGTCCCCTGTCCCCCCAAAACAGTACTTCTGTCATTCAGGATTAAACCTCAATCTGTTAGCTGCTTTAGGAGAGCACTAGACAAATTTTATGGCTATTATATTATATTCTTTGTATTTTGAAGCACATGGTTCCAATGTGGGTTTTGTAATTGTATTTCTTCTGTTGCATATATGCCACTGGGGAGAAGGCTTTTTAAAAAATTATTCTATAAGGCAAGATCAAAACAAACAGACAGACAATGCCTTCCAAGAAAATGAGAACGAGTTCCAACATATCAAGTTTTGGTTGTAGCAATATAGCACTTCAGTGCACATGTTTCGTCCGCAACAACATGAGCTACATAAAAATATTCAATCCTCTGCCTGGAGAAGCGTACACACTGAAATTTGAAGGGCGCAAGGAGTGAATGTGAGAAAATGCAACTGCATTGGCTATTTTGGCTCACTTTCATTTGAGAATGAGTATTAGGGACGCGGGTGGCGCTGTGGTCTAAACCACAGAGCCTAGGGCCTGCTGATCGGAAGGTCGGCAGTTTGAATCCCCGTGACATGGTGAGCTCCCGTTGCTCGGTCCCTGCTCCTGCCCACTTTGCATTTTGAAAGCATGTCAAAGTGCAAGTAGATAAATAGGTACCTCTCCGGCAGGAAGGTAAACAGCATTTCACCAGAAGCAGCTTAGTCATGCTGGCCACATGACCCGGAAAAACTGTCTGTGGACAAACGCCGGCTTCCTCGGCCAGTAAAGCGAGATGAGCGCTGCACCTCCAGAGTTATTCGTGACTGGACTTAATGGTCAGGGGTCCCTTTACCTTTTTTTTATTAAGGGGCTAATCCAAAGGGGTTGCAGAAATAGTAGATTAGAGAAGAAAGATAACCCCAAATGTGTAGTCAGGGAGGATGTTCTAGGCATTGCTATGTGAGAACATCTTGGAGGCAGATTTTCCTAAAATCAACACTCAGCTGAGTCATTACTGGCAGCACGTACATTTACAATGGAGATGTATACATTGTCTAGTCAATTTCCAAATAAGCCAATGCAAGTTTTGGAGTTGTTTCATCCTAAAGCTGAATGTTTTGGAGCAGGTCTCCCACTCAGTTAATTTGATATCCCACGTGTCATTGTTTAGCAATCCTCAATCTCTCTCCCCCCCCCCCAGTTCTGCATTACCTTATATGGAATGGTAGAATTCTGTATTTTAAAAAAATCAAGGTTTTTGGCTTAATATCGATGTTTTCAAGAGGCCGGTTTTACTTTCTTTGCTGTGTATTTAGCTTTAGGTGAAAGTTGCATGGGAACTGATCAAGGGAGGAGTCACTGGTGGAGGAAGAGGAGTGCGGGGGGAGCACCCCACCCCCGGCAGTGCGATCCCGGTGGGGTTCCATCGTGTGTGCCCCCCCCGCTAGCCTGCACTGGGCGCCTTGCCCCCAGGATGTATGCCACACCCCCAGGGCATGTGCCAGCCCCACCCCACCCCACCTGCTCTCCCCCCCCCCGGTGCCGGAGCATGAAGCTTCGCCACTTGTGATGGCCTGGGATTCGGACTTGGATGCTGAACCTGAGGGATTCCAGCCTGCACAGGATTCCCCGCCTCCAGAACCAGCTGAGCCGGGGCTGGGCCTGAGCCTGAAGGGTCCTCACCTGTGCTGGATCCTCAGGTGCAGGCACCAGCTGAGTCTGCTCTGGCTCCTGAAATGATGGAGGACCCATTGCCTGCAGGTGCTCCACTCTCAGCCCCGTCAGAGGAAGGTGAGGTTGCCTCTGGGTCTGGTAACCCTCCAGCCTCTCCTGAGCTGCAGAGGCTCAGGGTAGAGAGGCGGAGAGAACTAAGTTCCTGCAGGAGGAGTGCTCCTCCAGGCCAGGAGAGGCGAGTCACCAGAGGATCGGGGCCACCCTATGCCTCGGGGCAGATAAAAGCCAGCCAGCCCCAGTCCCAAGTTGCGGAAGCAACATTGTTGGTTGCTAGTTCCTGCCTGAACCCTGTCCTGCTTTCCTGCCTGAGCTCCTGACCTGCCCTGGCTCCCTGCTTGCAAGCCTGTTCCTGACTTCACCCGACTCCCTGCCCTGCACCCAGCTTCAGCTACTACAGACTGCCTCCACATTGCACCTTTGACCACAGACCGGACTTGGACCTTGCCTCTCGGGTAACCCACGGGACCAGTACACCACTGGAAAGAGCCAGCCAAGCTACTCAGAGGCTAACACACTGTATATAATGCTCCTTAACTGAAATCTTATCTTAATAATGTGTACTAAATAGGACATAGATGGAAGTTGCCACAGGCCTCCCAGCCCCCTTTTGTCTCCTAGTTTTCCATGAGCAGAATTATGATAAAACACAAAGATAGAAATCTACGCTGCGTCTTTTCCCCCTTCTAATCGGGTTTCTTCTTTTTCTCCTCGTAATAAGGGTTAACAATGCAAAACTCCCACCAGCTGGTGTTCCACAATGAGAAAGCTCTGGGGGAAATTACTCTCTGGCTGACAAAGAGAGGGCAGTGCCATTTACATAACCACATAAGACCATGTCTCAATGAAATTAGCCCTATCACGATCACACCAGAGAGGCAGAGAAATCCTTATTCATATGCTCTCCCCCCTCCCCCTACATGCTAGGAGGCTATGGCTTTGTGTGTTTTTTTCTAATTAGAAAATTCTGCCTCAGACTTCGAGGCTTTAATTCTCCGGAGCCCAGGAAAGTGAAGTTATGACAGGAGATATTCTATATTCTGCTTTGGTACATATATTCGCTTTAGGACAGAGGGCCACTGATGCAGAGAGGAGAGAGATCCATTCATTTTTCAATACTGAATATTGCTACACTCGTCATGGTTATCACGACGCTATTTTATGTCAGGGCGGCGCTTACCATGCTTCCGTGTTTAAGCTGCAAAACACTGCACAGTCTTTATGACACTCTCCTGAACGACAGGCCTGCAAGGTAGGTCACCGTTATTCTCACTGAGTTGGATTTTACTGTCACAACCCGTCCGCCTCCTGCCACTGTGCTTGCTACACACTCGAACACAAAATCAGTCCAAAGATCAACCAAACACATTTCAAATGGTGCACAAAAAAGGGGAGAAATTGACAGGACCACATCAACGGAAAGGGAAAATGTCTGATTCCATCAAGAAGGTCAGCTTTCTTCCCTGCTTAATAACAAAAGCGTCATAAAGCACATTTGCTTTTGACTAAGAATATCTATCTATCTATCTATCTATCTATCTATCTATCTATCTATCATCTATCCCAGAGTGGCTGGGGAAACTCAGCCAGATGGGCGGGGTATAAATATTATTATTATTATTATTATTATTATCATCATCATCATCATCATCTATCATCTATCTATCATCTATCGATCATCTATCTATCTATCATCTATCCCCTGGGAAACAATCCATTTCTAAGTTTATAGTTTCAACCATTTCTGTAAAACTCTTTACAAGCACTGGCTAATGTGGCAATATATTCCCAGACCATCTTTTGTCTGCAGACTGTCCTTTTTACAGCGTTATTAGCTATACATTATTCATGATAAGGAGCTGGTCAGCCAAGCCCAAATGCTATTGTTTCTGTTCTCCGCTCATATGGCCGGAAGTCGCTGGAATCAGGAGGAGAATGGGAGAGAGCATTAAAATACGGCACCCTGAGCCCCAGAAAAAGGAGAGTTTCCAAATGTCTGTGCTGAAATGCCCCTGAAATGTTTTGACGTTGGTTAATTTCAACAGCGTCGTCTGGAGATTATTGTACATAAAATGAAGAGCACTTACTTAAAATATCGCTTGGACTCCTATTCGCTTTTGGTAGCTTATGCGATTCTCCAGGCAGCTGCTAAACTTTATTATTATTACTATTAAATTTATAGGTAAAGGCAAAGGTAAAAGATGCCTGGGTGGTTAAGGCCAGTCAAAGGCGACCATAGGATGCGGCATTCATCTTGCTTTCAGGACGAGGGAGCCAGCATTTGTCCACAGATAGTCCTGTGGCCAGCAGGACTAAACTGCTTCTGGTGCAACGGGACACCATGATGGAAACCAGAGCGCATGGAAATGCTGTTTACCTTCCTGCCACAGCGGTACCTATTTATCTACTTGCGCTGGCATGCTTTCGAACTGCTAGGTTGGCAGGAGCTGGGACCGAGCAACGGGAGCTCACTCCATCGCGGGGATTCGAACCACTGACCTTCCGATCAGCAAGCCCAAGAGGCTAAGAGGTTTAGACCACAGCACCACCTGTATGCTTATTAAATTTATACACCGCCCTTCACCAAGAGATCTCAGGGGCAGTGCACGGAATAAAACACAAGATAAAACATAAGTGATTGCTAGCCTCTAATTTGAGCCCTGAGTTATGACTTTGCAGCAGGACTTAGAAACTGGTTGAAATTATTTTTCTTGATCCTATCAACAATAACAACAAAAGCAAGATGTGCGTCCTCTGGACCCATTACACTTAGGAGAGCTTATGGGTTGCATCCAGTGTTGCTTATACTCTGAGTAGATCCATTGAAATCAATGGACTCAAGTTACATCTACTCATCTGGGCCAGCTCTGGGGGTTGGATCAGAAAATCATTGAGGTTCCTTCCAACTCTACAATTCTACTCATTTCAATGGGTCTCCTCTGAGTATGACTAGCATTGCCTAATGTATGCCATAAGAAGATTCATCCACTAGTTCCAAAAGTCCTCGTTCTCTGTGTGCAACATATTTCTGTAAACTTCAGCTCCTTCAAACAGCTTTAAACATTGTGTTTTACTATTAATTTTGTGTTTCAATTGTTGTAACTTACCCTGGGACCTTAAGGCGGAGGGCAGGAAATAGATTGTAGTAATAATAATAACAACAACAACAATAATAATAATATCCATAACCTGTTTTCCCTTTATCATTAGAACCTTGAAGACCATTCGGATGCAGCAGATGGAATCTCTCTCCGCTTCAAGCTCATCAGAGTTGAGTCCGAATACCTGAAGGGGGTTTAACTTAGAGTCATTTAAAGGTGATTTTAATAGGATATGTATCCTTTACAGCAGGCACCCCCAAATTCAGCCCTCCAGATGTTTTGGGACTACAGCTCCCATCATCCCTAGCTAACAGGACCAGTGGTCAGGGATGATGGGAGTTGTAGTCCCAAAACATCTGGAGGGCCGAGTTTGGGGATGCCTGATTTACACGGCTGACGAACTTTCCGCAGCCTGAGGACCACATTCATTTTTGGGTAGCCTCTTGGGGGAGGGTCACATGCGGGCGGGCAGGGCAAGAAGCAAACATGAATGTAAACAGGGCCAGTTTCTACATATTCCGCTCTCTCCTCCATCCATCATTATCAGAGCTCAATGGCACTTTCTAGCCAGGCCCACTCAACGATCAAGGGAGGTGATGGGTGTTGCCCAATGAGAGAGGGGTGACTGGGAGGGAAAGGTGCCTGGGGAAGATCCCATGGGCCAGGCAGAGAAGCCTAGAGGTCCACATTTGAACTCCCAGGCTTGAGTTTTCCTACCGGTGCAGTATAAGAAAAGACCCTCCAAGTGTTCCTGTTTTCCAGGGACAGTCCCAGATTTAAAGAAGCTGTCCCAGTTTCTGGTAGGATCCCAGAATGTCTCACTTCCCCTTCGGAAATGTTGGAGGGTATGGTTAGGCGACACCCCCCCCCCCCCGCAAGTCAAGAAGATATGAAACTATACACCCTTTAGAAGACATCTGAAGGCAGCCCTGTAATAGGGAAGTTGTTCATGTTTTCTGTTTTATTATGGTTTATATATCTTGGAAGCTGCCCAGAGTAACTGGGGCAGCCCAGTCAGACAAGCAGGGTATAAATAATACAATTGTTGTTTTGTTGTAGTAAAATAATAATAATAATAATAATAATAATAATAATAATAATAATAATAATAATTTATTATTTATAGCCCGCCCATATGGCTGGGTTTCCCCAGCCACTCTTCCAACAGAATATTAAAATACAGTAATACATCAACGCGGGTGGCGCTGTGGGTAAAAGCCTCAGCCTAGGGCTTGCCGATCGAAAGGTTGGTGGTTCGAATCCCCACGGCGGGGTGCGCTCCCGTTGCTCGGTCCCAGCGCCTGCCAACCTAGCAGTTCGAAAGCACACTTGGGTGCAAGTAGATAAATAGGGACCGCTTACTGGCGGGAAGGTAAACGGCGTTTCCGTGTGCTGCGCTGGCTCGCCAGATGCAGCTTTGTCACGCTGGCCACGTGACCCGGAAGTGTCTCCGGACAGCGCTGGCCCCCAGCCTCTTAAGTGAGATGGGCGCACAACCCTAGAGTCTGCCAAGACTGGCCCATACGGGCAGGGGTACCTTTACCTTTACCTTTACCATATAGCTGGGTTTCCCCAGCCACTCTTCCAACAGAATATTAAAATACAGTAATACATCAAACATTAAAAGCTTCCCTAAACAGGGCTGCCTTCAGATGTCTTCTAAAATGTTGTTTAGATGTCTTCAGGTAGTTGTTGTTCTCTTTGACATCTGATGAGAGGGCATTCCACAGGGCGGGTGCCACTACCGAGAAGACCCTCTGCCTGGTTCCTTGTAACTTGGCTACTCGCAGCAAGGGAACTGCCAGAAGGCTCTCAGAGCTGGACCTCAGTGTCCGGGCAGAACGATGGGGGTGGAGATACTCCTTCAGGTATACTGGGCCGAGGCCGTTTAGGGCTTTAAAGGTCAGCACCAACATTTTGAATTGTGCTCAGAAATGTACTGGGAGCTGGTGTAGGTCTTTGTTATGGAATGGGAAGTCTCTGTTTCCATCAGAGAAATGCTGGAGGGTGTGCTTATGTTTAATTAGATTTTTTAAAAAACAAAAAGCACAATTAAACATACTACTGGGATTAAGGAGTCTCCCCCCCCACCTGACTGAGAGGAGGGGGTTCAATTTTGTGGGGTGTTCCTTCACGGGGGCTTCTTTGCTGGGAAACCCCTTTGGAATGAGCACCCTGTAAACCAGGATCCTGCAGATGCTGCTTCAGGGATGGGGAACCAGGTAGGAAGAAGAGTCAGGTGACATCAGGCTCCAACCTTCTCCAGGAAAGATGCAATCAGCATTCTCCTTAGCCTTTTCATGGGTCTTCCTGCCTCCTGCCCTGCCCTCTGACAGCCACAGATAACTCTAGGCCAGTGTTTCCCAACCGGTGTTCCGCGGCACACTACTGTGCCGTGAGACATTGGCTGGTGTGCCGTGGGAGGGAGGCGGGTGAGTCGGGCGGTGAGAGGCGGCGGCGGCGAGGATCCGCGTCGAGCCGGGGGCGGCTCCACGGTGGTGGTGCCGAGCGGCGGGGCAGCGCGTGCAAAAGGGAGGAGCGCGAGACAGCGGAGGAGGAGGAGGCCGGCATGTCCGGGCAGCAGCAGCAACAACAGCAGCAGCAACTCCCAGCGACGGCTCCTCAAGCCCCGCCGCCGCCCCCTCCTCCGCCCGCTATCGCCGCCACCACCACAACAGCCGCCGCCGCCTCAGTTGCCGCCGTCCCTCAGTCCCTCGCTCTGCTGCCTCCTCCCACCCCCAAAGCTTGGAGGTTCCCCGGCAAGGGGGAGGGAGAAAACTTTCACTTTCGTGCGTCCCTCCCGGCGTGACGCTGCGCGCTGACGTCACGGGGCGGGGCTTTAATGGTGGTGTGCCGCGAGATTTTTTTCAGTAAACAGGTGTGCCGTTGCCCAAAAAAGTTTGGGAAACACTGCTCTAGGCCAACCAGTCTGACCCACAGCAATTCATGGTAGTCAGATGGGGGGGTATAAATAATATAATTATTATTTCTACTATGGAATAGGGCATCTCTATTTTCATTGGCAAAATGCTGGTAGGTATGTAAGAAATAAACCAATTCAACAGGTTGGTTACGTTAAGCAATATATCTTGTGGAGCACACTTTAATAATAGCCAATGAGTGATGCTTCAGATATTACATGAAGCCTGCCTTGTTCCATGTTATTTAACTAAATACAGCAAGAGCGCAAATAGATACCTTTATATGACAACTGGCATCTCACTGACTCTTGAATGGTATCAGTGGTGTTAACAAATGTCTCCTGCTATTTGCAAGGTGCAGCACTATTCACAGGGAGATAAGCTGTTGCTATGTATTGAAGAAATCCAAACACCAAGGCCATAGCCCAAAGCAGCTATGAATGACTGTAGATAACATAACTTGCATTGTTCCTAAGGAAACATGTTGCTTTATTGATTTATTGATTGAATGAGTGATTTAAAAGAGTAGCAGAAATAATAAACTGGGTAAACAGTATTTATGTGTTTATCGGAAACTGTATTTGCATTCATGTTGTGAATATTCCCCCCTTTTTTATCTTATAGGGAAGTGACTGACACAAGCAACCAAATTTTTGGGAGAAGCTAAGGTCCGTATAGTTAAAGCTATGGTTTTCCCAGTAGTGACGTATGGAAGTGAGAGCTGGACCGTAAAGAAGGCTGATTGCCGAAGAATTGATACTTTTGAATTATGGTGCTGGAGGAGACTCTTGAGAGTCCCATGGACTGCAAGAAGATCAAACCTCTCCATTCTTAAGGAAATCAGCCCTGAGTGCTCACCGGAAGGACAGATTCTGAAGCTGAGACTCCAATACTTTGGCCACCTCATGAGAAGAGAAGACTCCCTCGAAAAGACCCTGATGTTGGGAAAGATTGAGGGCACAAGGAGAAGGAGACGACAGAGGACAAGATGGTTAGACAGTGTTTTTGAAGCTACTAACATGAGTTTGACCAAACTGCGGGTGGCAGTGGAAGACAGGAGTGCCTGGTGTGCTCTGGTCCATGGGGTCATGAAGAGTCGGACATGACTAAACAACAACAAATACAGTGGTACCTCGGGTTAAAGATGTTTCAGGTTACAGACGCTTCAGGTTACAGACTCTACTAACCCAGAAATAGAACCTAGGGTTAAGAACTTTGCTTCAGGATGAGAACAGAAATTGCGCTGCGGCAGCGCGGCAGCAGCGGCAGGCCCCATTAGCTAAAGTGGTACCTGAGGTTAAGAACAGTTTCAGGTTAAGAACGGACCTCCAGAACGAATTAAGTTCTTAACCCAAAGTACCACTGTATGTTAAAGATGTACGTAACAGGAAGGAGGGATGCAGGTGGCGCTGTGGGTTAAACCACAGAGCCTAGGGCTTGCTGATCAGAATGTCAGTGCTTCAAATCCCCGCGTACAGGGTGAGCTCCCATTGCTCGGCCCCTGCTCCTGCCCACCTAGCAGTTCGAAAGCACATCCAAGTGCAAGTAGATAAATAGGTACCGCTCCAGTGGGAAGGTAAACAGTATTTCCATGCGCTGCTCTGGTTCGCCAGAAGTGGCTTGTCATGCTGGCCACACGACCCAGAAGCTGTGCGTTGGCTCCCTCAGCCAATAAAGCGAGATGAGCGCCACAACCCCAGAGTCGGTCATGACTGGACCTAATGGTCAGGGGTCCCTTTACCTTTACCTTTAACAGGAAGGAGAAGACCAAAGCACGCACTGATGGTCTGCCCCAGATGGAGGAAGGGGGGTGCGGTGGGTGTGGGTCACCCTGGGTGTCACCACTGAAGGGGGTGACAAAATGCTGGGTGGCACTCACCGCGGGGCTTGCAGCATGCCCAAGCCACATGTCTTTCCTGGGCACGTGCTTGGGCACGAGCAGGATACGCGCTGCCCAAACGGTCCTCCTGCTGCTCCCCCCCCCAGCTGTAGGGCGGCTGAGTGGGAAGAGGCAGGCAGACTCTGGAGGCCCCACGGTACAGCCCGCCCCTATGGGTGGCTTGCCCCACTCCTGGGTGCAGCACCCCAGGTGCCCGAGCAGCTTCCTCCGCTGCTGGTTCTCGGATCCCATCCTTGAGCATGATGCCATTCTGCAGGATTTCCAAGCCGCTTTTGAAATTAATTGCCCCATTTAATCAGGATAACTTCATAAAGCGTATCTCTCTTATCCACCTGGGCGTCCCTTAAGGAGGAAAAGTTCCAGCTGAGCAATGCGTATTAGATGAGAACAATTGAAATGGACCACTGATGAACTCCTTTGTTACCAGCAAAGATAAGGCTGTTAACAATGTTGATTAAAAACCCCAGGAGAAGAGGTTTCAGCTGTTTCACCAACACAGTCATTGGGATTGCTGGGCACTTGACAATTCCAGCACCTGCTTTCGGCTCACTACCTATCAGGGCAGCGCTCCGCAATAGCAAATAGTACTGTTTGCAGAGAACAGAGTTCCATCACATTAATTAAGATAAGGGGGATCTCTTGGTGTGCTTCAAAGCCTCTTTCAGTAACTGCAACAAACAGAGAGAGGTGAAGATGAGATAAGGATTAAAAAAAGAAAAGACGGAATGAGCCTGCCAAAATTAAACACCTTTAAGACACGTTGATTGCAATGGGAAAGATACAAGCAAGCGCATAAATGCACAGGACTGAAAAGTGCTTAGCTTTGGTTCATGCAGTTCACCCAAATACTGCTAGCATGTACTTGACCTGAATGTGTGTTAGTTGTTATGGGTAGATAGATGTGAGGAGAGAAGCAGGAAGAGCTTGCTGTGTGCATTAGAAGGCAAAGAAGCACGAAAAAGAGAAAATTAGGGGCTGCAGTTTAAGATTAATATATCATCAGAATACTGGATACAATGTAGAACGCCCCCCCCCCATCCATTCCCATGTGGTTTATGAGTGACACTGAGTGAGTTTCTCTTACCATTTGTTTTGCCTACATACTGTTGAGATTTCCATTCCACCTTAAGGAGCAGATGTGTGGAACTGTTGCGTGTCACATGTCTGTTTACATTCCAGCATTTGAATGGCAATGCCCATCAACTTTGAGGTAGTGGCCCCCTCAAATATTATTTGGGTGGGTGGGGGTTGAACCTCGGCTCCTAGGAGTTGGCTCCTATGCCAATAATAATAATAATAATAATAATAATAATAATAATAATAATAATAATTTATTTATTTATACCCTGCCCATCTGGCTGAGTTTCCCCAGCCACTCTGGGCGGCTTACAATCAAATGTTAAAAACAACTGAACAAAGGAAACGAAAGAACAAAGGAAACAGGAAACCAGTAACGTCACATCCCGTCTCGCTTTCCCATGAGAATCTAACAGTATCTGGACTCTGTGGAATGTAAACAGTCCTGTGACTGCAAGCAGCTGCACAGTGAGGAAAACAGAAACTAACAGAGGAGCGGGGAAGCGAACCCAGTTAACCAGATTACGAGACTACTAGGCGCTACCTCAGACACAGCAGAGAGATGTTGTGAGGCCTGCCCATCGCAGACTGCCTGGTTGCCCAGGACTGAGGAGCCTACAATCACATTGTCAATCAGGTTATGTGTCTGCAGGGAGAGAACAGAAGAGGGAGGTGTCACACAGGCAGGAAGGTCCAAGGCCTGCACCATCCCTCTACATGCAGCGCTCCACCACCACAACTGAACTTTGTAAACCGCCCTGTGATCCTTGGATGAAGGGAGGTTAATAATAATAATAATAATAATAATAATAATAATAATAATAATGCTATTCTGATGTTCCTAAGGCTCGTAGTTCCTCACAGCATTTTTGCACATCAAACGGTAAAAGTAGGAACATAGCAAATCTTTAACATCTACTTTTCCTGCAACATATTTTGCTTCGTCGGAACTACCCTAGTTTCACTCACAGGGTTTAATGTGAAAAAGCGCAGATTATTAACATATCATTCTATTAGATTTTATCCTTCGGTGCTCTTTTTAGAATATCAATCTGTTCTCTCGCCAAAGGAAACAACTTTCTGAATTTATATCTGAATCAACGCTGCTTGTTGTAACTCACATGGAGAGTGGAATGAAATATTTCAAGGGGAGTCTTAATGTTTAGGTAATGGGGGGATGGCATGATCCTCAAGGCCAAGATAAACACATTTATTTAACCTTAGAAGCAGAAAGGGCAGTTCTTTATAAAGAGCCCTGCATTAGATCAGCATTAAGAATAATGCATTTTCTTCCTGCCTTCCATTCTTCTTTTATCCATTTTTTTCCTGACAAGTGTAGAACACAGGTTACTGAGTCTTGTTTATGATGACATCCCAGCTACACATGAAGGAGCAAATAAAATATTTATCATATTCATCGCCTTCTCTTTGCTCAAGGACTGGCAGCAGAAAGTAGATTCTTCCTGCTCTCTTTTTGCATAATGTATATCTGTTAGGATTAAAATGTCAAATGAATGTTTCTCCACTTGAAATGTATAGGTTTTGAGATATGCCTCTGAATAATTGGAGCACCGTCTCGACATTTCTGCAGAAAAGCAATGCTAGGCACTTTCTCTCCCTTTCCCCACCCTGCCGTATGATTCCTTCGTACAAAGGTTTTCTTCCACCTGCAGTTCCTTTGCCTTGCTTTAAAAGGGGACGTGTAGCCTGCTGATTTTAAGATGGCATCCAAAAATGTATTTCTTTATCTGTGTTTCAGCATTTCTGTTGCATTCCAAAATACCATCCCTACCTGGTCTTTCAACCTCTGTTGATTACAAGTTGTGTTATCATCACACGGCATTTTTAAAAGTATCACAAATCACCGGGAAGGTGCAGAAGCTTTTGTGGCAGTCAGTGAAACCAGACAGTCCTCTCTTCCACCGACACTGGGAAAATAATAATACTCTAGATGTTGTATCATGAATAAATAGTATAGGGGTTTCTCACACATTATGGCTAGTGCGACATCTCTTGCTTATGCTTTCAGAAGTTCACATTAAGTGAATCATAGAATCATAGAATCATAGATTCATAGAGTTGGAAGAGACCACAAGGGCCATCGAGTCCAACCCCCTGCCAAGCAGGAAACACCATCAGAGCACTCCTGACATATGGTTGTCAAGCCTCTGCTTAAAGACCTCCAAAGTAGGAGACTCCACCACACTCCTTGGCAGCAAAGTCCACTGTCGAACAGCTCTTACTGTCAGGAAGTTCTTCCTAATGTTTAGGTGGAATCTTCTTTCTTGTAGTTTGGATCCATTGCTCCGTGTCTGCTTCTCTGGAGCAGCAGAAAACAACCTTTCTCCCTCCTCTATATGACATCCTTTTATATATTTGAACATGGCTATCATATCACCCCTTAACCTCCTCTTCTCCAGGCTAAACATGCCCAGCTCCCTTAGCCGTTCCTCATAAGGCATCGTTTCCAGGCCTTTGACCATTTTGGTTGCCCTCCTCTGGACACGTTCCAGTTTGTCAGTGTCCTTCTTGAACTGTGGTGCCCAGAACTGGACACAGTACTCCAGGTGAGGTCTGACCAGAGCAGAATACAGTGGCACTATTACTTCCCTTGATCTAGTTGCTATACTCCTATTGATGCAGCCCAGAATTGCATTGGCTTTTTTAGCTGCCGCGTCACACTGTTGGCTCATGTCAAGTTTGTGGTCAACCAAGACTCCTAGATCCTTTTCACATGTACTGCTCTCAAGCCAGGTGTCTCCCATCTTGTATTTGTGCCTCTCATTTTTTTTTTTTGCCCAAGTGCAATACTTTACATTTCTCCCTGTTAAAAGTGTGTAAGAGGAGGGATATTTTGTAGGCACCTTTTATAATACAATAATATGATACAGTTGTACCTTGGTTCTCAAATGGAATCCAGTCCGGAAGTCCGTTCAGCTTCTGAAAATGTTCGAAACCAAGATGTGGCTTCCGATTGGCTGCAGGAGCTTCCTGCACTTAATCAAAAGCATGGAAGCCATATCGGACATTCAGCTTCCGAAAAATGTTCACAAACTGGAACACTCACTTCCGGGTTTGCGGCATTCAGGAGCCAAAACATTCGAGTCGCAAGGTGTTCGAGAACCAAGATATGACTGTATATGATAAGAAAGAGTAAAAATACATGCATAGCAGGACTAGTTGCTTATCTGAGCCTGATACTGTCAACATGCAGAGGGCCAGAAGGCCAGCTGGCTAGCCCCAGCGGACCCGTCTCCTTCCAGCTGTCCTGCTGCGAAGACCCATTGGCCTCTGCTCCGACATTAATCAGCGACCTGGGCTTCAAAGCCAGGGCACACTATCAGCAGAGCGAACTGCACACACAGAATAGGCGTGAGGCTTGTGGAAGCATACAACAACTACAGATTTATTAATAATAAAAGGTAAAGGTAAAAGGACCCCTGACCATTAGGTCCAGTCGTGACCACTCTGGGGTTGCAGCGCTCATCTCGCTTTATTGGCCGAGGGAGCCGGCATACAGCTTCCGGGTCATGTGGCCAGCATGACTAAGCCACTTCTGGCGGACCAGAGCAGCACACGGAAACACCGTTTACCTTCCCGCTGGAGTGGTACCTATTTATCTACTTGCACTTTGACGTGCTTTCGAACTGCTAGGTTGGATGGAGCTGGGACCGAGCAACGGGAGCTCACCCCGTCGCGGGGATTCTAACCAGCAACCTTCTGATCGGCAAGTCCTAGGCTTTGTGATTTCACCCACAGCGCCACCTGCGTCCCTTTTATTAATCATAAATCAGGACAAAGAAACATGTCGTCTCTCTCTCTCTCTTGTCATCCCAGAGAGAACAGGAAAAGCAAAAGCTATGCACAACAGAAGTTCCCAGCAAGCTGTGCTGGAATGTAAACAGACATGTGACATGCAACAGTTCCAAACGTCTGCACCTTAAGATGGAATAGAAATCTCAACAGATACATGTACCTCATATAGTTCATCGGTCATAGAACTGTAGAGTTGGAAGGGCCCTGATGGTCATCTAGTCTGGCCCCTTGCATTGCAAGAATATGCAGCTGTCCCATATGGCAATTGAACCCATAAACTTGGCATTATCAGCAGCATGCTGTAACCAACTGAGCTCTCCAGGCTGTGGGAGCTGTGCATGAAATTCTCCACTCTGTTTGTGGGCAGAGATGTTTTTCCCCAGGGTGGGGGCATTTCACTGAATTTCTCCAGGAGAAGGAGAACATCTCTAACTGTTTCCCAAGGCTGAGGCTCAACATAAGCTGTGTCAGTAGCACAGCCTCTTTCTCACCCCCACCCGATCGCAGGAGCAAGTGCATTGGTAGCCAAGCTACCATGTTGCATCCTCTGCAATGCCCCAGAGCTAAAGTCATTCTAGGACATAGGCTATCACACAGAGAGAATAGTGCACAAATGGAGGACATTTTGCAAAGGGGCCTGTTTGCAGGTGGGTGGAGAAGTGTCAGAAATTTTACTACAAAAAAAGTCTTCTGAGAAATTTGAGCCCAGCTCTATCCCAGACACACATTTTAGGCCATGACAACAACAGTTAGAACACTGGGATAGTCAATCTCATTGTACCAAACCCAAGGGTCCTTATGCACAACTCTGGACTTGCACCTATAGGATAATTCGCACATGCATTTATGTTACGTGACTCCTGGACTTAGTTTGGGCATTTCTTCTGTACCTCAGAAGTCCTCTTCTGGCTGCTTGGCATTATGAATCAGCTGTCTCCTGGCTTTCTGAACAGGTTAACTCTCAAATTGCAACTCTCTCCTGCTTCCGCTCTGTATGGCCAGTAGTGAGGCAGCAATGTGCCTCCTTTTCTTAGGTATGTATTCCTACTCTTCCTAACCAGAACTGGAGAATTCAAGGACACATTCCAGTTGGGCAAAAACACTCAAAGAGGGTGTGAAGCTGGGCTGAGAAGGGAGGGGTGGCCTTGAGAGAGTCCTGGCAGCCAGATAAAGAGGCCTGTGGGGCCGTGTTCAACCCTTGATACTGACCTCTCTGGGATAGCAGGGCATGCAAGGGGTGAACTTTTGCTTTAAGCCGCTCCAGTTTCCCTTGCTTGTGGGCCGAGGGATCCCCGGAAGAGGGACCTACAGGATTCCAAAGTCAACAACTTCCTGTATGAGTAGCTATAATGCAGGCCCTCCAGATGTTTTGAGACTACAATTCCCATCATCCCTGACCACTGGTCCTGATAGCTAGGGATCATGGGAGTTGTAGGCCAAAAACATCTGGAGGGCCGAGTTTGAGGAAGCCTGCTATAATGCTCTAACCTGATATGACTGCGCTGTCCATGGTGCTAGAACTCTGATAGTGAATTCACACATTCTAATCATTCACTGAGCCCTATTCACATGTTATTTACATTTATATGCCTATCTGTGTCGGCCATGCTTTTAACCCCACTCCCACCGTTGAGTCTTTCTGCAACCACACAGTTTTCCACAAAGAATTTCCAGCATGCAAGCACCATGCCCTTGAAACAGTTGTGCACATGTCATGACCCCATGAAGACCTATATGTGTGGAATTGTGCATTGGAAGAATTATATGCCTTACCTGGATGCCGTAGGAAGAAGACCTGATGGAAGGGGAAGGGCTAAAAGTGTGGCCCTCTGACACTAAGATATTACGCACAAACAATGTGTGAATAGGGCTTTGGTTTGCAGTCATCAGGAAATGAACACCCATCCATTTGAAGAGTGAGATAAAATTTACAGCATGTGTGGCGATGAAAGAAAATTATATGAAAATGATGTATAGATGGTATCTAACTCCAGTCACATTAGCAAAAATGTACAAAATTAAAGAAAGCAAGTGTTGGAAATGTAAAACAACAGAAGGGACATTTTTTTCCATACGTGGTGGGATTGTAAAATTGCAAAGAATTATTGGGAAATGATTCATAATGAAATGAAGAAGATGTTGAAAAAACATTTGATAAAAAACCAGAAGCATTCCTATTAGGTATTACAGGAGTGGACTTACCAAGATTACAGGATGTCAGGGAACTGCCATCAGAGCATCAGGTGGTGGAGGGACTCAGGCAGGATGAAAGAGACTCAACTGCTGAAGCAGGGACCAGCAGGGGGAGGAGTGGGTCTCTGAGGGAATGCGAGCAGGAGGGAGGGCTCAGGGAGGCTTCCAGCGAGAACAGTGGGGAGGTATCGGAGTCTCCCATAGGGAGACCCACACCTCGCAGGAAACTGTCACGCCGTGAGTCCAGGAGACGCGTTTCCGTTAAGGAACTTCTTTGCTGGAAACGCTTCCGCAGACAGCCACTGTCGGACTCTACTAGTGACTAGAGCAGACATGTCTGAGGAGCTCCGTCACACACGGAGGTTTGTGGGGTCGCACAAACTCTGAGGGAGCACGTTTTCACGCACAAGCAGCTAATCAAACCCTCACAGCAGTCCGACAGTCTTTGTACGCTGCCTGTGCAAGAGAAGGCATCATGAGCGAACCAACCGGAACCGGAGGAGCAGGGGCTGGAGCTGGTCCAAGCTTGGAAGATAGATACCGAGCGTTGGAGGTTCAACTGGCCCTGCAGACGGCGAGGTTGGAGGAGAGAAGGGCTCAGGATGCAGACAAGAAGGGGAGAGCCACGCAATTCCCCAGAAAGGTACCAGGATTGGTGCAGAAATTTGGGGGGGACCCCAAGGACTACCATGCTTTTAGGACAGAGATGCAATATGCCCTTAATGTGCAGTTCGATGAGTTCCCTGATGAGGAATCGCGAGTTGCTTTTGTAATTGGGCATCTTGAGAAAGGGGCTAGAGACTGGGTTCGACCCCTAATGGCAACGCACAATGACGTACTAAAGGACACAATGAAGTTCTTTCGTGCAATGGATATCATGTTTTCCAGCGATATTGAGGAAGGGGTGGTGCGCAGACAGCTAATGGCTTGTAAGCAGGGAAGTCGATCTGTCCGTGAATATTGGACTGAGTTTACCATGCTGATTCACAGACTGAGTTGGGATTTATCGGCGGCACCCGTTCAAATGCTATTTGAAGAAGGTCTTTCTTCGGGGGTGAAAGACGAGTTGGCACGGAGCCCCAGGGCGGAGTCTATGGATCAGCTGACCAAATCTGCGCTGACCATAGGAGCGCGGCAGGAGGCAAGAGCCTTGGAGAGGCGGGAAGGGAGAGGGGAACGTTGGAAGGAGTTCCGCATTCCAGACATTCCTGAGCCAGCTTTCCCGCCGGCAGAGCCGATGGAAATCGGAACAGCGCGCGCGCGCGCATTTTCAAAAACCAGCGAGGGAGCTAAGAAGGAGGGAAAGGGCCCCCGGAAATGCTATCTCTGCCAACAGCCAGGCCACTTTGCCAGAGTCTGCCCCCAGAGGAAGGAATGGCAAGGGATGGTGGGAGCTGTTGAGGGGGGAGAAGAAGGGGGAGCGGAGCAGGTAAAAGCCAACGCCTGGTTGCCACAATTGGGGCACTGCAGCCAGGCCAAAGAGCAGTGAAAGTGCCCGTGCCAGAAGCTCCTCGACCTGCTCTAGGGATTGAAGTGTCGCTAGAGCTGCAGAATGGGCACCCCCTAAAAATAAAGGCGCTATTGGACTCAGGCAGCTCCTGCAATTTTATGAGCAAGGAGTTTGCTGCTGAACACCAGATACAGACCATCCCTTTAAGCAACCCCCTGCAGGTGACCACGATTGATGGCAGGGAGTTGTTGGGAGGAGGAGTCCGCTTGCAGACTGTCCCAATGATAATGAGGGTGGCAAGGCACACAGAACTGATAGCGTTTAATGTGGCCACCCTGGGAGGCGCTCCCATTATTTTGGGAATGAGCTGGCTAGCTCTACATGATCCGCTGGTTGGCTGGCATCAAAGAGTGGTGTCCTTTGGTTCAGCACATTGCCTAGAACACTGCAAAGGGGAGAAGGGTTCAGCAGGGGCCCAAGCCACCCTAGCAGGAACTGAAGTAATGGGGAAGGTGAAGGTACCACCACAGTATGCAGATCTCAGCGACGTGTTCAGCGAGAAGGAAGCTGACCAACTACCACCTCATAGACCCTTTGATTGTCAGATCAATTTACTCCCAGGAGCACAGCTTCCCGTGGGCAAGTTGTATGCCATGTCAGACAGGGAAATGCAGGAGTTGCGAGGGTTCATTGACAAGAACCTGAAGAGAGGCTTCATCAGAGAGTCCAAAGCAGCAGGGGGGAGCCCAGTGTTCTTTGTGGACAAAAAAAATGCGGACAAGCCGAGACTTGTATGTGATTTTAGGCGGCTGAATGCAGTGACTGAACCGGTGGCGTTCCCTATGCCCAGAATGGATGATATTTTGACCAGGGTGAGGAAGGGAAAGATTTTCACAAAGCTGGATCTAAGGGGGGCGTACAACCTGATACGCATAAGGAAAGGGGATGAATGGAAAACCACCATGTTTACCCCTTTGGGGGCGTTTGAATACCTCGTTATGCCATTTGGATTACAAGCAGGCTCCGCGTGTTTTCAATCTTTTATGAACCACGTGCTGGGCCCTTTGCTCTACAAGAATTGCGTTGCCTTTCTAGATGATGTGTTGGTGTATTCTGAGAATGAGGAGCAACATGTGAGAGACGTCAGAGAAGTGTTGAGCAGACTGCAAGCCAACAGGCTGTGGGTCAAACTGGAGAAGTGTCGGTTCCATACCAAGGAGGTGGAATTCCTGGGGTACCGCCTGTCAGACAAGGGATTGGCCATGGATCCCGGCAAGGTACAGGCAGTGCTGGAATGGAAAACACCCAAAACCAAGAAGGATGTGCAGAGGTTCCTAGGGTTTGGAAACTTTTATCGTAAGTTCATCCGCAACTTCGCCCATCTGACGGCGCCCATCACTGACTGTCTCAGCAGTAAAAAGAAGTTTGTATGGACGGCGGAGGCGGAGCGAGCGTTTGAGGAACTGAAAAGGGCCTTCGCCTCTGAAGAACAACTTCTGCATGTGGATTTACGAAAGAAGCTAAGGGTTGAAACAGACGCATCTGACAGAGCCATAGGGGCGGTGCTCCTTCTGCAGCCGGGGAAGGAGGAGTCAGAGTGGCGTCCGTGTGCCTTCTTCTCGCGGAAGCTGAACAAATCCGAGAGGAACTACACGGTGTACGACCGAGAACTGCTTGCTATTCATGAGGCGTTCCGGAGATGGAGGCATCTGCTAGTTGGTGCACAACATAAAGTGCAAGTGTGCACGGACCATAAAAATCTAGAGTACTGGAGAACGGCGCGAGTGCTCAACCAAAGGCAGTTGAGATGGGCCCAAGAGTTCTCCAAATTTAACTTTGAGATTTGTTATGTGCCAGGCCCAGAGAATGTTAGGGCGGACGCTCTCTCACGCAAACCTGAATATCTGGAGGGGGAGGGAGCACCCGAAGAAACCCATATCATTCCAGAGGACCGCTGGGTGTGTGGGGCGACTTTGGTGGGGCAAAGGGAATTGGTAGAGGGTACGGTGCAGGATGCATACGCCCAGGGGAAACTCAGGGATCTCAGAGGGGAGGAAGACAAATCCGGTGGTTTTGAGGAGAGAAATGGGGCATTGTATTATAAGGGAGCGTTATATATACCTGAAGGGGAATTGAGGGAGAAGGTACTCAAGCAGCTGCACGATAGCCCCACAGCAGGGCACTTTGGGCAACACAAAACCATGTGGCTGGTTACCAGGGAATTTTGGTGGCCCAAGGTCAGGGAAGATGTGCGGGAGTATGTGAGAGGGTGTGAACAATGCCAAAGAGCCAAGGGGGAGAGGCAGGCGCCGGCTGGTTTATTAGAACCACTGCCCACACCTGAGAGACCGTGGGAAGCAGTGGCAATAGATTTCATGACTGATCTGCCAAGGTCTAGAGGGAAAACAGCCATCATGGTTGTAGTAGACCTGTTAACTAAAATGGCCCACTTCATAGCCTGCTCACATGCGGTTACAGCAGAAGAAACCGCCAAATTGTTTGTAGAGAATGTGTTTAGGTTGCATGGCGCCCCCTTGAGGGTGGTTTCAGACCGAGGGAAACAATTTACTTCCAGGTTCTGGAGGAAGCTCATGAGCTTACTGCATGTAGAGGTTAATTTCTCGACGGCCCGTCATCCTGAAACCAACGGGCAGGCGGAAAGAGCAAATGGGGTTCTCCAACAATATTTGAGGTGTTATGTTAATGACAGAGAGAATGATTGGGTGGAGAAGTTGGCGTTGGCAGAATTTGCCTACAACAATGCAGAGAACGTGTCCACGGGGATGAGCCCCTTTTTGGCTAATCACGGGTGCCATCCCAGAGCCTTCCCAGGGGGGGAGGGGGAGAACTGGAGCGTTCCAGCTGCAGAACAGTTCGTGGAAGAAATGGAAGCGATCCATCGCCAGCTCCAACTCAACTTAAACAGGGCTAAGGAGGAATATAAGAGGCAGGCAGACAAAAACAGAAGGGAAGGTGAAAGCATCAGGGTGGGGGACCAGGTGTGGCTGTCAACCCAAGGGTTGCCATTCAAAGGAGGTTGTAAGAAATTAAGACCCAAAAGGCTGGGTCCGTTTGAAGTCATACAGCAGGTCAATCCAGTAGCTTTCAGGCTCCGGTTACCGAACCACATGAAGCTGCACCCAGTTTTTCACAGGTCGTTGCTGTCACCGTATAGAGGAGACAGTGAGGGGAGGGTCACTAGGGGACCAGCAATGGAGGAGAAGGAACACAGCTACCATGTAGCGGAGATCCTCGATTCCAGGTGGAAGGGAGATCAAGTAGAGTATTTGGTAATGTGGGAAGGGGAACCGGAGTCGGAAAACACCTGGGTTAGGGCAGAGGATGTCAATGACGAGGTTTTAATAGAGACTTTTCATCAGAGGTTCCCACGTAAACCTCAGCCTGTAGCGAGGTTCCGAAGGGAATACTTTGCCACCACCGACGAGGAAGAGGAGTTGGAGGGGTTCCCAGATTCTGAAGAGGAGGAGGATTCAGCTGGCCAGGACGACGATCGATGGAGAGAATTGTTCGAGACGTCAGAAGATGAGGAAGATTCGTTTCGGGGTTTTAGCCCTTCACCTCCCAGGGGGGAGGAATTGGGAGGGGGTGAGGGGGGCCCTGGAGGGGAGGTGGATGTCAGGGAACTGCCATCAGAGCATCAGGTGGTGGAGGGACTCAGGCAGGATGAAAGAGACTCAACTGCTGAAGCAGGGACCAGCAGGGGGAGGAGTGGGTCTCTGAGGGAATGCGAGCAGGAGGGAGGGCTCAGGGAGGCTTCCAGCGAGAACAGTGGGGAGGTATCGGAGTCTCCCATAGGGAGACCCACACCTCGCAGGAAACTGTCACGCCGTGAGTCCAGGAGACGCGTTTCCGTTAAGGAACTTCTTTGCTGGAAACGCTTCCGCAGACAGCCACTGTCGGACTCTACTAGTGACTAGAGCAGACATGTCTGAGGAGCTCCGTCACACACGGAGGTTTGTGGGGTCGCACAAACTCTGAGGGAGCACGTTTTCACGCACAAGCAGCTAATCAAACCCTCACACAAAATAACTTATTTATGAATGCAACTACGGCCGCAAGAATACTACTAGCACAACATTGGAAAGAAGGTGTCCCAGCCAAAGAAGACTGGCAAGTTCAATTAATGGAATATGCTGAAATGGGAAAATTGACAAAGAAACTAAGAGGAAGAGATGACAATGAATTTTAAAAAGATTGGAAGGACTTTATTACATATATACAGAAGCAATATACACAGGTTAACATATTAGCAGGATTTTAGGAATACTTGTAAAGACATTATGACTGGACAATAAGTAATTTTAATGGTTTTTAAATTTACAATGGCCATGTGATATGCTGATAAATAATGGAACCAAGGAAGGGATTGGGGGAAGTCAATTCCTTTTGTTTGGTTTTCAATTTGTATTGCTGCTGTTTTATTTTTGGAAAATTAATAAAATATTTTTTAAAAGGAATGAACATCCACGTGGGAAGTGGCCGTATGAAAGTTTTCCATTGCCTGAGGACATGTTTGTGTCAACACGATCCTTGCCAGATCATGGGATTATGGGAGCTGGAGTGGCTAATCCTGCCTTATGACAACAGTCAACAAAATGGTAGCCTGTGAGGAACCCCTGAGGACACAGGGAAACAAAGAGAGGTTTCTTCCAAATCAAGGATAAACTTGCACTCCTGTAACCTCCTTCGTAAGAAATTGGGAAGCCACTGCGCCACATGTATAAAGAATTGCAACTGATGGGTAAATTTCTGTGCCGTGCATCTGCCAAGAGCTGTCAACTGGATGTTGCTGCAGGAAAGCCCAACCTGAAATGGTCAATTCACACCTCTGCTAAATTATGTACAATGGCCAATGCACACCTCTGCCATTTTCTTGCACCACTGTTACATGATTTCTTTTCAGAGAATCAAAACAGTGTTTTAACTTAGCATGGCACTGAGTGTGGAAGATCCTGCCTGTTTTAGCCAGTGAGTCATAAGAGCCATAAAATCTTGAAGACTGTGGAGGGGAAAAAACAAACTACTCTTCGAGAAATTAAAGAGAGAGGTGCCAGCTTAATGGAACTATGTGCTTCACATGCGTGGAAGCAGAACATAAAGCCTAATTATGAGGTCCCAGGGCATTTATACCAGAAATCCAGGATAAGGTGACATTGAAACATCTTTGGAAATAACTGTTTCTTGACTATTTGTCTGTCATTGTGAAATACCTGAAAGAAAATCTGCTCTTTATGTCTGTAATATTGCCACTGAAATATCACAAGTTCATCCCCCTGTGATACCAAATGGGAAACTTTTATTGTTTGTAATGCAGAAGATTACCCCACCCCCATGTTTAATAGCTGATAATTGCAATTTGGACATTTTAGCTTGAACCACAGAAACATTAATGGTGGTGGTGGGGTTTAGGAGGAAAGGGTAGTCATTGTATTCTACCAACAATTGTATCCCCCAGTTTCATTACCTATCTCCTCTATTGTTTTATTTTTCCATCTGGGGCTTAAAGGTGATGTTAGATAATGGCTGATTGCTTTGAGATGATTTTGCATGGTGCTGCAAAGGATCTGTGTGGAACAGTTCATCAGTACCCAGAGAACATATCCATGGTTTGGTTGCAATACTTATTTGCTAAAATTGAGTGATTTCCCTTACATGGCAAGGTACTGCATGCATAGGTGAAATTGTGCATTATTGAAACCCATTGAGAAAGCTTGCCGTTCATTTTGCACATGCACCCCGCCCTTCTTCTGCCCTTTTCATGACATTTCAATGACATCTAACAGGGGTCAGCAAACTTTTCCAGCAGGGGGCCGGTCCATTGTCCCTCAGACCTTGTGTGTGGGGACTATATATATTTTTTTGGGGGGGGGGGGGAGAATGAATTTCTATGCCCCACAAATAACCCAGAGATGCATTTTAAATAAAAGGACACATTCTACTCATGTAAAAACATGCTGACTGTCCGCAGGCCGGATTTGCCACCACTCCACCGCACGATTTCTGTTCTCATCCTGAAGCAAAGTTCTTAACCCGAGGTAATATTTCTGGGTTAGTGGAGTCTGTAACCTGAAGCGTCTGTAACCCGAGGTACCACTGTATATATATATATATATGTCATTAAATTTTCTGTTTTACAATTTAAAGTACTGATTTTTACATCCTTAAGATATCAAAGACTTCCCTTCTTCTCTTTACATGGTTCATTTTACATATCATAAATCCCTGAATATTTTACAAAAACTTTATTTTTCAAGTCCACCACATATGAAAGAATGTTCCCTCCACCTGTTTTCATCTCCAGCACTTATATGATTCAGTCATATACATCTTAGCAAGCCTACTCGGAGTTAAATACCATCTGTAAATCACATATTGAGCAGGCTTAAAACCATGGGCTGCCTGTATACATTGTTCACTTGGTTGAATGGATGGATGGACAGATTGAGAAAGAAACTTCCATGAGTCATCAGAGTTTAGCTTTCCATGCTATTGAAGCCACAAAGGCATATCAAGTGGTCCTTTGTACATTCTTTCTCCCCACCTCCACTTTGTAATGAAATCAGGTTTAACAACAACAACAACAATTTATTTGTACCCCACCCATCTGGCTGGGTTTCCCCAGCCACTCTGGGCGGCTTCCAACAAAGATTAAAAATACATTAAAATGTCACACATTAAAAACTTCCTTGAATAGGGCTGCCTTCAGATGTCTTCTAAATGTCAGGTAGTTGTTTATCTCTTTGAAATCTGGTGGGAGGGCATTCCACAGGGAGGGCGCCACTACCAAGAAGGCCCTCTGCCTGGTTCCCTGTAGCTTTGCTTCTCGCAGTGAGCGAACCCCCAGAAGGTCCTCGATGCTAGACCTCAGCGTCCGGTCAGAACGATGGGGGTGGAGACGCTCCTTCAGCTATACTGGACTGAGGCCATTTAGGGCTTTAAAGGTCAACACCAACACTTTGAATTGTGCTCGGAAACGTACTGGGAAACTGGGAAGAGACAGTTGTTTTCTGTTGTTCTTAGCAACTGTCATGCTGTGTTTCGTTGTTGTGTGCATGTCAGGTGGCTGCCAGCAGCTCCCATGGCCGGCTGCCCAGGAAGGGTCAGGCTGGGGAGGTGGTCTCCACCATTCCTCCTTTGCCCAGTCCCTGACAGTGCATTTTAATGGACAGTGTTTTGTGCGGATTGCATGTATTTACTTGTTTTTATTCAAAACTGCCCTGTGCAAAAGATGGTATCTGCATAATCTAAATAATAAGGCGCATTGAAAGCCACCTGAGGTCCTTGCAATGTATGGACTTCTCTCTATAACATTACTGTCCTGTCATAATGACAGGCATCTCATTAGTGGATGCACAATTTGGTACAGTGGTGCCCCGCAAGATGAATGCCTCGCAAGACGAAAAACCCGCTAGACGAAAGGGTTTTCCGTTTTTTGATGCGCTTCACAAGACAAATTTCCCTATGGGCTTGCTTCGCAAGACGAAAATGTCTTGCGAGTCTTGCCATTTTTTTCGCTCCCCCCCCTTTTTCTAAGCCGCTAATAGCCTTTTAGCCACTAAGCCGCTAAGCCTTTAATAGCCGCTAAACCGCTAATAGCGCTAATAGCGCTAATCCGCTAATCCGCTAATCCGCTAATCCGCTAATCCGCTAATAGGGTTGCTTCACAAGACGAAGAGACTCACGGAACGGATTATTTTCATCTTGCGAGGCACCACTGTACTTGGATGTAGTACAGGTCACAATGCTGCCTCTATGATTTGTAGATATGGAAACGAGTGCCTCATAATCACAGTAGGCCAAGTGGCTTGGGCAGAGTTACTCAGGTAAAAATGGAGGAGAGAGAAAGCTCTCTTTGAAATTCATCTTAGGCCAGTGATGGCTTACTATGGATCTGACCTAATTATTAGAACAGAAAGAGAGGAGATACGGCAAATGCACCTTCTGGGAACATCCTGAATCAGTAGCCTTACTATAGCAATCATATAAGCACCTTGAGTAATTACACTTAGGGGAAACTGGCAAAAAACCAAATTAACGTATTTAGGGAATTTGCACGTGATTGAGGTAAAGATTAAAAATACTTGAACTGGAGTTAGCAAAACTGACGGATTTAATAAGGCATAAGTCAAAAAAATTAATTCAGAAACAATGGAAATGTTTAAATGATTATTTATACAAACAGGGCTCAAATACGAAAGTTTGGTTGTGTCTAGACTAACCTTGTGAAGAATACGGAGAACATAAAGATTTGATTAATTATGAAAGAATCTAAGGAAGGGTAACGATTGAAGAACAGATGTAAATGTGAGCAAGACAACTAAGAGACGTGTGGTGAATGTGGTGGAAGTTTTATAATATTTTAACTAAGATTTATATACTGCAGTATTTGAAGCAAGAATTTGGTTATATTCCAGGTTATAAAAAGTATTTTTTCTTTTTTCTTTATATCTTCTATTTTTCCTTTCCTTATTTTCTTTTTATTATTTTCATTTTGGAAAATATGTATATAAGTGTGTTTGCAGTGTTATGTATTGTTCTTTGTTTTTCTTTGTTTAATTTCTATTTCTTGAAAAAATTAATAAAAAAATAAAAATAAAAATACTTGAACTGATGGGTTGCTGCTTCATAGTTCTTGCTTTCAATCACCTTCTCTGCTGCACCCCTTCCATTCGTTGGATGGGGAGGCTGTGTTTTATTTGGATTATTTCAGGGTTATCATTCAGGGTTCAATCACGGTTAGGGGAAAAGGATTTTCACTAAGACTATGGTACAGGGGAACGAGAAGAGTTAGAGTTGCCTCTTTGTCCACCACATTTCTGATCCTGGTCAGCAGTCCCTTATTATCTTTAAAATAAAACCAAGACACATTCAACATCTACATGCATTTGAGGCCTCTTTTAGCTTAGCCGCTAGGCAACCAATCTATGAACTTCAGGCTTACATTGAAAAATTCCAACTAGGGATTTGTGCGACATTCATTTTCTGTGAGTTTTGATACAAACTGGCCTGATACATACCTCCAGGAATAATATGAAGCTTAGGGCATAATTGCCCACCACCTCTTTAAAATTATGATGTTTGTCCACCATCTTGATTCAAAATTGTGTCCACCCATTTTGAAATGTAGGCCAAAACCTGCTCCTAAGCCTTGGGAACCACCATACCTACTTGGGTGAAATCACATCGAATTGGGTCAAATCTTCAAAATCCAAATCAATGCAGTTTGGAACAATTCAGTGTGTCATCTGGGTTCAACATGTTGTATCCAAACACAGACGAAAACCTACTCTACCATCTCAGGCACCATCATGCCAAACTGGGTGACTGTATATTCAGATGCGTCCAAATTGATGCAGTTTGGAACTTTTCAGTCCTCCATTGTGATTCAAAATGGTGTCCAAACGGAAATAAAAGCTGCCTTCTCTACCTCAGCAACCACATTGGGCAACAATATCCAGAGGCATCCAAGCATATGGAGAACAGATGGACAGACAATCACTTTTCATAAAATATAGTCGAAAGCTGAGAGGAAAGTACTACCTTCAGCTGAAATCAAGCAGCCATACTCCATCCTTTCTCATCCTTTCCTTGATTCGACTCTCCTTTAGCCTTTTCCTCTACTCTAAACTCATGCAGGTATGCTGAATTTCCACATATCTTATTCAACTATTACTTTGCTTTGTTTAGGAAAAGTGCAATAAGAAACACTTAGGTGAAGTTTTTAGATAAGCTTCTGAATCACACGTGATATGTCAGAAGCATGGTCACTTTTCCAGTGCTGACATTCTCAGCTCTTTGACATCCCCTTTTGAGGGCAGGACAATTCTGAGCCCCACACAATGGGAGTGCTTGTGAGGTCTATGTTGCCTGGTTCCAGCATGTTCCAGCAACACTTCCATTGTAACAGCAGTATCTGGAAGAAGTCTTCCCTTTCTTGCAGAGTACAGATGACATTCAAATTAGGACAAAAATAATATATTTCCAGGAGAGGAGCAGGAGAGGGAAATGGTCAGACAGGTTTTCAAAGCATTTCCCGACACCTAAATAGGCTAGAGAAGTTTATCGGAAAAATAGCGCTTCTATATTTCTTGTGACTGACTCATGCTTGCAGCCACCCCTTTTTTCCTGGATTTTAAACAGCTGAAAAGACAATGCTGTATCTAATTTTAGGCCTTCAGGCATTGTTTCCCAGCTCCATCAGGCACATCCGTGTTGCACGATCTCCCCTTATGCCTGATTCTGCTCCATTCTTCAGAGCTGGCAAGATATGAAAATGTATAAATCAGTTAGTCATTGCTCTACGGATCAGAGACACCTCTGTGGTTTCTTAGCCATCTCAATGGACTCTCCGGCAGGCTGCCAAGGCTGCCATCCATTTGCCCAGAGGGCAGCCAATACAGTGCTGGGTAACTGGATGTTGTTGAACTCAGACTTCCATCAGCCTTAGCCAGCATAGCCAATGGCCAGGGTTCATGGCAGGAAGTGGTGATTTGGCCCCATGACTGTGGGTGTCCAGGGCCCTGGGTGCCATCCAGCGTGCATGGCCCTGAAACCAAAATTTCCAGGTGCCTGTCCCCTTCATGGGGAATTTTGTGGGTGCTCGGGCACCCAGGGCCCCAGAGAGTGGGCACCTATGGTTTTTGAATTTAACAACACCCAGAAAGCACTAAGCTGGCTCCTAGAGCAGAGGTTGCCAACCTATTTGTTTGTTTATTGCATTTATCCACGTATTTCTCCGAGAAGCTCACAGTGGAGTGCATGGTTCCCCCCACTTCCCATTTAATCCCCACCACACCCCTGTGATTTGGTTAGGCTGAGGCCAGTAGGCATGTTATGAATTTTGAGAGAATGCTGTGGACCCTACAAAATGGCTGCCATGGGGGGGGGGCTTGACATAACACAAAATGACTGTTGTTGGGGGAATGGGATAACACAACACAACACAATGACTGTTGTTGGGGGCCATGGTATAACACAAAATTAGAGAGTAGTCCTGGTGATTTTCTCCTCACAATTGTACTTCAATACAGTGGTACCTCGGGTTAAGAACTTAATTCGTTCCGGAGGTCCATTCTTAACCTGAAACTATTCTTAACCTGAGGTACCACTTTAGCTAATGGGGCCTCCCACTGCCGCCGCACAATTTCTGTTCTCATCCTGAAGCAAAGTTCTTAACCTATTTCTGGGTTAGCGGAGTCTGTAACCTGAAGCGTCTGTAACCCGAGGTACCACTGTACTAGGAAAGGCTTAAACTGTTGAATTTCTGTCTGCTGTACAGCTGTTTGCCACCCCCCGTGCCAACCCTAAAGCAAAGCCTAGGTTGCCATCCTGTGCTCACTTACCTGGGAGTTAACCCCATTAAGATGTCTGGTCCTTATGCTACAGCAAGAAGCATGTCTAAACCTCTTCGCTAGGTTTTCACATCTGCCTTTGGAGAGAGGGAGAGGGATTCGTTAAAATACACCTGGATTTATTGTGTTGTAGTAGTTAGAGAAGTAACTTCTAGGGGCTACTTGATCTCAGATGAAATCACCACAGAAAAAATGCATCCTGGTCCCTAAGGGGAATGGAAAAGTAAGCTATAAAGATTCAAGGGGCAAGAAGAAATATAGGGACCTACTCAAAAGTGAGCTTCATATCTGAACATAGACAACCCCAGTCCAAGAGAGTGTTGAAGATGCTGTACAATGAATAAAAACATATTGAGTGCTGTTGAACAAAGTTTTACTCAGAGTACACCTATTGAAATTAATGAAGCTGTTGTTTAGTCGTTTAGTCGTGTCCAACTCTTTGTGACCCTATGGACCAGAGCACACTAGACACTCCTGTCTTCCACTGCCTCCCGCAGTTTGGTCAAACTCATGCTGGTAGCTTCGAGAACACTATCCAACCATCTCGCCCTCTGTCGTCCCCTTCTCCTTGTGCCCTCCATCTTTCCCAACATCAGGGTCTTTTCCCTGATGTTAGTCATGCACATAAGTTAGTCATGCACATTAATTTCAATGAGTCTACTTTGAGCAAAACTTCGTTAACCCAGGGAAACCGAATAAACCGAGGGTAGAAATACAAATTCTGATTATTATGGATCAAGCAAAGGGGAAGAAAGGAAGAAAGCCTGTGACTTTAAATGTTTTCCCCTCAACTGTTTGAAGAAATAAAGAAAAAGTATCATCCTACAGAATTGTGGCATGGATGGAGGGGGTTATTTTCTTTTAACTTCCACCCTCCTCACAGAATGTCATGCTGCTCTTGGTGAGTTCTTAAGAAAGAGATCAAAGACAGATTTTTCAGGTCTTGATGTTCCCATTCTCACTGTGTTCTTTCTGTTTTCACAACGCGGAAGGGAACTCAATTTACCAAGCAAGTGACAAGGGTACCCATTTGTCATTACTTTATTCTTTTTCTGAACCCGTGAGGAGTACACTCCAAAAAAGCAATGTAAGAAAAAGTTCTTTAGATTGAGGTTTGGCATGGACAGAAGTTTCTGAGGACATGTGCATGGATACAAAAACGTAGGGATCTCATTTCTGGAATAAAAAACAACAACAACTACAGATTCACTAGGTTGTTGCCTAACCTAACTTAGTTTGAGTGGCCTCAGCTAACCTCAGTTTTTTTGGCGACCATTCAACTTCAATTTGTACACACAAATATTATAAATATTAGGAGTGTGCACAGGCCACTAGTTTTTACTTGTATCCACAACTTTGGGAAGGAGCCTAATCTGCTTCTGAGCTACTATTTGCCTTTCCAGTTCAATTTATCATTCAGGACTGGAATCTATGTTGTCTGCAATAAGACACTATTGTATGGGGGACTAGCATGTCAGTCTGCCAGATCATTAGACTCTGGGTGTTCATGAATATTGAGGAGGCAAAGTTCTTGCATTTTGTTGTATTTGATGGAGTTAGTGACTTTTTCAGCTGACAATGACAGCGCAGCTCTGTGACTGAAGCGTACACGCTTTTCTCAATTAATGTGACGGGTATTTCCTCCTCTTCTCTTTAATTAAATTCAAACATTTGGCATGAGAAACTTCAAATAAGAATATCCTAAGAAAGAAGCAAAGAAAGGGGGAAGAAGAAGAAGAAGAAGAAGAAGAAGAAGAAGAAGAAGAAGAAGAAGAAGAAGAAGAAGAAGAGAACCCTTTTTATGTGACAATTGATATAATGGCCATAATATAATTGCCTCCACGTTTACAAGGCTATAAATGGCTTCCAGTAGCTGATGAACATCCAAGTCACAGGCATTAAAAGGCGGGAAAGCTCACTAGACCCTTGAATTCTGGTATACAGACTAGTACAAAAGCAATATTGGTTTAATGGTTTCTTTAAGGTTACAGTTTATTGAAATTTATGGAACAACGCAATGAAGGTGCGAGCCTAATATTAAACGACCAGGGACTTCCAGAGAATAAATGATGCTAGACTAAAAAGATTACTTTCTCACAGGTACAAAATGAAGTTGTAAAGTTTGAGATCAAAATGATCAAGTGGGCATATATGGAGTAAGACTATCTTTAAAGTTAACTAGTCCCAAGATATTAAAGGCTTTAATTACTAACAGTAATACATTGAATTTGCTCTGACGACAAATGCAGATCTCTGAACAGGGCTGTCATACGCTGATAGACTCCTGTCAGCAATTGTGCCATAGCATTCTGCCCTACCTACAGTTTAACAACAACAACAACTCACCATTTATGCCCCAGCAACTCTGGGCACCTTCCAACACATATAAAAACATAAGAAAACATAATAAAATACTTGGTTTCCAGACCAGTGTAAGGGAAGCCCCACACAGAGTGCACTGCAGTAATCCAGTCTTAAAACCAGCAATTCCCAGACCACTCAGGTCAAACTGCCCCATTCCAATAATGGCCACAAGGTCGCTCCACTTCCTTGTGGGGTGTGTTGTGGGCAGGCCACGTGGTCTCCCCATACACAGTGGGGTCGTGGCTAAGCCCCCGCGTCATGAGGGGAGCCCTGGCCATGTCACGCCCCCTGGCAAACCAATCCGGTTGGCTGGGGGGCATGGCTTAGCGTATTTAAACAAGCGTGTGGCCAGTAGATCTCCCTTCTTGTTCCTGCTTCCACGGATCTCCCACCCTCCCGCCCCTTTTTCATGCGTTCAATATCCTGGCCTTGCTATGGACCTTGGGTGGTTGTCCATTGAGGGGGCCTGGTAGGAATATTTCCACTTGGCAAATTGGCACTAGCCATTTGGTTTTCACCTACCTCATGGCAATCGTCACAACTTTCGTAAGGTTTGGCGGTTAGGCATTGGTAAAACCTGGTTCTTGGGAAGGGAGGCTGCAGCCATCACCTGCTCCTCCTCTTCAAGGGTATTCCGTTAAAGGGATCCATGGGTGTGGATCTTGTCCGAAACCTGGGTAGGGGCGAGGGCCATGTCACGACCCCATCAAGGACCCTCAAGGAGCTCTTAGTTGATGTACATCAACAGGGCTCCCCTCCCCCTACTGGTGGTTGACCCTTATGAGACTACCAGCACGGCGGGCAGGAGTCAGATATACAGTGGTACCTCGGGTTACAGAAGTTTCAGGTTACAGACGCTTCAGGTTACAGACTCCGCTAACCCAAAAATAGTACCTCAGGTTAAGAACTTTGCTTCAGGATGAGAACAGAAATTGTGTGGCAGCAGTGGGAAGCCTCATTAGCTGAAGTGGTACCTCAGGTTAAGAACAGTTTCAAGTTAAGAACGGACCTCCAGAACGAATTAAGTTCTTAACCTGAGGTACCACTGTAGTCGGTTCAGTTCCAATGCCTATGCCAATACCACTCACCTTCTGTAACCAATAAAGCTGTGGCCTTTATTTGCCCATTAGCCTAAAATACTGTGTCCATGTGTTATTGTTCAACAAATGGGGAGGTCTCAGGGTCTTGACACGCAATTGTCATTCCAGCTGAAAGTGATAAAATGTGCTCCAAGGTAAGCATTTTAAGCATAAGTGCTCCCCCTGCATGCCCTTGGCAAGATCATGACCACACACATGCCTTCTGAGGGTGCTTTGGAGCTTAAACAATCCTGAAGGTGTCAACACAAACTGAATCATTATTGATTGGTCAAATGGATTGAGTCAAGCTGATGACATAAGAGCAATATGCGTTCAAGCCAGTGTAGGAGGGTGACCAGACAGGGCATGTATAACTGTCGATTGAGAGAGATGGTGCACTTTCCCCCAAGTTGAAGGTGAATTGCTAACAGAAGATCTTGGAACAGGGGAGAGGGAGTTTACTCTTGAAGGCTCTCAACAACACAGGCCTAAGATACAATCAGATAATGCCGGGAACTTTTCAAAGCAGTGCTTGGTTGGAGGTAGATTTATATACAGTGGTACCTCGGGTTAAGGACTTAATTCGTTCTGGAGGTCCGTTCTTAACCTGAAACTGTTCTTAACCTGAGGTACCACTTTAGCTAATGGGGCCTCCCACTGCTGCTGCGCTGCCGCCGCACAATTTCTGTTCTCATCCTGAAGCAAAGTTCTTAACCCGAGGTACTATTTCTGGGTTAGCGGAGGCTGTAACCTGAAGTGTCTGTAACCCGGGGTACCACTGTAGTTTATATCATGCTTTGGCTCTCTGGTACCAACATTAAAAAGACATTTTCACGAAACTCATCTCCTTGTTTGTGTCTCAACCCTGGAACTGGGCTGCCATATTGAAACTTGTCTTAGGGCTCATCTTTAGGGTAGGGTACACTTCAGACTTTCCCAGTCGTCAGACTTTGTGTGTGTGTACACAAACACACACACACACAAACACAAACACACACACACATATATGCTAAGAGTTGAGATGCCACACTATCACTGCCCCCTTTGGACTGGGAAGGTGAGAAGGACATGTGTCACAAGGAATGCAAGTGTCAGGCGTCAGGGAATATGGCCCCCCACGGTAGGCTGCCAGGAATAGACAGACAAGGAAGCTCTTACCAATGTATTTTATTCAATATTCACAGAGAGAGACTTAGGAATGCAGCTGCCTGAGTAATGACGTCGTTCCAAGTAAACTCTGCCCCCTTCCCTCCTCAATCGTCAACAGCACCACCCTACCTATGGTGGCCGCCTAAGGCCATCTGCCTACTAGCCCTTTGCTTTCCCACTTTCAATGCTCATTGGGGTTCTGAGAGAAGGGAGGGGGGTCCGAAATGCTTTCTAGTGATAACGTGTCAGCCAGCTGCTCCAGCTCTGCTTCCCATTATTGCTCAACTCTGCTCTTCATCTGCCTCTGAGCCATGACCTTCCTCAAACCAGTGCTGTAAATCTACACTGTCCTCCTCTTCTCTGGAAGGTTCAGGAGGATGGGGAAATGGTCTCCACCATTCCTCCTCTGTCCAGTCCCTGACATCAAGGATAATGCTGGGGAGGGACTGCTTCTTTTTCTCTGGCTGAGGTCATGTTTTTTGGATCAATAGCATGAGAGAAGCGTGTGTTTGTGGACAGGGGAGGAGGGAGGGAGCAGAGTGGTCATGCATCCTTCAATACAGAGGACAGATATCTGTTTCCTTGAAGGACTATCTGGTCTAGGTTCTGTATGAAGACAGAGAACCATGAGAAGGAAAGGAAAGGGCATTGGAAGCCAGTGTGGTGTAGTGGTTAAGAGCAGTAGACTTGTAATCTGGTGAACTGGGTTCGTGTCTCCGCTCCTCCACATGCAGCTGCAGGGTGGCTTTGGGCTAGTCACACTTCTCTGAAGTCTCTCAGCCCCACTCACCTCACAGAGAGTTTGTTGTGGGGGAGGTAGGGAAAGGAGAATGTTAGCCACTTTGAGACTCCCTCGGGTAGTGATAAAGCGGGATATCAAATCCAAACTCTTCTTCTTCTTCTTCTTGTCCATCAAGAAAGAGTTCAGTACCTGGATAGCACACAGTGGAGGAACACATGTCATCTAGCCATCGTCTTCCCCTCTACAGTGAGGGGTATTATATTCCTTTGTAAATGATAATAATTCTTTCCAGATGTACATCTATGCATATAAAATAGCACAAGCAAATACACATTCTCTTGGTAATGCTTTTCCTCTCTCTTTTTCCATGGGGCGCTGATGAATAGGTGGCCTCTCTAGTTGCAACCAAACATGGTCATTGGAGATCCATTCAGAGAGAGAAGGAGAGAGATGGGGGAGGAAGGCATCTCATATGTCATATTTGATGGTGTTCCAAATAAATTTGTGAGTACACTGCTCGGGTAGATCATTGCACATGTATAGAAAATTCACACACACACACACACACACACACACACACAAAGCAAGAGCATTTGGCTTCTAAAAGAAGGCATCTTTAAGCTCTCGATTTTAGGAGACTCAATCCCAAACCATTCCAGTTTCATTTTCAATAATAAAAGTCAAGTTAATTGTGTTGGGAAGGTTTTGGGAGTGTATAATTAAATTGTGTCCTTTTAAAGTGTTTGTTCTCATGTGTGGTTTGTTGTCCCAGATGCTGGTCTTTATCTCTCCTGGCCAAAGGAAATAATTACCTAAAATTCCAGAACAGCTAATTCAAGTACTGCCTGTGTAATACTAACATACTGTATTCTGTTTTCAGGCCGTGTACACAACACTAGCACAGCCTGTCATTTTTACTCCTAAATAATTAAGAAGGATGGTTCTTGTGATTAAACCGAGTTCATAAGAAAAGATCTCACAGTCTGATCTACTAGTATTATGGTCACGATGCCCTGGGGGGGGGGGGAGAGACTGCTCTACTCTATTACAGACATTTTCTTTTTAGAGTTCTAAGACACAGTGACATGTCCTACTCCAAGCTGTTCAGCACAGAGTGCCTCTGATAAATCCAAACTGTCATATTACTGGTCAATAGAAAATGGGACATGAAAAGTGTGTGTCTGTGTGTGTGTGTGTGTGTGTGTGTAGGAGAGGGAATCAAACATAGCTCTGCAACAGCAAGTGGTTCACCTGGGTTTCATTTAGTTAACCATATCAATGCAGAGCAAACTTTCTGTATCCTTTCTAGGGCTGCCATATGTTATGTACTGAAGTTCTCACCCTGGGCCAGCAGGGGGATACTGTAGATAGTTCAGGTCCACATATGCAAATAAGGGATCGAAAGTGACATTCAGTGATTGGATAGTTACAGAAAATGATTACTGTTGCGTTCTAGTGGAGCTCTATATAAGCAGGCTGGCTGAACCCTTCAGTTCAGTTCTGTTCTGGCCTGTGAATAAACAAGAGCTGTTTGAAGAATCGCTGTGTTGTCTGACATGTTCACCCACAACTTAACACCATACGTCCAGAATTTCCCAGACATAGCTGGCATTCGGCCCTCGTAAACAGCATCTGGGCAGAAATCATGTGAATATCCAGGAAAATTCAGATGTATAGCAACCCGTGTCAGAAGTGCAGATTTTGGCAAATTTCCTTTAAAATAGCTAAAACCTTTTCCTTTTTTTGCCCTCAACAGCTCTGCAACCCCCCCCCCCCACATAAAAAAGCTCAACAACTTTTCTGTTCACTTTTTTGAATATGACAACCCTACTTTTTTACAAACTCACTCGTTATATTTTACTTTAATTGCACTGATGCACGCAGCTTTCTTTGGAGAGAGTTGGAGAAAGAACAGCCCCTCCCCAGTGTGCTGCCTTTGACATGAAGTTCCCGCTTCAGTGCGATAATTTGGAGCAGGTATTTCATTGATAAAGAACCACACGTACACCCATCGCCTGAACTGAGTGAGATCTGTCAGTGGATGCGCCAATGCAAAAAGACTGTCAGGCGTCAGAGGATCCAGCCTCCCACGGTAAGTCACCAGGAATGGATAAGACAAGGAAAGTTCTTACCAATGCTGTTTATTCAATATTCACAGAGAGAGGCTTAGAAATGCATCATCTTGGAGTAATGGTGCTGCTCCAAGTGAAACCCCACCCCTTCTGACTCTCCTACTTCCTCATGAGTCATAGTTACGGGTGCTGGGAAGGGCCTTATGCCTTTGAGTTCTTTGCTCTCCTGCTTTCAATGCCTGCCAGGTTCTGGGAGAAGGGGGATCTGGAATGCTTTCTAAAGACACTGAGTCCATCAGCTGTCTCTCCCCTGGTGCTTCTTCTTCTTCCTCCTCCTCCTCTCCCATTATTATTTCCCAGCTTTTCCCCTCATCTGCCTCTGAGCTGTGACCTCCTTCAAATCCCTGTTGTAATTCTGAACTGTTTCCTTCTTCTCTGGAAGGGTCAGGCTGGGGAGGTGGTCTCCACCATGCCTCTTCTGCCCAGTCCCTGACATAGACCCATCCTGCTCACAGGAGTGCCCATGTGCTTGCCCAATCCCATTGCTCAGGACCCAAAATGTACAAATGATTAGGCCTGCCCCCCACACTCTTCTAAAGGAGGACAAAGGGTGTTCCAGGTATTGATACAACATCTTAGCTTGTGTCTAGCCGTATAACTTAAGAGTTTCTGAATTGTGTAATCTGATCTGTGTTTAAGTTGTGTAGTGGTTTTCGGAATAAAGTCTTTGGGAACTATCATGGGAATTGGGGTTGCTTGTGTGTAAACCTCCAGCTGTTCCAAACTGCTTAGGGGTGGTTGCGTCTTTCCCTGGCTGAGCAGCCCTTTTGCGCTGCTGCTCAGTCGCTGGCAGAATCCGTCAGTGGGTATCTCCTAAATTTCCTCCAGCATAAGAATTCCTTAACGGACAACCTTTTCCTCGCCTCTCTGCGCGGAAGCCTTCTGCGCAGAGTGGGCGTGCCAATCGGTGGTCCTCCACTCTCCTCACTGACTTCACTGGAAAAGTCTCGGAGCCTCCCCTCCGAAGTGCTCTCTGCCTCTCCCTTCTTCCTGGTGTCACCTGGACTTCTTTCCCCAGAGGGCGTTCTCTCTCTTCCCTTACTGGTTCCATCTCTGGCAGAATCTGGGAGCCTAGCCTCTCCACTCTGCTCCGATGTCAGTTCCCTGACAGGAACCTTCCACCCCATCGTAAATTGATAATAATGCTGCTTCTGGAATTTTGGTCAGCGTCTCTGTGGCAGTCTGGGCCGCATTTGTAAGCAGGGGTTAATGGCGAGGTGGGGCACATGCACTGCGAGGAGGTGTGCATCGTTGGAGCTGTGCATCATTGGGAAGAGGCCTCCTCTGTGCAGGATGTGATACATAAGTAGCAGTCAAGTACAGCATTCCTTGTTTTCCTAGAGTGGACATGCAAGGGGATGTTTGGACCAGCCAGTCGAAAACTTCCTGCTTCCTCCTGGGCTGGGACATACTTCCTCTTCCATGTGAATACAAGTGGGCATGACCTTACCTGTGCAGGTAACAAAAGCACAAGACATGCAGCCACATCTCTTTCTTTTCACTTTGTTGTTGGACCAGCAGCTTTTTAGCTAGAGATGCTCTGTTGGCCAACAGAGGACAAAGAGACTATCTCCATATCGGATAGACTCACATGTATATTGTATATTTGTAACTAAGTCTGCCTTCAGGGATCCATCTGTGAACTGATGATGTGAGTAAACTACTTTTATATATCTTAAATAAGATTGTGGCGTGTTCATTCTTTTAAGAGGGAAATAAGGGCTCTTGCCAGGAAACTATATTGAGAAGTTTAAACAAGCTTGCAACCAGCTACCCACTGTGCATTTAAAGGGGAATGTTAAAACTCTGATAAGTTATAGAGCTTGCTAGCGCAAGTTAGGAAGGATATTGATAAACAATATATCCTCTCCTGCCTCCCTGAACATTCCCACACTATGCCCCCTCAGCACTGGGCAGTATTGGACCCCTGCCTACAAATATTGAGGGGGTCAAGAGGGGCTTGGTCCTATAGGGAGGGCACCTCTGGAGAAAGTCTGCTCCACTGTTGAACAGCTTTTAGTACAAGGAAGTTTATCCAAATGTTCAGCTGAAAACAAATCCTTCCAATACCCACCCATCAGTTCCAGTCCTGCCATCTGGAACAACCACAGAATATGTATGACAGAATAGCTGAAGACAGCCACTGCGTCTCTCTTAAATCTTAAGTGTGACTATCCCAAGGGAAGGGACAGTGACATGCTTGAGGTGGGGTTAAGACCCTGCAGTTGAGTCCCCGTCAAGCATTGAGCAGGTGAATGGCATCACAGGAAACCGAAGTAAGTGAAATTTGCAGAGGTTTTGGAAAAGAGATCACAGTGACAATTGCATTTGATTTCTGGGTTATTCTTCGCCTCCCCTGCATTCCCAGTCCAACGATAAATAAAACTGGAAGAGAAAATACCTTTCCAAATCAACAAACGCTGAACTTGCAGATCGCAAACAGCGTTCCTTGTTTGCCTGTGCTCCACAAAAGTTAAGTATGCTCTAACGAGAAATGGCTACGTACTATAGGGAAGCATTTAGGGACATGTGTCAAAGGTATTTGAACAAGCTGTGAGAACAGCTTGCACAAGTTCACTCGAGTGCAGGAGCTGAAATGACTCCATTTGATACCATAAGCTCGGCATTAAGAGCTCAGTCCTTTTATTTCCCCAGCGACTCTGATAAAAGTAGCCTACCATGGCGATCGGGAGCATGTGATCACAACAAAAGACTTGCATGATTCCCAGGGGCAGCGCAGCATGAGTAAGCAGTTCCAATTCTCGTCCAAGCCTGCATTCCAGTCAGAGACGGTAGTCTTGTTACAACCTTAAGGTGACTTTTCCCTTCTCAACCCCATTGCATTGATATATTTGATCTTGCTAAGCCATCCGTTTAAATGTTGTTTTTCAGTTTAAAAAATGTCACAGCATTCAGAAATAATGAACAATAAACAGCCAGATTACGGAGAGTGCAAATTACAGATATCTCCACTTGTGCTTTCACAGTGATGAGTTCCATGGGCTTTTCATACTGCAGTGACTTTTCCGAGATTGTGACTCACTCTCAGGGCATTTCCGAGCCCTCCAATGCTAACTGTGCTTCATGTCTCGAATCTGCCACATGACGAATTGTTTAAGAGTCCGGGCAAACAAAACAAATACAGAAGGGTTGGCTCTGTGGGAAGATTGTGGGGGATAATCAGTATAAAGAGAGGGTACGGAGATGGAGTAGTTAGTTTTGTAGTTAGATCCCAGAGGGTCCAGTTAAGATCATAAGAATATAAGACAAGGCGGCTGGGCTGCACCAATGGCCCTGAACTCCAGCATCTCGTTCCCACAGATGCCTGTGGGAAACCTGAAAGATGAACGTGAGCGTAACAGCACTCTGAACCCTCCAACATTTTCCCAATGAAAATAGAGACACCCTGACAATGCGAAAAGTTAAAGATGACACAAAAAAGCCAGAAGGAGGAAGGAAGGAAGTCAGCTTGGGAGAGCAAAAACAAATGTGAAACATAATGTATGTGTATGTATAGTATGTAACTAAAAAATCAATAAAGATCATCTAAAAAGAAAAAAAGAAAGAAAATAGAGACACCCTAAGGAAAAGTGGGACCTTCTGGTGTTAAATCAGAAACCGGGATAGCTTTTGTAAATCCGGGACTGTCCCTGGAAAATAGGGGCACTTGGAGGGGCTGGAACCAGCATACACAGGTGGGATTATAGACAGGGGAAAAGCCAGTGTGGGAAAGTCAACCATACCTCTTTATACTAGCTGGCTATAGACCAATGAGGCAGCTCCCCACTCTTGTGATGCTGACTCATCACATGATATTGAGTCAGCATTTCCACTTAGCAGAGATTGCTAACTCCTTGATGCCCACAACACTGCAATAATTGTGTCTGGTGTCCCACGAAAATATGGAATTCACTGCCACAACATGGGTGGCTTTAAAAGGGGATTAGACAAATTCATGGAGGTGAAGGCTATTGATAGCTATTGGTTGTGATGACTATATTTCCTCCAGTATCAGGGGCAGTTTGTCTCCAAATAGCAGTTGCCAGGGAGTGCTGTTGTGTTCATGTCCCGCTTATGAGCTATTCATCTGGATATGAGCAATGCAATCACGTGTGCTGAAGTTTTTGTTAGAGCTAGGAATAGTTATGCCAAAGGCTTCATAGAAAAGGAAGATTTCAAGGAGGGATTTGCAGCAAAAGAAAGACATGGCCCCAATGCACATCTGTTCTGAGATGGATAAGGTAAAGGTAAAGGGACCCCTGACCATTAGGTCCAGTTGTGACTGACTCTGGGGTTGCAGCGCTCATCTCGCTTTATTGGCCGGGGGAGCCGGCGTTTGTCCGCAGACAGCTTCCGGGTCATGTGGCCAGCATGACTAAGCCGCTTCTGGCAAAACCAGAGCAGCGCACAGAAACGCCGTTTACCTTCCCGCCGGAGCGGTCCCTATTTATCTACTTGCACTTTGACGTGCTTTCGAACTGCTAGGTTGGCAGGAGCAGGGACCAAGCAATGGGAGCTCACCCCGTCACAGGGATTCGAACCACCAACCCTCTGATCGGCAAGCCCTAGGCTCTGTGGTTTAACCCACACCACCACCCGCGTCCCTTCTGCACCAGATAGTTCAGTGCAAATTGGATATTCCGTTATTAAGCCATTCAGTGAAGCTAAATAATTACTAAAATCACACCATTTTCCGCACAAATGTTTTGGCTGCAATGACACCGGCCTACCTGATTCTGCAAAGCATGGATTTTGCTTTCAGCAGCTTCCACATTCTTGCTTTGCAGTGGAAGTTGCAAGGAGTGGGAGAGAGAACTTAAATAAATGCAGGGAGGCTGTCATTTCCAACGGCAAGGGATGCATTAAAGTAAAACACCCAGCACAAGAGAAGGCTGTTCAGAAATTGGACTCAAAGGAATATGCTGTTTCTGACAATGATTGTATCAACATGCTGGCAGAATTCTTTTATCTCTTGCCTAGACCCTCATTTTATTGAAACCCAAGCCCTAACATCTTTTAGCAGACATAGGAAGGGGTTTAGTAGTGTTTTCTCATGCTGTTCCCCTGGATAAAAGCTACAAAGCTTCCCAATATGTCCCTATTGATAGCAGTTGTTCAGAATAATAAATCAAGGAATAGAGTGAAAAATAAAATATTTTTTTAAAAAAACAACAACACAATTGGAGCAGGCTAACAAACCAAGGAAATTATTAGCATGGCAAATGAAGAAAAGACAAGAAAATTCCTGTATAAATAAAATTAATATAGGAGGCAGAGTTGTGGAAAACCCTAAAGAAACGAGAGATCAGATTGTGAGTTTTTATACAGAACTCGGTATCTAACACAGAGTAAACTGGCAAAAATGTATAAATCAAAATCGAATAAGTGTTGGAAAAGCAAAGAGAAAGAAGGTTAATTTTATCATATGTGGTGCTCTTGTAGTAAGGTTAAGGCTTACTGGGAAATGATATATAATGAATTGAAAAATATGTTTAAAATAACATTTGAAAAAAAACAAAACAAAACACCAAAAGCTTTTCTTCTGTGAGTTGTAGAGGTAGAGCTACCTAAACAGTATAGAAATTTATTCATGTATGTGACTACAATGGCAAGAATATTATTTGCCCAAAAATGGAAAGAAGAAGTCGTCCCAGGAAAAGAAGAATGGATAGAAAAATTTATGGATTGTGCAGAAATGGCGAAACTTACTGGAAAAATAAGAAATCAAGATAACAAACTTTTTATAAAAGAGTGGAAATTGTTTATTGAATACGTACAAATAAACTGTAAACAGATAAGGACGTTGGCAGGGTTATTGTAATAACCAGAAGCTTCACAATTGAAGTAGATGAATAAAATAATAAGTTAAGTTAATTTAGAATATGCAGGAAATGATGAAAATAAATGTAAGGGGCCGCAGAAAGAGGAGGAAGGAAATTGAGTTTTGAAATGTCTGAATGATTGTAAAACTATTGAAATGTATATAAGTGAAAATCATCAATGAAAAATCCTCTTCATCATTTAGGTTGCCCTGTTCTAGGTCTTTTGTAAGGCATTACTTGGCTGGAGAACTGCCTTGCAAAAATTCGAGACGTGTGAATTTCATGCTTTGGTTCTTGCATTCCTTCGGAAAGTACATATGAGGTAGTTTTGTTGTTAAGTTTGAATTGAATCAAATTTGTTTTCTAATTGGAATATCCTGAACTATGTGTGTTCCACATTTTATTTCAGAGGCACCAAGTTGTGCCCAACAGTGAGGGGGCCTGCCGTGCATCACATGGCGTCACGTGTGCATGATGCCACACACATGTAATGCTATACCACAGCACTGGAGTGCTGGGCTCCTCAGACGGTCTTGCCAAAGATGCAGCACTCCAGCCCGACCTGGTTGGCGAGCACAGTGCGCCTTGGACCTTTGTGTGTTGTACCCATGACTGTTCATGAACCTAGCAGTTTGAAAGCACGTCAAAGTGCAAGTAGAAAGATAGGTACCACTCTGGTGGGAAGGTAAACAGCGTTTCCATGTGCTGCTCTGGTTTCTCCAGAAGTGGCTTAGTCATGCTGGCCACATGACTGAGAAAAACTGTCTGCAGACAATCGCCAGCTCCCTTGGCCTGTAAAGCGAGATGAGCGCCACAACCCCAGAATCATTTGAGACTGGACTTAACTGTCAGGGGTCCTTTACCTTTACCTTTTACCCGTGACAGGAAGATGCCAAAAGTCAGGAAGGTCAAATGTTGAGAGGAGGCCAAGTGCAGAGATCACCTCCAAGCTTGCCCTCCTCTTCCCCAGGGCCAGATTTGATGAGGTTTGATGAGGCCCTAAGCTATTGAAGGTAATGGGGTCCTTTATATGTCCAGCTGTCCTTTGTTAACAACAAATTGTGGCTGTTTTTTGTGTTGAATATATGCTATGCAGTGGTACCTCCGGTTGTGAACCCTTCTGGTTACACACACATCGGGTTATGAGGTCCACTAACCCGGAAGTAGGTGCTCATGGTTGTGACCTTTCCCCCAGGATGTGAGCGGAAATTGCGTGCCGAAGGCGCACCTGCAGCAGGAGACGCCATTAGTGAAAGCGTGTCTCAGATTGAAAACGGTTTCCGGTTACGAACGGACCTCTGGAACAGAATAAGTTCATAACCAGAGGTACCACTGTATGGTAATTTATGGACCTAATAGGTATCTAAAGCCATTTGCACATAACAAATGTGTATGTTATTAAAATACACATAACAACACATAACCAAATATGTATTTTATTAAAGTAATTGTTGAACTGAAATACAGTTAAGAAGAAGTATATTAATAGTAATGGGACACGGGTGGCGCTGTGGGTTAAACCAGAGAGCCTAGGACTTGCCGATCAGAAGGTCGGCGGTTTGAATCCCTGCGATGCGTTGAGCTCCCGTTGCTCAGTCCCTGCTCCTGCCAACCTAGCAGTTCGAAAGCACATCAAAGTGCAAGTAGATAAATAGGTACCACTCTGGCAGGAAGGTAAACGGCCTTTCCGTGCGCTGCTCTGGTTCGCCAGAAGCAGCTTAGTCATACTGGCCACATGACCCGGAAGCTGTATGCCGGCTCCCTCGGCCAATAAAGCGAGATGAGCGCCGCAACCCCAGAGTTAAGTGACTGGACCTAATGGTCGGGGTCCCTTTACCTATATTAATAGTTAAATGCAATTAAGAAGAAGTATATTGGGGGGGGGGAGAGACTGGGGCCCTAAGCTATAGCTTGTTTAGCTTATACGTAAATCTGGCCCTGCTCTTCCGCCTCAACATTCAGGGAGCCCAGCCCTTTACCTCCAGATATTGAGGGGGCCGGAGACCCCTCAGCCCCCTGTAGTTGACTCACCTGTTTATTTGTATCTTATTTTTGCAATATCAGTAAGACGTGGGTTTTGATTTCTAACATCAAACACAGACGAGGATTTGGCCACTGAGGGCTTTAGGAGCAAGCTTGGTGGTTTTACGGGGCGGTGGTTTGATGAAGAAGCAGGTGCGCGCCTTTGACCTTGGGTGATAAAAAGGGCTTTTGCTGTGTCCTCAGACACTTAGTATTCAGCTTAATACGCTGCTGAATTGTATCAGAATCAAATGAAAGTTTAATGGCACTGAGAAATTCGCCTCCTCGCTCCGACAGGGGGAGGGAGGAAACAGAGAAAAGTAGATCATAAAATAACGCTGGGGCTTAGGAATAACCTTACCTTTGCAAAGTGTAAAGGTGAACGTAAGGTTTTGTCACATAATGCGCTTAACCCTCGAGCTTCCGGGATCATTTGCCAGTGCTTTACCACCTTCAACCAAAGAGCCCTTTAGGTTGGATTTATCTACAGCTTTACACCTTGCAGCTGTGCATTATAAAAGGAAACGAGGAGGTTTAACAGCTAGAGTGATGTTCTTCTTTGAGCTGCCATGGAAACCGGCCTGTGTATTAAAGTATAGGGGTCACGTGGCTTGGTTTCCTGAGGCTAATTAATTTTACTAATTACCGTCTGATACCAGCAGCAGAATGTGCTGGTGACCTAGTGAAATCAGCTGTGGAGAATGCCTTGCTTTTCTGCGATGGTTCCTGACCCGACTGCGCAGAGATATTAAATTCATTATTAGAAAATGCCCAAGACAGTCAGAAAACAAATACTGCCGTATGATAAGACGCTGGACACGGAGCCCTGAAGAAGATGTTTAATGCACACATTTAAATTGCCTTTATTGCTTTTCCTATCATCTATCATTATTAAATGGGTTATAAAGAGTTCAGTAGTTAAGCTTACAAGATTGTCAGCGAAAGCAGTTTAAATTCGCCAGCATTATGAAGGATTTTTTAAAACCCAGCAGTAGCAACAGCAAAGAAGATATATATGTAAATATATTTCCAAAACTGAGGGGCGGGGAAAAGGGGGGAATCCATTACAAGCTATGTATTAATTACTGCTCTTTCCCTCAATGTATGAATAATACTAGCCTTCTGAAATAAAACTGAAAATCAGAAGTATTGTTTTATGGAGCAGGAAATAGTATGTATTAAAAGACCCACCAAAGGCTTTTCTTTTACCACACAGCTGATTTAATTTTGGGCACCTTCATGTGTGCGGTTTGATCTAGGCTTTATTATTAATAACAGCATTAAGAACAACAGGTATATATGTCTTGGTATTAGGGGGCAATTAGCAACTCATTTTATATCAAAAATGAAGCATCTCAGTGGAAAAACTAATTGAACTAAGTAAGACATTTTCAATCAGCTAAGAGAAAGGAACTGAGGGGTGGGGGGTGGAGGGGAGCTTTGAAAAATTGTCATGACAAATTACCAGCCAAAGAACAATAAAAACGTCTCCACAGACGGCCTTTGCCATGGTGACTGAAGAGAATGAAAAATTAATGATATCTCTGTGGTGTGTTAGAAGAAGAAATTGCTTACACAACAGTGCAGAATTTGGTATGCTCGTGTTTAAAATACTACATTTAATTAAATGCTGAAAAGTGGAATTTTTAGTATAAATATTCATAGTACAGTGCCACAGGTTACTATATTAGAAATAACCGAGGCAGCAAGAAGGCAGCCCAGTAATAAAGGTTCGTTCGCCATTGGACAGCAGAACAGAACTGAATGATGGCTTGTGTAATAGTGAACAGGGAAAAACAATAATCCCTCAATCTAAGTACCGAACTTTTCTGTCTATAAGACGCCCCCATATATAAGACATCCCCTATTTTGGGGGACGCAGATTTCAGAAAATGGGGGGAGATGGCACAGAGTTGTTGAGCTTTTATTACAGAGAATTACTGAAAATCGCTCACCAGCATGCATGGCAGAATTTGCCTACCGCCTGTCCCCTCAATGCCGATCACCCACCCAATTTCCAAAGCATCGGCCAATCAATGCCACCCATTGACGCAGCAACCAATAACACAAACAATAGCCCCTAACAGCCGCGGCAGCAACCAAACACCCACCCTGTTCACTAACCATTTATAAGATGACCCCCATTTTTTAGCATGCTTTCTCAAGAAAAATACCTAGTCTTATACATGGAGAAGTACAGTAAGTGTTTTGTGTGTAGGTCTCGCCTCCTCCTTGCCAACTGAGAGCCAGTGTGGTGTAGTGGTTAAGAGCGGTGGACTCATAATCTGGTGTACCGGGTTCGCTTGCCCTCTCCTCCACATGCAGCTGCTGGGTGACCTTGGCCTGTCACACTTCTCTGAAGTCTCTCAGCCCCACTCACCTCACAGAGTGTTTGTTGTGGGGGAGGAAGGGAAAGGATAATGTTAGTTGCTTTGAGACTCCTTCGGGTAGTGATAAAGCGGGATATCAAATCCAAACTCTTCTTCTTCTTCTTCCAACAACTGCTACAAGCTGTCCAACGAAGGAGGCCAGCAGCAGTGGCCATGGAGAGGTCATGGAGAGGCCATGAGATGTTTCCTCACTGCCACCACTGCCACTCAGGACCAGTTCATCCTTCTCCCTGAGCTTGGTACTGGTGCTTGTGGGGAAAATAGGGACATTCCGGCATCAAATCAGAAGCTGGGGTGGCTTTTGTAATTCCAGGACTGTCCCTGGAAAATAGGGTAGGGTTCCCAGACGTCCCCGGTTCCCAAGGACAATCCCTGGATTTGCAAATCTGTCCCCAGACAAATTCCATCCCCGGAATGTCCCCAGATTTGCAAATCTGTCCCCGAGAAACGTGGCAGCGGCAGCTTCAGCAGCCCAGAGCCAGCCTGGTAGCGCAGTTGGCTCTGGCTGGCTTCAGGAGCTGCTCGCTGCTGTGGCGCCTGCCATTTTTCCTTGCTGGAAGTCCCCGTATGATGTGTCTTGTGCACATAGGATGTGTCTTCTGCGCCCTTCCCCCTTTGTTTTGATTGATCGGGGGAGGCCCGGGAGTCATGGGCGGGTGGCAGTTGCCCAGTTTTTTAAAAAACTGTGCATTTATGTTTCGCGGGGTACAAAAGAAGGGCTTTGAAACCTTTATACAATATGCATGTGTGCTTGGGCGCAGGGTCTTTTGCCTCACCATCCCCACTACTGACTCCCTGTTGCTACTCAGCTTCAAAAAGAAAAAAGTGTCCCCAGATTCATTGAAAAAAATCTGGTAACCATAAAATAGGGACACTTGGAGGGTATTGGGGTTGTGTGTTTTTGAGTCTACCTGGTGTTTGCAAGGTGGGTATAGTTCCTTTATTTCCACTAAGCATTTTGCAGCCTTCTTACCTGCCCATGCTTCCTGATCTGAAATAGCCCCATGGGTGAAGTTACAATTTGTCTCTCCCTGAGCTTTAATAGAAGGACAGTTGAGTAGTGTCTACCACTGGTGAGAGGCTTTGTAGAGACACAAAAGCCCTCAGCCAAAGTTTAGTAAGTATCAGTGGCATAGTGGGGGTTTACAGCACCCGGGGCTGCACAAAGTGGGGCAATTGGGAAGAAAGGAAATGGGCAGAGTATACATGCACATTCAGCTGCCTAACGGTGCCCGCATCACCCAGGACATCGCAGCTACAGAGATAAGAAAAGAAGAGTCGTTCTGTTGTCTGGAGAGGTCACTTCCTGGTTTGCACAAGGGAGCCGTTTTCAATGGAGTCCAGCACTGGAAGCACATAGCTGTATTGAGGCAGCACCGGGTGTTGAAAGTTTGTGCCACATAACAATTATGCACCTGGGGCAACCCCCCCCCCCATGCCCCCCATGCTACACCACTGGCAAATACAGCCAACCAAATACAGCCAATTCTCCATCCTGAGAATTTCACAATTTACCTCCCTCCCATTTGATAATTTTCTAATGCTTTTTCTTATTTCATTCATTGATGGAGATTGGTAAACACAAAAACACACGCACACAGGAAAGCGTTTCAGCTCAGCATGAGTTTCTATCTTATAAAATCGTCCACAATAATGCGTTCTTAACGCATCGTGAATAAGAAGCTGTAGTTTGAGGAGAGGCATTGAAAAATTCTATGCTTAACCATTGTATACTGTGAATTGTCAATAAGGTTTCCTTCTCTCATTTATAGGCAAGGAAGAAACTGTTCAGTTTATAAACGCTAATAACTCAGAGCAGGGTGAACAGCTCAGTTACTGCAGCATCCCCTGTGAGAATGATGGAGGGTAATTAGGAAGGTGTTGATCAAAAGAAGCACTTCTGTTTGCTGCAGAATGGCCAGAGACTCTGCAGCTAGCGGTACTGATTTTACCACTCCTTGTAAAGGACGGTTGTCGAAACGTAGGATTCAAAGAGCTCATAAAGACAGTGAAAGGTGTGAAGATGTCTTTCAACTCCAAAATGAAGACCAAATGTTTCTCTGACCCGGCATTTCACAGTGTACAGAAAAATGGATTTTCTGACAAAACAGAATATCAGATCCAGCTGTGACTAAGCTAAGGGATTCCTCAGCTGAATGGCAATGTAGCCCACACAACCACAAGGAGAGCCACAGGAGGGACTGCAAAGGAAGACAACCATGTAAAGCAGTGGTGTAGCATGGAGGGGCATGGCCCCGGGCACATTTTTGGAGGGGGCGTGATCACACGTCCCCACGACAGGCTGCCTCACATGGGAGCCTGACTCCAGTGCATATATAGGCGCAGAGGTACCATTGTATATCAAAGCGGTTTACAACAATAAAAACACATAAAACATACGTTAACAGGTACCTGCAGGTATACAGGTATCTACAGGTGTAAAATGGACTGGTTGGCAGTACAAATAGAATACACAGATGTTACTGAATTAGCTTTTTTATGAATGAAAGCCACATTGTTGTGAACCAGGATCAGCAGAAACTCAGGGCAGGAAGAATATTCATATGCGATTAAGTGTTCCTGTGCCGGCCATCAATTTTGTACCAATGTGTTTTCTGGCTGTTTATTTATTGCCCCATAAGAATTCAAGGCCTGCCTTTTTCTAGCTGGTGATCAAGCTGCATGCTGGGGCTATGCCAGTACAAATGATGAATCTAATTTTAATTTGTTGCAACTAATTAATTCGTTTGCATTAAGAACAGAGAAAAATGGCTATTCCTGGCAGATTTATAATTATAGAGCTATGTGTGAGCTACTCAGAACGGTTCTGCTGCGGAGCTCTCTTCAGACTGGAACCCTGCATGATATTCTCTACAAGGCTACCATTTCAGAGTCATTTTCTATGTGGCAAAAGGCATTAATGAAGCTTGAAATTCATAGGCCCCATCAAGAGTCACATATAAACACTGCTGTTCGCAGTTCAATAGAACATTTGTGTTTTCAATGTGAGGGGAAGTGTTTTCTGCTAGGAACGAATGTTATAGCTGAGGAACTTTGGGGAACACCCTCACATCGGAAAATTCTTCCATCCTTGTCTTTCCCTCGTGTAACTGACAAGCTCCTTAGGTTATCCCCTCATTAAAAGCTTCTGAAATCAAATTGCTTGCCCATTATTTGAGAATTTGGGGGGGGGGTAAATATGATACTGAAAGGCACTCCTATTCAGCAGGTTTTAAAAGATCGTAATAATGAAGATAGCTGTGGGACTTGCATATAAAAATTATAATAGTATCAAGGATAAATAAGCACTTGAGCTGCTTTAACAATTTATGCTCTTCCCTAATTTGAGGGAAAGTAAGAGAGACACTAGTTGGAGCACATCTATATGTGAAGACATGGAATGGGTACCGTGCGGAAGATGATTTAAGTTTTTTCTTTCTCCAATAGTGGCCATTTCCATGTAGCAAATTCCTCACGAGCTGCACATTTTTAAAAAAAAAATGCAATGGCATGGGCATATTGCTATGACGAAGAGCATTTTAAACGAGCATTTTGGACAATGGAAGTGCCTCAGCTGTTGTATTGCTTCAGAAACTATGGATTAGGTAGGTTTGCAGAATCACATTTCTCCCCCATCCTTAACTTAAGGATCCTGGGCCAAAATCTTCCCACCAAGCATAGTAAAAGAAAAAAGTAGATGTAACCCACTACCATCCCTATATCAACAGGAGATGGTGGAAGGTTCATCCAACAGATAGATCAGATGGTAGAGCTTGAGAGCCTTAATCTCAGGGTTGAGGGTTTGAGTCCCATGTTGAGCAGAAGATTCCTGCATTGCAGGGGGTTGGACTTCATGAACCTTGGGGTCCCTTCCAACTCTACAATTCTATGATCCACTCTTATGTACAGTTACCTATAAGCCTCAATCAATTTAATTTACTTCTGTTGTCTTAGGCAACTGTGCTATCTTCTTCTTCTTCTTCGGCGATCACTCGTAGCCGAGTAAGATTGCCTTCCATAAACACGGTTTTAACAATGAGTCCGTAAGTGACTGTGGAGGCCAATTCTGGATCCACATGCCTTTCCACAGTGGGGACATTGGTTTCTGGGTGGAAGTTGATCATGGTGTGGATTTGCCAAACATGCCTTTCTCCTAGCACGTTTCTCCCTTGCATCCTAAATTCAAGTGTCTTCAAAGCCTGTGACACCTTTGGTAAAGGCTGTTCTCCAATTGGAGCGCTCGCAGGCAAGTGTTTCCTAATTGTTGGTGTTTATAGTACACTTTTAAAAGATTTGCCTTGAGACAGTCCTTAAACCTCTTTTGTTGACCACCAGCATTACAAATTCCATTTTTAAGTTCAGAATAGAGTAGTTGCTTTGGAAGACAATAATCAGACATCCGCACAACATGACCAAGCTGATGTTGAAGAATCATTGCTTCTTCCAGTACACTGGCATTAGTTCACCTGTCTTCCTAAGTGATGTGTAAAAATTTTCAGAGACACCATTGATGGAATCTTTCCAGGAGTTGGAGATGGTGTTTATAAGTGGTCCATGTTTCACAAGCATACAGTAAGCTTGGTGGTACAATAGCTTTGTAAACAAGCATTTTGGTGAATGTCCTGGTCCAATTTATGACTTACCTGGAAGTTAAATGTAACCCCCACTGAACTCAATACATTTCTTAGCAGACATTTACAGGATGGTGGTGTTAGTAAGTGTGTTGGGAACTGCAGCCTAAGGAATAAGTCAACAAGACTTGTATCTAAAAATAACCACTGCTGTTCAATTATACCCGTCCAAACCTCCAGATAGGCAAGGGCACACACCTAGTCTCTGTGTAGTAAAGTCTTTTAGGTAATCTATTTATAATAGGTACTTAGGTGCCACCTGCTGTTCAGGTCAAACTTTTTCTAAGGAGGGACAAACAGATAACCAAGTCACAGAGACAAGATGTCCACTTGTCCTCAGAGTTTATGCTTTGCGCTGTTAATATACTATTACAGCTGCTGTTTTGCTGCCTTTAAAAAATATATTTCCAACAGTGTACTAAGCTTTGTTGGCTGCCCACTGCTAGGTATGTGCTTTTTTTCCAGAGCATAGATTTTTTTCATTGCTTGAAAAAAGGTTGACATTCTTATCCTTACAGTGATTTCCCATTTCCAACACATTGTCTTTCTTCTGTATATTTTCATAGCCTGCTTGGACTTCTCTAAAGTTGCCAGAGATTCTCTGTAGGCTACTTCTAGACTCTGTAGAGTCAAATCAATTGTCTCCATTCAGTTATAGTTGCCAGCAATTAGGAATAGCAGCTGAAGAACATCCCCACAAATGTCAGAAGATGCACACAACCAGTTCAGTAAGATTCTGCTGACAGATAGTGACAAGTATTTAGATTAATGATAGAGTGAACACACCTGATCAGAACCACACTGTGCACCACGCCCGAAATCCACTTTAATTTTGTCAAAGATTAAATAAATATTTCATCACGTCATCTGGCTTTACTCTAGAAAGCACTTTAAATATATACCAGATAATTTTTAGTGTTCTCTGAAAGGTAAGAATGTATCTGAAAATAAGAATGTATGACTTACAGAGCATCAGTACCATCTATTTTCATACTTATTTGGGATAGTCTGCATCAAATACCTGTGCGACCATCCTTGATAAGCGATGTGGCTTTCCAAATTTGTACCAGTCAGACTTAAATAAGTCTGACTGGTACGGTGAACATTGTACCAGTCAAATGAACATTGTATCACCTAAATGATCATTGGTTCCAGTTCCCGGCCCAATTAAATATATTTATATTAGCTTATTTAAACAAGCATTATTTGACTCTGGGGAAAACCTCTACACAGATATTGGATATGCACCTTGAATTCTCTTTTTCCTGGGAAGTAAATCACAGAGATGATTCAATGTCTCTTCCTTACATATAAATGCAATATGTTCCTACAGAGACATTACCTCAATTTCCCCCAATCCCGTGTTTGAAGAGAGGTACATTAGATTACTCAAGTATCAGTTTCAGTTTTTCACATTTAGGGCTCCCAATTATTTGGACGCTAACAAAGCGACACATTCAGCTTCTGAGAGTGATTGATTCATTCACGATAAACACCACTTGGTGTTACACGTTCATAAAGGGCTCATTCATCTTCTGCAAAGCAATGATGGATATTTAGATTTTCTTGGCTTGAAAAATAAAATCTGTTTGATGCTACTAGCTGTCCAATCAAGATGATGCGCAATTAGAAGGAGCATCAGAGTTTTGCCTAGTTGTTTCATGGAGCAAATCCCATTGAACTCAGTGGGACATAGTTCTGGGAAGGAATGCATAGGATTGTGTTGTAAATGAAGCTTAATCTCGGAGAATTGCAGTGTCTAATGTGGAGCAAAATCTATCATGAGCATTGACACTGAAATGAATTATTACTGTTATGATCATTTATTGAATATATATACTGCGGGTGGCGCTGTGGGTTAAACCACAGAGCCTAGGACTTGCCAGTCAGAAGGTCGGTGGTCGCATGGAAACAACGTTTACCTTCCTGCCGGAGTGGTACCTATTTATCTACTTGCACTTTGACGTGCTTTTGAACTGCTAGGTTGGCAGGAGCAGGGACAGAGCAACGGGAGCTCACGCCGTCCCGGGCATTAGAACCACCGACCTTCTGATCGGCAAGCCGAAGAGGCTCTGTGGTTTAGACCACAGCGCCACCCGCTTCCCACTAAGTACTATTAGTAGTTAGAGCAAGAAAAGGGACACGGGTGACAAAGTGGTTTAAACCACTGAGCCTCTTGGGCTTGCCGATCAGAAGGTTGGCGGTTCGAATCCTCATGATGGAGTGAGTTCCCGTTGCTCTGTCCCAGCTCTTGCCAACCTAGCAGTTCGAAAGCACGTCAAAGTGCAAGTAGATAAATAGGTATCTCTCCAGCGGGAAGGTAAACGGCGTTTCCATGCGCTGCTCTGGTTCGCCAGAAGCGGCTTGGTCATGCTGGCCATGTGACCTGAAAGCTGTATGCCAGCTCCCTCGGCCAATAAAGTGAGATGAGCGCCGCAACCCCAGAGTCGGCCACGGCTGGACCTAATGGTCAGGGGCCCCTTTACCTTTATACCCACAGGTCTCAGGGTGGTTCACAGGATAAAGTCAGAATATAAAATCACAAAGTACATCATCAAAATAAAAACAACAACCCAATAACCACCCCAACACATTTTAAAAGGGCATAGGATGTCAATCAAATCAACCAAAGGCCTGGTTGAAGAGGAACCTTTTGGCCTGGAGCCTAAAGGCATATAATGAAGGTGCCAGGCAAACCTCCCCAGGGAGCGCATTCCACAGATGGGGAGCCACTGCAGAAAATTCTGATTCTTGTGTTGCCACCCTCTGAACCTCTCAAGGAGGAGGCACATGAAGGATGGCCTCAGAAGGTGATCTCAGGGTCCAGGTAAGTTCATATGGAAAGAGGCGGTCCTTGAGGTATTGTGGTCCTGAGCCATTTAAGGCTTTATAGGCCAGAACCAGCACTTTGAATTGGTCCCAGAAACTAACTGGTAGCCAGTGCAGTCGAACTGAGGTTTGCAAAAAGAAAACCCACCCCACTTCCAACATGGGCTGCCATATGCCTGGGTTTCCCCAGACATTTTGCTGATTTTCAGGAATTCTACCCAGATGCTTTTTTCGATGGACGAATCCCAGACATGTGGCAGCCCTAATCCAATATCTACATTGTGTGTTAAATACACTGTGTGTTAGTTATCAAATGCAGAGAAATATCAGCCACCAAGTATCAAATATGAATGTCACAGGGTTTCATATACAAGTATCTAGCATTCAATCCACAAATAGAAAGAGGATGTTCAACATCAAAATTTGTAAATGTATTTTTGGGAGCAAATTCATTTCAGCTCCTGTTATGCTTTGCCAGGTTTCTTTAGAATGTTTTGGAAAACGGAGATTAATGTTCATTGTTTATAAATCCCCACCACACCCCTCTATGAATTCATACTCTCCAATCACTAGTTACGGTCAAGGTCCTTTTTTAAAAAAACACACCCTATTGTTTGCTTTCATAATGATGCACAATATACAAATAATGCAGTGGAGACATATATCAAAGAGACACAGGGCATTTGGCATTTCAAATGTTATTTATAGGAAGATATTTTTGATAGGTACCTATTAATAGCCATGGCGATGAGTACAAAAAGTGAATAAACAATGCACATCTCTCAGCTTTGCTTGAAGGAGCCATTCTTTCCCTGCAGAAAAGCCCAGCTTGCACAAGGCACCATTTTAGAAGTCCATTGTTCATGTGTGCATTTTATATCTACAAAATAATGTTGCTTTTATGTCCTCTAGCCAAGGGCTGAGATGCAAGCTTCCTTTGGCAGACGGTCAAGGAGTCTCTGTGCTCAACGCAATGCTTAAAGGGTCCCTAGCACAAACCACTGGAAGAAATGTGCCGAAAATTCACGCAGTCACACAAAACACCCTTAGACAAACGGGGGACTTTCTAGCTGAAAGCTTAGTTAGCATTCTTTCACTGCAGGGTCACCTAGATAACTGGAGGGGAGATTTAGAAATGAATCAGGGCCGTCTTAAGCATATCCTGTGCCGTGGTGCAAAGATCCCTCCGCCCACCCCCACCCCCATTTCCCAGAGTTGCCAACCTTTTATAGGGAGGATGGTGCTGCGAGCGACATGCCCAGCTTTGCAGGGTTGGAGGAGGCAGGCAGTGGCTGGAGGGCAGCTCCTCCGGTGGGGAAGAGGCGGAGGCTGGATGTAGTGGCTTCCGGATTAGCTGGCCGCTTTGTGCCACAGTGGCCACGGCAGACAGAGGTTCGGGGCGTAGTGCTGCTTTGGTGTGGCATGGCGGAGGCGGGCAAGGGCGGCTAGCTGATACTGGGAGGCACCGCGTCCAGCCTCCACCTCTTCCCTGGCGCCCTCCAGAACTTGGTGCCCTGGCGCCCGGCGCCACTAACCTCTATGGGTAAGACGGCCCTGAAATGAATAGTCATTTTTTAAAAAATTGGGAAAAGGTGGGAAAGGAAGTAGAATGATAAAAATATTTTTTTTCATCTTTTGATGCTGGCAATGGATCAAGGAAAATATTTGGTAGAGTTTGACTAGGTATTAGAACTGTGAAATCCTTTAATAGTATTGCGTGTCGAGGTCCCCAGGTCCACCCCAATAACTCACACATCACACAGAATTTTTGTTTAAGGTTTTTGGCATAATTTTGGCCACAACTTTATTAAAATACAAATTTGTGAGTGGTTGCTTAGGCATTGGTTGCGACTATCTGCCCCCACCGTGGGGGACAGACTGACATTCCGCACAATGCGAAAGTCAGAATGGGGGAATACACTTGGGGGTTACGCGGAGCAAGGAATCTGCCCTCACCCCAAATGCAACCAGGAGCTCATTGCTATGGCCCTAGCCCCCTTGACAGAGTGGACAAGCAATAGTTAGCCCCCAATTCCTTTAACGGAATCCCTTGCAGCAGCAGCAGCATTAGAGGGGCAGGCACAGCCAATCCATGCCCCTCAACCAACCAAACCATAAACCAATGCCTAACCGCAACCTTACAAGTTGTGACGATTTGCTACGCAGTAGGCAAAAACCAAATGGCCCCAGCCAATCAGCCAGATGGACAAAATTCCTACCAGGCCCCTGCCCCAAAGCAGACGACCCCATGACAGGCATAGCAAGGTCAAAACGAACAACCCTGTTCTAGGGAGGGAGGGACGGGCAATCCGCTGCACGGGCGAAAAGAGGAAGGCCTAGCCTTGTGCAAGGAGTTTTAGCATTTCTGGCTGTCAATCAATAAATGGCAACATTAATTTCTTCCCAGCAACAAGGGAAGCCCCAATCGTATCAGTGGCCAACGATCAGTTAGCCCGCCCCCAACTTTGGAGTGTCCTGGCGGCCCCCACCGCAACACGTGCTCTCCTTGAAGGAGAACACGCTTTGTAACAAAAGTCGGGTGCATGCCCCTTTCTCTGCTGAGTTGTGGAAAGAGCCCATGAGGTTCTAAGCATTCACCCAGGGTTTGTGCTGCTTTGGAGAATTAAGGCACGACAGAGACTGTCATGGCTTTAAGAAATATGGTTTATTCACCAATTTACACCTTCAGTCTGCATGGAGGGAGTCCAGATCTTAGACCATGGTCATTTCAAGATGAGCTTATATTCCCCCAGCATTGCAGCTTCCCAGTCCAATGCATCTCTGCTAATTCTGCAGTTCCTAAAAACCAAGCCTCCTTTATCCAGTTGCATTCTAGTGATCAGTTCTTTTGATTCTCTAAGTAAAGGTAAAAGGGAAAAGATAAAGGACCCCTGGACAGTTCAGTCCACTCAAAGGCGACTATGGGGTTGCCGCGCTCATCTTCCTTTCAGGCCGAGGGAGCCGGCGTTTGTCCACAGACAGCTTTCCAGTTCATGTGGCCAGCATGACTAAACCGCTTCTGGTGCAACGGGACACCGTGATGGAAGCTAGAGCACAAGGAAAGGCTGTTTACCTTCCTGCTGCAGCGGTACCTATTTATCTACTTGCACTGGTGTGCTTTTGAACTGCTAGGTTGGCAGGAGCTGGGACAGAGCAACGGGAGCTCCTCCATCACGGGGATTCGAACCGCCAACCTTCTGATCAGCAAGCCCAAGAGGCTCAGTGGTTTAAACCACTTTGTCACCCGTGTCCCTTTTCTTGCTCTAACTACTAATAGTACTTAGTGGGAAGCGGGTGGCGCTGTGGTCTAAACCACAGAGCCTCTTCGGCTTGCTAATCAGAAGGTTGGTGGTTCTAATGCCCGGGACGGCATGAGCTCCCGTTGCTCTGTCCCTGCTCCTGCCAACCTAGCAGTTCAAAAGCACGTCAAAGTGCAAGTAGATAAATAGGTACCACTCCGGCAGGAAGGTAAACGTTGGTTCCATGCGCTGCTCCGGTTAGTCATGCTGGCCACATGACCCAGAAGCTGTATCCAGCTCCCTCAGCCAGTAAAATGAGATGAGCGCTGCAACCCCAGAGTTGTCCACGACTGGACCTAACAGTCAGGGGTCCCTTTACCTTTACTAATAGTTAATCCCTCCATCTGTCATCTAACAAAGGAGTTCCCCTGACTTTATCAACACTTGTTCATGGAGTAGGATTAAAGACTGGTACGCACTTATGACATTTGCATCGGTTACCGGTAATTAACTCTTCACATGCTAAGTAGGTCCACACATTCCAATACACATGGATCTTGATTAAATTTTCAAAGTCTGATACGCAGTCCTTACACTAATTAAACACCTCAACCCTTTGAATAGCCCCCTTTCTAGTGGCATTCCTTGGAGTTGTCTCTTGTCCCACCCAGCACCAGCATTTGGCCCCTGGAAGGTTGCCTAGAAAGAATGTGGCCCTCAGATTGAAAAAAGTTTCCCACCCCTGATTTGGGGGGTGCAAGCCAGAGCTCTGCTCTGAAGACAGCAAGAGGAGGGGGAGCTGGAACATATTATAGAAGCAAAAGTATGATATAAAAGTTTATATACTGCTTTGGATATCTTAATAAAAAGTGGTTTATAAATGTTGATTCCAATCTGGTATTACTTTGTTACTAATGCATCTGACATGGTACTCAACAGCTACTATGAGCAATATGGGGTTTGTTATCTGAAGGATATTGCATATCTCTCTGCAGAAGAGACAAATATCTCTCTGCAGGAGAGACAAATGGTTATAGTTTGATAGTATTTAGGACTACTATCCTACAGTCAGCAATAGGCAGGGCGTTTTTCAACCAGAACTCAGTTCTGGATCCTCTCAGGTGGGCACCGTTACCATTATGAGAGAACAAGGGAGGTGTTTATGGTGAGTTCCGGCACCACTTTTTCTAGAAAAAAATAGCACTGGCAATAGGATGCAGCAAATATTCATCCCTAATATTTCTGCCCAACATAATCTAAAACTAGTAATGGATTAGAATCAGCTTTCGCCTCTCTTCAAATGCAGACTTTGTTGCTGTAGACTATCTAAATATAATTAGAATACTTTTTTTTTTTTTGCTGAGAAACTTTGCTGGTACATCCCTAGCTATCATTCTATTTTTGAATGGTGTACACACAGATGGATTCTTATACAATGGGCCTGATAATAAATAGCCGCATTCAGTTCTTCGGATGAGAGCGAGAGATCAAGAATAGTGCATCATGAATTAAATGCAATCTTTAGCCTTTTATAAATAAATTCTCTCTTAGGGAACATTTAGCTTTAGAAAGCTGCAGCAGGGACTGTGTAGCTCTTTATTCAGCCACATACTAGAGACCAAGTGTGGTGGAAACAGCTGGAAGAAGTTCCCCACATCTCCCCTTCAAAAAATTTTTTTTTCAATCCAGATCTGGACAAACTCCTCTCCTCTATTTTAGGCTCCATGTTAGATCAGTTCAGTTAGTCCTTTGCTCAGTAGAAAAGGTCATACCTGCCAAATCCTCTTGAGGTGTACGACTGTCTCAATTGACATGGAAAATCCACACCCTGGCTCCTCCACAACTCTATTCACTTAGGGTCCTTGGTCAAATTTGAAGGCCCCTTAAACACCATTCCAGTACACATAGTACCAGCAGCCAGAGCAAAATAAGCACGTACTGTTAGTATTTTTAAAGTTATGCTGTATGTACCGTGTTTAATGTTTACACTATGATTTTAAGGCGGGGGGACACTGAATCTTTCATTTTTTTCCTAGTCAGCAATATCTAAAGATTTTTTTAAAAAAAAAATATTTGCAAGGTTAGCCTATACAGAGATGGTTTTGTCTCTCGGGCCGCTGCAATGTCAGGAAAGAGGTGTCCTGGTTTCTCTCTCTCCTGCTGTCCCCACCCTGTTTTGAAGGGACTGCCGAGTTGTGGCATGCCTGGAATTATTTGTGCCCATAAGTTTAGGACATCACATCCCGTATAAGTCCTGCAACCATTTTTTGCAGCGCATGATGCAAAAGTTCTAAAAGGCAGGCAGGAAAAAGGTCAGGAGGTTGGAAGCTTGGAAAGAAATGATTAACTGTCAGAAGAAGGCTTTCTTTTTATGTGAAAGGACATGTTGCTAACTGGCTCTAGGGCTGTGTCAGGGAATTGAACTATAGGTGGCAGGTGAGAATTGAAGGTAAAGACTGAGAACCAGGATTTACATCTCTCAACTTGATTGACCCAGGACCGCTCACTTAGCCTCTCTTAGCCTCTCTGTTTACCCACCTACTAAATGGATATATTAGTCATTATGCTGCTTAATTCTCAGAGGCATTTTGTGGTTGGCAGACATCACTGAGTTCTTGAAACCAAAGGAGCTGTGAAAGGGAAATGTTATGCCAAGATTAAAGAGGGGGGGGGGGGGAAGGCTTGCGATTTTTCAGACTTATTCCTTAGCTGCTAAACACCTGACGTAGCAAAAGGCCCCCATCAGTTGTCCGTGAGATTATGTAAATATTCTTAGGGTTTGTGGATTTTGTAAAGCAGTTAATCCTAGTGTTAACTGTCGAACCGTCTATACGGTCTGTTTAATTGCGAACTGCCTTGGGACATTCAGAATTATGGCCATATATGCAGCTTTGTGTGTGAATGTTTCCTCTGCAAAACTAGTTTGGGGGGGCCTGAAAAATCCACAAAGGTCCCTGGCTCACCAGTGCTGCCCTTGCTTGAAGTTTGTTTTCTGCCCAGTCAGCAGCTCTGAGTCTTTCTTTTTTAGACCATGTGATCCCAGCCAATCAGTGATCCTGTAAGCAAACCGAACTATTCCCTTTTGTTGGAGCACAGGCTTGTGTATGCAACGCAGAGTGTCCTGGCCCCTCTAAACATGCCTCAGGTATGGTGAAACTTATTTCAATACTAGCATCGAATGAAGGTCAGCTGCCTGTCCAATCAGCTTCTGCATGGGGAAGGGCTGCCATCCTGCCATTCACCTCAGGTAGAAAAAATGTGAGGGGGAAAAGTTCTGGATATAAATTGTGGGAGATTTAGCATATCCTTACTGCTAGTTAGCATGAGAAAGGGTTAAAACCACAGAGCTGTATTGCTGATAAGCAGAGACTCAGACCATGTAATTGGTAGAGAGGGCTATGGGTGATGTCATTTCCCCTCCTCTCCTGGGAGGGAAGGAACATATAGTAATTTCCTGTTCTTCTCCCTCTTTCTCTTTCCCTTCAACCTGCCGTGAGGGCAGACATGCCCTCTGCTAGCTCCAGCTCATGCCTGAGAATGTTTCTTCAGTAAATAGAAGTATTTTACCTGCATAGTTTTTACTGCTGCTGTAGCTGAGAACAAATTCAAGAAAAAGTAAATCATATTTTAAAGATACATCCCTGTCTGTTGTTTGATTTCTTAGCTAAGTGGGGTAAAGAAAGGGGGAGGCAGCTTGTTTTGCTGCAGGACTTATGTAAATGAAAGCTTCACAGCCTATTCCTATATGCTTCAAATTTGCAGCTAAGGGTGGGACTTTTAAACTCTGTTCCACTCACACATGTGGGTGCCTGGAGGGATAATTAAAACCCATCCCACATTATTATTATTATTATTATTATTATTATTTACCCAGACCATGACACTTTTGCATGATTGTGTTTATACTCCTATTCTGTTGTGCTCATAATGGATGGAGCCTCACCCAGTTTTAGAAATCTGGGGGGGGGGGGGAACAAACTAGAGATGGATGAAGCAGAAGGCACAATATTGAGAAGGTAAGCTCTGAAATGGCAGTGATGTATGGAAGTGAGAGCTGGACCATAAAGAAGGCTGATCGCTGAAGAATTGATGCTTTTGAATTATGGTGCTGGAGGAGACTCTTGAGAGTCCCATGGACTGCAAGAAGATCAAACCTATCCATTCTGAAGGAAATCAGCCCTGAGTGCTCACTGGAAGGACAGATCCCGAAGCGGAGGCTCCAATACTTTGGCCACCTCTTGAGAAGAGAAGACTCCCTGGAAAAGACCCTGATGTTGGGAAAGATTGAGGGCACAAGGAGAAGGGAACGACAGAGGACAAGATGGTTGTACAGTGTTCTCGAGGCTACCAACATGAGTTTGACCAAACTGCAGGAGGCAGTGGAAGACAGAAGTGCCTGGCGTGCTCTGGTCCATGGGGTCACAAAGAGTCGGACAAAACTAAACAGCTAAACAACAAAAAGCTCTGAAACTGTAACAGAATCTGAGCTTACCAGATCACATTCCTCTGTCATGAAGGAAGAAATTACGTTCCATAGGACCTTAAAACTGACCCCATTTCTATTTCATTGTTAACTGCAGTAAGCATTTAAGGAAGTCAGAACATCTCACTCAAGCAACTGGCTAAAGAAACAGCACAGTTCAAACTTACAGATGTGGAAAGAAATCAGAATGAATAGGTTTTCATAACCATTTATAGGTGATGGCTTGCTGAATACAAGCGCCTTTGTTCTTGTGAAGTATACTACCAAGGGGGCTTCAAATCTATAGCAGAGGGAGGCCAACTGAAAACTGGGAAAGAATAAAGCAAACAGGTGTTTTTTGTGGGGATGGGAATGTGAGTACATTTTTTGACCTGACTAACTGCAAGAAGCAGGCATACCAAATGATCCTCAATACTCAACCTCCCCAAGGGAGAACAATGACATTTCCCCTAAATTGTCATTGTAAAGTAGAAGTGTCTGGAAAGATGTGTTGCATCCAGTATAGGACTGAGAGAAGTAGCAAACAATGGATACATAATTAAGTCCAAAATTATGCTTTTAGAAGAAGCATTAGTTCAGTTTGGATTATTGTCACATTGGGCTCATCCATTCCTCTTCCTCACATGGTTGAAGAGAAAGGGTTTCCCCCCACTGTTTAGTTTCACTTTCGCCTCATCTCACATTGTTACTTCATTCAAACCAAATCCTGTGTTTTATCACAGACCCTGGTTAATTACACAGACCAGCTTAATAACTTATTGTCTGAAGTTGGCTTGTCTTGTTTTGAAAGTTCTGCAAGTTTGTGATAAACCGCCATCTTGAATTTGTACAGTATGATGAGTCAGGATTAGAGGAAAGTGGGACTAAATTCTGGCAAAGTCCTTCCAGCCATGCAGAAAGAAGTGAGAGGAGGTTAGAACACGAGCCCAAAGCTTGTGGCATTGATCGCTGAATAGATTGTGGTGTCATGTGAAATGGTGGTCAAGGACAGGAAGTATAAATTACCCGGGATTCTTGTGGTCTTTGTCTTTGTAACATCTAAAGTTAAATGTTCACATCCCTCTCCATGTTGGAAAAGAACATGTTCCCAAAACAGGGATGGCCTGTGTATCTCCTTCTTGAGACAAGTGTCTCTTCATACATTACAACAGGAAGTGTGAGTCATTTGTGCTTCCTGTTCCTCGTGTGTGTGTGTGTGTTTATAAGAATATTTGCCATGAATCTCCCAGCATAATGTGCTATTTGCCCTTTAGAACCTCTTAGCCTGTTAAACACCAATTACTCCTAACTAAGGCTGTGTACAGGGACGCGGGTGGTGCTGTGGGTTAAACCACAGAGCCTAAGACTTGCCGATCAGAAGGTTGGCGGTTTGAATCCCTGCAACGTGGTGAGCTCCCATTGCTCGGTCCCTGCTCCTGCCAACCTAGCAGTTCGAAAGCACGTCAAAGTGCAAGTAGATAAATAGGTAGCGCTCTGGCGGGAAGGTAAACGGCGTTTCCGTGCGCTGCTCTGGTTCGCCAGAAGCGGCTTAGTCATGCTGGCCACATGACCTGGAAGATCCCTCAGCCAATAAAGCGAGATGAGCGCCGCAACCCCAGAGTCAGCCACGACTGGACCTAATGGTCAGGGGGTCCCTTTACTTTTACCTTTAAGGCTGTGTATGCACCCATATATCTGAAGCGCATTACTGTCCCCAAGGAATCCTGGGAACTGTAGTTTGTAGCTCTGTGAGGTGTAAACCATGATTCCCCAGGGTTCTTTAAATGTGTATACAACCTTAGTTAGTATTTTGGATCTCTGTAGAAATGCACTGTGTCTCATTAAAATACAATAAATAGAGAAAGTGCTGGGTATATATATATCTCCCTCGTCTAAATAAAACTCACATTTCAACTTTGTCCTATTTAAACACATCCTTTTGCCAGTAACTGATTTGAAGCTACAGAAGGATACGCCAGCAACATCAAGAACCTATTTTTAAACCTTTGGAGACAGGAACTGTTGATTTCTCTCTCTCTCTCTCTCTCTTTGGTCTCTCCCTCCCCCTGACCATTTTAATGAACAATAACAAGGCTTCCAGCTTCCGGGATAGCCTGTCTCACTGAGGAAACCATCAGGCTCCAGCATTTCACCCTTGACGGACTCTGAAAAACAGGAAAAGGGATTCACATTCCTGATGCGCTAACAATTTCTGCTAATTCACATCCACCGCCTCAGTGAGCAGCTCATTTGGGAAACCTTGTTTCCAAGTTGGAAAGCAAGGGCGTTCAATAATGGCATTAAGCTGGTGAAAGACAAACTCCGATTACTGAGTTGATCCTGGCCTTGGCTGCTTCTCTTTCTTGTGGCTGCACTAATGGGAGCTGGGAAAGGGGTCACATGCTAGGCAGCTTGCCAGACAGGGCAGACCAAGGGGGGGGGGGGCTTTATTTTTTAATTCTGCTATAGATGCAGATGCTCCAAGTCTTCCTATTCTCCAGGGACAGTCCCAGATTCACAGAAGCCGTCCCGGTTTCTGATTTGACCCCAGAATGCCCCACTTTTCCTTAGGAAGTCCCTACATTCATCAGAGAAATGTTGGAGGATATGGAATTATGCGACCCCTGAGCTGAGGATAGAAGTAACTATGCAACCTTTAGAAGACATATGAAGACAGCCCTGTATAGGGAAGTTTTAAAATGTTTTATTATGTTTTTATATATGTTAGAAGCCACCCAGAGTGGCTGGGACAACCCAGTCAGATGGGGATATTATAATAATAATTATTATTATCAGTGCTTTTTTCTGGGGGTGACACAGGGGTATGCATATCCCTAAACATTTTGTGAATCTTTGAACTTTTTTTCCATTTACTGTATTTATTTCCCCCGATTTGAACTATAAAATGGTGATTTTCTTGAGTCAAAAGGAAACTACCCCCAAACATGGTTTTAGGAAAAAAAAAACCACTGATGATGATGATGATGATGATGATTAGTGCTATTAATAGGTTCTGGAACCCACCTACGAGGTGCCAGAACTGAGTTCCAGCAAGTTCCTTTTGAAGAAAGTCCTAGTGATGATTCCAGCAGTACAGTGGTGCCTCGGGTTACATATGCTTCAGGTGACAGACTCCGCTAACCCAGAAATAGTACCTCGGGTTAAGAACTTTGCTTCAGGATGAGAACAGAAATTGTGCAGCAGCAGTGCGGCGGCAGCAGGAGGCCCCATTAGCTAAAGTGGTGCTTCAGGTTAAGAACAGTTCCAGGTTAGGAACAGACCTCCAGACCAAATTAAGTTCTTAACCCGAGGTACCACTGTGTGTGTGTGTGTGTGTGTGTGTGTGTGTGTGTGTGTGTACCCCACCCACTTTGGGTATCTCCCAACAGAATATTAAAAACACAATAAAAGATCAAACATTGAAAACAGGGCTGCCTTCAGATGTCTTCTAAAAGTCAGATACAGTGGTACCTCATTACCTTGAGGTAAACCCCATATTGACCTCAGCCTCTTGCCATGCTCAGATTACCATCTATTGAGGTTTAGGCTTTCAGCACCTTTTCTCCTCTGCAGAGGTGGGTGGTACCGCATTGTGGTGGTCCCGGTAATATTTGGACGATTGTTTCCAGAGGGTCAGCCCAGTGGAGCCTTTATCCCCTGTGCTGTTTAACATCTGCAGGCGAGGCAGTGCATGTGCTGGACCATCATTTTGTCTCAGTAAATATGGACCCAATTGCCATTTTTTTTCAATTCAGAGCTAGCCACAGGGAAATCCGGGGGTGGGGGTGGGGACTTCTGGGGCTAACCGAGGTGTGGGTAAGCTCTGAACCAGGGGCCTCTGGAATATAAACCACTTGTTCTCTTGCAGTTAAAGATCTGACTGGGACAAACCTTGTTATGTTGAGCTCGTATTTTGCACAATTTGTTTACGGTGTCTATTTGATAATGTGTGGTTTACTATACCTAATAAAGAATATTCGAATAAACCATTTGTTCTCTTGCAGTGAGCTGTGGTCTTTCCCCATACACACAGTGAATACAGAAAACCAAGCATAGTAGGGCTTACTTTTGAGTAAACACAGGATTGAACTGTAAGACTGGCAGCAGGCACAGAAGCGACTATGAGAGAAGAAAGATTTCAGATCTGCTTGATTTCTTGCCATTCATACAGGAGACTATTTTTTTAAAAAAATCTCTCTCTCTCTCTCTCTCTCTCTCTCTCTCTCTCTCTCTCTCTCTCTCCATCCTCTCTCTCTCTCTCCAGGGTTTGGGATGTGTTCCTGCCATATTTAACTGGGGTTCCTGCCTCTTAAATCAAAATCACTTCATAATATAGATCAAATGCACCACATCAGATATGGGGCCCTTGATTACTGTTGAAGAATGTTGAAGTAGGATTAATTGTGACTCCAGACATTTAAATCATTACAACATACATCTATTCCTCAAGAGCTTAAGCAATACCTGAATGGAACCCACTTATTTCGGAGAGCTTTTGAATTGACATGAAATACGATTGGTCTAAGAACTTGGCAGGAATATCGAAGACCAACTGAAACATTTTTTTAAAAAAACCTCAGGTTTAAGAAAACTGCTTTCTTCATTAAAATATGCTTTCTATGTTTGCTTTATGTTTCTTATTTTACACAGAGAGTAGTTTCCCCTTTAAGACATCCCTCTGAAATAATATACAGTGGTACCTCAGGTTACAAACACCTCGGGTTACAAACACTTCAGGTTAAGAACCTTGGATTAAGAACTTTACCTCAGGATGAGAACAGAAATCATGTGCCAGTGGCATGGCGGCAGTAGGAAGCCCCATTAGCTAAAGTTGTTAAGAACAGTTTCAGGTTAAGAACAGACCTCCGGAACAAATTAAGTTCATAACCAGAGGTACCATTGTATATTTTGAAAGCACAGGACTTAAGATTCCTTGCCTGAGGATAGAAGTACCATATAGGGCTGTTTGTTTCAGCAATTCCAATGAGAAGGGGAAATGGTGACTCCCCAATGCTCTATATGGTTGCCATGGTGCTAGAGAAAGTTAGGCTCACCAAAATCTCATTGAAACCAATCACATAATAATTACCTGCAGTGCATCCTTTGCATGATAACTCAGTGGGGCTTACTCCCAGGTAAGGCTGCACAGGATCACATTCTTAATTCCCATCAATGCCAATTGGGTTTAATAATCTCTATAGTAGAGGTAGTCAATGCAGTGCCCTCCAGATGTTTTAGCCTACAATTCCCAACAGCTCTTGCCAGCATGACCAATAGTGGAGAACGATTGGAAGTTGTAGTGAATGATGGACACGACTTGGGTTACCCCTGCTTTACTGTATGCCCCCAATTGTTGGAAAAAGCCAAAGCCACCTTTTCATTTGTGCCCACTTACATTGACACTCTTGAATGTGAAATTGTGAAATACTGCTGAACAGTGCTTCCGCCGCCCCAAGAAACTCATCCTGAAGTTGTTGCATCAACTCATCAGGTGCCTCTGGGCATCCCTGAACCGATTCTGGTTTGACAACTGCCATGTTCACCACCCACCGAGGTGTTAAAAACCATGGCAAGCTGTTCCCCTAGCTGATTTGGGGCTCCCACCCGGTTCTGGTGCAGGTCAAATAAACGCACGCCTGCCTTGCTTGTTCTCTTAAAGGTAAAGGGGCCCCTGACCATTAGGTCCAGTCGTGACCAACTCTGGGGTTGCGGCGCTCATCTCGCTTTATTGGCCGAGGGAGCCGGCGTACAGCTTCCGGGTCATGTGGCCAGCATGACTAAGCCACTTCTGGAGAACCAGAGCAGCGCACGGAAACACCGTTTACCTTCCCGCCAGAGCGGTACCTATTTATCTACTTGCACTTTGACGTGCTTTTGAACTGCTAGGTTGGCAGGAGTGGGGACTGAGCAACGAGAGCTCACCCTGTTACGGGGATTCGAACCACCGACCTTCTGATCGGCAAGAAGCTTGGAAAGGCCCCGTGCAAATGTGCACACATGCAACGGTTGAGGCCTGACAGGAAAGCTTAAAGCCCACCAGCGCTACATGGCAGATGGATTGAACAAAAGGAAATACAAATTGCCCTGCCCTATAGCTTGATCAACAGCAGCTAGGAGCGGCTAGGAACTAGGTGGAGTCATAGATCTTGTAAAAAGTGTAGACTTGCACACACTGGCAAGCTTCCTTTTTGGGGGGGGCTTTTCAGAAGTACATAAAGGCAAGAAGTGGACTGGGGGGGGGGCAGAGGTGCCAGAAATGTGCTCCGACTTGTGGTGGGGAAGGAAGCACTGCTGTTGAAGATACAAATGTTTCAAAATGAGTGCATTTTTTAAAAATGGTGGGTGGGGGGAGGGTGGGTTTTTCTCATTGCTATGGGTAAACCAATCATAAACATGCACATGATTGTCTTGAAGCCTGTCTACAAGACGATTAGTATTCAGGCATAATGTAATAAAATCTGTATATAATAGTGAACGATGAGAAAAGCTTTTCCTATAAAAGCAATATTTGTTGCAAAGCACAGAAAGTCCCCAAACAAGGCAGTGTTGTTAGAAGAAAGCCCTGTGCACTTTTCATTGGCACAATGTTGGCTCTGGTCGTTCTCAATAGAGAATGTCAACATTTCTGCTGGTTTTTGAGTCCCTTGAACTAGAAACAATTTCAGTGAGAATGTTTGGTTAGCCATTGTATCCCTCCAATAGTGGGATTATGAACCCAGGACTGCACTACCATGAGATATAGACAAAGGTACCCCGTTAAAATAAGGTTACACTGGCAATGAAAACTTGTCCACCCCCTGAGGAAATTATGGTGTTAAAGACATAAACGAGCCCTCAACTATGATTTGGTTAACACAGTGCTGTGTAAAATGTTAAAAGTAACACTGCATTCAGCAGTCTGGGGGACTTGAAATAGCAGGATTTTTTTATTTTATTTTTTATGTTCTAGGCTTTTGGAGTTGGGTCCATGTGAGTGAATCCAGAGGCAAAAATTGGCAGAGCAATGAATGCCAATTTTACCTTCATACTCACATAAAGCTAAAGCAGACAGAGACCAAAACGAAAACAAGAGGTTGAAAGAGAACGTGAAGCAGCACAGGTCTTACATTGTGGGCCTTCAGGTTTTTTTGAAGCTGAGTAGCAACAGGCAGTCAGTAGTGGGGATGGTGAGGCAAAAGACCCTGGGCCCAAGCACACATGCTTATTGTATAAAGGTGCAAAGCCCTTCTTTTGCACCCTGTGAAACATAAATGCACAGTTTTTTAAAAAAACTGGGCAATGGTGCCTGCACGTGGCTACCGAGCCTCCCCCAATCTGTCAAAACAAAGGGGGAAGGGGGCAGGAGATCAGGAGGCTCAGGAGTCATGGGTGCACAGCGCGCCATTGCCCAGATTTTCAAAAACTCTGCGCATTTATGTTTCACGGGGTGTGAAAAAAGGGCTTTGCACCTTGCCAGGCAGAGAAACCACGCGCCTTGCGCCCCTCCTGGGGAACGACCGCCTGCCCGCAACTCCCGAGCCTCCCCCATCGGTCAAAGCAAAGGGGGAAGAGGGCAGGAGATCTGTACCACCAGACGTCCCCGGTTCCCCTTTGGCAGTGGCAGCAGCAGTCAGCAGCCTGGAGCCAGCCAGAGCCAACTTGCACTACCAGGCTGGCTCCGGGCTGCTAATGCTGCCGTTGCCACGTTTCCCAGGGACAGATGTGCAAATCTGGGGACATTCTGGGGACGGAATTTGTCCAGGGACAGATTTGCAAATCCGGGGACTGTCCCCAGGAACCAGGGACGTCTGGTAACCCTAAAGTAGATGGCTCTTTGGTGTGTTATATCAAGGTTAGGGCTGGACGATATCTGGTTTTCAACACTAGGGTTGCCATATTTCAAAAAGTAAAAACCAGGGCACCTGGTTGAGTTCTTTTTTTATGAAAACACTCCCCAAAATGCACAATTTTTTGGTTTACTTGCCGAAGATCCTGGAAAAACCACTGCTTCTGAAAATTCCTCCCAGACGTCACTCCCGCTTTTCAAATCCAAGTAATGTCTGGGAAATCCTGGAGGTGTGGCAGCCTTAATCATGGCAATATACCAATTTGCGTGTCGAGATCCCCAAGCCACCCCCCAAATAACTCACAACGCACACATAATTTTTGTTTAAGGTTTTTGGCATAATTTTGGCCACAACTTTATTTAAATACATAACCGTGAGTGGTTGTTTAGGCATTGGTTAAGACTATCTGTCCACCCCGCCTGGGGACTGACTTCCGGGCACCACCGGAAGCCAGTAAGGGAAAACAATATGGGGAGAAATGGAGCTGAGTCACAGACCCTCACCTCTCCCCGCATGCTTCCCGAGGCTTGCCGGCCCTAGCCCCATTCCACGGATTCAGACGAAAAGATGGCAAGCCCCTGGATTCCTTTAACGGAATTCCCTTTCCACAGCAACCATGGAGGAGCAGGCCCAGCCAATCCTAACCCTCAGTTACCCCGCAACCTTACAAGTTGTGACGATTAGCTACACAGTAGGCAAAAATCAAATGGCCCAGCCAATCAGCCAGATGGACAAAATTCCTACCAGGACCCTGCCCCACCGGCAGACGACCCCATGACAGGCATAGCAAGGTCAACGCAACAACCCCTTACCTTAGGGCGGGTGGGCGGGTGATCCGTTGCACGCAGCAAAAGAGAAAGCTCCAGGCTGTGTGCAGAGTATTTAAACATTTTACCCCTCCCACCCAAATTGCAACATAACTTTTACCCCAGCAACCCAGCCATCCAATCGTTGCCCTAGGACCTCTTTAGAAACCTTGCCTGGCAACAACGGGGTGGCTCGGCGGACCCCACCACAACACGTGCTCCCCATGAGGGAGAACACGCTATATCATGATGTCTGAAATAAGGATGGAGCTATGCAGGGACACTGGCTGGCTTCATGGTTTTTCTCGCATCGTGATTTTTGCTGGCCTTGTGATTCACTGCCCTCTGCAGAAGGCAGAAGAGAACTGAGCCAGCAGAGTTAACAGGGGCTGTGTGAAGCATTGACTGGCTTCATGGTTTTCCCCACATTGTGATTTCTGCATGGCACACATACACACACATCATGATTTGTGATATATTGCCAGGTCAAAAATTATGAAACCAATATCACGATATGAACTGCAAACTGGTTTTGGATGATATATCAATATATCTCCCAGCCCTAATCAAGGACCTTCTTAGGTCTTTTTGTTCTTGCAAATATGAACTACTTGTAAACTGGCGATATCCCCTTCGCTGGTAGTCTTCCACCAACCATTTGAAAACGGAACTAGCCCTATAAATTAGCAACATTTTTTATTTATTTTGAAAAAGCATGAACATTCCCAGGTGTTAACTCAGAAAGCCTTTTTATAATTAGTACACAGTGCTGTATTTTTTATGTCTAAGGCTTGGGACCAGTCCTTAAAGAAATGTCTCTTCTCTACTGTTTCTCTGATGCTATTCTTTTGTCCTTCTACAAGCCCACACTTTTCAATACCACTTGAACATCTGTTTCCTTACATACGATCCATTGCAGAGTTAGTTTTGTTGCAGAAAATACACAATGTGCTTTGCTGTACTGCTGAGAGAATAATGTGCTCATGGCTCATTAATGTTTATGCCACCCAGGCATTCTGTGGGTTCTATATAGTAAATATTTATTGATTTTTTTAAGAGTCTGCATTAACCAGGTACAATCATGCAGAATCTCTTTAGCTCAAGATAAAGCAGGACTATAAAAACGAAACAGATAAAAAAACAACAACAAATTGGTAACTGGAGACAATAAAGGGCATAAAGAATAGAAGTTGCACCAGCATGCTGACGCAAGGACACTTTGTACAATTATGTGCACGCTTATTTGGAAGTAAGGAACTCAGTGGTGAGGAAGGGCAAATCTGTCAACTTTGGTTTCTTTCAGTTTGTCGTTTCTCCAATCCTGAAGTTAAGTTCTCCACATTTCCAGTTTACGTTTTTTTAAAAAAAATTCTCGTGAAAATTCACCACCATTCTAAATTCATCATCTCCTAATATACACGTTGGCATGCAAAAATCTCCCCATCATATACAAATATTTTGCAAATCAATTTCCCCTGAAATGATGCCCTTGTGTGCTATTTTCGCCAATATCTGCATTTTATGGACACTTTACCCTAGTGTATGCATTCCTGGACACATTACTTAGCTGGAGAGCTGCATCACGAAATTTGCAGAGGTGTGAATTTTGAACGATGGAAGTGCTTCAGTTGTGCTGTTGTTTTTAGAAGCTGTGTATTAGGCAGGTCTGCTTTTGAATGTGAACTGAAGCAGATTTCTCCCTCGTCCTTAGCTCAAGGACCCTGGGCCAAAATCTGATCACCACCTCACTGGTTTACCTCACTGGTGAAGAGAAGAGAAAAGTTTTGGATTTGATATCCCGCTTTATCACTACCCTGAGGAGTCTCAAAGCGGCTAACAATCTCCTTTTCCCTTCCTCCCCCACAACAAACACTCTGTGAGGTGAGTGGGGCTGAGAGACTTCATAGAAGTGTGACTAGCCCAAGGTCACTCAGCAGCTGCCTGTGGAGGAGCGGGGAAGCGAACCTGGTTCACCAGATTACGAGTCCACTGCTCTTAACCACTATACCACACTGGCTCCTGCGGTGAGGCTCCTGTAGGCCTTTCAGCTTCCTTCACCTCTCTGCCTCACTCTGAGGAAGGACCTATTTTCTTCCATGGATTAAGACTGAGAGGAGTGGGAGGATGAGAGTCCTACAGGAGCTTTGCCAGTGAGCCAAGCAAGTGGCCAACAAGGGGCCTCCTTGTTGTGAGGCACCCAAAAAAACATAGCCCAGGAGAGTGTCCTTGCCATCTCTGTTTTCCCACAGCGGCTAGAAATTCTGTTTTAAAATTAGCTAGAAGTTTAAAGAAACTAAAGAACTTTAAGATAAGTGGTCCTTAGAGCCAAAAGCTCCTTCTCCATCTCCCTCACTGCCTTTTTGATTCTGTGTATTTGTCATACTGACGGGCACCTCGCTTGTTCAAAAGAAATCAGAGTGCCTGCAGTAAAATTGGGCAATCTTGGTTTCCATTCAAAACATTTATTCATCTTCAGAATAATAATAATAATAATATAAAAGATATGTCCTGAGGGTCTCCCTTACAAAATTATCAAACATTTCCTTCCCAGACACTCTTTCATTTGGTCCCCAATGACTCCTGTCTGTTAAATTTACACAGAGGATGTGTGCAAATGCTTCCTTTTCTAGCTGAGCTCCCAATCAGGGCAAACGGTTTAAACTGCCTGGTGTTACTAATAGAGTGTTTGCAACCAAACATATGGTCTTCCTTAAGAGCTGATGGCCTTGGCAGAACAGTCTCAGCTTGAACGGGGAGATGGGGAAGGGATGCCAGGTGGTCCCAAGCAGATCAGTATGTATCCCAGCTGTGATGATAGTATGTGCTAGCCAGCTGGCTCCTCAGGCAGGCCAAAATGAGCTCACAAGCCAATGAGCACACACCTTTAAAGGTACGGAAGATAATCAGGCATCATCTGTAAAGCATAGAAATATGGTACACGTACAAATGTGGGAATACCAGCCACTGAATTTCGTTGCCTTTTCGCTTGGCTGTTTGGTCTCTCTGCACCTGTTCAAGACATGCAACACTGCACGAATATGACCAAGTGAGTTCTAGCCCCCTAAAGTTCATACCACAAGATCATTGCAAGCCTTTAAGGTGTCATAGATCTCTTCCCTGCCACCCCCATTCTTTTAGGAAGAAAGCCTTCCTAGTGGTAGCATGTACTGTCTCAAGAGCTTTCAGTTAGGTTTCCTTCAAACTAGGGATGGGTGAGCCTGACAGTTTTGGTTTCCCTTGGTTTCTCATTCTTCCAGTCTTAAAATTCAGTTCTCCACATTTCCATATCAGTTTGCAATTCATTTCTCAACAAAGTCCCCATGAAAATTCATCACTACATTAGTGCAATTTTCTTCTAATGCACATTTTGGGTATGCAGTTTTGTGTAATATATGCTCATTTGGGCAAAGGATTTTTCCCTAACATGGTGTATGCTATTTTTCAATATTATATGGTTTTTTCCAGATACTTTACCCTACAATAAGCACTTTTGTAAACGGTTTTCGGATGGAAAACTGCATTGCAAAATTCACAAAAGTGCACATTTTGAAAGATGGCTGTGCCTCGGTTTGTATATATTATTACTTTCTCTTTCTCCAAAGAGGAACAAAGTTCTTTTTTTCTTTTTTTCAAATTATTTTTTATTAATTTTCCAAATTATTACAAATCAAACCGAATTACTTTAATACAATTTCTTAAAATCAGCTTTCCTGCTCCTGCTGCAAACATATGTTGATCATTTCCTCCCGTAGCCACATTATTTCTTATTTAGTATCCAGTAGTCAACCTTCACTTGCCATTAAACCATTCTTTCAGCTGACCACTTTTTCCTCCTTACAAACAGCAGCTCTGTTACATCTTATAAATATAAAATCCATTTCACGTGTGTAGTCGTTCATATACATTGTTGTTCCAGACCTGGTGTGCTGGGAGAGTTAATCTTCCATTGTTCAGTTCTTTGCAGTGTGGAACTAAGTTCCATATATCTGTGTACAGTGGTACCTCAGGTTAAGTACTTATTTCTTTCCGGAGGTCTGTTCTTAACCTGAAACTGTTCTTAACCTGAAGCACCACTTTAGCTAATGGGGCCTCCTGCTGCTGCCGTGCCACCGGAGCACAATTTCTGTTCTCATCCTGAAGCAAAGTTCTTAACCTGAAGCACTATTTCTGGGTTAGCGGAGTCTGCAACCAGAAGCGTATGTAGCCTGAAGCATATGTAACCTGAGGTACCACTGTATATTGAAGTGGGAAAGAAAGAACCCACAAAATAGATGAAAAGGAGTACAAATCTTCTTGCATACATATGCTTAGAGGCTGATTTCATATGGCATTCAGGTATTTTTCCCCCATGCACATTTCCTCCCTCCATTCAAATGATATCTGTGCAGGGGGAGTGAGGAACCAGGTGGGCAGCGTCCTTCTGCAGGTGGCACTGTCTTGTCAACTGCTATTGAGGTTGAATAGCTCAGTTGGTTAGAGCATGGTGCTCATCTACGGAAGATGTCCAATCAAAGTTCTTAAGGCAAATTTTCTCTGTATTACCCTGTGTCCCAAACGCATCATTGCACCTAGAGGCTAATCTTCCCTCAGTAGAATTACAGTTCGGGCGTAGGACACTTAACTATTGGCTTCGCCTAAACTCAAATCCCCCCGATCTAATATCCTTAGTGCTGCAAGATTGTCACAAGAGTGCCTGGACTAAAATTGTCTTTCAAAAACTTCACTCTTGTGGTTTATCACCACAACAGCTACTCACTGTGGGTTTTTAGTAAAGCAAACAGTCTAATTTGTCAGCGCCTAAATGATATCGAGCATCAGAACAACTTGGACACAATAAGGAAATTTTGCCCATGGTATGACTATTTTCCACCTTCCCATTTTGGCTCTCTGGCACCCTATCTGCATAACCTAGCAATTCCAAAATATAGACACACTTTTACTCTTGCAAGATTGAATTTATTGCCCTCGGCTGTACTTGAGGGACGATTCCAACAGATTCCACATGAAAAATGCTTATGTCCCTGTGGAGATGGCAGTACCAAATCGGTGGAGCATGCCCTTCTGTCTTGCACTCTTTCTAAAGACTTGAGGAATGAGATTATCACCGCTCTTTTATTCTAAATTCCAGGTTCCCCAGCCACTACCACAGTGTCCTTTCTCTTGGCAGATCAAGATGAGCAGGTGACAGCAAAGGTTGCAAGGTTTTTAGCTAGGGCAATCAGAATAAGATCCACCATTTGACTATTGATTCAAAACCCTAAAATGTATTTTATAGAATTGACTTTTTATTTCTATTCTTTGTATATCCTATTGTTGTTTTATTGCTATGGCCGATGGCTGACGCAAATAAAGATTCAATCATGCATTCATGGTGCTCATCAGATGCGCCAACTCTAGGGGGGCCAGGTGTCTTTGGCCCCCTCAATATTTGTTTAAAAGGAGCCAGGCCCCCTGAATGTTGAGGACACGATGTTGCAGAAGGCTGTTGTCCCTGTGTGGGACAACTGCATATTCCTGTAATGGACTGAATGATCCTCCCTTCCAGCTCTACAATTCTCTGATTCTATGATTCATTGCCCAACCATCATTACTGTATGCAGTACAAACTTGAGCACACACATCCCACCCAACCCTTAAACTCTTGTTTGCTTTGAAACGCTGTTAAGAAAGGCCGCAATCAAGTGTCCTCATTTCTCTACAACTGCCTCCAAACCCTCCAACGGCTTGGGCTCTGTACCTTTGCTTTTATATTCCAGTCTTGGTGTGCGTCAGAGTAATAGCTATATAGCTAATCTGGATTCCTTTTACAGAGAAGAATTTGGGATGGGGGATTTTTAGGGAAGAGTCAAAGGGAGAAAAAAGTGTGCTGTTTTTTAGTCTTCCTAGCCTGCGAGGAAATGGTGAGAATTTAGTTATTTCACAGGTAAGTAAGAGCTCACTCGGGTGAATAGTTTTGCCAGAAATGAGAGCAATGTGTCCCTTAGCTTTCTGTCTGCATCTTTTTGACACAAGTGATAATCTAATCCCAGGGAGAAGGCACAGGTGTGAATGTGCTGGCAGGGGTGCAATTTTCTGCTTAGGGATTAGCAGACTCTACCATGAAAATAATTTCATGGATGCAACTTCATTCAAGAAGAAATACTGCTCAATGCGCACAATCCATCGCCTCTTAGCAATAAGCAAGCGCATGCATTGTTTATTTTCTGTGATTTAATTACAGCACACCCTGTCCCAAGTGCATGGGGCAGGTAACAATATATTAACCATCAAACTCCTCTCCCAGGGCTCCTTTGGATGACCGGCTTATTGAGCGTTCATCCCAATTTGCTTGTGCAAAGTTTGCATGCGGGTCATACGATGTGTTCTTTACTGAGCATTCATACTCATTTGTTTGTAGGGAGGCTATGCGACATTAACCATTCGTCCTGAATTCCTGGTGCAGAGATTATACATCTTCCTGTCAACCAGTCATCAATTCCACGTTTAAATAATAATAATAATAATAATAATAATAATAATAATAATAATAATAATACCCTGCCCATCTGGCCGGGCCTCACCAGCCACTCTGGGTGGCTCCCAACAGAATATTAAAAACACAATAAAACATCAAACGTTAAAAACTTCCCTAAACAGGGTTGCTTTCAGACGTCTTCTAAAAGTCAGATAGTTCTTTATTTTCTTGGCATCTGATGGGAGGGCGTTCCACAGGGTCGGTGCCACTACCGAGAAGGCCCTCTGCCTGGTTCCCTGTAACCTCACTTCCCGCAGTGAGGGAACCACCAGAAGGCCCTCAGAGCTGGACCTCAGTGTCCGGGCAGAACGATGGGGGTGGAGATGCTCCTTCAGGTATACAGGCAGGACCAAGGCCGTTTAGGGCTGGTTAGGGCTTTTTTGTGCATGTATCTGTCACTATCCTAATTGCAAAATCTCTCTCTCTCTCTCTCTCTCTCTCTGTGTGTGTGTGTGTGTGTGTGAGAGAGAGAGAGAGAGAGAGAGAGAATGGATTATTATTATTATTATTATTATTATTATTATTATTCTGCACCAGAGCAATTTAATTCACTTTAATTGTACAAACTTACATTTCTGGTATTCCACTGAATCCTCCCCGTTTGAATTAAAAGGTCTCATGCCATTCCACTGTGGCTGGTAAACACTGAAACTTCAGTTTGAGTTGGTCTTCAAGGCAGCAGAAGGTGTGAGTGGAAGACACTAAGAATGTCAATTTGCACATTGCTGCAGTCTGATATGTTGTGAACAAAGAGTTTTTGCCCCACTTTCCATCCATGACAGAATTGGGTGAGGGAGGCAAGAGAGTTTATTTGAGCAAATAAAAGTGTTCCTTAAAAAAAAGAAAAATCCTCTTTGGTTTTTGGGTTTCTTTCTTTTTCAGCTCTTTGGTATTGTGACAAATGAGCACAATTTAAGTACCACCAAACTTAAGTGCAAAGTAATTCCAGCTTTAATATAACTAAATGCAAAATAGAACTCAGGAAAATTCCTGCAAAGAGTGGGTTGCATATTTTTAATTAAAAGAAGTTAGAATTAACTTTGTTTTTCCCCCTCTAACAGTTATATATTTTAACATTCCTTCCTCTCTCTCTCTCTCTCTCCCCTCCCAGCTTGAATTATATACCACAATAGGAATCTCAGGGCACTGGAAGAAACAATAGACATTACGCAGGGAGCATGCAACTTTAATCTTCTTTTCTAATGACAGCAATAATTAAGTAATGTTGACAAGCTGTCATTTGAGGATGAGATTGGGAAGCCAAGTCTTTCTTGACGAAAGTAGGCTACGGCATTAAAGCTTAATGCATTCTTGGCAACCTCCCAAGGAGGCAAAGCAAAACAGGGCAGGTGGCATTGCAGTTCAGAAAACACTTTATAGTGGACCTTACAATTTGCACTGCAAAGAGGTGGTTCCTTCTTTGTGATATACACACCGTATGCAATTCCTTCATTTTTTGAATAGACTCAAAAAGGAGTGTATAGTGTTTTTGACGTGTGTTCTACTCTCTTAAATGCTACACACCTTTTTTTGAGGCTAGTCCCTCCCCAAATGAAGGAATAAGGTACAGTGTTAATACAGTGGTACCTTGGGTTAAGTACTTAATTCGTTCCGGAGATCTGTTCTTAACTTGAAACTGTTCTTAACCTGAAGCACCACTTTAGCTAATGGGGCCTCCCGCTGCTGCCGCCACGCCGCCGAAGCACGATTTCTGTTCTCATCCTGAAGCAAAGTTCTTAACCTGAAGCACTATTTCTGGGTTAACGGAGTCTGTAACCTGAAGCGTCTGTAACCTGAAGTGTATGTAACCCGAGGTACCACTGTATCATAAATAACTTAAGTGTTCTGCAAAACCAGAAATAGTGTCTTGGTTTGAGAACTTTACCTTGGTCTAAGAATGGAATCCGAATGGTGGAAGGGCACCGACGGCAGGAGGCCTCATTAGGGAAAGCGCACCTCGGTTTAAGAATGGGTTCAGCTTAAGAACGGACTTCTGGAATGGATTAAGTTCGTAAACAGAGGTACCACTGTACTTTAATTCTTTAATTCTTTCCCAGTAGGAGATGGATTTAAACCTTGAGCAACTGAAGAACAAGAATATGTTATTTTTAGATCCATATTTTATACCTTATGTATTGTTAGAAAAAAAGGGGCAGTTCAGAGAGTGGAGGCACACCGCCTTCTCGAGTGATATGGGAAGTCACGGAAAAATAAGAATGGTAACATATGATGTTCCTAAGATGTATTATGTGAAAATATAATAAAATATATTATTATTATTATTTTAAAAAAAACTTTTTTACATGATTGCAGCATGATTCTTTTTTCCTGCAGTGTTTGATTGTTGTGCTCATTGGTGGTTGTGAGCCAATGAAACACAAAATGAATATCAAACCAACCATATTTACAACTGCATCATGTTTGCTTTTTGTTACTTTTTGTGGCACTGCATCAGTGAACACAATCCCACCTTACAGCAGAAAGGCAAGGTGCAAATGTGACCGTAAAGCCACTAAATAAATAAATCGATCAACCCCTGCGTGAAAAAAAAAGGTTGGTGGTTTTGCTGTGCACAAAATCTGGGGCTGAGGAGGGAGATCTCATAAGGCATCCTTTGAAACAAGACCGAATCCTTGGAGAAATGGAGTATCCCTTCAAAAGCCAGCTTCTCCCAGACAGTTAGCAGTAGACTCTCTTCTTGTAATAGGGGGCAGGTTTTCAGAAAGGGGAACAGAAGGCGGAAGCAAACATCTGGCACCCAAGGAACAATAGGAAGTGTGGGGAGAATTTCTGACCTTAGCCAAGAAGGGCAGGCAATGAATGATTATCATGGGCAAGAAGACTTGTTGTGGTCATATTCTTAGCAGCGCACTAGCGGGCTAAATTGTAAGTTATGCATATGAGGGCTTAGTGTACCTAAATATATGCGAGGAATGAATGGGAGTTTTGCATGTCAAAGCAGAAGTGCTGAGAAAGTTTTTACAATGGAGACTAATTGGAGGTGTTAATGTTATTCTTAGTTAATTTGAAAGTCAGATGCAAATGTTTAACACCACTTTGCAAGGAGATGCATATTTAAATCAGAGCTGGCATGTGTGAGTTAACGGTTTGCAAACTCCGGTGGGTGGGGGGGGGGGAATGAAAGCAATGACAGAAAAGTCTTCATATTTTTTTCCCCTGGCTCCTTTTCTTTCATATCTCAGTAAAAGCATTTGGGCCAAATAATTTCTCTTTCTTTCTCGAACGCAGCTAGAAATTTGTTAACGCAATATTGGAAAGCAACTACTGACCAAACTCTCCAGACAGGGTGGGATAGACTATGGGACACAGCTCTCACAAGGAAACTAACAAAGACACACAAAGGCCAAAGACAATTTTGAAACTGTATGGTACATGTTTATTCAACACGCTGGAAAAGACAATGTTGTCTCCTTGCAACCAGCTACCCCCCAGCTCACTCTGAGACAATTCGTTAAGGCGGGGAGTAGAAGACACTTAACTGATACAATAAACTCTGAAGTATCGTACAGGTCTGCTTAATGGTTGAGTGTATCATTTATGTTATATATGCATGGGCTGTTTCTTGGGGGATGAGGGCATATTGTTTGCCTTATGTATTTTCATAAACTGAAAAATAAAGTTGGGCAAAAGAAAGCAAAGCTTTTGGTATCAAATGGGGTGGTTGTTTCCATTGTGCCGTCTGCCCTTTTGCAATCTCATTCTCCCTCTCTCTTTATCATCCCCCCTGGGGGGGGGCGGGCGGGCGGAGGGTTTTCTAACAATATCCAAGGGCAGGCAGTTCCGGAATAACATTGAGCGCTTCATCTCCTAACCATTGTTGGAGTTGTAATTGAGCCGCTTTCAATTCATGGGTGCATAATTTTCATGTTTGCCCAACATCCTGAGTTCTATTTTGTTCCTATCTGACTCATCCTTATATGAAAGGAAATTGTTTTCACTGTGCATGCTTTTTGTGTATCCTTCCCCCCTCTCTCCCCCCACTGACATGTTGTAAAAATGTAATAAAAATCAAATAACAGGAAAGAAAACCCTTCTTTTCTCTGCGTAACAGCTGCAGCAGCTGACAAAAAGCAAACACCTGAGCCATATCCCGCTCGCTTGTCAGGTGACCCCATTGCGAAAAAAACAGGAAAGGTCCGGGCTTCTATGTTTGTTTTATAAAATGTTGTTTGCCCTGGCTGGCTCTAGTGGGATTTAGGGACCCAACTCCACGACAGGAAACTCAGGAAAGTAGTCAACATTGTCTGATGCTATTGTTTTTCTTTTTGAGTTCACGAGGTTCATTTCCACTATGCTGTTTTTCTATCAACATGTTTTCGAGCCAGATTGGAATGCAGCGCCTTAAAATAAGCTGCTCTCTTCAGAGTGGGGAGAGATTTTTGTTCTATCCTGTTATTTTACACACAGACAGACAAACAGATAGACACACACACACGCCAGGTGACCTAAGGTAAAGGCATTGACACGTGTGAGAGGAACTGGAAGATTTTGCCTCAATTCTTCTGGAAGCGAGCCAGCTATATCCAAACCATTAAAAGCACAGGCAGACTGTCTAGAGTGGAGATCAAAGTAGACCAAATATCACTCTGGCACTTGAGAAATTTGAGATGATACTCTCATCTGAGCTTGGGAGAATCCATGCCAATTTCTGTTTTTGTAATAACCTTCCTTTTTAGCACACATACACACACAGCAGTCACTTAGGTGATTGGGGCCTTAGCTACAGTTGCGGTAAATCATTTCCCAGGCCTCACAGACAGAATTTCAGGGTTGCGTCTAAATTTGTCGAGGAAGCTTGGTCATCATCAGCGCAGGCCTTGGGGACTCTCCGGAGACTCGCAAATAATGTAAGCCCCCAAACAATACCCACAGGAGATGGTGGGCTGGAAGGGAATGGGAAGTTCCGTCATAACCGTAATACCAAATGAAGAATGCAGGCAGGGCTGTAAATGGAAGGAAACAGCTGCAACTGATGCAGAACAGAGACTGAAATATGAAGTGGCTGAAATATGGAGGAATAAATACAGGCTCCAGTGGAGGCTGTTATATTTGAGTAAAGCGGGGCATTCTCCCCAAGCATGTTTGCCCTCAGCCTGCCCATACCTGCTTGCCAATCGCAACAATACAAACACAACACGTAGGCTAATAGCTGGTACAGAATATATATATATATATACACACACACACACACACACACATACACACAGAGAATATATATATATATATATATATATATATTTGCTTTCGTAGATTTTCACGGGTACAGGAATGCAGGTTTTGGTGTCTTCGGGTGTCTTCCCGTGTAAGAGTTGGGGTGTCTAGGCGACGTTTCGACGAGGTCTCACTCGTCATCTTCAGGCTGGTGCTTTCGGCTTCTTGTTACTGGAACAGAGCAGGATCTCAGTGTTTGAGTTCCTATAAATACTGTTGAGGGGGTGTGGTGTATAGCCTCCAACGTTCTGGGCAGAGAGGAAGTTCCCAGGTTAGTGTGCCTTTTCTTCTTTTGTTCCTTAATTACTTGAGGGATATCTTGAGTGATTTCTTGAGTGATATTCTGAGTACCACTTAGGTGGGTCATTAAGAGTGGATTAGTTGCTAAAGCTTTCGTGTCTTGACCTCTTGAGCTTGTGAAGAGTTTTTCTGAGAAGATGGCTGTACTGCACTTAGTTGTGCTCTGGCTTGGCTTCGTGTATAGGGGCGAGCTGTGGTTTTGTGCCCTGTGCCAGCCAGATCTGTGTAGGGATTGCAGGGGGGTGCAGCATCCGGAGGTGCCACTATGGTTTGGCTACTGGAGATGACGAGTGAGACCTCGTCGAAACGTCGCCTAGACACCCCAACTCTTACACGGGAAGACACCCGAAGACACCAAAACCTGCATATATATATATATATATATATATATATATATATATACAGAATATATATATATATACACACACAGAATATATATATATATATATATATATATATATATATATATATATAATAGAATACATATATATAATAATAAAATAATGATATCATTCAAATTCTAGGAATAAGCCAATCAAAGTTCATATGTACAGTGGTACCTCGGGTTTCATACGCTTCAGGTTACACACTCTGCTAACCCAGAAATAGTGCTTCAGGTTATGAACTTTGCTTCAGGATAAGAACAGAAATCGTGCAGTAGCGGCGCGGCGGCAGCAGGAGACCCCATTAGCTAAAGTGGTGCTTCAGGTTAAGAACAGTTTCAGGTTAAGAACGGACCTCCGGAACGAATTAAATACTTAACCCGAGGTACCACTGTACAGTGTAACAGAGTGGTAGCGAGGGCCGTCAAGCCGTGTGTTCAAAACAGATGTCTAAGGACAGTCTCACAATAGTCTTTCAAAAGTTTCAATGGAAGACGTCTCAAAAACCTCAAAAGGACAGTGTCTCCGGGACCGAACGACGGGAGCTTACCCCGCCGCGGGGATTCAAACCGCCAACAATACGATCAGCAAGTTCTAGGAACTGTGGTTTTACCCACAGTGCCACCCGTGTTGGTTTTTGCCTACTGCGTAGCAAATCGTCACAACTTGTAAGGTTGGCAGTTAGGCATTGGTTCAAATTGGTTGGTGGAGGGGTAAGTGCCTACCCCTCCAATGGTGGTGCGGAAAGGGAATTCCGTTAAAGGAATCCAGGGGCTTGCCATTCTTTTCATCCTTGTCCCTGGCATCGGACTTGGGCCGTGCAAGCAACCAGGAACATGAGGGTGAGAAGTGAGGGACTGAGGCCCAGCTTCATTTTCTCCCCAAAATTGTTTCCCTCACTGGCTTCCGCTGGAATCTGGAAGTCAGTTCTGTCCCTGGGCAAGGACAGATAGTCGGAACCAATGCCTAAGCAACCACTCACTTGCATGTATTTAAATAAAGTTGTGGCCAAAATCTTGCCAAAAACCCAAACCAAAATTGATGTGTGATGTGTGAATTATTGGGGGGTTGCTTGGGGACCTTGACACACAACTTCCCACTGGCTTCAATCTCTCTGTTCCTGACCTCCTTCTGTTGAGCAACTGAATACCAGCTGGTGGCAATCACAGGTAGGCAGAGTATTGTTGCATTCATGCCCTGCTTGCTTCAGTAGATCTAAGCTGATGACGGGACAGAGGCATGACAATTACAAACATCATTTCCCTGTGGCAACACTGCTGGGAGAGAAAGCGGGATTTAATGGGAGTCTAGGAAAATTGAGACACCAGGGCTTAATGTTCTAAGAAGGCAGGCTGTTCTGGTTCAAGCGTGTGTCACTCGCATACTTTAGCTCACTTTTCTCTGAGTCTAGACTTATTTAATTAGGCTAAACTATGCAAGCAGGAATGAAGTCTTGTTATCGGCATTCTGCACAGGAAGTAATACAGATTGTCTTTAAAATAAGAGCCTTCTGGTCCCACCAGATACTCAATAATGTAATTATTGTGAGAGGCACCATCCGAAGAAAGGCAAGGAGGCACCATTTCCTCTGGGATAAACAGACAGCATATTTTTAATGCTCGCATTATTGTTCCCTTCTTTTGCTATGTACATTCGATATGCAGGCCTAATTACACTGCCTGTCTCTTTCTCTCTCTCTTTGGCAGTGCCTACCCTCACAAGGAAATTCTCTGTTAATGCCATTCCTCAGAATATCGTTCCACCAAAAGTTAAATTCTGGAAAGGGAAATGCAAGTTCCACAATTAGAATAATCACTGCAACAGAAAAGGCATGTGGGGGCCTGAGGTAAACAAACACATGGTACCCCTATATCCCAAGTCAAAGTGCACAGTATCCATGATCAGTTAAGACATTTTTTCACCTGACGAAAACCGTTCCTACAAGTGCCCCTCCCAGGAAGTAAAACCAAAAAAAAAAAACACCACCAAAAAAACTCACTGCTATGCATTAAATAACAAACAATTTGCTGGCTTTCATGAAACCCAAAATTAGCTGTATGAGACCTAACAGAAAGCACCATAACATTTTTCATTGTTTATACTCCAACCAGGAAAAATATGGAGGGCTGATTGTATCACACACATATACAAAAATCATTATTGTTTTTTGTATCACACACATATACAAAAATCATTATTGTTTTGTGTATCATTTCCCAGTAGTGATGTATGGAAGTGAGAGCTGGACCATAAAGAAGGCTGATCGCCGAAGAATTCATGCTTTTGAATTATGGTGCTGGAGGAGACTCTTGAGAGTCCCATGGACTGCAAGAAGATCAAACCTCTCCATTCTGAAAGAAATCAGCCCTGAGTGCTCACTGGAAGGACAGATCCTGAAGCTGAGGCTCCAATACTTTGGCCACCTCATGAGAAGAAAAGACCCTGATGTTGGGAAAGATGGAGGGCACAAGGAGAAGGGGACGACAGAGGATGAGATGGTTGGACAGTGTTCTCGAAGCTACCAGCATGAGTCTGACCAAACTGCGGGAGGCAGTGGAAGACAGGAGTGCTTGGTGTGCTCTGGTCCATGGGGTCACGAAGAGTTGGACACGACCAAACGACTAAACAACAACAACATCATAGGACAAGAAACCGCAAAGCTAGAATAAATTGTGCAAAAATAGTACAGATGTGCATAAATTTACTTGTGTAAATGGTTCCATCATCAAAGCACGCTTGCTCAAATAATCTGCAAATGCTTTGGAAGATGCAGAGTGAAACAAGACAACCAGCACAAGAAACAAATGAATGTTGGTTTTAGATGGCCCATGGCAGGATGAAGTATTGGCCATGCAAGACATTTGAAATACAGTATGTGTATTGAAGATCTTGGCTGGCTACTTGTACTGACCAGGGGTGGCCAGGGAAAAGCTACCTGTGTTGTTGTTTTTTCTTGGTGTGTTTCACACACACTCCAATGTGTGGGATCCTGGGTTTCCTGGGAAAGTGGTATTTCAACTATGCCCTGATTAACGTAGCAGAAGTGATCCTGTTGAACCCAAAAGTATGACTGTCACATGAGAATGTCACATTTCCCAGCATTATCCGTCAATGGGAAGGTATTGTATAAAGCTACTTGTATAAACTATAAAGCTACTTATGTGAAATGTTGCCAGGCCGTGAGTGCTTATGTTCTCTAAATTTGTGTCCCACCTTGATTCTATCATGAACCCCAATATGTGGTTCCCAGGTGGGTACTCATCCAAGTACTGACCAGACCCAGACCCCCTTTGCATCAGAAGGTGGTGGTTTCATATGCCTTCAGACCAAAGCCAGAGGGTCTTTGCAAAACTAGGAACTCTTCCAAAGTCTCGTATCCAGGTCTGAGCCTGCTTAGCTTTGCCTACATTGCTTTTGTTGTTTAGTCGTTTACTCATGTCCGACTCTTCGTGACCCCATGGACCAGAGCATGCCAGGCACTTCTGTCCTCCACTGCCTCCCTTTGGTCAGACTCATGTTTGTAGCTTCGAGAACACTGTCCAACCATCTCGTCCTCTGTCATCCCCTTCTCCTTGTGCCCTCAATCTTTCCCAATATCAGGGTCTTTTCCAGGGAGTCTTCTCTTCTCATGAGGTGGCCAAAGTATTGGAGCCTCAGCTTCAGGATCTGTCCTTCCAGTGAGCACTCAGGGCTGATTTCCTTCAGAATGTATAGGTTGCATTGCTAGGAAGGAGTGAATCAGTTGCCTCTCATGCTTATGCTGCAATCAGTTAACACATTCCGTTGGCTGGGTAGAAACACATGATTCTACTTTTGAAGGTTCCCGCAAAGCATGAAGAAGGAAGCTGCTGTGCAAAAAAAAAAAAAAACTTTTGAAACAAATGTCTGTTTTCCTAGAAAACAGGAGAAAAACATTGCATCTTCAAAAGTTCAAATTTCAAAAAGAAAACTGAACAGCACTAAATGCTGGCACAGTTATAATTGCCCCCTTTCATCTGTTTTTAAGGATATGTAAATCTTAGAAGGCTTTGGTTGCTATTTCAAACGCCACCAATATTCCAGTCCCAAAGAGGAATTTCAACAATAACAACCTGCATATATTAATTCAAATTTCAGTATGGTGGCAGTATGAGAAAACAACCTAGATTCTTTTAACAGAGGATCTCGGCGCTGGCGGCAAACTGCTATGTACAGCACATGTGTGGCGTCTGTACATGCACTGTACATAGTGGTTTGCTGCCGGCGCTGCTCAAGTGCCGTATGGACGGTGGTGGGATCCCTCTATCACCGCTACAGCCGCATGTACAGGATCCTCTGTTTGTGGCTGTAGCAACAGCAGAGGGATCCCTTCACCGTCCGTACGGCGCTGGAGCAGCACCGACAGCATACCGCTATGTACAGTACAGTGCTGCATGTGCGGCGTCACTACGTACGGCACATGCGCCGTACGTAGCGACGCTGCACATGCACCCTAAGTAGCAATGCCCCACCCCGGTGTCACAACACCTTTGTTCGCCCCTTTGCGGAAGCACTAGTCTTGCTATGGCGATGCATGTGGTCATCGGTGTGTGTCAGAGAACTAGGCTTGGGTCATGACCCAGCAATGACACGGTCCTGTTTTCTTTGGTGCTACCACTGCCGCTGATGCTGTCCCCAAGAGGAACAAATTGTCCCTCTTTTTAATATGTAATTTAGTTTTATACTACTTTCAATACACACCAGTTTGTAAATATAGAGGACACTGCGGGGTGCCTAGTTATGCTGTTTTATGACATGTTCCTGGACTTAATATATAAGAGTACAAGGTGTAATTCAATCAATTGAGACATTGACATCACAAACCCTGGGAGAAATTTGAGCTGTTTGTTCATGGAAACAGTGTACAAACAGTCACCGTCTATTTACTCACAGAGGATACAGTGAGTGTGGTGCTTGTGACACCAGATGGTTAGATCATTTTACGGTGCCCATAAGTGAAAACTGAGCATTTGTTCATAGAAAAGGATTGTGCACAGAAAAATACTACTGCGAGATGTTGCACTATTCCTGAATAACTCCCTTTCTGTCTCCTGTTCTCATAATGGAGAGAATCAAGTGAAGAGTTTTTCAACGGCTGCTGCATCTTAGCCAAGACACCATTTGGGAGCTTTTACTCCAATATCCTTATCTTTTGCCTGGATGTAATTACAACTCCATTAAAATAATTGGTCATATGTCCATTGATCTGAAAGGAGAATCATTTTTAACTAATCTTAAATTGTAATCCTGTACACATTACCTGGGGAGTAAGTCTCATTGAACACCACTGATCTTACTTTTCGGTGAACATGTATAGAATGGCACTGTTAGTCTACAGAAAACTCTTTGCAACAGCTTTTCCAACTGGTAACATTGAAATGGCATGGTTAATAATATTGTACTATATTGTTTGTTTATGTATGTTTTACTGCTTTATTTAGACTCACACATAGCTGTTCTAGTTAGGATGAATTCACACATACATGTTCCTCCTTAGCTGCCTGAATATAGCATAATGTCATCACTTGTATCTGTGAATGTGTTATTCACAGATAAATCAATACTACTACTACTACTACTACTACTACTAATAATAACAACAACATAATAATAACAATAATTTATACACCGCCCATCCGGCTGGGTTTCCCCAGCCACTCTGGTGGCTCCCAACAGATTAAAAACAGAATAAAACATCAGACATTAAAAAATTCCCTAAACAGGGCTGCCTTCAGGTGTCTTCTAAAAGTCATATAGTTGTTTATTTCTTTGACATCTGCTGGGAGGGCGTTCCACAGGGCAGGCGCCACTACCGAGAAGGCCCTCTGCCTGGTTCCCTGTAACCTCACTTCTCTCAGTGAGGGAACTACCAGAAAGCCCTCGGTGCTGGACTTCAGGGTCTGGGCTGAGCGATGGGGGGTTTAGACGCTTCTTCTGTGCATACCCGATGCTTTTCAACATCTTTATGCGCCCCCTCGCCCAGCTTGTTCGGAGTTTTGGGCTGGGTTGCCATCAGTATGCCGATGACACCCAACTCTATCTGTTGATGGATGGCCATCCTGACTCGGCCCCAGACACACTGACCAGATGTTTGGAAGCTGTGGCTGGATGGTTACGTGGGAGCCGGTTGAAGCTAAATCCTTCGAAGACAGAGGTCCTGTGGCTAGGACGGGGCGATATGGGATTGGGGGGGCAACTCCCATCTCTTGCGGGGGCGCAATTAGTGCCAGCACCGTCTGTTAAGAGTTTGGGTGTAATCTTCGACACCTCCCTTTCCATGGAGGCGCAGATTGCAGCTATAACAAAGGCGGCATTTTTCCATCTCCGCCAAGCTAAGCAGTTGGCTCCTTACCTCTCTCGCCCTGACATAGCCACTGTGATCCACGTGACGGTCACCTCCAGATTGGATTATTGTAACTCGCTCTACGTGGGGCTGCCCTTGAGACTGACCCAGAAACTCCAGCGGGTGCAGAATGCTGCAGCGAGACTCCTTACGAGGTCTTCGCTGCGAGATCACATTCACCTGGTGCTACACCAGCTGCACTGGCTCCCGGTGGAGTACAGGATCAGGTTTAAGGTGCTGGTTTTAACCTTTAAAGCCCTATACGGCCTAGGACCCTCGTACCTACGGGACCTCCTCTCCTGGTATGCCCCACAGAGAAACTTACGGTCTTCAAATAAAAACATCTTGAAGGTCCCAGGCCACAGAGAAGTTAGGCTGGCCTCAACTAGATAGAGCCAGGGCTTTTTCGGCTGTGGCTCCGATCTGGTGGAACACTCTGTCACAAGAGACCAGGGCCCTGCGGGACTTGACATCTTTCCGCAGGGCCTGCAAGACAGAGCTGTTCCACCAGGCCTTTGGCCAGGGCACAGCCTGACTCCCTCCCTCAGCAATCTTCGCGGAGCTCTGGCCCAATGGTTGCCAGTGGCTTGAATTAATTAATTTTATAATGAATGATTTTAGAGTGTTGTTTATGCTGTACTTTTGTACTGTTTTATTGTTGTTAGCCGCCCTGAGCCCGGCTTCGGCTGGGGAGGGTGGGATATAAATAAAATTTATTATTATTATTATTATTATTATTATTATTATTATTATTATTATTTCATTTCATTTATTTATTTACGGCTATTAGCCCATAAAATATGTACAAACATAAAAAGCACAAAGGCTTAAAAACCGAAATATCTGACAACAGAAGGTGAACACTGCGATGCAAGGGTGGGTCATTGGGCAGAGCCAAATAACAGGATGTGGCCCGGAGAGCTCCAAGGGACGGTTCACAGAAAAAGGAAAACTGAAGACGAGATCCGACATGCACTCTCATCATAACTGTCCGATTAGATTTTGATGTTGTTGTTGTTTTTTGGTGGTTTTTGCGTGTGAGATAACCGCATTCAGGAATCTCGCCACCTGCAGAGTAACAGAAGGATCTGTATCCTGCAAAAGCAGTGCGGCGTGTGACTCAACAGGCCTGCCAACCAAGCGCAGTAAAGCAGGGCCCAGGAATTTAGTCCTGGCTATGCTATGTAGGGGGCAGTTGAACATTATATGTGGAAGAGATTCAACAGTTTTCCCATCACACACGCATAGCGGAGACACCATACCCTTGGAAAATATGTGGCTCAGCAGGTTATTATTTTTATTACCGACTATGCTTTGACACCACCAGATGTCAACATAAATCCAGCACTTTTCCAACAAATCATTTTCTACATTTGAGTGAGAGTTATCATGTTATGAGACATGGGTGAACTAGCTCACCAAAAAGAAAAGAAAAATGGGGTATGTATGTATGTATGTACTTAAAAGGGGGGGAAAGGTAAAAAAAACCCTGGACGGTTAAGTCCACTCAAAGGCGATGAGCAGTGCTCATTTTGCTTTCAAGCCGAGGGAGCCGGCATTTGTCCACAGACAGCTTTCCGGGTCATGTGGCCAGCATGACTAAACCGCTTCTGGTGCAATGGAACACCGTGATGGAAACCAGAGCACATAGAAACGGTGTTTACCTTCCCGCCGCAGCAGTACCTATTTATCTACTTGCAACTGTGTGCTTTTGAACTGCTATGTTGGCAGGAGCTGGGACAGAGCAACAGAAGCTCACCTCATCATGGGGATTCGAACCACTGACCTTCTGATTGGCAAGCCCAAAAGGCTCAGTGGTTTAGATCAGAGTGCCACCCGCGTATGTATGTATGTATGTATGTATGTATGTATGTATGTATAGATAGGTAGGTAGGTAGATGATAGAGAAGCACAGTGTATGGCAAAGCTGATTTCCTACTAAGAGAAGCAGAATATGGAGAGTTTGTCCAACCATGTAGTGAACACACTGGGCGAGTAGAAGCCAGGTTTATATGACAGCAGGTCTCTCGCCAAGTATCCTTTGGAATTAACTTGCACGAGATACAGTATTTTCTCATTCTTCCTGTATTATTGTAGATTTTTCCCCATCTCCAACGTGATTTTCCAGAAGTGAACATTTCACAGATGTTAATTAACAGAATCCAGAACTGTTTACCTGAAGCAAAACACTTTGCCACATCAGAGCTAGCTGTAAAAATTCCCTTGCTGTTCCCAGTGTTTCCTCACTACATCTTTAAAAGGACTGACAGTTAGAATTTTCCTACTCATTAAGATTTTTTTTTTGTCTTTTTCCATTTGCATATTCCAAATTTAGAGGCTGTGAATTGATGCTAAGTAGTGTTGCTTCTACAATGTGGTGTTCAAATCCCGAGGTTGACAAATCCATCAGCAAAAGTCTGGCTTTTCTGCATATGTTGCATGTTTCCCAGCTGACGTAATTAACTTTCACAGTCCAGCTTTTAAGTGATGTACATAGCCCTGAGACATTCAAGATGTTGCGATTTAATTTTTCATGTCTTCATTAATCTGAAAGTATCTCCTTTTAATAGGTTAAAACAAATCCAGCCTCGTATTTTCAGATGTGCACATGGGGCTGAGTTTCTTTCATATTTTTTAAAAATAATATTTATTAAAAGTTTAAGAATTAAAGAAAAAAAGTAAAAAAAAGAGAAAAAATAAACAGTACAAATCAACACATTACAATACATATATATAAAAAAGCAAAAAACACGATACACCAAAACAAAAACAAAAGCAAAAACAGTTAAAAACATATCCAATATTTCCATATCTTTATCTTTCATTAGCTTGTTTCATCGACCTCCTCACACCTCCCTTTTTGTGTTCTAGTTGTTAATTATTTCAGCAAATCCTTTCCTTCTTTCACTGTTTTCTGTCATTTGATCATCTTAATTTATTTTAAACTTATCTTACCATTATAACCCTAAAACTTATTTATACCGTATTTTTCGTCCTATAGGGCGCACCGGCCCATAGGACGCACCTGGGTTTTTTTTGGGGGGGGGGGAAATGAATAAAAAAAAAATTATTCCTCCCCCGCCGCGGCTGCCGCCCCAAGCCTTGCGCACACCTGCCCGAAGAACGGGGCACCCTCCGGAGGGCTCCGCGTGCTTCGGGCTGCAGGCTGCCGCCCCAAGCCTTGTGCGCCCGACGGGACCTCCCGCCAGGTGCGTGAGGCTTGCAGACACTTGCCCGAAGCACAGGGAGCCCTCCAGAGGGCTCCCGTGCTTCGGGCGACAGGCTGCCGCCCCAAGCCTCACGCGCCCGACAGGAACTCCCGCCGGGCTTGCAAGGCTTGTGGATAGCTTCCAGAAGCCTGGAGAGCGAGAGGGGTCAGTGCGCACCGATGCCTCTCGCTCTCCAGGCTTCAGCGAAAGCCTGCATTTGCCCCATAGGACGCACACACATTTCCCCTTCATTTTTGGACAAAAAATATGGTACTTAACTCCTTATAACATTTCTACTAAAACCATATAATTTCATTCCAACATTTTTCTAACACTCATTAATTTTGCAACATTTTTCTAAATAATTTTTTATATATATACTTTTTCCCCAATCTTCTTCCACCGTCTCTTCTCCCTGGTCTTGGATTCTGTCAGTCCTTTCTATCAATACCATATAGTCCATTAACTTGGTGACCTTCTGTCCGAGGCTCTTAACTCTCTTCCATGTCCCTTCTGCAGATCTTCTTCATATATATCCATGCACATTACTTTGTCTTCTGCTGATCTTGTTCTTAATTTCCTTCCTTTGGCACTGAGGAGTAGATCTCGGGGGAGCTCCAACCTAGCAATGTCTTTATTCCTTCTCAACAGGTCAGCCCATTCTCCATAGTCAGAACTAAAGTCCAAAAGATATTTCAGAGCACCACTCTCCCCTGACCCAAATCCAGATCCCAAAGGCCAGAGCATCCCTGCATAGGAGGATCTATCCAAGTTTCCTTCTCCAATCCAAGCAGGGCTCCATCCCACCAAATCTGGCTTTCTCTAGATTCAGTCATAAAGGGCAACAGCTTATGTTCATGAAATTGCCTCTGGGAGGCCAGGGCTCTCTCCACTTGAATTACTTGAGGTTCAACAACAACTTTCTCCTTCGTCTTCTCCACAGCTTGCCATGTCAAAACAGATTCCTGGGTCAATTCCTGAGTAATTTCTGTATAGGTATTCCCTTTTTGTCCCAACTCAGTCATTTTTTGTCCCAAATTGTCAATTTTAATAATCCTCACATCCATCTTCTCATGAAGCTGTTCCAATAAAGCACTTGTCTTGCAAAATGCAATCACTAGGGCTTCTTCTGTCAACATTCTTGTCCAAGGTCAAACTCTAATTCTCACGCTCTTTAATCTCTGCAGCTGGAAAATTCCCCAGCTCCACTCCTGCAACAGTTCCAAAAGCTCCCTCTAGGGGAAACAATTTCTATTTGTATCCATCCTTTTAAACACAGATCCAGCAACAGAGCTAGTTTTGATTTTCAGTTACTTTTTTTCCTCCTTTTTAAGTGTAAAAGGAAACAATGGAAACAATGTATTACTCTTATTTAACTATCTGTCAACATCATTTTATTCACAGTCAATGAACTTTCCCAAAACGTCAATCTTACTGGGAGTCCGTTCCCAGGTTCGAAACAGTGGTGATTTATCTTTCTTCACTCTCTCTCCTGCAGGCTTAAACGATAGAATTTTCCCCCTCTTCTCCTGCTTCCAAGGGGGGTTTAGTTATTTTAACCGATGGAGATTTAATCCTTTACAAAAAACTTTCCAGGCTTTAGCTTGCAACGTCTTTGCTTCACTCTATTTACAAAAAAGGAAGGCAGACTTCCTGTTTGAAACCTTCCCGTTTCGATGCCAAATTAAGAAGTTTAGAAATCCAATTTTCCGTTCTACTCACGGGTAGTTGTTTAGAGTCCAATTGTCCACAGGCAAAAGTCAGCGCTCTCCGGCAACAGCAATGCGGCTTCACTCCGTGGAAGAAGCAGTCGATTCGAAGCACCGCGCCGCTCACCCCACGTCGCTCCAGATCCCCGAAACCGGGTTTCCCCACGAGTAGGGGAGGCGCAAAAGGTGCCAACCGAATCCCATGTCCACAGGCTTCTCCCGCCTGTGGTTTTTAGTGGGTCTCCGCCTCGCCGTGGCGGTCAGACCCTGATTTCCACGGAGCAGATTCCTCCCGATCAGAGGAAATCCGCCATTGCCAGAGACGCTAACCCGGAAGTCTCGGGGCTGAGTTTCTTTCAATGTCAAGACACAGCCCTTACAAAACAATGTCTTAAGGATATGACAACCTGGCCAAGTTTTGTGTGATTATTATTATTATTGTTTATTAAATTTCTATACCACCCTTCATCCGAGGATCACAGGGCAGTTTACAATAAAAAAAACCACAAATATACAGTCATACCTTGGATCTCAAATGCCTTGGCTCTCAAACAAATCGACTCCTGAACAACTGAAACCCGGAGTATTCTGGTTTTTGAACGATTTTCAGAAGCCAAACATCCGACACGGCTTCTGCAGCTTCCTATTGGCTGCAGGATGCTCCTTCAGCCATTTGGAAACCGTGCCTTGGACCAGTTCTGGGGGTCAAACGGACTCCCAGAACTCATTCTGTTCGAGAACCAAGGTACGACTGTACCTAACAAACCGAAACAATGATATTCTCACACACAGTTTAAAATGTGACACCAGAGTTCAGAGCAGAGAAACCCACAACCAGCAGAAGGGAAAGAAGCAGTGTTTTGGAAAATGGTGTGGCTGGATATTACTTACACTTGGCAGGGGAAAAATCAAGGTAAAAACATTTTGATTAACAAGTATGCTCTGTGACATTTTTGAATGACATATCTAACATCATTCTAATAGGGGGAAATAACGTTAAACACGTCAGTGTAGATCCAGCTACAGTCATCATCCCACAAGCAGTATATGAGCAGCAGAATAATAATAAATAATAATAATAATAATAATAATAATAATAATAATAATAATAATAATAATAATTTTTATTTATATCCCACCCTCTGTCTGGAGGTGAACGTTGCGTGGATCACAGTGGCTAGGTCAGGGCGAGAGAGGTAAGGAGCCAACTGCTTAGTTTGGCGGAGATGAAAAAATGCCGCCTTTGTTACAGCTGCAATCTGTGCCTCCATGGAAAGGGAGGTGTCAAAGATTACACCCAAACTCTTAACGGATGGTGCTGGCACTAATTGGTCCCCAGCAAGAGATGGGAGTTGCCCCCCCCATATCGTCCCATATCGTCCCGACCCAGCCAAAGGACCTCTGTCTTCGAAGGATTTAACTTCAACTGGCTCCCATGTAACCATCCAGCCACAGCTTCCAAACATCTGATCAGTGTGTCTGGGGCCAAGTCAGGATGGCCATCCATCAACAGATAGAGTTGGGTGTCATCAGCATACTGATGGCAGCCCAACCCAAAACTCCAGACAAGCTGGGTGAGGGGGCACATAAAGATGTTGGAAAGCATTGGGGAGAGTATCGCACCCTGAGGCACTCCACACTCCAGGGAGTGGCATGATGACAGTTCCCCCCCAAGCACCACCCTCTGTCCCTGACCAGAGGGAAACGAGCACAGCCATTGAAGGACTGTGCCCTGGATCCCCACGTTGGCAATACTCTCTCCACTTGCACTCTCCAGGAACTGGCATTCAGAGACATTTTTATTCAAGAGGTAATATACAGCCATCATGACTAGCAGCCACTGAAAGCTTTGTCCTTCATGAATTTGTCCCATTGAAAGCCAGCCCAGGTGGTAAAAAAGGTAAAAGGTAAAGGACCCATGACAGTTAAGTCCAATCACAGACGACTCTGGGGTTGTGGCGCTCATCTCACTTTACAGGCCGAGGGAGCTGGTGTTTGTCCACAGACAGTTTTTCCGGGTCATGCGGCAAGCATGACTAAGCCGCTTCTGGCGAACAGAACACCGAAACCAGAGCAGCGCACGGAAACGCCATTTACCTTCCTGCCGGAGCCTAGACCGTTACTATCTCTATATCTTATGGTAGTGTATTCCACACTTTGACTATGTGCTATGTGAAGTTTGAAGTTAGGCTGCCTAAGGCAATACATTTTCATGCTTGATAAGGCTTGGGCTGAAGTCTTTATACAGTGGTGCCCCGCAAGACGAATGCCTCGCAAGACGGAAAACTCGCTAGACGGAAGAGTTTTCCGTTTTGGAGGTGCTTCGCAAAACAAATTTCCTATGGGCTTGCTTCGCAAGACGACAATGTCTTGCGAGTTCCTGCTGGTTCCCCCCCTTTTTTTCTAAGCCGCTAAGCCGCTTATCAGCTGATCCGATCAGCAGATAAGCCGCTAAAAGCCGCTAATAGCGCTAATAGCACTAATCCGCTAATCCTTCAATGGGCTTGCTTCGCAAGATGAAAAAACCGCTAGACGAAGAGAATCACAGAACGGATTCTTTTCGTCTTGCAAGGCACCACTGTAACTTGGGTTTGGTTTGGGCAAAGTTTCTTGTCTTCATTTGTCTTGGAATAGTCTGGTCTTAGACAGAGCCACTTCCGGCCTGCCCAGGAGGTGGGGTTGCGGGCTTCACGCCCACCCCCCACGTGAGCGGGGGCTGGTTTCAGCCCCCGCGAGAGCAGGGGAATCCCGGCCGTGTCTGCCCCCCCCCCCAGCCAGCCAATCGGCTGGCTGGGGAGCGTGGCCTGCCCTATTTAGGGCCGGCGCAGAGGGGGCTTGCCCTCTTTTCGCCGGCTAGCCCCCACATTTTCGCCAGCTGATCCTGTTGTCGTCGGAACATTTCTTCTGCCAAGTGGAGCTTCAGAACAGCAAGCGCTAGCCTTGCAGGAGCGAAGCTGCAGCTACTATTCTTCAATTTGAGCTGAAATCACTGAAGGAAATTTATTTCCTTCTCCTTCCTTGTCTGTGCGATTCGCGTGGAGCCTGAGCTCTGCTTCAGTCACAATGCCTCTAAACCAATGCCTCTCATTCCTGAATTCAATAAAGTTGTGGCCTAATTCGCCCATTTAACCTTAAACTATGTTGTCTCGTGTCTTTATTTATCCTGGTGGGGGGCGGGAACTCGCCACGCAATCAGTACCTCTGTAGCGAATTCTAATCCAAGTGAAATTAGAAATTGATTTAAGGCCTCAGTGTGAAAAGCACTGAAGTGAAGCACGCATTCAGGTCCACTTTCTCAATTGCTTTCCTCAGCCACATCTACGTGGAGACTTTTCCCAAAGACCAATGCCGGCTAAACGATGATGAGGAAACTGTTAAACTGATCTGGCTAATCTGAAACACATTTACAAAATTGAGTTGAGAGTTAAGGAGATGTCTGATAATACTAGTCAAACAGAATCCACTAGGCTGTTGATCATGTTTGTAAGATGCTTTGAGTTGTTTGTGGATGGTAGCTTACATAATGTAGCTAATTTAAATATAATTGAAGAAGAAGGGCTTCATTGGCATATGAAGGGATCACAGAATTGTAGAATTGGAAAGGACCCTGGGGTCATCTAGTCCAACCCCCTGAAATGTAGGAATCTCAACTAAACCACCCATGACAGATGGCCATCCATGAACGCATGGATTCCCTCCTTTGAATTGAATGAGGAAATTCTTACAAGTGAGGAAACTCCTTAAAACAGCAGAGCTCCTGCATACCTTAGTATTTTTTTATAATGAGACAAATGGCCATGCTTCCTGCAGTAAGTTGCAAAGGACTGGGTACCCATGGATGAAAAGACCACATATTCTAGACAGTACTTTTACACCTCCAATACTGAATGTCTGAATAGGGCTAGACTAGATTGCCATGTTTCTTTCTTTGGTAGAATAGTAATCCTTAACTCTAAAGGAGATCTCTGACAATATTGATTAGAAAGGAATCCGAATAGGAACAGGACCAGAGTTTAATTTTAAACTCATTCTGAAACCCATGTCCTGTATACCTGAAGAAGCGTCTCCACCCCCATCGTTCAGCCCGGACACTGAGATCCAGCGCCGAGGGCCTTCTAGCGGTTCCCTCATTGCGAGAAGTGAGGTTACAGGGAACCAGACAGAGGGCCTTCTCGGTAGTGGCGCCCTCCCTGTGGAACGCCCTCCCTTCAGATGTGAAGGAAATAAGCAGCTATCTTCTCTTTAAAAGACATCTGAAGGCAGCCCTGTTTAGGGAAGTTTTTAATATTTAATGCTGTATTGTTTTTAACACTTGACTTATTTCCACATTACTTCCAAACAAATACTAATCAGCCTCATTACCTTTCCCCCCAAATTCTAAATAGGTGTCACTGGTCTTTTTATTTTCTTAATTTATTTTAATAACTTGCTGTAAGGCTAAATTCACCATCCCATTTGCCATAAGACAAAGCACCGCGTTCCCTGTAATTCCCTCCCCCTGACAAGTTTTTCTGGCACTCAGACGTAAAAATGAAGTGGGAAATAGATGGTGCCTGCAATTAATTTACTAATTAATGGGAATATTTTAATACAAGGATGAAAGCGCCGTAAGTGAATAATGGACAGAGAGAGTTTTCATGCTTACAAGCTCTCTGCTAGTTTCTGGCTGGCTTCATTAGGAACCTTGCAGAAGGAAGCAATATTATTTCAAGAAGAATAGAGGTTTTCATACTTTAAGCACATGTTGGGTGAATCTCTGTGCTTCTGATGCCAGTATTTTGCTTGAAAGGATAGGGAGCTAAGTAGAAAATCAGAACTATATCTGCAGCCTGGCAATTGTTATGTTTCCTTACACTGACAGAAAGCTGGCTAACAGGCTTTGCAAACAGATAGTAGAAGAGATAACACTAGAGAAGATGGATTTTTCTTCTGCAGAAATCCATCCCATCAAAAACCTGGCATCTGATCTGCACACATGGGATTCCCCATTCGTAGGAACACAGGAAGCAGACCATTGGTTCACTGAACTTAGGAATGCCCACACTTACTGAAAGCAGCCCTCCAGGCTTTTAGACTAAATCCTTTCCTGGGTCTCTCTGGAAAAACAAGGGTCTGAACTGTAAGCACTGACACTCATCAGTTTAAGAGTTTGCCAGACTGCATACTTGTGAAGAAGAATCCAGACTACAAAAGGTAAAAGAAGGCAATTCTAGTAGGGCTTTTTCCCTGCTTCCTCATGGAATATGTTCTTCTGGCCTTCTCTTTATGGTAATGTTCATGGCTCCCTACATATGCCACCAGTGGTAACAACAACAACAAGTTATTATTTATACCCCGCCCATCTGGCTGGGTTTCCCCAGCCACTCTGGGCGGCTTCCAACCAAATATTAAAATATAGTAATGCATTAAACATTAAAAGCTTCCCTAAACAGGGCTGCCTTCAGATGTCTTCTAAAAGTTTGGTAGTTGTTGTTCTCTCTGACATCTGGTTGGAGGGTGTTACACAGGGCGGGCGCCACTACTGAGAAGGCCTTCTGCCTGGTTCCCTGTAACCTGGCTTCTCACAGTGAGGGAACTGCCAGAAGGCCCTTGGCGCTGGACCTCAGTGTCCTGGTAGAACGATGGGGGTGGAGACACTCCTTCAGATATACTGGACCGAGGCCATTTAAGGCTTTAAAGGTCAGCACCAACACTTTGAATTATGCTCAGAAACGTACTGGGAGCCAATGTAGGTCTTTCAAGACCAGTGTTATGTGGTCTCTGCGGCCGCTCCCAGTCACCAGTCTAGTTACATATCTTCTCTTTGGCAATCACTCGTACCAAAGTAAGATTGTCTTCCACAAACACAGTTTTAACAGTGAGTCCGTAAGTGACTGTGAGGCCAATTCTGGATCCACACATCCTTCCGCAGTGGTTTCCGGGCGGGAGTTGATCATGGTGAGGGTTTGCAAGTGTGCCTTCCTCTTAGCACATTTCTCTCTTTCATCCTGAGTTCGAGAGTCTTCAAAACCCATGGTAAAGGCTGTTCTCCAATTGGAGTGCTCGCAGGCCAGTATTTTCCAGTTGTTGGTGTTTATACTACATTTTTTTTTTTTTTTAGATTTGCCTTGAGAGAGTTTTTCAACCTCCTTTGTTGACCACCAGCATTACACTTTCCATTTTTAAGTTTGGAATAGAGTAGCTGCTTTGGAAGATGATAATCAGGCATCCTCACAACATGACCATAAGTTACATACATATCAGCAGGTATGATCCACGGACAAAGGTTTCTTCCCATGCTATATGTACAAGGAGCTTTTGCTAAACAGTTCCCCCCTCTTCTTACCCTTGTCAACATGAACCTCATATTCTGTGAATACCTCAGCCTTCAGAACCTGGGACCTTTGTGCATAAAACGCATGTTCTACCACTGGGCAATGGCTTTTCAATTCAGACATACACTCATCTCTATAGGTACATGGGTCTGGCCCATTCATCAAAGAAAATAAAGCTTTCCTTGGAGTTTGGGAGCCCATTCATATTATATTATTTTTTAAAGAAAAATACCGACTGTAATGTTAACATATGAGAGTGCTGGAGGTGAAATAGTTAAACAGGTTACCCAATCAGGACCCAGGGGGTGGAGTCAGAGGGACTATAAAACCAGCTCTGGGAGGGGCAAAGGGAGGAGTTTGTTGGGTGGTTGGTTGGAGTGGGAGTGAATTGGGATAGAGTCTGTGGGTAGGTTGAGTTAGTGTAGCGATATAAGCCGAGTCTGGAACAGTTAGGGGCTAGGAAGACAAGTAAATATCTGAGAGGTGGTTTAGTGAGTGAGAGCAGGTAGCGGAAGTTATAGGTCTGGATAGGCACCCCATGAATGTAATTGACTGATACCGTTTATGAAACCACACGCTTGTTAAACTGCAATAAATAAACAGAAGTTTATGTTCCAATTTAACCCTGACTGGACTCAATATTGTACCAGGTAGGGCCTGGGTGGTGTCAGCGAGAAATAAAGTGGTGGCACAGAGATCAATAGACGGCGAAACGTCCGGGGACCCTGTGTGATTGCTATACCGACACCCAGCACAAGTTTATTCTTTTACTTTCTCTTCATTCCCCCCCCCCTCCATTATTTTTCTCTGTCCCCATCACAGATCAACAGTCTGACTGGAATAGCACTATATCTGTGTGAAGAGGAAGGTGGTTGCCGTGACCCAGAGTGTGTGGTGGTGGACTATAATTATGTTAGAATTCAGGCCATCCTCGCACGAACTGACTCCTACCTTATTGGGGTGGATACAGCCCTGCTATCATTACTGGAACTGTCCAAGGTCCTGTTTGCCCTCTGTGTAAGAGAGCTTTTGAGCTAACTTTGGCTACCTTGAGCAGACTTTCCCTGCCTTGGTCTAACTTGACCTGCCATAACTCAATTTCGTCTGAATAATATTTGCCAATCTGAACCAGTCCTTACCTGAATTAACTTGACTTCATGTTTTTACCTGAATTAACCTCTTGTGTTCCCTGTGAGTCTCATGGGCTCACAGAACAAGACAGCAGTGGCAACTACAGAATTTTGGAGATCCCAAAATATGCAGGATGCTGACAAAGACTTTGGTCAAAAATGCATCAAGCATCTTTTAATTCTTGATGATACTCTGTGAGTGAACTTATAGACATTGTGTTGGCGATTTAGATTTTAACTGAGAGGTGTTTTTTTAACCCTCCTAGCAATAAATTATGGATTATATTTTAGCATGGATATAGTTATTGTTTATTTATTTCTGACTCTATGTACACATCTGTTATGAAGTGAAACAAAGTCTAGTCTATGTACTAACAATAGGCTTTCATGAATTTTAAATCCCTTTACAGCTTGTGAAATTATGAGGTGCTGGCTGTGATTCGTGGTGCCTACATGTGTACGCATCTTTTAAACAAAATAAGCTTGGGGGCTGTAAACAAGGAAAGTAAAAAATTACAACCCTCCCATTGTAGTCTGTTTAAATTTTCATAAAGCACTCACAGCAGCATGAAAAATAAACCTGTTTGTATTGACCCCACCTTGCAAGTTGTGCTTCATTTAACACCACAGTAAAATGGTGTTAAATGTCTCTTACCGTCTCTGCAGAAACAGAACTCTGACCATCAGGTTGTATGGGGGGGGGGTTCAGTGGGGTTGAGACTTTGCCACACAGCTGAGCATGACTTACTTTATAATGCAGATGCTCTATATGACATTCAAGTCACAATGCAAACTGGAGATATTCTGTGGGGATATGTTCCTCAACAGATGCAAACAGATCTCCCAAGAGGCATAAATGGGTGGGTCAGGAACCACACAGAGTGCCTCATGATGCTTGAAAAAAAAATACATACGGTGGTACCTCGGGTTACACATGCTTCAGGTTACAGACTCCGCTAACCCAGAAATAGTACCTTGGGTTAAGAACTTTGCTTCAGGATGAGAACAGAAATTGTGCTCCGGCGGCACGGCAGCAGAGGAAGGCCCCATTAGCTAAAGTGGTGCTTCAGGTTAAGAACAGTTTCAAGTTAAGAATGGACCTCCGGAACGAATTAAGTACTTAACCCAAGGTACCACTGTATAATGTATTGCCTTACCAGAGAAAAACTATGTCTCACATTATAATAATAATAATAAATAATAATAAATTTTATTTATATCCCGCCCTCCCCAGCCGAATCTGGGGTCAGGGCGGCTAACAACAATAAAATAGTACAACATTAAAAAATCATTTAATTATAAAATTAATTCAAATCAAATTGATGGCAACCATTAGGCTAAAGTTCTGTGAAGATTGCCAAAGAAGGGAGTCAGGCTGTTCCCTGACCAAAGGGCTGGTGGAACAGCTCTGTCTTGCAGGCCCTGCAGAAAGATATCAAGTCCCGCAGGGCCCTAGTCTCTTGTGACAGAGCGTTCCACCAGATCGGAGCCACAGCCGAAAAAGCCCTGGCTCTAGTTGAGGCCAGCCTAACCTCTCTGTGGCCTGGGACCTTCAGGATGTTTTTGTTTGAAGACCGTAAGTTCCTCTGTGGGACATACCAGGAGAGGCGGTCCCATAGGCCCCGCCCCCTAGGTCTGGTGGAATTGGCCTGCAGGAGGGAGCAGCCTTCCCCAGCACTCACAAAGGCAGCAGCAACAGTCTCATAACATATGAGACATCACCATTCCAACATGCAGTTGCACAACTGTACAATTCAGTGCCTTCTCTTGTTGAAGACACCCCAGCTGTTGATAGTTACCCAGTTATGGTGAAGTGATTGTACTTCCTCTTCCTTTTGATGTGTTGGATATATAAGAACATAAGAAGAGCTTACTAGTACATCATCCTGTCCTTACAGGTGGGATGCAGGTGGCGCTGTGCTCTAAACCACTGAGCCTCTTGGGCTTGCCGATCGGAAGGTCAGCTGTTCGAATCCCCATGATGGAGTGAGCTCCCATTGCTCTGCCCCAGCTCCTGCCAACCTAGCAGTTCGAAAGCACCCCAGTTCAAGTAGATAAATAGGTACCACTGCAGCGGGAAGGTAAACAGTGTTTCAGTGCACTCTGGTTTCGATCACAGTGTTCCGTTGCACCAGTAGTGGTTTGTCAGGATTCAACCTCAATCTGTTAGCCGCTTTAGGAGAACTAGGGAAATTTTACTGCTCTTATATTATATTCTTTGTATTTTGAAGCACATGGTTTCAATGTGGGTTTTGTAATTGTATTTCTTCTGTTGCATATATGCCACTGGGGAGAGGGCTTTTAAAAAAATTATTCTATAAGGCAAGATCAAAACAAACAGACAGACAATGCCTTCCAAGAAAATGAGTTCCAACATATCAAGTTTTGGTTGTAGCAATATAGCACTTCAGTGCACATGTTTTGTCTACAACAACACGAGCTACATAAAAATATTCAATCCTCTGCCTGGAGAAGCGTACACACTGAAATTTGAAGGGTGCAAGGAGTGAATGTGAGAAAATGCAACTGCATTGGCTATTTTGGCTCACTTTGATTTGAGGATGAGTATTAGGGACGCGGGTGGCGCTGTGGTCTAAACCACTGTGCTGCTTGGGCTTGCCGCTTGGAAGGTATTAAAAACACAATAAAACATCAGACATCAAAAACTTCCCTAAACAGGGCTGCCTTCAGATGTCTTCCAAAAGTCAGGTAGTTGTTTATTTCCTTGACATCTGATGGGAGGGCATTCCACAGGGAGGGCGCCATTACTGAGAAGGCCCTCTGCCTGGTTCCCTGCAACCTCACTTCTCACAGTGAGGAAACTGCCAGAAGGCCCTCAGAGCTGGACCTCAGTGTCTGGGCTGAGCAATGGGGGTGGAGATGCTCCTTCAAAGAAGATTTGTCTGTCCTCAATCTTCCAACACTCTGCTTTCTTGGAAGTTCTAGGTATATGAGAGAGAGAGAGAGAGAGAGAGAGAGAGAGAGAGAGAGAGAGAGAGAGAGAAGTGCTCTCTCCACTTTCTCTATGCCTTGCTCAGTTTGCACACTTCTATCATGTCACCTGTTACTCACCTTTTGTCTTCAGTCCCAGATGGTACCACCTTTCCTCATATGTGAAGGGAGTCGAGGAGCATTCAAACACACATTCCTCCACCTGAGGTCTGATGTGGTGGTCTTCCAGAAGGCAATACTGCTAAATGCTTCCTGAATGTTTAGACAGCGACAAGCTAATGCCATAGCTTTGAAAAATGGGGTGGTTGTGCCTTTCCTTACACTAACTCGCTTGAAGCAACTTAGCACCATTCTTCCGTGGGTGGATCATGATTGCCTGATATGCCAGCGCTGATTCAGAGGCAGCCTTAAATAATGCAGGCGTGAATGTGAAAGAATTAACATCTGGCCCTTCATATCACAACTAATCTGCTGTGCTTTCTTCATTAGCATCAACAGCTGCAGAAGGCAAATGAGGTTGCAAGTCTACACAGGGACAAGGGACGGGGACACGACAAGGCGACGGAGAAAGGCAAATGGCTAAGCGTAAATTAGCATTTACCCTTACAGAATGCCCTTTTCTAAATGTTGTCTGTTAGCGAAATAACAGAGGAAGTGCAGAAAAGGAAGCTGGCTGTGTAATGGAAACAAAGGATGCATGGAATTAGAAAGTGGTAACATGATTTATTGCAGCGAAATTGAGGCAAAACTAAAGCACAGAAGCGTAAATATCTGCTCAGGTCCGTGGGAAGGTGATCAATGAGCATTCTGTACGTTGAAGCTGCGCTATTAAGGAGAAATGAACTTCACCTTTTTAAAATCAGAGTAAGCAGCTTTTTAGGAAAGCACAGCACAAGTGAGCAAATAAGGGGAAAGGAAGGAAGTCCAAGAGCCTTTATGCATAAGCCCCTCGCGGATTTCTGATACATTCAAAACTGCTGATAATTACGGGGGAGAAGAGTTCATTTTACAATTATGGAAAAAATATGTAAGCCCTATCATGGAGCAGGAGGATGCTGTCATTTCTGGTGACAGATTGGAGTGCAATTCAAGAGTGGCTAACTTTCTTATGCTAAATATTAATTCCATCTTTTACAGATTCTCTGTGACATCTCTAGGGACCAGAAATAAAATATAGGGAAGGTATGTCAATTTCACTGGGAATAGAATATTATGAGGCAAGGAAAGCATTCCTAACCTCAAGGCGGCCAATGCAAGGCGGGAAGACATTTGCAGCGAAGAATCAACAGGAGGCTTAGCCTTTCCCCTCCATGCCATGTCTAACCTGTGTGTTTTCCTGCTAGGCTCTGAGAAAAGAACTAAGCAGTGTTCGGGTATGTGGGGAGGGGTGATCTCAATGGGTGGTTTAGCAGGAGAGAATCAGCTGGCAGGGGAAGGGTTAAGTAGTATTCTCTCTCCCACCACTTCTTTGTCAAGTATGATCTTCAACCCCACCTCTGAGTTGACCAGACAGATGCAACGTGCAGAACATGGTCTGCTGAGACCATGCGCATTTCCACCAGAAGTCCAATACAGAAAAGCAGAGACCATAGCCATCATAGCAACAGCCCATCGCACCCCTCATGCGCAATGGTATATCTAATCGCGGCTTCTCAGCCATCTGCTGTGAATCGGAAATGATAATAAAATAATTGCAGAAACTGAGCATGTGGCTGCCCTCGACATTTCATCTTAGCGTCTCACTCTGCTTACTCGTTATATAGCAAGTCTGAAAATATTCTACTCGCCGGCTTGTTTTTGCTTCTCGGTAGTACAGCAAGAATTACAGCTATCATTCCGTTTTGAAAGTAACTCAGTAATATTCCAGCACCTGCTAAAAATATGAAGAAAACACAGCTCTCTGTTGAAAGTTGTCCATTCAGTGTCAACTATTCCCCATGATACATTGTCTTCTGCTTCTGGGGACAGAATACTGGCGATCCGGCAAAAGGGAGAGAGAGGAGGGACTTCCGGCCATACTGCCATTAAATTTCCCATGGCCATGCCCCCTACTGCCGCTGATTGACCTGTGGGGCCACACTGGGTGTGGCCCCATCCAATGCTGGCGACACGGCCAGGACGACATGGAAGGGGGCGTCAACTCCCTGGTCCCATGCTGGTTCACTTCAGGGTCCCAGATGCCTGGCCACAACACCACCCACTGGAAAAGGTGTACAGACTTAATTCCTACCTTTCCCCTAAATGCAGACATAAGAAGGATAATTTGTAGACAGTACAAATTTCCCAACGGTGAGGAACCTTTGGAAGGATCTCCCTATCACCTTCACTGTCCTAATATAAGCACCTATATATGTGTATATGTGTCACCATCCAAGTTCTGCCCAGGGACCGTATAACCGTATAAACAGCAGGTTCACACATACACAACTGAAGGAAGGAATCATCCCAGATCTTGCCCCACAGAAACAACACTCAATACCAATGCACTTTTAACATGGTAATTTTCAATGGAGCCAATCTGCATATTCAGCTGCCATAATATATTCAGCTGTCATTGTATATCCCCATTAGGGACACGGGTGGCACTGTGGTCTAAACCACTGAGCCTCTTGGGCTTGCCGATCAGAAGGTCAGCGGTTTGAATCCCTGCAATGGGGTGAGCTCCCATTGCTCAGTCCCAGCTCCTGCCAACCTAGCAGTTCGAAAGCATGCCCAAAAGTGCAAGTAGATAAATAGGTACCGCTCCGATGGGAAGGTAAACAGCGTTTCTGTGCACTGTTCTGGTTCCGTTGCACCAGAAGTGGCTTAGTCATGCTGGCCACATGACCCAGAAAAACTGTCTGTGGACAAATGCTGGCTCCCTCAGCCTGTAAAGCGAAATGAATGCCACAACCTCATAGTCGCCTTTGACTGGACTTAACTGTCCAGGGTTCTTTATCTTTACCTTTACCTTACTCCATACAGCCAAAGATCTGAAAAAGGACCCTTACAGTGTATATAGATGTACATATGCATACCGTCCAACATTGAAAATAGGGACGTCAATAATAATAATAATAATAATAATAATAATAATAATAATAATAATAATATCCTACCCATGTAACTAGGTTGCCCCAGCTGACTCTGGATAACTCCCAACATACAAAGAAACATAAAACATTAAACATTTTAAAACTTCACAATACAACAGGGCTGCCTTCAGATGTCTTCTAAAGACTGTATAGCTACTTATCTCCTTTGCTAACTCCATGCCCTCCAACATTTCTCCGATGAAAATAGGGACAGCCTAAGGAAAAGTGGGACATTCCGGGATCAAATAAAAAACCAAGGACAGCTTCTGTAAATCCGGGGCTGTCTCTGGAAAACAGGGGCACTTAGAGAGTCCTGCAGGAGCTGTTACAACAAAGATTCTTGACCAGATAGAGCACCTATGTGGGGAGGTGTCTTCACATAAGGGCTTCTTCTCAGAACTTGAGTGCTCTGTCCAAAAACCAGGGGGCAGTGCTAGCAGGGCACCTCTTATCAGGTGTATGCCGGTGTGGTGAGAGCCAGTGTGGTGTAGTGGTTAAGAGTGGTGGCCTCGTAATCTGGTGAACCGGGTTCGCTTCCCTGCTCCTCCACATGCAGCTGCTGGGTGACCTTGGGCCAGTCACACTTCTCTGAAGTCTCTCAGCCTCACTCACCTCACAGTTTGTTGTGGGGGAGGAAGGGAAAGGAGAATGTTAGCCGCTTTGAGACTCCTTTGGGTAGTAGGGTAGATAAAGCGGGATATCAAATCCAAACTCTTCTTCCCCTTCTTCTTCTTCTTCTTCTTCTTCTTCTTCTTCTTCTTCTTCTTCTTCTTCTTCTTCTTCTTCTTCGTCTTCTTCTTCTGGCCCCAGGGTGTCATCCTCCTCCTTTTTCCATGTATTTGATGTACCCGTGGAGAAGGTCTTAAGAGGCCTCCTCCTTCTGCCCCTTCTTGCATCACAAAGACTTTTGCCTTTGACCATGTTCTCCCCTCTTCTGGGATGCGTCTCGAAAGACACAAGTTGGCAAAAGAGCTGATCCACAGGAAAGACAACTCCCACTGGGGAGCCGCTGTGTATTACCACACCACAGCTGATACTGACAATATTCTGAGCCCTCCGGTCAGGCATTCACAGCTCACTAAAGCATGGCTGTTTTCCTTCTTTGTGTTTGCAGGAGGCGGGCAGCATTCCTGAGTAGGCCAAGCTGACACAGGAGGGCATACTCAGAGCCAATTTACAAGCAGTGGGAGACGAGAAAACATGCTGCCTCTGATTCAAAGCAATCTCGCTGATGTCTACCCTGACGAGCCTCCACTCTTTCTGAATCACTGCAATCCCTCTTGGACTCTGCCTCTTCGCAGCAATAGCTGTAGGAGGGAGGAAAAACACTACCGAGGTGGATGCCATTTTTACCCAGCCAATTTTTTTGCTGAGGCGTGATAAAAAGCAGGAGGAGAGCCAAAGGGAAAACGTGAGAGACTCACTCAAATGAGGTGTTTGCTTCTCACTCACCATAAGCCAGGGCTCAGTCCTTCCCAAGCTGTTCTCATTAAACTTCGCCTTCTTCAGTCTCTTTCGGTACCAGATGCCCACCTGCCATATGGGTGACATTAGCTTTTAAAGCGAAGGAGGGGGAGGGGATCCACAACAACACCAAACTCTTCTCCATTTAACAATTAAGAGGGTCGGGCGGGCTTCTCCCACCAATATATTAGGCTTCAGATTTCGAGGCCTGGGGAGAAGCAGTCTTACTTGGCAGGTTAATTGTCACACGTTGCTAGCATAGCTGTTGTTGGCATCTGTCTGTCTTGAGACAATGGAGTGCACCTCCGGGGGTGAAGTCAAACCACAGTGTTAGCAGCACTGAAATGACATCCCTGGGGTGCAAGCTGTCAGGAGTGCTTGCAGGAGCCAGGCCCTGTGACCAGTAGGGCTTTGCGGGACTGGGGCTTTCCTAAGTTTCCTAAGGCAAGGCACGGCCGCACAGGTGAGGCCCATTGGGAACTCACAGTGCCTGGTGGCAAGAGCCGGGAAGGGATATAAGGTCAGCATTTCCCTTTGGCTGTTTGCCACAGCAACACGCTTCCTGCCTTGCTGTGTTTGGGTTCTTGACTCCTTGCTTCCCGATCCTCGGACCCTTGGCTTCTTGACTCCTTGCTTCCCGATCCTCGGACCCTTGGCTTCTTGACTCCTGGTTTCCTGTTCCTCGGACCCTTGGCTTCTTGACTCCTGGTTTCCTGTTCCTCGGACCCTTGGCTTCTTGACTCCTGGTTTCCTGTTCCTCAGACTCTTGGCTTCTTGACTCCTTGCTTCCTGATCCTTGGACCCTTGGCTTCTTGACTCCTGGTTTCCTGTTCCTCTGACCCTTGACTTCTTGACTCCTTGCTTCTGGATCCTCAGACCCTTGGCTTCTTGACTCCTTGCTTCTGGATCCTCGGACCCTTGGCTTCTTGGCTCCTGGTTTCCTGACCCTCAGATCCTTGGCTTCTGGACTCCCGTTCCTGCTCCCTCTCTGCCGTCTTGCCCCCAATCCTGACGTCCTCAGCCAGGACTTTGACCGCCCATAAACCAGACCATGACACAAGCATGGACAGTGTGTATGGAGGCCCCCAGCTGCCCAGACGACAAGAAACCCCTCTCAGCCACGCCGATGTGGTCCAAAGGAAAGCAGAGTAATACAGCAGCAGCTTGGCTGCAGGATTTGCCAGAAGGAGGAGTACAAGGAACCATTCAACCATCTTACGGACTCCACTCCAGATTTGTGTAGTATTTTCTTCTCCCCAAGAGATCCCACAAGGCAACAGAGGTTTAGGGACAGAGTTTCCCCCCTCCTATATGGGCTACCTTCCCAGGTTGATGAGCCCTATCTGCCCCTCACTAGCATAGCTACTTAACTAGCATTTCTAGAGAGATATCCTTCTTGCAGTAATATCTGTCGAGGAACCCATGGTCTCTGCCTTCCGATACAGATCCCGGGAAACCTGTCAACTCATCGGAATCTATTTTGCTAAGCTGTGCCAACAGGAAGTCGTGAAACTGAACCTAATCACTTCTGGATGATGTATGCTAAGCACATTTCCTCTGTGCGCCTCTGAAGAGCCTGCATCAGTCAATAGATCAATCAGTCATCCACGTACACAGCAGTGTTTATAAAGCAGTTTCAGAAGCTCAATAATACATAAAGGCATGGAAGGAATATGGCTTTGAAACCATGTCCGCAGTTAAAATTGCCAAAATTATCTGAAGTGTACTCAAGAGGAAATGGGAACCTGGCTTAGGTCCGCTGCCAATAGATATGTCAGACTGTTGTGCTATTCCCCACCCTCAAGAATCCTCCTTGAATAGCTTAATTAGCCTTCTGCCAATGGATCCGGGGATCCTGCAGCATCTGTGGGCAGTTGCCTGGGGCTCAGCACCTTGGAAGGAGTCACTGCTGCTGACATTTCCTCTTGAGCCATATCTCCTGGCTCAATTGTACTGAGTAGCAGTCATTTTTACGTTCCAGCATGACGGACTGAACTCCTGTTGCTCTGTCCCAGCTCCTGCCCAACCTAGCAGTTTGAAAGCACACCAGTGCAAGTAGCTAAATAGGTACCACTGCAGCGGGAAGGTAAACAGCATTTCCAAGCACTCTGGTTTCCGTCATGGTGTCCCGTTGCGCCAGAAGCAGTTTAATCATGCTGGCCACATGACCTGGAAAGCTGTCTGCAGACAAACACCGGCTCCCTCGGCCTGAAAGCGAGATGAGCGCCACAACCCAATAGTTGCCTTTGACTGTACATAGCTGTCCAGGGGTCCTTTACTTTTACCTTTACCATGTCCGTGACAAGAAATCTTTCATAGTAACTCATTTGCCTTACTGGTATTAGTGTGGATTCTTGCTCCTCGCAAGCAGGATTTAATACGGTGATGCCCTCCTGCCTTATTCTTCTACAACACCTCTGCCCCTCCAGTTTTTCACTTTCCATTTCTCTGCAGATCACAATGTAGATTAATACATCCTTTGTTTTTTCTTCTTTTTTTCAAAAAAAAATTATTGGTTTTAACAGATATAACATATAAGACATACAAAAGAAATAAACATTACAATACTAAAAGAAAAAAAAGAGGGGGGAAACAAAAAATAACACATATTCCTTCCGCAATTCATTTTGAATTCCATTATTGACTGACTTCCTCAAATCCCCCCTAACTGAATTTCATTGTATCACCTTGTAACAGTTCTCCAATATCATCTTTCTACTACAATTTACTATCTTCATCTCTTTTCTTATTGACTTAAATCCATATTACTATTCAACATTCTTATTTTAATCCTAGGCCTATTTCGTACTTTCAAGTACCTTCTAATTATCTTATATTACAATATTTAGCTAGATAATCTTTAAATTTCTTCCAATCTTCTTGATGCTCCTCTTCCTTCTGACCGCGGATTCTTCCAGTCAGGTCAGCCAGCTCCAAAAACTCCAACATCTTCACCTGCCATTCTTCTACCCTTGGTATTTCTTGAGATTTCCCATTTTTAGCTAATAGCAGTCTTGCCGCTGTAGTGGCATACACAAATAGTCTCACATCTTTTGGGGGCAATTCCAGTCCTATTATTCCAAGTAAAAAGGCTTCTGGTTTCTTAACAAATGTATTTTTCAACATTGATTAATACATCCTTTCTTAAGGTAAAAGTAAAGGGACCCCTGACCATTAGGTCCAGTCGTGACTGACTCTGGGTTTGCTGCGCTCATCTTGCTTTACTGGCCAAGGGAGCCGGCATATAGCTTCCGGGTCATGTGGCCAGCATGACTAAGCTGCTTCTGGTGAACCAGAGCAGCGTACGGAAATGCCGTTTACCTTCCCGCCAGAGCGGTACCTATTTCTCTACTCGCACTTTGATGTGCTTTCAAACTACTAGGTGGGCAGAAGCTGGGATCAAGCAGCGGGAGCTCACCCTGTCATGGGGATTCGAACTGCTGGCCTTCTGATCGGCAAGTGCTAGGCTCTGTGGTTTAACCCACAGCGCCACCCATGTCCCCACATCCTTTCTTAATGGTGTGTAATTGCAAGTAGGATCTTGAAGTCTCTGGTTCAAATTTCAGCTCGGCTATGAATTTGCGAGGTACATAAGAAAATCCCTGCTGGATCAGACCAAAGGTTTCCTGTTCTCACAGTAGCCTATAGGCAGCCTAAGGCCAGCCACCATCTTTTAGCTTCATCTACAATAATATGGGGGACACAGGTGGCGCAGTGGGTTAAACCACTGAGCCTAGGACTTGCCGATCAGAAGGTCGGCGGTTCGAATCCCTGTGACAGGGTGAGCTCCCATTGCTCTGCCCCAGCTCCTGCCAACCTAGCAGTTTGAAAGCACATCAAAGTGCAAGTAGATAAATAGGAACCGCTCTGGCAGGAAGGTAAACAGTGTTTCCGTGTGCTGCTCTGGTTCGCCAGAAGCGGCTTAGTCATGCTGGCCACATGACCCGGAAGCTGTCTGCGGACAAACGCCGGCTCCCTCGGCCCATAGAGCGAGATGAGCGCCGCAACCCCAGAGTCGGCCACGACTGGACCTAATGGTCAGGGGTCCTTTTACAATAATATGGAGACACAGATGATCATAGCACTGACCTATCTTGTGAGCACATTGTAAATGTTACAGAGGAGAATCAGTGAAACACTCAAGTGCTAAGCCGTGTCATGCAGTGCCTTCATGTTTAAAATGAAATGAGTTGGCATCACTTTCATGAAGGTCTGCTATGGTTTAAGAGAAAGAAAGAGCAGGGTATTAGACTAAACTCCTCACCGATGACCAACGTTCAGCTTGAGTGCTTGCTTTATGGAGACATCAATATTAGCTCTAAAAAGAAATGGCTTCCAGTAACTAACTTGGGAGCTGAGTTATGATCTGGCACAGTCTTGTTCACTCTAATAAGGGCCTCAAACATTTAATCCTAGTTAAAGTCCAATGCTTGGCACCGTGCACAATGAAAGGATTATTATTATTGCCAGTAGTTAATTTCTAACAACAAGGATACTAGGGCTCAAATTTGTCTGCAAGACATGTTCTCTGCCAGAGGAAGCTTTGCCCACCAATCCCAGATGTGTAGATAAATGCTCTGTGTTATCTCTTAAGAACTACAGTTCATTGCCTTGTTTCTACTGGGGGTGGGGGGGAATTGTCCCATTAAGAGTTTCTGAAGTGTGACTTTCACAGAAAGCTTTCCAAGAGTCTCAGTGAGCAGGCAGAAGGAAAAAAGAGGAGAAAATAGAGGGTGGGAACTGGAGAAAAGGATACAATAAATAAACAAATAATTTTGTGTGTGTAGCGATGACACCAAATTTCCTTCACTCTGAACACAAACTTTGGCAACTCATAACGCTTCTCCTAAAAACAAAGGCGAGCATTGAGAGTTCTGAATTATTGTGGCTCCGATTTTAATTCCTGTCTCCCTCCCTCTTTTGCCAGTCGCACTGCAGGGAAGGCCAGAAGAGGCCAGCAATGCAGAGTGGGACACCAGTACACACAGAAAGTCTGTAGGAAAGTCGGTTTGGAGCGCACCCTTAGTGAGCGTCACATGAGTATTAGAAATCCGCTCCGCTTCACAGCGGGGAGGAGTTGCAGTGGACCCCGTGGCTGCCCACTCCCCTCCAGGGGCAGGAGACTCAGTCCCATGTCACCTGGTGGTTCCTGGCCATGTCATCCAGCCAGCCAATCTGCTGGCTGGGAAGGAGTGGCCTGGCACCATTTAAACTGAGGCACGAGCAGGAGAGCTTCCTTTCGGCTCACTTCCTCAATCTCCCGCCTGCCCTCCCTAATTTGCAGGTTTCGATACTGGCCTTGCTATGGACCTTGGTTGGTCGCCATTGAGGGGCCTCGTAGGAATTTTTCCACTTGGCAACTTGGCAAGGGCCATTTGGTTTTCGCCTGTCTCGTAGCAATCGTCACAGCTTTGTAAGGTATGGTGGTTAGGCATTGGTTGATCATGTGATGGGGAGGGGAGGTGTGGCCATCACCTGCCCCTCCAAGCTTAAGGGTATTCCGTGAAAGGAATCCTGGGGTGTGGATCTTGTCTGAAGACCGGGGCAGGGCTCGGGCCATGACACGACCCCATCGGTAACCCTGGGGGAGCTCGAGTTGGTTTGCATCGACGGGGCTCCCCCTACCAGTGGTGGACCCTTACTGGACTTCCTGTGTGATGGGCAGGAGTCAGATATAGTCGGGTCAATTCCAATGCCTAAGCCAATACTGCTCACATTCTGTAACCGATAAAGTTGTGGCCAAAATTTGCCCAGTAACATTAACCTTATTCATCAATGAGGGGGTGGTTTCGGGGTCTCGACACACAAACAGATGAGCACAATGCTGAAGTTAACTGCACCATCCTAATTTGTACTAGCTGGGGCTTTGGCCTTTGATGATCTTTTCTGGGCCACATGGGAACAGGGGGATGGTGTGGTCTTCCAAGCCCCTTTGGAGTCCTGGAGTGTGCCTTATTTGACCCCTGTGAGTGATTATCTCTGTTCTCAAACAGCCAAGTTGCTGAGCAATAATTGGGTGAATTCCTTTTCATGCATTTAAATAGATCTTGATGCAGATGCAATTTATGCATATGCTGGGAGCTTAATCATCCAAACTATCACACATACAGGAGAGATGCATCTAAGAATGTCACTGCCATGTAAACCAACGTGATCTATCATAAGAGAATTTCCAGTGTCTTGCACCTGCGGTTTCATTTCATGGTGATAAATAGGATTTCCATAATCCAATATTGCTACTGTACTTGGGATAGTAGCAGCCGCCAAGCTATGTTAGGCACATAAAATCTGCCAGGAGATGGAAAACAAAGACTTTTATAGGGTGTGTGATCATGCCGTTCTTGTGGAGCATGCACTTTATCATTTTTCTTTTTTTTAATCATGGTATTCAATCATAAATAACTTTATCAGGTAGGAAATCATACTGATGTCATTGGAAGTCATTTTCACATGAAAACCCTGAGTGTATGAGGCCAGGATCTCAAATGCCACCAATAAATTCATGAGACTTCAACATGGTCTGAAGGCAGGTGAGGCCAGTCCTTTGCTGAAGCGAAATAGGTCTGGTCAGTGCCTGGGCTGCTGAGGAACCATAAGTACACTGCCTTGGGTTGTTCCATGATGGAAGGAAAGATGGATGGAATTAGTGTCTGGGGGGGGGGGATACTGGCAAAATGTTCAGAACTCCCCCCTCCCCCCAAAAAAAAGCTCAACAATGTTTTGAGTGATTTCCCAAAAAATGCTCAAAACCTTTCCAAAAATAGCTCAATATAGCAACCCTAACCCTAGCAACAAACTGCTGACTAGCAGTTGAGTAGGATGAACTAAAATGAATATAACCCAAATAAAGTGCAAATAAAGTCTGTAAGAACTGAATACAGTGGTACCTTAGCACAGGAATGACTTGGCTCCCAAACAAATTAGCTCCTAAATGCCGCAAACCCAGAAGTGAGTGTTCCAGTTTGCGAACACTCTAAACTAAACAAACTAAAGTGGAAATGTCGCCTGGCTTGTTAGGGAGCAGAACAGAAGACCAGATGGGAGGGAAACGTAATAGAGGGCACTGCTGAAGGACTGGTATAATAAATAATAATAATAATAATAATAATAATAATAATAATAATAATAATAATAATATATTTATATTTATATCCCGCCCATCTGGCTGGGCTTCCCCAGCTACTCTGGGCGGCTTTTAACAAAATATTAAAATACAGTAATGCATCACATGTTAAAAGCTTCCCTAAACAGGGCTGCCTTCAGATGTCTTCTAAAAGTCTGGTAGTTGTTCTCTTTGACATCTGGTGGGAGGGCATTCCACAGGGCGGGTGCCACTACCGAGAAGGCACTCTGCCTGGTTCCCTGTAACTTGGCTTCTCGCAGTGAGGGAACCGCCAGAAGGCCCTTGACGCTGGACCTCAGTGTCTGGGTAGAACGGTGGGGGTGGAGATGCTCTTTCAGATATACTGGACCAAGGCCATTTAGGGCTTTAAAGGTCAGCACCAATACTTTGAATTGTGCCGGGAAACGTACTGGGAGCCAATGTAGGTCTTTCAGGAACAGTGTTATGTGGTCTCGGCAGCCGCTCCCAGTCACCAGTCTATCTGCCACATTCTGGATTAGTTGTAGTTTCCCGGTCACCCACATAGAGCGCATTGCAGTAGTCCAAGTGGGCGATAACCAGAGCATGCACCACTCTGGCGAGGCAGTCACTTCATGCAAGAACACTTCACACCGCAACTTTTTTGGAAGCCAAACTTCTGATGTGGCTTCTGATTGAGTGCAGGAAGCTCCTGCAGCCAATCGGAAGCCGCACCTTTGTTTTCAAACCATTTCGGGAGTTGAATAGACTCCCGGAATGGATTAAGTTAGAGAACCACGGTACCACTGTACATAATCACACTGTGGCTGATGGGAAGCTGGTCCCTCGCAGTTAGACTGGAACATGCTTCACCAAGCGCAATTGCCACCACAGAACTTTGTAAATGAAAACTGGCATGAAAGTGTAATGACACATACCTGCCAATCATCTGGAGGCAGCCTGGGTGCATTTGTGGGTGGGGAGTGGCAGCGGGCTGAGGTGGCCCTAATGGTGGTGGCATGGCGCGCAGGTGTGTGCCAGTTTGGGGATAAAAACAGTTGGAGGAGATGCTGACAGGAGAGTAAATCCACTGCCACTTCTGCAGGGACTCTTGGAGCTAGGCTGAGGATTCCCCCGGCCACAGTGCTGTTGAGTCTAATCAAAAGGATGGCCTCTCAATGTGCCCCTGAACATTTGCCATGAAAGGACTTCTTGTTTCCTGAAGTGTGTTTGTCCAAATATTGATACTGTACCGCATAACCAGTTAGACTTTCAAAAGGCCACAAAATTCAGACTACATTGAGACTTTTCAAAGAGAGAAAGACTAGAGCCTGCTATGTTGAAGCACATTACAAGAGCCCTTACCGTGCTTTGTGGATGAATCCAGAGAATTTGAAGAGGCTGCTAACTCCTGGTTGACAAGCATTCACGACTCAATATTAAGCCCAAGGGTGCTTTTCATGCGGAATAAAAGAAGACCGGAAAGGAAGGTGGAAATATTGTTTTCATGCTTTGCATGCTGTTTTTATTTTTTATTTTAAAAAGATCAACCAATAGTTGGCCAGGAAATATGCAAATGGTGGTGGATAGGGTCTCAGGATCAAATTGCATGTGATATAATTCATGTGCTTTGTCCGTGAGCTCACAATTTCCCTTTGATGGCCAATATGGGGAGGTCACGTGGGCTGGGACTGTAGCATGGGCAGTGGTGAGGGAGGGGACTTTCACCCCGTACACCATGATATGGTCTCAATCCCCCCCCACTGTGGCGTTAACATATGAGAGTGATGGAGGTGAAATAGTTAAACAGGTTACCCAATCAGAACCCAGGGGGTGGAGTCAGAGGGACTATAAAACCAACTCTGGGAGGGGCAAAGGGGGGACTTCGTTGGGAGTTGGGTGGTTGGTTGGAGTGGGAGTGAATTGGGATAGAGTCTGTGGGTAGGTTGAGTTAGTGTAGGGAAATTAGCTGAGTCAGGGACAGTTAGGAGCCAGGAAGACAAGTAAATATCTGAGAGGTGGTTTAGTGAGTGAGAGCAGGTAGCGGAAGTTATAGGTCTGGATAGGCACCCCATGATTGTAATTGACCGATACCATTTATGAAACGACACGCTTATTAAACTGCAATAAATACAGTGGTACCTCGGGTTAAGTACTTAATTCGTTCCAGAGGTCCGTTCTTAACCTGACACTGTTCTTAACCTAAAGCACCACTTTAGCTAATGGGGCCTCCCGCTGCTGCTGCGCCACCGGAGCACGATTTCTGTTCTCAACCTGAAGCACTATTTCTGGGTTGGCGGAGTCTGTAACCTGAAGCGTATGTAACCCGAGGTACCACTGTAAACAGAAGTTTATGTTCCAATTTAACCCTGACTGGACTCAATATTGTACCAGGTAGGGCCTGGGTGGTGGCAGTGAAAAATAAAGTGGTGGCCCAGGGATCAATAGATGGTGGAACGTCCGGGGACCCTGTGTGATCGCCACACCCCACCCCACCATTTGCTGTGGGTACATGGGAGTGAGGAAAACTTCCTTTGGACTAAAGAGGGGAAAGCTTCCATTGGAGTGAATGGGGACTTCTCACCAGCACTACAAACATCAAGCAGGGATGGTGGAAGGGGGGCTATGAATCAAATCAGCCCCAGTGCCACTGTTGCTCACTGCAGCCGCCTGGCATTCCTCTTGGCGCATTTGCCGCTGGTGCCCATACTGCCCCTGCTCACCCCATTGTCAGCTCCGGCCATAAGGGCCCATCAGCTTTGAAGGGGCTACTGTAATTGGGTGGACCCCTAACATGGAGGGCACCCCCAATGGCACTTTGACCAGTGCCCTCTCAAACCTAAAGACATCCCCATTTCAAACTTTTAAACCAAAAGCTCCCATTGCATTCACTTTGCATGCTTTTTCCTTCCGACTGTTTTCCTTTTGCTGCATTGGGGAAATTTGACTTGCGCTGTATATCATCCATTAACGCCGCTGTTTTGGCGTACTGTTCTTCTTATCTCAATGAATTTTTAATGAACAATTGAATAGGGGAATAAATTATCGGTTTTCCACCCAAACCACCACTGTCTGACAGTTTCTAATTGAACATAATGATTTTATTACTGTATTTGACTGGAATTTAATCAAGGCTCGTTATTGTTAAAATAATTTCCTGTCTTTGATGGTTCCGCCTTTCTTTTATGTGCTACATCCCTGAAGGAAGAGAACAAACGGGAAAACTTGGACTCACCTAGCAGGAGGTGTTCAGTGGTTTCTTCCTGCCAATTATGAATGCAGCGTATCAGTTTAGCTTGACGAGGAGATATGAGTAGAATTTGTTTTTCCCCTCCTATGGGAAGACAATGGGAAGATGTTGAATAGGCACAGAATGACTTTTCTCAGTGAGAAGCTTTAGAAACCTGTGTTCTCAAAATCTCTTCAAATAAACTAAATTCAGGCTTTTTAAAAAAGATTATCTGTATACATTTGTTTCAATGCATTTCAAAAGAACAGTTTTGTTGGATCAGCATCTAGTTTGGCACACTCCAGTAGGGACCAAGCAAATGCTTTCATGAAGCCCTGAAAGAGGACCAAGTTTCCCTTTCAGACACTATGCCAATCTTTGGACAACGAGGTCAGGGGCACAGGGGTGTTGGGGGTGTGAATGGTCCCTCCATATAATTGATCAGATCTATAATCTTCATCTTTGGTGATCATTTGTAGCCAAGTAAGCCGAAGAATTGATGCTTTTGAATTATGGTGCTGGAGGAGACTCTTGAGAGTCCCATGGACTGCAAGAAGATTAAACCTATCCATTCTTAAGGAAATCAGCCCTGAGTGCTCACTGGAAGGACAGATCGTGAAGCTGAGACTCCAATACTTTGGCCACCTCATGAGAAGAGAAGACTCCCTGGAAAAGACCCCGATGTTGGGAAAGATGGAGGACACAAGGAGAAGGGGATGACAGAGGACGCCTGGCATGCTCTGGTCCATGGAGTCACAAAGAGTCGGACACGACTGAACAACTAAACAACAACAAGATTGTCTTCTATAAACACGGTTTTAACAGTGGGTCCGTAAATGACTGTGGAGGCCAATTCTGGACCCACACGTCCTTCCACAGTGGGGACATAGGTTTCCGGGCGGGAATTGATCACAGTGAGGGTTTGCCAAGTGTGTCTTCCTATTAGCACATTTCTCCCTTTCATCCTGAGTTCGAGCGTCTTCAAAGCCCATGGCACCTTTGGTAAAGGCTGTTCTGCAACTGGAGCTCTCACAGGCCAGTGTTTCCCAGTTGTCTGTGTTTATACTACTTTTTTTTTTGTAGACTTGCCTTGAGAGAGTCTTTAAACCTCTTTTGTTGACCACCGGCATTACACTTTCCATTTTTAAGTTCAGAATAGAGTAATTGCTTTGGAAGACGATAATCAGGCATCCACACAACATGACCAGTCCAACGAAGTTGATGTTGAAGAATCATCACTTCAACACTGGTGTTCTTTGCTTCTTCCAGTACACTGGCATTAGTTCATCTGTCTTTCCAAGTGATGTGTAAAGATTTATAATCTATAAACTCTCCAGCAGTGTTTCTCAAAGAGTGGGCTAGGAATCACCAGTGGACTGAAGGTTGCTTTTCAGGTGGGCCTCCATACCACAGCCTGCCCAGTGCCTCCTCACTCGATGGCCTTGCTCCCTGCCCATATTCTATGGTAGGCATATAACTCCGTAGTAACGGTATAACTGAAATGGAGCTTCCAGATAAAAGCTACAAGAAGATGGTGTCCTTCCTTAGATGGCCATTTGCTCCAGTTTGCAGAGGAGAACCCTCTATTTGAAAGGGTGTCCAGTTCAAGTTTGGTTTAAAAACAAAGAAGCACCAGAAAGTAAAGTCAGGATCTTGAAATTTCCTACCAACAGTTGGGGCTCATCCACACTTCTCCTTCTCCCGTGCCCATGCTTTCTAGGTGTGAGTTGGAGCCCTTTTTCATTTATCCCACTGCTTTTCCCATGAAAACCCACTCTTCATCGCTGAATTGGAACAAACATCACTCTACAGGAAAACACCCATTGATGTTTGTTCTGATTTAGTGGTAAACGGTGGGTATCCCCAGGGCGTCAGGGGCTGGCTGGATGAAGAAGGGAGATGCTAGAAGAATCAGTGGGGGTCAGAAGAAGAAAGAGGGCCTTCCAGGACAGGGTTAAAGGCTGAGAGTTGCAGTGTGAGCACAGACTCAGACAGAGACAAGTCAGAGATTGCCCCTGTTATGTATTCAGTGGTCTGTGCTTGCCTGAGCTTGAGTCTGGACTAAGGATTCTGAGCCCTTGTGTTCTGATTTGATACATGGTATCCGATCACAGAACATTTCAGGATTTGGGCCACTGTCATTGGCCCTTAAACTCTGAGTTATGATTCGCAGCTTGGGAGTTTAGACAGCCAATCACGTTGGGAGTGGGAGTGGCCCAGGCCTTCGGAAATGTACGTAAGTAGTTGCTTTGCCCCTGTTGTCCAGTTCTGTTAGTTCAGTAAAGGTTCTTGCTGTTATCACTGTGTCTCACCTCATGGGAACCCACCTACACTTCAGCCCCTGCTACCCAGGACAGTTCCAGTCCTGGCAGCTCTCCTCCGCCTCTGACACCTTGATTGAGAAGAAATCTGCATGTTGCTGAGCAATGGGCCAGACAGGCCCAGAGGAGGAGCTCGCCCCCTTGACACAGCCTTCGTTGCTTGGGAGGAACGTTGCTTGGGAGGCTAGAGGGGCGATGGAGCTAGCAGTCAGTTTCAGCAATATCTTGGCTGGATTGCATTCTGTGCCTCGTGTGTGTGTGTGTGTGTGTGTGTGTGTGTGTGTGTGTGTCTGCCCTGTGGTTGACCTGGCTCGCTTGCCAGCTCCTTGACACGGGGGAAAGCAGCAGGACAAGCAAAAATATGGACAAGTCCTTTGCATCTGGACAACAGAATGAGCAGGCAAAACAGGTCACCTGGCCACATTTTACCCCACTTCTGTATTATATATAGATATAATTTCAAAATTTGCATCACCACATAGAAATCAGCATATGTAGCTTTTGTGCAAATTTGTCTTTTGTCCTTTTTAGGTGATGTGCAAGTGGCAATTCTGGTCTGAAGCAGGAGTGAGGACTTGTGACCCTCTAGATCAGGGGTCAGCAAACTTTTTCAGCAGGTGGACTGTTCACCATCCCTCAGACCATGTGGTGGGCTGGAGTATATATATATTTTTTTTTGGGGGGGGAATGAACGAATTCCTATGCCCCACAAATAACCCAGAGATGCATTTTAAATAAAAAGACACATTCTACTCATATAAAAACATGCTGATTCCCAGACCATCCGCGGGCTGGATTGAGAAGGTGAATGGGCTGTATCCGGCTCCCAGGCCTTATGTTGCCTACCCCTGCTCTAGATGTTGCCGGACTGTGCCTCCCGTCTTCTCTGACCACTGGCCAAGATGGCTGGGGCTGATGGGAACTGGGGTACAACATCACCCAGCCCCTGTATTAAAGCAAAATTTCAACCATTTCTACTCAGAGCTCTTTCCAGAATGCAGCACCCTGCCTTTACTGAGAAGGTTCTATATTCCTTTTCCAGCAATTGCCTATAGATTCCATATCCTATTGGCGAAAAGAAAGCTGCCGAATTAGTTAGGGGGTATTGCCAACGTACATATTTAGCCTCTTGTCTGTGCATTGAATTAACAAGAGATCATTTGTAACCATTTTCACACACTATTTTTAGAAACATTTCCCCACTAATTTACCATCTGCGGTGCTTTTGCCCCCCTCCCTCAAGTAAACACTTCTGAGAAATAATTAAAGTGTTAAGAGCCTGGAAAAAAAATCTGCTTGGTGAGCAAACACACTCCTCCCCCTGCCTCATCTGTCCCATGTAATCCTGATAAGTGTTGCAAGCTCAAGGCAGCTTAATTAAAATGAATGTAGATTTAACAGCAAGGAGCACAGCAAAGATGGAAGAACTGAAACAAACATTTGCTCCTCTATTTCATCTCTCACCCCCCCCCCCTGCTTTCAAATAAATCTGCAGAATATTCTAGCTAGCAGTCAAAATTTGCATTATGTGGGGATGGAGAGAAGATTTGTTGCCGAATCAGAGTAGCCATGTGTCCTACTTTACAGCAAGCAGTCCTCTATTTTCTTAGCAGATTAAAGTTTATTGATTTTCCAAATTTTTAACAAATCCATAACAAATTAAGCAATTTTAGTACAACCTTTTCAAGAAATAAATTCCCGTCTCCTTCTTAGATGTTTCCAAAATTAACCCTTATTGCTGCTTATAAAAAAGTTAAAGGGACCCCTGACCATTAGGTCCAGTCGTGGCCGACTCTGGGGAGCTCATCTCGCTTTATTGGCCGAGGGAGCCGGCGTACAGCTTCCGGGTCATGTGGCCAGCATGACTAAGCTGCTTTTGGCGAACCAGAGCAGTACATGGAAACGCCATTTACCTTCCCGCCAGAGCGGTACCTATTTATCTACTTGCACTTGACGTGCTTTTGAACTGCTAGGTTGGCAGGAGCAGGGACTGAGCAACGGGAGCTCAACCCTGTTGTGGGGATTCGAACCGCTGACCTTCTGATCGGCAAGTCCTAGGCTCTGTGGTTTAACCCACAGTGCCACCCACGTCCCATATTGCTGCTTATATTTCATAGTTATCTCTCATTCACATTTCATTCCCCCCCTTTTATCCTTATCCATCAACTATCCATTTGTTAATTCCTGCTCGTACATTAGTTAATATTTCCAGTACTGTCAAGTGAGGATTATTCATCCGTTTATCAACCCACATTAATTCATTAATTATTATTTCTGAAATAAATAATAATGTTCACGCAGATGGAGGGAAAATAAATAATAATCGTCCCTCCATCTGTGTATATAAAAACCTACTAATTCCCTCTCTGTCATTGTTTTCCATTTGATTCTTAGCGACAGCGGGCAGACATCTATTTGAAGTCTGTTAGAGGATAGTTCAGAAGCAGCTCACCAGGTGGGGCAGCGTTGCTACGCTAGATTCCTGGCTGGTGGGTCACTGTGTCTCATTGGATGGGAGAGGAGAGGCAGGTGCGGTGCCTACCCATCAGCAGGAGCACCAGATAGGCTGCACTGATGTGTTTGCACCACATTGATCGTCCCACCATGTTGCTCTTCTCCCTCCCAGTAAGCAAAAGAGACCCACCTGCCAGGTAGCTAGTGCAACAGCTCTATGCGTTTTGGTGAGCCATGCTCTTAACCACTAGGAGCCAGTGTGGTGTAGTGGTTAAGAGCGGTGGACTCGTAATCTGGTGAACCGGGTTCGCGTCTCCGCTCCTCCACATGCAGCTGCTTGGGCTAGTCACAAGTCTTTGAAGTCTCTCAGCCTCACTCACCTCACAGAGTGTGTTTGTTGTGGGGGAGGAAGGGAAGAGAGATTGTTAGGCACTTTGAGACTCCTAGACTTAAGGGGAGTGAAAGGCAGGATATCAAGTCCAAACAACTCCTCCTCCTCCTCCTCCTCCTCCTCTTCTTCTTCTTCTTCTTCTTCTTCTTCTTCTTCTTCTTCTTCTTCGACTAGATGACTCTTGGGGCCCCTTCCAACACTACAATTCTGTGATTTTATTATTGTCTTTCTAGTTAAGTTACAGCAAATAATTCTAAATTTGCATCAATACATATACCTTATGCAGACTGGATTGCCGAAACCTCCTTGGAATCCGTTATGGCTGAAGAGCAGGCTATGAATACCATTTTCATTGTACATTTAATCTTTGAGGAATGGGAGTTGGGTTAGGATGAAGAAAAATGTGCATCACTTGAGCCACGGTCCAAACTAGCAATGGGCTGAAAGTTCAAACCCCCATATTTGGGGGTGGGGGGAGAGGTCTTGGCAGGAGGAATCTATTCACCCATTTCCCTTTTTGCCTATCCACTCTGACACACACCACCACTAGCGTGCAGTAATGCCCATTCGAGCATCACCACATCATCCTTTAGCATCATTCCCAGGGTTATTCTATGGAAAAGCAAAGAGGGATCTGTAGTGGGAGCCATACTTTTCTTCCCCTTCAGATGCCCTGTGAACGATCCTTGATGGTGATGTAGCTTCATATAGCATCCCGGGAAAGGGACGTGGTATAAATGGATAAACATTCTAGGTTCTTGGGAAAATAAAGGATTAAATAGTCAAAAACCTGTCGAAAGCATGGAGAAAGGGATGAAAATGCACACTGGAGCTGGAGATGTCTGAAAAATGGATTTAAAAAAAAAATTCTTTGAATCCGTTCTAAAGAAACAGTCCATGCACTATAGTTGGTTTCATGGATTCCTTTTATTGCAAGTTATTCTGCAAAGCTAACGTGATTGTTGCCCAAGGTATGTTTGGAAAGCGCCGTATTTTTCACTCCATAAGACGCACCTGACCATAAGATGCACCTATTTTTTAGAGGGGGGATGCAAGAAAAAAAATATTCTTTAGGAATGGAGGATGAAATTAACAGACTATGCAGAACTGGACAAGTTAACAGGGAAAGTTAGATATCTTCGAGACCAAAAGTTCATCGAGGACTGGGGGGAATTTGTGGAATATCTGAAAAGTACATGTGAAGTACAAACAACGCTGGTGGGGTTTAAAGAAGCAATGTAAAAACTGAGGTATATTGTTAAATGAAAATGGATGATTGGAGGGGGGACTAATGGCAATAGAGAGCAGAAGAAATGCGTAAGCAAGAGTTAAATATAGATGATTGTCAGAGAAGTTGAAGGAAGTCCAAAAGTATGGAATTTGTGAAAATTTGGATTAAAACTGTATATTTATGTTAAAAAATTAATAAAAAGTATTAATAAATATATATATATTCTTTAAAGAGAGCACTGAGCAGAGCCTGTATGCATCCCAGGCTCTGCTCAGTGCTCCCTTTCATGAGCCGCACGGCGTGTGTGTGTGGCGCTTGCAGGCTTTTCCGCAAGGACGGAGAAGGGCAGCCCGTCACTGACAGGCTGCCCTTCTCCCTCATCAGGGAGCTCCGCACAGCTCTTTAGAGGGAGCGCAGCTCTTGGGGGCTTTTCCGGGAGGTGGAGGAAGGGACTGAGGGGCTAAGCCAGAAGCCAGAACAGCAAGAGGAAGTGCTGCACAGCGATCCCTCTTGCTGTTCTGGCTTCTGGGATAGCTGTGCAGCCTGCATTTGCTCCATAAGATGCACACACATTTCCCCTTACTTTTCAGGAGGGAAAAGGTGCGTCTTATAGAGCGAAAAATACGGTAACTCCCTTCAGTGGCTGAACTTATTCGACTGGCTGGCTAAATCAGGTGAATGCAGGAGATGGGTCTCAAACCCTCAGTGAGTTAGGGATTTCCCCTGCATGTGAAGACAAGTTCTGGCAGATTGAGTGGGTGAGACCAGTAGTGGGTCCAACAGTTAAGAAGGCGGTTTCTGCACATCCTGCAGGGGCACACACGGTAGGGGCAGATGGGGCATGTTGACCTGGGAAAGTAGCCCACCTAGGAGAAGGAAAATTCTGATCCTAAACCTCTGCTACCATGTGGGACATCTTCGGAAGAAGAAAAGGACTGGGAGTAAACCCTACACAAATACGGAATTGTGTCCTAAGACAGATGGATGACACCTTGTATGCCTCCTTCCAGAAATCCCTGCAGCCAAGCTGGTGTCAAATGTATTGCTCTGCTTTCCACTTCAGTGTGGCCGAGAGGGGTATCTTGTTGTTTGAGTAGCCCAGGACCTCCATACACACTGCCCTAGGTTGGCAACCAGGGAGTTCACAACAATGCTTCTAGTAAAGCAGTTGGGCTTCGCCCCTAGAGGTTCACTCCATTGTCTCTCAAGACAAATGGACGCCAACAGCTATGTTTGGAAATTCATTGGGGCAAGATGGGGGGAGGGGAGAGAAGATTACTTAAACTTCATATTATTTTTTCACTTTTTTTCTAACATCCCACGGAGAACGTACATATCTGCCTGCATGGAGAAGAAATCAACAAGTCAAAATTGCTGCTCTTATGACTTTGAAATGGCATAAAATATGCTATTCTCAAACATTAACCTGTGAGAAAAGGATGAGAAAAGTGGCTATTGAATAGCAGGCATTACCAGGTTCCTTCTATAATTATAACGGCTCCTCGGCCCGCCTGTCGCTTGAATTCCCAAGTTCTGGGTGATACCGAAAACCACAAGTGAGTAGTTCTTGGAACTGTTCTGAGCCTAAGCAGTGTGTTTTTTCTAGAAATTTTGTAAATATTTCCCTATGTATAGTGTATGTCTTAATTACACAGCTATGCCAAAGACCAGAATGACTGAGAAGACCCATTCAGAAACATAATAAGGAATTTTTAAACATGCACATGCACGAATTATATAATTGCTGTATCCGCAGTAGCTTTTCTAAAAGAGACTTCTTGGTTCCTTCTCACTTAGACTTTTTGGGCTGGGTGGGTTTGCACGCATTTCATTTAAAAATATAGGCTCTGCAACTCATCATTATGTGACTATTTTGAGGTTCCTCTGATGTCTAAAGTAGGATTGGGAAACCTGTGGCCCTCTAGATATTATGGAGCTCTACGTCACATCAGCATCAGCCAGCCTAGAGACAAAGTAGTATAGTTCAACCACAAAGTAGTATAGTTCAACCACAAAATCAAGACAGCCATGGGTTCCCCATTCCTGATCTAGAGTCATGGAATTGTAGAATTGGAAAGGACCCTGAGAATCATTTTATCCGACCCAATGCAATGCAAGAATATACAGTTGTCCCATATGGGGATCAAACCTGCAACCTTCACATTTTCAGCACCACCTTCTAACCAACTGAGCTATCTATGTCTCAAAGGAAATTAAGACAGACTATCACATTTGGCAAGTGCCTGCCGCATACATAGAGCCAGTGTGGTACAGTGGAATGTCTCACTGGGCTGAGGGAGACCTGATTTCAAAGCCTGGTTCAGCCATGAAGCTTAGTGGGTGACCTTGGGTCAGTGACTGTCTGCCTACCCTACATAGCTGTCAACCGTCCCTTATTGGGTGGGAAACTCCCTTATCCCAGCGCCATGTCCCGCTGCTGTCCCTTATTGATGATGTCCCTTAAATTTCCCAGGTTTCAAAGGAAGCAGCTCCTCTCCCTCCCTCCCTGCCGGCCAGGGAGGAGGGAGGCTCCAACTGTGTTGCTTGGCTGCCTGGCCTGCCCCCCTCCGGTCTCCTCTCACCAGCCTCAGCCCCCGGGAGCCTCTCCCTGCCGAAACTGGCAGGAGCCTCGGGCTCTTCCGCCACCATCCTCCTCATGGCCACCGAACTGAGCATCTCTGCCTGGGGCCTCCTCTCTGCCCGTCACCGCTGCTCCCGCTAGGCCGAACTGCGGCTGCGCCACTGAAGGACCCGGATGAGATGGGCAGCCTGGCGTGGCCTATGAATTCCTGAGGAGCCTTGAGAGGAGAGCGAGGGCAACCATAGAGAAAGCAGTTCAGAGAGGGGAGGCAGAGGCGCAGGCAGGAGACCACGAGCTAACCATAGAGGGGGAAAGCGGAGGAAGGACCGCAAGCGCTTCTCCCATAGATTTGTAGTGGTAGACTAGCATAGATGGTCTGATCTGCGGGTTTACGTCGGGCGCTATTTCCCCCCCCCCTCCTCCTGCCCCGCCTGGTGCAACTGAGAGCTGCAGATGGAGCACGAGAGAAAAGATACAGAACCGCAGCAGCATCTTCGTAGCTTGGACTTTGTTTTGCGTGAAAAGTGGTTGCTGCTTGTAGTTATTTAATTGCAGTGTTTCATCGGCTGGTGTCTTGAGCAGCAACCTCTGGAAATGAAGGGCTAAAAACAGGCGCTGCTCTCCAAAATTATCTGGTCCCTTTTAACTTTGTGTTTCAGCTGGTTGACTAAAATCCCTTATTTTGGCTGCTGATCCCTTATTTTCGAGGCTGCTGGTCCCTTATTTTCAAATCTGTAAGTTGACAGCTATGTTACCCTACCCTAACTAAACAAGGGACCATGACTGAGCTCCTTGAAGGAAGGTTGGGCCATAAATACCAGTGATTAGGATGATAAATAAAATTATGATGAGGAGGAAGAAGGCCGAGATACAGATACCAAGGGCAGTAACCACAATGATAACAACTGCATGAAAAGCATAAATATTAATTTTAACCAGTGAAATATTTCCACTCACTTCATCTCCATTCCAGGGGGAGAAACAGCTTCACTTTTTTAATTTCTGCTTGTATTAGATGAAGCCCCCTGTACTCAACTAGATTGGGCCAGCATCTAAACAGTGGGTCTTCCCCTCTCATCGTCTCTCTCCTGTACTTAAATTTCTTAAATGCCACAGCCTTCATTATTGAAAAAGAGGGATTTAAAACATGATTTAAGCAAATATCAAGTGTAGACTGGATTATCAAAAATGTCTCTCAGACAGTCAAAAAGCACTGAGGGTAACAGCAATGCACAGACTTCCTCTCAAGCTGTTTTGCTGTTCTAGAACTCTCCGCAGGGCTAGACAGACAGATTCGTATGGTCCAGACAACATTTTTTGAGCAGCCCACATAAAATATGGGATAATTTGGTTGAGGCCAAGATTTTCAAACTGTTGTACTTTTTAAGACATTGAACTAATCAGCCAACTGAACACATACCATTATAAAAATGTGAAGTTGTCAAACTTTACAGATGGAAGCTGAGAACACGTCTCACGTGGAAACGAAAAACATTATTCAGTGAGTGATTGATTGATTGCCCAACCCTAAAGTTCCAGGGTAGGGTACAACATTAAGACACAATACTTAAAACTTTAAAACAACTTACAATTGCAAAAAGAAGGCATGCCCCCTAAAAACAGGCAGGAGCAATCCTATGTATAAAGTGTTGAAAGACAATGGCGTGACCCTGTGTCTGTCTACTCAGAGACGTTCCATTGAATTCAATGTTCCTTCATCCCAAAATGGGTTGGACCGAGACATCTTGCTGCTATTGGCAGAACAGCAAAGGCCATCTCCCTGCCACCTCTCTTCTTGAGTTATCCGCCGTCCAAAATATTTAGAGGCTGGCCTATTGAAGATCTAAATCCATCTTGGTCAACAAGTTGATGAAGGTACAGTTGTAATCTCCTGGCCAGATGAAGATGTTAAAAGGCTGTCTTGGCACAAGCTGCTACTCTATAAGCTCAAAGCTAAGTAAATTATAGAAGCAGATGGTGGACAAATTCCCTATATCAAAGGAGAGGGAGTAATCCTCACCACATCTGGGGTCTTTGCTCCATTAGCTACCATTGTGCCATCTACTTTAGAATGTTTCTGCAGTAAATATCATACATACAGCCACCCCACCCCACCCCTGCAGCCTCAAATACTGTGTAAGCTAATTTGAGCACTTAAGGGAATGCCAGCAGTATGGTGGTGAGTACTGCTGTACAAGAATCTCTGCATACCCAGCTTGAATATAGTCAGAACAGTTCTACATCATTATTCTAGGCTTTTGCCATCTGTGCACCATAGCCACCCTGAGCATTGTGTTTAACAACTGGAAGAAAAGCGTACAATTCCTCATAAACACGAAAACAAATGGGAACCCTACGACAAAACGTTGTGAGGCATCATCACCCCTTAGGAGGAAGTTCTTGTGCAGGGCTCCAGCCAACTGGCCTGGCCTTCAGCTATGTGATCCAGTATTTCAATGGGTCTACTCTGTTTCTGTGTGCTGCAACATTGCATTAAAAATGTGCATATTTGGGGAAATGTGTATTAAAATGCTGATGGATTTCCACGAGGACTATTTGAAAGATAATAACTTGCAAACTGACGTGGAAATGCAGCAAGCTAAACTTAAGAATGGAAAAAAACTGAGAATTGGATAAGACCACAATTGGCAAATTTATCCATCCATAAGCTTGGCACATAGAAACGAAGGCAATCTTGCAGCACTCTGCAAGGTTGGCTCATGATTTCTTTCCTGATCCTGATTTTGAAAAGTTCCAAGAAATAGTATTTCCCTATTTTGACGGGAAATTTACATATCTGTAAGAGCACCAATAATCCATAATGGATTTGAATGAAACTTCAAGCCAAAGGCACATCTCTTCCAGTTTTTAAAATATGAAGTGGCAAAAATGTGCAGAATTTATTCCCAAAAAGTGTATTTTTAACGTTGGCAAGCGATGCCTATAATTTTATTCTGGAACTTTCTTCCGTAACCTCTCATTAATTGCTAAATTACTCTTTTGGCAAAGTTTGGGAAATAAAGTCAAGCTATAAGCACTTTTGCTACATGCCAAGAACAAATTAATGGTGGCAATTACCAAGCTATAGTAGATTTCCATAGAGTTAGAAATTAGGTGGGCAGGTCACAAGTGAAGAACTGTATCAGATCTACATAATATAAGGGAGTCCATTATAGGTGAACTATGTGACTTTCCTTTTATCAGTATGTTTACCAGGGACACTAACATACATTTCTTTTCTTGGGAGATGCTGGGTGGGTAGGGAAAGGGATTTCAAGGAGGAAGAGGAGACGAGATTTACAGCCAGGCTGAATCTACTGAGTCCTACTTTTGAATACCTTGAAGATTGCATTTCAAAGAAGTGTGGATTATTCTATGAGCAATTCTTGTGTGTGTGTATTGCTCCTATATGTTTGCGTGCATACAAACAAACACATACACACAGTGCTCTTTTTCTGGAAAGCCACTTCCAAGCTGGAGAGGAGGTGGGGTTGTGGGCCCCACGCTCTCCCCACATGCACGAAGGCTGAATCACAGCTCCCGCGAGACTGGAGGAATCTTTGGATGCGTCATCTCCCTATTTAGGGCCGGCACGGCCGAGGATTTCCCTCTCTTCTTAGTTACGGCTTGGGGGGGTGTCATTGGCCACCCCAGCATCCAGTTCAGCAAGAGTTGATGGTGTGCATCTTTCAGATGCTGGAAATGATATTCGGTTGGATGACATTTCTTCTGGAATTAGGGATTGGTTGCAGGTCTGAGGGTATTGGCGGCGAGCTATTGCTCGAGTGGCGGTTAGGCATTGGTAAGGGTATTGTTATGCAGATGAGGGGGGAGGAAGCGCCATCACCTTCCCCCAAATCAAAGGGTAGACCGATAAAGGATTCCGGGGGGCGTTGCCCTGTCCGAAGCCTAAGGAGGTGTGGGCCTAAGGCACGCCCCCGAGCGGTGACCCCGGGGGAGCTCCTAGTTGATGTACATCAGTAGGACTCCCCCTGCTGGCGATTAACCCTTGCCGGTCTTCAAGCAATCAGGCTGAAGCCAGTTAGTCGATAGGACCAATGCCTAAGCCAATACCGCTCAATTCCTGCAATCAATAAAGTTGTGGCCTTTTTCGCCCATTAACCTTAAATGCCGTGTCTTGTGTCTTTATTTTCCAAGGGGGTAGGTGGGTACTCGCCACACAAAAAGAAATACCGGAACCCACCATGAATGCCTCCCTCATTCTCTTAGAATGACAATGCTGCCCACCTGGGAGGTAACTGAACTGAATGCCGGTCAGTGGCCTATCATGTGGGAGGCACTGGAGTGGTTGTCCTGGGTGGGAAATTGTTAGGGCATAAAAATATCAACATCTGGAGCTGCACACTTCCGTTGCCGGGCTCCATTGAAAACAGCTTCTCCATGCGAACCTCTTCAGGCAATAAAATGAATCTTCTTTTCTCATCTCTGCGGCTGCAATCTCCTGGGTGATGCGGACACTGATAGGCAGTTGAATTTCACACCCCTCCATGTGGCCCCGTACACTGGCAACCCATGCAACGCCACCTGTTTTGGTGAGTTCCAGCTGGAAAAAGCCATATACAGTGGTACCTCTGGTTATGAACTTAATTCGTTGCAGAGGTCCGTTCTTAACCTGAAACCATTCTTAACCTGAGGTACCACTTTAGCTAACGGGGCCTCCTGCGGCCACCGTGCCGCCGGCGTACGATTTCTGTTTTCATCCTGAGGTAAAGTTCTTAACCCAAGGTACTACTTCCGGGTTAGCAGAGTCTATAACCTGAAGTGTTTGTAACCCGAGGTGTTTGTAACCCAAGGTACCACTGTATAAGATATATATGAATATATGAGGAAATAATTAAATCTCATCCGAAATTTGGTGGTGGGGAGAAGAAGGAATAGTGACATACTGTCCCTCCCTAAATCACGATTTTTCATGTCACAAGGACCATTTTCCTATACAGTGGTACCTCTGGTTATGAATTTAATTTGCTCCAGAGGTCCGTTCTTAACCTGAAACCATTCTTAACCTGAGGTACCACTTTAGCTAATGGGGCCTCCTGCTGCCGCCGTGCCACCAGGACACGATTTCTGTTTATCTACTTGCACTGGCGTGCTTTCGAACTGCTAGGTTGGCAGGTGCCGGGACAAAGAAACGGGAGCTTACTCCATCATGGGGATTTGAACCCCCGACCTTCCAATCAGCAAGCCCAGGAGGCTCAGGGTTTAGACCACAGTGCCACCTGCATCCCATAATACAGTTTATTTAACTAAATACAGTATACAGTTAAAAGTATAACTTACTTTTGTTTATGATTATGTATGGAACCCCAATGGCAAATATTTATTTTGGCCCTAAAATGCCTTCCTATTTTCTTCCAGCCATTAAATATTTGGTCCAATATTAAAACTGAGACAACTTACGTTCTACTTAAACATAGAACTTTGCCTTCTCTCGAAATGTTAAAATTATTTATCCAGAAGAAACAGCTGTCTATATACACAACATATGGAATCTCTTAATTTCATGTGTGTTTGTTTCTTTTTAATCTATCACACTTCTATTGCTTAATTTATGTATTAGTAGAACATGAACCGAAAATCAGGGTAACTGTAAAGAATATTTCTGGAGGGGGGATTTACATTAATAGAAACCTTGGATGGGAAAACTTTAAATTGTTGGTTTATAAAAAGTAATCCAATTTCACTCAGACATTTTTTTAACTTCCTTTTTTGGCCCACAGAGAGGTTCATAATTTCTCTTTTGGTGGCTTTTACATCCAATCATTCTTATTAATTTTATTTACTTTCTTCAGTTGCCTGTCAGCATTTCCATTATAAGCCTGTAGTTTTACTCCTTCTGAACTCGGCCATAATAATTTGCTTGGGATGGATTTTGGCATGCAAGATACACATTTATTTTCACCGCATGTGCTCCACATTGGCGCATGCATTTTAATTTTCACGAGAAAATAAGAGTAGAGATGCTGGTACCTTCATATGCCACTTTCCATCTTTAAAACAATTTCAAACTTCCAGTTTGAATGTGAGGAGAGTATTTCATCACAGGAATTGCTTGCACCCATTGAAAGAAAACCCACCCACACAAAATGCACAAGAAAACATTAGTGTTATATTTTCTGAGGCCATTCGCAGATGTAGGAGTCTTGCGACTTTTGACCCACAATGCACAGCATCAGTGGTTCTGGAGTTGTATTAATCAGTCCTCCTGAGCATCCTTTTTCTTCTTTGACTTCAATTAAGGAGGAGGAAGCTGACAGGCAGCACCACTTCCTATGATTTTCTACAGGGGTGGTACCATATGTAGAATTTCCTCAACGCTCTAACACAGCCATACAGAGACAGTATACCTGAAGGAGCGTCTCCACCCCCATTGTTCTACCCGGACAATGAGGTCCAGCGCCAAGGGCCTTCTGGTGGTTCCCTCACTGTGAGAATCCAAGTTACAGGGAACCAGGCAGAGGGCCTTCTCAGTAGTGGCACCCGCCCTGTGGAACGCCCTCCCACCAGATGTCAAAGAGAACAACTACTACCAGACTTTTAGAAGACATCTGAAGGCAGCCCTGTTTAGGGAAGCTTTTCATGTTTGATGCATTAGTGTATTTTGATATTTTGTTGGAAGCCACCCAGAGTGGCTGGGGAATAAATAAATTATTATTATTATTATTATTAGTAGTAGTAGTAGTAGTAGTAGTAGTAGTAGTAGTAGGTCCCAAGTTAGTAGGGGGAAAGTAATCTTATTGTCACATACCTTTGCATATATACATGGCAAACTGTGTTTTGAAAGGAGACAAAGGTCTCTTGCAATAATATCACAAAGTTGCAAGGCAAAAGTAAACATGCTGTGCAGACCCTCCCAGTGTCCTTATTTTCCAGGGATAGTCCCGGATTTATAGAAGTCGCCTCGGTTTCTGATTTGATCCCAGATTGTCCCACTTTTCCTTAGGATGTCCCTAAGGAATAAATTTCATCAGATAAATGTTGGAGGGTATGGAGTTAAGCAACCCCCAAACCACAGAGGTAAGTAAATATACAGCATTTATAAGACATCTGAAGGGAGCCCTGTATAGGAAAGTCTTTTAATGTTTTATGTTTTATTTTGTTTTTATATATGTTGGAAGCGGCCCAGAGTCAGAGGGGCAGGGTATAAATAATAAAATTACTACTACTACTACTATGGACATCCCTATTTTCATTGGAGAAATGTTGGAGGGTAAGGCTGTGTTATGCTGTTGCTGAAATAACCTAACACGGACTGTGAGTTCTGTGTGATCTTGCTTTTTTTTGGTTGTATATCATTTCTTCCTTACTTCTTCATCGGCCAATAAAGTAAAATGAGTGCTGCAACCCCAGAGTCGTCTGCGGCTGGACCTGTCAGGGGTCCCTTTACCTTTATGCAGACACATAATTTACTTATGTATATTTGCTTTAAACATTTGCTGATTTATTCTGTGAATTCCTGATCATGGTTTTATGTACAGTGGTACCTCAGGTTAAGTACTTAATTCATTCCGGAGGTCCGTTCTTAACCTGAAACTGTTCTTAACCTGAAGCACCACTTTAGCTAATGGGGTCTCCCGCTGCTGCCGTGCCGCCAGAGCACGATTTCTGTTCTCATCATAAGCAAAGTTCTTAACCCAGGGTACTATTTCTGGGTTAGCAGAGTCTGTAACCTGAAGCGTATGTAATCTCAGGTACCACTGTACATTGCTTTGAGGGTTGTTGTTTTATTAAGTTGAGGGTTGTTTTATTAAGTGGTTGATAATGATGATGATGATGATAATAATAATAATAATAATAATAATAATAATAATAATAATAATTCAGCTCACATAAGTGCTTGCTTAATACATGGCTGTCTGGGTGCAGCCATTCCATTGACATTCCATTACATGAGAATCCTGTGGAACTGTGTCTTCAGGACTGTCGCAAGGCATAAATTCCTAGTGAGCGACAGACTCCACACTGTTAAGGCTCTTAAGTACTTTGAAAGGGAGTTCTTTCATCACAGGCATATCGAACTGTTTCTCTGACAGCGAGGCTCTCAGCATCTGCAGAAAAGAAAGTGTGGATTATTCGCAGGGAAGCTGACAGTCAGCCATGCCTGACTGCGGCACTGGTACCTAACGGAAGAGGAACTGCGCTAGATGATGCCGCAGATTAATAGATAAGTCACGACGGCGCATTGAGAGGGAGGCAGAAGGTGGGGAAGCTCGTGAACTCATGGGAGTGATTCATTCACGGAGCATGCGAAGCCATGAATCATTGTTCGGCTTTGCGATTCCCACACAAGCAAGCTAAAGGCTCCCATCTTGGGGCCGGCCGTTTCCAAACCAGGAGCCAGTAAATGGCATGACCAATCAGCTGAGCATGACAGAATTAAATTAAACGAAGCTCCCTTCTTTAAATCGTGCCCATGAATGTCAGCCCAAAGCAGCCATTTAAGATCATTTACACATTACAGCAGATGCCACTCACAGGAGAAATACCTGACCATCAAACTGCTGCTGAGATGTCGATTATCCAGAGGAACATCTTTCCCTTTCAACAGTAACATCAGAGACGCTACTCTGATGTCATAGGGTAAAGGTAAAGGTAAAGGTACCCCTGCCCGTACGGGCCAGTTGTGACCGACTCTGGGGTTGCGCGCCCATCTCGCTTAAGAGGCCGGGGGCCAGCAATGTCTGGAGACACTTTCAGGTCACGTGGCCAGCGTGACAAAGCTGCTCTGGCGAGCCTGCACCAGCACAGCACACGGAAACGCCGTTTACCTTCCTGCTATAAAGCGGTACCTATTTATCTACTTGCACTTAAGAGTGCTTTCGAACTGCTAGGTGGGCAGCAGCTGGGACCGAACGACGGGAGCTCACCCCGCCGCGGGGATTCGAACCGCCGACCATACGATCAGCATGTCCTAGGCGCTGAGGTTTTACCCACAGTGCCACCCGCGCTGTCGTAGGGAGAAAATGGTTAAAAAGTAATTAAGTCTGCAATGCTGTGCACACTTTCCTGGGAGTAAACCCCGTTAATTAAGGTTGACTCCTAAGCACGCTCTGTGGGAGTAAAACTCCATTCATCACAGTGTTTATATATGACTAAACATGCATAGGATTTCAGTTAATACAGTCTTAAATGTGTACAGACCCTCCAAGTGTCCCTATTTTCCAGGGACAGACCCAGATTTACAGAAACCATTTCGTTTCTGATTTGATCTCAGAATGTCCCGCTTTTCCTTAGAATATCCCTATTTTCCTCAGAAAAATGTCGGAGGGTGTGGAGCTATGCGTCCCTCAAGCCAAGAAGATATCTGAAGGCAGCCCTGTATAGGGAAAGTGTTGGGTTGTGTGTGTTTTTTTAAAAAATGTTTTGTGTTTTATTATGTTTTTATATACAGTGGTACCTTGGTTTACGAACTTAATCCGTTCAGGCATACTCACACTACGTCATCATGCCCCCCGGCATTTGCATGCTATGTCACTGTGCCCCGCTCCATGTGTGAATGACATCAGCATGCTTAGGGTGTGATGACAGCGTGTGCTGGGGGGCAAGCTGGCGCCACTGGTTCTGGGTGATATTTAACTAAGCCGTACTCAGAATAGATCCTCTGAAATCAATTCCCTTGAGCCCCGTGAACGTATATACAATTGCATTGTTGATGTTCCTAATAACAACAACAACAACAACAACAACAGCTTATTGCAGTTTGTCTCAAATTTATCCAAATTTATCCAAAGGCTTTAAGCATGCTACAAAACCTCCTCTATGCACTGATTTGTCTAGCATGCAATGATAATGGAAGCTATGCTGATAAATCCTTTTGGTTGTGCCTGACCCAGGTTATTTTCAGGTCAGCCAGAGGCAAGGAAGAGCAAGAACATTCTGAACTGTAAATTATAAAAAAGGGAAAAGAAAAAAAATATACAGACAAAAGAGAAATACTTTCCTGCTTCAGGGCAGAACGTCTGGTGTTAGGAAGAAAGTATCCCCAAGGGCAGATGATTCTACTGAGCTATAAGAAGCACCAGTTGTCTATTTGTGCCTTTGCCTGAGGCACATAACCCTGAGTATTGGCTGGCAAAAGATAATATATTAGACAGACTTTTGCTTAATCCAGACCAGCAATTAAAGTCCTGTATTACAAACCAAGCAACAAACAACTGACTTTGTAGTATGCTAGGTGCTTTGACAAACCATACTCAGTCCTACAGTATAAGAAGCCGATATCATAGATACCCAACTCCAAATAAACCTTGCAAAGACTGCTGCCTGAAATTTTGCAGATCTGCTGACAGTCAGTTTAGACAATACTGAGCTACATTGCCCAATGGTCTGACTTGGTGTAAGGTAGCTTCCTATGCTTATATGACCCCATAATGAAATCTTGAGGGTAGTTCATGATTTGGTATGAACATGCATATCTTCTTCTTTGGCGATCACTCGTAGCCGAGTAATATTGTCTTTCATGAACACAGTCTTAACAGTGAGTCTGTAAGTGACTGCGGTGGCCAATTCTGGATCCACACATCCTTCCACAGTGGGGACATAGGTTTCCGGTGGGAGTTGATCATGGTGAGGGTTTGCCAAGTGTGCCTTCCTTGTAACATGTTTTTCCTTTTCGTCCTGAGTTTGAGCCTCTTCAAAGCCCATGACACCTTTAGTAAAGGCCAGCGGCGTAGCATGGGTTGTCAGCACCCGGGGCAAGGCAAGTAATTTGCGCCCCCTAACCCGGGGCAAGGCAAGTAATTTGCGCCCCCTAACCCCTAACCTGCCGCCACTGCCAGCTTCTTCTTGCTGCTGCCTGGTCTGGTCTGGTGTGGTTCTCTCCCGCGCTCAGCGCTGCGCTGGGCGGCCGCTGCACTGTCCCTCCCCCAGATAGTCTCTCGCTCTCTCTCCGCACCGCACGCCTGGCACCCACTCCCTCCACAGTGGGCGGCGACCCAGCGACTCAGATCGGATTCGCACAGCCAGCACTGCAGTGAGAGAGAGTGAGTGAGCCAGGTAGGGGCAGAGAGCTGTGAGTGCGAGCGCCCCCCCCCCAGATGTTGCGGCTGGTGCGGCCGGGGCCCCCCCCTGCACCCCCCACGCTACGCCACTGGTAAAGGCTGTTCTCCAATTGGAACGCTCACAGGCCAGTGTTTCCCAGTTGTTGGTGTTTATACTACATTTTTAAAGATTTGCCTTGAGAGAGTCTTTAAACGTCTTTTGTTGACCACCAGCATTACACTTTCCATTTTTAAGTTCGGAGTAGAGTAGTTGCTTTGGATGATGATAATCAGGCATCCGCAGTTGAAGAATCACTGATTTGACACTGGTGATCTTTGCTTCTTCCGGCACACTGACATTTATGCAGTTGCTCACCCTCCCACCAAAAGACAAGGAGCAATAAATGACAATTTAGGAGACACAGCTTTATTAACAATAACAGCCAGGATCTGCAACAAGCATCCCTGGAAAATTTGTGAAGGCTGGCTGAAGGCTGAGGTTGGTCGGGCAGTGCCTCCACAACCCTAAAGGGTCAAGCACCCGTGACTTTACATTTCCAAATTAAAAAGCCACCTTTCAACTACGTTCATCTTGTGTCAGATGCTTAGTGAATGGCATATTGATGCAATTCGTAGGAGGATTCCATTCATTGTTGGGAAGCACAGTAGTCTACATCTATTAAATGTGGGCTACTGGGGTAAACCGATTCATCCCATGCAAGTCAGGGTCACTGGAAAGCTGCAAACAATAGGAGCTTTACATTAAAAATAACACCACATTTTAAACAAGAGACCTATTGTTCCCACTTCCCAACATGGAGAGAGAAAAATAACAAGACCCATAATGTTGCTCTTAAACAGCAAGCAGAAAGAAAGAAGAATGGTCTATAGAAAAGAAAGGAAGTTACTGAATTGATGAAAATCTAAACAGGCCATGATTATAGAAATGGATTTTTAAAAAATAGTATTTTTCCTATCTTACAAAGTCTTACAAAGAGCCACATGGCATCTTAATAATACTTAGCCTTTAGAAGTGTTTGTTTGCTCAAAGCGCTTCACATATAGATAAAAAGGTAAAGGACCGCTGGATGGTTAAGTCCAGTCAAAGGCAACTATGGGATAGGGCGCTCATCTTGCTTTCGGGCTGAGGGAGCTGGCGTTTGTCAACAGACAGCATGTGGCCAGCATGACTAAACCGCTTCTGCCACAACACCGTGACGGAAGACACGGAAACACATATAAACCAGAGCACACGGAAACGCATATATTATCACAGCAATTCCTATAGCAAGTCTGCAAGGCAGCATCTGCCAACCTTCCAGATGTTTTCAACTACAAATCACATCAGCCCCAGCTGACTGTGCTTGCAGTCCAAAACATCTGGAGGGCACCAGGTTGCCAAAGGATGATACAAGGGATGCCTGGGGAAATGATTATAATATTGTATTTGCAAGAGGCTGGGGCTCACGGACAGTGTCTTGCTTGTGGGAGAAATGAGGATCTGTCCATTTCACAGATGTCCATTTCACTCTCTTAGCAAAGGACACCAATGACATAATGAGCAATCATGTTTCGAGTTATGGCCTCTCAAAACTCCCTGCCTTATTTGTGGACAAAGAAACTGGAGAGGAACATTTCACTGAGGGAGGAGAAATTCCCCAAAGATCTTTTGAAGGCGGGTCTCATCATTAGCGGTGGCACGACTCCTTTCTTCTTTCCAGACAAGTGTTGCTGTTGCTGCTGCTGCTGCTGCTGCCAATGCAAGTGGCCACATCAGCAACTGTGATGATAGCCTGGCCACTGTTTTGTACCTTCCAGAGGGTCACAAACTTAGTGTTGTTCCAGAGCTTGCCAACGTAATGCCCCAGAGACAGTATACCTGAAGGAGCATCTCCACCCTCATCATTCAGCCCGGACACTGAGGCAGGGTTGCCATATTTCAAACAGTGAAAATCCAGACAGAAAAGTTGTTGAGCTCTTCTTCTTCTTCTTCTTCTTCTTCTTCTTCTTCTTCTTCTTCTTCTCATCCTTCTTGCCAAAGTTGTGGAAAGCTGCCATATGTCTGGATTTGCTGGGGCATTTTTGCAATTTCCGCCCAGACACTGCTTCTGACTACAATATTTCTGAAATGTCCAAGAAATTCCTCACTGCGAGAAGCAAGGTTACAGGGAACCAGGCAGAAGGCCTTCTCAGTAGTAGCACCCTCCCTGTGGAACGCCCTCCCTTCAGATGTCAAGGAGATAAAGGACTACATAACTATTAGAAGACATCTGAAGGCAGCCCTGTATCGGGAAGTTTTTAATGTTTGACATTTCATTATGTTTTTATATATGCTGTAAGCCTCCCAGAGTGGCTGGGGAAACCCAGCCAGATGGGTGGGGTATAAATAATAAAAATTATTATTATTATTATTATTATTAACTTCCTAATGGATGGTGGGCCTAACAGGCCTGTCCAGTCATTGTTGGAATACTCTTCCACCTGCTGTCGAGTCCCCAGTCGCCATCTGAGTGGATTCTGTGAGGCTGATCATTTAATGCTCAACAGACAAGACACATTTGGGGGGCAAACACAGGGCTGATTTCCCCCATCCCTAATACAGCGGTACCTTGGGTTACAGATGCTTCAGGTTACATACGCTTCAGGTTACAGACTCCGCTAACCCAGAAATATTACCTCGGGTTAAGAACTTTGCTTCAGGATGAGAACAGAAATTGTGCTCCAGCGGCACGGTGGCATCAGGAGGCCCCATTAGCTAAAGTGGTCTTCAGGTTAAGAACAGTTTCAGGTTAAGAGGGGACCTCCGGAATGAATTAAGTTCTTAACCCGAGGTACTACTGTACACATTCCTTTTGTCTAACAATCAGGTTGGGTCAGTCAAATTTTGCAGGTTTCTGAAACATCGTCCTAACCTACTGAGTCTGTTTGCCAGCAGGAAAAGTTTGGTGTGTGCACACCCTGTTTCAAAAAAACGGCAATATTCCCCCCCTCTCCCATCCTAAAATAATTTTCTAAAGCAAATAAATGAAGCCAGCAGTTTTTCTCATATGCAGTTTTTAACGGTATGATATCATTCAACGTTCCAAAGAGCTCCCAAGACCTCTTACATTATTTAACACAAAAGAACAAAGGGATCTCCCGGATTCTCTAAAGCAAAATTCCAGAGGCATATGTTGCGAGCTTTAACAGCTCTCAGATAATGTGTCCTAGCTAGAGAAACCTTTAGTCTAATCCAATCGGAGTAGTCAGTGTAATGCATTTATGATTCCGTAATGCATGGTAAGTTCTCTTGCTGCTTTTAAATCTTACACATATGCTCCGTTAATCCCATCTGTCCCTCCGTAGTTGTAGTCTGGCACCAGCAGAATTATCTCTGAAAAGAATGTAAATTCCATAACACAGCTGCAAGCACAAAGCCGCACGGCGGCCGTCAGACAAAATGACAAATGTTCATGTTTTATGGGTGTAAGTTTTGCTTTATAATATCTTTCCTTTCCTTTCCTTTTTCTTTTATGGATGGCCTGTAAAGCAGGGGCCGTAGATATCAAACATAAACACTCACAATATATTCGGATACATGGCAGGTGATCGGTTCCTTTCCTAAATGAAAGGCTGTCGCAGCATTTAATATATGGATCAAATTTGCAGTGAAGACTGGACCGAGGAGAGGCTGACTAAGCCTTACGAAAACATCCCCTGGATATTGTTCACTTAAGAGATTTAGTGTGGTGTACAGTTTTGTGTGTTGGACTAGGATTGACTAGGAGACACAGATTTGCAACCCCACTCAGTTCTGAAACTGGGATACCCAGGCCAGTCACTATCTGCAAGCCTACCTCACAGAGCTGTTTTTATTTATTTACAGTCGCACCTTGGAAGTTGAACGGAATCCTTTCCGGAAGTCTGTTCGACTTCCAAAAAGTTTGAAAACCAAAGCACAGCTTCTGATTGGCTGCAGGAAGCTCCTGCAGCCAATCGAAAGCCATGGAAGCCCCTCAGACATTCGCCTTCCAAAAATAGTTTGCAAACTGGAACAGTCCCTTCCGGGTTTGCAACGTTCGAGAACTACCCTGTTTGAAAACCAAGGCATGGCTGTATTTAAAATGTTAGCATGCCTCCACATTATATATATAAGCTGTGTATAACAATTATAATACGACAAATGCCACGCCAAAATTAAAACAGACCACCAGCTGACTATTGCAGAAAATGTTTTCATCAATTGCCTGGTGGCAAAGAAAGGTTTTCAGCAAACATTTGGAAATTACCTGCTGGGTCTCTGTGGGAAGAGTATTCCACAGGAGTGCGCCAATAACACAGGAGGGCTTGGTTTTGTGTTGAGAGTGGGGCTGTGGCTCAGTGGTGGAGCACTGCATGCAAAAGTCCTCAGGTTCAATCCCCGGTTTCTTCAGGTAGGGCAGAGAGACACCCCTTCCTGCCATTGATGACAATCTAAGGCGCTGACCTGTGCCCAAGATTGAGGGGGTCCAGCGTCATGTGTGTGTGATGTCATGCACACAACGCATGACGCACATGGGAGGAGGTCAAGCGTGGAACAGCTTCAATGGCTTGTGGTTCTTTCTTTCTTTCTTTCTTTCTTTCTTTCTTTCTTTCTTTCTTCTCTATCTATCTATCATCTACTATCATCTATCTATCTATCTATCTATCTATCTATCATCTATCTATCTATCTCTATCTATCTATCTATCTATCTATCTATCTATCTATCTATCTCTATATCATCTATCTATCTATCATCTATCTATCTATCTATCTATATATCTATCATCTATCATCTTTATATTTTTATTTATTGAATTTATATTGTGCTTGGGAGGAGCTGGCCATCAAAGCCACATTGTGCTTGGCTTAGCACTAGGTCTCTTCTGCCCTCTCAGCATTGAGGGGGCTTGGCCCCCTCCCAACGGATTGGGGTTGATGGTTGAAAATACCTTGGCCCCATAGAGTTGGTGGGCCTGTCAACAATACCGAATCGAGGGACCAATGGTTTGACTTGGTATAATGCTGCTTTCTAGGAGTTCGGTGCCTCAGTGAAAAATGCTCAAACTCCCCAACTATTTTTAAACAAATGAATATCAGACTCTGAGGTAAAAAAATAGGTATGTGTGTCTTTAATCCAGTCGTATTGTGATATGAATATATAACAAAGAGCAAACAGGCAAAAACTATGCAGGTTTGATGTGGCCGTAGCTATTTTGTCAAGCTGGGTTCATTCAGGTCTAAAATGCACATTAGATTCACCACAGGAATGCTGCTTTTTAAAACACACACACACACACACACAGAGAGAGAGAGAGAGAGAGAGAGAGAGAGAGAGACACCTTCTCCTAAATGAATAATTTCTATCTCAGTCATATCCCACTGGCTGGTGGTTGCTTCCATCAACTTATAAGTTTTCCGCACCCCATTGATAATAATAATAATAATAATAATAATAATAATAATAATAATAATAATATATTATTTATACCCCGCCCATCTGGCTGAGTTTCCCCAGCCACTCTGGGCGGCTCCCAATCAGTGTTAAAAACAGTACAGCATTATATATTAAAAACTTCCCTGAACAGGGCTGCCTTAAGATGTCTTGTGAATGTCAGGTAATTATTTATCTCTTTGACATCTGTTGGGAGGGCGTTCCACAGGGCGGGTGCCACTACCGAGAAGGCCCTCTGTCTGGTTCCCTGTAGTCTCACTTCTTGCAATGAGGGAACCGCCAGAAGGCCATCGGCACTGGATCTCAGTGTCCAGGCTGAACGATGGGGGTGGAGACGCTCCTTCAGGTATACAGGCCCGAGGCCGTTTAGGGCTTTAAAGGTCAGCACCAACACTTTGAATCGTGCTCGGAAACATACTGGGAGCCAATGCAGATCTCTCAGAACTGGTGTTATGTGGTCCCGGCGGCCACTCCCAGTCACCAGTCTAGCTGCCGCATTCTGGATTAATTGCAGTTTCCGGGTCACCTTCAAAGGTAGCCCCACGTAGAGCGCATTGCAGTAGTCCAAGCGTGAGATAACCAGAGCATGCACCACTCTGGCGAGACAGTTCGCGGGCAGGTAGGGTCTTAGCCTGCGTACCAGGTAGAGCTGGTAGACAGCTGCCCTGGACACAGAGTTAACCTGCGCCTCCATGGACAGCTGTGAGTCCAAAATGACTCCCAGGCTGCGCACCTGGTCCTTCAGGGGCACAGTTACCCCATTCAAGACCAGGGAATCCCCCATACCAACCCGCTCCTTGTTCCCCAAGAACAGTACTTCTGTCTTGTCAGGATTCAACCTCAATCTGTTAGCCGCCATCCATCCTCCAACCGCCTCCAGGCACTCACACAGGACCTTCACTGCCTTCACTGGTTCTGATTTAAAGGAGAGGTAGAGCTGGGTTTTGAGGATGTGATTTACTAAATACACACCAGTAATGTTTGTCTCTTTGAAAACGTCTGAGCCGCTGAACATTCCAGACAGCTGTTGTCCAGGTTAAGGAGCCTCACAACCCCAGATAATGATGACGATGATGATGATGATTATTATTATTATTATTATTATTATTATTATTATTATTATTTTGTTATATCCCGCCCTCCCCAGCCGAAGCAGGGCTCAGGGCGGCTAACAACAATAAAATAGTGCAACATTCTAAAACCATTTCATTATAAAATTAATTCAAATCAAATTGATGGCAACCATTGGGCTAGAGTTCTGTGAAGATTGCCAAAGGAGAGAGTCAGGCTGTGCCCTGGGCTTGGTGGAAGAGCTCTGTCTTGCAGGCCCTGCAGAAAGATGTCAAGTCCCTCAGGGCCCTAGTCTCTTGTGCCAGAGCGTTCCACCAGATCGGAGCCACAGCCGAGAAAGCCCTGGCTCTAGTTGAGGCCAGCCTAACCTCTCTGTTGCCTGGGACCTCCAAGATGTTTTTGTTTGAAGATCGTAAGTTCCTCCGTGGGACATACCAGGAGAGGCGGTCCTGTAGGTATGAGGGTCCTAGGCCGTATAGGGCTTTCAAGGTTAAAACCAGCACCTTAAACCTGATCCTGTACTCCACCGGGAGCCAGTGCAGCTGGTATAGCACCGGGTGAATGTGATCTCACAGTGAGGACCCCATAAGGAGTCTCGCTGCGGCATTCTGCACCCGCTGAAGTTTCTGGGTTGTGATATAATCCATCCATATGGCAAGTTGTTCTGAACATTGTATCAGAGTTGGGGATCACACACAAGGAGGGCTTTTCTACAATATCTCCATGGCGGTATAATGGCAATTTTGGCCCTCAGTCAATTTGGCAACCGTCATCAATGGGAGCGCGCATGAGGCTAATTGCGACATCTTTCTCTGAAGACTAAAGGCTAGTTCCTTGACCCCGCCACAAAGCATACACACATACACCCAACCTGTATCCCTTTTATTTGATGCTTCTCTGATACAGAAAAAAGCACCTTCCAACTTTCATCTTCCCACGCCATGGCAAGTGGTTTCAGATGGTGTTTTGTGACTCACCACCCATTAAACAAGCCACAGTACCAAAGGCATTGGAAATGACTTGCAGCTGCTGTCTGATCCGAGCTCAAAGAGAATGCTTCTGTCTCGTATCAAACCAAACACACTCAGGAACATTTGCGGTGTCATTGCAGGACGAACGTCTGGGTTTTTAATGTGGGGTGTGTATATCATGTGTATCCAGTTATCATAAAAACGAGTGTATGGTAGTATTCCGGATACAAGATTGATCTGTTTAAAAAATGTCAGAAACTTGATATCACAAGTAGAAGCCTACGTGGCTGGGAGTCCGTTCCAAGTTTTGAGGATGTGATTTACTAAATACACACCAGTAATGATTGTCTCTTTGAAAACGTCTGAGCCGCTGCTTGAAGTGGGATTCAGATAGGGCAGGATGTCGCCCCTCTTTGTTACAAAAACTACAGGGTCGCACCAATGCGGAGACTGCTCTAATGTGAAATCTTGCAATTCCGCATTGCTTCCTCACCCACCTCCTACTTTGAAAAGCTGAATTCATTCCCTTATACAGTGGTACCTCGGGTTAAATACTTAATTTGTTCCGGTGGTCCTTTCTTAACCTGAAACTGTTCTTAACCTGAAGCACCACTTTAGCTAATGAGGCCTCCCGCTGCTGCTGCTGTGCCGCCGGAGCACAATTTCTGTTCTCATCCTGAAGCAAAGTTCTTAACCTGAAGCACTATTTCTGGGTTAGCGGAGTGTGTAACCTGAAGCGTATGTAACCTGAAGCGTATGTAAACTAAGGTACCACTGTATAGGGAAGTTTTTTCTGTTTAATGTTTTATTATGTTTTTATATATGTTGTAAGCCATCCTGAGTGGCTGGGGTAACCCAGTCAGATGGGTGGGGAATAATAATAATAATAATAATAATAATAATAATAATAATAATAATAATAATATAGGACATCCCTATTTTCATCAGAGAAATGTTGGATAGTATGTTGCTAAAGAAAAAACGGCCTTGACCCGGTCTCCACCCCCACCATTCAGCTCGGACACTGAGGTTCAGCTCCGAGGGCCTTCTGGCTGTTCCCTCGCTGCGAGAAGCCAAGTTACAAGTTACAGGGAACCAGACAGAAGGCCTTGTCAGCAGTAGCTCCCACCCTGTGGAACACCCTCCCATCAGATGTCAAGGAAATAAATAACTATCTGACTTTTAGAAGATGTCTGAAGGCACCCCAGTTTGGGGAAGTTTTTAATGACTGGTGTTTTATCATGTTTTTAATATTTTGTTGGAAGCCACTCAGAGTGGCTGAGGAAACCTGGCCAGATGGACGGGGTATAAATAAATTATTATTAATAATAATAACAATAATAATAAAAATGACCCCTCCCTCCTCTCTGAATTGTATTGTTGAAATTAAGAAATTGGAAGGAACTTAAGCAGGAGTATGGGATCTGTTCAATTCAGTTCTGATTCCCACAACAAATTCCTGGGTTCAGAATACACTAAATCTACGGTAAGTGCATGTCTTTTGTGCTTGGCTCCATTTGGTGGATCTCAGGGCTCTAGGAAAAGAAAAGAAACAAACCCAAAGTGGATCCCACAAGCCTGAAGTCTGCCCTCCCCTGATGTAAGTATATCAAACATTTCAACCCCATTCCTCCTTTCGTTGCTTTGCTCTGCAGACTTGACTGCTTAGGATTTGTTGTTGTTGTTTAGTCGTTTAGTCGTGTCCGACTCTTCATGACCCCATGGATCAGAGCACGCCAGGCACTTCTGTCCTCCACTGCTTCCCGCAGTTTGGTCAAACTCATGCTGGTAGCTTCAAGAACACTGTCCAACCATCTCATCCTCTGTCGTCCCCTTCTCCTTGTGCTCTCAATCTTTCCCAACATCAGGTTTTTTTTCAGGGAGTCTTCTCTTCTCATGAGGTGGCCAAAGTATTGGAGCCTCAGCTTCACAATCTGTCCTTCCAGTGAGCACTCAGGGCTGATTTCCTTAAGAATGGATACATTTGATCTTCTTGCAGTCCATGGGACTCTCAAGAGTCTCCTCTAGCACCATAATTTAAAAGCATTAATTCTTCGGCGATCAGCCTTTTTTATGGTCCAGCTCTCACTTCCATACATCATTACTGGGAAAACCATCGCTTTAACTATACGGACCTTAGGATACAAACTGCAAATACATTCATATGGTGAAAACTGGCATTCTGTTTTCTGTTTGTCAAAGCGTAGAACATATGGAAAGGGCATACAGGTAGATAGATCATGGACCATATCATGCAAGCCCTGATTTAGATGCACTGAGTTGTGCTTGTGCAAGCGAAAGTGAAATTTTGTTTACTTGCCCATACGGCAATTTATGAGTCTACTTCCAGACACTAATCAGTAGCGGGATATGCAGTCTTCCAGCTCTAGCAATTTCAGATTGCTCACTGTACCGTGGTCCGGAATCTTACTCACACATTGAAACAAATGTCTTTTGTTTAAAGACAAAGGGGGGGGGAACTCTCCAGAGCATTGTAAAAAGTATTAGAAGCCTTTTACAGACAATTGTTTGGTATAAAAATGAAATCAATATTTGCAGTGGGTTTCCCTTTATTAAGTGTGTACTTATGTCAAAATGTGAGCAATCTCCTTGGTGCAGCTGAGGATAATAGGAAATCTTTGTTTTTCTTGGCTGGCTCTCTTTTTTTTCCACATCAGCCTCTCTTTGAAAGCTCAGATTCAGATTTTTTTTGACTCAGTCCATTAGCTATCTCCCAGATCCGTCTGAGAAATTGTGGCGCGATGCTATCATGCCGTCTAATCTCTTCAGATTACCTTCCACCATAATTGATACTATACGCTCTGTGATGTTGTGAGATTAAATTTTAGGGGGTAGGAAAGGGGGGGGCATGGATACTGTTTGTTAAAATCATTTTAGATCAAAATACAATTAAAGTCTTCATAGATTGCATTCCATTTAGTCATTTCATAAACCACATAGTGCGTCATTGAATCATGTGCAAATCCTTAGATAAAAATAAACCCATAGGTGTTTTCCATTTTCAGATGATCCAGGCATTGACATTTCCAGCAGTGCAGATGGAAGATTATTGTTATTTTCCTGTAGTTTGTTGTAGGTTTAGGAGCTCCATTGAATGCAAGGGCTTCCTGCATATCTAGGATCTGATCCTTTTATTTTAATAGAGAGTACTTTTCATCATCCATATGTTCACATTTTAGGGATGTAATAATGCATCGCTTTCTGTTCCACCCTGTATTTGAACGCAGCGATGTTTCCCTTCTGCTGCAGTTCATCTTCCATGAAAATCTTATTCATCCAGCTATTTGCTATGATGAAACTGAGTAAGCTAAGATAGATTATTCTACCCCATTCATTTCAGTTCAAAGGAAACACAATGCAAATGGGGGGAAGTGCAATCAATTGTGTATCGTTTGCAGGCGGAAAGCAACAACTACAGGAAATGCTGATCATATTTACTGGATTGATTACCAATGAACATCAAACAACTTCCGTTCCTCTTTCCATTTTTGTTGGAATTGCATGGCGAGCCCCCCCCCCCAGGGGAAATAAAGACACATGACACAATTATTAAGGTTAATAATAAGGCCACAACTTTACTGGTTACAGGGGATGAGCGGTATTGGCTTAGGCATTGGTCCTAACTGACTATATCTGGCTTCAGCCCATCTGCTTGAAGTCCAGGAAGGGTTAACCACCAGTAGGGGGAGTCCTGCTGATGCACATCAACTAGGAACTCCCCCAGAGTCACTGCTCAGGGGCGATCCCCGGCTGTGCCTGCATTTAAATAGGGCAGGCCATGCCCCCAAAGCCAGCCGATTTGGCTGGCCAGGGGGTGACGCGGCCAGGGATTCCCCGAATCGCACGGTGGCTGGGCTCCAGCGCGTGGTGGGTCCGTGACGCCCGCAATCACACCTCCTCTGCACGGCGGAATTGGCTTTCTTCAACTTCACCCTCAGATACAGTCGTAGCCAAACCCTGATTACAAAGCCACTTCCGAACTCGAGAGGAGGGGGGACCTAGGGAGGTGAGGGCCTCCGGCACGCCCCCGAGCGGTGACAGCCGTGGGATCCTAGTTGGCATACTTCAACAGGACTCCCACGGCTGGTGGATAACCCTTCCCGGTCCCCATGCCGGGTAGTTGATAGGAGCCAATGCCTAAGGCCAATACCTTCCAATTCTGTAATCAATAAAGTTGTGGCCTTTTTATGCCCATTAACCTTAAATAATGTGTCCTGTGTCTTCATTTCTCTTGGGGGGAGGGGTCTCGCCACGCAACTAGGAGCAGATTGAAATTGGTTCGCATTTCAACTAGTCCAGTGGTGTCCAAACATTTTTCAAAGAGGACCAGATTTGATGAAGTGAACATGAGTGAGGGCCGACCAAAGTTGTTGACCTTCTTTTATGGTTGGAGTTGTGGAGCTTCTTTTAGGATTGAAGTTGTTAAGGTTTTTTTTAGGATTTTACCCCAGGAAATAAACTGCCACAGGGGCCAGACTAAACCGACTGGCGGGCCGGATTAGGCCCCGAAACAGACTTTCGACATGCCTGATCTAGTGCAACCACCTGTGATGCAGGAATCTCATCTAAAGCATCCAGAACAGATGACCATCTAACGTCTGCTTAAAACTTCCAAGGAAGGAGAACCCAGAACCTCCTGAGGGAGACCATTCCAGTGTCAAACAGCTCTTACTGTCAGAAGGTTCTTCCTGGTGTTTAGTAGGAATCTCCTTTATTGTAACTTAAATTTATTGGTCTGAGTCCTACCCTCATGAGCAGGAGAAAACAAGCTCGTTCCCTTGGCCAATGGAGAGCCCTTGAGATCTTTAAAATGGTTCTTATATCTCCTTCCAGTCTCCTCTTTTCCAGGTTGGCATGGTGGTGCTAGCACAATTCCTAGTTGGGAGGAAGTGAGAATACTGCTGCTGCTACTGCAGGGATGCCAAAGATGCGGCAGCAGGTTCTGAAAGTCTGAAACAGAAAAGAGGGGAAAGGGTCCCTTGAACAAATGTCACAAATGTTCTCTTCGAGATTTGCTCAAAGGGAGAAATACCTAGTTACTGCCCTCCTTCGCAATGTTTTTTTTTAACAACAACACAACTGGCTTACCACAACTAAAAGTTTCTATTTAGATAATCACTCATTCGATTAAAATGGCTACTTCTGTCAGGCATTAGTAGACATGAGCGGTTTATGCAAGGGGTCTAGGCTTAATGCGAGGGGTCAGCATTTGCGGCCAACTACTGAAGGCCACACTCCAAAAGCGGATCTCCTGCCAATTATGGGAGGTTACTGATCCTTCTGCTCCTCCTCACTGCTGTCTCAGCCTCTTCTGCCCTCTCCAGGTGAACCCTCTTCTAGAGGATCTGAGATGAGGTCCAAATTAGGTTCAGAGGAAGAAGCAAGAGAATGGGAAGTGGAGCTGTTGCAAGGAAAAAAAGGTGGGCACACCCAAAGGGGTACACTGAGAGCATCTTGCTCTCCAAACACTGAGAATATGTATCCTAATCTCTTTACATCTAAGCAGCCAGGCGCCAGTGTGGTGTAGTGGTTAAGTGTGGTGGACTCGTAATCTGGTGAACCGGGTTCGCTTCCCCGCTCCTCCACATGCAGCTGCTGGGTGACCTTGGGCTAGTCACACTTCTCTGAAGTCTCTCAGCCTCACTCACCTCACAGAGTGTTTTTTGTTTGGGAGGAAGGGAAAGGAGACTGTTAGCTGCTTTGAGACTCCTTAGGGTAGTGATAAAGCGGGATATCAGATCCAAACTCTTCTTCTTCTGATTGGGATGTTCACACATTACATTCAGTGAGTGTATAATCTGTGTACCAGTGTACACAATTGTTGAGGTGCACATTCAACGAGAGTTTGTGTACACCGCAGTTAAACTGTACATATCACTTTGTCAAACAGACACTTCAATATGTGTAGAGGCCGTTTGTACCTGTGCTCAGCGTAATGTGTGAAGAAGCCTGTCGTCTTCCAGTGCAGTGATACCTCGGGTTACATACACTTCAGGTTAATCATAGAATCATAGACTCATAGAGTTGGAAGAGACCACAAGGGCCATCGAGTCCAACCCCCTGCCAAGCAGGAAACACCATCAGAGCACTCCTGACATATGGTTGTCAAGCCTCTGCTTAAAGACCTCCAAAGTAGGAGACTCCACCACACTCCTTGGCAGCAAATTCCACTGTTGAACAGCTCTTACTGTCAGGAAGTTCTTCCTAATGTTTAGGTGGAATCTTCTTTTTTGTAGTTTGGATCCATTGCTCCGTGTCCGCTTCTCTGGAGCAGCAGAAAACAACCTTTCTCCCTCCTCTATGTGACATCCTTTTATATATTTGAACATGGCTATCATATCACCCCTTAACCTCCTCTTCTCCAGGCTAAACATGCCCAGCTCCCTTAGCCGTTCCTCATAAGGCATCGTTTCCAGGCCTTTGACCATTTTGGTTGCCCTCCTCTGGACACGTTCCAGTTTGTCAGTGTCCTTCTTGAATTGTGGTGCCCAGAACTGGACACAGTACTCCAGGTGAGGTCTGACCAGAGCAGAATACAGTGGCACTATTACTTCCCTTGATCTAGATGCTATACTCCTATTGATGCAGCCCAGAATTGCATTGGCTTTTTTAGCTGCCGCGTCATACTGTTGGCTCATGTCAAGTTTGTGGTCAACCAAGACTCCTAGATCCTTTTCACACGTACTGCTCTCAAGCCAGGTGTCACCCATCTTGTATTTGTGCCTCTCTTTTTTTTTCTTTTTTTTTTTGCCCAAGTGCAATACTTTACATTTCTCCCTGTTAAAATTCATCTTGTTTGTTTTGGCCCAGTTCTCTAATCTAATCATGTCGGAGGGGGATTCTGGAAGATGAGCTTTATCAGCTTGGTCATAATGGAGATTCCATCATGCCTTGCCCTTCCACTGCTACTGCTGCCATCCCTACCAACCTGCTCCTTCTGCCATCTCCTGCTCTGCTGCTGCCATGCTCCCTGCCCCATCAGTTGCTAAAGGAGGAGCTGCACCATCATCAGTGCTGATTTCAAGCAAGATTGTACCAGTCTGGGATGAGCTCTCACCATGGATGGACATACTCTTGCCCCAAATGATGCCAATGGTGGCACTGCTTCTCCACCGATGGTAGGTGGGACATCTGTGGGCATGCCACCTGGCATAGTGGCATCACCCTACCTAATGGCTGGGCTGCCTCTGGCTCTGGCTGAAGATCCACTCCCATATGACTACAGATGAAATCAGGTAGACCTCGGTGTTGCCAGAATCCTACCAAATTTTGCCCAGAAGATCACATAATGTAAGGCAACGAAGGCTCATACTCTATGCTGAGGGGCTGATCCATTTTGGGTCTAGAGAGCTTGAGCCTGGTTCCAAATGGAGGCAGATCGGTGAAATCCAGTATGCCAACATTCATTCTGAGGCCCTGCCCAGCACTATTAGCAAGAATCAAGGGAGACACAGTTGAAGATTGGTGTGAGGAAATTGAAGTGAGCAGAAAGCTGCTCATTTATTTGATTTTACTGCACTCACTATATTGCTAACAGAGTTACACATTTGCTATAGTGGGACACAATGATAAATTTACCTACCTGAATGGACCATAAAGAAGGCTGATCGCCGATGAATTGATGCCTTTGAATTATGGTGCTGGAGGAGGCTCTTGAGAGTCCCATAGACTACAAGGAGATCAAACCTATCCATTCTGAAGGAAATCAGCCCTGAGTGCTCACTGGAAGGACAGATCCTGAAGCTGAGGCTCCAATACTTTGGCCACCTCATGAGAAGAGAAGACTCTCTGGAAAAGACCCTGATGTTGGGAAAGATGGAGGGCACAAGCAGAAGGGGACGACAGAGGACGAGATGGTTGGACAGTGTTCTCGAAGCTACCAACATGAGTTTGACCAAGCTGCGGGAGGCAGTGGAAGACAGAAGTGCCTGGCATGCTCTGGTCCACGGGGTCACGAAGAGTCGGACACAACTAAACGACTAAACAACAACAACACCTGAATTGAGGGAGAACCTGTGGCCCTCCATATATTTTTAAATTCCAGTTCTCATCAGTCCCAGCTCATATGGTCAATAGTGAGAGATGGTGGGAATTAAAGCCCAAGAACATCACAAAGGCCATAGATACCCCTTGTCTGATCTCAAAGATATACTTTTTATTTGGGTAACTCTGTCAAAATTAGGGAGAATTCGGAACCGACGAGACCAGAGATTCACCGAGGACTGGAATAAATTTACAGAGTATATTAAAAGTATATGTGAAGAGCAATTAACGTTTGTAGGTTTTCAATAAGTTCTGTGATAAGAATTGATAGAAATATTGTTTTATAAGATTTGATAAGACTAAGATTGTTAAAATGCAATATAGATTGAAGAAATGTGAATAATAGTGATAATATGAAAAATTCTCCGACAGGCTGAGGGAAGTCCAAAAAAGTACAGTGGTGCCTCGCAAGACGAAATTAATTCGTTCCGCAAGTTTTTTCTTCTTGCGAGTTTTTCGTCTTGCGATGCACGGTTTCCCATAGGAATGCATTGAAAATCAATTAATGCGTTCCTAGGGAAACCGACTTCAGACCAGGTCCGGGGACAGTCTGTCCCCCGACCTCTTCTGAAGGCTGGGGGGGGGGCAAGGGCTTTTCTTCCCACCCCCAGCATTTTAAAAAACCCCGGGACAGCGGAGGGCTTCTCCGCTGTCCGGGGCGATCTTAAAATGCTGGCGGGCGGCATTTTAAAATCGCCCCGGGACAGCGGAGGACTTCTCCGCTGTCCGGGGCGATTTAAAAGCCCCTGGGAAGGCAGGCAGGGGGGACAAAGACTTTTGCCCCCCGCCAGCCTTCAGAAGAGGTCCTGGACCTCTTCTGAAGGCTGGCGTGGGCGAAAGTCTTTGCTCCCCCCCGCCTGCCTTCAAAAGCTGTCCGGCCAAGGCTTCGCGGACCTCTCCGCCAGCAGCGGCAGCGCTGCCACTGCTGGCGGAGACTTGCCGGCATGCCGAAGCCTGCGCGCGCTGACATCAGCGCGCCCAGGTTTCGCGAACCTCTCCGCCAGCAGCGACAGCGCTGCCGCTGCTGGCGGAGACTTGCCGGTATGCCGAAGCCTGCGCGCGCTGACATCAGCGCGCCCAGGCTTCGCGGACCTCTCCTGTCTTCAAAAGCCATCCGGGATAGCGGGAAGCGCTTCCCTGCTATCCCGGACTGCTTTTAAAATGCTGGCGCTGGGGAGCAAAGCCTTTTGGCCCCCGCCAGCCTTCCTGGACCTCTTCTGAAGGCTGGAGGGGGGGGGGAAAGGCTTTGCTCCCCACCGCTAGCATTTAAAAGAGGTCCCCGGAGATTTCCCTATGGGCTTTTGTCTTGCGAAGCAAGCCCATAGGGAAATTCGTTTTGCGAAGCGCCTCCAAAACGGAAAACCCTTTCGTCTAGCGGGTTTTCCGTCTTGCGAGGCGTTCGTCTTGCAGGGTACCACTGTACAAAGATTGGAATTGGATGTAAAACTTAAATTGAATATTTTTTTCTGTTGTTTTTGAAAAATTGATAAATAAAAATTAAAAAAAAACTCTGTCAAAATTAATTGCAATATAAAAAAACAGAGTTGTTTGTTTGTTTGTTTAGCAACAGATTGTGCTCCCTGTGGGACAGTTAAACCAGCAAATGTACAGTGAACCACACCTGTATTTGATGTTGTGTGTTAATACAGCATTGAGAATGAATACAAATACAGCACACAGAGCAAATAAAGAAAACCAGAACAACCGAGGACAGCTCCCCAACTATCAGACGGTTTGACACCATTACATTTTATTCCTGGGTCGTTCTGCTCCAGAATGCTGTGAGTACATGATGTTTCAAGAGTCCACAGCTCTGTTTGTTTACCAATGCAGGGTGCGTTTTGCTTTCCAAGCTCTAAAGAGAAGAATCCAAAAGCAAATCAGGAAAATAACAGAGGGACTAATTAATCCAACTCGATGGGGGAACCTTACGTTTCAACAACTTAACAATCGAAAAGCGGGTTACATGATACTTCTGTGTAACTTTTCTCCCGCAATTTGTCAAGTACAGTCAAAACTCACAGGCCTCATTAACAGTAGCTCCAGAAACTGATTCAAGACATGAAAAAAAGTAAAATGTCTAGATACCCTATATGATGATGCCCTAGAACATTTGATCATGGAACTGGCCAGATTAGTGTTAAGTGGACTTAATTTTAAGCAATGTTGAGGGTCTGGTATGTCATGTAAATGTTGTGGAACCAAACTGGGAACAGTGGCCACAGAACTAGAAATTATACCTCGTTGTCTATCAAAAGATTACCTCTTTGCTGGTTAAAGGGTGGGGGAGGGGATTTCAGGATCCAAACTGATAGCTACCCATTTCTTACAGAGTCTGGACTAAAATCACCTTCCTGAGTTGTTTCTCTGGGTCACACTTCAGAGGGCAAGTTCCTCAGGGTACCTGTCTTTTTCATCTGCATTATAATAGTATCAACCATAACAACATGCTATAATGAAAGCATTCCGCCTTGTGAAAGACTAACAAGACTTGGCCCCACAGGCTCCTACTTACAAGTTATTTGGATCAGTCATGGAATATGAGTGCAGTCCCAGAACACCTGAGATACCCACTATAGAAATCCTCGCTTCACTGGCAGACAATGTTTTTCCACCATGGCCATCCCCTGTGGGCAGTAAGGGCAAAAACGGGTCATTCTGTGATCATACTGTCAGTCTGCAGTTCTTAGTGCAGAAAGTATTGATCTGATGTGTAGAGATATTTCCTATTCTAATTAATTCTAGGAGAGGGACGCGGGTGGCGCTGTGGGTAAAACCTCAGTGCCTAGGACTTGCCGATCGTATGGTCGGCGATTCGAATCCCCGCGGCGGGGTGAGCTCCCATCTTTCGGTCCCAGCTCCTGCCCACCTAGCAGTTCGAAAGCACCCCTAAGTGCAAGTAGATAAATAGGTACCACTTTATAGCGGGAAGGTAAACGGCGTTTCTGTGTGCTGCGCTGGTGCTGGCTCGCCAGAGCAGCTTCGTCACACTGGCCACATGACCCGGAAGTGTCTCCGGACAGCACTGGCTCCCGGCCTCTTTAAGTGAGATGAGCGCACAACCCTAGAGTCGGACACGACTGGACCGTACGGGCAGGGGTACCTTTACCTTTACCTAATTAATTCAAGAGGGTTCTGGAAGCTTCTCTGTGTGAAAGAAACAAGCAGAAGGTTCATGATGTTTGGGTTATTCCTTCAGAGAAGCTGAGTACAGCTGGCTTAAACTGGTTCTCTTATCTCTTTCTGCCAAGGTCATACTGACTATAATAAGAGGCTAGAAATGTTTCACTTTCTTTTTCTACCTCCCTTCTGGTATGGTGTTCTTTACATAGCATGCTTAGTGTTAAGGTTTAGACTTATTATAAGCTACTGTACGTTTCAGTTAAGTCTGCTGCAACTGGATTTCTTATGGACAGTGCCAATCCTGAATGTATTGGATTTGTGACCATTATGCTCATTTGCCTTCAGTGGCAGTAAAGCTCTGCTGGATGAAATACAATTGTCTCTTGTCTATTTTTGGGGAATCCTGCAACAGGTTTAAGTTTTTACTTTGCAAACTTTCCTTTGAATCAACTCTGGATCAATACTGAGTAGCATTCCATGACACATACTCTCAGATAACTATGTCTAGGATTGCATCCTTAGACTTGTTGAATTAAAACCATGGCACTTTGTCCTGGATCTTAGGCAAGTCAGTTGAAAAATCGTGTTTCTTTGGAGTCTTCCTAAAAAAACAACTCTACGACTTTCAGGGTGTCCTGGTTTTTACTTTTTGAAATATGGCAACCCTATAAGTGCATGATCCAGCCCAAGTTAAGTACTTTTAAATTTTATTGATTTTGATGGGAAAGAAATATTTTAGCATGCAGTTTTCCTTCATGGAAGATGGCAAAACTTAGAAGCGTTCTGTTTCGGTTGGATCACGTCCTTCGTAACCAACAGCATTTCCTTTTTAAACATACAGTTTTATCAGACCAGATGGAATCTTTTGCCCAAATACACATTCTTAAGGCCCGCCGATACAACAGATTCTTTTCCTCTTCATGCTGGATTTCATGCCATATTTCAAATTGCTTCTCATCATCAGCAACACAACGCCATGTGAAGAATCCCTGACAGGCACTTTCAAACAGTAGGTCTATTCACGCAACAGCCGACTTGTTCATCAGCCATACAAGACTGACTAGCTAAACTGCGTACCTTTTGTATTTTTAACAAATGGAGTCATTTTTCTATGTCACCGCATATTTTGCTGCCTGTGACAGAGATTACCAGCGCTGTGGGCCTTCTCAATTATCAGGGAGGTAAATGTTTCACAAGGTCCATTCACACTGCTTTTGTCAAAGTCCTTGATACATTTATGAGCAATGCTATGGATTTCCTTGAGAGTAAGCCATGTTGGCATCAGTCGGGTTTTACAATTGAGTAACTCTGATCCAAGAAATATGTTCTTTCTTTTCCCTTGAACTATTGGTTTTATGCATTTGCAAATGTATGGAAATATAATCAATTACTTAACTGACTAAAGCTCACGCAATCAGCTGATTAATGAGGTGAGTGCCTTAGTTAGAATATCAATTACAAAAACCCAACAATAAATCCATGTATTGTGAGAAGATAAATACATGGCAATAAATAAATAAAGCATGTGCTATTGTTATATGTGATGGTCTGACGTTTACCCGCATTTACTTCTTTCCCTCTCATAAACTCATAATGATTGAAATTTGTTTTTCTCAGGCAAAAACCAAAAAACCAACCTGAATCTGACTGCCACACCTCATGGAGAATGTGCACATAATCTACCCATGAAGATGGAATTGTGGTCATTTCTTGGTCAAGAAATACATACTCTCTAACAGGCCTTTGGGGATGTGCCAATCTCAACAACATTTAGTTGCGTACTGTTCAACAGAGACTGTATCAGATTAATTTTGCCACATGAATAAATACTTCAGAGACTGCAGATATTATTTTGGGGGTTATAGACAGGGTTATTGTTTATTGGTTTAATGGTATTGTGTTTTCATATGCTGTAAGAAAACCCAAGGATGACAATGATATTGACTGCATTTCGTACATTCTCTAAGCAAGCTGTATACTCTCCAACACAGCCCAGGGAATATGGAGATTTTGACTTCAGTCCCGGACAATTGCTCCACACAACTGTGCTCTGGAAAACTCTATGGTAGTGCAAAGAACTCTAGGAATAACTTCATGCATCTCTCTGCTCCTGGCAACCTCTCCTACCCAGCTGAAGATGAGAGGGAGGATTGGTGATATTGGACAGCGGGCAGTGTGTGTGTGGAGTGGGTGCAGAATAATTTGGCCCTCCCCCTGCTTCTAGCCATACAAAACAAAGGAGCCTTTGTTGGAATGAGTTGCCGACCAGAGCTCTACAGAGTTAAACAGTTCTCTGATTATTGAAATTGCGAGATGGTCAGGAGCCATGAAAGCTTCTTTGTGTTAGCCATAAATCTGCTAAATAAACAACTTTGGAGAGGATTGTAAATGCAAATTATAACTTTAAGCATGCATGGTTCGGCTTTTTCGTGTCTTAAGTATTCTTTCACCTATGATTTAGTGTTTCTATCATCAGCAATTGCTGCCCCATAGCATGTTTCAATTCTTAATTATTTATGAATCTTTGAATCACTGGCCTTTAGAAATTAGGGATCAGAACCACAATTATTGTAAATCTGACCTTAAAAGTGTAAAGTAAGCCTCAAGGACACTAATCACCCATTCCATTTTTGAGACACTCTCAGCCCTCCTATAATTAAAGCTATACTTATATTTATTCAGATCTCTCTCTTCCCCCCTCTGCCTGTAAATTCCACCTCTTTCGTTGAAGACATGCCCTATAGTCAAATAATGCACATCTCATTTGAGTATGTATATCTTTTTGTATGATTTGCTTGTCGAGGTCCCCAGGGCCACCCCAATAACTCACACATCATATGGAATTTTTGTTTAAGGTTTTTGGCATAATTTTGGCCACAACTTTATTAAAATACAAACAAGTGAGTGGTTGCTTAGGCATTGGTTGCGACTATCTGACCCCACCATGGGGGACAGACTGACATTCCGCACACCTGCAAAAGTCAGAAAAGGGGAATACACTTGGGGGTAGCGACGGAGCAGGGAACCTGCCCTCAGCCCTCCCCAAATGCAACCAGGAGCTCATTGCTATGGCCCGAGCCCCCTTGACAGGGTGGACAAGCAATAGTTAGCCCCCAATTCCTTTAACGGAATCCCTTGCAGCAGCAGAATTAGAGGGGCAGGCACAGCCAATCCATACCCCTCAACCAACCAAACCATAAACCAATGCCTAACCGCAATCTTACAAGTTGTGACGATTTGCTACGCAGTAGGCAAAAACCAAATGGCCCCAGACAATCAGCCAGATGGACAAAATTCCTACCGGGCCCCTGCCCCAAGAGTAGACGACCCCATGACAGGCATAGCAAGGTCAAAGCGAACAACCCTAATTCTAGGGAGGGAGGGACGGGAAATCTGATGCACGGGCGAAAAGAGGAAGCCCTAGCCTCGTGCAAGGAGTTTAGCATTTCTGGCTGTCAATCAACAAATGGCAACATTAACTTCTTCCCAACAACAAGGGAAGCCCAATCGTATCAGTGGCCAACGGTCAATTAGCCCGCCCCACAACTTTGGAGTGTCCTGGCAGCCCCCACCGCAACACGTGCTCTCCATAAAGGAGAACACGCTTTATCACACACGCATGCACACAAACACTGCCTTACGTATATTCTATAAACCTTTATGTAGGTTTCTTCATTGTAATTATCTGGGAGGAAGTGACTCCAGGATCCAACGTAAAGATGGAGAAATAATGTTAAACCCCTGCAACCGGCCGCTATTTGAACTTTCTCGATTGTGAACCAATGGTCCCATTCAACTGGAAACCGAGGTTACCCTGTCCAAGCTGTAGGTGAGGTACCAGCAATGTTTTGTTTTCACAGTTCATGCAGAGGACAGGGAAGAATATGAAATATGGAAGTGTTTATTATTCTGAAGTATTTATTCATGTGGCAAAATTAATCTGATACTTTGGCACTACTGCTAAGAGAGCTCATAATTTCAAAACAAATGTGCACCGTTCCATTTCAATACAGTGGGAATTGTTCTAAAAGGTAAAAGTAAGGTAAAGGACCCCTGGATGGTTAAGTCCAGTCAAAGGCGACTATGGGGTTGTGGCGCTCATCTCGCTTTGAGGCTGAGGGAGCTGGCGTTTGTCCACAGACAGCTTTCCGCGTCATGTGACCAGCATGACTACACCGCTTCTAGCACAACAGGACACCATGATGACTGCCAGAGCACACAGAAACGCCATTTACCTTCCCACCACCTATTTATCTACTCGCACTGGTATGCTTTTGAACTGCTAGGCTGCCAAGAGCTGGGACAGAGCAACGGGAGCTCACCCCTTCGTGGGGATTCGAACAGCCGGCCTTCCGATTGGCAAGCCTAAGAGGCTTGGTGGTTTAGACCACAGCGCCACTCAGATTGTTCTAGATCTGACCATATTAAATAGTATGACTTGGGATTGGTCCCACGTGAAGCAAAGAAGGTGATCTCTACCAATTGGTACCAGTTTCAGCCATCAGTTTTATGATATAGCTAATTGTACCTAATACCCCATTTGAGAATGGCCAGGAAAGAGCTAAGCCCCAACAAGCTCAGTCTGATTGGACCTTCAGGAATTATCCTCAACAAACTTGCTTCATCTGTGTACCTTATAATAGGAAGTCAGGTGAACAGGGCCTCCCGACCACACCGCCTGCTTCTGGATTTTATGACTACAGTGGTACCTCAGTTTACAAACTTAATCCGTTCTAGAAATCCGTTCTTAAACTGAAACCCTTCTTAAACCAAGCCACGCTTTCCCTAATGAGGCCTCCCACCGCCGGTGCCCTTCCATCATTCGGCTCTCGTTCTTAGACTGAGGTAAAGTTCACAAACCGGGACACTAATTCCAGTTTTGCGGAGTTCTTAAACCAAATACAGTGGTACCTTGGTTTACAAATACTTTGGGTTACAAACATTTTGGGTTACAAACTCCACTAACCCAGAAGTAGTACCTCGGGTTGAGAACTTTGCCCCAGGATGAGAACGGAAATTACACGCCGGTGGCGCGGCTGCAGCAGGAGGCCCCATTAGCGAAAGCGCACCTCAGGTTAAGTATGGTTTCGGGTTAAGAATGGACGTTGGAATTCAGTTCATAAACCAAGGTACCACTGTAGTTCGTAAACAGGGCTGTTCTTAAACCGAGGTACCACTGTATCGGCAGGAGGAGTGCTCGCCTTCAGACCAGGAGAGTCACCTGTGGACTGGGGCCACCCTATGCCTCGGGGCAGATAAAAGCCAGTCAGCCCCAGTCCCAAATTGCGGGAGCAACATTGTTGGCAGCCAGTTCCTGCCTGCGCCCTGTCCTGCCGGATCTCCTGACCTCACCTGACTCCCTGCCTTGGATCCAGCTTCAGCTTTGACAGACGGCCTCATTACTTCACCCTCGACCTCGGACTGGATTTAGACCACGCCTCACAGAAACCCACGGGACCAGCACAAAAAGATGTATGGGTTGTAAGTTCACTATCTGCTGGAGAAGCTGGAAGGAGTCTTCAGAAGGGTCATCTTGAGTAATGATGCCGGAGGCTTTGTTAGAGCTGCCCGGGGCTATCTGTTTCCCAGCTTCTCCCCTCTGCAGCCTCTGAACTATGACCTTCTGCAAACCACGGTTGTAAATCTATAGTCTCTTCTCCCCTCTTCTCTGGGAAGTGCAAGGGAAGTGGGGGAGTGGTCTCCACCATACCTCCTCAGACCAGTCCTTGACATGCACTAACAAACTGCATCTTTCAACAACTCATTCAAAGCATTTGGCATTTCATCCAACCCTCTGCATCCATGCTCTGAAGGATGGATGACCGCTCAATATGCTAATGGCACTCTGGTTGGATGAAAGTGGCCACCCTACCTGCTCTGCAAACTCCTCCCCTCCTCCATTACATAAGGAGGCAATTAAAAAAAATAGTTTCTTTGTTTAAATGCTTCCAGTTGTTGACAAACACTCACTGTTTAGTCCCCCCCCCCAATTCTTTTTCATCGGTCCATGCAGCTGTGAGGACAGTTTCACCCACCCAGTGCCTAGCAGTGACCGATGTTTTGACGGCTTGCCAGACCTTCACCAGTCCCTTCTCTGCTGTCTGCTTTCATTTTAAATAAAGCACGGCATCCCCATCGCTTTTCTTTCTTAATGCAATGATTTCATCCGGGAAATGAAGTTTTCTCCCCCCCCCCCCTTCCAAAGAAAAAGGGGGTCTTTTGTGATTGTGATGGCAATAGAAAGCATTATAAAAAAGCTGCTGAGAGTTTTCTTTACTTAGGCCAGGAATAATAAGGTCAACATCTGACAGAGTTCCAACTGAGCTTCAACTCCTGCGGCACACATATAAAAACCAGCTCTTTAGCAACAAAAAACCTAAAGACACATTTGCTCTGAGGTAATTGCTGACATAATTTTTTTTTGGGGGGGTGGTTCTCAGTTGTTTTAACCCCTTTCCCCTTCTGTATGGCTTTTGAGACAACGCCATGAATAGGAAATAGATATAAACTTTACTTGGCGACAGCGTGTCTCTCCATCATGTTTCAGTTCCTGCACAGAAACGTCCTGGACTTTGATAATAAAGGCCTGCTTGGTTCTTCTCACCCCCCTTTTTTTCTTTATTCCTACAATGAGCCCATTGAAAAATCATCATCATTTTTATTCCGCTTCACTGCCTTATAGAGCCGCTATCCCTTAGTAAGGAAATAAAGTTACAGAGGCTTAGTCGGAGGCTGTGAATGGGATCTTGTTTTTAACTTTCATAATAATTACATGTATTTATTCTGTGCTTCAAATTACACTCACTTGATTGCTAACATGAGACTTCAAGGTTCTTATTAGGGTGTTTGTGGTTTAGGGACTGGACAAATTTACTCGAGCTGTTATTCAGCCACCAGTAATGTGCTCCATTTACGAGGACTCATTAGAATATTTGATTTGCTAGTATTGGTGCCCTTGTCATTCCCCCCCCCCCTTTTCATTATTTTTTTTGCAGAATTTCTTTTCGTGAGGCCATGCCTTGGAAACACAGGCAGTTGCCTTATACTAACAATTAGTCCAGTTTTCTCAGTTTATCTACACAGATTGGCAGGGGCTTCCAGTGTTTCAGATAGAAGTCCATACCAGACCTATGTAGAGATGCCTGAGATCTTTTCCTTGCAAAGCATATTCTCCATCACTCAGCTACGGAAAGAAATTCTGGGGTGTATTCAACAAAGTTGTCCATTCAGCGCAATGACTTCTGCTTGCGCAACTGGACTTCCTCTCCCATGTCCCCACCGTGCCCATCCAAATCTGCTCTGGGGGAATCTACAGAGCAGATTTGGGGAGGTGTGGGATTTGTGAAGAGAGGATAGGAAGTAGAATCGTGTAGGTGGAAGTCCGTGCACTAACAGGATGACTTGGTCAGATACAATTCTTTGCTTGGTGACAGTTGCTGTCCAAATGCTGCAACAGGAGAGACACCAAGTTCTCAAAAATACAAGGGGTGATGGGAAAGTAGGGTGAATCACCCCTGTATGCCATAATGGTAACTGCCGGATTTGTGGAGACATGTGGGAGGCGTCCGTCCGTATCTCAGCTAACATATGCGCACGTATCTCAGCATTTGTTGACAGGCCTACGTTCATGTGGTAGTGTTTAGTAGCTGTTAATAGTGCAGTGCGTTGTGATTGAAAATGGAGCAGAGAGTCAATATGAAATTCTGTTTCAAATTGGTTAAATCAGCATTGGAAACCCATGAAATGCTCACAATTGTGTGCGGAGATGAAGCTGTAAGTGTGTTAGTGGTTTAAGCATTTCCGTGAAGGGTGGCAAACCACTGAAGATGACCCTTCATCTGGCAGACCGTTGACAGGCAGAACAGCGGCAAATGTCGACAGAGTTCATGAGTTATTGATGCAGGATTGGTGTTTGTCCATCTGAATGATGGCGGAAAAATTGCATATTCCATGTGAAATCATTACTGAGTTGTCTCACCCTCCATATTCTCCCAATCTGGCCCCACTGAATTTCTTTCTTTTTCCAAATCTGAAGTCTGCACTGAAAGGGCACAGATTTTCCAACATTTCACACGTCCAAGCCGCTGTGATGAGGGAACTGAAAGCAGTACGAAAAGAGGACTTCTCCAGAAGTTTCCAACAGTTCTATGATTGTTGTCAATGGTGCATTGTATCAGAGGGGGCCTACTTTGAAGGCCTTTAAGGCATGTGTGTTTGAATATTTCTCGCTGTCCAATTTCTCTGACCATTCACCGAACTTTCCAGTCACACCTTGTACGTATTTGCTACATAATGGACCATTGCTACCAATTCTCTTCCACCCAGACTGACGAGAATGACCCATGTCATTGGGAAAGTTAAAGAGTGAGCTTTTATACTGTATTTCATCGGAACGACAAGATGGCGATTGCTTGCTCGAGTGGAAATGCCTGGACTATTGGATGAGAGTGATTTATGAGAGAGCAGGACAAAGCCCACACAGAAATACAAATAAGACTATTTTTCTCAACCCACTTGCAGAGCAACTCAGAGGTGAATGAAGAGGAAAATGTGTAACGACAAGGATTGAGAAGAGGGGACTGGAAATATCATTCTTAATATGAAAGCAGCAGAAATATTCGAGGATTGGACTCCTGCCGATCAAGAAGCATGGGTACCCCCCACAAAAATTTATAATTTGGAAAACAATTGGATTACATGATATGTATTGTTATAATTTGGATTAATTGGTTTGATGTGTTTAATTTGGTAATATGAAACTTAATAAAAAATATTTTTTGAAAAAAGAGAAGGAAGGCTGTGTGATGAGGACGAAGGCCAGCCTTGTTTTCTAGAAATGTTCAAGGAAGTAGGAAGGTGATGGAGCTATAAGGCAGATGTGCTGAGCTGAAGAGAGGCGGAGGAGAAGTTATGACCTCTATGATGAGTTAGATCTCCCAAAGCAAAGGTCTCTACAGGAGATAATTACCTCCCTCAAGGATTGCAGAGATGCTCAATAGTCTCTGTGCAGACTTAGCAACAAGGAAGTAAATATATATGAGAAGGAATGCCCGTAATAAGTCTTCTTCTTTGGCAATCACTCGTAGCCGAGTAAGATTGTCTTCCATGAACAAGGTCTTGATAGTGAGTCTGTAAGTGACTGTGGATGCCAATTCTAGATCCACACATTCTTCCACAGTGGGCGCATAGGTTTCCGGGTGGGAGTTGATCACGGTGAGAGTTTGCCAAGCGTGCCTTCCTCCTAGCACGTTTCTCCTTTTCGTCCTGAGTTTGAGTGTCTTCAAAGCCCATGACCCCTTTGGTAAAGGCTGTTCTCCAGTTGGAGTGCTCGCAGGCCAGTGCTTCCCAGTTGTCAGTGTTTATACTACATTTTTTGGGATTTGCCTTGAGAGAGTCTTTAAACCTCTTTTGTTGACCACCAGCATTACGCTTTCCATTTTAAGTATACTAACTCTGACCCCTTTCTGGTTGCCCTCCAGGAGTTGAAGAGTGAACCACGTAAAGCAGGGGGTCTCCTGTACATATTGAGATTTCCCACATATTTTCGAACTCTGAAAAAATAATGGTTCTAAAACAGTAAGGCCAATAGAGTCCAACACTTTCCAGTGTACCACAGGCTCCTCACTGTGCTCTAAAAAGTGTGGGTCATTTGCACAAGCGCAGAAGGCTCCCCATTTCACAGGTTTACCCTGCAATTCATGAGGAGTAATGAAAACAACAATGGGGCAGAGCTAGCATTCTCATCCCCACAAGGCCCCCTTTCACGTGTTTGGTTGCACTGAATGAACAACATCTGAAAAGGCCAAACACATTGCATTGTGGGTCCAGTGTATTGTGGGACTATTCATGTTTCACCATGCCTATGGAGGAGTCCCTTCAGAATGGTCACTTCAGACCATTTTGTTCGCAATCCGTCTGGGCCCAGATTCTGACCGGACACACAAACTATCCCACACCTGGGATGTGGACCAGTGGTTTGTTAGTTCAGAAGACACTGCTCTGGTTTGCCAGAAGCGGCTTAGTCATGCTGGCCACATGACCCGGAAGCTGTACGCCGGCTCCCTCGGCCAATAAAGCGAGATGAGCGCCGCAGCCCCAGAGTCGTCTGCGACTCAACCTTACGGTCAGGGGTCCCTTTACCCTTTACCTTTACACACACACACACACACACACACACACACACACACACACACATATGGCTTTTCAAATCTCCTGGACTTCCCTCCTCCCCTTTGTAGGGGTCCTATTATTAATCATTTCCTCCTGCATCTTTTAGAATAATCCAAACATTTTTCATCTCCATTATATCCAAAATTCACCATTCACCATTAAACTACAAGCGTTCTTCCAATCCTACTAACAATTTTAACTGTTTACAATGGTTTTTAAAATAAATTATAAATTTCCCCCATTCTTTATTAAACTTTTGGTCTCCCTTATTTCTGATTCTTCCGGTTATTTTTGCCATTTTGGCATAATCCATCAATTTAATCTGCGATTCTTCTCTGGTCGGGACTTTATCTTCTTTCCATCTGGAAAGAGGTCAAACAATATTTTTAATGCTATATCATGGCCGTGTCTGTTTAACAGTTCAATCTCTGCATATTTACCCCAGAAATAAGTCCCACCCACAATATTCCATATGATTTATTCCCTAGCAAGTGTGTTAAGGATTGCAACCTACATGATTTCCAACTTACTTCCATTTCTTTCTGACAATATTGATTAGAAATTGATGAAATAGCAATTTCTGCAGTGATTTGTTAGGTTATGTCCTTCCAGCGACTGTATATGCACTTGTTATGATAAGCAACCCCTTTCTCCCTGCTATTTAACACGGCAGTGACAACCGTTATTACTTTCACTATAATTATTGTTACAGAGTGCCATGTTAGTTAACGGTTTCCGTAAACATAAACTTCAATATTTGCAAAACGATTCAAAATAAACTCTTCTATTTCAGTCACATTATTCACATGCTTTCTTCACTCGCTCAGCAAACGCCTCCCACGCACACCATTCATTGATTAATGTGTTTAGAGATTCCATTGGTTTATGGCTTGCTAGCCAGGGAAGTGTTATGTGTTCATATCTAACAAATGGGTTTAGCTACTGGGAGTGTACAGCAAGAAACATATAAAACAAGAGCAGAAATGCAAATAAAATCATGTTTTACACTGCAGCAAGAACTGTGCTCTAGAAAGGATGATGCGCCCAAATATATCTCTCCCCCCAAGATAATATTTGACAAGCACTGAGTGCTTAGGAAGAGAGATGTTGAATTACAATTGCACCCAAATCTTGTGATAGTCATTTTCACTTTCATATCTTGGCTTTCAGAGATGCATCTCCTGTCCCCCACCTCATTTTACTAATTTTGCACCACTTTTTTTGGACAGCTTTTTAAAAAATACATCTTCGCATTTGGCAATGCTGTCCATGAAAGATCACACAGGGTTATGGCTACTGGTAAAAAAGCAAACAAAAAACCATGATGTTACGTAATGACACATGGCGACATAACATTTCCTCCATATTTCAGGAAATCAACCCTTTAGAAGGGTTGGGCTAATTGGTCTACACTGGGTCACTTTTGAAAATCCTAGAATTCCATTGCATTTCTGTATTAATCTGCAATCTGTATTTGGCGATCACTCGTAGTCAAGTACGATTGTCTTCCATGAACACAGTTTTAACAGTTAGTCCGTAAGTGACTGTGGAGACCAATTCTGGATCCACACGTCCTTCCACAGTGGGGACATAGGTTTCTGGGCGAGAGTTGATCATGGTGAGGGTTTGCCAAGCGTGCCTTTCTCTTAGCACGTTTCTCCCTTTCATCCTGAGTTGTGTGTCTTCAAAGTCCATGACACCTTTGGTAAAAGCTGTTCTCCAACTGGAGCGCTCGCAGGTCAGTGTTTCCCAGTTGTCGCTGTCTATACTACATTTCGTGTGTGCAAACACCTTGAATCACTCTTTGAGCAGTCTTTGTCCTCCAACATGCTTCCGTTGCTGTACACAACCTTTTGCAATTTTATCAGCTTTAGAATGAATTTATTCCGTAGTACATCTTAATTGCAAGATGTTTCCCTTTTGTAACTGAGATAGAAGAATTACTATGGCAACATGCTGCAAATTTGCTCCAAAGTATGCCAAGAATGTCATACAAGGGTGGGGGGAGTTTGTAAACTGGGGTTGGGAAACATCACATTTCTTAAAAGACATAATAGGAAGAAAAATCAATGAAAGATTACACATCTGAAAAACACAATTGTTGGCGAATACTTTTATTCGAGTTATTGTTTTAAATGGCTCCCATGTGCGGAAAATAGTAATTGAATTTGACACCAAAACGAAATAGTTTGGTATAGTGGTAAAAGCCACAGGACCCAGTTGCAAACTATGAGAAAATATGAATAGATTCAGGAAAGATGCAATTTCCCTTTGCATTTCAGGTTTCTTGGAATCTGGATCGGAGAAAGAAGACACCTTTGTCTCTTTGGTGACACTGGAAGAGAAGGAAGGCATGGACTCTTTGCAGCCCCTGAAGTCCAGTTTCATGAGGGTTATCACTCAGTTGCTGCCTGGTGAAGCTACCAGAAGTTGAGATTGTCGCATAATCACTGGGCTTGTTGATGTTCCAGTATTCACTGAGATCTCTCAAAGGAGCCACAAGGTAGTAAATCACAAGGGGTTTCAAATAACATTTCCTCACATATTCACAAACATATCACACCATGAGTAATTAAAGCAACTGGTAGCTTTGTTAGGAGTTGGATTTTCAAACAACAGACCTGAAAGTGGGATCACAGAGGCCTGGTTTATTTTCTTCCAAGGAAGGAGCTCAGAACTACCGTTTTATATTCACAGTAACCCTGACCAGTGGGCTATGCTAAGAGATAGTGAATGGCTCAATGAACTTCATGGATAATGGCGAGATTTGGATCCAGGACTGCCCGGTTAGGGCCCAGCATTTTATCCTGTGTACCACAGGCACACATCAGTGGATGTCCCAGAACTCCGCAATCCCACTACCATCGAATTTCAAAAGTTAGCTAAACTTAATTTTAATGAACCTGTTTTGAACACCTGCACTAGCACTGTTGAGGGCAGCTCAGATTGTCGCCATCACCATTTGCTTAGGGCTTTCAAGTGTTCAAAGCACTTCTCATGCATTGTCCCTATATCAACCACATAATGTAAGTCAGAAAATATCCCCCAAGTTGCAGAGGTGAGAAACCGTGGTGTAGCATCAGTTGCTGGTGCCCGGGGCATGTGTGTGTGCCAGGCACAGGGGTGCATGCCAGGCAGGGAGCACCAACCCAGCCCTCACCACCGATGCTGCCAGAGCAACCCCATCCCCACTGGGCTGCACTGTGGTCACCTGGGGGCATTTGGTTTACACCCCCTCAAAAATTGGGCGCCCGGGGTCATGGCACCACTGCCCCCCTGCTATGCCCCTGGGGGGGGGGGACTGAGGCTGAGAAACAGTAGCATGCCTAAGGCCACCATCTTAATGAATTTGTGGCAGAGAGTCTTGTTCCATAGCTCAGTCTGTGAGTGACTGTGTTCCATTGGATCCCTAAAAGAATTACCTAGAAGATGTATGCATGTATGTCAAGCTGTCGCATGGAAGGACAATTTGTTTATTTAGGCCTCGTGCATGAGCTGAGATTTCTTTGTTTCTTGACCTTTCAAAAAGTGCTCATTCAGCACCCTCTCCATACAGAGTCCTTGAGTATAGATCCCTGAGTAGAAAAAAAGAGAGGCTTTGGTAGTAAAGAATCCAAACAATTTGGAAATGCACAGATAACTTCCTTATTGTTTCTAGTTGGTGGCTTTATATACAGCAGCAAAAGGCAATTTAAACAATACTTTCTTTTTATGACTTATGCAATTACGTAGGCTGCCTGGATCACATCCAGCCTATTGGGATGTGAAGAATTTATTCTCTACACTTGTAACTCCAGGTTTTCTGCTAAACAAGAAACATCCCCCTAAACAAACCAAAAAACTCAACAATAATGGAATATATGTTTGTAGTATGTCACACTTTTAAACTTAAAATCCATTGTTGTATATTGTTTTAAATGTTTGTTTTGCTATTGGGATTGTAGTTCCATTTGTGTTTCTCAAGCTGGTCTCTGACCGTAATAAATTTCATATTCCATATGTCTGTAGTTATTTTCTACTCTGAATCTTACATTTCCAAACTCCCCACCCCAACATCTCTGCATCCTAGACCAAGTCCACAACCTATGGTCCAAATGGAAGAACATCATCCCCCATCTCTAATGATGGCCTATCAGGGAGCCAATTAACTGCCTGACTTTGCAGATTGCCCGGGAATGCATGAACACCAATGGATGAGAGTTGTCAAGTACCTGACAGCCCACGATACATGGCTGGTGGGCTGTGTTGTGCCTGATGAGTCACATTCCTTGCAGGCCTGTTCTAAATACATGGCTGTGATGACTAATCAGGCCTTTCACAAGCAATTGCATCCCCGTCTTGGGAAGACAGCAAGGAGGACAGTGAGCCATCAATCCAAGTAGATCGGAAACATGCAGCGGCATAGCAAGCGTAGCTTTTGCTCTGGGCAGAGAGTGAATATGGGGAGAGGAAGAGGTCTGCATCGATTCCTTCCCCTGATCTCTGCAAATACAGTGGAAAGTGAGCATGAGGCTACAAAAGCTTTCCATGTGACCATAAATTCTGCACAACCAGGCTTGCTAATTGCATGTAATTCTTTATAAACATACAGCTGTCCGTCTGAGAGTCTGGAGAGTCCTGTGTGAGTGTCTGGTGCCAGTTGGAGGATGCAAGGCAGTAAATGGATTGAGGTTGAGTGCTGACAAGACAGAAGTGCCGTTTCTGGGGGACAGGGGGCAGGCTGGTGTGGGTAACTAAATGGAGTAACTTTGTGGAGTAACTGTGGCCCTAAAGGACCAGGTACACAGCCTGGGGGTCATTTTGGACTCACAGCTGTCCATGAAAGTGCAGGTTAATTCTGTGTCCAGGACAGCTGTCTACCAGCTCCATCTGGTACGGCGGCTGAGACCCTACCTGCCCGCGGACTGTCTCACCAGAGTGGTGCATGCTCTAGTTATCTCGCGCTCTACGTGGGGCTACCTTTGAAGGTGACCTGGAAACTACAACTAATCCAGAATATAGCAGCTAGACTGGTGACTGGGAGCAGCCGCCAGGACCATATCATACCAGTCCTAAAGGATCTTCACTGGCTCCCAGTATGTTTCCGAGCACAATTCAAAGTGTTGGTGCTGACCTTTAAAGCCCTAAATGGTCTTGGGCCTGTATACCTGAAGGAGCGTCTTCATCTCCGTTATTCAGCCCGGACAGGTCCAGCTCCAAAGGCCTTCTGGTGGTTCGCTCGCTGTGAGAAGTGAGGTTACAGGGAATCAGGTGGAAGGCCTTCACGGTAGTTGCACCCTCCCTGTGGAACAGCCTCCCACCAGATGTCAAGTAGATAAATAACTATGAAACTTTTAGAAGACATCTAAAGGCAGTCCTGTATAAGAGAGGGTTTTTTATGTTTGATGTTTTATTGTGTGCTTATGTTTGCTGGAAGCTGCCCAGAGTGGCTGGGAAACCCAGTCAGATGGGTGGAGTACAAATAATAAAATTATTATGACTATGATGATGCCTAGAAACCTCATCTACACCTACCACCGGACCCTGTATGTGTTAGTGTGTGTGCATATATATCTCACTTTCTTGTTTGCTTAAAATGCCTGTCAGGCACCATTCCACACTAAAGCAAATGTGGTTCACTCCCTTGCAGGGTACACTGTATATCATCACATGAAAATTATATTTCCTGAGGCGACATATGCTGGGCAAATTTCTATTGCATACTTTTAACCAAATTAATTTTGTAGAACAGTAATTGATTCGAAGATGTGAGGAGACGTGAACACTGCATTTTTATAGGCTAGAAAGCACCCTGGCAATTAACTTAATGGAATCCTGTGAAATTTTCACCTCAGACTCAAAGAAGGCACAGAAAAGTCTGCAGTGAGACTTGTTTGGGGCTAAAGAAAGTGAAGTGAAGATTGTAAGCTTTCTGTCTTGCTCAGACTATGCCTTTTTTGAGGTGAGGATATTGCCTTCTGGAAAACTTGCTATCTGTATGCTCAGGGGACTAGATGCATACATATTTTAGGTGAATAAATAAGGCAGTTTCCATCTATTTCGAATATTCAGAGCTACCATTGTAAACCACTGGGAGCTACCTGATAATAATGTGCAAATATATAATTTAAGGACTTTATTCACCTAAACTGGCTCTCACAGCTGCAATTTGGATATGAAGAGGCCATGTACGAAAGGCTTTTGGGGAAAGAGCAAATGTTGTTTTAACTGATAATTTTCATGAAAACTAGCTTATGCCCAGGTCTATAGAAAGACATCAGCCAGATTTAGTCTCAGTCAACCCTCCTTATCAATGAACAATTCTTTATTTGTCCCCAAACCAGCCGCCATACCAAAGCGGTTTGAAAGTAGCCAGTGTAGTGCTGATTTATATATACATATATAAAGTGGATCAGGAGTCAGGCTGAGAGAATGGAGGCAAATTAGTGGAAAGCATGATTAAAAGTCAAATTATTAAGCATGTAGAATCATAGAATCATAGAGTTGGAAGAGACCACAAGGGCCATCGAGTCCAACCCCCTGCCAAGCAGGAAACACCATCAGAGCACTCCTGACATATGGTTGTCAAGCCTCTGCTTAAAGACCTCCAAAGTAGGAGACTCCACCACACTCCTTGGCAGCAAATTCCACTGTCGAACAGCTCTTACTGTCAGGAAGTTCTTCCTAATGTTTAGGTGGAATCTTCTTTCTTGTAGTTTGGATCCATTGCTCCGTGTCCGCTTCTCTGGAGCAGCAGAAAACAACCTTTCTCCCTCCTCTATGTGACATCCTTTTATATATTTGAACATGGCTATCATATCACCCCTTAACCTCCTCTTCTCCAGGCTAAACATGCCCAGCTCCCTTAGCCGTTCCTCATAAGGCATCGTTTCCAGGCCTTTGACCATTTTGGTTGCCCTCCTCTGGACACGTTCCAGTTTGTCAGTGTCCTTCTTGAATTGTGGTGCCCAGAACTGGACACAGTACTCCAGGTGAGGTCTGACCAGAGCAGAATACGTAGAAGAACAAGACCTGCTGAACAAGGCATGGCTTTTGCAAAAAGAAGGACATCTTGTCTCACCAACCTTTCAGAGTTCTTTGAGTGTCAACAAGCATGTATGAACAGGGGTGATCTGGTAGAGAGGCATTACAAATGTGGGGAAGGAAATCAATATTGCCAGATAGTCATGTGTCCATCCACCCTTTAGACAGTGCAGAATTGGCCAGTTGCTATCAGATGCTAAGTAGGATTGAGATGGGGGCCTCCTGAGATGCCTTGTTTCGCCTACCATGAACTGTTGTGATCTGGGGTGTGTGATTACTTCCAAAACATTAATGCAGGAAATATGTCCATACTTCAGAATCAACTGTGGCGAGTTGCACATTCAGCAAGGATCTAGGGCAAAAGTCTTAAGTGTGCTGTGCTTGACTCTTGCTCTTCCTTATAGGGGCTGGAGTGGCATATGGAACGTTCCTAAGTGGTGGCTCACTGGCCCCCTTCAGATCACATGCCAGAATGATATGATGACATAATCAACTGGAGACCTGTACAAGCACTCAGCGAAGTGTTGATGGGAAACATATGCTCTCTGCAGACTTTCCACCATCTGGACTCCATATTTTTTTCTAAACTCTGCAGCGTCGCATTCACCTGCAAAACCCTTCTGCTTCTTGAAAGTTGCAGTGTAGGTTATGAAGCTGAGGAGCATTTATGTAGGACTCGGGAGACGTGTAGCCTGGGTTGGTTTTCACTTGGAGATAACCGGTTTCTTTGGAATTTGATGCATCGATTTCTAGGCCACTGGGCATGAGACATCTTTATGGAACAGAGCTTAAATAAAAATCACTCTTATTTGGAGGCAGGGAGCAGGGGGGGGGGAAGGTGCATGAGAGGTTCAAAACTTCAGATTGACTCAGAAAACCAATCTGAGTTCTTCAATCTTCCCCACAGAGTTCGTGTAATTTCCAAGTTAATCCAATAGGAGCTTTTGAGAGCTCATCTCTCTTCAGTCACAAATTCAACATGTATAGTCATAATGACATGTATTTCACAAGTATACAAAAAGAAGGTCACGTTTAAGTGCAATATATTACAAATTACATTATACAAATGCTGAGATCGCTCAGTCGGTAGAGCATGAGAATCTTAATCTCAGGGTTGTGAGTTTGAGCCCCACGTTGGGCAAAAGAGTCCTGCATTGTAGGGGTTAGACTAGATGACCCTTGTGGTCCCTTCCAAACTGTACAATTCTATGATCTCATGTACTGGCTGTGTCCTTGCCTAGAAGATCACTATCATCATCCATGCTGAAGATGCTCTCTGACACTGAAATCAGTCTGGAAGTTTCAGCTCACACTGCAACATATTTATTGGCAGGTGTGAAAACGTAGAAGCATCTAAACACGTTTTCAAGCAATCACAAGGACTGCTAAGTGCCCCATTCAAGATGCTGGTCAGGATGATTAAAGTCCTTCAAAACTTGAACAAAGTCACAAAGCACTTGCAGTTGATCCTACTTAGTGCCCCTACAATACACAATGAGGACATGCCCACAAATGCCCACATTTTAAATACCAATGTCCTAAATACTGGGCATACCACAAAGAGAAATTCAGTGTAAATTCAGACAATGGAAATTCAAACAAAATTATTATTATTTTATTTTTTTTATTATTATTATTATTTTGAAATTTATATCCCGCCCATCTTGCTGGGTTTCCCCAACCACTCTGGGCAGTTTCCAACATATATAAAAACACAACAAAGCATCAAACATGAAAAAACAAAATATTCTATACTAGCAACAAACCAACCAATAAATCAATAGAAACCAACAACAACAACAATAAACAGTTTACAGTTATATCCAAATTAAAATAACCGCCAACCCCAACTAAACATTTAACCAACATCAACCCAACAAAAACAAAACAGAGGAACCAAAATTAGAACCGTTTCAAACATTTTAAAACATTTTAACCAGTTGCCCCAACCCAAAAGTGCCTGCATGAGAAAGTAATGTGTGCCTCCGAAAAGCTCTAATCTACATGTTACCTGGTGCAAAGGAGACCATCTTTAATGAGTGCCTTATGTAGTATTTCAGTGATATTTCTCCTCCATGACAGTGTGGGTCCAATAGCATTTTCCACAGCATAAGAGATCAGTGGAAAGTGGAAGGGAAGGATGTATTGACATTTATTTGAGACAGCTTGTCCAACACAATTTTGGGTCATGCCTAGGTCGAACGAGCGTTGGCAATCGCAGGCTGTAGTATTTAACCAAAGCTTTCACTTGTTAATTAAATCCTTTATCATTAATGAAAGCCACCTAGAAAATGCTGAGGTTTCTCTTCCCGAGCTAATGTATATGTATAAGTGGCCCAGGCAAACTCAAAACGTTTATGACAAAGATGCCTTTTGTTAAGATAGAGGTTTGGTTTATGGATTATTCAATAGTTTGCAGCAAGAATAACAATGTATAATTGCTTTAAAAGATTGCTTGTTGTCCCTTTTTACTCTGTGCATAAAAATATCCATAAATCTGTACCTCGAAATAACTTAGTGCTTGCTCTTTATTTTATATTCCTAGATGTGGTTAATGTAAATCAGCTTGCGACAGAGGAACTAGGCAGGCTTTAAAAGTTGTACTTCCAGAGTTTCAACCTGCAACGCTCTCAGCTTTCCCTGCGGCAGAGAATCCAATGGTCTAATACTCAAATTTTACCAGAGTGAGGACTCTACCAAGGATGTAGGTGGACATTTCACAAACCCTTCTGGCTCTTCAAGTTTATTTTGGGGCATTGAGGTATTGGTGTGGGGAGCAAAATACCATATGCTCCTTAATGTTGTTGTTGTTTAGCCATTTAGTTGTGTCCGACTCTTCATGACCCCATGGACCGGAGCACGCCAGGCACTTCTGTCTTCCACTGCCTCCCGCAGTTTGGTAAAACTCATGCTGGTAGCTTCGAGAACACTGTCCAACCATCTCGTCCTCTGCCGTCCCCTTCTCCTTGTGCCCTCCATCTTTCCCAACATCAGGGTCTTTTCCAGGGAGTCTTCTCTTCTCATGAGGTGGCCAAAGTATTGGAGCCTCAGCTTCAGGATCTGTCCTTCCAGTGAGCACTCAGGGCTGATTTCCTTCAGAATGGATAGGTTTGATCTTCTTGCAGTCCATGGGACTCTCAAGAGTCTCCTCCAGCACCATAATTCAAAAGCATCAATTCTTCGGCGATCAGCCTTCTTTATGGTCCAGCTCTCACTTCCATACATCACTAATGCTCCTTAATAGGGATGTCTGAACCAGTCTTTTCTAATGCTTTTTACATTTTTCCAGGGTTAACTTCTGTTCTCCACATGTCTACATAGGTTTGCAAAATAAAACAAAACAAAACTCCTCATTAAAATTGATCAACCTGTCAGTGTGAATTTGTATGCAATTTTGCCTATGCACACATTTCGGCAAAGCAAATCTTCTCTAATAGAGTGAATATTTGGTGTTATTTTCAATAATGTGTATGCATTGATGTGGGCACTTCACCCTAATATAAGCATTTTTGTACACATTCCTGTGGGACACGGGTGGCGCTGTGGGTTAAACCACAGAGCCTAGGGCTTGCTGATCAGAAGGTTGGCGGTTCGAATCCCCGCGGCGGGGTGAGCTTCCGTTGCTCAGTCCCTGCTCCTGCCAACCTAGCAGTTCGATAGCACGTCAAAGTGCAAGTAGATAAATAGGTACCACTCTGGCGCAAAGGTAAACGGCACTTCCGTGCGCTGCTCTGGTTCGCCAGAAGCGGCTTAGTCATGCTGACCACATGCTGTACGCCGGCTCCCTCGGCCAATAAAACAAGATGAGTGCTGCAACCCCACAGTCAGCCATGACTGGACCTAATGGTCAGGGGTCCCTTTACCTTTACCTTTACACATTCCTGTGTGAATTTCAAAGGATGACTGGCTGTCTTTTGGTTCGCATATTGCTTCAGAAAGCACAGATTTGATAAATTTGCTCAGAGCTTTTCTGCAGCTGGAACTTGCCAGAACTCAGTTCCAGCACCTCTCAGGTGGGTGCCATTGCCATTACAGTCATACCTTGAAAGTCGAACGGAATCTGTTCCAGAAGTCTGTTTGACTTCCAAAACATTCAAAAAGCAAATCGTGGCTTCTGGTTGGGTCCAGGAAGCTCCTGCAGCCAATCAGGAGCCTCAGAAGCCCTGTCAGACGTTCGCAAGAACATTCGCAAACTGAAGAAAATGTTGAAATATACATTTATTAAGAAACCAGAGGCCTTTCTTCTTGGAATAATGGGTTTGGAATTGCCTAAGAAAGATGTTAGATTGTTTTTGCATGCCACAACTGCTACTAGGATTTTGTTGGCCAAAAATTGGAAAACACAAGAAGTGCCAACAGTGGAGGAATGGCAGATGAAGATGATGGACTTTTGGGACCTAGCCGACCTGACCGGAAGAGTCCGCGACCAGAAGGAGGAGGAGTACCAGGATGAATGGATGAAATTTAAAGACTATTTAGCTAAATATGCTAAGATAACTTAAACAGAAATACTTGCAAATACCAGATTGGCTTAGGATTTAAATATGTGATGTTCTAGAATAATATGTCTAAAGTTAATATGAAAAGAATGAAAGATGTTAATTGACTAAGTAAATTTTATGAGAAATTAGTTGTGGAAAACTGTAACATTGATATACATTGAAACTCAGCCAGGGGGATTCGAGGAAGTCACCTAAGAAATGTTCACAATAGTGGAAAAACTATAGTTAGGATTTATGTTTGTTTGTTTGTTTGTTTATAAATTTGGAAAATCAATAAAAAAAATTGGAAAAAAGAACATTCGCAAACTGGAACAATCACTTCTGGTTTTGCAGCGTTCGGGAGCCAAAACGTCTGAGTTCCAGGACATTTGACAGCCAAGGTACGGCTGTATAAGAGAAAGCCACTTCCGACTTCAGGAGGAGGTGGGGTTGTGGGCTTCACCCCCCTAACACGCGCGCAGATGCTGGCTTCAGCCCCGCGTGATCGGGGGAATCCTCGGGCGACGCGTCATCACCTCAGCCAGCCAATTGGCTGGATCGGAGTGTGTGGCTTGCCTCACTTAAGGCAAGCACGGCCACGGGATCTCCCTCTTTTGCCTGCACAGCTGCTCACGTTTCCCACCCGCCCGCCCTTAAGGTTCTCTTTCGACCTTGCTATGGACCTCAGTTGGTTGCCATTAAGGGGCCTGGTAGGACTTTTTTCCACTTGGCAAATTGGCACTGGCCATTTGGTTTTTCACCTACCTTGTAGCAAATCATCACAACTTTCCTGGTTTTGGCTGTTAGGCATTGGTAGGGGTATTGTTATGCAGATGTGTTGGGGGGGAGCGCCATCATCTCCCCCATTTACTGAAGGGTAGTCTGGTCTGGTAAAGGATTCCAGGGGGCGTTGCCTCGTCTAAAGCCTATGGAGGTCAGGGCCTAAAGCGCACCCCTGAGCGGTGACCCCGGGGGAGTACCTAGTTGCTGTTCATCAGCAGGGCTCCCCCTGTTGCTGTTAACCCTTCCCGGTCTTCATGCAAACAGGCTGAAGCCGGATAGTCTGATAGGACCAATGCCTAAGCCAATACCGCTCTTACCTGTAACCAATAAAGTTGTGGCCAATTTTAGCCCATTAACCTAATATAATGTTGTCATGTGTCATTATTTCCTTGGGGGGAGGCAGGAACTCACCACGCAACAAGGGAGACATTCATGGTGAGCTCCGGCACCTCTTTTTCTAGAAAAATAGCACTGAGTTTGGCTTTAAATGTGAATTTCTCTCCCCCCCCCCTACTCCTTAAACTCTTTCCCATTCTATCCCTTTGCTAGAAACCAAGCTGCAGAATTAAACATTGGAAGGTTGTTGGAATACCTGAAGAATAGGAAGAAGCACTATTCTGCTTGCTTTACTTAAAAAACAAAAAGCAACAACCTGTGACTTCCGAGGAGGCTTCAAACAGGTGTACGGTGGAATGACATCACTTTACACATTGTGGCATTTCATTCTGACTCAAAGGTTGTGTTGGCCGTCTGTTTATGCCGAGAGGAAACGGAAGCGTGAACTGCTGTGAGCTACAAAGCAACTTTTCCGGACTCTGTGAATCAGCAAACAACAGGATTCTCGGGTACCCCCAGAAGGCATCGACAAAACGGTGGGAAATTACCTTCCCTAACAAATGGAAGGAGAAAAGGAAGTCATCAGTGGTGCTCCCTCCATCCCAATTAGCTAAAAAAGGGCAAACAGGAACTCTGCAGAAGATGTGTAAATACCGATTTCTTCATTTTGCACTTGCAGCTAATCCCAGCTGCACAGGGGGTGCCTAAAAATAAAGACTGTTTTCAAAAGAGGGAAAGGTCGTTTCCCTTCCTCTAGACCAGGTCATTATTTTGGAGAGGAAACCATGGTTACCAGTAATTAGAATATGTGATTAGCTTCCAAGGCTAAGGGTTAGACCGCCATACTGGATGTATGAATGTGCAAATGACATTCAATACAAGCTTTGGGTCCATCTGCGTATATTCAGCCTTTATTAGCGAGTGCAGCAATTTCCACACAAGTATTTTCCATTAAGTCATCAGCGCGATCCAGTCAGGCTTTCCCTATTTGCATCAATTATCTTCCTATAATACCATGCGCTGTAAAGTGAGGGCAATCAGCTCTTCTCAACCTTTTGGCACAAAAAGCGACTCTTGGCGAAGCTAGGGAGGTGGCAGAAAACGATGTTCAACCCATCATCAAATAAAGCAGCGAGCACCCGCATTACCCTCACCTCACCTAGACCGTCCGGATTCCCTGATTATGTAAAAGCATCGCCTGCCCCACTTTGCAGTATCGTTTGTTCATGGAAATCTCGTCTCATGAACTTGGGGTGGATAAAAACAGGATGCCAAGAACGCAGAGCCTTCAGCGACAGTCCCGGATTAACAGAAGCCATCCTGGTTTCTCATTTGATCACAGAATGTCCCACTTTTCCTGAGAATGCCCCTATTTGCATCAAAGAAATGTTTGGGGGTATGGCATTATGTGGTCCTGCAAGGCAAGGAGATAAGTAAGGAGATAAAATTATTATCATCAACTATACAATCAGATGGTGACTGCAGTCACGAAATTAAAAGACGCCTGCTTTTTGGGAGAAAAGCAATGGCACACCTAGACAGCATCTTAAAAAGCAGGTACATCACCTTGCCAACAAAGGTCCATATAGTTAAAGCTATGGTTTTCCCAGTAGTGATGTATGGAAGTGAGAGCTGGACCATAAAGAAGGCTGATTGCCGAAGAATTGATGCTTTTGAATTATGGTGCTGGAGGAGACTCTTGAGAGTCCCAGGGACTGCAAGAAGATCAAACCTCTCCATTCTGAAGAAAATGAGCCCTGAGTGCTCACTGGAAGGACAGATCCTGAAGCTGAGGCTCCAATACTTTGGCCACCTCATGAGAAGAGAAGACTCTCTGGAAAAGACCTTGATGTTGGGAAAGATGGAGGGCACAAGGAGAAGGGGACAAGAGAGGATGAGATGGTTGGACAGTGTTCTCGAAGCTACCAGCATGAGTTTGACCAAACTGCAGGAGGCAGTGGAAGACAGGAGTGCCTGGCATGCTCTGGTCCATGGGGTCACAAAGAGTCAGACATGACTAAACAACTAAGCAACAATGATACAATCTCTAGAATAAATCTGAAGGCAGCCCTATATAAGGAAGGTGTTTTTTTAATGTGTTAGTGTTTTATTATGTTTTTATATATGTTGGAAGCCACTCAGAGTGGCTGGGAGCAACCCAGTCAGACAGGTGTGGTATAATAATGATAATGATAATGATAATAATAATAATAATAATAATAATAATAATAATAATAATAATAATAAAAAAAGACTTGGGCGCCCCTATTTTCATTGGAGGAATGATGGAGGGTATGAAGAATGTGCAATATCTCATTTGAATATCACTAAATTCCCATGCAACTGCCGAAGTCATAAACACATGTTTAAACTCCCAGGTCAATGTCAGTGTACTAACACAGCTCATCCCCGCCCCTATTTTTTAAAAGGCCTTACTTTGTATCCCAAAGCTGCTCAAGTCAAAGCTTTGGCACTTTTCCAGGAGGAGAGAGCCCCTGCAATTACGCTGTAACTACTGGCACCAGTGTCTTAGAAATCCCTTCTGTCCAAACCAAACATTGTGCTTTCTATGGTATTTTAAAGGTGGCAGTGGTCTCAGCCAGTGGCGTAGCGTGGGGGGTGCAGGGGGGGCCGGCCGCACCGGGCGCAACACCTGGGGGTTAGGGTTAGGGGGCGCAAATCCACGGGTTAGGGGGCACAAATTACTTGCCTTGCCCCGGGTGCTGACAACCCACGCTACGCCACTGGTCTCAGCTGATCTGAGTAGATCACAGCAGGACCTAAAGATGGCAAGAAACAGGGGCTTGGCCAAAATTGCATAAAACTGAGCCAGTGATTTGAGAAGAAACAAGCTGGTGGAATTCTACCCTCCAATCCTTGGCCCCTTGTCATTTCGCTGACTGTCCAGCACATTCCAAAAAAAGGAATTCCCTTTTGTCCAAAAAACATATACTGACTGGTTTACCACTGCGATTGAGGGGGTTGGCCCCATGAGATATGCAGATACAGTGGGACCTCGGGTTACATTACATACGCTTCAGGTTACATACGCTTCAGGTTACAGACTCCGCTAACCCAGAAATATTACCTTGGGTGAAGAACTTTGTTTCAGGACGAGAACAGAAATCGTGCAGCAGCGGTGCAGCGGCAGCAGGAGGCCCCATTAGCTAAAGTGGTGCTTCAGGTTAAGAACAGTTTCAGGTTAAGAACAGACCTCCAGAACGACTTAAGTTCTTAACCTGAGGTACCACTGTACTGTGTGCGAATGCCACACAATGCGTTGACATGTGCACAAGTGACATGGGCATGCATGACATGTGAATGGCGTCATGGAATATTGAGGGGCCCATCCACCTCCTTGAATTTTTGGGGGGATGCCTCAGCTCCGGGCCCCTCTTAGATGGCGTCACTGAACCCTAGTTCAGGAACGCAGAACCTGTGACCTCCAAATGCTGCTGGACTCCAACTTGTACCATTCTTGCCCATAAGCCACACAGGTTGGAGTTGATAGGAATTGAGTCACAACCACTTCCATGAGAGCTTCAGGTTGAGAGGCACCCCCGTTCTGGATTCTGCAAGGAACAACGAGCAAATTTGGCACATGCAAAGCAGGTCTCTGCAATTTGCATTTGTTGCCATATCGTACGTTCTTTTCCTAAACCTGCAAATGTTACACGACAGAAATAGCTCATCTATTAACACACTTCGTTGCAATCATGTTGTTTTCTTTTAGCGAGGGCTCGTCACATCTGTAACATCTGCTTCTAAAACAAAAAAGGCAATGATGTGCTGAGATACTGTGGGAGAAACTACAAATTCTTAGGAAGGGAGGGAGGGAGGGAGGGAGAGAGAGAGAGAGAGAGAGAGAGAGAGAGAGAGAGAGAGAGAGAGAGAGAGAGAGGGAGAGAGAAAAACCCATGAAAATTTATTCTGAACGATCTTTTGTTTAGCCCTTTGAAGAAAGACCTCCATGACCTTAGAAAACCTCCAGCTGCAGCCTGCAAAACTGGGTTAAGAATCTCAGAGAAGAACTCTGAGAGCCCTCTACAGGCAACCACAGTTTATTGACTCCAGCAAGACTGATCTCTTTTGACAAACACTTATTTGGTAACCTTATACTGCTCATCTTTATCTGTCTGGATGTCTGGATGAAAGAAATAGTTTATTTACCATTTATCACAGCCCAGGGTGAAGGCTCACAAAACTAACCTCCCTTTCATGATGTATTTTTTCTGGCAGCACACTCCCATTTAAACAACCTCTGGCATGCCAAAAAAGGGAAAGAATGCGCACTGTCTCTGGCCCTGTGATTTCATTTGGACTCCTCAAGACTGAACTCCAATAAAGGATCTGAGCCAATTAATCACTCGCCACAAACCTTCTCGGGTAATTAGACTTTGAAAACGTTCTCTCTCTCTCTCTCTCCTGAAGCAGAATGTTATTTGATGGTGTCGCGAGTATCAGGCGCAGTTCAGACTTGCTAACCTTCTGAGAATCGGCCTGTCTGAGCTCTGCAGTTGCTAAAGTGAAATTTGATCTTCCCAACCCCAGAATCTCCCTTGAATAGAACAGGCAGATCATATACATTCTGCGTAAAGTAATGAAAGGTAGACTGCCCCATGCCATCCAAAGTGAAGGGTGGGGAAAGCGAGCCTGACCCTCCAAGTGTCAGTGACAGTCCCGGATTTACAGAAGCCATCCAGGTTTCTGATTTGATTCCTTCCCACTTATCAAAACGGAGCGTGCCCAAGCCAGATACCTGACAAAGCTCCCACTTCCTGTCCTAAGAATCGCTTTTACAGAACTACGATTCCAATCGATGCCCTCAGTGGTGTTGTTTGGACGGTACGGCAAAGTACATTACAAAGAGAGACTCTGCATCGAGGACCTGTGCCATTATTTATTGCGGTGTCCGTTATATATAGACCCAAGAGAGCGATTTATAAAACCCCTGTTTGTGAATGGAGCACATTTGAATAGGGTGGAAAGGGTGAAATGGCTGCTGAGCGACACCCGCGACTTGGTTACTTATAAAGTAGCACTCAGTTATGTACCGAAGTTCTCATCCTGGGCCAGCAGGGGGATACTGTAGATAGTTTTCTTTTTAAATAAAAAATAAAAAATTATTAAATTTTCCAATTTTTAAAAACAAAAAGAAAAAAGCAAACATAAAAAATATTAAAAACACATAACTTTCACAACTTATTTTCTCATAACATATTTCCCCGACCTCCTCATACCTCCCCTTCTTGTATATCCAGTTCAAATTATTTATACAGCAAATCCTTATCTCAAAGCATTACAGCTTAAAAAAGAAAGAAAAAACACCTTATTTTCCCTCCAACCTCTTAAATTATTATAACTTTAAATTCTTGCTTACAAAAAGAAAAACCATTTTATCATATTCCTTTTACCATTACAGCTAGAAACCACTTAATTTCAATCCAACATCATTCAGCATTCCTTAATTTTACAGTATTTTTTGTAGATAGTCCTTACATTTTTTCCAATCTTCTTCTGCTGACTCTTCTCCCTGGTCACGGATTCTGCCAGTCATTTCTGCCAATCCCATACTGTAGATAGTTTTCACTCAGGTCCACATATGCAAATAAGGGATTGAAAGTGGCGTTCAGTGATTGGATAGAAAATGGTTACTGTTGCGTTCTAGTGGAGCTCTATATAAGCAGGCTGGCTGAACCCTTCAGTTCAGTTCAGTTCTGGCCTGTGTCGTCTGATATGTTCACCCACAACTTAACACACTCTATGCACTGGCAGCTAAGAAGATCAGGAGGAAGGAACTAGACAAAATAGAGGTCAACTGCAAAGGGGATTTGGATATTTAATTTGGCACATCTTACCTGAAAATCTTGTGCTATTCTATTCTATTTAATGCAACAAATAATTTTAGTAGATGTGACAGTGGTTTTATTGTATGTCTGTGCCCGATTATTTTTATGGTTATTGTTGTTGTTGTTGTTGTTTGTTCTCCTTCTGAATGATGCCATGGCCTATGGCTAGTGCAATAAAAAGTTTAATTGGAATTGGATTTGATTCCAGAATTCCTTAGGAAGTCCTGATTTTATCCTTTAGGACGTTCCTATTTTCACCAGAGAAATGTTGGAGGGTATGGAGTTGTGCGACCCCCGAACCAAGGAGATAAGTAACTATACAACATTTAGAAGACATCTGAAGGAAGCCCTGTATAGGGAAGTGTCAGGGAACTGACATCAAAGCGAGAGGCGAAGGGGAGGCTCCCAGATTCTGCGGGCGAAGGACCCAGCACCAGGGGGAGAAGCAGCTCGGTAGAGGAGGAAGGGAATCAGCGCAACACCAGGGATAAAGGGGGGCAAATGGGGGAAGCGGAGGGAGAGCTCAGGGATTCTTCTCTGGACATCAGTGAGGAGAGCACAGGTCCTCCACTACCCACGCCCTCCCTGCGCAGAAGACTCCTGCGCAGTGAGAGGAGGAGGCGACTGGGAGTCAGACAGCTTCTATGCTGGAAAAGGTTTAAGAAACGCCCACAGACAGATTCTGCTAGCGACTGAGACAGCCACGCGGAGATGGGCTGTGCAGTCAGAACGGTTTAACCAAGGCAATTAAGCCCCAGAAAGGCGGCAGTTTACGCACGAGTAACTCATACACATTACAGGAAGGTTTTTTTTTAATGTTTAATGTTTTATTATATGTTTATATGTGTTGGAATCCCCCAGAGTGGCTGAGGCAACCCAGTCAGATGGGTGGGGAATAAATAGCAAAATGATGATGATGTGAGCTGCCTTTAGGCATGTAGATGCAGGGTGGTATACAAATTTAATAAATGATTATGATGATGGAATAGGATGTTCCTATTTTCATCTGAGGAGGGTATGCATTCAGCTTTACAAGCCTGGAGGAAACTATATAAAAGAGGACAAAAAAGAGGTGGACACCCCCCCCCCTTAAAAACCTTTGGAATTCTCATCCGCCATTATATTTGATTTGAGTATACATTATCTTGGCTTTTACACATTACTCACATAATAGAGGTTGAGAGTTGTCTGTACTGTACTGTATAGGTAACCCCTCTGCAGTGCCACAAATCCAACTCAGTGGTGTAACTTTGGAAAATGTTGATCACTTCTCCTACCTGGGCAATTATCTTTCCACAAGGGCCGGCATTGATGCCAAAATCCAGCATTGCCTGAGCTCTGCAAGTACAGCTTTTTCCCGATTGCAGTGCAGAGCAGGGAAACCAAAATGCTTGTTTACAAAGCTATTGTGCTACCAACCTTACTTTATGCTTGTGAAACATGGACTACTTATAAACGCCATCTCCAACTCCTCGAAAGATTCCATCAACAGTGTCTCTGAAAATGTTTACACATCACTTGAGAAGACAGGCGAACTAATACCAGTGTACTGGAAGAAGCAAATATCACCAATGATTCTTCAACATCAACTTTGTTGGACTGGTCATGTTGTGCGGATGCCTGATTATCATCTTCCAAAGCAACTACTCTATTCCGAACTTAAAAATGGAAAGCGTAATGCTGGTGGTCAGCAAAAGAGGTTTAAAGACTCTCTCAAGGCAAATCTTTAAAAATGTAGTATAAACACCGACAACTGGGAAACACTAGCCTGCAACCGCTCCAATTGGAGAACAGCCTTTACTAAAGGTGTCATGGGCTTTGAAGACACTCAGGAGAAACGTGCTAAGAGGAAGGCATGTTCGGCAAATTCACATCGTGATCAACTCCTGCCTGGAAACCAATATCCCCACTGTGGAAGGACATGTGGATCCAGAATTGGCCTCCACAGTCACTTACAGACTCATGTTAAAACCGTGTTTATGGAAGACAATCTTACTCGGCTACGAGTGACCGCCAAAGAAGAAGAAGTACTGTATAGAATATACAGGCTTTCTTTAGGAGAAGCACAGGAAAGGCCTATCACTATGCCCCAGACCCATGGGCTATTCTGTTTCACGATCCCAACCAAGCATGAGTACAGCAGAGATGGAGAAACTGCCTTAAGAGGAAGCTTGAATGGGAATCGTAGATATATAAAACTTATAATATGGGACAACATCCATTGTACAACCAAGCAGTTATCCATTCATAAAATGGGACTCCCCAATCTTCTTCTATTCCCTTTCTCTTCCCACCATCAAATCTTCTCCAGAGGGTTATCCAGCTCCCCTGGAGTAGTCCCCACCCCCGAGGGGGGCAGGGGCAGAGGGAACTGCTTCCACCATGGGTGTTTGGTGAATGGACACCATAGGATTTCACCCACAGACATGATGAACTAGATAGGACTGTATAATGCTATCAAGTTAAAATTGCACTACCGCGTTTTTAATTCTATTGAGGAATGTCATATGCTAAGGCCATTTTAGAACTTAAAATCATACCACTGTAAGACATCAGTATACAAAGATAATCCTCTGTGATCCTCAATTGTTGTTGTTCCCATCTGTCTCCTTTGTGTTTGTGGGGGCCATCTCTGAAACAGGCTGCATTGATGAGCTGGTCAAGGATGCTATTTCGTAACCTTCGCTGTGAAGGCGCATTGATGTTATTTTAGATTCCTTAATTGCCACTTGAAGGATAGCCTTTCAATGCAACCCAAGACCTTTTCCTCTTTTTCATGAATGGAGATGAGGTGAAATGCAGTCCTTGCCTTTTCCAGAGACACACAAAAAACCCAACGTTGAAGAGGACACCTGTCCTCTCTTTGTCAGAAATGGAGGAAGTTCGGCAAAACATGAATAGCTCAACAATGGAGGTGGCCGAGGGAGCTGCAGGAAGGAAGTTCTGGGTACCGGGTACAATGTATTTGCGGAAGGTAGGGTGATATTTTGTGGGTGTACCAGGAGCAAAGTGAGTGAAAACATTCTTGGAGCAGAAAACGCTATGGAAGAGAGGAAATGAGTGGAGCAAAAGGCAATTCTTGTGCAGTGTTAAAAACCATTCAGATGTAGATACTTCAGATAATGATAGCTTAAGAATCACAGCCAAAATATGGCTGATGTTGTTGTTGTTGTTTAGTCGTTTAGTCGTGTCTGACTCTTCGTGACCCCATGGACCAGAGCACACCAGGCACTCCTGTCTTCCACTGCCTCCCACAGTTTGGTCAAACTCATGCTGGTAGCTTCAAGAACACTGTCTAACCATCTCGTCCTCTGTCGTCTCCTTCTCCTTGTGCCCTCAATCTTTCCCAGCATCAGGGTCTTTTCCAGGGAGTCTTCTCTTCTCATGAGGTGGCCAAAGTATTGGAGCCTTAGCTTCCCGATCTGTCCTTGCAGTGAGCACTCAGGGCTGATTTCGTTCAGAATGGAGAGGTTTGATCTTCTTGCAGTCCATGGGACTCTCAAGAGTCTCCTCCAGCACCATAATTCAGAAGCATCAATTCTTCGGCGCTCAGCCTTCTTTATGGTCCAGCTCTCACTTCCACACATCACTACTGGGAAAACCATAGCTTTAACTATATGGACCTTTGTCAGCAAGGTGATGTCTCTACTTTTTAAGATCCTGTCTAGGTTTGTCATTGATGTACCAAGGCCTTTTAAGTTGTGGTGCCCAACATTTGTGACAGCCTTCCGAAAGAAGGCTGTCGGGCTCCATTGCTGCTCACTTTAAAAAATATATATATTAAGTTTTCCATTTTAACAATCCAATCAGATCACATTAAGTATTCCAAATTATATAAATACATATCATATAGTCCAAATATTCTTCCAAATTATAATTTTTTGTTGGGGCTTCCCATGCTTTAAGTTCAGTGGGGCTCTAATCATCTTATGTTTCTACTGCCTTGAGTTTCCAATAGTTCCTTCTTTAAGTCTTCCTGTTGTTATCCTTCCTTCTTTCGTGGCCTCCGAGTTGTTTCCACAAGCGAGTTGAAGTAAACAATAATGTGCTTCTGTGTGAAGTTTGTATGACTCTCCTTTTTTTGCAGCTGGTAAGTCTATTGTTTGCAGAATGTCCTCACACGCTGGTGTTTATGCCGAATCAATCCAAAAGTCCTTCTCTAGTGGCAGACGCCATCTTCTCTCAGTTCCGATGAAATAAAATCCAGGCGTTTGCTCATTAATTTTCTCAGACAGGTTGCATCAAACTTTAGTCTTTCCAGAGGAGATTTGCCAAATCAGACTTGAAATATAGATATAATAACAAATTAAGAGCTCACCTCCCCCATGACTATTTATCTCTGCAACACGGTCTTATCCCATAATGGCGGATCCCAATTAAAAAATGCGTCACATCACCCTTCTCAAAGTCCATCCAAAGCTTTTGGGTGTCTCTCCAGTGGCTAACGAGATCCTGCTTCTTTGTAATATCAATCTTTGGAGAGTCTTTTACCCCATTGCTGCTCACTTTTAGACAGGTAGCAAAGTCAGGTTTGTTTCAGTGAGCATAATAAAAAGTGGAAATCCACTCAAAGCAGGTTTAAGACAAATCAGTATCTGAAGAAGTGTGCATGCACACGAAATCTTATACCCAGAACAAACTTAGTTGGTCTCTAAGGTGCTAATAGGGATGCAGGTGGCGCTGTGGGTTAAACCACAGAGCCTAGGGCTTCCTGATCAGAAGGCTGGCGGTTCGAATCCCCACAACGGGGTGAGCTCCCGTTGCTCGGTCCCTGCTCCTGCCAACCTAGCAGTTCGAAAGCAAGTCAAGGTGCAAGTAGATAAATAGGTACTGCTCCGGCGGAAAGGTAAATGGCGTTTCTGTGTGCTCCTCTGGTTTGCCAGAAGCGGCTTAGTCATGCTGGCCACATGACCTAGAAGCTGTACGCTGGCTCCCTCGGCCAATAAAGCGAGATGAGCGCCGCAACCCCAGAGTCGGCCACGACTGGACCTAATGATCAGGGGTCCCTTTACCTTTTAAGGAGCTAATGGACATTTAAAAAAAAAATTAATCAGTAAGAGTGTCACTGCGAAGCAGTGCACCCAAAATCACAGGGTGGGGAGTTGCACTTCACATTTATTTCCACTAACCAGCCTATTCTTTGGCTGCAGATTTCACATAATCAGTCTAAATGCATCTGTATCATTAACACAGAGCACATCACCGATTTCAATCATTTGAAAGCCTGGCTCCGTATCTCTCTCCCCCCCCCCCCAATTTTTTGGCATCCAACCTCTCTATAGTAGATCATGAGTGGCAGTTTTACAGGGCCTTATACTGTACTGGATAAAGGGAACAGTTTGCCAAGCTGTAGAAGTTCCAGGTAAGCAATTTCCAGGGGAAACGAGAAGATACATGACGACAGTAAAAGCTACAGAGAGCTGTTTGCAAGCTCTTCGAACTCTGCTGAGCAAGCACCTTCAAAGCGACTTTAAAGAAAATTACAAAGTTATCCCTGCTCATTAACTAACAAAATGCCTCCACAAAGGGCTTTATTTCTCTTAACATTTTTACAAGTGTTTCACCAAATATTATCCGATTTTGATTTTGGAGTGTGCAAACTATAGTATTTTGGGAGGAATTTTTTTTTTAAAAAAACTTACATTGTGCAAATATTCACACTTTCCCCAGACCTCCCTAATGCCACTATTTTTTCTGTAGGAACCTCAGCACCTTTCCTCACCTAGCTGCCCAGCCATAGTAGCTTCATGTTAACAGGATTAAGCCACAATTTATTGGTCATCATCCAGCCCACCACTGCTTCTAGTCTAGTACATCTACAGCTCCTGATTCAGACAGAATGGAGAAACTGAGATTTTTATTTTTAAAAAACATATTACAGTGGTACCTCAGGTTAAGAACTTAATTTGTTCTGGAGGTCCGTTCTTAACCTGAAACTGTTCTTAACCTGAGGTACCACGTTAGCTAATGGGGCCTCCCGCTGCTGCCATGCCATCGCCACACAATTTCTGTTCTCATCCTGTAGCAAAGTTCTTAACCCAAGGTACTATTTCTGGGTTAGTGGAGTCTGTAACCTGAAGCGTCTGTAACCAGAGGTACCGTTGTATTTATGCTGCACTCCAAATCCCAGTCTGCTTTCAGAAGTTTCATATAGATTAAATATTATGGGAAAACAAGAATACATTCAAATGCATTGGGGCCAAACAGGGTCTCCCATGGGCACTTTCTAGTAATGATCTTGTAGGTAGGAGCAGAACCAGTGCAACACATTTGCCCTCCAAACACATGGAGTTGCTCCAGAAGCATCATTCAGGACAACCAAGGCAGTTTCCATGCTGATAAGGGCTGAAACTGGATTGCAATGGGTCTAGATAATTCGCTTAATCCAGCTGTCCAGCCACCAGCTTTTTGATCACCTTGCCCCCCAAAAGGAATATCCATCATTGGGCAGTCCAAGCTGGGTCTGTTATGTAGTGTAGTTTCACCCTGGGCCAACAGGGGGATACTGTATATAGTTTTCACTCAGGTCTGTAGATAGTTTTCACTCAGGTCCGCGGCAGTTATTTTAGGCGGGAACTCTGGGCTGTTGTGGTTACAATGTTGACAGCCGGCTGCCTATAAATACAGGCCGGCTGAACTGTTCGCAGTCAGTTCTATTCCAGCTTACCATAATAAAGAGCTACTTGAAGAAATCGCTGTGCCGGCTGCTATGTCAACCCACGACTTAACACTGGTGACGAGGATGGGATGGATGGACATCAGAGCACAGCCAGATGCGGCCAGCCTCTGAACTGAGCTGAATCACTGAGCTGAATCACAGAGCGAAATCACTGAGCGAAATCACTGGGCAGAACCAATTCAGAGCTGACTGTTCTGGCTAGAGCACTGTGTTCCATCCATCGCCCTTCACGCCGGCATCGGAATCATGGCTTCACTTGTGCCTCTACCGCCGTTTGCGCCAGCCTCTGAATCATGGGACTCCTACCTCGCTCGTACCAGGTGGCACTCGAAGACGGACGTTTGTGGCGACGGCACATAGACCAGCTTAGGCGCAGGGTTGGGGACTTGGACACTACCGAGGTGCCCCCAACTGCGCTTGCGGCTCCAGAAGAGACACGTACAGATGGCGAGGCCCCACCTACACCTCCCTCGCAAACTGCCAGCGTGGAGCCGAACCAAGCTGTTTCAGAACAGACTCAGACCACTCCACTTGCGGAGGCTCCACCCACAGCAGCGGATCCAGGGGAGTTGGTTCCAACGCCACCTAGGGTCGCACCACAGCCTCAGCGAGAACTGTGTGGCCCTCCGGACTTGGCTACCAGTCCCCGGCGGTCTGGCAGAGTTTCCAAGCGCCCAACTTATTTAAAGGACTATGTTGTTGGACAGGTATCACTGTTGGTCTAAGTATGGGAAATGTAACCGATATGCTTTTGTGCTTAATTGAACCATTACGCGTAGTGCTGTATATAAGGAAACCATTACGATTGTAACTAACGCCTTATCTCGGTGGGGAGGGGTGTTATGTAGTGTAGTTTCACCCCGGGCCAACAGGGGGATACTGTATATAGTTTTCACTCAGGTCTGTAGATAGTTTTCACTCAGGTCCGCGGCAGTTATTTTAGGCGGGAACTCTGGGCTGTTGTGGTTACAATGTTGACAGCCGGCTGCCTATAAATACAGGCCGGCTGAACTGTTTGCAGTCAGTTCTATTCCAGCTTACCATAATAAAGAGCTACTTGAAGAAATCGCTGTGCCGGCTGCTATGTCAACCAGCCTGCTCAAGATGGATCCCAGTCTTTCTTCCTTCTTCTACAAGCTGCAGAGGAAGGGCAGTTTTCTTGCATTGCCAATGGTCCTCAATGGCCCTGTGTTGTGTCTTAATGGCCCTAGCTTGGCCAGGTCATTTTGCATAGGCTAGGCCAGGAATTCCTCTGCAGTTTCTATTTCTCTCTTCACATCCCAAATAATCAAGATCCTACCATTTATTAATTTCTAGGGTTTAGGAGAGGTCCCCGTCTCAAATCCGTAACAATATATTCTTGTGCAATCTGCATACTTGGATAAAATGAAATGTAGGTTTTGAAATCATGTATAAACAGGTCCAGGCCCAGGCTGAATTTTATTATTCAAAATAGGTTTATGTTACTATTTTGTTTCTTGTATTGTACCACTCGAGGATTATAGCACAGTTCTATAATGGATGTGCCATTTAGTGCATCACCAAACATTGCATTACATTATCTTACCGGGCTCACTGCTAATAAAATAATGCAGCTTGAAAATTAGCTTAAAAGCTTTAACATTAAACACACACACATTAAATAGATGCCTGCATTGTACGCTGAGATGCTCTAGCACATTTCATGGTACGGTTTTCTAGGAAATTGCAGCTTCTCTAACTAGCGTTCGAATCTGCTGAATCACCATCCTGATCGATGTGAGCTCCCCACCCACACAATTTTATGGCTTGGAAGAACTCCAGAAGGGATTTCAATAACTGGCAGCCTTTTGTAAAACGTTGTTTGCATTCTAAAGGGAAAATGGAAGAACATCGGCTATCACAGCAAATTGCACGTATCTTGCTGTTCAGCAGGAGGGAAGCTAAGCGTCCAGCGTCCTTATTTCTAAGCCTGATCTTTCCAGAAGTGCATTTCACAGAACTGTAAATGCAGATGAAGTCTAAATACTGGAAGGGATTCTGTCATCTTATTTGAAGACCGGGACTAGGGATGGATGAGTCGGTTGATTTCAGTTTCTGTCGGTTTCTCATTTTCCCGCCCTTATGTTTAGTTCTGTAGATTCCAACTTCAGTTTGTAAATTGTTTATTTACCTATTAAAAAACCCACTGAAAACTCATCAGCAATTTAGTGCAAATTTCTCTCAATATAGACATCTCTGTGTGTGTATGTGCAGGTGTGAAGATTTACTGTTGTCAGCGATTTGGGGCATTTTATATGGAAATGTCGGGTATAAATTTAACCAATAAAATGAAATGTATATTAAGAGACGGTGATGCATTCAAATGTATCTGTAGTTATGCCTAGTTTGACCCACCATGGACCAGCCAAGATGGGGCTATTCAAAGTTGCCTGGCCTGACTGTGAGTAGGACTTTAGAATAACACAGAGAAAGACTGTATAATAGGATTTACGGTCCATAACTCCCTCTAGCACCAAAGCCCACTATTACTATTACTATTACTATTACTATTACTATTACTATTACTATTACTGATACTACTAATACTGTTAAATTTTTACACCACCCTTCATCCAAAGATCACTACTCAAATACAATTTTCTGCACCATTTTCAAGTGACCTAACTTCCTCTAGTATGGAAGTGTGGATTGCAGTTATTCTCCTATCAGGCCTGCTACTGATTAATTGGCAATTTATGTACAGGCTCAAACAAAGTGTCAATGCCATATGGTCTTGTATTAATTTAACTGTAAATGAGATGAAGTGATTTGTATCATAGCTGTTCATATATTCTAGCTCATGAAATTCATATGAGACATGGCTAAATAAGAGTTCATGGAAATACATCCCAAAGAATAGTCTGGCGATTCAAGATCCAGCTCTGCTACTGAAGCAAGGTACCTTTGTCCATTTGAGCTACCCAAATGTGTCTAGAACAGTGTTTCCCAACCTTTTTTGGGCAAAGGCACACTTGTTTGATGAAAAAAATCTCGAGGCACACCACCATTACAGCCCCGTGACGTCAGCGCGTAGCGTCACGCCGGGAGGGATGCACGAAAGTGTAACTTTCAATTTTTTTCCCTCCCCCTTGCCGGGGAACCTCCAAGCTTTGGGAGTGGGGGGGGAGGAGGCAGCAAAGCGAGGGACTGAGGGACTCCTCCAACGACAAGGGTTGGGGAAGAAGAGAAAGGGCTATTCCGCTCCAGTCACGGGAGGGGAATATGTACTGGCCCAACTGGTGTGCGGGCTTCGGAAAGCGGGGTGCGGGAAGGAAGCCTAGGCTCGGGGTCCACCGACCTCGGCGGAGAAAGGCAACAACCGGAGCCGATGACGAGCCGGCGCGTGCGTGCAGCGGCTGGCCTCGAGCTCGGGAAGCTGCGCGCGGCGATGTTGACGCGGGGCGCGCGAGAGCTTGGGGGCGGAGCGGGAGAGAGAAAGAGTTGGCAGCACCAGGCGCTGTTACTTATTGCACTGCGGACGCTGCCAGCAACTGCGGTGGTTGTGCGGCGGCCGCCGCCGCAGAACGTCCTCGTCAGTCAGCTGAGCTGCCTGGCGGCGTAGGGAGCCGAGGGGCGGGGCTTCCTTTCTGAAGGAGCTGAGGGTGGGGGTCCTCCGGCGCCTTCGGTGAAACGGCGCCGGCCCAGAGCGCTTCTAGGAGGCTGCCTTTGTGCGCGACGTAAAGCGCTCTTTCCCTCCCTCCAGCCCCGTGTCACATGTGGAAAAACATCCAGTGACGCGATTCGGAAAACTGTTAGGGAAGCCAGAGCAGGAAAGTGAGTGGGAGGCGGCGGCGCCGCTTTAACCCACATTTCCTTTTTGAAAGAGAAACCAGTGTTTCCCAACCTTTTTTGGACTCGCCCGCCTCCCTCCAGGCAACATCTCGCGGCACACCAGGCAACATCTCACGGCACACTAGTGTGCCGCGGAACACCGGTTGGGAAACACTGGTCTAGAAATACCATGTAAGCTATTTCTGTCTGTTTTAGAAACAATCAAAGAGGGGGAATCTTAAGCACAACAGATCTCACTCTCAATCCAGCAAAATCTACACACAAAAACAGGAGGTGATAACTATAGAGAGTGGGTTTTTCCCCTCCAATCAGCACTTAAAAACAACAACAGAAAGAGCAAGATTTCATTTATAAACTGGCTAATGATGTTACTCGCTTTGTAATGCTTTGCCGTATTATGAACTGAGTGCTATTTCTCCTGGAAATGACTCGGAATTTTCTTTTCTGGCTAGTGATGTTAAGCAAGATACTTTGAAAGATTCCAACTGTTTTACAGCTTGACATTCTCTAAGGTTAGCTTCTTTCTCTCAGTAAAACTCTTGTTAATTACTAAAAGATTTTGTGAGCAGACCACGCGGCCAATCAGCTTCTTCTTCATGGTGAAGAGCTTCTCTATATTTGATTGTTTCTTGTGGTTTACATGGTGGCTGTCCCACATCCAGATCTAAAACACAGTCTTATCTCCCCAAGTGTGTTTGCATGTGATGTTGACCATGTGATGAAGCTGAATTTCAGAGATGCAATCCACCACAGGTAGTGCTGTAGGGTGAATCTATGATGTGTGAAATCAAACTACAGTTGCCCAAGAGGCACACACATGCATGGAATCGTTTCCAAGCACAATTCATAGTGTTGGTGCTGACCTTTAATGCCCCAAATGGCATCGGCCCTGTATACCTGAAGGAGCGTCTCCACCCCCATCGTTCAGCCGGGACACTGAGGTCCAACTCCGAGGGCCTTCTGGTGGTTCCCTCACTGCAAGAAGTGAAGTTGCAGAGGGCCTTTTCGGTAGTGGCGCCCACCCTGTAGAACACCCTCCCATCAGGCATCAAATGTTAATAATAATAATTTATTATTTATACCCAGCCCATCTGGCTGGGCTTCCCCAGACATTCTGGGCGGCTTTCAACAAAATATTAAAATACAGTAATGCATCAAACATTAAAAGCTTCCCTAAACAGGGCTGCCTTCAGATGTCTTCTAAAAGTCTGGTAGTTGTTGTTCTCTTTGGCATCTGGTGGGAGGCCGTTCCACAGGGTGGGTGCCACTACCGAGAAGGCCCTCTGCCTGGTTCCCTGTAACTTGGCTTCTTGCAAGGAGGGAACCGCCAGAAAGCCCTCAGCGCTGGACCTCAGTGTCTGGGCAGAACGGTGGGGATAAAGAGCTAATTAACTATACAACCTTTAGAAGACATCTGAAAGCAGCCCTGAATAAGGAAGTTTTTAACGTTTAATGTTTTATTATGTTTTTGTATATGCTGGAAGCTGCCCAAAGTTGCTGGGGCAACCCAGTCAGATGGGTGGGGTAAAAATAATGATATTATTATTTTTATAAGCTAATGTGTGTGAAACATTTTCGCATATCTAGTTTGCAACCTGTATGATTCTCATTATCTTTCAACAGTGGTGTGAGGGTATTATACAGTGGTGGCAAGGAGGGTGCCTCAGCATAAAGTCCTATTAGTTAATTGATAAAAACATATACCAGAGTTGTAGCCTCTGCCATGTTGCCAGGATTTGCTTTCAGAACCCATAATATTGTAACACTAGAAAAGCCAGTTTGAAGTTCTCTTTCATGAGCAATGAATGGGACATGTATGACTTCTTCAAGATCTGCTTTAACAAGGGAGAAAAACAAGAAACGCTCAGCTGATAGATGATAGACAGAATAAGCCTATCAAGCATATGGAAATCTACCCAACTTTTTGAGACATAAAACCATAGGGATCCTATGGTAGCAATACTAACAGACAGCATTAACGCAGCCAGAAAATGGAAGCAGATAATAAAATGACAGTGAAAATGGCAGGGAGGGTAAATCTGGTTCTACAGGGAGCTTTTGTTCAAAGGAGCCTATACTGCTGTGTTGTGACTGTTAGAATTCCTGCTCCGTGATTGCAGTCATGGGATTGTTGTCTGTCAAATGACGGTGTATGTTTTGACTCCACAGAGTGGGAAGTGACGGAGACAGGATGTTTGTGTTACTGTGTTCCGTGAAGTGGGACTATTGTCCTTTGTTCTTTCTCTTTGCTGTCTGATGCTAGAGAGAGAGGGAGCCATGTTGCAGTGCTCCGTGTGTGTTTATATGTAAATAAAGTAGATTAGCCAAAATGCTGAGTTGCTGAGGTCTGTTACGCAAACTGCAAACACTCTGTGGATCCCTAAGTGTGCCGATGTCTGTTGGCATTGGTCGCTGTGATGTTCGGACTGAAGAAAGCTTTTGAAGCTCCCGAACAATCGACCAGGAGAGAGAGAACATGCCAGTCGGGCATGTGTCTCTGCCAGGATGGTACTTGAGTGTAGGATGAGCTCCTGACAGTGATGTGGTTCTGTGAGCTTCAGTGACACTGGCACTTGGTTCAGCCAGCCAGTCTAACAGAGATCGACTACAGGTGGGCACTTCCTCCCCAAGAAGGCTCCTTCCCAAGGAAAATAATCACACATATGCAAGAATTGCCATGGCAACGCCTTACATCCATAGGACATCAAACCAACTTCCAAAATCAGTCAGTATCAGAAAGTACACCCTGTTTCTTTCTGTCAATTAAGCAGGATCTCTTAAACATTTCTTTTCTCTTTTAGGAGAGTTAAGCCCAATTGATATCTTGGAGTGCTGATGTAAGTTGCCTTAGAACTTTGTCTGGTTCTCCTCAAACCCCAACTTTTAAAATTAGAAATATGCATTTTGAAAACAAAATTTACGATTCTCCACTTGTTGTGTTTAAGTAGTGAAATGGACAAGATGAGTCTAGTCTTGTATGGTACAAGGACTCTTGGCTGATTCAGTTTTGCTCTCACCATGGCCATGAGTCCTTACTGTATGCTTGTGAAACACGGACCACTTATAAACGCCATCCTGTTGGTTTCTTATTTTTGCTGTTAGTTTCACCAGCTCCCCATAGTCCGTTAACTTGAAAAACCATTCTTCTTTCATTCTCTTCTTTCCAGTTTTGTGTGTATAAGATTCTGGCTGCTGTTGTTGCATACATAAATAAGTTAATCATCTTTTTTTGGGGGGGGGGTCTCTGACCCTAATTTGGGGTCTCTGGCCCTATCAGTCCAGCTGGAACATACACATAGAACAAGACAGGTCTATATTTCCATCTTTCAGCGAAGATAGATAGATAGATAGATAGATAGATAGATAGATAGATAGATGATAGATAGATAGATACATGATAGATAGATAGATGATAGATTAGATAGATAGATAGATAGATAGATAGATGATAGATAGATAGATAGATAGATAGATAGATAGATAGATAGATAGATGATAGATAGATCAACAGGCAAACCTTTTTTTCTTTTCTTTTATTTTTTTGAAGGACAGAATGAGCTTCCTTACTCCTGTCCTGATGCAAGCCAAGGGCTACAGAAGTTGTCATCCGCTGCGGCGTGTTCTAAGGCATAAATTTAAGCTTGCTTACTCATCCTTTACTCATGCTCTCTTATCTCGCTGCCTTTCATCAGGAGTTGCTGCTTTTACCGAGGACACAGGCTGTGCAGCAGAGAGCTTTGCCATGACTAAACTGTGCTGCAGGCAAGTGCAAAGAATGTTCAATATCTTTGCCTTCGTCATCACCCTCTCACAAAGAATGCAGGGATCTGAGCATCATGCAAGACTGTCGGCATCCCGGTGCTGTGCGGGATCTGTGATGCAGCTGCAGCCCTGGATTTCCTGCAGAAGAAGCAACGCCCAGCCTAACGGGGCCTTTGCAGAAAACTCTTTCGGAAAATGCCACCTGCATATTAAGCAGGCAAGGTCGCTGGAGACCATTTTCCGAGGCAAAAATTTGTCTCAGCTGAGAAGAGGGTGTGGAGGAAAGAACACCACCACTCTGAGCTGTGAAAACACACATGAGAGAAAGCTTGTTGAGCTTTTTTTAACAAAGCCCCCAAAATTGTTGAGCCTTTCTTGCCTAAGATCCAGGACAAAGCATTGCCTTTGGGGAATTGCCTCCGGACATCAATTCCACCTTTGAAATCCCGGCAATGTCTGGGGAAACCTGGACGTATGACAGCCCTACTGAAGGTGCATCTTCGAATTGTTCTTGAAATTAGCAGCCCCATTTGCAGATAAATCAGCTCACTGTTGTAGTTGCTGCTCTCCCAGGTGCAACCAGCCTACTTTGAGGTATACCAAAAGGAGAGAATCCAGGTTAAAGTGCTCACATCAGCTGCATTGCAGCTATCCTCTGTGCAGTGAGTTGCCCACATATGAATTCCTCAGTATCTCCATGTCATTATTCTGCCCTTGGTTTTCTTTTACATATATATATATTTACTGGGGGTTTTTAACATATCATTTCCAACAATCATTTAACATAACTCTTTATCTTTTACAATATTTTAGACTTCCACCAACGACTTCTGAAGATTTTCCGTTATCACTTGTTCTGCATTTCTTAATTTCTCTATTACTTTTAATTATCATTAACTAATAATTCTCATCATAGTCTTTCTTGCAATATTTCAAATAGTCCTCCTTACAGAACTTCTTGCAGTCCTACTAGCATAATCTGTTTATTACAATTGCTTTTCAAACAGTTCAAATATTTACTCCAGTCTTCTAAGAATCTCTGATCCCGCAGATTTTGAATCCTTCCTGTTAATTTATCTAAGTCCATTAATTTCATTTGCCATTCTTCTTTCGTCGGTAATTCCTCTTGCTTCCATGGTTTTCAATGTAGCTAATTCCAGGTCATCGGATCCACGGTGTAGTTTGGGGAGGCAGGGGGGCCATGGCACTGGGTGCAAATTTCCAAGGGGCAAAACGCATGGCAGACTCCCTTGTTGAGGCCAGAGCCATAGGGGGGCAAGCCGCGCCCGGGCCAGGTCGTTGGAACGGGGGCAGCATCAAAGCCTCCTTCTCCTCATAGCTGGCAAACGGATGCCCTCATGCGCCCCACCCCTGAGCCAGCTAAGAGGGAAGGAGGAAAGTAGAGGGTAACAGTGTTACCCACTGAGGAGGGAAGGAGGAATAGGGAGGCAGGACAGCACTGCCAAAGCCACACACAGTGCCCAGAGCTCCTCACTGCAAGGACAAAGCGTGTTCTCCTTCATGGAGAGCACGTGTTGTGGTGGGGGCCGCCAGGACACTCCAAAGTTGTGGGGTGGGCTAATTGATCATTGGCCACTGATACGATTGGTCTTCCCTTGTTGTTGGGAAGAAGTTAATGTTGCCATTTGTTGATTGAAAGCCAGAAATGCTAAAACTCCCTGCGCGAGGCGTAGAGCTTCCTATTTTCGCCCCGTGCATCGGATTGCCCCCCCCCCCATATTTAGGGTTGTTCGCTTTGACCTTGCTATGCCTGTCATGGGGTCGTCTGCTCTTGGGGCAAGGGCCCGGTAGGAATTTTGTCCATCTGGCTGATTGGCTGGGGCCATTTGGTTTTTGCCTGCTGCGTAGCAAATCGTCACAACTTGTAAGGTTGCGGTTAGGCATTGGTTTATGGTTTGGTTGGTTGAGGGGCATGGATTGGCTGTGCCTGCCCCTCTAATGCTGCTGCTGCAAGGGATTCCATTAAAGGAATACAGGGGCTCACTATTGCTTTTGTCCGAAACCTGTCAAGGGGCTAGGGCCACGCAACAGCCCCTGATTGCATTTGGGGAGGGCTGAGGGCAGGTTCCCTGCTCCATCACTACCCCCAAGTGTATTCCCCTTTTCTGACTTTCACAGGCGTGCGGAATGTCAGTCTGTCCCCCACTGGGGGGCAGATAGTCGCAACCAATGCCTAAGCAACCACTCATATTTTTGTATTTTAATAACGTTGTGGCCAAAATTATGCCAAAAAGCTTAAACTAAATTTCTGTGTGATGTGTGAGTTATTTGGGGTGGCCCTGGGGACCTTGACACGCAAGGAGGGTGAAGCGACACAGCAGCACTCCTGGCTTCATGTTTCTCCGCCTTTTATCTGTTCCCAGGTTGAGGCTAGTTTGCAAGGAGACTTCCTTGATTAGACTCTGGCCGACAAAGAGACTGACCTCTGGCCAGTCCACCAGGGGGGCACTGTTGAGAATTCCGTTCCACCTTAAAGGACAGACGTGTGGAATTGTTGCATGTCACATGTCTGTTTACATTCCAGCACAGTAGGCTGGGAACTTCCGTTTGTGTATAGCTTTCTGTTTCTGCTTGGGACACGAAGGAGATTAGACATGTTTCCTTTTGTCCTGATCTATGCTGAATAAACCTGCTTGTAAATATGCTCACACAGCCTCGCGTGCCACTACTGTCTGCACAGCGTTTTCTCTGATGAATAGCATGCTCAGTCTTCTGAAGCCTGGGCTGCAGATTTATGCTGCACCAAGGACTGGAGTTTGCCTGGCACACCAGCCAGTGGGCTGGAGCCAGCTGGGGGCCTGCCAATTGCCCCCATTTCCTTGGGTGCATGCCAACAGGCACAACACTTGCCTCGGTCCGGACACCAGCAACCCACTCTACGCCCCTTCGTCCAATGATCACATGTACTCAAAAGTATTGTGGCTGCTTATTTGTGTACTTCTCAGCTTGTGCAGGGCAGGCCCTACCATGAGGCATGAAATATAGCTGCCTTGTGGCAAATACTAAAAGACAGGGAGTGGACAGAGCTCTGTGTTCATGTGCCATGCAACCTCTCAGCTAATCTCCTGCCTTCATGTGCAATAGAGGGTGTTGAAGTAAAATTCAACGGACAGCCTGGTCGGCTTTTGTACATGGAATGGGGAAGGTTGCATTCTATCCTTTGCCTCAAGTAGCACAATGTATTGGGCCAGCCCTGGGTCCATGGGGAGGAAGTACAAATAGCTTAGTAGCAGATTACAGGAATTGCGTAAAGATGGGTGACTTCTAGCAATGAATGCATCATCCCATTTCCATCATATGCCAGTTCCATTTCCTCCTCCAAATCGGTTCTGTTTTATCCTGTTCCATTCTGTTTATGGATGGAGCTTTTAGGGGGAATCCCCCCAAAAAATATTAATCGCTTTTTAAATAAAGGAAATAGGGCACTGTATGGGAGGCAAAATATAGCTGTGCTCATCAGGTATTTTTTAAATCTTACTGCCCATTAATTAATGTAACATCCAAAACTTTTTATAAAACTTATATTCATTTCAATGAAAGGAAACATCACAGCAAAGTTAATATTGCATTTCATTTGTGGACTTAAAAGCAGCTTTGATGTGAAGGAACCATTCTCAATTTTTGGACTGATTTATGTTGCTGACCACAGACAAATATGCAAACTGTAGCAATTTTTGCTTCCTTCCCTATTTTTGTCCAATTTTTTTAACATCCCTAACTGTGGGGAGATTGTATGACAATTGTTCATTCATTTCATACTTTTCAATGTATCACTCTCACTTTCCTAACTGCAAAAAGCCAAGGTTGGTTTTTTTTCCATTTGTTTGTTTGTTTGTTTGTAGATAAATAGGTACTTCTCTGGCGGGAAGGTAAACGGTGTTTCTGTACGCTGCTCTGGTTTCGGTGTTCCATTGCGCCAGAAGCGGCTTAGTCATGCTGGCCACATGACCCAGAAGAACTGTGTGCAGACAAACGTCAGCTCCCCTGGCCTGTAAAGCGAGATGAGCACCGCAACCCCAGAGTCGTCTGTGACTGGACTTAACTGTCAGGGCTCCTTTACCTTTACCTTTTATATTTCCAGGATGCTCTAGAATCCCTTCCGCAAAATATTGTCAGTCTAGGGGTAACTTAAGATGAAGTATGAGTATTGTTGAGTTCTTATCTTTGATCACATTGACCACAGGTTAAATAGGCAATAAGCTCAACACTTCAAGGGTTTCAAACTAAAGGCAATTTGAGTAACACCAATACTATATCTTTTTAAAAAAAGAAAAAAAATGAATTAACCAGAATCAATCTAAATTAGCATATTCAGACTCTGCAGGCTGGCCATTAACTGATTCATTAATTAGGATAAAGTAGAGCACCACCCACTGTTAGGAAGCAAGGTTTGTCATAAGTGAACATAATTAAATGGATAAGTAAGAAATTACCCAAAGTAATGTCTAAATGCTTCTCCGGAGCACTCCTCATTTTGGGCAACTTGAAACTAGAAGAACAAGCTGGTCCTTCCTGACCTCTTGGAAATTATAGTATATCATCTTTAAGACAAAAAAAAAAAATGTTAAGCTCTGCTCAAGAAGTGGTATTAGAGGATGGCCAACTAGGAAAGAGACCTTGGGATTGAGATGGGAAAGCTGAAGTATTGACTTAAAAGGCTGGATCAGTTAAAAAGAAAGAAAGGAATATTAGGGAAAGGGATTGGAAATGCAATGGTGAATACAGTACAGTGGTACCTAGGGTTAAGTACTTAATTTGTTCCGGAGGTCCGTACTTAACCTGAAACTGTTCTTAACCTGAAGCACCACTTTAGCTAATGGGGCCTCCTGCTGCCGCCGTGCCGCAGGAGCATGATTTCTGTTCTCATCCTGAAGCAAAATTCTTAACCTGAAGCGGAGTCTGTAACCTGAAGCGTCTGTAACTCGAGGTACCACTGTATTCCTTCCTCTGTCCTTTGAGATCAGCAGATGCAGCCAGCTTCCTGAATCACTTTGTATATGGAGGTTAGATTAAGTGGAGTGTGGAGAAAGGTTTGTTCTCTTATGCTCCATCCAATTCAACGTATGGTGAAAAAGAAGAAGATTCTGTTGATGTAAGGGAGGAAGGAGAACGATCTGAGACAAAATGATCCCTAGAAAAGTGGGTTATTCTTACACCCCGCTGTTTACAGTGCCAAATGAGTTGCCATTATTCCAACAGGTGGAATGAAGGGTTATTCTTACATTCAACATTTGCACAACTTGGCCCTATGCACATTTACTCAATGAAAAACAAAAACAAAAAACCCTACTGAATTCGTTGGGACTTACTCGCAAGTCAGTGTGAACAGGACTGCAATACAATTTTGCCTCCTTACTTCAGAGAACAATAACTTCTACTTATAATGCTTATCTCCTGCCAACCTAGCAGTTTGAAAGCACATCAAAGTGCAAGTAGATAAATAGGTACCGCTCCAGAGGGAAGGTAAACGGTGTTTCCATGTGCTGCTCTGGTTCGCCAGAAGAGGCTCAGTCATGCTGGCAACATGACCCGGAAGCTGTCTGCGGACAAACGCCGGCTCCCTTGGCCTATAGAGTGAGATGAGCACACAACCCAAGAGTCGTCCGCAACTGGACCTAACAGTCAGGAGTACCTTTGCCTTTATAATGCTTATAAAGCTCCCATTGTTCAGTCCCAGCTCCTGCCCACCTAACAGTTTGAAAGCATGTCAAGTGCAAGTAGATAAATAGGTACGGCTCCAGTGGGAAGGTAAACGGCATTTCCGTGTACTCCTCTGGTTCTCCAGAAGCGGCTTAGTCATGCAGGCCACATGACCCGGAAGCTGTCTGCGGACAAACGCCGGCTCCCTCGGCCTATAGAACGAGATGAGCGCGCAACCCCAGAGTCGTCCGCGACTGGACCTAATGGTAAGGGGTACCTTTACCTTTAATGTCCTTTAGGTGAGCATTGGGAAACCTCTTTGTAATATGATTTGATAAATAATTGTGTGATATACCGATTCGTCTGTACAGAACGCAAGATTTCATTAGATTTCATTAGTATTACCTTTGCATATACCTTAAAAAACCCTCTTCTTTTCTATTACCTTTTCTCAATTAGGAAATGTCAAAGGAGGAAACAAGAATTACATGTTCACTTTCCTGCCCACAATGCTTTGCAGATGGGTTTTGTCATGACCGATTGCTCACACTTACTACTTAGCACATGTTTTTACTTACACAGAATCATAGACATGAAGGAGTGTTTAAAAATAAAAGTGAATGTAATCAGATTGGCTTTTGCAACTTTTCTTCTCTGTGCTTTGGCCAAATATAGACAAAGTTGATTTGGGTTAAATAGATGAAGGAAAGATTTTGGTTTGGTTTGGGTTTTTTCAACTCCCTTTGTCTTCTATTTCACAAATTTCCATAATTCTGCATATGTTACCTGGGTACATAGAAATGGGTCTTATTTTCAGGTGGTCGTGTTTCACCTCCAAATTACTAGCGCCTTGACCACCTGAGTTGGCTGTGAGAAGGCATTCTGACTCCAAAACACAGATCTTAAACCCGCAACAAGAGGAGCCCTGCGTGTGGAATGTAAAACATTCCTAAAGCGGTTCATCTGACAGAAGCTAATGTCTTGATTTCATTTCCTCTCCACTCTGCTGGGACTAATACAGGAATGACAGCTTGAACAACTGCATATTTTAAGGCAAACATGCTTATCAGTACAATCTAGAAGTGCGGAACAATCTACTTGGCTTTCTTTGCTTTTAAAGAAAGTAATAAGCTTGAAGAGTCACCTTGATCACGCTCTCGAGAGACATGATCGTGTGCAAGAGAGATGATGGATTCTATCTTCATATATTTGTAGACTTAAGGAAGCCGACAATGAAAATAAGATAACAAGACTCTCTTTCTCTCTTTGCGAAGTGTGCAAAAAAATGAGAGGCGGCTGACTATGAACTTTAATTACCAAAGCAAAGCATCACAAGGATTATTTTCCTTTATCTATAGAGAGGCTGTGTGTGTGTGTGTGTGTGTGTGTGTGTGTGTGTGTGACTTTCAAATGCACGAAACTGCAAAAAGTGCAGCCTTTTCTCTGCTTTTCATCCTTTGTGAAGGTTGAGAAAGCTGAGCTTTCGTGGCCGAACGGTAGTCAGATATCATCGGCTGCTCAGCTGGGATTCTTGAAGTCAAGTTGTTTACAGTTCTCAGGTGCACTCGGAGTCCCAGACCAATCCACGCAAGAGGCCTGTTTGTTTAGAGGACTCTCACCAGGATAAAAGTGATTCCGCCACTGAGCCACCGGCACACAAGAAGAAAGACCCAGCATTGCAGCGAGTTGAGTCGGCGGTGCTGGCAAGTAGCCAGGAGTCTGGGCGGCCTCAGGTTTAATGAGATTTAACTAGTGGCCAGGTCACTTGCCAAGGCCATGAGGCCATGTCGTCTTCAGCAATGTAGCTTGTCAAAGAAATCGTTTGCCTAGAGGATGGTTTCACGTAAAGCCTTTTGGATCAAAATAGGACACTTGTAATAATTCTTTGTAGGGACGCGGGTGGCGCTGTGGGTTAAACCACAGAGCCTAGGGCTTGCCAATCAGAAGGTCGGCGGTTTGAATCCCCGCGACGGGATGAGCTCCCGTTGCTCGATCCCTGCTCCTGCCAACCTAGCTGTTCGAAAGCACGAAGTGCAAGTAGATAACCTTCCAGCAGGAAGGTAAACGGTGTTTCCATGCACTGCTCTGGTTCACCAGAAGTGGCTTAGTCATGCTGGCCATATGACCCGGAAGCTGTAAAGTGAGATGAGCGCCACAACCCCAGAGTCAACAGCGACTGGACCTAATTCTTTGTGGGGGGGAAGTACAGCAAACACTCAGAACCAGGAAAAAAACTGACTTTGACTCTAAGACAGGGGTGTGGGGTCAGGAAACCAAGGCTTATGAAGAACAGTTGAAGGAGCTGGGTATGTTTAGCCTGGAAAAGAGAAGACTGAGTGGAAATATGATAGCCATCTTCAGATATCTCAAGGGAAGAGGGAACAAGCTTGTTTTCTCCTGCTCAGGAGGCTAAGACTCAAACCAATGGATTCAACTTACAAGAAAGGAGATTCCAACTAAACATCAAGAAGAACTTTCTGACAGTAAGAGCTGTTCAACAGTGGAACAGACTCCCTGAGGAGATTGTGGACTCTCCTTCCTTGGAGGTTTTTAAGCAGAGATTGGATGGCCATCTGTTATGGAAGCTTTAGCTGAGATTCCTGTGGAATGTAACATAAGCAGTCAAATACAACACTTCCTGTTTGCCCAGAGTGGACACACAGGGGGATGTTACTCCAGTTAGGAGGACTTCCTGTCACACCCACAATTCCTGCATTGCAGGGGGTTGGTCTAAATTACCCTTGGATCCTATCCAATGAATCTATTAGCTGTCAGTAGAGTCTGATCTGGGACGCAGGTGGCACTGTGGGTTAAATCACAGAGCCTAGGACTTGCTGATCAGAAGGTCGGTGGTTTGAATCCCCGCGACGGGGTGAGCTCCTGTTCTTCAGTCCCTGTTCCTGAACTTCCTAACAGTTCAAAAGCACATCAAAGTGCAAGTAGATAAATAGGTACCGCTCCGGCAGAAAGGTAAACTGCGTTTCTGTGCACTGCTCTGGTTCACCAGAAGCAGCTTAGTCATGCTGGCCACATGACCCGGAAGCTGTATGCCAGCTCCCTCGGCCAATAAAGTGTCGCAACCCCAGAGTCGGCCACGACTGGACCTAATGGTCAGGGGTCAATTTACCTTTAGAATCTGATTTACCTTCTGCCTACCCCTGGGCTAAGAGACCTAGGCACCAATCAAGAAGTCCCTGGTTCAAAATTTGCACTGAATAGGCCACCTTAGGCAAGCTCTTCCATTCCAGCCTAAGTTGGTCCCCACAGCTGCAATATGGGGATAAAAAGAAGCAGCTCCTGTCGTGGGGAGGAGCTGCAATGCCTGGCAAGTAGCGTCAACTCCACCGTCAGTAAGTTAGCATGACAACTCCATCCCACCAGACAAGTTGCCACCAGTAATCACACTGAATAACTTTCTGGAGTTGTTGTGAAGAATTTATATTGTTTGTTTGTTGCATTTTGCGTCTCAAGCAAAATGAGCTCGTGTTGGCTTGCAATGTTCTCCCTCCCCATCTCATTCAATCCCCACCACAACAGCTCTATGAGGTCTTCTTCTTTGGCGATCACTCGCAGCTGAGTAAGATTGTCTTCCATGAACACGGTCTTAACAGTGAGTCCGTAAGTGACTGTGGAGGCCAATTCTGGATCCACACATCCTTCTACAGTGGGGACATAGGTTTCCGGGTGGGAGTTGATCACAGTGAGGGTTTGCCAAGTGTGCCTTCCTCTTGGCGCATTTCTCCCTTTCATCCTGAGTTTGAGCGTCTTCAAAGTCCATGACACCTTTGGTAAAGTCTTATCTCCAACTGGAGTGCTCGCAAGCCAGTGTTTCCCAGTTGTTGGTTTTTATACTACATTTTTAGGGCACCTTTTCTAGCCCCTCCCCCTATTCGGGGCGAGCAGAGTAGAACGTAAATGGGGCTGCTCAGTCATGGATACAGCTACCTAGCTGCTCAACAGCCTCATTCCTTGAGTCAGAGCCACTGAATCTGTATCCAGCACCCATGTGCCGGTTCATGACTAGGGGCTTCCAGATTTCACGGTCCTGCCTCCACTACCATTTGCCGATCGCCACTGGACTTTTGGGGTTTGGGAAGTTTTTGGAAGACGCCTGTGCCTATGAGGTAGGTCAGGCTGAGAGGCAGGGACTTGCCCAAGATCACCCAGGATGTTTCATGGCTGAGTGGTTGGTGATTTGATCCCCGCTTCCCATGTCCTACACTCAAGTCACAACACCCAGGGAGGGCCTCCTGGTGCCTTTGTTACGTATCTTTAGGTGCCTGGCAAAATATATTCTTCTCATCCCAGGCCCTTTGGCTAACTAAACTATCTATGGCCTTTTAACCCCTTCATGGATTACTGTGTTGCCTTGGCGAAGGGGCTTGAATAACTCAGAGAAGCTATGAGCTATGCCGTGCAGGGCCACCCAAGATGGACAGGTCATAGTGGAGAGTTTTGACCAAATGTGATCCACCTGGAGCAGGAACCAGCAAGCCACTCCAGTATCCCTGCCAAGAAAACTCCATGGACAAAGACAACAGGCATATAAAAGTTATGACACTGGAAGATGTGTCACAGCAGTGATGTATGGAAGTGAGAGCTGGACCATAAAGAAGGCTGATTGCCGAAGAATTGATGCTTTTGAATTTTGGTGCTGGAGGAGACTCTTGAGAGTCCCATGGACTGCAAGAAGATCAAACCTCTCCATTCTGAAGGAAATCAGCCCTGAGTGCTCACTGGAAGGACAGATTGTGAAGCTGAGGCTTCAATACTTTGGCCACCTCATGAGAAAAGAAGATTCTCTGGAAAAGACCCTGATGTTGGGAAAGATGGAGGGCACAAGGAGAAGGAGACGAGAGAGGACGAGATGGTTGGACAGGGTTCTCGAAGCTACCAGCATGAGTTTGACCAAACTGCGGGAGGCAGTGGAAGACAGGAGTGCCTGGCGTGCTCTGGTCCATGGGGTCACGAAGAGTCAGACACGACTAAACAACTAAACAACAACAACATGGCCTTTTAAACTGGAGAAGGGTATTGTTTTCATTTGTTACTAGGTTATGTATTTTTGTGCTTTTATATTGTAAACCACCCTGTGATCCTTGGATGAAGGGCAGTATAGAAGAAATAATAGTAATAGTAATAGTAATAGTAATAGTAATAGTAATAGTAATAGTAATAGTAATAATAATAATAATAATAATAATAATAATAATAATAATAATAATACACCGTAGTAACTAGGCAATTCTTTGAACTCCCAAGAGCACCATTCAGATATTAAAATATCTGCAGCTGGCTTGCACTGGCAGTGTTATTTTAAACTAACAAAAGAGTTTCCCCTAACTGAGTATCGCTTGAAATGTGGAGGGATATAATTTCCAACATGAAATTTGCTGGGGGGGCAGGCACTGAAGGCGAATTACAACCAATTCTTTTAAGGTGGTTTTTTAAAAAAAGAAAAAAGAAAAGGAAATCTGTGTAAAGGAAACTCATAAGAGAACTTTGCTCCCTTTGATTAAAAAGCTTACAAAGGCTTGGCATTTGCACAAGTGACCCCAGCCTCCGAAGCAAAACACATGCAGTCTGTTAACAATGAAAATTACATTCAACAGCAAATGGTTTCTAAGGAAACCGAGGGGAAGACGCAGTGCATGAGCCAGCTGTGCTTGCTGCTGCTGTAGGGAGTTTTCGCCTGTCACATGGAATTCGGTTCCTTTGCTCTGGGTCTGCCGAAAGGATTATTAACACATGGGTAATTCCTAGCCACAGTTTTGTGTTAAAACACACACACACACACACACAGGCAGACAGAAGATGCAGTACAGTAGTTTATTATTACAGTACACACCAGTATATATCCTTTCAGCCAAAGCTGGGATTTCTTAATAATCTGCATTAATTAAAGTCCCATGCCATGGCTTGTGGTGTTGCTGTTGTTTATTTTTTTCATTTTAACTAAATGCAATCAACACAAAAGCCCTAAACGGCCTCGGCCCAGTATACCTGAAGGAGTGTTTCCATCTCCATCGTTCTGCCCGGACACTGAGGTCCAGCTCTAAGGGCCTCTCCTGGTGGTTCCCTCACTGAGAGAAGTGAGGTTACAGGGAACCAGGCAGAGGGCCTTCTCGGTGGTGGCGCCTGCCCTGTGGAACGCCCTCCCATCAGATGTCAAGGAAATAAACAGCTATCTGACTTTTAGAATACATCTGAAGGCAGCCCTGTTTAGGGAAGTTTTTAATGTTTGATGTTTTATCGCTTTTTATTATTATTATTATTATTATTATTATTATTATTATTAAACAAAGTGATGGCATCTTACATAACCCCAGCCTTATATTAAGGCACCAAAAGGTTAGGGAGATTTGGGCCAGAGGGAGAGATAGATTAAAGCTGCAATCCTATGTATAATTATCTAGGAATAAGGCTCACTGGATGCAACACTGCAAGCTCATGCGCGGTTACTCAGAGGTAAGTGTCAATGATTTTAGTGGGGCTCACCTCCAGGTAAGTGGGTTTAAGTTCGCAAAGTTAGCCTGGCAATTGATGTGCTGTTTGTTTGATGCAGAATTTGAAATCAATGTCTAGAATTTCGAATTTCGAAACATGTCCAGATTTCGATTTCGCAATCCTAGTGCCGAGATGTACGTAAAACGATTAACTCCAGATTCGAAGGGCAATAAAGTTGGCTTCAAAAATCCAGTACTTTAAAACAGTGTGCAGAGTCCATTGTCCCACGAACACAGCGTTGTACAGTGGTGCCCCGCAAGACGAATGCCTCGCAAGACGGAAAACTCGCTAGACGAAAGAATTTTCCGTTTTGGAGGTGCTTCGCAAAACGAATCTCCTATGGGCTTTCTTCGCAAGACGAAAATGTCTTGCGAGTTCCTGCGGGGGTTCCCCCCCTTTTTTCTAAGCCGCTAAGCCGCTTATCAGCTGATCCAATAAGCCGATAAGCCTCTAAAAGCCGCTAATAGCGCTAATCTGCTAATCCTTCAATGGGCTTGCTTCACAAGACGAAAAAACCGCTAGATGAAGAGAATCACAGAACGGATTCTTTTCGTCTTGCGAGGCACCACTGTAGTCAGGAGGAGATGTGCATTGGATTCAATGGAGCCTTTGTTCCTCCTTCTCCATCATCCCATAATAATAGGATGGAGCCTTTACTCCTTCTCCTTCTCCTCCTTCTCCTTTCATGCTGGCCCTTGACAAGATGCATGTGTACCACACCATGAAGGCAGTTCCCTGCTATGAGAATTTGGTAGGCATCTCCCTCCAACCAACCAGCTCTGCTCAGACTACTTGCTCTCTTATTAAATGTCGATGAAAGTGATTTATTATAAAAGTGCAATAAAAGTAAGCTTCCGGCACATACAGTAGGTTATGTAATGCATTCACACATGCCGACTGTCCAATCTCACATTTTGATGTGCTTAGTAGTTTTCATAGCTGGAAAAACGAACCAGTGGTACATTCTCATGGTAGAACTCTCCCATCACTTATGAATGATGCAGTTAATAATCACACTGCTTCTCTACATACACACACAGACACCGACTCTCCCAGTATCCCTATTTTCCAGGGACTTCCCTGATTTAGAGAAGCCTTCCCGGTTTCTGATTTGATCCTGGAATGTCCCACTTCTCCTTAGGATGTCTCTATTTTCATTGGAGAAATGTTGGAGGGTATGGAGCTATCTGATCGCTGAGCCATCTGAAGGCAGTCCCGTATAGGGAATAATAATAAAAAAAAGTTAATGTTTCAGTATGTTTTTACATATATGCTCGAAGCTGCCCAGAGTGGCTGGGGCAACCCAGTCAGATGTGTAAATCAGTAAATAATAGTAAAATAATAAAAAACAGTAAAATAGTAAAATAATAGCAAAATAGTAAAAATAGTAAAATTATCATTATGGAACAGGAGATCCCTATTTCCATTGGAGAAATGTTGGAGGATAGGACACACACACGCACATACTCTATAATGGAGAAGTTTAAAATGGCTGTATTCCCCTCCCCCCATTTCACAGAAGTGGATGAACAGCAGGAAGAACTTTCTGACAGTAAGAGCTGTTTGACAGTCCAGTACAAGAGAATCCCATGAAAGGCTTCCCTTCTTTGGAGATTTTGAGGAAGAGCTTGTCACATATTTTCTAATTGGGCTTCCTGCATTGCAGAGGGTTGAACTAGATGACCCCCCAGGGTCCCTTCCAACTTTACAATTTCATGCTGCTAAGAACTGTGCAGGCGTAAGAGGTCCTCTAAAGGTAAAGGTAAAGGGACCCCTAGCCATTAGGTTCAGTCACGAACGACTCTGGGGTTGTTGTGCTCATCTCGCTTTACTGGCCGAGGAAGCTGGAGTACAGCTTCCGGGTCATGTGGCCAGATTGACTAAGCTGCTTCTGGGTGAACCAGAGCAGCACACGGAAACGTTGTTTACTTTCCCACTGGAGCGATACCTATTTATCTACTTACACTTCGTGCTTTCAAACTGCTAGGTTGGCAGGAGCAGGGACCAAGCAATGGGAGGTCACCCCGCCGTGGGGATTTGAACCACTGATCTTCTGATCGGCAAGCCCTAGGCTCTGTGGTTTAGCGCACAGTGCCACCCGCATCCTCTAGGCCCTCTGGAATGGATTAAGCCTGCCAGATATTTGAAGTTTGACATACACAGAGAGAGAGGCTCTTTCATTTTCTGCCAGGCTTGGGTGCAATTTATGTGCCTGATGACCCCTGCTTAGGAGACAATGTCTGACAAATGTCAGGGTGATTACTATGCCCACAGGGGCAGCCTTTACTGTTGTAGGGTGGGTACAATAGGAATTGTAAAGGGTGGGGAAGAGCTTGGGTCCCGAGGAAAACTTGGGGCGGTGGAAATGTTACCCTCTTATTAAGCATCCTGTTACCTCAAGGGTTTGGGGGTGTACTTCTGCCCCTCATTGTGGAATTGGGGGTACAGCCATGTTTCTTCCCTGAGAGAGCCAGTGTGGTGTAGTGGTTAAGAGCGATAGACTTGTAATCTGGTGAACTGGGTTCGCTTCCCTGCTGCTCCACATGCAGCTGCTGGGTGACCTTGGGCTAGTCACACTTCTCTGAATTCTCGCAGCCCCACTCACGTCACAGAGTGTTTGTTGGGGGGGAGGAAGGGAAAGGAGAATGTTAGCTGCTTTGAGACTCCTTCGGGTAATGATAAAGAGGGATATCAAATCCAAACTCTTCTTCTTCTTCTCTTTCCATTGATTTGAATAAGAGAGATGAGTTCACTGACGAAAGTAACACAGATCCCTGTGAAAAGCAAACACAGTTTTTATTATTCTCTTCAACACATCCCTTCTTCACATTGCTGTGACTGGAGTGCAGTGGGAAAATAATTAACTGGGATTAAAACCTAGACCTGTGTGTCAAAACGAAATATCCTCATTACCATCTCTCTACCATCTCCCCATTCAAGCTCAGACTGTTTCCTTAATCAGCTTGGTTTCATTTTAATTGTTTGTTTGTTTTAAGAAATACAGTGGTCATTTTTTTAAAAAAAAAAAATGCAGCATTGGGGGGGCGCCTGAGTCCACAGAGCAATTTGAGACTTCAGGGAATCCCTAATCCTGACTGGAGATGCCTCATTAACAGTGCAATCTGACTCCAGAATTTGAAAACCTCACATGAGTCACACCTACTCACTTGAGAATTGAGGAAGTATTTTAATATGAGTATCCTCCCAAGGTTGATATTTCTATTTCAAAACATTCCAGTGATCAGAGGTACGACAATGTTTAAGGAATGGCAGAGGACCCTGTCTAGATTTATCTGGCAGGGCAAAAGAGCTAGAATTAAATTTAAGCTGCTCACAGACCGAAGGGAAAGAGGAGGGTTTTCAGTCCCGAATTTAAAATTATACTATGAGGCCTCGTGCCTGTGTTGGATTAAAGAATGGATAGTCCTGGATAACACTGATTTATTGGACTTAGAGGGATTTAATGCTAGATTTGGGTGGCATGCATACTTATGGCACGATAAAGAAAAGGTCCACAAGGGATTCTCCAACCATATTATCAGAGGGGCGCTGTTAGAAGTATGGAACAGAAGTAAGAGATTGATTGAAAAGGATACCCCCTGGTGGCTATCACCAATTAACATCTTAGCAATTAAAAAACTAAATATGGAAAGACAAAGATGGACCTATGAAGACCTCTTGGTAAATTCGGATAAAGGATGGAAAATCAGACCCTATGAAGAGCTGAAGGATAAATTAACGGGATGGCTACAGTTCCATCAAATAAGTGCCCTATAGAATGAACATTAAAAAAATAGGAATGAATGAGAAAAAATCAGAATACCAGGTAGAGATAATAGAAGGGAATACAAAACTCTTATCTAAAATGTATAATCAATTACTAGATTGGGACACCATGGGCGAAGAGGTCAAAGAGGTAATGACCAAATGGGCCATAGACCTGGGATATAACCTGGATTACGACAGGTGGGTAAAACTTTGGAATAAGGACATGAAATTTTTAGCTTGTGTTGGACTCCGAGAAAATATGGATAAGTTGATGTACCGTTGGTACATCACCCCAGTGAAATTGGCAAAGATGTATAAGACAGGGGACAAGACTTGCTGGAAATGTAAAAAGAAGGAGGGGGACTTCCATCATATGTGGTGGACGTGTGTAGAAGTGAAGAGATTCTGGGGTCTTATCTATGATGAATTAAAAAAGATTTTGAAATACACCTTCCCTAAAAAACCCGAAGCCTTCCTCTTAGGAATGGTGGGAGACCAGATTAAGAAAGAGGACCAAACCTTGTTCCAATACGCAACGGTAGCTGCCAGGATATTATTAGCGCAGAACTGGAAAACACCTAACATCCCAACAATTAGAGAATGGCAAACCAAACTATTTGAATATATAGACCTAGCAATGATTACACAGAAGATCAGGCACCAGAAAAACTCCAAATTTATTAATGATTGGAACAAATTTATTTCATACATGGAAATGAATTTAGGAAATATTAAAATCACAGTAGGCGTAATATAAAACCAGCGATATAGAGATAATGGTTGTAAAAGGACACTGCAGAAGATAATATCAAGATACAGCTCAAACTGTGGTGGAAGGAAGTCAGACTAAGAATATAATATTGATTAATGTTTTTGTATGTAGTGACCTATGTGATATGCATTTTTTTCTTTGTTTGTTTGTATGTATTTTGTTATTTTGTTATGTTTGTGGGTTAGTTTTAATACTTGTTGGAAAATAATAATAAAAAGATTTATTAAAAAAAAGAGAATTGAGGAAGTAGACAGAGCTGCACACCGGAAACAAACTTCAGAAAATAATGTCAAATCCTAGCAATCAGATAGCAAGAATATGGCTTACGGATATTAGCTCTGTATCCAAATGTTGAGGGCAAAACAGCTGCCTGAAAGAGAAATCAATATGTGGATGATACCCAACTCTACGTCTCTTTCAAATCAGAACCAGTGAAAGCGGTGTAGGTCCTGTGTGAGTGTCTGGAGGTGGTTGGAGGATGGATGGTGGCTAACAGATTGAGGTTGAATCCTGACAAGACAGAAGTACTGTTTTGGGGGGACAGGAGGCGGGTGGGTGTGGAGGAGTCCCTGGTCCTGAATGGGGTAACTGTGCCCTTGAAGGACCAGGTGCGCAGCCTGGGAGTCATTTTGGACTCGCAGCTGTCCATGGAGGCGCAGGTCAATTCTGTGTCCAGGGCGGCTGTCTACCAGCTCCATCTGGTACGCAGGCTGAGACCCTACCTGCCCACAGACTGCCTCACCAGAGTGGTGCATGCTCTGGTTATCTCTCGCTTGGACTACTGCAATGTGCTCTATGTGGGGCATTAAATCAGGATGGCTTCTGTAAATCCAGGACTGTCCCTGGAAAATGGGGATGGTTGGAGGGTCTGGGCCAATAGACCTATGGTGTGAGTTTGCTTTGAGGAGCCTGGGTAGCATCTGAAATTCAAGCTGCATACCTCTCAATGGGGCTTGCATTGCGGAGTTCGTTTTTTCCCTTACTTCCATAATCCATTCATACAGGTGGAGAGTATTCCCTACCCCCACTGCACTTCAGATTTTCTTCTTTAGTAGGCTTCATCTAGTTGCAAACAACACCATCTGCCTCTGGACTCCATTCTATAATTTCTTCTGTCAATGTAAAAAAATTCAAATCCGATAGTCAAAAATATACTCAATGGCAGTTGGCAATGTTTTCTCTCTTCACTGAATGGAGGAGGAGAGCAAATCATTCTGTCCTTAAGAATAAATGAGTGTTGCAGAGTAAATGGCATAAAGTTATTGAAGAGTTAGGCAGTTTGGAGGGAAGAATTTCTTGTCTTTCTTTAAAAGAAATTCCAGCTTGCCCAGCATGGTATCAAAATATATTGTTTCTAGCTACTAGGGCATTTCATGTAGATGGAAATTTGAAAATCATTCATGACTGCCTCTGTCCTGCCACAGATGCTGGGACTTGCAGTTCTAGTCCCAACACTTGGTGGGGTTCAGCGATGAACCCATAATCACTGTCACTTCTGCCTTTCCTTTCTCCTGCCGCAAGGTGAGGTTCTTGGCATTGGGGCAGAGAAAGTGGGCGACGGTGAGAGTTTCTATAGGTGGGTTGAACCCAATCCTGCTCTCAGCTGGCTGTGGGCAAGGCTGTATTTGCCCTGATCCCTCTTGCTAGCATTCCAGGAAAAGTGGCTTAGGCAATGTGGAGCCTTCCAGATGTGGCGGACAACATCCATAACCAATGATGGTGTTGGCTGGGGCTGCAGTCCTCAACATCTGGAGGGCATCTCTTATGCCATATCTTATGATTGGCCAAGTGTCGAAGCAGCAGACAGGTCCACAAACTAAAAGGGTATTGGGTTGAAAAGGGGTGTTTGTGTGGCCATCGACAGTGTGTGTGTTTGTGCAGACAGCCTTCTGTGGCAACAGAAGGACATGAATGTTCGAGCTCCCATCTGTGCCTCTGCTTACAAAACAGAGTGCAAATCGCAGGGAAGAAAATGTTGGTGTGAACCAAGACCCCCTGTGTTTTGGCTCGGCAGTGCATGTTCTGCCACCTTCCCTTGCCCTAATATGGGCTGTCTCTTCAGTTATGATCTTCTGTCTGCCTTCCAGATCGTGCTTTGACTGTGCTTGCAGCCTGCAAGCCCTGACATTTGGTTCTGTATGTGCTGAGAAATAATGAAAAGCTTCTCAGCAGAACTGCTTGCACTGGTGCCATTTTAATAACTGTGCCCACAGTGTGGTATTTGCAGCTCCTGAACGTCAGGGAACATTGAAGCTCTCAGACTGAAGGCGCTCACAGCTGGTTAGGAAGGGGTTAATTCTCCAGCAAGCCCATTGTGTGTATGGTGCACCCTTAAGTATCTAGCACCCACCTGTCCCCCCTTTAAAAGCTTCCTTGCTTATATAAATCACATCTCACCCAAGTCTCCATAGTAATCTCTTGATTCAGCATATCCTGTAAAATGTCTTTAATTGGTTAGGGGGAGGGGGGGGAGTTCAGCTCCAATTTACGCACCAGTTCTATTATTCCTTAGTTCAAGTGTGGTGGGAGAGGAGCTGAGATCCCAAGACTCCTTCTTTTCATTTAGAGAGAACCAGTAGCTTTCCAACGGTTGCAAGAAAAAATTCAGCTATGTTGTATGGCAATCACATTCTCATGAGTTACATCCAGTTGTGTCCCTCTACTTATGGGATATTCTTTGCTCCAGTGGAATCTTCCAAGAATGGAAAGAGGAGGGACTTTTGAAAATTCCTCCAATCTCATGATGCTCCCACCCTGGGTAGAACTACCTCGCACAATGTTCTAAAGGATTTTCAGAAGATGATTACAGGGTATCAAAGACTTTGGAGGAAAAGAACAGTCCTCAATTTCTGAGGAAAGAAGGGCAGAGAAGGGCACAATTTGATATGATTCCCAATTTGTTTATCCCGTTATTACATCTATTTCTCAACCTACCTTCAATGAGTTCTGGTTGACATACATGACTTCAATGCCAATAATCCTGTGAGATAGATTATGCTGAACAAGAACTCATGGTTGGTTGGGGGCTTGTACCTAGGTCTTCCTAGGCCTGGGGCAGATCTACACTCATGGTTTTTAACATTAAGGAAGGGTTAGGGAATGCTTTTGGTAATGGAGATGGGCACATTACATCCTACTTTTTACATTCATAATGCATTACAGTCATAGCTTGGAAGTCAGAATTCATTCTGGAAGTCTGTTCGACTTCCGAAACATTCGACTTCCAAAGTGCCGCTTCTGATTGGCTGCAGGAAGTTCCTGCAGGCAATCGGAAGCCGTGGAAGCCCCGTTGGAAATTCAGCTTCCAAAAGAACGTTTGAAAACCAGAATACTCATTTCCAGTTTTCGATCGTTCAGGAGCCGGAATGTTCGACTCCCAAGGCATTCAGGTGCCGAGGTTCGACTGTATTACCTTAACTTTTTATTGCTTGATTTTTAATCGTTTTATTCTGCTATATCAGTGCTATATCAGTACTGGGAGCCAGTGTAGGTCTTTCAAGACTGATGTTATGTGGTCTCGGCGGCCGCTCCCAGTCACCAGTCTAACTGCCACATTCCGGATTAGTTGTGGTTTCCAGATCACCTTCAAAGGTAGCCCCTTTAGAAGACATCTGAAGGCAGTTCTGTATAGGGATTTTTTTTTAAATGTTAAATGTTTTTATTATGTTTTTATATATGTTTGGAGACACCCAGAGTGGCTGGGGCAGCCCAGTCAGATGGGCTGGGTATAAATGATAAAATTATTATTATGAAATCAGACGTCTCTATGTTCATTCCAGAAATGTTGGAGGGTATGTTGGTCTCATGACTGATTTATTGAGGGTTGTAGTCTTCCTTCTAGGACAAGGAAGGGAAAACATTATCAGTCCAAAGGCAGCATTTCCTCATAGGCCACATGCTAGTTGTGGGCAGGGCCAGAGGTTAAAGTGGGTTGGGCAACAGATATGACTTAGCATTGTACAGTAGGCTACACACCAGCCATACAGATGTCAGGGCTTCAATATCTCATTTCACACATCACTCCATCCCGGCACCTAAGGGGGACCATCCTAGCTCAAGAACACATTCCAGCCAAACAAAAGGACCCAATGAGAGCACAAAGCAAGATACCCGCTTATTATGATGCCATTGCTGCAGCAAATTGCTTGGCCCACCACACAGCATCGTGATCTCGAAATGCCAGAGAAATGCAACTCTTTGCTAGCACTTCTGTATCCAAAGCAAAGAAAAAATTTCACATTTCTGACGGTGGGGCGCAGATCTAAGTGTAGACACAGGCCCAAACCCAATGCAAATCGGGATGTTGAAAATTGCCTTAAATGTGATTTACAAGATGACTCAAATGTCACTTTCGAGAATGTTTAGCTTTGCCCTGAAATTACCTTTCGATATAGAGATATAGGTTGTGATTGCCACCACCTACCATTCCTGCCCCTCCTCTGCCTTTGATGATACAATATAGATGACATTCATCTTGGATGACATTTAATTTTTATTTTTCAAAAGCAAGGCGACAGATGTCGATTGTATGTGGATACTGAAAACAAGATGCAAGGGAATTAAATAGAAGATCTTGGGTTACATTTCTCATGCTGTTGGAATCTGTTTCCTCTCAGTACACATAAAGCTATCCTACGTTGAGTCAAGGCTTTAGTTGGTCTGTCCTAGGAGCATCAGCTATGACTAGAAGCTGCTGTCCAGCAGTGATCTTTGCCAGCACAGCTACCTACAATCCTTGGTTTAACTGGAGACACCAGAAATGCAACCTGGGATTTTATGCATGTAATGACTATGACTTACCATTGACCAAGTTCCCTTGGCCATTGATCCCTTAAACTCACTCGCTGGATCACCGCCTTGTCATGGTGAGTGGGCTTGCATGTTCCTATGACCTTTGTGAGTGAAGCTGTCGGGAGTCACGTACTCCCAGCAGGGTCACCCAAGGCGGTAAGGTCAAAGGGGAGGAGCTAGACAAAGAATGATCCAAGAAGTCCTCAATGGCAGAACAGGTGGAAGATAACAAGTGGTATGTTACAACAGCTGTGAAGGCAGGTGAAGGCTGCAGCAGATAAGAATCTACCGGTCATCGTGACTACTCATGCCATCGGAATAGAGCCTTACCGTGAAGACTGTGCGTTGGTCAGCATGCACTGATCTACGCACATAAAACAAATTCACAACCAGGCATCTTCCAAAAACCCACCCCAAACCCAAAAAAGTTCCATGGTTATCAGCAAATGGTAACGGGGGCAGGACTGTGAAATCTGGAAGCCTCTAGTCATGAACCAGCATATGGGCAGTGGATACAGATTCAGTTGCTACTGTACTCCGAACTTAAAAATGGAAAGCGTAATGCTGGTGGTCATCAAAAGAGGTTCAAAGACTATCTCAAGGCAAAAAAAAAAAAAGTAGAATAAACACCGACAACTGGGAAACACCGGCCTGAGACCACTCCAATTGGAGAACAGCCTTTACCAAAGGTGACATGGGCTTTGAAGATTCTCAAACTCAGGACAAAAGGGAGAAACAAGCTAAGAGGAAGGCAGGCTTGGCAAACCCTCACCATAATCAGCTCCCACCTGGAGATCTATGTCTGCACTGTGGAAGGACTTGTGGATCCAGAATTGGTCTCCAAAGTCACTTACAGACTCACTTTTAAAACCGTGTTTATGGAAGACAATCTTACTTGGCTACGAGTGATTGCCAAAGAAGAAGATCCCTTAAAGTGCACTGAGCTTAAGTTTTGTGAAGGAAAACTAAGAGGCAAAGAAAGCTAGGGGACCAATTGTCATTACAACTCTCTTCAGCAGATTGGTGTTGTTGTTATTACAATTTATTAGGTAAAGGTAAATTACCTCTAGACAGTTAAGTCTAGTCAAAGGCAACTATGGGTTGCAGCTCTCATCTCCGCTTTCAGGATGAGGGAGCCGGCGTTTGTCCACAGACAGCTTTCCGGGTCATGTGGCCAGTATGACAAACCACTTCTAGCCCAATGGAACACCATGACGAGAGTCAGAGCACATGGAAACGCCGTATACCTTCCTGCCACAGCAGTACGTCTTTATCTACTCATGCTGGTGTGCTTTCGAACTGCTAGGTTGGCAGGAGCTGGGACAGAGCAACGGAAGATCACTCTGTCATGCGGATTCGAACTGCCGACCTTCCAATCGGCAAGCTCAAAAGGCTCAGTGGTTTAGACCACAACGCCACCTGCGTCCCTTCTTCAATTTCTTTCCCACCCTTCACCATGAGGTCCCAGGGAAGGTTACATCCATTTAAAAGCACTTAAAACAGACTGCAGTCACAGGAACAAGGTGGGTCGAGGAAGAACCTATCTCAAGTGTCAAAAACTAAGGTAAAGAGGTGTGTCTTCAACATCTGCTGAAAACTGTATTATGATGATGCCACATATACCTTTGTGGCTGTGATGGCCTGGGACTCGGGATCAGACTTGGAACCAAAGGAGACTCAGTCTGCACTGGATCCTTTGCCACAGGCATCATCTGAACCAATTCTGGGGCCTGATCCTGAAGTGTCCCAGTCTGCACAGATTCCCCTGCAACAAACATCAGCTGGGCCGAGTCAGGGGCCTGAGCTTGCCCTGGCTCCAGATGTGGGGATTACCTTGTTGCCTTCAGCTGGGCCATCACTTACAGCTACTCCACTACCGGTTTGTTCAGGGGAGGCTGAGGTGGCCCCTGGGTCTAGTAACCCACCAACATCTCCCGAGCTGCAGAGACGAAGGTCTGAGAGAAGGAGAGACCTGAGTACTCACAGGAGGAGTGCTCGCCTTTGGGCAAAACAGGGAGGTGAGTCACCGCGGGATCAGGACTGGCCGCTTCCCCCACAAAGATAAAAGGCTGCTGGACCCCACCCCAGGTTGCGGGAGCAACACTGCTTTGTGCTAGATCCTGCCTGAGATCTTATACCTGTCTTTGTCTGGTTTCCTGCCTTGTGCCCTGCCTTGGCACTCTCGGACTGACTCCTAGCGGAACCTTCAGATTCTGGTCCGGCCCTGGACCGCGTTTCACAGGTTACCCCTGGGCCCAGCACAGTGGGGAGGGAATTCCTCAACCTAGGAGTTGCCATGCAGAATGCCTTCTCTTGGGCAGCCCCACCCCAAACTTCTGAGGGTGGCAGAACTATCAAGAGGGCAACTTCTGCCCTCTTAACACCTGTAAGGGACTGTAGGGAAGGGAGCAGACTTTCAGATATTTAAGTTAGCTATATGTAGAGATGGGAGAGAAATTTGTTTCACTTGCATTTAAAGGTGAACTTACCTGATCTGCTCTTTCCAAAATGAATACACATAGCAAAACTCAGACACCTCCTCAGACTGAATGAAATAATTGGAATCCAGAAACAATGGATGAGACACACTGGAAGAGTCCAAGTCCAAGCATATATGGGCAAATTTATCCATGATGTGTTTTGCAAATTGGACACAGTGAGTTAGTGAGAACAAGCCAAAATCGCATAGCGTTTCAGAAACTTAGTCTTTAAAAACCACAATTCCCCAAGTTCAGATATCACAGGGAACTGTGGTTAGTTTAAAAGTGAAAGTGGAAACTTCGGGTTTCCTCTTTGGGTGTAATCGTCACCCAGTTGTGGGAAATAGTCTTTTACATCTGTTCTGAGCCACTATTTTTATTATTTTTACAATCTCCCAGTATCTTAACATGCTTTTACTGTAGCATTTTCTTTTCACAATTAGCTTGTCTGAACTGATCCCATGGTGACATGTACAAAACGTGGTAATCTCAGTGGTTTAGCCACATAACTGGTCAATAGTCAGGAATGATAGGAGCTGTAACTGAACAAGGACCACCTCTTCCCATATGAAGCTACCCAGATCCTGAGATCATCATCTGAAGCCCTTCTCCATGGGAGATCTGCAGGGTGGCAACATGAGAATGGGCCTTTTCTGTAGTGGCTCCTATTTGTGGAATGTTCTCCCCAGGGAAGCTCGCCTGGTACCTTAATTACAGATCTTTAGGCACCAGACAAAAACACCCCTCTTTTCCCAGGCCTTTGGCTAAATAAACAATGAGGGTTATTTTTCCCTGTTTGTTACTATACAATGGTACCTTGGTTTACAACCATAATCCATTCCGGAGGTCCATTTGTAAAGCAAAACAGCAACGGGAGCTCACCCTGTCGCGGGGATTCGAACCGCGACCTTCTGATCGGCAAGTCCTAGGCTCTGTGGTTTAACCCACAGTGCCACCGGCGTTAGTTAGAAAAGTTAGTGGGCATCTAAAAAGTAAACATCTTTCAAAAGTTCGGCAATCGGTCGAAAAGTGCATATGATGCTGAATAGAAACTCTGTCTGTGCCACATGCTCCACTGGGCATCATTAAGCACTCTCTGGATAATTTCTAATGAATTTTCCGGGCTCTCGACTTCTTTGGAAATGTGACTCTGGCTCCTCAGTTATTTGGGGTGTGTGGTTTTTTTCATCTGCACAGGTCTGGCTTTGATTGTTTTACTCGGTGTGGATAATTATGATGAAATCAGGCACGCATGTGTGTAGTCTAACTGGGCAAGTTTGCTGTAGCGCTCTTTGGCACTGCTACCTTGCGGAGAATATGGGAGCTATATAGTGCAGCCAAAGTACTAAAGAAAAGCTCTGCAAATTCTGCCTGGAATCCTGCCACTTTCAATTAATTGTTCACAGACAACCACACTCCCCCCCCCCCATTTCAGTACAATGCAGTTGTTTGCTATATTTAGCACACAGCCTCCAGCATAACAGTAAAACTGATTGAGGAATGTTAAGTCAACCACACATGCAGACAACAATTTGCATTTAATGTACTGTAACCTCCATTACACGATGGTGCTGGAATGCCTGTTAATAATGAAAGGCCATATGTAATTGACTGGAGTATCTGATTGCTCGCCAGTGCCTTTGCTAGCAACTCATGGTTATGTTAAATTGATGTTTCTTATTTTTTTGCAAATGGGATCATAAACTTAATTTCGAGGGACTGCCCACTGATTCTAGTTCAACACCAGCAGAATCTCCACTCAGGGCAGAATGAATTTCCTATGGCTTTGTTTCCATTCCAGAAAAGGACTGCGTTTGCCCCAACTGGAGAAAACCAAGCGATTAAAACACATCCTGGAATTTTCTGAAATGTCTACTACGCGGGTTTGCATTGCTGGTTAAAGGCAGCAACAAAGAAGAGAGGTGCACTCAATGTTTGGAATTGGGGTGTTTGGAAGGGCATTGGGCTGCATCCAGACGAAGTAAGTCATGTTTTGATCCCATTTAAAGCAATTGTTGATGTCTCTATACGTGGGTGGCGCTGTGGGTTAAACCACAGAGCCTAGGGCTTGCCGATCAGAAGGTCGGCAGTTCGAATCCCCGCGACAGGGTGAGCTCCCGTTGCTCGCTCCCTGCTCCTGCCCACTTAGCAGTTCGAAAGCACGTCAAAGTGCAAGTAGATAAACAGGTACTGCTCCGGCGGTAAGGTAAACGGTGTTTCCGTGCGCTGCTCTGGTTTGTCAGAAGCGACTTAGTCATGCTTCCTACATGACCCGGAAGCTATACATCGGCTCCCTCGGCCAGTAAAGCGAGATGAGCGCCGCAATCCCAGAGTCGGACACGACTGGACCTAATGTTCAGGGTCCCCTTTACCTTTTATACACTGCCAAAATACTGGGGGGGGGATGGTGAAGGGTCAATGGTGATGAGTGGATGTTTGCCCCAACCATGGATTCTTAGTGATACAGTCTTCTACTTGAGAGAAAGAGATTCCTCTAGGAGTGCCAGCTTGGCGCCGTGACCGTGGATGCCCAGGTCCATGGGTGCCATGCAGTTTGCATGGCCCTGGCACCAAAATTTGTGGGTGCCCGGTGCCTTCATGGGGAATTTTGTGGGTGCTTGGGCACCCAGGGCCCCAGAAAGTTGGCACCTATGGATCCCTCCATTGACTTTCACAAGGAAGGAGGGAAGGAGTTGATGGGGCTGGGTTTCTGACTCTCACAGATTTTGGGGGATACAATGAAGATCTTTCCATTGACTTGCACTGGGGGATCATACATGCATATGAGAAACAGACACGGTTTTTCATCCCTCCCTGCAGATCACTGTGATTGGAGTGCCCTGGGAAAGTATTTCACTGTGTTTAAATGCTAGAGCTGTCTGTCAATGTCAGGCGGCTGCCAGCGAATCCCACGGCCCAGGATGTATAAAGACAAGGAATGTTCTTACCATACGCTTTTTACTCAGTATTTACAGAGATAGGCTTTAGAACACAGCCTATTGGATAATGGCGTTGTCCTGAGTGAATCTCCACCCTCCATCTCTCCCTCTTCCTCATTCGTCAATCTCATCATCTCTCCTACATCATCTCTCCTACGGGTGCTGCTATCTGCCTTCTTGCCTTTGAGCTCTTTGCTCTCCTACTTTCAACACTCGCCAGGTTCTGGGACGGGAGGCCTGCAGTGCTTTCTAAAGACACTGTGTCCATCAGCTGCTGCCCCACTGATGCCAACTCTGCCTCCTCCTCTTCCATTATTTCCCAACTTTTCCCCTCATCTGCCTCTGAGTTGCAATCTCCCTCAAACCCCTGTTGTAATTCTGAACTGTCTTCCTCTTCTCTGGAAGGGTCAGGCTGGGGAGGTGATTCCACAATTCCTCCTCTGCCCAGTCCCTGGAAGTCAAATTGAAAAACCCACCCCTCTCAAGCTCTGGGAATTCCCCCAGTCAACTTGATTCTGTTTCTCTCTTTTTTCGGCAGCTGAGGCCACAGAACACCTTTGAAGCTTAGACACACCCCATATCTGTCTCAAGATGTATTGTTAATGGTACAATATGACTCCAAAAAATGGAAAATCCAGGTTGCCTCATACTTTGAGGTTCACACGGGGCCAATACACACCACTATGGTGAGCATATTGGAATTTATACTGACATCAATGCTGGCTAAAACTTCTTTATCATTATGACATTAAGGCTGACATCCTATACAAGGGGAATAAGTCTCATTGAACTCAAACTTCTGAATAGACTCATCTTCTGAGTAGCGAATTGCACTGTCAGAAAATTACTTTGGGGTGGGGGATAATTAGAGTAGATTTTCATGATTCTAATCAGAGACTTCAGATTTGCCCATAAGAACCCTGAGGATCAAATGAGGCCCAAAACTGTTCATCCTTGCTCTTCAGAAACCCAGTGGATAATATTTGAATTCCTTTCCTCACCTCTAATCATGCAGCTACTGATTTCAGAAAGTCAACATGAATATCAACACAAATAACGTAAACATGAGGAGATTATAGCAGCAGCTGCCAATAAATTCTCAGCGGGTTATCCAGTGGACACTTCATTTTAACAACTTACTTCTTGTTTTGTGTGCATGTATACAGAGGAAATTACCATTCTGATGAATGATGCTTAAAAAATCTTGAATGAATTTGCTCTCCCAGTTTCTTCAGAACTACTCCGTAAGGAGGTAAATTTATGATGCATATTGTCTGGGAACACAAAGATAGTCAAGTATGAAATCATTCTTCCACTGCATGACTTAAATCCAGTATGGAAAGAGAGTGATAATCCTGATTATAAATGTAATAATCCTCTGAAATATTTTTAAATGGCAAGCAAATCAAAGGGATGTAATTTTAGCTTATCAGCAACCGACAGCAGTGCTGTAGCTAAATTTAGCAGCAGAAGTGCGAGTCATTCCAGAAGTGTAGTAGTATTTAAAGTTACTTATAGGAACTTGCAGATGTCACGCTGGGAAAACTCTTTCTTGGAGCACTTTTCAAACTGTTCCACCAACTTTGAGGGATGAACTTACAGCCTGAGCCTGTGAGTCACTATATAGCAGTCTTCCCCAACCTGCTGCCCTCCAGATGTGAAGAATAGAAGAAGAGCCTGCCTGGATCAGGCCAATGCCCATCAAGTCCAGTATCCTCTTCTCACAAGATGTTGTTATGCTCCAGCTCTTATCACCCCCAGTCAGCACAGTCAACGGTCAGGGATAATGAATTGTAGTCCAAAACAGCTGCAGGGCACCATCTTGGGGAAGGCTAGTATAAAGGAAATACAGTCGTACCTTGGAAGTCAAATGGAATCCATTCCAGAAGTCCATTCGACTTCCAAAACGTTCAGAAACCATGGTGCGGCTTCCGATTGGCTGCAGGAAGCTCCTACAGCCAATCAGAAGCCACGGAAGTCGCGTCGGGCATTCGGGTTCCAAAGAAAGTTCGCAAACTGGAACACTCACTTCCGGGTTTGCGGCGTTCAGGAGCCAAAACATTTGACTCGCAAGGCGTTCGGGATCCAAGGTACGACTCTAGCTCATAAAATTATGTGTAAAGGTCCTAGCCAGTGCTATTTTTCTAGAAAAAGAGGTCCCAAAACTCACTACAAACGCATCCCTTATTCTCTTATAATGGCAATGGTACCCATCTGAGAGGTGCCGGAACTGAGTTCCAGTGTGTTCTGGCTGAAAAAAATCCCCCAGTCATAGCACTAGCGAACAGAAAGTGCCACCCCATGGGTGACACCTGACTCCAGACAAAAGTGGGCACAGCAGCAGTTATAAGTGTAGAATCACAGAATCATACAACTGTAGAGTTAGAAGGGACCCTGAAGATCATCTAGCCTGCAATGTGGAATCTCAACTAAAGCATCCTACCCTCTGGAGCAGGGGAAAACCAGCTTGCTGCATCTTCCATGTGACAGCCCTTGAGATACTTGAAGATGGCTATCATATCTCCTGTCAGCCAGTTCTTATCAAAGCTAAACCATCTCCGACTCCTTCAACCGTTCCTCAGAAGGCTTGGTTTCCAGATCCTCAGTCATCTTGGTTGTCCTTCTCAACACACATTCCAACTTGTGGTTCGAGGATCCGATCCCCGCTTAGTGAAATGAAGACACAAGGACACGTAATATAAGGTTAATGGGGCAAGAAAAGGCCACAACTTTATTGATTACAGCAAGTGAAAAGGTATTGGCTTAGGCATTGGGTCACGTGACTTGACTCCAGCCACTCAGAGAGGGTGAGTCTAAAAAGGGGGGTTTATTCACCAGTAGGTGGAGCCCATTGATGCTAATCCAACTATAAGCTCTCCCCTGATGTCACCGAGGGTCGTGCCATGGCTCCCCGCCACACAGGCATCGGACAGGATCCACGACCGCCGGATTCCTTTAACGGAATACCCAAAATTGAAGGTGTAGGCGATGGCCACACCTAGCCCTTCCACCACCACAAACACATTCCAATGCCTAACCTACCCACCAATACCACGAAAGTTGTGATGGTTGCTATGAGGTAGGCGAAAAAACCACAAAGCCTAATGCCAAATGGAAAAATTCCTACCAGGCTCCCTGGACAACCTGGGCGACCAACCTAAGGTCCATAGCAAGGCCAAAAGAGAAATTGAAACCCTGAGCTCTGAGGGAGTGGAGGGTGGGTGACTCGTGAAGGGATGGCGAAAAGTGAGACCGCGTGGCTGGCGCAGCAACAAGTTAAGCAGCTGTCCACGCCCACCTCCAAGCCGCCTGGTTGGGCGCTTGCCCGTGGGCATGGTGCACCAGCCAGGTGAGTGGGTGCTTGAGGCGGAGATCGGATCCCGCCCACAACCCCTCCCCTCTTTGCAGAAGGAGAGTCTTTGTCAACATCCTTCTTAAATTGTAGTGCTCATAATTGGACACAGGCGTGATCTGACCAAAGCAGAATAGAGCAGAACTATTACTTCCCTCGATCTGGACACCATGCTTCTGTTGATGCAGCTTAGAACAGCATTAGCCTTTTTTACTGCTGCATCACACTGTTGTCTCATGTTACGCTTGTGGTCTCCTAAAACCTCTAGATCTTTTTTGCATGTACTATGGCCAAGCCATGTATTCCCCATCTTATATTGCATTAGTTTTTTTCTTGGGCAAGTTGAAGTATTGATGAACAGCAGATGGGCAGCACTTCAAAGTTCCCCATCACCCGATGTCACTGTGACATCACACAATTGAAAGGCCCTGACCCCTGTCAAATTGAACCCATGAGAGATAGGGGAGGACAGGCCCATCAAAAAGATCCAGTCCCCTCCCCTCACTGAAGGCTCGATGGCTTCCATGATATCTTCCAGCTTTATGATTCTATCATTCCTGCGGCCACAGAAGACTCTCATTCACACCTTCTTTCATTCATTCGCCCCGATCTGGTGGAATGCTCTGTCCCAAGAGACTAGGGCTCTGCGGGACTTGACATCTTTCCACAGGGCCTGCAAGACAGAGCTGTTCCACCAGGCCTTTGGCCAAGGCAGAGTCTGACCCCCTCCTTTGGTAATCCTCACAGAACTCTAGCCCAATGGTTGCCATTAATTTGATTCTGAATTGATTTTAGAATGAATTGATTTTAGAATGTATTTCAATTAATTGATTGTGATTTTATGTAAACTGTGTTACTTTTACTGTTGTTAGCCGCTCTGAGCCTGGCTTCGGCTGGGGAGGGCGGGATATAAATAAAAAATTATTATTATTATTATTATGGGCATGATCTGATATCTCCATCCCCCATAAGGACAGGACTTTGATTACTAGCATTTGAGAACTGACTAAACTGCTCTTGATTTATAAACTACCTGAATAGTTAAGACTACCCAGGAACCAGATTGCTCTGTGCTCCTCAGCAAAACAATAACGTTATTATCATCATCATCCAAAAAGTATCTGCATACACTCAAGAAACAACTTGCACCCTTGGAGTGTATAGTTATACAGACTTATGTACAACAGCTTATAAAACCTATCCCAGCCTGACAAAAGAGAGAAAAGCTTTGTGCATCCAAATGTTTTGATGTAACAACATTTCCTTTACAATAAGCTTCCTGAAATATCTAGCCTGGAATAAAGTAAGAATTCTATCTGAAATCGCTAGCATGTGAGAAAAGGCTCTGATCTTCTTCATTAAGAGAGACTTTTTCCTGTGATGTTAGGAGTAGCTGTCCTCAAGGAACAAGGCCTTACACAATCTATTCAAATATAACTCAGTTCAATAAGCTTGTGTTCACTATTCGTTTTGGCTCAGTCTCCTCAGCTGTCCCGATTTTTTTGACTGCAAGCTTTCCCAGACACGGCTGCACCTTGTAGCAAATGTTTGCACACTTGTCTGTTGTAATAAAGTCCTGATGTATTAATGGAAATCCCAATAATTAAATTTATCGGCAAGGAGAGTCTATCGGGTGAAGATCCATGTTTTCTCATCTTGAAGAAGCTCTCCTTCAGCTAATTCTCCCCATCATATATATATTCACTTTGTTAACGCATTGACAGATACAGAAATGAGAGAGTTAAAACACAGGTGACAGAGCACTGCTGTATGTATACTTGCTTCTAACTGCACATGCATAGTGCTGTTAGAATTGTGGCATGGATTTGTTTTAATTTCAAAGAGAGAGAGAGAGAGAGAGAGACAGACAGACAGACAGACAGTTGCATTTACATCTCTCCTTTTTCTTAAGGAAGCTCAAGGTGGGGTTCATGGTTCTCCCCCTCCTTATTTAATCCACAAAACAACCCTGTGAGGTAGGAATAATAATAATAATAATAATAATAATAATAATAATAATAATAATAATAATAATAATATTTATACCCCTTCCATCTGGCTGGGTTTCCCCAGCCACTCAGGGTGGCTCCGAACAGAATATTAAAAACATGATAAAACACCAAACATTAAAAACTTCCCGAAACAGGGCTGCCTTCGATGTCTTCTAAATGTCATATAGTTGTTTTTCTCTTTGACATCTGATGGGAGGGCGTTCCACAGGGTGGGCGCCACTACCGAGAAGGCCCTCTGCCCTCTGCCTAGGTTAGGCAGAAAGGCAGTGACTGGCCCAAGGTCACTCAGTAAGCTGCATGGCTGAGTCAAGATTTGAACCTTAGTGTCACAGGTCCTAATCAGCCCCTCTAATCACTACACTATTAAAATTTTTCTTTTTTCTTTTTTCTTTTTCTTTTTTCACTGAAGCACAATTGCTCTAATAAAATATTATTATTATTATTATTATTATTATTATTATTATTATTATTAGCTGCAGAAATAAAATGACTTAGAGACCAGTCAACAGAAAGGAATAGGAAACCTTCAATCAAAGGGCCCATTTTTAAACAATGCAAAGGTTGGGAGTTCCGGGGGGCTGTTTTCAACCCCACCAAATGCTGTCCAGGAAAATCAGAAACCAGGAAGAGAAGAACTTTAAGAAGGAATGGGAAAAATTTACAATGTATTTAAGAGAACACTGTAAACCACTAAAAACTTTGGCAGGGTTTGAGTAATGCTTGTAATGTACTAAAAATTATGGGGGAAATAGATTATTTAAGGGAAAATAGAGAAAATAAGAGAAGCGGTTGGGAAAAGATTGATAATGGTAACCATGGAAGGGAGGAGGGGATTCAAAGGATTCAGATAATCCTAAATGGCGATGTTGATGTTTAATGTTTGAATTTAAATTTGCAATGTAAAACTTAATAAAAAGGATTTGACGAAAAAATAAAAAAGTAAATCCCACTAAATGCCTATGCCTTTGTGATTGAATTCTAAGCACACTTCAGGTGGAGTGTTGTTGTTGTTGAGTCGTTGAGTCGTGCCCGACTCTTCGTGACCCCATGGACCAGAGCACGCCAGGCACTCCTGTCTTCCACTGCCTCCCGCACTTTGGTCAAACTCATGCTGGTAGCTTCGAGAACACTGTCCAACCATCTCGTCCTCTGTTGTCCCCTTCTCCTTGTGCCCTCAATCTTTCCTAACATCAGGGTCTTTTCCAGAGAATCTTCTCATCTCATGAGGTAGCCAAAGTATTGGAGCTTCAGCTTTAGGATCTGTCCTTCCAGTGAGCATTTAGGGCTGATTTCCTTCAGAATGGAGAGGTTTGATCTTCTTGCAGTCCATGGGACTCTCAAGAGTCTCCTCCAGCACCATAATTCAAAAGCATCAATTCTTCGGCAATCAGCCTTCTTTATGGTCCAGCTCTCACTTCCCACTGGAGTAGCTCCCATTGAACCTAGTGGGGTTTACTTCTGAGTAAACATACTTACAGTCTTGCCCATATGGGCATTATAGGATTTTGACTGTTTCTGATTTCAATTCAACCAATTGCGGCAGCTAATTCACTAAATGGCCCCAGTGTGGAAAGAGACGACACGGTGTTCCCTTCATAGATTTCCCAATTCAATTCCGGAGAAGTATCAGTATTTTCAAACCAAGTGACCAATAACTTCACACTTTATCATATTCTGATCAGAGTTACCACCCGAATTTCACCTCAAGCAAAAAAGCAAATTGACTGATTCCTGCAGAAGGAATTCATTTCTTTCTAAACAGAATATCGTTTTTCAATGTTTTGACATTTAATGTACTGTGCCACCGCCATTTCCTTTCCCTTTTAATGTTATGTACCACCTGTTATTTATAGTTCATGTATTTCTTAATCATATTGATCCGATTCTAATATTGATTACCAGTTTCTTTAATAAGGGCTTGGCAACATATGAGCAGATGCACACATTTTATTTACCAAGGGCTCCCTTTATTTGTGCAAAAAATGTGGTGGGGATGGGGGATAAAAACCTATTCTAACCACAAGTGCAAATTTGAGGCATTAAGACCTGCAAAGAAACAGACCATTCACCTAATTGAGTTTGAAGAGAGAAAAAACGTTGGATGAATGAGTCCTCCCTCATTCATAGGTGCACAGTGGAGTTTGCTGCACCTCAAAGCTAACGTGTTCTCTTTTTCCTAGCCCCCACCTCCAGTCTTGTTCTCTTAATAACTCCTCTGTTGCAGTGTCTCAAGTTTATAGGCAAAGTAAGAGGCCATTTATAGGTGTTAAAATTTTATATCCTTCTGTAATTAAGCTGGATAGTTGAGTTGGAGCCGGTGTTCAGATGTTCAAGATTGACTTTTTTTAAAAAAAAAGAAAAAGAAAAGGCCCAGTTGTTAACAGGAACTACCAAACAAAATGAACAAGAGCAGAATACAAGCATTTAGCTTATTAGTGTTACAGAACATACTATAAACAGTTCTGGCGGAGCTGCCTGCCTCTTGCGGTCAAAATCTCTTTAAGGTGATTTGCAATTTCATCAGTGCCTTGCCGTGTTCAGATAAAAAAACCCACCGCCTCATCCTTTGATCACAAACACTGAACCTAACAAATATCTAATGGGGAGTTTCTGGAATTTGATCTAAAGGCACAGAAATTGAAGTGAATATAATTTATTTCCCACCCATCTACCAGCCTACCCTTCTGCCAAATCAAATGATACATTCATTTTTATTTCATTGGTTTCTTTAAAACAGAAACAAGCGATCGTGGAATGTAAAGACATTTTGTGCAATTACATTGTTGATTTGACCCGTTTCTACGATTTTGTAATTGGCTTGCAGGAGAAGACCAATCAGGCTCCAGGAGGAAGTTAATCAGCCTGTTAGGCTGGTAGGATCGTAGAATGCAACAACTGATTGGCCTGCAGGAGAAGACCAATCAGGCTCCAGGAGAGAAGCAGAATCAGCCAATCAGATGGGACTCATTGTGTTAAGAATGTATATAAAAGCCTGAGGTTTGGGGGGAAATTGAATCACTGTTTTACAAGCTGCAATAAAGAGCATGAAATCACTGCAGGACTTGGAGTATATTTCATGCTGCTTGCTTGGCAGTACCGCACACAAAATACCACCTCTTGGCAAATAGGTGGTTCTGCCAGTCTCCTCCCATCCTTCTTCTTGATGCAGATCTTTACCCCCCCCTTCCCCCCCCCGACATTGATTTTCACTCAGCCCTTCTTCCCTGGTGGGGGAGGCACCATTTTGTGGTTCACTTCAGGTGCCAACCATTCTTGGCTCAGCCTTGAACCCTGAACCCGTGATTTCCCAAGGAAAGCTTAACGACTTTGATTTCCTAAAAAAATGCTCAACAACTTTGGGTGCCCCCCTTCCACTAACCAAAATCCTGGCTACGCCCATCCCTGAACCCATCACCAAAAAGCTTTTAAGCTCGAAGAATGAAGCCGTAACATCAGGAATGTAATGGAAATATGCTTGCAATGGGAGTGGGAAACCTAATTTTTTTGTTTTTGAAAAAAATGTATTAAATTTAAATAATTTGGATGGATTTGTTAAAATTTGAAAACTAATAGATAGATAGATAGATAGATAGATAGATAGATAGATAGATAGATATAGCTTTTAACCTCTTTGCCTTGTTTCCACTGAATTTCAGTTAGCCAGCCTTCAACGGCATACGGTTGAAATCACACAGGTTAAATGCATGTAAGATGCAACAGTACCGTATTAGTGTTGTGTTATTAGTATTGTTTTCGCTATAGTAACTTTGCTTATTATTATTATTATTATTATTATTATTATTATTATTATTATTATTATTCTACAATCTACATTATTATTCCTTCAGTTGTAGTTTTTGGTTCATATTGCACCATTAGTCATCCTGGGGGGAAAACATCCATACTGAAGGTAAGAGATGTTCGTTAGTTAATTAATTAATTAATTAATTAATTAATTGAGATAGAAAGAGAGTCCAAGCTGAGCAGCAGAGGACGCTCAAAACAACTTAGAGCATAAAAGAAGATATATAGATGTAAGAATAATTCACTAGAATACTTTAACACAGGAACTGAACACTAGGGGAGAATTAAGAGGCAGCTGTAAACTCATATATATGCCTGTCATTTGTTAAATAAAGCTGTGTTTATGTTTGGAGTAACTAAAGGTGTCTGCACTTACTCAAAAGCAATATCTAGGATTTATTCAGAGAGCAACCCTCTTACAGAGAGAGAGAGAGAGACTGCAGAGTGGATGAGAATGACAAATCCCATTAAGGAGAAAAATGCAGGCATAGCCTGGGTACAAAGAGACCTCACAAAACAATGTGGATTTTTTCTGGGATAGAATAATGTTAATTATTGTAGCTACTAGGGCTCAGGGGTGGAGCAGTACTACTGTCCCAATAGGGATAGGGGTCAAGGTACCAAGAAAACACTTAACATTTATTCCCCTGGAATTCTAGATTTGAAATCAGCTCTTTTTATTTTGGGGTAGAAATCTATTCATTAAGACTATTAACTACAGGTTGGCATGTGCTTAAAATTATAATGAAAAACAGCAACGAAAGCGTAAACGAGGGGTTTTGTTAACCTCTAAATATAATTCTCGCCACCGCCACCCTCCAATAATATAAGTTTGATGCATCTAGTGTAGCCCAAGAGGTCAGAGCCAATATCATTAAGCAGTTCTTACCATTCCTAAGCCAAGATTAGCTTTCTACTTAACACTTACTCCAAGGCACTTCCAATTATTAAAAGGTCAATTATTTGTATTTCATTTCAGCCGCACATGGAACAGCAGTGGAAACACAGATTTGGAGGCCAGTGGAAATGTGAATAAAGAGACGGGGTTTAGGTCACTGGAGCAGATATTCCTGGAGAACGTTGCAGCCCTTTACAGAAGAGTAAGGGCGAAGAGACAGAAGTCCATATCTGTAACAGAAAGAGAACAGCATACAAGGTGAAAAAATTCACAGAGCAAACTCTCTTTCCTGGGACTCAACCAGTGGTGTAGCAAGGTCAGGTGGTACCCGGTACAGAAAACTTATTGTCACCCCCCCCCACACACACACATTGAAATCTAGTTGGACCCAGGGGTCAGCAACCTAAGGCCCATGGGCCACAAGCGGCCCATGGGGGTTGTTTAACTGGACCCACACCACCTGCTCGGGGACCCCTGCCGCCCGCTCGGTCAGCTCCCGTGCGCCGTGCTAAACCAGTGGGGAGCAGAGCAGGGACCGCCTTCTGCAACTCTGGCCGGCTCCTGCAGCCAATGGGAAGCTGTGCACGCCTCCTCCACGCCGGAAGGAGCGCCGGAAATAGCATTTGCACATGCATGCGTGTGCGCACCTCCGGCCCACCGCAGCACCTGCGGGACCGTGAACCGCCCAAGCCACAAAAACTTTGCCGACCCCTGAATTGGACTCCCAAGAGACTATGATCTACTCACAGTATAAAAGGACTGGTTGTGATCTACCCATTATCCCATTATCATTGCCAGGAGTTGTTCAGCTTTTTGAGGTGAGGGTTGGCCAAAGTTGTTGAGCTTTTTTGGGGATTACAAGATTTGGGTCCTGAGTTGAGGACGCTCCTACTTCTCTACTTCCCTCCTCCCTTCACTTGTTTACTCGCCTGCCTCCTTCTTCACATCCTCTCTCTGCCAGTCTGCATGCCAGTGTGGTGTAGTGATCAAGAGCAGTAGTCTCGTAATCTGGTGAACCGGGTTCGCGTCTCTGCTCCTCCACATGCAGCTTCCCTGGTGCTGGATCCAGAAGCAGAAGTTGGCACAGAATGGTGCAGCACCATTGCTGATGAGAGTGATATCCTGTCATTATATAAATCATCTGCTTACAGATCATCAGTGTGGTGTAGTGGTTAAGAGCGGTGGACTCGTAATCTGGTGAACCGGGTTCACGTCTCCGCTCCTCCACATGCAGCTGCTGGGTGACCTTGGGCTAGTCACACTTCTCTGAAGTCTCTCAGCCTCACTCACCTAACAGAGTGTTTGTTGTGGGGGAGGAAGGGAAAAGGAGATTGTGAGCCGCTTTGAGACTCCTTAGGGTAGTGATAAAGCGGGATATCAAATCCAAACTCTTCTTCTTCTCCTCCTCCAGCAGCCCAGGAGTGCAGGGATGTCAAAAGAGCAAAGTGTCCCTCCCGGTAGGTGGGATTCATGGGCAGGCAGCGAGCCGAATGTCACCCCCCTCCGGGATGACACCTGGGGCAGTCTGCACCCACCGCACCCACCGGGCTCCACCCCTGGACTCAACCACATCAGCCCCACTGCAATGGCGGAAATCATGGTGCTGACTTCCATTAGTGGAATGCATTACAGTGGTGCCCCGCAAGACGAATGCCTCGCAAGACGGAAAACCCGCTAGACGAAAGGGTTTTCCGTTTTGGAGGTGCTTCGCAAAACGAATTTCCTATGGGCTTGCTTCGCAAGACGAAAATGTCTTGCGAGTTCCTGCGGGGTTTTTTCCCTCCCCCCCCCTTTCCCAAGCCGCTAAGACGCTTATCAGCTGATCCTAAGCCGCTAAGCCACTTAACAGCTGATCCACTAAGCTGCTTATCAGCTGATCCGCTAAGCCGCTAAGCCACTTATCAGCTGATCCGCTAAGCTGCTAAACCACTTATCAGCTGATCCGCTAAGCCCACTAAGCTGCTAAGAGCGCTAATCCGCTAATGGGCTTGCTTCGCAAGACGAAAAAACCGCAAGACGAAGAGACTCGCGGAACGGGTTCTTTTCGTCTTGCGAGGCACCACTGTAGTTGAATCCAGTACATTGAACTTGAACTACAACTAGTTTCTTTTTAATGAACTTTCCAAGCTCTGTAACACACAGCTCTGTCATCTAATGGAAGGGCATAGCCAGGAAGTCCAGGTGGTGGGATCGTAAGGTAATTTAAAAAATTTGGGAAATGATATGCAACGAATTGAAGAAAATGTTCCATTTAACATTTGTTTAAAAACCCGAGGCATTTTTGTTGGGGATTGTAGAGAAAGACCTGCCAAAAAAGCTGAAAAACATCTTCATGTATGCGACAATGGCCGCGAGATTTCGGGTAGCACAAGGATGGAAGACTGAAGAAACCCCAACTAAAGAATCATGGCAAGAAAAATTGATGGACTATGCAGAACTGGCAAAACTGATATATAAGCTACGGAACAAGGATACCTGTGACTTTAAGGATGAATGGGAACCCTTTACAAAGTATCTGAAGATGCAACAAAGCGAACTGGACTCCTTGGCAGGCTTTGAATAAACATTCACAAACTTTTTATTGATAATAATCAGCTAAATAGTTTGAGGATCTATACAACTTTGTAACATGCAGAAAACATTATTTTTAGAGAAACCAGAGACTGGAACTGAGGGAAGTCGGGGGGTGGGGTGGGGGTGGGTGGTTTTTGTGTGGGAGGGGGAGGGAGGAAAAATGGGGGGGGGGACAAGGATGATATGTTTTTGGATAATATGTCTTGTTATAATTTTGAATTAATTTATTTTTTTTTTAAAAAAAGCCAGGAAGTCCAGGAGGACTAAGATGTACAAATCAAAGTTTAAAATGTGCTGGAAATGTAAAAGAAAAAGAAAAAAAGGGGGTACTTTTTATCACATGTAGTGGTAATGTCAGACGCTAAAAGACATCTGGGAAATGATATACAGTGGTACCTTGAGTTACAAACGCCTCAGGTTACAAATGCTTCAGATTACAAACTCTGCTAACCTGGAAGAGTTACCTCGAGTTGAGAACTTTGCCCCAGGATGAGAACGGAAATCGTGTGCCAGCGGCACAGCAGCAGCAAGAGGCCCCATTAGCAAAAGCACGCCTCTAGTTAAGAACAGTTTCAGGTTAAGAACGGACCTCCGGAATGAATTAAATTCATAACTAGAGGTACCACAGTATAATTAACAAAAAAAAAATGCTGAAAATAACTTTTCCTGAGAAAACAAAAGCTTTTCTTTTAGGTATTATAGGACCAGAGATCCTGAAGGACTATTTATGTATGCGACCATGGCTGCGTGGACTCTGTTAGCCCAGAAATTGAAAGAAGGTACAACTCTGACCAAAGAAGAGTGGCAGACAAAATTGATGAACTATGCCGAGATGGCAAAACTTACAGGAAGGATTAGAAACCAGGTCTTTAATAAACAATGGGGGAAAGTTATAATTTATTTGAAAAGCTATTGTAAACAATTATATACATTGGTAGGATTGACAGAAAACTTGCAGTAAAAAGTTGAACTATGGATTGACAAAGGATTCCTAATAATAGAGTTATGAAAGAGATGCAGAGGGGGAAATCATTACAGTGGTACTTCGGGTTAAGTACTTAATTTGTTCCGGAGGTCTGTTTTTAACCTGAAACTCTTCTTAACCTGAAGCACCACTTTAGCTAATGGGGCCTCCTGCTGCTGCTGCGCCGCTGGAGCACAATTTCTGTTCTCATCCTGAAGCAAAGTTCTTATCCTGAAGCACTATTTCTGGGTTAGCAGAGTCTGTAACCTGAAGTGTATGTAACCTGAAGCGTATGTAACCCAAGGTACCACAATACATTAAGATCCACAAGGGGGGGGGGGAGTCAAAATGGAATATATGTTTATGGGCATAGTTCCTCAACATTTTGAGATGCGTAACATTCTAGGATTTTTTAAAAGAATACCAAAAGCAATTTTTTTGCGATGTGCTTAGCTCTGGGTGGAAACATCATAAGCCTAGCTCTATTTTTTATTTTTCTCCTATGCAAGGGACAGTATTTTCAGTTGTAAACCAGTTTTTCCAGATGAGACCTCGTGCCCACCCTGAGTGCCACCATTTTCAGCCGATATAAGAATCGCCAGAGCATGAGGCAGACTTTGGCCATCCTTTCTCTGGCTTCCATATAATAGAATATCCTTCGCAAGCTCAACTTTGCCAGTTTTTGGAAGCACAAAAAAACCCGGCGTCATTGTGATGAACAAACAGTGACTTGGGGTAATGATACGGTTATTCTTACAATTGTTTGCAATTTTCTTTTCCCTATTGCTAGCAATTCATGCTATATTTTGATGGGTAAGCTGTCGTGATTTTGTATTAAACAAGGCAACTCTTTAAATATAAAAAGCATACATAATTAGATTGTCCTTAATTTAAAAAAAAAAAATGCATGAATAAAGCTAATTTGTCTTAAATTGTTAACAAGGCAATAGGAGAGAAACCAATTGTTACTTTTGTAAATACAATGCAGATGGTTGCTAGCTGCCGTGCGTAATCCTTCATAGATAATAGAATTGCCTCTAGCCAGTTAATGTGCAGAACATGCTGTTCCCTTTGTCAACATTTTGTGTTCCCTAGAGAGAACAAAATGAGATCTATCTTATGGTTTGTGGTGATCGATGTATGGCTGAATTGCCAGGCAAAACATGTGCACACAGTCCTCATATGGGCAGGAAAGCAGTGCTCTAGCAAAGTCTAATTCTTGAGTTACAGTGGCTTTGATAGGATTATGCCAAACCCCCCCCCCCCGTGACTTTATAAGGAGTTCATCTATGAACTGGATCTGAACAATGCCATCTCAATTTAAAGTAGTTCTTTTGTAAAATAAAATCTCCCTTGCTCCCTTGCTGCACAACAACCAATTTTTTACTCATGGTACACATGCATACATGACAGAAACACAGCAAAGATGTGCAGATGACAATTCTGGGCCTAATGGATTTATGGAGGGTGATCATGCCAATGTCCCCCTGTGACCTCTATACATCAATCACTGGTTCACCACAGAGCCTATACGCATATATCTTGTGTGAATGTAGGCTGAGTGTGGGGAGATAGATTCAATCTACTATATATTCTGGAAAGTGGTTTTTCCATTTGTTTGTTTGCTCTCTCTGCGTTTGGACGCCTCTCGAGATGTCTTCACCAAACATGGCTTCTCAAGGTGGGGGTGGCACTCTTTGTGGACGTTGGATGCTGGCTGCCATATTGAATCAAGGTGGCAGGCCAAAATGTGGCTTTGGCATGACTTCACCTGTTTTTTGGTATCGGCTCTGCCACCTCTCAAGCTATCATCACCAAACTCTGCACAAGAGTTCCTGGAGTAGAGCTGGTGGACTTTGTTGACGTTTGGATGCCAGCTGCCAATTTGAATAAAGATGGTGGACCAAATCATGACTTTGGTGTGACTTAATCCAGCTTTTTTGTGTGGAAGGTCCAAATTCACAAATCACACTATCCACACAAAAATCACAGTATTTTTCGGTTACCAAAAATTCCCATGTGGCACCGGGCACTCCCCACTAGTCCACATATAGAGGAGGCAACAAGTAAATCATGTTCCCTCTCTTTTCACTATCTCCAGAATTGTCATCTGCACAGGACTAAGAAGTTGGCCATAGAGACTTGGACACCAAAGAGAGGAGGACTAGAGAACTTTGTTTCCATTTGGTCTCTTTAATTTTCAACCGTCTCCAAAAGTCTTGATGGACTGACATTACAAGGCAACATTATCATTCCCTGGTCTTGTATGTAGACTCACTACAACAGTGGCAGAGGCCAAACACCTCCCAGGTTCAATAGAAGCAAGACTGAAGTTCTGTTGCCAAGAAAAGATGAGAAGGAGGTAGCTGTTGTTGTTACTGATGTGACGACCGAGTTGCAACGGCCAACTCCTGCTTCTTTTTTTAGGGCAAAGAGCTGCAGAAATGAGATTAGTGGGCCTTTGGGTAGAACACGCTCATCATATGATGCATGATTGACACACACCTCAGTCATGTAACTTGCTGCCCAGGCAGATGACTGAACCAGGCCTTTAGAAAATGGAGAAGCTTTCAGCCAGTAGCAGTTAGCAGGGTAGTGTAGTGTTGCTCACTTTCCTCCCCAACATTCAGTAGGGCCATGGGTGGCGCTGTGGTCTAACCCACTGAGCCTCTTGGGGTTGCCAATCAGAAGGTCGGCAGTTCAAATCCCCACAACGGGGTGAGCTCCCATTGCTCGGTCACAGCTCCTGCCAACCTAGCAGTTCGAAAGCACGCTGATGCAAGTAGATAAATAGGTACCACTGTGGCGGGAAGGTAAATGGTCTTTCTGTGTGCTCTGGCTTCCGTTGTGCCAGAAGCAGTTTAGTCATGCTGGCCACATGACCCGGAAAGCTGTCTGTGGATAAACGCCAGCTCCCTTGGCCTGAAAGCAAGATGAGTGTCGCAACCCCATAGTTGCCTTTGACTGGACGTAACTGTCCAGGGGTCCTTTACCTTTTTTTTTAACCTACCACTGCTGGTTCAGTGGAGGGGTGAGGTGCAGGCAGATCCCTGCAGTGTGAGCATGGCAGTGAAGCCAATCCGATCTGCTGCCGTGTCTGCACCTTGCTTCCTATGTCCCCCATGCCCTCTTGGGAGCCAGCAGCAACACTTGGCACTGGGAAACCAGATGAACAAGCTGCCCTGCAGATTCACACAATATAAAGGTAAAGGTAAAGGAACCCTGACCGACTCTGTGGTTGCGGTGCTCATCTCGCTGTATTGGCCGAGGGAGCCGGCGTACATCTTCCGGGTCATGTGGCCAGCATGACTAAGCCGCTTCTGGCGAACCAGAGCAATGTACGGAAACACCATTTACCTTCCCGCCAGAGCGGTACCTATTTATCTACTTGCACTTTGACGTGCTTTCAAACTGCTGGGTTGTCAGGAGCTGGGACCAAACAACGGGAGCTCACCCCGTCATGGGGATTCGAACCGGCAACCTTCTGATCGGCAAGTCCTAGGCTCTGTGGTTTAACCCACAGCGCCACCCGCGTCCCTCTTCACAATATAGGAAGCACCCAAAAAAAGCAGGGTGTATGTGTGACTCACGCATCCCCTTTTCATGTTTCTGGAATAATAAGTGGAAAGGGAGTTCACACATCTCTGCTATTGGGAGCTGCCTTTCTGTAATCACATTTTGATGTTCTCCAAAGAGAGGGAAAACGAGTCCCTTCTCCCTGCCTTTCATCTCCAGCAGCTATGAGTAAAGTCATTGTTTGAGAGTCATTAAAACCCCCTCTTGGGGATGGAATAAAATGTTCTTCAGGCCTGAGTATTTTCTCCTCCTCCTCCCCCCCCCTTTTCTCTTTGTATTATCAGTTTGGAGAACCTCCTCCATCCATTAGTTAAGTCCCTATTGATCAGTACATCATTAGTCATCAGAACACATCCACAGCAATTCATAAATTCAGTGTTGCAGATTACAGTTCCTGTTTAGTCACTTAAAGCCTCCCACTGCCTCTGTTGCTGTAACTGTGCATGGCCACTTACATAAATGACTCTGCCTTCATTATTGGCGCAGCTCTGATAGAGATGCTGTTCTCATTATGTAACATGTTGTATGTGTTATTCTGGTAAATTAAAAAGTATGACTGCTCCCTGCTCTGAGAGCCGTCATACTTTTTAATTTGCCAGAATTTACTCAGAGCTGAGAGCAGTCATACTTTTTTAAATTACCAGAATAGCACACACAACATGTTACATAATATACATAATATATATGAATGACAGGAAAAGGCCTTCATACAATCTGAAGAGATAGCATCTCCGAGGTTTGCAGTCTGTGAACATGATAGCCCAGAACAGCGAGATTCTAACTGACCGTTGAAAGGCTGAGGTGTACTGCGGACAAAATCAGACACAACGTTAATATTCCCCACCCCCAAAAAACGTAAAGCATGAGGGAAAGGTAACAGTTTCCCTTTCTAGAAATTGGCTGAGGGCCGAACTACATATTACACTGTGGCCAATGCTAGCCTGGCCACCGAATGCTTCCTTTTCTGTCGCAAAGTGCCCTCAGAAGGGAGCGCTACGTGGCAGAGAAGAGGCAGGGAATGGAGTGGGTGGAATTCTGTAAAGATAAAGAGTTGATAATTATAGGAGGCAGCATTGGTGGTGGGGCAGGTTGTTGTTGTTGCTAAGATGGCTGACTGAAGTTAGAGTATAGGTGCTGGCTCCAGGGGGCTGAAGTTCTTTGGGTTCCTCAATCTTATTTTTTTGTAGATGTCCACCCACCCCTCATTGTAGAAAACCAGGATGTGGAGCGACATCAGACCCCCCCCTCAATGTTCTTCAGTAGGGTTAGAGTTAGAGGACCTAGGCCTCGATTGCATTTTATATTAAAATGAACAGTCATGGTCCAATGATAAATGTCAGGGTTGTCAGGAGCTCGGCCTACACTCGAGTAGGACCCTGGCAGAGACACATACATGACTGGCATGTTATCTCCCTCCTGGTCGATCAGGAGCTTCATAAGCTTTCTTCAGCCCTAACATCACAGCGATCGATGCCAACCGACACCAGCACACTTAGGGATCTGCAGAGTTTGTACATCATGCGTGACAGACCTCCGCAACTCAGCATTTTGGCTAATCTACTTTATTTACATATAAACACACATGGAGCACTGCAACATGGCTCCCTCTCTCTCTAGCATCAGACAGCAAAGAGAGAAAAAACAAAGGACAATAGTCCCACTTCACGGAACAGAGTAACACAAACTTCCTGTCTCCGTCACTTCCCACTTTGTGGAATCAAAACATATACCGTCATGTGATAGACAATAATCCCATGACTGCAATCATGGAGCAGGAATTCTAACAAGGGTGTGGTCTTATTGGAAACCAGAGAAAAACCTCTAACCTCTGTTACAGCAGGGTGCTTAAAGACTTCACCATAAACTGTGGGTAAATAGCTTGAGTGGAAGAAGTTGACAGAGAAAATATTGAATCCATCCCGTTCTCCACTGAGGAGCCTTCCTAAAAATGAAAGCACACAGCCCAAAAGAGAATAAAGATTTGCTTAAAATTGGAGCAAGACCTTGGAATCATAGTGGGTGCTGGCCCAGTGGGTGCCTCCTGTGAGAAAGGTCGGTTTTGTGCCTGAATAAAATACATCAGTTGTTGTTGTTTAGTCGTTTAGTCGTGTCCGACTCTGCGTGGATCAGAGCACGCCAGGCACTCCTGTCTTCCACTGCCTCCCGCAGTTTGGTCAGACTCATGTTTGTAGCTTCGAGAACACTGTCCAACCATCTCGTCCTCTGTCGTCCCCTTCTCCTTGTGCCCTCAGTCTTTTCCAACATCAGGGTCTTTTCCAGGGAGTCTTTGTTGGCAAGGTGATGTCTCTGCTTTTTAAGATGCTGTCTAGGTTTGCCATCGCCTTTCTCCCAAGAAGCAGTCGTCTTTTAATTTCGTGACTGCTGTCCCCATCTGCAGTGATCATCAGTAGTTTCTGCCAAAATTGGAAAGAAATATATAATCTGTTTTTCTTAAATCTATTTTCATATTTATATCATTTTTTTCTGGATATATACATGTGCGCGCACACATACAAATAGCAGGTGTGTGGGCAGGCATTCAAGTGAATTCTGTAATTTCTGCATGAAGATGTTACTCCATTCAAAATAAGTGATTTTTTAAAAATAAAAAAGCACACGTTATAAGCCAAGCACCAGAGTCATATGTATTCAAACTCCCTATTTATTCTCAAGGTTGTTGATGCTAAAAGAACACTCTAATCACACAGCTAATTATAGCATGTGCGGAATTGCAGAGGCTGCCTCAGACAGATTTTTTATAAAGCAAGACCGAGGGATCATCGAAAAACACAAACACTCAGTATTGCCTATTGTGCTTGCTTCCCATTAAAGACAAATATTATGCGTTGCTGTTTGCCAAAAAAAACCTTGAGAATTAAAGTCACTGTGCTTCCTAATACAGGCAATTGAACACAGGATGTGCTGTTAATATTAGCTAGCTAACGTGGAGAATCTGCTGGCTTTCATAAAAAAAAAAACACAAGTGGGAGCAGCATTTTTTTAAAAAAAATCAGAATTGTCGAGTTGGGAGGGATGTGAAGGTCATCGAGTCCAACCCCCCACAATGCAAGAATCCTGCCCACAGTCGTCCCTGGGTGGGTTTAAACCACCAACCTTCTGGTTAGCAGCCAGACCCACTGACCCACGGAGCCACCTGATGTTCCAATGTGGATTTATCATATTCAGGATTCCAGCCGGCCATTCCCTTTTCCAGGACACTCCATTCCACTTCCTGTCTTCCAGATTTTCCAGGTTTCTTTACCTCTCGGTTCATCAGCTTCTCTGCCATTCCATGCTGCTAAATTTTTCTTTTAGCTAAGGTGGTACCATCCAAGCACTATGGGGTGGTCTCTCCCCAGCCTGCTACCACCCTATAGTGCTTGCGCAATCCCATTTTGGCTAAAGAACCATCTACACTCAGAGAATTGAATTTGCTATTAATACAATTAATGGCTTTTGCAGCACCTTCAAGAATATTCAGCAAAGTTTGACTCAGAATACGCACATTAAAATTTATGGTGCTAACTTAGTCATGTTTGTCAACTCCAGTGAGTCTACTCTGAGTAATATTTAGATGACTACCACCCTAAATATTTCTAATTGTAAAAGCTTCCGTGTGCAGAAATATTTCCTTCCACTTTGTAAAAAGTGAGTACCTGTTCCAGTGGTATATATATATATATAAATGAGTAAGGGAAGCGTCAAACATGAGGCAGCAAATCTTCCTCAAAATGCACTGACCTTTCAAAAGAAAAGCTCTGATTGAGCCCTACTTATGTGAAAGTGTTTGTGTGTGTGTAATGGACCAGAAGTTTGAGAAGGGGGTGCATCTTCTGGTCTGCATTGAAGGGCACACCCAGCCAGTGTTGCAATATGGATGCGAGTCACAGGTGCCAACCTGAATAAAATATTTGGGGGGGGGGCAGGTAAGCCCCACCCAGCATAATCGATCACAAGACACAGCACACACACACACCATTTGATTGGCAATGCCCATTAACTTTCAGGGGGCACCCCCTCAAATTCTTCTTCTTCTTCTTTGGTGATCCCTCGTAGCTGAGTAAAATTGTCTTCCATAAACACGGTTTTAACAGTGAGTCTGTAAGTGACTGTGGAGGCCAATTCTGGATCCACACGTCCTTCCACAGTGGAGAAACAGGTTTCCAGGAGGGAGTTGATCACAGTGTGGATTTGCCAAGCATGCCTTCCTCTTAGCACGTTTCTCCCTTGTGTCCTGAGTTCAAGTGTCTTCAAAGCCCATGGCACCTTTGGTAAAGGCTGTTCTCCAACTGGAGCGCTCCAGGGCAGTGTTTGCCAGTTGTCAGGGTTTATACTACATTTTTTTAGATTTGCTTTGGGAGAGTCTTCAAACCTCTTTTGTTGACCACCAGCATTATGCTTTCCATTTTTAACTTCGGAATAGAGTAGTTGCTTTGGAAGACGATAATCAGGCACCCGCACAACATGGCCAGTCCACCAGTCCAACGAAGTTGATGTTGAAGAATATTTTGTTGGTGGAGCCCCTAGGTGTTGGCTCCTAAGATTTGAGAACACACAAACACACATTTGCAACCATGCCAGCTGTGTAACACCATTCACACAATCAATTATGTATTGCTTGTGGACTGAAGGCATTTCCACTAGATTGATTTACATTACAGACATGGGACAAATAAGAGAACTTCATCAAATGCCATTCCCATATCAGTTTTGAGCAGCATTCTGTAGCATGCCTAGCCAAAGGGTTCACTTTTTAGATACCTGTGCTCAACACACAAAGGTCTTGTGTAGCACAACCCCACTCTGGCTGCCCTATAGATTAGAAAGTGTGTGAATAAGACCTGTGTGGCTGGATAATGCACCTGAAACCTGCCGGTCCTCATGGTAGTTCCTTTTTGGGGGACTAAGCAAGCCACACTGGATTTTCCATCACATCATTTGGGCATAATAAAAATCCATAGACCAATCAGAGACCCTCTGAGGCTCGTCCAAGGCCTCTAAACTCTGATGACTGCTTCTTATATTACGTCTGCCATGGGATGAAACCAGAGGAAAGCATCAGCCATATCAACAGAAGTATAGCACCCAGATCAAGGGAAGTCATAGTACCCCTCTATTCTGCCTTGGTCAGACCACACCTGGAATACTGTGTCCAGTTCTGGGCACCACCATTTAAGAAGGATGTTGACAAGCTGGAATGTGTGCTGAGAAGGACAACCAAGATGACTGAGGATCTGGAAACCAAGCCTTCTGAGGAATGGTTGAAGGAGTCTTGCTTGGATAAGAACTGACTGAGAGGAGATATGATAGCCATCTTCAAGTATCTCATGGGCTACCACATGGAAGAGGGAACAAGCTTGTTTTCTCCTCCTCTGGAAGGTAGGACTCAAACCAATGGCTTCAATTTACAAGAAAGGAGATTCTGACTAAACATCAGGAAGACCTTTCTGTCAGTGAGAGCTGTTTGACAGTGGAACGGTCTCTCTGGGGAGTTTGTGGACTCTCCTTCCTTGGAGGTTTTTAAGCAGAGGTTGGACGGTCATCTGTCATGGATGCTTTAGTTGAAATTCCTGTATTGCAGTGGATTGGACTTGACGACCTTTAGGGTCCCTTCCAAGTCTACAATTCTATGATTCTATATCACTTCAGGTAACATATGCTGAGCAACATATGTTTGGTCATGCACCCAAGTCCACCTTCTATTGATGCCCAATCTTTCTTCATTGATGGAACTCAAGGCTGTGTACACCAGAAGCTCACATCCTGCACTGAGCACATTCAGGCCAGCTTAGTCTTAGCAAGGTGCTAAGTATCACGTGTCTGTGCTGGTCCCAAGGGTTAACCATGCGGCGAGGTCCAAGTCCAGTCCGAGATCGAGGGTGTGATATGGAGGCTGTCCGTCAAAGCTGAAGCTGGATCCAAGGCAGGGAGTCGGGTGAGGTCAGGAACTCTGGCAGATGAGCAGGACAGGGTGCAGGCAGGAACAGGCTACCAACAATGTTGCTCCCACAACTTGGGGCTGACTGGCTTTTATCTGCCCCGAGGCATAGGGCGGCCCCAGTCCACAGGTGACTCGCCTCTCCTGGCCTGGAGGCGAGCACTCCTTAGTTCCCTCTGCCTCTCTGCCCTGAGCCTCTGCAGCTCAGGAGAGGCTGGAGGGTTACCAGACCCAGAGGCAACCTCAGCTTCCCCCAGATGGGGCTGAGAGTGGGGCACCTGCAGGCAATGGGTCCTCCATCACCTCAGGAGCCAGAGCAGGCTCAGCTGATGTCTCCACCTGAGGATCCAGCACAGGTGAGGACCCTTCAGGCTCAAGCCCCAGCCCTGGCTCAGCTGGTTCTGGAGGCAGGGACTCCTGTGCAGGCTGGGATTCCTCAGGTTCAGCCTCTGAGTCCGAATCCCAGGCCATCACAGTGTATTCAGATAGTGGCATGATCTCCAGGCTACTGGCACTTCCTGATGCACCCTTTCCATTCCATCTGGAATGTAAATGTGTAAATCGGTACATTACCACCAAGTTACAGTAGCACTTCTGTTCTCCCTCTCCTGAAAGAATCCAGCTTCAAAAAACTGCCCAGAACTCAGGAACAAAGGGGGAGCTCTATTTTGGAAGCACTGACGTACCTTGAAGTCTGTGCAATACCAATCTGAAGGGCTTTCTTCACAGCACGAAGAGTCTGATTACGTAAATGGAACAATGTCCCTTTTTTCCCCTCCTGTGTCATGAATGTGGAGAATCTCTGTGCATTTGCATTCCAAGCAAGTCGAAACGATTGGCTGCTTTCTCCTTTTAAAGGTTAAGCAGCTGAACAATCCCCACAAATAAAATAACAAGCTGCAAGAGCAAGCATTTACACTTCAGATGCCTTCGCCTTGTCTCTCTCCATTTTGTCAAAGTGCTGGAAATCGTAAATACCGTTTAGGAGGCAGCAACAGTTTTGTAGAGTGAGTCAGATGCAGCTCCCTTACTACCAAACTCAGCCACCAGTCAAATTCTCAGAGCTTCAGAAGCAATCATCCCATTATTTTAAACCTCAAAAATATATTTGCAGCTTCTGTGGTTGCAGCGATTTCTTATCATAGGCCAGATGTGACCTACAAACATAAACTGGTTTCAAACAGACTGATACTGTCTCCCATGAAACCCTGGGAATCACAATTTTTTTGAAGATGCTGCAAATTCTTCTCCCACTGCCCCCACCCAAGATCACCAGCCCTGTCTATTACTCTCCTTCCACTCTAAATAACTATGCAATTTGTTGTGGGGGTAGGGGAAAGAATCTGTGGAAATGGACAGGAGAGAGAGAGAGAGAGAGAGATTTCAGCCAGCAGGATAGCCTGTAACATTTGCTGCAGAGGCTATTGATGCCTTATCTTTAGGTGATATTTCTGAGCACTCAGACCAGAATTTAGGGTTGCTGGTTAAGTGTGATTGTCCTCTCCGCCTTTATGCGTGAATCCCTTCTAAGGAATGTGATGGTGTGTTCTATCAACTCATGATTTTATAGCTCATAGAAAGGATGGAGTGCTTCTAAAGCAGGTAAGGTAAAAAGGTAAAGGCTGTTAAGCCCAGCCAAAGGCGACTATGGGGTTGCGGTGCTCATCTCGCCTTCAGGCCAAGGGAGCTGGTGTTTGTCCACAGACAGCTTTCCGGGGCATGTGGCCTGCATGACTACACCGCTTCTGGCACAACAGGGCACCGTGATGGAAACCAGAGCGCACGGAAACACCGTTTACCTTCCCACCGGAGCGGTACCTATTTATCTACTTGCACTTTGACGTGCTTTTGAACTGGTAGGTTGGCAGGAGCAGGGACCGAGCAATGGGAGTTCACCCTGTCGCGGGTATTCAAACTGCTGACCTTCCAATCAGCAAGTCCTAGGCTCTGTGGTTTAGACCACAGCGCCCCCCGTGTCCCTTAGGCGGAGTGGTTGACTGTTAAATTTGAAATGTTGTTGAATTGTTTATTTGTTTTTTAAAAAAATGTTTAAAATTATTTAAGCAAAGAAAGGCAAAGAAGCAAATGCCAGTACAGTGGTACCTCGGGTTAAGTACTTAATTCGTTCCGGAGGTCCGTTCTTAACCCAAAACTGTTCTTAACCTGAAGCACCACTTTAGCTAATGGAGCCTCCTGCTGCTGCCGCACCGCCAGAGCACGATTTCTGTTCTCATCCTGAAGCAAAGTTCTTAACCCGAGGTACTATTTCTGGGTTAGCAGAGTCTGTAACCTGAAGTGTATGTAACCTGAAGCATATGTAACCCGAGGTACCGCTGTATCTTAACTGTGAAGGGAACAGCTGTGCAACGAAAACAGTGTGATTAATGCCCTGCACATTTTAGCCCTGAAGTGGAATACCAGCACACACCTTTCATGCCAAGAAAATCTCTGGTCGTTCTCACCACCCCTGCAGCTTGCAGTCCTTTTCTAATAAGATACTGTTTTGATTCAGTTAAACTGCTCAGCTGTATATCAAAGATGTTATAGAAACAGGGCCTTGACTTCAACATGTTTGGTTTGGATCAGTGAATTGAGCACTCGCTGAGCTCCGGAATACAAATGATCAACCTCTCTATCTCAGCAGTTCCTCGGCTGGTGCCATCTTCTTCCCCCACCCCATCCCTTGCCTCCTGCTAATGCAGTCATATGTATGCAGCGCACAGCCATTTTATGAGGCTGCCACTTGACAAAATGTGCCAGCTCATCATCGTCTCCAGACGAGACAGATTTATTATAATTCAATATGTTCCTCGTGAGCACTTCTTTCTGTCTTGCCTTACAGTCTGGCCCAGCATTCAAAGCAACAACAACACATTTTTGTGACACTGCAGCAACAAATTCCTGCAAGCTGTGGCGGGGGGGGTGGAGCACGGAGAGGGGGGGGGGATAATGCGGAGAGAGGAATTACCCTCATTTCTTGGCTCCCAGGACGCGGAATTCAGCTACGAGCAAGACGCTCCTAATGGTGCAAAATTAATTTGGGATGCCCCGAATCACAAGCGCCAAGCAGCTCTCTCTCACACACAGAGGAGCTAAATGCTTGCCGCCCGAAGAGAATTCTCTGTCAGGATTTGTTTTATATTCACAGAGGGGAGACAATGTGCTGCAGATGCCTCATGCAGGAAAACAGGGCATTGCAGAGGAAACTCCTCAGAAAGGCGGAGCAGATCTGAAATTCTAAACACTGGCTGCCAGCGCTTTCAAGGCCAAATAAGATCAGTAGCACCTCCACCCATGCAGAAGCTGAAGGGATAGGTGAAAAGTTTTTCACCTCAGGATGGAAATCAACAGCATTTACTTACAAGTCTTCCCCCACAGATAGCTTTAAAAATTTTTTTTTTAAAAGCATGCTGCACACTTTTTAACTCTGGTGGTATCCTTTAAAAAAAAAGTCTCCATCGCCTTAGCTGTCATGCCCACTGTTTACAAAGCAGCCAAGGTGCAAAGGCTTAATATAAAATCTGCCTGGCCGAGATGACAGGCAGAATCCGTGACCAACGAAAAGAGACGGTGGAAGAAGAATGGAGAAAATTTAAAAGTTATCTTAAGGACTACTATAAACTTAATGAATGTTAAAATGTTGTGGTTTTCAGAAACAAAGGGGTACAGTGATATAAGGTCAGAACATAAAGAGGACTAAGATGACAGAGGTTGGAAAGTAACAACTGGGAGTTGCTACGAGATTATGGACATTGGGATGCAGAAAGGGGGGGTATGGGGAAGTCCAAGAAAAGAGGTTTATGAAAATATGTTTGAAACTATACGTGTATGTTTGTCTTTTTAAGTGTTTGTTTGCTTCTTAAAAAACTCTGTAAAACCAATAAAAATTTTATGAAAAAAAATAATAATATAAAATCTGCCAGGGCTCTTCAAATACAGGTGGATTTTGGCTCATAAATATTTATCTCGCTGGGCCTGGAAGAAAGCCAGGTATTTTCCTCTTCTTAAACATGAGCAGAAAGTTCCTCGGGGCTCGCCCCTCGCATTTTTCAGACGCCTTCACGTTCATGGAATGCATAGGGGAATGGATATTACAAAATAGAAAGGCTCGCCAGAAGTCCCAGAGGGAGAGCAGCGCTCTGTGATTTGGCAATGTCATGAAAGGACACAAAATGGTGGCTATTATTATAATTGTTGTTGTTGTTGAGCATAATGCCTCCAACACATCCAGCAATCTCTGTCAGACTGCCTCTTTCAGCCTGGGGGCCCAAGCACATCTGGCCAACCCACCAAGGGATAAGGGGTCAGTGGAGAAAAAGGGTGGAGTCCGTGTATAAGAAGTTTTGGATAAAAGATAGTTAAAAGGAAAAGTCTTTGCCTTTTCTTTACTAGCCAGCTATCAGCAGCGGCAGGTCCCCACAATCCCTTTTTCCCTTTCCTCCTCCTCCATCTCTTCTTCATCACCATCTTTTTCTTTTTCTTCTTCTTCTTCTTCAAAAAAAAAAAAAGGAGGTGCACTGCTGCTGGAGTGAAGTGAAGTTCAGAGTTGTCTGGGGACCATGTGAGGGATTTAAAAATGGGGGGGGGGGTACCACTGTCAGGCACTTAACTTCAGCAGAAATGTACCTGCTGATATATTTTTCCAAAAAAACGAACAAGCTAGGACAGCATCATTAAGGGGCCCCTGAGAGACTGCAGGGCCCCAGACCAAGGACCAGGAGTGTGGCTCTTATGAGTGTTTCCAGTGAGTTACATATTGGCAAGAGAATAGCAGTGGATGCTTAATTGCCCAGCTAGACAGTGTGCAGACTCAGTTCTGTGTGCTGCTGCTGTGTTATCCTTTCAGAAATCTATATGTCAGCCCAGTCCCAAAATGCTTGTACTTTTCAAATGAACATGTAGCCATCTCAGTTTATTATTCTGTTCCAAATCCATGCCCCAGCTACCCTCTCCAAACGCAGAGGAAGGCACAGTCCCTGCCCGGTCTGCATTATCTTTATCTCTTCGTGTTTTCAGTCTGAGCTGAGGAACACATCTCGATGCTGCCTGTTCCTGAGGCTCAGGAACATGGTCTCCCTATCAGAACCAGAACAATGGGAAAGGCACAGCTTGATGAAATCAGATCACTTATATTGAAGAGATGGCTGAAAGAAAAAGCAGTATCTGCAGGGATGCAAGGACACAAAATGGGGCTCCATGATCTTTGGTGTACACTCTCCATACCTCCTAAACCACCTTCCCCCCTACAAACAGGGGGCCTATAAACAGACCCTCCAAGTGTCCCTATTTTCCAGGGACAGTCCTGGATTTACAGAAGCCGTACCAGTTTGTGATTTAATCCCAGAATGCCCCACTTTTCCTTAGGACACCCCTATTTTCATCAGAGAAATGTTGGAGGGTATGGAATTATCCAACCCCCAAGCCATCTAAAGGCATCCCTGTATAGGGAAGTTTTTAAACGTTTAATGTTTTATTGTGCTTTTATATATGTTGGAAGCCACCCAGAGTGGCTGGGGCAACCCAGTCAGATGGATGGGGTATAAATAGTAACATTATTATTATGGAATAGGACGTCTACATCATCTTAAAAAGCAGAGACATCACCTTGCTGACAAAGGTCCATATAGTTAAAGCTATGGTTTTCCCAGTAGTGAAGTATGGAAGTGAGAGCTGGACCATAAAGAAGCTGATCGCAGAAGAATTGATGCTTCTGAATTATGGTCTGGAGGAGACTCTTGAGAGTCCCATGGACTGCAAGAAGATCAAATCTATCCATTCTTAAGGAAATCAGCCCTGAGTGCTCACTGGAAGGACAGATCCTGAAGCTGAGGCTACAATACTTTGGCCACCTCATGAGAAAAGCATACTAGCTGGAAAAGACCCTGATGTTGAGAAGGGGACGACAGAGGATGAGATGGTTGGACAGTGTTCTCGAAGCTACAAACATGAGTTTGACCAAGCTGCAGGAGGCAGTGGAGAACAGGAGTGCCTGGGGTGCTCTGGTCCATGGGGTCACAAAGAGTCGGACACGACTAAACAACTAAACAACAACAGCAGTTTTCATTGGAGAAATGTTGGAGGGTATGTACAAACCTTATGTGGGGCCAGGCAAACCACCTCTAGGGGGCGAGGTGTCTTCCTCAGCCCTCAATATTTGTTTGAAGTGGGCCCAGCCCCCCCAAATATTTAGGAGGACTGTGTGGCCTAGTGGAAGGCTGCACCAGCCTGTGTGGTGCTCACAGATGTGTGTGATGTCACACAATTGGCTTGGCTATCTGGGGGTGACCTGGCACCACTGTCTGGAGCAGGAGGGTGAGGTGGTGGCACAAGTTAGCTGCAGCTCTCCTGTGAACCAGGACTGTGAATTCCCAGTGGGAAGCTGAAGCAATTGTAGGAAAGCAGGAGCAAGGTGACCCATATCCTGTTGGCCTACATTCACAAGCTCAGGTGCTACATCCCAATGGGGTGAATTCAAGGTTTGTGCTATGGCCACCAGCACAAGCATGTTCAGCTTGCCAGAAGGCCAGATCCACCCACTGCTCCCCCCACATGCTGTTCAAGGGGTTCTCCCCCGCCCACAGCCAATTCAAGGGGTTCAGAAGTGCTGGCTTCCACCAGCAGGACTCATTACAGTGGTGCCTCGCAAGACGAAATTAATTCGTTCCGTGAGTTTTCGTCTAGCGAATTTTTCGTCTTGCGAAGCACGAAATCCCATAGAAATGCATTGAAATTCAATTAATGCGTTCCTATGGTCAAAAAAAGTCCAAACAAAGCCAAATTTGGTACAACAAGAGTTTATTAAGTGCTCTTTAAAGTCACACATACTGTAAAGAGCATTTCAAAAAGTGAAGGAACAATAAATTAAGTTTCTAAACATGACAGAAAAACATTTAAAAATCAACAAAGTGTACAGTACATTTTCTAAGACTCTGGGGGACAGCTCGAAGAAGGTTCCTCTTCCACTCTTTGCTTCTTGCTGAAGAACCCCCTCCCCAACTGTTCCCCCGGCCACCCACCACACAGAAATTAAAATCCAGAATTTTTTTTAAAAAACAGAGTGGCCCAATGGTCACAGAAAATCATAAACATGCAGAAAAAAACACACAAGCTTCCAGATTCTTGCAAACCCCTCCCCAACACCAAGTCCTTGAATTCCAAACACCCCAACCCAAAATCCAAACCCCCCCCAAAAAAGTTTTAAAAGTTTAACTACCACACCGCGTTCTATGAGTTGCTCCTCGAAGTTAAGTCGCAACTGTATTAACGGTGTTAAGAAAAAGGAAACAAACTTGCAAGACGTTTTTGTTTTTCGTCTTGCGAAGCAAGCCCATAGGGAAATTCGTCTTGCGAAGCAGCTCAAAAAACGGAAAACCCTTTCGTCTAGCGAGTTTTCCGTCTTGCGAGGCATTCGTCTTGCGGGGCACCACTGTATTTGTAGACATCCCTATACAGCTGCCTCATGTTAAATAATTTGATCCCTTCTGAACCCACTCCGTTACAGAATTCGTAAAGTTTTCCCTCGGAAAGATTACATACAATTTTGAAAGTCCCATTTTCTTGCATGTTTGACACATTGAATTCACCCTTCAAATACAAATGTATTTCCTCGCAACTGAGAAAGAGTCTGGTGAGAGTAATATTATCTGCAGTAAGGTACTGTAAGCAAGCGTGGAAAGCTTTAGCTCAGAGGTATCTTCAAAAGTGCAGAGTCATATTTCACCTCTGCGGTGGAAGATTTTGAGGACATCCTTAATGTTTGCTGCTTCTCATCTTTGGTAGCCATCTTTATATCCCTTTTGTGCATCTCTCTCTCTCTCTCTCTCTCTCTCTCTCTATATATATATATATATATATATATATCTGTCATATATATCAGGAACCAAATGCATGTAGAATGGATGTAATGACATGTTTTTTGCAACTGCATGTTGGATATGCAACTATAGTTATTAAAAGTGATTTTAAAATCTTGAAATATTAACATTTTGAAATAATTATCCTCAGAAGTGAAAAATTTGCTCAGCACTGCAGAAATACTGATGTCATGAGGACGTGTGTGTGTGTGTGTGTGTGTGTGTGTGTGTGTAATGACTCCGGATTGCCTGTGGCTTAGATCTACTACCAGGACCTGCAACAGTGCCTTCTCAATGGTGGCACCAACATTGGCTAGTTTTTGGTGCTAGCTGAAAACATTTCACTTCTGACAGGGTTCCTGACTCAAGGAAGCTGGGGCAAACACATGGTTTGGTTTTTACAACACAGTATGTTGTTTTATTACAATGTTATTGATTGACTTTTCTCTTTTTCTACACTATTGCAATGTTAGCTCCCCTGAGATCATTGTTACCATGACAAACAGGATACAACTCTGGTAAATTACAGATGGTAAATTGTGGATAGCAGCCTGCATCCCGAAGCCTGGGGCGCGCTGAGCAGCACGCCCCGGGCTTCAGGCAGATATCCGCAAGCCTGGGGAGCCCGGCGGGAGTTCCCACCGGGCTCCCTAGGCTTGCGGATAGCAGCCTGTTCTGGGGGCTGGGGTTGGGGGAAGCTCGGGCTTCCCCCGCCCCAGCCCCGTGCCTGGGGGGGAATATTTTTTTTTCTTTATTCCCCCCCCCAAAAAAACCCCTAGGTGCACCCTATGGGCCGCTGCGCCCTATAGGGCGGAAAATACGGTAAAATAAACAGAATCAAAATATGTCAATATTATTTGTAACTTTTATCAGGCTCTGTGTAGATTTGCAACTAACGTTTTGTTTCCCGGAAAGCAGCAAAATGTCCTGTTGCCATTTGCTAGAGCTGAACACAATTTAAACCAACATTTGGAAGCATATGGTATCATAACTCCTTCTTGAGACGGCAGCACCTCATGCTACTCTGCGTGCATCTAAAAGGCCAGGCGGCTGATTTTATATAATGACTTAAGAGAACTGCTGAAAATGCAAGCAGGATTTAAACAGCTTAACACCTAGAAAGCCTTTTCAGTAATTGTCCTTATTAAAGCCCCAGTGCCTTTTCTCTTATGAGCACCCGGCGCTGTTTTAGATATTTGCAAATTACAACTTCATAATTCTATTTGGCATAGTCGATGCGAAAATGACCCAAATTTACCCCTTCACTAAATACAGTTCTTATCTGGGGCACTTTTGTTCCATCTGAAGGCATTTGCCCCTTGATGTGTACAGCAGATTGTCAAACATGCCCTGAAAAGCTTCTCCGTTAACTTCCCAGAGAAACAGCCAAAGGCTGGTACAACAGCCACCATGTGTTCTTCAAAGAGCATGTGCTTTCAGATAGTAAAATTGCCCTAGGTTGTACAAATGTTCAGCATGGAATAGCTAATATGGATCAATTTTAGGAATCCATATGCTGGAGATCAGATACATAAGGCAGAACCAGATGCTGTGGAAGACTTGTGACTGCCATCAAAAGTGGTAGGGTCTTGTGAAACTTGCTGCACAATGTGACATTGTGAGGTAGTGAGTTTTCCCTACCAAGTACCACATTACTGGTGGGGATAGGCTTGATTCAGACATTACACTAACCTTAATTCATTGCTACATGAATGTGATTCAGCTCAATTTACTCTCTACTCCACCGTAAATTAGAAGTATCTAATCAATCAATCAGTTTATTACAGTCATAGACCAGCAGTCAGAGAATAGAATATTAAGTGGATAAAAAAGAATTGATAATTAAAATTGATAATTAAAATTGATAATTAAAGCAGATAAAAACTAATCTACTTCCTGGTTTCTACTTCCTGGTATCTTCTTCCTGGTTTAAACCAAACTCAGTTGGTCATTAAACACACCATAAATTAGAAGTATCTACTTCTTGGTTTTTAGGGGACTCGGGTGGCGCTGTGGTCTGAACCACAGAGCCTAGGGCTTGCCGATCAGAAGGTCAGCGGTTTGAATCCCCGTGACGGGGTGAGCTCCCATTGCTCAGTCCCAGCTCTGCTCCTGCCAACCTGGCAGTTTGAAAGCACATCAAAGTGCAAGTAGATAAATAGGTACCACTCTGGCAGGAAGGTAAACGGTGTTTCCGTGCACTGCTCTGGTTCACCAGTACGCTGGCTCCCTTGGCCAATAAAGTGAGATGAGCGCTGCAACCCCAGAGTCGTCCATGACTGGACCTAACAGTCAGGGGTCCCTTTACCCTTTACCTTTACTTCTTGGTTTAAACTAATCTCAGTTTGTCATTTGACTTAGCAACTGAAGTTAATTTAAAGCTATACTGTACTGGAACAAGTCAGAATTGTAAACCTTAATTTGATCTGTCTTGTTCCACTAAACCATAGTTTAAACTAGCCGCAGTTGGTTCTTGTTGGTTGTAACAACAAACCATGGTTGGCTTAAACTTGGATGAGGGTGCTTCTGTCATCCTTGTCTGATTTATGCTGGAAAATGGGAGGGAATGTGAAAGTGTTTCTGATTCTCTATGAAGGTTTTATGTCAGCTATATATTAGCCACTTCTGTTTTGCAATCTTTCTTTTAAGGCAGGGGTTGGCATCTGGAACAAATGTTCCAAAAGTCTGATAGACGGGACCCTCCTGTCATTTTGGTTTTGGTTTTTAATTCAAGAAAGAAACCCACTAGGCTGAACTGGAGAGAAATACTGCCAGTGTAAGAGGGGAGCCTTTGCCCCTCAAAAACCAGCATGGCCAATACTTACAGCTGATGGGAGTTGTAGTCCAACAACTTCTCTAGAGCTGCAACCTCCCACCATTGTTGACCATAATTTCTCTCTAATTTCCTTGAGGGTTTTTTTTTAAAAAAACCATATTGACAGGACTGTCCCAGTCAGCATATTTTTGAAGAGTTTGTCTCAGATACCAGCTCTACAGAAGACCCCAAGCTGCTAAGGTCATGGAAGGAGAATGAAGAAATAAGTAGGAATTGCAATGTGCTTAAAGGTAAAGGGACCCCTGACCATTAGGTCCAGTTGTGACCAACTCTGGGGTTGTGGCACTCATCTCGCTTTACTGGCTGAGGGAGCCGGGTCATGTGGCCAGCATGACTAAGCCGCTTCTGGCGAACCAGAGCAGTGCACGGAAACGCTGTTTACCTTCCCACTGGAGCGGTACCTATTTATCTACTTGCACTTTGACGTGCTTTCGAACTGCTAGGTTGGCAGGAGCAGGGACCGAGCAACAGGAGTTCACCCCATGGCGGGGATTCGAACCACCAACCTTCTGATCGGCAAGTCCTAGGCTCTGTGGTTTAACCTACAGTGCTACCCGCGTACCAACCTTTAACTGAGTGTTGCAGCTGTAGGCAGCAGTAATATTCAGTAATAAGGAAATGGAAAGAGAGAAGAAGTGGTTGATCTGGTAGTGTCCCCTGACGTAGATTTTAGGAGGAGCCCCCAAAAGGAAGCTGAGGAATAACTGAAACCTTTCAGAGAATGGGAATATCTGACTGTGGGGCAGGAAGAAGCAGACTCTGTCCAGGAAATTCAACTATCTGGGACTGGCCATGGAGATGTAGCAATGATAGATATAGCTAGATAGCTAGATAGCTAGATAGCTAGCTAGATAGCTAGCTAGATAGATAGATGATAGATAGATAGATAGATAGATAGATAGATAGATAGATAGATAGATAGACAGATAGAGGGGAGAGAGACTCTCCAACATTTCTCTGATGAAAATAGGGACATCCCATTTCATAATAATAATTATAATAACTTTATTATTTATACCCCACCCATCTGACTCCATTGCCCCAGCCACTCTGGGTAGCTTCCAACATATATAAAAACATAATAAAACATTAAACATTTTTAAAAACTTCCCTATACAAGACTGCCTTCAGATGTCTTCTAAAGGTTGTATAGTTTCTTAACTCCTTCACTCGGGGGTCACATAACTCCATACCCTCCAAAATTTCTCCAATGAAAATAGGGAGTCATAACATACCTTCCAACGTTTCTCTGATGAAAAAAAGGATGTCCTAAGGAAAAGTGGGACATTCCGGAATCAAATCAGAAACCCAGATGGCTTCTATAAATCCGGGGCTGTCCCTGGAAAACAGGGACATTTGGAGGGTCTGAGACAGAGGCAGACAGAGAGATAGAAACTAGCAACCCCTATACAGCAATGTGGTATTAAATTCTCCTGTTATCTAGAGAGTGGGCGAGTTCAGCTCAAACAGCCTTAGATCTTCCAGGCATGTATAAATTAGAAATTTTGAGTGGAATCAAGTATTAATTGCATTCTTTGGTGTGCATGTGTTCTTTTACAAAATGTATTACTTAACCTTTCACCTACTATCCTGGAATTCCACTTAATCAAATATTTCATACTATGTGTGCACCACCTAATGGTAAGTCGGAGTAATTTTACCCGGCGTGTTTGCTTTGCTCCAATTTCTCTCCCTTTTCTGCTGTGAAATAGGTACTCTGCTATGAATCTGATGTGCTAATTGGTGTGATTCCACCGTAAGCGCATAGAATTAAGGCAGGGAAAGTCCTAGTTTCAAGGGGACTGGCCTCAAACAACCCTAAATTGTACGATAGGCTGCAGAAGATGCTGAGCTGAATAGAATCAGCAGTGAGGACAGTGCTGCTGCTGGATATATATATATATATCATAGAATCACAGACATAGAATTGTGGAGTCAGAAGGCACCCCAATCTAGTCCAGCCCTGGAAATATGACCATAAAACCTTCACACACACACACACACACACACACACCTTATTCTATTTAACAGCATCAAACATGAAAGAAAAGGGAACATGTACTTCATGTTTCAGAGAGAGAAACACCACTGTGTGAGTGTGTGTTCGGGGGCAGGATGTGGGTGGCGCTGTGGTCTAAACCACTGAGCCTAGGGCTTGCTGACCAGAAGGTTGACGGTTCGAATCCCCATGATGGGGTGAGCTCCTATTGCTCAGTCCCTGCTCCTGCCAACCAAGCAGTTCGAAAGCACACAATGCAAATAGATAAATAGGTACCACTCCAGCGGGAAGGTAAGTGGCATTTCCGTGTGCTGCTCTGGTTCGCCAGAAGCAGCTTAGTCAGGCTGGCCACATGACCCGGAAGCTGTACGTTGGCTCCCTCAGCCAGTAAAGCGAGATGAGCGCCGCAATCCCAGAGTCGTCCACAACTGTATTGGAGCCCAGTTGAGGGGGAAATGACGTCAGAACACAACTTTGGAGAGTTAAGCTCTAAAGTGGGCAACGTGTTTAGCTTTCATGCACATATAAGAGGGGGGTAAAGGACCCCTGAGTGGTTAAGTCCAGTCAAAGGTGACTCTGGGGTTGTAGCACTCATCTTGCTTTCAGGCCAAGGGAGCAGGTGTTTGTCCGCAGACAGCTTTTCGGGTCAACAGGACACTGTGACAGAAGTCAGAGTGCATGGAAACACCGCTTACCTTCCCGCTACAGTGGTACCTATTTATCTACTTGCATTGGTGTGCTTTTGAACTGCTAGGTTGGCAGGAGCTGGGACAGAGCAATTGGAGCTCACCCCATCGCGGGGATTCGAACCGCCAACCTTCTGATCGGCAAGCCCAAGAGGCTCAATGGTTTAGACCACAGCAATATCCATGTCTCCATCATGCACATATATGCTACCTTTGCAGCAATTGTTGAAATGGCCGCCTCGGTACCCCTTTATACATAACTCGATGAGGATCAAGTTTAGCTGAAAGAAGCTCTTGTCTTCCTGAGTCATTTAGGCTCCGGCTGTGCTGATTTCTGCCAAGATTTTATGAGCACCATACTTCAAAAAAAGTAATATAATATTTGTGCGATGAAAAGCTGCAAATGAATATCATTATGATCGAAGTCCTTCTATGTTATGGTTCAGGTATCTATCTCTATCCTACAGGAGCAGTATTAGCAGGAACCATAAAGGCAAAGTTCATTCTAAGTTCTATATGAAATATTTAAAAATAGCCACTCATGAGGAACATTAAGTACGCCTTGTCACAAAGGACTTACACAAGGGTTGGCTGTCATCTTTATTACTTTTTTGACAGAGATGACATATTTTTAAAGATTCTCTTTTTTAGAATAATATTTATTACTTTTACAACAATTTAAACACTTACAAAAGAAAAAACAAAGAAAAAACAATACATTATAATACAAAAACACTACATTAAATTAACAAAACAAAACAAAAACACTTTAAAAACACATCAAAAAAAGAAGAAGAAAAGGAAGAAGAAAGAAAAAACTTCCAATATCTTATCTTTCTTTCCCATATTTCCACGGCCTCCTCACACCTCCCTTTTTGTATTCCACTTCTATTAATTATTTCAGCAATTCCTTACCATCTCCTCCTGTTTTCTATCCTATAATTATCTTAACACCTTTTAACCTTATTTTCCTTTAATACTCTATTAATCTATTTATACTTAATTCCTTATAACATTTCTACTGAAGCCATATAATTTCATTCCAACATTCTTCTAACATTCATTAATTTTACAATATTTCTATAAATAGTCTTTAAACTTTTCCCAGTCTTCTTCCACCAACTCTTCTCCCTGGTCTCGGATCTTGCCAGTCTTTTCCGCCAATTCCGTCTAGTCCATCAACTTCATCTGCCATCATCCAACACTTCAGTGCTTTTAAAAGACAGCCATTCTCTCAGCCAGCAAAAAGCAGATGATTCACAACAAAGTTTAGGTGTCTGGCAGGGCAGGTCCACCTCCTTCTTTAACATCCGTCACTATCTTAAGTTTTACTTGAGGCTTCCTGCCCTGCCAAACCAATCCAGGAACATCCCTCTGCCACCTCCTGAAACAATCCCTCCCATCCAAAACTTGCACTTTTTGACACACAGCTAGCCAGCCTTCTCTGATACTATATTGCCTTCTGTGTCCCAACTGCATTTTGCACGTCGAGGTCCCCAAGCCACCCCAAAATAAACTCACACTTCACATGGAATTTTTGTTTAAGGTTTTTGGCATAATTTTGGCCACAACTTTATTTAAATACACAAACGTGAGTGGTTGCTTAGGGATTGGTTACGACTATCTGTCCTTGCCCCAGGGACAGAACTGACTTCCGGATTCCTGCGGAAGCCAGTCAGGGAAAACAATATTGGGGATCAATGAAGCTGGGCAACAGACCCTCACCTCTCCCCACATGCTCCCAGGGGCTTGCATGGCCCAAACCCGATGCCAGGTATTTGGACAAAAGCATGGCAAGCCCCCGGATTCCTTTATTGGAATTCCCTTGCAGCACCAGCATTGGAGGGGTAGGCACTTACCCCTCCACCAACCAATTTTTTAACCAATGCCTAACCGCAAACCTTACAAGTTGTGATGATTTGCTACGCAGTAGGCAAAAACCAAATGGCACCAGCCAATCAGCCAAATGGACAAAATTTCTACCAGGCTCCTGCTCCAAAAGCAGACGACCCCATGACAGGCATAGCAAGGTCAAAGCGATAAGACCCCCAGTTCAGGGAGGGTGGGCGGGTGATCTGGTGCACGCAGCAAAAGAAAACACCCAAAGCTGCGTGTCCTGTATTTAAAACCTTTGTGTCCCACCCCCAAATTGGCAACATCGAAATCTCCCCAGAAACTCAACTGCCCAATGACTGCCTGTGGCCATCCAAAAAGATCTGCCCAGCAACAGTGGGGTGGCCTGCTAGACCCCACCGCAACACGTACTCTCTGTTAGGGAGAACACGCTTTGCCCCTTAGCAATTTCACCTTCACATTGGTTGAGCTTTCACTAAACTGCTCCTCCCCCCCAAGATCAGAACATGGCCACATCTATCTTGCCTTGTAACAAGTTGATGGTTTTCCAGAAGTCCTGTACAAGGTTGAAGTGGTGGCACCACTACCCAGAGCTTGAAAGACCTACTTATCATAAAGATTAATTCAAACCAGCCACCAAACTAGATCATTGCAACAACAGAAATTCGATGAACGTCTGCTCTCCTAGATCAAGTTCCAGACCTTTGCATGAAAGTTGTGTAAGACAGCTCATGGGGTAAGGGAATCATGATGGATTAACTTTGTTACCTATCAACCAATATGCAGACTTCTAGCTCTGAGGGCCTTCTGGCGGTTTCCTCGCTGCAAGAAGTGACGTTACAGGGAACCAGGCAGAGGGCCTTCTCGGCTGAGACCCTACCTGCCTGTGCACAGTCTCCCCAGAGTGGTACACACTCTAGTTATCTCCTGCTTGGACTACTGCAGTGCATTCTTTGTGGGGCTACCTTTCAAGGTGACTTGGAAACTACAACTAATCCAGAAAATGGCAGCTAGACAGGTGACTGGAAGCAGCCGTCAGGACCATATCACACCAGTCCTCAAGGATCTTCACTGGCTCCCAGTACGTTTCCGAGCACAAGAGTTGTTGCTGACCTTTAAAGCCCTAAATGGCCTCGACCCAGTATACCTGAAGGAGAGTCTCCACCCCCATTGCTCTGCCTGGACACTGAGGTCCAGCGCCGAGGACCTTCTGGCAGTTCCCCCATTGTGAGAAGTGAGGTTACAGGGAACCAGGCAGAGAGCCTTCTCGGTAGTGGTGCCTACCCTGTGCAATGCCCTCCCATCAGATGTCAAGGAAATAAACAGCTATCTGACTTTTAGAAGACCTCTGAAAGCAGCCCTGTATTGGGAAGTTTTTAATGTTTGATGTTTCATTATGTTTTGATATGTGTTGGAAACTGCCCATATTAGTAGCTGGGGTATTATTATTATTATTATTATTATTATTATTATTATTATTATTATATCTAGTTGAGTCCCTCAGGAGTACATACATTTTTAAATGATATATTTCTTGTCCTTTTTCAAGAAAAACACACACACATATTCTGAAGGCATCAAACATTTGCATCTTTCCCCTCCTCCCAGTGCAGATGCCATGGTTGCCAATAAAAACTACAGCTGTTCTGAGCAGTTTGCCAGAGGATTGCACCAGCAGTTCAGTGTGAGCTTACAGCTTTAGCCTTCTCCCACCAAATGCCACTGTTGTTGACTTTCAGCGCTGAGTGCTCTTTTTGGGCTTCCAGACAGATTAATCAGTTACATTTCAAGAAACGGCAGCATCGCAGTTAGGAGTGAGAGCATCAGTATTCAGCCAGCAGCCATGGAACCACAATCTAGCTCATAACCAGATTTGTTTGCATCTTCCATCCTCTTAGGGCCAAACTAGCTCTGGCATTAAGCATTTGATGGGCTCTTGCATGCTGTATTCACATCTAGGTTGGCTATAGCCTAGGGCTTGCCGATCGGAAGGTTGGCAGTTCGAATCCCCGTGACGGGGCGAGCTCCCGTTGCTCGGTCCCAGCTCCTGCCAACCTAGCAGTTCAAAAGCACATCAAAGTGCAAGTAGATAAATAGGTTCCGCTCTGGCAGGAAGGTAAACAGTGTTTCCATGTGCTGCTCTGATTTCACCAGAAGCAGCTTAGTCATGCTGGCCACATGACCTGGAAAAACTGTCTACAGACAAGCACCGGCTCCCTCGGCCTGTAAAGTGAGATGAGCGCCAGAACCCCAGAGTTGTTCGTGCCAGCATGACTAAGCCGCTTCTGGTGAAACCAGAGCATCACGTGGAAACACTGTTTACCTTCCTGCCAGAGTGGAACCTACAGTGGTACCTCAGGTTAAGTACTTAATTCGTTCCGGAGGTCCGTTCTTAACCTGGAACTGTTCTTAACCTGAAGCACCACTTTAGCTAATGGGGCCTCCTGCTGCTGCTGCGCCACTGGAGCACAATTTCTGTTCTCATCCTGAAGCAAAGTTCTTAACCTGAAGCACTATTTCTGGGTTAGCAGAGTCTGTAACCTGAAGCGCCTGTAACCTGAAGCGTATGTAACCCAAGGTACCACTGTATTTATCTACTTGCACTTTGACGGGCTTTCGAACTGCTAGGTTGGCAGGAGCTGGGACCGAGCAACGGGAGCTCACCCCGTCACAGGGATTTGAACCGCCGACCTTCCGATCAGCAAGCCCTCGGCTTAGTGGTTTAGACCACAGCGCCACCCATGTCTTTTTCTTTTATGCAGTCTTTTATTTATTTATTTTTTCCAGGCATCTTAAAATACTGCAAGCAAGCACCGTTTAGGTCTCACAGCTGGCCTGCAGCCGGATGCTAGGCACCCCTGACGAGAAAACCAATCTGAACGATCATCTACCATCCCCAGCAGTCATATACCCTGCAATTGACTTGCAGTTCAATCACATTAAGTGCATCTCCCCCTTTGAGGGGAGGGGGGGGGAAGTGTTTAGGCAAGATCGAATGACGCACAAGTCCACCCTGCTTTTCCCTGCCCCATGAGGGCAACATTAAGAATAATGTGTCCCTACACAAACACACACACACACACACACACACACACACACCTTTCCCCCCCCCAACATCACCATTTCCGATGTGCTTACCACTTAGCCCCTTTAAATAACTTGATTGTCAGCCGTGCTGAAACAATGACTGAACGAAGGGTTTACTCAGGTCAAGGCTCTCCTCCCATAGCAGCTGCTGTAGCTTTTGCTCTCTTTTCACTGCCCGTATTCATCAGCACTTTTACGACCTAAAGGAGGCCGGCTTCTCCAGTCGCCAAAGCAGTAAAGTTATGTAAGGATGGGCACACTTCAAATAGTCTGGAAGGCCTTTCAGCAGTCCACAAGACCAGACTTCTGGGGACCGCGTAGCAAGAAGCCTACAGAATGCCTTAAACAGGGGAACTCGGGACAAGGGGTTCCGATTGTTGTAAAACTGGAATACAAATGGAGTTCTCTTTTGTGGCTGAAGGCAGTGCATGGTCAGAAATGGTTTTTAGCATTCTCAAAGCCCTGTGCTGTGTACATGTTGCATTCGGCAGGACTTACCGTCAAGGAAGCTTGCTTGGGACTGCAGCCTTTGAAAACACAAATATTTATTCAATGGAATGGCTGTTCAGCTTAAAAAGAAGAAGGTAGAAACACTTCTAAGCTGTTTGCATAAAATAAAGGTACATTAAAATGATCAATAACAGGCTTAAAAACTAGGGGAGGAATTCAATATTGCAGACCCTCCAAGTGTCCCTATTTTCCAGGGACAGATTCGGATTTGCAGAAGATGTCCCAGTTTCTGATTTGATTCCAGAATGTCCCGCTTTCCTTAGGACGTCCCTATTTTCATCAGAGGAATGTTGGAGGGTATGGAGTTACATGACCTCCGAGCCAAGGAGATAAGTAGCTATAGAACCTTTAGAAGATACCTGAAGGCAGCCCTATATAGGGAAGTTTTTTTCAATGTTTAATGCTTTATTATTATTTGGTCCAGGGGTTCTCTCACACACACTCCTGAGCCAGTTTGGGGGGCACGGGGGGCGTGCAATCCTGTTGCACAAGTGGAAGACCTTGTGTGAGCTACAGCTGTCTGGACTCATTAGCTGAATCCTCCCCTAGGTAACCGAGTCATTGTTGTTTTTAAAATGTAAATAAAACCAGCAGTTACAAATTTATATATAATCAAAATGCATTAGGTGCAATGGTGGGTGGGATTGCCAAAGGTATTTTTCTCTCCTTTCCAGACCCTTTTTAATTTTCTTTATTTGTTTGCCAAGTGTATAAAACAGGATGCACACAAGCTAAATGCATGTAAGTTGAGATTATACTGTACGTATTAAAATGCAAAAAGCTTTTTTTAGAAAAAGGTAAAGGACCCCTGGATGGTTAAGTCCCGTCAAAGGCGACTATGGGGTTGCAGGGCTCATGTTGCTTTCTTTCTTTATCTTTATTGCATTTTTGAAAATTACAGAGAAAGCATAAATTATATTACATCCAAAGATTTCAAAAAGAAAAAGTATATACATATGCAAAAGAAAAAAAGAGCTTTTTGTGGAGGGAATTGCCCACATTTTTTGAGCTTTGGTGGGGGGGGGTTGCCCAGATTTCTTGAGCCTTTTGGGGGATGAAATAGCCTAAAATCACTCACCCACTGCTGATGATCGTGTGCCTCGCCAAAGACCCACAGCCATGTAATCCAGAGAGGCAGCCAATCGCAAACAGCCCTTCACACAGCCACCAATCGCCTGCCCTATTGCTGCAGAAAATCTCCTGCTCGCGGGTGCAACCAGTCGCCCAACCCACTCTGCACTACCCATGTATAAGACGAGGACAAATTATGAGCCAGTGTGGTGTAGTGGTTAAGAGCGTTGGACTCGTAATCTGGTGAACTGGGTTCGATTCCCCACTCCTCCACATGCAGCTGCTGGGTGACCTTGGGATAGTCACACTTCTCTGAAGTCTCTCAGCCTCACTCACCTCACAGAATGTTTGTTGTGGGGGAGGAAGGGAAAAGGAGATTGTGAGCCGCTTTGAGACTCCTTCAGGTAGTTATAAAGCGGGATATCAAATCCAAACTTCTACTTCTTCTAAGGCTATTTTTTAAAAGAAACACCCTAGTCTTATACATGGAAAAAATACGGTATGTCTTGGAATGCCTCTTTATATGGCTTAGTTAGCAGGATCCTGCCTTGTGGGATCTGTGACATTTCTTCCAGTCAGGAACCATGTGACAACAATATTTCAGGAATAATAATAATAATAATAATAATAATAATAATAATAATTTATTATTTATACCCCACCCATCTGGCTGGGCTTCCCCAGCCACTCTGGGCAGTTTCCCAAAAAATATTAAAATACTGTGATACATCAAACATTAAAAGCTTCCCTAAACAGGGCTGCCTTCAGATGTCTTCTAAAAGTCTGGTAGTTGTTGTTCTCTTTGACATCTGGTGGGAGGGCATTCCACAGGGCGGGTGCCAGTACTGAGAAGGCCCTCTGCCTGGTTCCCTGTAACTTGGCTTCTCACAGTGAGGCCCTCGGTGCTGGACCTCAGTGTCCAGGTAGAACGATGGGGGTAGAGATGCTCCTTCAGGTATACTGGACCAAGGCCGTTTAGGGCTTTAAAGGTCAGCACCAACACTGAATCAATAGCTAAGGGTTTTGTTAGCACTTAGGTTACCCAGATGTTGGGATCATCTCTGCGATCACCTCTGCAAAGATGCTGAGATCACCTTTAGAGGCTCTGCACTGGGCAAAGGCCCCCCAAAATTTTGAAGGAGGTGGCTAGCCCCCCTCAATATTCTGTGGCCTGTGGCAGGCCTCCCTAGGCCTATCTGGGGCTGGCCCCAAACAGGAGGCGGTCAAACATGGAGCCGCAGCTTTCATGGCTGGCTTCTTCTGCTGCTGCTGCCAGCAGTCATAGCAACAGCAGCAGGAGTAAAAGCCAGAGTTCGGGACGCTCGGCGCTCGTGTGTGACATCACACACACATGTGACGACGACGCAGCCCCCATCTGCCTTGTAAGTCGGTACCTTTGGCTCTTGGTGTCCTCAGCAAGTGAGGTGCAATGGAGAGTACTGGAGAATGGGTGACACCCTTACTATGGAATGACCTGCTCAGAGAGGTTCACTTTTTTAAAGGGAAATTCCCTTATTCCGAATAGGATTCCTTGCAAGAAAAGGGACAAGTTGACAGCTATGGTTCACTAGGCACTAAGGATAGGTGAATCAGTCAATTCTGGGTTCTCTCAGTTTCTCATATTCCAGGTTTTTTTTTGTTTTTTTAAAACCCTCACAAAAATTCACCAGAATTTTACTGTAAGTAAAAGTAAAGGGACCCCTGACCATTAGGTCCAGTCGTGACCGGACTCTGGGGTTGCAGCGCTCATCTTGCTTTATTGGCCGAGGGAGATGGTGTACAGCTTCCGAGTCATGTGGCCAGCATGACTAAGTCACTTCTGGCGAGCCAGAGCAGCACACGGAAACGCCGTTTACCTTCCCGCTGGAGCAGTACCTATTTATCCACTTGCACTTTGATGTGCTTTCGAACTGCTAGGTGGGCAGGAGCAGGGACCGAGAAATGGGAGCTCACCCCGTCGCGGGGATTCGAACCAATGACCTTCTGATCGGCATGTCCTAGGCTCTGTGGTTTAACCCACAGCGCCACCCACGTCCCATAATTTTACCGTACATTTTACCGTACATTTCTCCTAATAGACATGTATTTGTATGAAATTTTTGCTGGTATACACATTTCTGCAAAGTGAACTTCCCTAAAGTAATGCACTTTTATGTTATCTACCCTAATATATGCATTTCGATGGGGACTGTACTTGGCCGGAAGTTTGCTGTTTTGCTGGTTGTGTATTGCTTGGTTTTGCTCCGATGTTTCATTATTGCAAACTACGTTGAGATCACTGTTACTGAGTGGCATGCAAACGCTGTAAATAAATGAGTAAAATAGTACATCATCTCATGACAACCGCTATCAAAGTTTGGGCTAGGAAAACCTTTGCCTAAACAGGATCCAACATAGAAATAGATTAGTGCCATCTTAAAAGCTGACATTTCTCTATGTCTTCCAGATGTTTCCTCCTCTCACAGACATTGATCTTTGTACAGCAGTTCACTGTTCACAGCAGTTGAGAAGCAAAACCCATCAATTCATACTCAATTCTCTAGCCAAGGTTAAAGAAGACGATTCATTTGCATGAGCCATGTTGCGAGACACTCCATGCAATGTTACTTTTAGGGCCAAATTCGAAGTTGTAAGAGACTTGGCGCTGCCATCGCTCCATGTCTTTTGTCTCTTTCTTGAAACCTTGAAAACAAACACTCTTCCTGGATATAATGAAAGGGAAACCATCCCTAGATTCTGTTTTCTCTGGTGAACATTACATGGTTTCACTTGGCTGGATCTTTCCCCTGTTTTCATTCGTGTGTCTGTGTGTGTGTGTGTTTCTATTTTACATTTTAGAATACTCATTTAAACAAGCTTAAAATATCAATGACTTCCCTTCTCTTTCCATGGTTCAGTTTGCATGCCATAGATCCCTGCATATTTTACATAAACTAAACCATTCAGTATCCCTCTTTACATCCATCAAAACTTATTTACACTGTTGAATTTGTCTTAAAGCTGCCAACGTTTTCAAATGTACACGATTTTCACCCATTTATTCAATAAACATTTTCCAATCTTCTTTAAACCTATATTCTTCTTGTTCTCTTATTCTATAAGTTAATTCTGCAAGCTGTGCATATTCCATCAATTTAAGTTGCCATTCTTCTTTAGTTGGGACCCCATTTTGGGGCTAACAAAACACGGGCCACAGTAGTGGCAGACATAAATACAGTGGTGCCCCGCAAGACGAATGCCTTGCAAGACGAAAAACTCACTAGACGAAAGAGTTTTGTGGTTTTTGAGCTGCTTCGCAAGACGAATTTCCCTATGGGCTTGCTTTGCAAGACCAAAACATCTTGCGTTTTTTGCAAGTTTGTTTCCTTTTTCTTAACACCGTTAATACAGTTGCGACTTGACTTCGAGGAGCAACTCATAGAACGCGGTGTGGTAGCCTTTTTTGAGGTTTTTGGTGATTTTTGAAGCTTTTCCAAAACTTTTCCGACACCGTGCTTCGCAAGACGAAAAATTCGCTAGACGAAAAAACTCGCGGAACGAATTAATTTCGTCTTGCAAGGCACCACTGTAGCCTTTTTTGACACCTGGGAATTTCCATCTGAATTATCTCCAACAAAAAGGACTCTGTGGTTTTTTTTTGGGGGGGGGAGTACTTTTAAACATTTTCTTTTTCAATTCATTATAAATTATTTCCCAATATTCTTTTACCCTTTTACAAGTCCACCACATATGATAGAACGTACCCTCAGCCTCATTGCATCTCCAGCAATTTAACTTATTCAGTATACTCAGAGTTAAATACCATCTGTAAATCATTTTCAGGTAGTTCTCTTTCAAGGAGTGAAAGTGGGCCTCAGCAAAGTCACTTTCCTTGGGAAACCCAACCCAGCACAGCAAGAATTTGGGATGGGCACACAAACCATCTTTGAATTTGGGATGGGCACACAAACCGTCTTTGTGGCTTTCAGTCCTCTCCCCTAAGATTGCAACATGGATCTGGACCTCAAGCAGCCCACTTTTCCAGTTAAAGGTAAAGGGACCCCTGACCATTAGGTCCAGTCGTGACCAACTCTGGGGTTGCAGCGCTCATCTCGCTTTATTGGCGTACAGCTTCCAGGTCATGTGGCCAGCATGACTAAGCCACTTCTGGAGAACCAGAGCAGCACACGGAAACGCCATTTACCTTCCCGCCGGAGCGGTACCTATTTATCTACTTGCACTTTGACGTGCTTTCGACCGAGCAACGGCAGCTCACCCCATCGCGGGGATTCGAACCGCCGACCTTCTGATCAGCAAGCCCTAGGCTCTGTGCTTTAACCCACAGTGCCACCCATACCTTTCCAGTTAGAGCAGCCAAAAAGACACAAAGTCCCTTCTAGCCAAGCCATTTTAAACTCTATCTGCCTTAATCCTCCGAGGGTTAAGAGCCACAAGACCTTCTTCACCACTGGGGTGGGGCTACCTCCAGGCCCACGGCATTTCAATAAAAAAATTCTGCTTCCTCCTTCCTCTTTTAATAAGCGTGGGGGGCCTCTATAAAGATGGGCGAAGAGAGGAGAAACTTGAACCACGTACTCAAGAGCTTCTGGACTCTTGTTGATTACACACCAAAACATTTGACTAAATTAAAAGCAATAAACTTTATCCTATTGTGGGAGGGACGGACAACAAAAACAAACCACAGGTGACATCACAAGTGCATAAGGCTTGAACTAGTGACGTCACAGTGCATAAGGTGACATCACAGGTGACATCACAAGTGCATAAGGCTTGAAATAGTGAGCGTGAGGAAACAGAGGAAGGAGACAGAGACTGGCAGCGACTCACTCTCTCTCTCATATTCTCTTATAATGGATAATTTGGCCCATTTCAGTGTCACCTGTGAACTTATTGGACTACAACCTCCATCATCTTTGTCCATTGGCCAAACTGGCTGGGATGGATAGGGGTTGAATATTAAAATCAATAGATGTGATAACATAAGCCCCTTGACTTCAGCGGGTCCTGAGCACAATTTGGTCAGATACCAGTCTGTATATTCCACACAGGAATAAATACATCTAATAAATATATTACAAATAGTAACTATGCAATAACACTTGTTATAGTAATACTACCATTACTTTCTCATTTATTACAGATAATCATCCTCAATGAGCCGCGCAGAGTCATAAATTACACGTAATTTCACAGAAAATCATTATCATTTTTTCCCCCCAGGCATGCCGCTTTTGTCACACACACCGGCAATGGGTAAGAGATAACAGGAGCACACTGTTTGCATTTTTCAAGTGCTTTTCACATATTTAAAAAGCATGTTCAGATTTATTAACTAATGCAGTGCTTCATGTATTTAGCGGCCTCCCCACGGTATTTCTGGAAGATGTATCGAACCAGTAGATTGTTTCCTCTCAGATCCCGCTGAGACTTGTTCAAGGAATTCTAAGATATTTACAGTAAATTAGAGGCTAATTAGTTGAAATGAAATGCTACCACCTGCTCCTCCATCATTTAAAAAATGGGGAGGGTGGGGAGAAAGACGACATGAGGATTTTGCAAATGGATCTGATATTTCAGGACTTGGCTTCCTTCCTCCAAAGGCTTTTAATCATATCAAAAATGTTGCCTGCAGTATTAGGGTTCTCAGTGTATCAGTTTCCCTTAATTTTATTTTTCCCCCTTCCAGGGGACGGAGAGTCTTTATTGTATTAACATTCTGGTAATCAAGGCCAACCACGTTTATGATTCCTGCCACGGCATTAAAAATGCATGTCCCACTCAGATTCTATAAATCTCAGATTGGAGGAGGAAATGAGCAGTTTAGATGATAATTGAGTTGTAGGGATCAGCAGAGGCTTGGTTTCCCCTTGTGCAAAGAGGAGGTTCATCTCAGGTTTTACTCGACAGCTATTATTCCTTTCAATACGCTCACTAAAAAAACATGTGCAAGAAGTTCTTTATTTCTTCTTCCTGTAAGAGAATATTATTTTCTGCTTGGAAATGTACCTTTCTCTCGTTAGGCTTATGCAGGCTGGCAAAAGGGAGATGACAAAGAGGATGTTCTGCTCTTAATCTAAACAGTTTCTGAAACCACCTAAACATTTCTTATGTAGCTTTGGAACTGGTCTAACACACTTGACATAAACTAAGCACTGAGTGCTGGTAAGGTTAATGATGGAGATGGTACCCCTAAACAGGCTTGATAAGGTCACATGTGTAGGGGGCATGCAGGGGTCATCTGCTTGCCCCCCAACACACCATGCATGCTGCCTCCATCCGCTCCACTCCCAATCTCCCCAAGTGCCAAGCCAAGAAGGGGGTGCAAAATTGAGAAGATCTATAATTGAGAAGATCCATTTGGGGCTGTCGGATTTTGGTCTCACACAGGCTGCCATATTACAAAAGATTACCCGAATCTGCCTCTGTATGTGTGTGTGTATCACATGGGAAGACAGGCGAACGGGTGGCATTGTGGTCTAAACCACTAAGCCTCTTGGGCTTGCTGATCGGAAGGTCGGCGGTTCGAATCCCCGCGATGGGGTGAGCTCCCGTTGCTGTATCCCAGCTCCTGCCAACCTAGCAGTTTGAAAGCATGCCAGTGCAAGTAGATAAATAGGTACCGCTCCGGCGGGAAGGTAAACGGTGTTTCTGTGCGCTGCTCTGGTTTCACTGTTCCCTTGTGCCAGAAACGGCTTAGTCATGCTGGCCACATGACCCGGAAAAACTGTCTGTGGACAAACGCCGGCTCCCTCAGCGTGAAAGCAAGATGAGCGCCGCAACCCCATAGTCACCTTTGACTGGACTTAACCATCGAGGACAGTCTTCCAGGTCTTACCCCTTCTCTCTGTACAGTGGTACCTTGGTTGCCGAACTTAATCCATTTTGGGAGTCCGTTTGACTCCCAGAACCGTTCAAAAACCAAGGCGCAGCTTCTGAATGGCTCTGGGAGCTTCCTGCACTCAATTGGAAGCCGTGGAAGTCCCGTTGGACATTTGGCTTCCAAAGAACATTTGAAAACCGGAACACTTACTTCCGGGTTTTTGGCGTTTGGTAGTCAAGACGTACAAGTACCAAGGCATTTGAGAACCCACAACTGTACTGTATATCTATACCTACAGATACTGAATATATATATATATATATATATATATGCAGGTTTTGGTGTCCTCGGGTGTCTTCCCGTGTAAAAGTTGGGGTGTCTAGGCGACGTTTCGACGAGGTCTCACTCGTCATCTTCAGGCTGGTGCTTTCGGCTTCTTGTTACTGGAACAGAGCGGGATCTCAGTGTTTGAGTTCCTATAAATACTGTAGAGGGGTGTGGTGTATTGCCTCAAAAGTTCTGGGCAGAGGGGAAGTTCCCAGGCTAGTGTTCTTTTCTTCTTTTGTTCCTTAATTACTTGAGGGATATCTTGAGTGATTTTTTGAGTGATATTCTGAGTACCACTTAGGTGGGTCATTAGGTGTGGATTAGTTGCTAAAGCCTTCGTGTCTTGACCTCTTGAATTTGTGAAGAGTTTTTCTGGGAAGATGGCTGTACTGCACTTAGTTGTGCTTTGGCTTGGCTTCGTGTATAGGGGCGAGCTGTGGTTTTGTGCCCTGTGCCAGCCAGATCTGTGTAGGGATTGCAGGGGGGTGCAGCATCCGGAGTTGCCACTATGGTTTGGTTACTGGATGGTGTCTGTAATTTATCTGTGGAGAGGGTCTGGGTTTGGGTCTGGTGTGGTTGATTGGTGGTGGCGTTCTGTGTGCCTCTGGATCTGGTGTCGGTTTTTGTGGGGAGGGCTAATTTCCAGATGTCTGGCAGGCGGGACGTGTCGTCACGCTTGTTCATGTTCACAACATGAACAAGCGTGACGACACGTCCCGCCTGCCAGACATCTGGAAATTAGCCCTCCCCACAAAAACCGACACCAGATCCAGAGGCACACAGAACGCCACCACCAATCAACCACACCAGACCCAAACCCAGACCCTCTCCACAGATAAATTACAGACACCATCCAGTAACCAAACCATAGTGGCAACTCCGGATGCTGCACCCCCCTGCAATCCCTACACAGATCTGGCTGGCACAGGGCACAAAACCACAGCTCGCCCCTATACACGAAGCCAAGCCAAAGCACAACTAAGTGCAGTACAGCCATCTTCCCAGAAAAACTCTTCACAAATTCAAGAGGTCAAGACACGAAGGCTTTAGCAACTAATCCACACCTAATGACCCACCTAAGTGGTACTCAGAATATCACTCAAAAAATCACTCAAGATATCCCTCAAGTAATTAAGGAACAAAAGAAGAAAAGAACACTAGCCTGGGAACTTCCCCTCTGCCCAGAACTTTTGAGGCAATACACCACACCCCTCTACAGTATTTATAGGAACTCAAACACTGAGATCCCGCTCTGTTCCAGTAACAAGAAGCCGAAAGCACCAGCCTGAAGATGACGAGTGAGACCTCGTCGAAACGTCGCCTAGACACCCCAACTTTTACACGGGAAGACACCCGAGGACACCAAAACCTGCATTCCTGTACCCGTGAAAATCTACGAAAACATATATATATATATATATATATGCCAAAATTCAGGAAAAAAACGAAACCAAACAAGAGCAGAACACATTGCTGTGACGTCCATGCACAAATTCCATAGCAGCTCGGCTGTTTAGCTACAAATTATTATCTAACATGGAAAGTTCCATTATTTAGCCCATAAAATCTGGCGTGTGAACATTCGCACTCTTAGCATGGAAGGCTTTGCCTCGGGTTTAATCGTTTCTGATAGGCACCAGCTCAAACATTTACAGTTGTAGAGCCTCAGGTCTCCTGTTCTGTAGCACCGTTGAAATTTGAATCAATGGCTCCTAAATTTTTAATGAAACAATAAACTCCCCTTAATGTTTTAATGTAATATTTCTTTTCATCCTATGTGCCTGAAGTATCAATCTCATATATCAAATAGGTGAAGGGAATGAAGCAATTTCCATGGGTCATGCCGACTTAAGATGTGACATGATTAAGCAGTTACGTCAAAACAACCTCTGCTTTCAACAATCCTCTACTTGTTCCCCTTTCTCCCTTTTCTGAACCAAGGCTGCTTATGAATTCCATCAAAGTCATACAAAGCTGCACTGATATCAATGCTTTACTTAGCTCTCCCACTGAGTTTGCGGAAGGGAAGAGTATACAGTGGTACCTCAGGTTACAGGTGCTTCAGGTTACAGACACTTCAGGTTACTGACTCCACTAACCCAGAAATAGTACCTCGGGTTAAGAACTTTGCTTCAGGATGAGAACAGAAATCGCATGGCGGTTGTGCGGCGGCAGTGGGAGGCCCCATTAGCTAAAGTGGTACCTCAGGTTAAGAACAGTTTCAGGTTAAGAACAGACCTCCAGAATGAATTGAGTTCTTAACCCGAGGTACCACTGTATAGGATTGCATTCCTGTTGCCTCCTTGACACCAGTGCAACTCCAAGAACAGTGGAGTTACGAACTCTTCTGCTTACGAATGCTTCAGGTTACAAGCTCCGCAAACCCACAAGTAGCTGCTCCTGGTTGCGAACTTTGCCCAGGATACGAATGGAAATCGCGCACCAGAGTTGTGTGTGCAGTGGGAGGCCCCATTAGCAAAATAAATAAGCATTATACAGTGGTACCTCGGGTTACAGACACTTCAGGTTACAGACACTTCAGGTTACAGACTCCACTAACCCAGAAATAGTACCTCGGGTTAAGAACTTTGCTTCAGGATGAGAACAGAAATCACGCAGCAGTAGCAGCGCGGCAGCAGTGGGAGGCCCCATTAGCTAAAGTGGTACTTCAGGTTAAGAACAGTTTCAGGTTAAGAACGGAGCTCGAGAATGAATTAAGTTCTTAACCTGAAGTACCACTGTATTAGGAAAAATCAATATTAAAATACAGTGGTACCTTGGTTCTCAAACTTAATCTGTTCTGAAAGTCCGTTCGACTTCCAAAGCATTCTTAAACCAAGACGCCCTTTCCTATAGACAGCAATGCAAAATGGATTAATCTGTTCCAGACTGTTAAAAACAACCCCTAAAACAGCAATTTAACATGAATTTTACTGGGTTCCACACAGCCTCAAAAACAGATTAACCGTAAAAGCTGTAAAAACAAAAACACAAAATAAATTGCAAAAACAAAAAGGCCAAATATAAGCTCCAAATATCATCTCCATATTGCGTGGGTGCTTGGGACTCACCAGCCAACAGACCTTAACGTAGCACCCAGAAGGGAAGCTTAACACTCAAATCGTAAGGGTAACACTCAAATCAGAAGCGTAACACTCAAATTGAAAGCGCAGCACTCAAAACGGAAGTGCACCACTCAAAATGGAGCACATTCGGCTTCCGGAAAAAGTTCGCAAACCAGAACACTTACTTCCGGGTTTGCAGCATTCGGGTTCCAATTTGTTCAACAACTACTGTATTTTTCGCTCCATAAGATGCACCTGACCATAAGACGCACCTAGTTTTTAGAGGAGGAAAGGAGGAAAGCCCCACTTTGGGGGGGGGAATCAGGTCACAGTTGTGCAGCTTCTTTTGCAAAGGGGAAAAGCCCCCTTTTTTGAGGATCAGCTCAAAGTTCTGCAGCTTTTTTTGCAAAGGGGGAAAATCCTGTTTTTATGGGGTTCAACTCGCAGTTCTGCAACTTCTTTAGGAAAGGAAAAGGAGCCACTTCTACAGTTTCCAGACAGATAATCTAATCAGCCAGTCACATGTCACTGGGGAAACAAACAGCTTCCATCTGCAGAACATTCAACAATGGAGGCCGGGGCCGGAAAGGGAGCCAGCGATCGACCACACATTCACTCCATAAGACGCACAGACACTTCCCCTTACTTTTCAGGAGGAGAAAAGTGTGCCTTATGGAGTGAAAAATACGGTAAGCCATTCGAGCACCAAGGTACCACTGTACTGATGAATGTTTGTGAGGACTTGCAAAACAACAACAATCTAGAAATGTGGCAAAATGAGTTTAAGATTGAAGAAGCGGGGAACTGAAATTGATCTCTTTGTCTAGCCCTATAACCCAGATGTCTTCTGCATCCTTCTCTGCAGGTCTATGGTTCGTGTTGACCGGCATTTCCCTTGCCTCCTGCAGCCGTATTGATTCTCCAAAAAGCTCACCAGCAGGGCTTGTTCTTTCCTGCTACCATCAGGTTTTCAGAGCTCTTCTGCTTCTGAATAAGGAACTTGCATTTCCATCCTGGGTAATAAACTAGCTGCTGACATTTCCATGATTTTCTCTGAACCCTTTAAAAGTAGGGGCCATCAGCATAACCCTGTAACAGGCAATTTGACATGTTAGCAGTGCACTGCAAAGAGAAGTAACATCAATGGGCAGGGAGTTCCAGAGGGTAAAGATTGATTTCTGAGAAGTGCAGGAGATTTATTATGTGGCACCTGTAACAGATTGAAGTGATTGAGTTGTAATAATGCCTCTTGCTTGTCTGTAAGGGGGCTGGATGTGTGTGTGTGTGTGTGTGTGTGTGTGTGTGTGGACTCAGCTACATTAGTAAAGAAACAGTGATTTGAATGCACCATGAACATGCAACACCAGATGGCACCAGAGAGCAGAAAATTTTAAAACTCCATTTTCCCCAGAGATGTTTTTCTTTTGTTATAAAGATCTAAGTCTCCTACAAAGGAATGTAACATTGGGATAAAGAAGCTTCCCTAACGCTGTTTCTAGAATTCCCTGAGCAGAGGGAGAGCTTGTTAAATCGCCCTGGGAATTGTTGGTCTGAGAGGGGGATAAGGGTTGTTCAGTGCTCTTTTTTAATAGAAAAAGGTGCCTATACTCACCATGAAGTTGTTACAGTAAGTGTCATACTTTTAATATATTGGGGGGTGTTGCCGGTACTGTGTGCCCTTAAGCACCCCCATAAAAATCGCTGGGGTTGCTTAACAACACCCTTACTGACCCTCCAAGTGTCCCTATTTTCCAGGGACAGTCCTGGATTTACAGAAGCTGTCCTGGTTCCAGATTTGATCCCAAAATGTCTTGCTTTTCCTTAGGACGTCCCTATTTTCATCAAAGAAATGTTGGAGGGGATGGAGTTATGCGACCCCCGAGCCAAGGAGATAAGTAACTATACAACCTTTAGAAGACATCTGAAGGCAGCCCTGTATAGGGAAGTGTTTTTTTAAAAAATGTTTAATGTTTTATTGTGTTTTTTATATATGTTGGAAGCCGCCCAGAGCGGCTGGAGCAACCCAGGCAGATGGGCAGGCTATCAATAATAAAATTATTATTATGGAATCGGACGTCTCTATTTTCATGATAGAAATGTTGGAAGGTATGCCCTTATCAAACTACAGTTCCCAGAATTCTTGGGGGGGGGAGCCATGACTGTTCAGATATTTCTTTAAATGTGCAGGGTAATTGGGGCCTAAGAAGATTCTAATTTCTCAAACTGGTGTCCTCTGTGAAATCATAGGTTTGCTCAGTTTACACACTTCCCAAAGGTTAGGCCGGGCTTCCTCAACCTCGACCCTCCAGATGTTTTGAGACTACAATTCCCAGCATCCCTGGCCACTGGTCCTGCTAGCTAGGGATCATGGGAGTTGTAGGCCACAAACATCTGGAGGGCTGAGGTTGAGGAAGCCTGAGTTAGGCCCAAATAGTTGCTGCAGCTTTGTTGTTGTTGTTTAGTCGTTTAGTCATGTCGGACTCTTCGTGACCCCATGTACCAGAGCACACCAGGCACTCCTGTCTTCCACTGCCTCCCACAGTTTGGTCAAACTCATGCTGGTAGCTTCGAGAACACTGTCCAACCATCTTGTCCTCCGTCGTCCCCTTCTCCTTGTGCCCTCAATCTTTCCCAACATCAGGGTCTTTTCCAGGGTGTCTTCTCTTCTCATGAGGTGGCTAAAGTATTGGAGTCTCAGCTTCAGGATCTGTCCTTCCAGTGAGCACTCAGGGCTGATTTCCTTAAGAATGGATAGGTTTGATCTTCTTGCAGTCCATGGGACTCTCAAGAGTCTCCTCTAGCACCATAATTCAAAAGCATCAATTCTTCAGCGATCAGCCTTCTTTATGGTCCAGCTCTCACTTCCATACATCACTACTGGCAAAACCATAGCTTTAACTATACGGACCTTTGTTGGCAAGGTGATGTCTCTGCTTTTTAAGATGCTGTCTAGGTTTGTCAATGCTTTTCTCCCAAGAAGCAGGCATGTTTTAATTTGCTGCAGCTTTACTAAATAACAACTACAAAATCCTAGCAATTTACAGGGCTCTGTATCATTCAATGCGCTCGGTCCACTTGTTTGTAGCGAGCCATAAAATTCCTCACAGAACTACAGGGGTTTTCTGCCTTTATGTAATCCTCCCGGTGTCTCTCATGGCAAGCTAGCTAGCAAACACGAAAAAAGAAAGGTCAGCCAAAATGCAGCGGCTTGTCTAGCCAGGGTTTTGCGCATGTGTGCAAGCCAGAATGTGTGCTAACAGCTGGAGGGTTGGAGAGAGAGAGGAAATCCTCACATTACCCACCCAAACTAGAGACATAGACAGATGACCTGATCTCTTTTCAGGGTCACTTATAACACTCGCCTTCTCCTCCAACTGGCGCACAGAGAAGATGTCTAAGCTTTCGGAGGATTTGAATGTTTAATCTGGGTTACTCAAAGGACAAGGAAGATTACGGGATGATCCACAACCTGCTTAAGATCGACTACTTCAGTTTCGGCCGATTCTGGTCTCGTTAGTGGGTTTCAAATGAATGAAAGCCAGGGTCTCTGGCTATGCTGAACTAAGACGCCGATGTTTGCACTCATCGAAAAGTAATAATCGATCTGATAGCTGGTTGTTGAACTAGTTCAGTTCCAAACATTAAAAAAACTTGGGTGCTGTGATTTGCCGTTTTGGACTTTTCAATAACATCCATTCTTTAGGTTGTGTTTATACTGTCAGAAAGCCACTTCCTTGTTTTAGGTGATGTTAGAGGTCAAGAAAGAGAGATTATAGCTCCATAGCTGCCCTGATTGAAATAACTTTTGCTTGACCTCTCCCCAAGCTGAGAAGTGGTCATAAGGGTATTAATGAATGTAAGAAGAAATGGTTCATCCATTCCTGGCAGTGTCCTTATCTGACCTTATCAGCTGCTCCTGCTACAAAGCACCGCTTCAGGATCCGCCAATACTTCAGTGATTGAACATGCCATTGATTTATTCTGGCCTGCTTCTTTTAAAGAAAAACCAATAAAAACCAATCCTTCCAAATGTACATAAGGGCTTTGCAACAGGCAGTGGCGTAGCGTGGGTTGTCAGCACCCGGGGCAAGGCAAGTAATTTGCGCCCCCTAACCCGTGGATTTGCGCCCCCTAACCCGTGGATTTGCACCCCCTAACCCTAACCCCCAGATGTTGCGCCCGGTGCAGCCGCCCCCCCCTGCACCCCCCACGCTACGCCACTGGCAACAGGAAAAACAAGAAGCATGCATTAGATCAGGGGTCAGCAACCTTTTTCAGCCGTGGGCCCGTCCACCGTCTCTCAGACCATGTGGTGGGCCAGACTATATTTTGAAGGGGGGGAAACCGAACAAATCCTATGCCCCACAAATAACCCAGAAATGCATTTTAAATAAAAGCACACATTATACTTACGTAAAACCATGCTTATTCCAGAACTGTCCACGGGCAGGATTGAGAAGGCAATCTGGCCCACGGGCCTTAGGTTGCCTACCCCTGCATTAGATTTATGCACAATGATTACGCTTTATTTGCCACTGATAACTGTATCTATTATGGAATTATGGTGCTGGAGGAGACTCTTGAGAGTCCCATGGACTGCAAGAAGATCAAACCTGTCCATTCTGAAGGAAATAAGCCCTGAGTGCTCACTGGAAGGTCAGATCCTGAAGCTGAGAGATTAGAGATAAGGGCCTCTGAACTAAAGGACATCACAGCAAGGTCTGCTTTGTACTGATGACTTTCTGAAACACAGTTAACCCATCATAATCTGCACAAAAGTCCTAATTTCCATGAATATGTCTAGCTTAGAATCTAGCTTTTCTGAGAACCATGTCAAAAGGATAGGTCAGTCAGCATTCTGAACCATATGAGCAGGTAGAAAAATAAATCCTGGAAGAATCCTATTAGCTTAAGGAGGATCTAATAAACACAATAGGGTGAGTTAAGGACAACAGGCTTATCGCTGAAAACTGTTGTTTGTATGTCTATGTACATACACACTGTTTTGTTCAATCATAATACATCATAATACAAAGCTAATCACAGCAATTGAAGGAAAGAAAGAAAGAGAATACATATGTGGTTGGAAAAGGTTTGGAAGAGTTTTAAAGGTAAGAATCGACATCCTAAATTTTGCCAAGGAACAAAAACCATAGCAAAAGGAGCTTAGGGCGTGTAGGAAAAATATTATATTCTCCCTGTAGCTAATATGCTAGGCTGTATCTACAGGAATATAGTCAGTGCCAGATTTACATATAAGCTAAACAAGCTATAGCTTAGGGCCCCATTCTCTTGAGGAGCCCCATAAAAATTCACTATTAATTTACTTCTTCTTAATTGTATTTCAGTTCAACAATTACTTCAATAAAATGCATATTTTGTTACAAGCAAATGGCTTTAGATACCTATTAGGTCCATAAATTACCATATAGCATACATTCAACACACAAAAACCAGCAGTAATTTGTTGTTGACAAAGGACAGCTGGCCAGACATGCATGGCTAAAGCTTTCAGCCATGTTAGCTAAAACTACCAACTTTTATTTTACTGTAATGTGGAAGTATTTTTCTACACACTAATTTGCTGTATTTGCTGGCTGTGTTGAAATGTAAGTAAACCCATTTTTGTTTATCTTAAAAAAAACAAAAACAAAGGACAGCTAGATATATAAAGGGCCCCATTACCTTCAGTAGCTTAGGACCTCATCAAACCTAAATCTGGCCCTGAGTATAGTGTCCAGACCTGCTCTATTCTGTCTTGGTCAGAACACACATGGAATACTGTGTCTAATTCTGGGCACCACCATTTAAGAAGGATGTTGACAAGCTGGAACGTGTGCAGAGGACGGCAACCAAGATGCTCACGGGTCTAGAAACCAAGACTTATGGGGAATGGTTGGGAAGGGTCTTGGGGATCACAGAAGCAGAAGTACCCAATTGGAGGGGGAGCAATCAGGCACCCCGAGGCATTACAACACTCTTGAGTCCCCTTCCATAGTCTTCCATTTGGGGTGTACTTGGGGCTGCCCTTTAGGGCTGACATGCACATCTTTGTGAACGCTGAGCAGTCGAGCCTGGGTTCACAAAGCTCACTTAGCAAGAAGGAATCATTTGCACCCCATCACTGGCTGGGGAGACACAGAATGCGGCCGTTTATGTGCTCAGTGAAGTTGGGGGGAATTAACGATACATTAATTCAAATCCACCTGCCCGTACTTGCACAATTTGGTTGTCGTTTGTCAGATCTTCTATTGCTATATTTGAATAAACGTGACCCTTTCACCGTTACCCTGCCTCTCTGGTCGTCTTTCAGGGTGTGTTGGCAAAGCTGTAAGTCCCTTACAAGAGTCCTTGCCATCTCTTTGATATACATAAATGCAAACTGCCTCTTTAGACAAGGATGCCTGAATAGACATCTGATCATCTCTCCTCATAGATATTAATGATCCTTTCCTGTTTACAGCAGCACTGGTGTCAAATAAGGTAGATTAGGCCCATTGACAAAATGAATGTTTCTGGCTTTCAGCAGAGGGATTAATATTGATTTTCCTTTTGAAGTCTTAAAAGCTTGTGATAAACTCTCCATGTCAATTCAGAAATATAAGAGGATAATCTTCTCCAAAACACTCATCATTTTTGTTGATTAATGCATTGATACCTGGGAAGGGGGAGACTAGTACTTGGAAATATATATTTTTACACACTGTTAACAATCCAACACTTTTGGCAAACAAGGCAGGGCAAAAAAAACAACAACCCACCACCACCTGTACTTGAAAAGCACTTGTGATATTCTTCTGTGTTACATTGCTTGAGAGGTCTTCTGGATTCAATGTCCTCCTACTGCTTTTCCAAAGGCCTATCTAGTACAGCATTCTGTTCTCACAATGCCCTCCTGAGAGAAAGTGTTTTAAATAAATAATATATTAAATGCTACTGCTTTGAGGGCTGATTTGGAGAGCAGATAAGTTGCCCTCCCTTCCCAGCATGCAACTCAAAGAATGAACAATGTGATGCTGCACTAAAAAACCAACCCTAATGCTATACTAGGCTGCGTCAATAGAAGCATCATGTCCAGATCAAGGGCAATACAGTGGTATCTTGGGTTACAAACGCTTCAGGTTACAGACGCTTCAGGTTACAGACTCCGCTAACCCAGAAATAGTACCTCGGGTTAAGAACTTTGCTTCAGGATGAGAACAGAAATCATGCGGCGGAGGCATGGCTAAAGTGGTACCTTGGGTTAAGAACAGTTTCAGGTTAAGAACGGCCCTCCAGAACGAATTAAGTTCTTAACCCGAGGTACTACGGTAATAGTACCACTCTATTCCGCCTTGGTCAGACCACACCTGGAATACTGTGTCCAATGCTGGGCACCACCATTTAAGAAGGATGTTGACAAGCTGGAACGTTTGCAGAGGAGGGCAACCAAGATGCTCACGGGTCTAGAAACCAAGACTAGAAACATGGAACAATGTGCATGTTTAGCCTGGAAAAGAGGAGACTGAGAGATGATAGTCATCTTCAGATATCTCAAGGGCTGTCACATGGATGAGGGAACAAGTGTGTTTTCTCCTGCTCTGAAGGATAGGACTCAAATTAATGGCTTCAAGTTACAAGAAAAAAGATTCCAGCTAAACATCAGGAAGAACGTTCTGACAGTAAGAGCTGTTTGACATTGGAAGAGTCTCCCTCAGGAGGTTGTGGAGTCTCCTTTCTTGGGGTTTTAAGCAGAGGTTGGATGGCCATCTGTCATGGCTGCTTTAGCTGAGATTCCTGCATTGTGGGGGGTTGGGCCAGATGACAGTTGGAGTCCCTTCCAACTCTATGATTCTAAGTAGTCTATGATGCTTTCCAGTCACACTGAGGTCTTGTTTGCACCATAGCTTTTCTCAAGGTCTTTGTTTTGGAGGAAACACATTCTTAGATGGAGAGGTGGAGGTTGAAGAACAGCACCAACATATGGACCACGGCTAACTCTCTCCATCCCATTCCTTCTCTCTTCTCCATTTCACAGCTGTTTGCTGGATGGCTTTGCCACCACAAACTCAGTACAATACAATGTAAGCTAGCTGGCATTCACCCTTTAGGGGAAAAGTAAAACTGCAGCCCAGGATATGAGCAAGGGATAGGAATTACCCACTAATACAGGGGTCAGCTAACTTTTTCAGCAGGGGGCCAGTCCACCGTCCCTCAGACCTTGGGGGGGGGGTCCAGACTATATTTTGGGGGGGGGGATGAATGAATTCTTATGCCCCACAAATAACCCAGAGATGCATTTTAAATAAAAGGACACATTCTACTCATGTAAAAATACACTGATTCCCGGACCGTCTGCAGGCCGGATTTAGAAGACAATTGGGCCAGATCCGGCCCCCGGGTCTTAGTTTGCCTACCCATGCACTAATATAAGGTTGACTTGGGATCTGCTTCTAAGTAAGCATGCACCAGACTGTTTCACTGGTATTGTTATATATATATTTGGGGGGGACCCCTTAAACCCTAGAAATTAATAAATTTTGATTATTTGGGATGTGAAGGAAGAAATACAAGCTGCAGAGGAATTCCTGGCCTAGCCTATGCAAAACGACCTTGTCAGGCTAGGGTACAGGCTTTCTTGAAAGGACCACATTGCAAGATCTGGATTCCCTCTATGCAGACTGAAGGTATGAATAGGTGAATAAACCATATTTCTTAAAGCTTCAGTCTCCGCCGTGTCTCAGTTCTCCAAAGGACCACATAGAATCTTGCCACCGCTCAGCAGAGAGAGAGAGGTGGAGGCACCCAACTTTTGTAACAGTACTTATGCAGGACTTCTCCTAATCACTCGCCTACATACCGTATTTTTCACTCTATAAGACACACTTTTCCCCTCCTAAAAAGTAAGGGGGTGTGTGTGTGCGTCTTATGGAGTGAATGCAGGTGGGAGGCTCTGCTCAGCGCTCCCTTTAAAGAGCCATGTGGATTGTGTGTGCGGCTCTTGGGGGCTTTTCCCTGAGGAGGGAGAGGGGCTGCGCAGCGATCCCGTTTGCTGTCCTGGCTTCTGGGATTCAGAATTATTTTTTTCTTGTTTTCCTCTTCCAAAAACTAGGTGTGTCTTATGGTCTGGTGCAGCTTATAGAGCGAAAAATACGGTAATTTCAGTAAGCCTTAAAAAAAAAAAAGACCTGTAAAATAGACTACCATCAATCCCTCATCATAGAGCACTCCTGAGCACCTGATAAGCCATCAACTGTGAGTTTTTGTTGTTGTTGTTTTAAACAGGATCTGGACTCAACCAGTTCAAAACAAGAAGCGTTCCACATCCTGGAACTTCAAGGCCACGAGGAAATAATCTCTTCCGTCTGCTTGACACCTGTGATACCAGCACAGAGACGTTTGTTTTCTTTTTGCCATCATTTACCCTGCGATTGTGTTCCATTCATGACTGTTACTATAGTAACCCTGGTGCTAACATTTTTATAATATGCTTCCTATTGGATGAAAATATCATAAAATTGAAGGATAAGTTGTTTAGGTAGAACAATAGGGCATCTGATATTGAATCTTCAAGCACTTAATAAGAACTATTCCAAGTAATGGCACAGTACTATTATCATATCACTTAGTCAAATGGCAGCAAATTATTGTATTACTCACATCTCGTTGGGTCCATGCAAAATTATCAGAGAGATGCCTCGGAAGATGACATTTAGCACGCTCCTTTTTATGCGGCAAAGTGGTTAAAAGCACATTCGGATTCTAAAATGTTTCCCATCTCTTGACAGCTTGCTGATGCATTCCATCGGCTCCCCTGCCTTTAAAGCTGTTAACTACAGCTCTAAAACTTCTGATAATTATGAACCTTGCCGTCATGCTAAACTAGATTGACAGATGAAATACTGATTACTAAGGACTTATTAAGGACTACTTTGCAACCAATTATGCTGACATTTGGCTTGATTTGACAGTTGAATTGAGCAGAAGATCCCTCCAAACAGAACAGAACCGTTTTATTTTATTTTTTACCCTCATCATTCAAAGATAATTGTTCGGAGAGGATTCATTAATATGCCACTACAAAATTTATTTTTATCTGAGGATGGAGTACCCTTGATTCCAGCAGCTGAAAAATACTATACAAACAAGCTTCCGCATGCATTTTAGACTTCACTGTTTGTTCTCCCTGAAAATAAGCCACCTCTTATTGCCCTTTTCCAAGGATTCACATTAACCTTCCATAGAAAAGGGATAAAAAATACCCCAACATTGTAAGAATCTCCCACTGGGGGAGAAGGTGTCACCTGTGAAATTTCGCCAATTGTTTAGTGCTGCCAATCAACAGGTTCTGAACTTTCAGCCTCAACAGAAACCACCCAGGCAGCAGAACCTCTACATGTCTTCCATGGAATTTGTACTTCCATAGGATTCTAGGAAATGTTCAAGGTCCATATAGAAGATTGGTTTGGACAGTGTCATCCTGTGCAAGCCAAGAATATAGCTTAGAGCACAACCGTCGAGGCCAGCCTTACCATTGGACAAACTGAGGCAGCAACCTCAGGCAGCTGATTTGGGGTGTCATTAAAAGGCAGCAAATCGTTGGTTATTATTGTATTTGGGGACAGGAGAAAAGCAGGCAGAAGAAAAGCACTTGTGGGGGGTTTTTTGCCCCAGGTGTAAGGGGGGGAGAGTTGCTGATTCTTCTCAGGTGGCAAAACGTCTTGCTCCCTGGCTGCCAACATTCGCCTATGGCCAGGGGTCAGCTGTGGGCCCGTCCACCATCCCTCAGACCATGTGGTGGGCTGGACTGTATTTTGAAGGAGGGGGTGAAATGAACCCCCTATGCCCCACAAATAACCCAGAGATGCATTTTAAATAAAAGGACACGTTGTACTCATGTAAAAACACCAGGAAGGCCCCACAAATAACTCAGAGGTGCATTTTAAATAAAAGGACACATTCTACTCATGTAAAAACACGCTGATTCCCGGACCATCTGTGGGCCGGATTTAGAAGGCGAATGGACCGCATCCGGGCCCCGGGCCTTAGGTTGCCTACCCTTGGCCTATGCCTTTGGGAGGGGATTCTAAATTTTAAAGGAGAATGTAACATTTCATTATTGTCCATTGATTGGTCAACTCGTAGCTCAATCATTCAGTTGTCTGTAAATCTGGGTGTAAAACAGGTTTGTTCCTCTGCAACATAAACCTTTGGTGCATCTTCTAAAGATGACCCTTCTAACATGAATTTGGTACATCACGAGAAAGAGGGTTTCACTCCCGACTCTTCGAATTTTGAAGATCCTCACAAAACGTTTCTATGCAGTCATAACCAAACATCACTTCAGGATAAAATGCTCACCTAAATCCACATAGGGACACTGTAGGAAGAGGGTAGAATTATTATTATTATTATTATTATTATTATTATTATTATTATTATTATTATTTATTATTTATACCCCGCCCATCTGGGTTTCCCCAGCCACTCTGGGAAGCTTCTAACAAAATATTAAAATAGTCTGTCAAACATTAAAAGCTTCCCTAAACAGGGCTGCCTTCAGATGTCTTCTAAAAGTTTGATAGTTGTTTTTCTCTACGTTTTCTCTACAATTCGGTCTACGTTTAAATGCGAACCGCTCTAATTTGCCCTTACCAAAGCAATGCAAGAACCAAAACACAGCCATCTGTCGAAATTTATACCATACAACCATAGAATTGTAGAGTTGGAAGGGACCGTGAGGGTTGTCTAGTTCAGCCTCCTGGAATGCAGAAATATTTTGCCCAACCTGGGGCTCGAACCTGAGATTAAGAGTCTCATGCTCTGCCAACTGGGCTAGGGCAGATCTTCAGCCAAATAATGTGCACAAAAACCCACATTCTGTGGTAAAGTGTGAATAAAAGTGCATATATTCCTGGAAAATAGCATACAAAATTGCATTATTTCAGAGAAACCTAAAGTGACAGATCTGTCCATTCCTAGTATATCTTACTGGACTTGAAGACATATCAGCTAAACCTTTAAGACAATGTTTGATAAAGCCACTTCCGAGCTAGGGAGGAGGTGGGGTTGTGGGCTTCACGCCCCTCCCCACATACGTGGGGGCTGGCTTTCAGCCCCCGCGATAGCAGGGGAATCCTCGGACGCGTCATCGCCCGGGCCAGCCAATCGGCAGGCCCGGGAGGTGTGGCCTGCTCTATTTAGGGCTGGCGCAGCCAGGGATTTCCCTATTTCCCGTGCCTCAACTGATCAGGTTTTCCCTCCCCTCCCACCCTTTAGCTAGGCCTGCCAAATTTGCTATGGGCTTCAGTTTGTTGCCGTCAAGGGGCCTGGTAGGAATTTTCCCAATTGGCAGATTGGCACCGGCCACTTGGTTTTCGCCTACCTTGTAGCAAATCAAAATGGTCAAAGGCCTGGAAACGATGCCTTATGAGGAACGGCTAAGGGAGCTGGGCATGTTTAGCCTGGAGAAGAGGAGGTTAAGGGGTGATATGACAGCCATGTTCAAATATATAAAAGGATGTCACATAGAGGAGGGAGAAAGGTTGTTTTCTGCTGCTCCAGAGAAGCGGACACGGAGCAATGGATCCAAACTACAAGAAAGAAGATTCCACCTAAACATTAGGAAGAACTTCCTGACAGTAAGAGCTGTTCGACAGTGGAATTTGCTGCCAAGGAGTGTGGTGGAGTCTCCTACTTTGGAGGTCTTTAAGCAGAGGCTTGACAACCATATGTCAGGAGTGCTCTGATGGTGTTTCCTGCTTGGCAGGGGGTTGGACTCGATGGCCCTTGTGGTCTCTTCCAACTCTATGATTCTATGATTCTATGAAATCATCACAACTCCCCGGTATTGGTGGTTAGGCATTGGTAGGGGTATTGTTATGCAGATGATGGGGGAGGAAGCGCCATAATCTTCCCTCAAAACAAAGGGTAGTCCGGTAAAGGATTCCGGGGGCGTGGCCTTGTCCTAAGCCTATGGAGGTGTGGGCCCACGGCACGCCCCTGATCGGTGACCCCGGGGGGGGGGGGGACTCCTAGTTGACGTGTATCAGCAGGACTCTCCCTATTGGTGCTTAACCCTTACCAATCTTCAAGCAAGCGGGCTGAAGCCCGTTAGTTGATACGACCAATGCCTAAGCCAATACCGCTCAAATCCTGTAATCAATAAAGTTATGGCCTAATTTGACCCATTAACTTGAATTCTTGTGTCTCGTGTCTTTATTTCTGAGGGGGGAGGCGGGAACTCGCCACACAAACCATAATATTTTTGTGCATACCAATGAAGGTTGATTGATATTATTTTTGTGCATTCTTCTGTATTAACCAAAGAGACCAGTTGCTGTGGAATAAACAGCTGCAGATATCTGTCCTATAATTAAAGTACAATCCTATATGTATGCCTCTCAGAAATAAGTGTCGTTACGTTCAGTGGGTCTTATTGCCCCATAAATGTGCACAGGATTGCAGTCCAAGCAGATACAGAAAGAGTGGTGAATTTCTGCGATCTTTCTGGCAGATTCCCCTTTATCCATTCCTCTGGGAAGTTCAGAATATGCTTACGTTCGACAGTGATAATTTTACATTTTTATCAAGGCGGCTTTAATTTAGCACATTATTCTGTGCGATAAATGACAACTGCTTTCAGAATATTGACAAATGCAATGATAATTAAGGCAAACAATAAACCACCAGCTGTCTTGACGACAATGGATTCCTGCAGAATGCAAGGCTTTCTGTGGCACCAATCCAGAAACCAAATTTCTCCCGCTAGCCAAGAAAACGCAGGCTTCTAATGCAGCTACAGGTCTCAAATCCAATACACTCAGCAGCTCAGAATAGTGATATTTCATTACACCCTAATCATGCCATCAAATGCCTCAGTTCAGGGGAAAGTTAAGTGCCCTTACCTCCCATTGATTTCAGGGGGGTTTTTGTGCCACTTAAGAATTTGGCTTGAATAAATCTCTCCAGTGCTCCAATGGATGTATATTTTAAAAATATGCAGTTTTGAAACAGCAATTAACAGAACAAACCTAAATATAGGAATTTGGGGAAATGTCTGCTGGCTTAAATTAAGATGACATAATTTATTTCCATTCCAAATTCCATTCAGAAGCATGGTTGCTGACAGCTGCACACCCTCCAACATTCCTCAAATGAAAATAGGTACATTTTTCACTCTGCCCTCCAACTGACCCTCACCAAACCCCCGTTTTCTGCCCCCCTCATCCCTCAAATCATCACCACCACCACAATAACAACAAGAGGGCACAGCACACATGGCATCCTGAGAAAACTCAGATTTTCTTTCATTTTGTTCTTTGGTAGATTTACACAACGAAAGACACACACCAATAAATAAATTTTAGAAAGGGCAAGGTTAGACATGGATGAACAAAGCAATTTTCTTTTTCAAAAAAACCAGCTGCTCCACTCCCCCTTTCTCCCCCCCCCTTTATAAATATATTTTTTATTAAATTTTCTGTTTTACCGTTTAAAATGCTCATTATACATCTTTAAGATATCAATGTCTTCCCTTCTTCTCTTTCCACGGTTCATTTTGCATATCATAAATATTTTACAAAAACTATACCCTTCAGTATTCCATTACGGCATCCATCAAAAGTTGCTTACACTGTTGAATTTATCTTAATGTTGCCAGTGTTTTCAGTTGTTCCACATATATTCAATAAACATTTTCCAATCTTCTTTAAACATATGTTCTTCTTATTCTCTTATTCTATATGGAAAGTTTGCAGGTTGTGCATATTCTGTCAACTTAAGTTGCCATTCTTCTTTGGTTGGGACCTTGCTCATTTTCCATTTGGGGACGAACAAAACATGGGCCGCAGTAAGGTAAAGGGTAAAGGGACCCCTGACCATTAGGTCCAGTCACGGACAACTCTGGGGGTTGCAGCACTCATCTCGCTTTACTGGCCAAGGGAGCCGGCGTACAGCTTCCGGGTCATGTGGTCAGCATGACTAAGCCGCTTCTGGCGAACTAGAGCAGCGCACGGAAATGCCGTTTACCTTCCCACCGGACTGGTACCTATTTATCTACTTGCACTTTGACATGCTTTCAAACTGCTAGGTTGCCAGGAGCTGGGACCGAGCAACGGGAACTCACCCCGTCGCGGGGATTTGAACTGCCAACCTTCTGATCAGTAAGTCCATAAATAACCTTTTTTGACACCTGGGAATTTGAGTCTGAATTATCCCCACCAGAAAGGACTCTGGGTTTTTGGGGGGGTGGGGGAAGTACTTTTAAACATTTCCCCCCCCAATTCATTATAGATCATTTCCCAATACTCTTTTACCCTTTTACAGGTCCACTCACTCCACCCTTTCTTCCCACCCCAGGCGGCCCTGCCCTCTGCCTGTGCCTCAGAGTCAGCAAGTCTCACAAGGCTGGGCAATAGCTAGGAGCTGCCCAAGGGAGGAGCCAGCAGCCGCCACCATGGAGAGGCCTTAATATTCCAACAAAAGATTAAAAATACATCAAAACCCCAGTCAATAAAAACTTCCCTAAATAGGGTTGCATTCAGATGTCTTCTAAAAGTCAGATAGTTATTTATTTCTCTGACATGTGATGGGAGGGCATTCCACAGGGTGGGCGCCACTACCAAGAAGGCCCTCTGACTGGTTCCCTGTAACTTCATTTCTCATGGTGAGGGAACCACCAGAAGACCCTTGGCGCTGGATCTCAGTGTGCGGGCTGAATGATGGGGGTGGAAAAGCTCCTTTAGGTATACTGGGCGAAGGCCGTTTAGGACTTTAAAGCTCAACACCAACACTATGAATTGAGCTCTGAAACATACTGTGATTCTAAACCTCTGCTGCCTTATAGGATATCTTCAAGAGAAAAAAAGGCTAAGGAGTAAAACCTACACAAATCTGGAAGGGAGTCCTTAAGACAATTGGGCGGTTCCTTGTACAGTGGTACCTCGGGTTAAGTACTTAATTCGTTCCGGAGGTCCGTTCTTAACCTGAAACTGTTCTTAACCTGAAGCACCACTTTAGCTAATGGGGGTCTCCTGCTGCCGCCGCACCACCAGAGTATGATTTCTGTTCTCATCCTGAAGTAAAGTTCTTAACCTGAGGTACTATTTCTGGGTTAGCGGAGCCTGTAACCTGAAGCGTATGTAACCCGAGGTACCACTGTACACCTCCTTCCAGCAACTCCAGTGGTCAAGCTGGTGTCAAACGTATTGCTCTGCTTTCTTTTGGACCACATCCACGAAGCCGAGGGGGATTAGGTCATCTGGGCAGACCAGGACCCTCATACACACTGCCCTGGTTTACACCCCAGGGAGGTCACTTGGGTACTGCTAATGCAGAGGTTTGACTTCACCCCCAGAGGCACACTCCATTGTCTCTCGAGACAGAGGGATACCACCAAGAAGTCATATAGGGCTTTAATAGACACGTGAGCATTCTCGTAATGTGCCATGAATTATAGCAAAAGTGTTGAATCAGCAATAGAAATAGAACAGTGGTACCCAATGGGGGTATTAATAATAGTAGCAGTTGGCACTAAATGCATGCAAGGCCTCAAATTCCACGTTCCTGAAATCCTACCCTAGTTGCTAAAGGTTACCAGACACATATTTCTGAGCTTTTCTCTAGCATCATGAGGTCTAGAAAATCCATCATTTTAATAATGATGATGATAATAATAATAATAGCTGGGATTCTCAAATAATAGGCTGCAATGTGTGGCATATTACCTCCAGCACCAAACTTCGTTCTCCTTTTCGAGAACAAAACATACACATTTGTCTCCATTTTGCCTGATATCAAAGTGTTTGCTGTAAGAAGAGTTAGCAAATATTAAGAGTGATTGTTGGGTTTAGTAAATGATATCCCTTGTTATTGAATGTCACTTATGGTCTGTTAGGGAAGAGGATTCCACCAGAGACTTTTATTAGATTGAAAACGGCAGCACATCACTGTCCTCAATAGATCATGTTGAATTTCTAGAGGGGGAATTTGTAGGTATAGCTATTTTGTAATAAACTGTGCAATAAAAACAACAACTTTGCAGTACACCAGCTAGAGCTATTGCGTTCAGCTCTAAAGGCCAAATGTACGTTGAATATCTGTGCATGTTGCATGCACAGACTAGCCATCAAAGAATGATTTCTGACATTTTTTGTGAGCTTCCTATGAGAATCCAGTGATGACTGGAATCTAAATGCCTGGGCCCTACAACAGTTGGTCATAGAATCAATCAGAAACACAGTGACCCTGGGGTGTATGCAGTGTCTTGTGATCAATTTTGTGGGGCTTGGCTTATCTTCCCCCACTGAATATTTTATTCAAGTTGGCACCCCTTCCCAGGACAATGGGATTAGTGAGAGGAATCTATCAAATTTTCACTTTCCAAAATAATAACGAGAACCGAAAGACCGTCATCCTTTGAAATTCTCACTCATCTGAGTTTTGTGATAGAGTTTTCCATCCAGGCAACGTTTACAAAAATGTATCTAAAAAGCATGAGTGTGCCTAAAATGTGTGCACTAAGGAAAACATACAAAACTGCATTATGTTAGAGGAAATTGTTTGCAGAAATGTATACTTTCGGTAAAGGTAAAGGAACCCCTGACCGTTAAGTCCAGTCATTGATGACTCTGGGGATGAGGTGCTCATCTCGCATTACTATACGAGGGAGCCAGTGTTTTGTCCGCAGACAGCTTCCAGGTCAGCATGGCTAAGCTGCTTCTGGTGAACCAGAGCAGTGCATGGAAATGCCGTTTACCTTCCCGCTGGAGCTGGACCTATTTATCTACTTGCACTTTGACGTGCTTTCGAACTGCTAGGTTGGCAGGAGCAGGGACCGAACAACAGGAGCTCACCCCGTTGCTGGGATTCAAACTGCCGACCTTCTGGTCAGCAAGCCCTAGGCTCTGTGGTTTAGACCACAGTGCCATCTCCTTAATGCAAGGAGATACTTGCATTAAAATCTGGTGAATTTACAAGAGGATGTTAAAATTTCTTTGCAATATTTAGAGAACGGAATTTAAGGTCAGTCTCTCGTTTTGGGATTCAGGATTCATCTGCTGCAGATTTTCCAATTGTGCAAGATCATTGGCTTCAAAAGAGGTGTAGTAAGTAAAAGTAATAGGAATTTTACCAACAATTTCATTGGGAATCAGGGATGGTACAAATGACCATTTTATCACACATGTGCACCTGATTTGTGATCAAACCCTCCTATTTCATGGCAGAACAATATAGAAAAGAAGACACTCGGAGAGGTTGGAGAGGCAAACGATGAAAATTATAAAAAATAATTTATCTTGGAAGGATTCCTTATCTTCAAGCATTGAGTGATTTAAATGATGAGATACAAAGCCACTTCCGAGCTGGAAAGGAGGTGGGGTTGCGGGCTTCACGCCCTCCCCCATGTTCGCGGGGGCTGGCTCACAGCCCCTGCCAGATTGAGGGAATCCTTGGCCGTGTCATCTCCCTTGCCAGCCAATCGGCTGGCTCAGGAGGCGTGGCCCGCGCTACTTAGGGCCGGCGCAACCGAGGATTTTCCTCTTTTGTCGCTCCAGCTGATCCGGTTTCCCATCCCTCCCACCCTACAGGTCAGGCTCTCTGACATTGCTATGGACTTCGGTTGGTCGTCGTCAAGGGGCCTGGTAGGAATTTTTTCCACTTGGCAAATTGGCTCCAGCCATTTGGTTTTTCGCCTACCTCGTAGCAAATCGTCACAACTCTGCAGCATTGGCGGTTAGGCATTGGTAAGGGTATTGTTATGCACATGGGGGGGGAGGAAGCGCCATCGCCTTCCCCCCATATTGAAGGATTCCGGGGGGCGTTGCCCTGTCCGAAGCCTATGGAGGTGTGGGCCTAAGGCACGCCCCCGAACGGTGACCCCGGGGGAGCTCCTAGTTGATGTGCATCAGCAGGACTCCCCCTACTGGTGGTTAACCCTTCCCGGTCTTCAAGCAATCAGGCTGAAGCCGGTTAGTCTATAGGGCCAATGCCTAAGCCAATACCACTCATTTCCTGTAACCAATAAAGTTGTGGCCAATTTTCGCCCATTAACCTAAAATGATGGTGTCACGTGTCTTTATTTCCAATGGGGGGGGGGGAGGCGGGAACTCGCCGCGCAACATTATCAACTCAACCTTAGTACAATTTTCTGTATTCCTGTGATATCGGCCCATTCCTTCCTCTTGAAGGAATTTCTGCAAATTGATTGGAAAACATTCTTTAAACTTCTCCACTCAATGCAGAAAAGGGAAAAAAATTGGAGAGAGAGAACAGAACCAAAGAAGCCAAATTAAATAGGCTGCTAAATGTAATCACCTTAAATTACAGAGGAATCGTCATGCTAAAAGAACAAGTGTGAGTTCTTCACTGAAATGAAAGAGTTACAGGGTGAACTTATTCACAACAAGCCAGTGTAGAAAGTATATAATTATTATTATTTTTAATCCTGGAAGTTGCATGGATTAAGTTACATTTCCAAGGCAGCTTGTTTCTAAAGGGCTTATTACAGTTCCGAACCACAAACCTGTGACTTAAGAAAACATGAATTGATGTCATAATGAGGTTTAAACGGAGCCAGGGTGTCTACATTGCCTCCCCAAAGAGAGGGGTTCCCCTTCTATCCTGGGCACAGGGCCTCCTTTTCCTCCGCTGCTTAATGCAAATGTAAACAGAACAGAGGCCCAAGCTCAATTTGTAAGCGGCTGTCATGTATTTTTACTTTCTTCATCATTCACAAGGGCACTTTTCAAGCCAGGTTTATTGCACAAGATGCTTAAAATGACAAAAGGTCACACAATCTCGCACACAAACGAAGCTCCTGTTGGAAAGGTGGGCAGAAAGCCACCTCCATAGCAGCAGCCTGGTCTTACAGTGGTACCTCTACTTACAAACATGATCCATTTCGTGGTGCCGTTCGCACCCCGAAAAGTCCGTAAGTAGAGCGCTGCTACTGCACATGCGTGAAGCACGCAGATCACGTCTGCATGTGTGTGAAGCGTGCACATCTCTTTGCATGCGCATGTGCGCACAGCGAACCTGGAAGTAAACACTTCTGGGTTTGCCACATTCGTAACCTGAAAAGCCACAACGTGAAGCAAACATAACACGAGGTATTGCTGCATGCATAAGACACCATGTTCAACAGAATGAAGCATGTTGTTAGTTAGTTCACACCTTCAGAAGCACATTCATGGAATTGGCTTTCAAGACCCTGGTGAACCTGGGTCTTCGGGTTTGTACACTGGCTCCCAGTACGTTCCCAAACACAATTCAAAGTATTGGTGCTGACCTTTAAAGCCCTAAACGGCCTCAGTCCTGAAGGAGCGTCTCCACCCCCATCGTTCTACCAGGACACTGAGGTCCAGCACCGAGGGCCTTCTGGCGGTTCCCTCCCTGCGAGAAGCCAAGTTACAGGGAACCAGGCAGAGAGCTTTCTCAGTGGTGGCACCCACCCTGTGGAACATCCTCCCAACAGTTGTCAAAAAGAAAAACAACTACCAGACTTTTAGAAGACATCTGAAGGCAGCCCTGCTTAGGGAAGCTTTTAATGTTTAATAGACTATTATATTTTAATATTCTTTTGGAAACCGCCCAGAGTGGCTGGGGAAACCCAGCCAGATGGGCGAGGTATAAATAATAAATTGTTATTATTATCTATTTAAAGTTTGGGTGTCCTCCAGATGTGGTTGGTATACAACTCAATCCCTGGTCATTTGCTATGCTAGATGGGTTTGATGGGAGTTCTTGTCCAACAACATCTAGCAGGGCTTCCCAAACTTGGGTCCCCAGCTGTTTGAGGACTACAGTTCCCATCATCCCTGACCACTGGTCCTGCTAGCAAGGGATGATGGGAGTTGTAATCCCAAAACAGCTGGAGACCCAAGTTTAGGAAGCCCTAATCTAGAGGCATTGATGGGGGGTGGGAATGGACCCCTGACGTAAAGAATGGAAGCAAATAGATCCATCTGCAGTGTTTATGACTGCCATCCTAAAAACCTAATGGCACACATTTGTAGGTTCTGACAAATATTTGTAGGAATGAATTGGGAGGGGGCCTTTTTGATAGCCAGGAAGTCCCAGGAAATGCTTAGAGGTGATTGCTTTTTGTGCTGAGAAACCAACTTTTATTGGATTCCATTTCTGGTTCACTATGGGTATGAGAAGGGGACGCGGGTGGCGCTGTGAGTTAAACCACGGAGCCTGGGGCTTGCTGATCAGAAGGTCGGCGGTTCGAATCCCCACGACGAGGTGAGCTCCCATTGCTTGGTCCCTGCTCCTGCCAACCTAGCAACCTTTTCAATAATAATGGACGCAGGTGGTGCTGTGGTTTAAACCACAGAGCCTAGGCCTTGCCGATCAGAAGGTCTGCAGTTCGAATCCCCGCGACGGGGTGAGCTCCTGTTGCTTGGTCCCTGCTCCTGCCAACCTAGCAGTTGGAAAGCACAAAGTGCAAGTAGATAAATAGGTACCACCCCAGCGGGAAGGTAAACGGCGTTTCCGTGTGCTGCTCTGGTTCACCAGAAGTGGCTTAGTCATGCTGGCCACGTGACCCGGAAGCTGTACGCCGGCTCCCTCGGCCAATAAAGTGAGATGAGCACCACAACCCCAGAGTTGGCCACGACTGGACCTAACAGTCAGGGTTCCCTTTACCTTTATGGGCATGAGAAAGAAATGAAGCTTGGCGACATTGTTAGACTGATAACACTAAGCTGCGCTTTCCATTTTAACTCGCCATAGAGTCTTCCATTTCAAAGACTTTCCCATGGTGTTTAGTCATTGTGTTTCTTGCTAAGGCTGCATGAATTTCTCGTTGTCCAGTCAAATCTCATCATTCAGCACCAGGAGTACTGATGAAAAGCCCGTGGCCTAATCCTGACCCCCCTCAAACTGAACACAGCCCACCCACCAGCCAGCTTCATGGTAGCTCCCAATATACTTGATAAACATTTTTTTGCTTTCTGCCTGTTAAACAGGAGTAAGGAGTTGCTTGTTGGGCCGTGAGATACATGGCCACACCAATGGCTTCTGAAGATGGATGGGTGGCAGTAAGTTGCCCTCCGGGCTGAACGATGGACAAGCAAAAGGGATTCCATGGTCTTGCAGTGATGACATCATCAACCTGAACTAGACCTTGCTAGGCACTCCTCGGCCATATCATGCTGCCCCAGTCACTTTGCGTTCAGTGCTTCCAAATGCCATCACCATAGCTGTCAACCGTCCCTTATTTGGCGGGAAAGTCCCTTATCCCAGCACCATGTCCCGCTGCTGTCCCTTATTGATGATGTCCCTTAAATTTCCCGGGTTTCAAAAGAAGCAGCTCCTCTCCCTCCCTCCCTGCCGGCCAGGGAGGAGGGAGGCTCCAACTGTGTTGCTTGGCTGCATTGCTCACCCAATAAGGAGTCTAAGAACGACTGGGGGGTGGAGCTTGCATGCCTTGTGCCGATCAAATCGGCCGTGTTGCCTGGGGACTCGCCTTTGCTCAACGCTTCCCAGCGGAGAGGTGACGGTGGTTTTCCTTGCTGCATCCTCTTTGCTGGGTTGCTGCACTGTAGGAACCACCACTTGAGGCTTCATTTGGCTGCTGGCTGGGCTTTCTGCCTTTGGCTCGGAGGGGCTCAGAAGCTGAACATACCTGTGCTTGCAAAATCCCTTATTTTGGCTGCTGATCCCTTATTTTCGAGGCTGCTGGTCCCTTATTTTCAAATCTGTAAGTTGACAGCTATGGCCATCACTCACTCCTCAACCAGCGTTCACCAGTTGTATTTGTTGCAAGCTGCTTTGAGCTTTGGTGAGAAAAGCAACTAACAAGTTTGCAACGCTTTGTATCATCGTGCCTCAGCTCACCAGCCATTTATGAAAGACTGGAGGCCCTCACGTTGCTCAGCGGGTCACAAATGGTTTGCCCCCCCCCCCAGACTAAAGCACCTTGTCTTGCTTCTGTATGCACAATCTTAAATGGTTCATAAGTCTTGATACGAAATAATCGTTCATAGAAGTGTAGTGTTTTCTTTATATATATAAAAAATATGAAACGAAATAAATTGTACCAACTTTCCAATAAGCTCGAGAAAGGATAGAATCAATTTGTTTTCTTTATGTTCGCTGACATCCATTGCATAAATCATTTCTCCCTTGCCTTATGAGCTGGAGCCCCACTGGAGCGGTTCCCTTACTCTCAATCTCATTAAGCATCTCCAGGGTACAGAACACAAACAAGCGCTACCTTGTGCTAACACAGTCAGTGCTGATTGGCTTGTGTTCATTAAAGTGAAAGAACCATTTCTCAGAGGGAAATGTTTCACACCAGTGTGTGTGTGTGTGTGTGTGTGTGTGTGTGTGTGTTAAAAAAGGTTATATTGGATTCAGCTGAGAGACAGCATGTAGGGTGGGTTCAGACCAGCATGAAAAAAAGGGAGTGGAGCCCCACTTTCAACAAACACATACATACACAGAAGCAAAACTTACAAGGCGCTAAATAAAAGGGCATGATTTAATCTGATGACCTTATGGTGCTGGAGGAGACCCTTGAGAGTCCCCATGGACTGCAAGGAGATCAAACCTATCCATTCTGAAGGAAATCAGCCCTGAGTGCTCACTGGAAGGACAGATCCTGAAGCTGAGGCTCCAATACTTTGGCCACCTCATGAGAAGAGAAGACTCCCTGGAAAAGACCCTGATGTTGGGAAAGATGGAGGGCACAAGGAGAAGGGGACGACAGAGGACGAGATGGCTGGACAGTGTTCTCGAAGCTACGAACATGAGTTTGACCAAACTGTGGGAGGCAGTGGAAGACAGGAGTGCCTGGCGTGCTCTGGTCCATGGGGTCACGAAGAGTCAGACACAAGTAAACGACTAAACAACAACAACAACCCCAGCCTCAGGGCAAGCTCTCACAAGGTGGTTTGCAATAAATATAAAATTTATATGAGCAAATAACATATGCTAAAATTTCCCACCCCCAGAAAAATATCACCTAATATAAGGTTGGTTGTTTCGCCTAATACATTTTGAGTTTCGCAATTCTTCATCAGAGGCAGGAGTCCATTATCTCCTGAGTGCTCTTCCAGAAGACGGTTGAAGTCATTCAAGATACCACCAAAACAGCTGCCTCCAAAGTGATTATGCTTGAGATAAAACTATGGGTAGGCAAATCAGTCTATTTCTATGACATCTCACTTCAACATACATACACCCATTTCCACATTAATCTGCATTATTTTAATTCACATTTTAATGTGCATTTTTTTAAAAAAGCTTTTCTTTCAAAATACAGTGATGCCCCGCAAGACGAATGCCTCGCAAGACGGAAAACTCGCTAGACGAAAGAGTTTTCCGTTTTGGAGGTGCTTCGCAAAACGAATCTCCTATGGGCTTGCTTAGCAAGACGAAAATGTATTGCGAGTTCCTGCAGGGTTTTTTTCCCTCCCCCCCTTTTTCTAAGCCGCTAAGCCGCTTATCAGCTGATCCGATAAGCCGCTAAAAGCCGCTAAAAGCCGCTAATAGCGCTAATCCACTAATCCGTCAATGGGCTTGCTTCGCAAGACGAAAAAACCGCTAGACGAAGAGAATCACAGAACGGATTCTTTTCGTCTTGCAAGGCACCACTGTACCCATTTCTATTTTGAAATGCCATTTTTTAAAAAATTTAGAAATCCACAGTAGAGCAATATTTATTAGGTCAACCTAATGTGGCACAAAAGAGTGTGCAAGCTTTCAAGTTCTCCAGAGTTCTTTATCAGGGCACACAAAGGGGGGAGGGCACTAAAGATGGCTGATGGTGAAGCCACCTGGATCTTTATTACATGTTTAGTAGTGGGTGGGCCAGTTTAGGACATCTTAAAATGTATTTTGACATTTCTTTTTGAGCCGAGATCTGCACTGAAATATTCAGGAAGTGCGAAAGTTGGTGAATAATGAAGGTCCACTCTGCACATTAGCCTGAGAAATGCAGGTCCAAGGCAGTTCATGTCTGGGTTCACAAAGATTACAGATTCAACTAAGTCTTGCTCAAATCTGTTGAAATTAATGGGCTTAACTGAGTCATGTTCATAAATTCCTATGGGCCTTCTCTGAGTATACCTTAGGGCAGTCTTCCTCAACCTCGGCCCTCCTGATGTTTTTGGCCTACAACTCCCATGATCCCTAGCTAGAAGGACTAGTGGCCAGGGATGATGGGAATTGTAGTCTCAAAATATCTGGAGGGCTGAGGTTGAGGAAGCCTGATTTAGGTGAATATCATCTATATTCATCAGGCATTCCTTATCAAAATGTGTGATTGTAAAAACACAAATCTGGAGGGATTATACAAACAAACAAAAAGAGTTTGACAATTATCTATTTATTGTCCCATTGTTCATTTTGGACACTGAGGTCCACTTCCGAGGGCCTTCTGGCAGTTCCCTCACAGCAAGAAGTGGTTACAGGGAACCAGGCAGAGGGCCTTCTTGGCAGTAGCGCCCACCCTGTGGAACGCCTTCCCATCAGATGTCAAGGAGATAAAGAACCACACAACTTTTAGAAGACATCTGAAGCAGCACAGGCAGATGGGCAGGGTACAAATAATAAAATTGTTGTTGTTGTTGTTGTTAATATTTACAGACCGACCCTTCATGAAACTATCAAAGCGGCATATAGAAACTATCCAAGTACAATAGGTAAAGGTAAAGGGACCCCTGACCATTAGGTCCAGTCATGACCGACTCTGGGGTTGCGGCGCTCATCTCGCTTTATTGGCCATGGGAGCCGGCGTACAGCTTCCAGGTCATGTGGCCAGCATGACTAAGCCGCTTCTGGCGAACCAGAGCAGTGCACGGAAACGCCGTTTACCTTCCCGCCAGAGCGGTACCTATTTATCAACTTGCACTTTGACGTGCTTTCGAACTGCTAGGTTGGCAGGAGCAGGGACCGAGCAACGGGCGCTCACCCCGTCACGGGGATTCGAACCGCCGATCTTCTGATCGGCAAGTCCTAGGCTCTGTGGTTTAACCCACAGCGCCACCCGCGTCCCATGCAAGTACAATTCAAATATATAAAAAATCATAAATACAACCCGCTCTTCTTGCTAAAGCTTAAACAGCTTCATAGGCCTGTTAGCATACAAAGGTCTTCAAGAGACAATTGAGAGCCTGTTGAATCTTTGCTGGAAGAGGGGTCCACAACATGGGAGCAACGAGACTGAATCCCTGGCTTCTAGTTAAAACAAGTTGGGCCTCTGGAACACAGGCGATCACAGCATTTCCTTCATCACTGTGAGAGATCTGTCTCTTTGTGGGATTTGGAGGAGAGGGTGGTCTTAGGCTCACTAACCCAGTCTCTCCTAATTAGAGTTAATTCTCCTCCATCCTTTCACTGAAATTCGATAGTCCTTCGCAAAGACTATAAATGGACCAGCTAAGGAAAGCCTGGTGTGAGCATGCAGGAGAGTGTTTAAATCCGCTGATCTGCGTCAGGTGAGCAGGATGTCCAAGTGAGGATGAAGGGAAAGGAAATTCAATGATCCCATATGTCTCTCCCGGTCTTCTCTAGGTCAAAGGTCTACTTCATTTCATTATGCTGCCAGAAGCAGTTTATCTCAGTGTGCTTCCACTTGCATTCAGCAAGGGGGGGGAGAGAGAGAGAGAGAGAGAGAGAGAGAGAGAGAGAGAGAGAGGAAGCAGAGCTATGAAGTCCCCTGACCTGCTCAACACAGGGGAGGAATGGTGGGGAAGTCATGTAACTCATCATCATTGATGACTTGAGAAGGATCTGTTGTGTGTTGCTGGTAACTGTGTTGCTGATGTTCCAATGAGAGCCATCCTCTGATATCCAGGGAAAGCAACAAAGCAGTACGGATTGGGTGTGTGAAATATGTACAGTGGTACCTCAGGTTACAGACGCTTCAGGTTACAGACTCTGCTAACCCAGAAATAGTACCTCGGGTTAAGAACTTTGCTTCAGGATGAGAACAGAAATCGTGCGGTGGCAGCGAGGGGCCCCATTATCTAAAGAGTTACTTCAGGTTAAGAACAGTTTCAGGTTAAGAACGGACCTCCAGAACGAATTAAGTTCTTAACCCAAGGTACTTCATTTCCTTAAGGCACACATGGCCAAACTTGGCCCTCCAGCTGTTTTGGGACTACAATTCCCATCATCCCTGACCACTGGTCCTGTTAACTAGGGATGGTGGGAGTTGTAGTCCCAAAACAGCTGAGGACCAAGTTTGGCCATGCCTGCCTTAAGGCATGGATGGGAACCCTATGGAATTCCAGATGTTGTTGGACTTCAGTTCTCATCAGCCCCAGATCACATGTCCCAGAGATCAGGGAGCAGATCCTGTATATTCCCAGGGTAGAGGACCCAAGTGAAGTTGTTACAGTAAGTTGCCGGGCAACTCGGGGAAGCCCTGAACAGATTCTAGTTTGACAACAACGTTCACCACCCAGGAGGTGCTAAAAGCTACAGCAAGTTGTCTCCTTTACTGGTTTGGAGGTTGCCCTTGGTTCTGATGCAGGTCAGATAAATGTGACCCCACCTCCCTCGTTCTCTTCAGGAAGATGGCTAGTGCAATAATAGGGACCTGACTGAAAAGCTTAAAGACTTTCACCACTACAAGGGAGACAGATAGAAGAAAAGGAAATATGAATTGGCCCTGTCCTGGAGCTTGACTAATCATGGCTAGGAGCAGCTAGGAGCTAGATCTTTCAAAAAAAGTGCAGACTCACAGATGCTGGCCAGCTTCTGTTTTGACTTGAAATGTTCGTTCTGGGGTTCTCAGAAGTACATAAATGCAAGAAGCAGGCAGAAGGAGAACCAGCCCATAATGGTGTGATGTTAACATATATGAGAGAGTGCTGGAGGGGAAATAGTTAAACAGATTGCCCAGTCAGGACCCGGGGTGTTTGGAGTCAGTGGGACTATAAAACCAGTTCTGGGAGGAGTTCGGGGGGAGTTCATTGGGAGTTGTTGGTGGGTAGTTGGTTGGATTTAGTGGGTTGGCTGGTTGGGAAAGGCAGTTGGTAATAGAGAGACAGTTACAGTGGTAACCCGCAAGACGAATGCCTCGGAAGACGAAAAACTCGCTAGACGAAGGAGTTTTTCGTTTTCTTAGCCACTTTGCAAGACGCATTTCCCTATGGGCTTGCTTCGCAAAACTAAGCTTGCCCCGCAAGCTCCGGGGATAGCAGGGAAGCGCAGCGCGTCTTCCCCGCTGTCCCCGGACCTCTTTTGAAGCAAGGGGCGGCGGGGAGAAGATCTGTCCCCGGACCCCTTTTGAACCAAGGGGCGGCAACGGGGAGAAGCGATCTTCTCCCCTCCGCCCCTTGCTTCAAAAGAGAGGCGCGCCTTCCCCTCTGTCCCCGGAGATTGCGGGGCAGGCAACGGGGAGAAGCAATCTTCTCCCCGCCGCCCCTTACTTTAAACAGGTCCGGGGACAGAGGAGAAGGCGTGCGGCGCTTCCCCTCTGTCCCCGGACGGTCTCCATAGGAACGCATTGATTGATTTTCAATGCATTCCTATGGGAAACCGTGCTTCGCAAGAAGAAAAACTTGCAAGAAGAAAAAACTTGCGGAACAAATTAATTTCGTCTTGCGAGGCACCACTGTAGTGGGTTCTTGAGTGTGGGGAAGTAGAAGAGAGAGAGAGAGGAAAATAAGACTAAGAAAGTAAAGAGCAACAACATTTGGAATGCTGTAAAAGTTCTGTTTGTGCCTGAAATAAAACACACTCTCCTTTATTAATCGAGAAGCTGACTGAGACTGAAGTGATTTTACTAGGGAAGACCTGGTTGGTGGCAGCGGATTAGCGGTGTACCGGTCAATAGTCCATGAGACGACCGGGGGCTCCATACGAACGCCACAAATAGCGCCGACCTGAGAGGTGCCGGCTGAAAAAAAAGCACTGCCTAGGAGTTAAGAATTGTCTTTAGTAGAATACTTACCGTATTTTTCGCCCTATAGGACGCACTTTTTCCCCCCAAAAAATGAAGGGGAAATGTGTATGCATCCTATGGGGCGAATGCAGGCTTTCGCTGAAGCCTGGAGAGCGAGGGGGGTCGGTGCGCACCGACCCCTCTCGCTCTCCAGGCTTCAGGAAGCTATCCGCTAGCTGTGGGAGACGCAGCTCTCCCACGGCTAGCGGAGAGCTTGCCTGCACCCAGAAGCTTGGGGTGCGCTGAGCTCAGCACGCCCCAAGCCTCAGGCTTCGCGCAGCCCTCCGCTAGCCGTGGGAGAGCCGCGCAACTTTGCGCAGCTCTCCCACAACTTGCAGATAGCAGCCTGTTCTGGGGGCTGGGGTTGGGGGAAGCTCAGGCTTCCCCAGCCCCACACCTGGGGGGAAAATTTTCTTTCTTTATTTCCCCCCAAAAAAACTCGGTGCATCCTATAGGCCGGTGTGTCCTATGGGGTGAAAAATACGGTACCTCACTGATTCATCTAACTTCCTCTAGCAAACAAATGGAGCCTAATGTTCTTACAGCTCACTGTTTAATATTGCTCAACAGTAGTTTATGCAGTGCTATCAACTCATTTGTGTGTGTGTGTCTGGGAACTAAACTATAATAACTACTAGCTTATCGTGAGCCGATGTATTTTTAACTATTGCCATACCTGTGGTTTTCCACATTACATTGATGAGAGACTGTTAACGAGTTCAACACATCTAGACTACACTAACAAATCTCCATGCAATTCTGCAATTATCTTAAGTTTGCTGCCCAGCCCTAAGACTAGCCTTCCCAGATCGCAAGCAAACGATGCCTCCAGCAATTTTCTTTTTTAAGTCTTCTGATTTGGATAGAATTGTGTGGAAACCTATCCCATGCCAAAACTGTCACCAAATTATTTCCTCAAGCCCAAATATGCAAAGATTGTTACACATCCTGAAAGATTGTAGTGCAGCCATTGGAAACCTTCATAGACTGATAATATTTTTTCCCCTTTAAAGAAGAAGAAAACATCTCAGTTCTGTAACAAGACAACTAGTGTTTTCCTTCCTATTCTGAATATACGTGTTCAATACTGCGCCCAGCCCCTCCTTAAACCAAACCAAATAAATAATTTCGAAACCCACTATAATTCTGTACACCACAGTGCTCACTTTGTTATTAAACTGTATCTTTTTATTATGCTCATTAAGAATCAGGGTCAGAGAGCCTCCTTTTTTGTTCTTTTTCGGCAGATGTTCTGGGAGATCACGGATACTTTCCTTTTTTTAACATCTCCTGCTAATTACTGCTTGCCATTTCTCCGCACTTCCTGGCTTTCAGCAGGCCAGTGGGGCCCTGCACACCATCTGTTCAAAATTCTGGTTCTTGCCCTCTCTTAGACCTCGCTCGGCCTTAATCTCTTTTGTTGTCTATTACAGAAATCACACGCGCGCACATTCAAGGGGTCACAATCACTATGCACATTAGCAGGTGCCTCAGCCCAAGGGAATCGGCAGTAAGGTTAAAATTACCTCTGACTGAACCCCATCCCAGCTCTAAACAACCGTACTAAGTTTCCCTTTTCCATAGACCGATAAGCAGACAGGTAGCTATCCACAATTTGTCCCATGCTTACCTTGGACATGATATTTCCCAGGAATATTAAAACGAAATGAAAAGATCGCCAAAACAATTCATAAAAAAGCCGTCGGGATTTAAAATGTTCCGTCATCTCCCCTGAGAAAGCTTTAATTATGGATCTCTTGGAAATGGCCTGCACGGCCATATGTTTTACATTGATGGTGAGAGGTTATCCTTTTTTTTTTTCCTCCTTGTGATTCTGCAATGGTAGAAATTGTTCCCTCATTCTCACCTATTGCCGAAAGTTTAGAAGGAGGGTGGATAAAAATCAATAATTTTTTTTAACAGATTTTTTTTTTTTAAAAATGATATTTATTAGAAGTTTAAAAATTACAGAAAGAAGAAGAAAAGAAAACAACAAAAAAATTAACAGGACATACATTACAATATATAAAAGGAAAAAACATAAAAAACAATACAACAATATAGCAAAAAAGAACAATAACATTAAGACACACATCCAATATTCCATATCATTATCTTTCATTTACTTGTTTCATTGACCTCCTCACACCTCCCTTTTTGTATTCTAGTTTAATTAATTGTTTCAGCAAATTCTTTCCATCTTTCTCAATTTTTGTTGTATAACAGTCTAACCTATTAGTTAACTCAGCAAATCCTTTCCATCTTTCACTATATTCTGTCATTAAATTTACCTTAATTTATTTTAACCTTATCTTACCATAAAAAGCCTTAAAACTTAAAACTTAATACTTATTTGTACATAACTCCTTATATCATTTCTACTAAAGCCAAATAGTTTCATTCCAACATTTTTCCTAACACTCATTAATTTTACACTAATTCTCAAAATATTTTTTTTAAAACTTTCTTCCAATCTTCATCCAACGTCTCTTCTTTCTGGTCTCGGGTTATGTCAGTCCTTTCTATCCATTCCATCTAGTCCATCAACCTGGTGATCTTGTGTCCGAGGCTCTTAAGTCTTTTCCATGTCCCTTCTGCAGATCTTATTCTTGTTTATACCTGCACTTTACCTTGTCTTTTGTTGATCTTTTTCTTAATTTCTTTCCTTTCTCATTGAGGAGTAGGTCTCGGGGAGACTCCAACCCAACAATATTTCCTTTTTTTTTAATAATAATTTTTATTAATTTTCCAAACATATAATAAAACAAATAATAAAACAAAACAATACAAAACATACAAACAAATAAACATGTATAATTACTTAGACTTATTTTCATACACCTTATTTCCCGGACTTCCCCATACCTCCCTTTTTCTGCATCTTTATGTTAACCCTTTCTCAGCAACCCTTCATTCAATTGATTCACTCATTTTCATTTTACATTCTTTAAAGTTATGATTTACAGCTGCAATTCTCTATTTCTTATGACCATAACATCTCAGCCATCGTCAATCTTACAACAGTCTTTAAGATATTTTTTAAATTTCTTCCAGTCTTCTTCCACCGTCTCACTCCCCTGGTCACGGATTCTGCCGGTCATCTCTGCCATTCCCATGTACTCAATCACCTTCGCTTGCCATTCTTCCAGAGTGGGTAGCTGCTGCGTCTTCCAATACTTTGCCAGAAGAATTCTTGCCGCTGTGGTAGCATACATAAAAAATGTTTTGTCCTTCCTTGACACCAATTGGCCCACCATGCCCAGGAGAAAGGCCTCTGGTTTTTTCAAAAATGTCCGTTTAAGGACTTTTTAAATTTCATTATAGATCATTTCCCAGTAGGCCTTTACCCTCGGGCAGGTCCACCAAAGGTGATAGAAGGTACCTTCAGTCTCATTACATTTCCAACATTTATTACTGGGCAAATGATAAATTTTTGCAAGTTTGACTGGGGTCATGTACCACCTATAGATCATTTTCATTATATTCTCTCTCAATGCATTACAAGCTGTAAACTTAACACCTGTATTCCATAACTGTTCCCAATCATCAAACATTATGTCATGACCTATGTCTTGTGCCCATTTGATCATAGCTGATTTTACTGTTTCATCTTGTGTGTTCCACTTCAGCAGCAAATTGTACATTCTCGACAAGTTCTTAGTATTGGGTTCTAACAATTCTGTTTCTAATTTCGACCTCTCCATCTGGAAACCTATTTTCCTGTCCTGTTTAAATACCCCGTTTATCTGATGGTAGTGCAACCAGTCTCGTACTTTGGACTTTAATTTGTCAAAACTCTGCAATTTAACTCTTTCACCATCTTGTTCTAAGATTTCACAATACTTTGGCCATTTGGACTCCATATTTAGTTTTTTTTATCTCTTTAGCCTCCATGGGTGATAACCACCTGGGAGTTTTACTTTCCAGTAAATCCTTATATCTTATCCAGACATTATACAGTGCTTTCCTAACAATATGGTTTTTGAAGCCTTTATGCAGTTTTACCTTATCATACCATATGTATGCATGCCAACCAAATCTATTGTCATACCCTTCCAGATCCAAAATGTCTGTATTCTCAAGAAGTAGCCATTGTTTCAGCCAGCAGAAAGCTGCCGATTCATAATAAAGTCTCAGGTCCGGCAGGGCAAAACCCCCTCTGTCTTTTGCACCGTTTAAAATCTTAAAGTTTATTCTGGGCTTTTTGCCCTGCCAGACAAATTTTGATATGTCTTTTTGCCACCTCTTGAAACAGTCCATCTTATCCAAGATCTGGAGTGTCTGGAATAAAAACAACATTCTAGGCAATACATTCATCTTAATAACAGCAATTCGGCCTAACAAGGAAAGTCTCAACCTTGACCATATTTCTAGATCTTTCTTCACCTCTGTCCAACATTTATCATAATTATCTTTAAATAAGTTTGCATTCCTCTCGGTCAGAGGAACTCCGCCATTGCCGATGGCGCTAACCCGGAAGTCCCTTTTTAACAGATTTTTTTCTATTTAAATCAGATTTTTTAGATTTAAATTGGATTTTTAAAATAAAATGCTTTTGGAAGAAAAATCTTTCTTTCTAAATAATCTTAAATATATAGTTACATTATAGTCCATTATAGTCCAAAGGCTATTCATCAGGAAATAAGGATTTGTTTTAAGTTTTAACAAACATGGATACATATGCTGTAATGTTATTGTTTTAGTTAAATAAATTATTATTAAGGAAATGATTATTTCTCTCCTTCCAATAAAGTACAGCAGAAATGTTGTCCAAATATAACAGTTATTATACCTCATCATAATTTCATAATTATCTGTCTACGTATTTCTAATAGTATAACCAAATCAGTAATTTTTCACATAACTGTAAAAACTACTCTGACAATTTATTATTCCAAAAATGAAATCTTCCTCTGGTTGTAAATATTAAGATTATACTAGCAAGAATAAGTCTATCTGGGGGGGGGGGGTGATTTAAATCATGTCTTAAAGGTAAAGGGACCCCTGACCATTAGGTCCAGTCATGGCTGACTCTGGGGTTGCGGCGCTCATCTCGCTTTATTGGCCAAGGGAGCCGGCGTACAGCTTCCAGGTCATGTGGCCAGCATGACTAAGCCGCTTCTGGCAAACCAGAGCAGCGCACGGAAATGCCGTTTATCTTCCCGACGCAGCAGTACCTATTTATCTCCTTGCACTTTGACGGGCTTTCAAACTGCTTGGTTGGCAGGAGCTGGGACTGAGCAACGGGAGCTCACCCCGCCACGGGGATTTGAACCACTGAACTTCTGATCGGCAAGTCCTGGGCTCTGTAGTTTAACCCACAGCGCCACCCGTGTCCCATGGATCTTACTGACTAGTGATTTAGATCGTGATTTAAATCAATTCCACCCTTTCTAGAAGCCAAGTGTGCAATTCCCTATACCTTAAACTCAGTATCAGGGCTAGCATTCATACTTGGCATCCTATATATATATATATATATATATATGCAGGTTTTGGTGTCTTCGGGTGTCTTCCCGTGTAAGAGTTGGGGTGTCTAGGCGACGTTTCGACGAGGTCTCACTCGTCATCTTCAGGCTGGTGCTTTCGGCTTCTTGTTACTGGAACAGAGCAGGATCTCAGTGTTTGAGTTCCTATAAATACTGTTGAGGGGGTGTGGTGTATAGCCTCCAACTCTTACACGGGAAGACACCCGAAGACACCAAAACCTGCATTCCTGTACCCGTGAAAATCTACGAAAGCAAATATATATATATATATATACACACACACACACACACACATACACACACACACACACACACACACACACACACACACACATATATATATATATATATATATATATATATATATATATATATAATTTATTTACAACATCGTCCACAACAAGTCGTACATACAAACAAACCCACCACCACTGACAATTTAATTATCAAAATCAAACCCCTACCCCCTTACATAAAGAAAACATAACATAAAAATAAAAGACTTCCTTTATCCTGTAAATGGCCTCCTTATTTACTTCTTGTGTACTGTTTCTTTTATATGTGATTATTACAATTTTTCCTAGTTATGACTTTAAAAACTGCAAAATCTCCTGTAGAAATAAATCGAAACAAGTCCAGGTATATATTTGGGTCACTGTTTGGTAAAGTATTCTCTGCATTTCCCCCATTCTTTTTGAAATTCTTGTCTGGGTTGTCCCCTAATTGTCTCTTTTAATCTGGCCAGTTCAGTATAATCTAATAATTTATCCTGCCATTCCTTTTTTGTTGGCACAAATTCTTTTGTCTAATTTCTGGCAATTAAGGTCCTCACCGCGCCTGTGGCATAAAGGAATATTTTTCCGATCTTCTTTTGCTATACCTGTGTCTGTTATTCCTAATAGGAAAGCTTCTGTATTTTTCACAAAGTTATATTTAAACATTTTTTTTAAGTTCATCATATACTATATCCCAGAAGCTTTGGATTTTTTCACAGGTCCACCAGATATGTATAAGTGTCCCTTCTGTTTTACCACACCTCCAACACAGGTTTGCTTTTGTTTTATACATTTTCGTTTTTTTGGCAGATGTTAAGTCCCATCTATAAAAATCTTGATTAAATTTTCCCTTAGCACTTGGCATCCTTGAGCAGCTGAATTCCAGAAGGACCCACTGCTGACACCAGCCCTGAACACCTTTTATTATTATTATTATTATTATTATTATTATTATTATTATTTATTAATTAATTATTTATTTATATCCTGCCCTCCCCAGCTGAAGCCAGGCTCAGAGAGGGCAACAGCAGTAAAAAATAATACAGTTTACATAAAATCACAATCAATTAATAGAAATACATTCTAAAATCAATTCATTCTAAAATCAATTCAGAGTCAAATTAATGGCAACCTTTGGGCTAGAGTTCTATGAGGATTACAGAAGGAGGGGGTCAGACTGTGCCTTGGCCAAACACCTGGTGGAACAGCTCTGTCTTGCAGGCCCTGCGGAAAGATGTCAGATCTCGCAGGGCCCTAGTCTCTTGTGACAGACCGTTCCACCAGATCGGAGCCACGGCTGAAAAAGCCCTGACTCTGGTTGAGGCCAGCCTAACCTCCCTGTGGCCCGGGATATACAAGATGTTTTTATTTGAAGACCGTAAGGTCCTCCATGGGACATACCAGGAGAGACGGTCCCATAGATATGAGGGTACTAGGCCACATAGGGCTTTAAAGATTAAAACTGAGGCATCAGGCATAAGCCTGCATTTTATTAATGTTTGATCAGGGCTTGTATATTAAAGAGAGGGCTTAGATTTTCAAATGTTTCATGCCAGGCAGAGAAAACCTTGGCCATTCTCCTAAGACAAGGCCCCCCCCCCTTGATTGATAGCAGAAAACAATTCTCAAAGTCGTAAAAGCTGAAATTACAGACTAAGAGCAGGACATTGACCCTACATGTTACAGAAGATAAAAAGGCAGAGATAAATATAATTAGGAATGGGCAAATAGTAAAATGATACCATGGGCCTCTCTTAAACCTTGAGCTGTATTTTCTAAGGCCAGAGGCAAATGGGGAGAAGCATCTAGCTGGCAGAAAGAGAGGCTTTTTGGGAAGTCTTTTTAAAGCTGTTTTCTTTCTTAAACTGAGAGAGTTTGAGGAAGAGCTAATGGAAACAAAGCAGCTGGCTGAAGCAGCTGGCTGAAGGGGGGGGATGTAAACTAAAGAGCCTTCTTTAAAAACTGGTTTTTTACTGAGTTCCTTCCTTTCTACTTTGAGAAGCTTTATTCTTTTAAAAGGCTACCTATGTTATGTATTGTCTTAAATGTAATTATGCAAAGGATTTAACAAATGCTAGAAGAGTTGTATTTATCCTGGAATTAAGTCAGCTACCAGTCTAAGCCCCCCTGCTAGACAAGAAGACGCCATCCAAGCAGTCTTGATATATAGCTGTCAGACATTTGTTTAGAAACCTTCAAATGAAGTAGATCTTTCAATGTTGATGTGAAACTCAAGATCCTTGACATATGTTTAAGATAAAAATTTAAGATTAACCATTTGTTTTAGAAGGCAATAGGGCAAGGAGGGCAAGAGGTGAGCTGGTAATTAAGATTCCATGTAAGATATATTATTACTTATTTGTCATTTATATATAGCTCTTTGTCCTCCATATAAGGACAGGAGGATATGGGTGTATCTTTTGTGATTGGTTCTAGCAATCAGCCAATAGGAAATCCAACCAGGCTGATTGGACAGAGGCAGCCACAGGAGGAGCAAAGGGGGCTGGATTAAGGGAATATAAGGGCTGGCCATAATGGCAGGAGGGCAGGCCAGAGCTTGGTAACCATATACCACTGTGCCTCTCATTTATTTGTCTGACAAATAAATAATTATTTTAATTTCTCTATTGCTGCGTTGAATATTTCATTCCAGCTAAGCGTTAACCACAAGCAGGGTGCTACAAAACCAGCACCTTAAACCTGATCCTGTACTCCACCCGGAGCCAGTGCAGCTGGTATAGCACCGGGTGAATGTGATCCCGCGACGAGGACCCCGTAAGGAGTCTCGCCTCGGCATTCTGCACCCAATGGAGTTTCTGGGTCAGTCTCAAGGGCAGCCCCACGTAGAGTGAGTTACAATAATCAAGTCTGGAGGTGGCCGTCATGTGGATCACAGTGGCTAGGTCAGGGCGAGATAGGTAAGGAGCCAACTGCTTAGCTTAGCTGTGTTTACAGCCTCCTGATTCAAAAATTGATGGAAGGCTTGGCCTGTTCACCGTTTGGGTTTCCAAAAATGTATTGAAGGGGCACTGTAGGAAATTCAGTGGTCAGATGGCCTCAGTTAGCTGGTGCTACTTAGAGCACAGCTCACTGCTACCCATCACTGAGCCAGGTAAACTCACCAGAGTTCACCAGGTGAGAAGTGGTCCTACCAGAAGACACTTCGCTCAGGACCTCTTGAACCTAGAGCTGTTTAGAGTGTTCAAGTATATTTTGTAGAATACAGTGGTACCTCGGGTTACATACGCTTTAGGTTACATACGCTTCAGGTTACAGACTCCGCTAACCCAGAAATATTACCTCAGGTTAAGAACTTTGCTTCAGGATGAGAACAGAAATCATGCTCCGGTGGCGCATCGGCAGCAGGAGGCCCCATTAGCTAAAGTGGTGCTTCAGGTTAAGAACAGTTTCAGATTAAGAACAGACCTCTGGAACGAATTAAGTACTTAACCTGAGGTACCACTGTACTCCCCATGCAATGATAATATTGAAAGTTTAATATCTTGAACAATACTGGAAAGCAAATCTAACCACACAGCGGAGCTTTCAGAATATTTTATCAAATGAAGGGGGAGGGGAAATCATCTCAAAACTTTCCTTCTCAAAACTTCATTCTAAAGTTCTCACAAACATTTTCTTTAACCTTAGATTTCAGGTCTGATCCAGCGGATCTAACTTTTTAAAAAACTCCCCCCCCCCCCATTTTTCCTTATTTAGGTTATAACATAAATAAACAATACAAACAGAAATACAAACAATACAAACAAATTCTTGTATTATCCTTATTTTTTCTAAACATTGTTAGGTGAGCTTCCCCAAGTCCCCCCTATCTGATTTTCATTTTACTTCATCTTTAGCAGTTTTATATATCATAATTTTAACCATTTTTATCACACTTACTTTTACCCTAAAAATCTTCACATTTTATCACTTACTATTTTACTTCTAACCCTACAGCCTATATCCACTTCCAAAGCTATTCTAAGATTTAAATATTAACATATTTTTTCAAATATTCTTTAAACTTCTTCCAATCTTCTTCCACCGTCTCTTCTCTCTGGTCTCGGAGTCTCCCAGTCAGTTCAGCAAGTTCCATATAGTCCATCATCTTCATCTGCCATTCTCCAATAGTTGGTAAATCTTGTTTCTTCCAGTTCTTCTCTAATAATATTCTCGCAGCTGTTGTGGCATACAGAAAAAAAGTAACATCCTTTGGGGGGATTTCTCCCCCCACTATACCAAGTAAGAAGGCTTCTGGTTTCTTAATAAATGTGTTTTCCAACACTTTTTTCAGTTCATTATAAATCCTTTCCCAGAAGTCTTTTACCTTGGGGCATGTTGTTTTTTTAACTTTATTACATTTTCAAAATTTACAAAGAAAGAATAAAAAGAATAATTTGATCCTCAACTACATACTCTAAGATAAAAATTGGTGTTACAAAACACATGGTAGAAGTAATTAGGGATCTAAGATAAACAGAATAACATTAAAAAAGAAAAAGAAAAAAGAAGGGGGGAACCAAAACAAAACGACAAAAACTGGAAAAAAACACAAAAACAAAAATACTCTTCTAAGACAAACATTATTTAGGAAGTTCAAACCAATACTTGAATATTCTGTACACAAAGTCCTTCATACTGGTTTGAGTCCCTTATGAATTCATAAATTTAGATCTAGCATTCTTATCCAATTCTGTCAATAAATAAAAATTGTTATGTAGGGTTTCTTTGGGCAGAGGGAGCAGAAAAAAGCCCTGTGTCTATTTATTGGTAATTTGGCAAACATCAGCATCACAGGAGAGACTAATATGCCTGCAAATTTTCTCCATTTCTGGCAACAGGGAAATTTGTTACAATTATAGCCATTTTTAAATGCCCCCATTATAGCTACTAGGGGTGGCACAAGGGGCTATCCCTGTGTTATCGTTTTGTTGTTTTGTTTTAATTGTTTACTTGTGTTTTAAGTTGTATTTTACTCTGTGAAGCACCTTGAGATCTTTTGGTGGGCGCTATATAAATTTAATAAATAAATAAATAAATAAACAACAACAACTCCTCTGACATTTACTGGCTGGAGGAATGTGAGAGTACATAAAGGATGTGACTACAGACACATAACTTTTCTCATTTGGGGCACAATCCACCAGTAGTGCGGAAAGGAAGACTCTGCCCTCAGTCTCTAATCACATCGGCATGTGACCAAAGGTACAGGTGATCAGCTACAAATTCACACTTAAAAATGCCAGGTCAAAGAGCAAATATACCACTATAAGTGGTAAGTGTACAAAGGCCCCCCAGTTGGTGTTCTTTTTCAATCACTCATTCCTTACGGAGTTTTCCAACTTTATCTAGCAACTAAGGAACGTAATCTTCCCCTTTACAAAATTGCACTTCTGATTATTGGACCCCAGAGATCATCCCGGGATTGTTTGCATTTTAACATCTATTGTATAACACGTGCGCCTTCAGAACAGTGCGATTTCACAGTTGTCTGGCGAGTCAAGTGTGAAAGAGCTCTCTTACTTCGCAGAGGAGATCCAGCTGGAAAGTCAGAGATCAAGCTGCGGCGTTCAGCTGGAAGATCGCTGGCGCGGGTCACGGATTCTTCTCTTAAAGGCTGAACTACTCTACAGGGATTAGATGCTGGAAAACCCCTTTTATATTAAAATTAATATTGTCCCTGCTGGATTATTCATTCATCCCCAGCAGTTGCTCATTTCAGAGCAGCAAAAATATGCTTGAGTTTTATAGATGCCCTCTGCACACATACACCCTGGGAGGCAAATTCATTGGGGGGGGCGCATTACAAAGTACTACTACCATGTTACATATCCCACAGACATCCTGATCTAAGAGCCCACGTGGCTTAGTTCAGTTTACTGTTCATGAATCTGGCTCCCAAGGATGCATTTTTAATTCTTAATTATTGCTTGGGGGGCAGGGTATGGGAGTAGCCAGGATTTTTGTTGGGGGGCCAAGACCTCAGTTAGCTATTTATTTTTATTGATTGGGGGGCAGCTGACCCCCCCAGCTACGCCCATGGGGGGGTTGAAAAGTTTTATCAAAATTTTTCATGATACAATTAAAAAACGAACCAATCCGCACAGAATACAGTGGACCCTCCAGATATCAACTTAATTCATTCCGGGGGTCCGTTTGAACCCTGAAAATTATGTAAATAGAGGCGCGCTTCTGCCCATGCACAAGGCACATGTGTGTGCAGTGAAACCCGAAAGTATACATTTCCAGGTTGGCCGTGACCATAACCCAAAGATTTCGTATCCAAAGGGATACATAAGTAGAGGTACCACTATAATAGCAGTCATGAAACTAAAAGACGCCTGCTTCTTGGGAGAAAAGCAATGACAAACCTAGACAGCATCTTAAAAAGCAGAGACATCATTTTGCCAACAAAGGTCCATATAGTTAAAGCTATGGTTTTCCCAGTAGTGATGTATGGAAGTGAGAGCTGGACCATAAAGAAGGCTGAACGCTGAAGAATTGATGCTTTTGAATTATGGTGCTGGAGGAGACTCTTGAGAGTCCCATGGACTGCAAGAAGATCAAATGCATCCATTCTTAAGGAAACCAGCCCTGAGTGCTCACTGGAAGGACAGATCCTGAAGCTGAGGCTCCAATACTTTGGCCACCTCATGAGAAGAGAAGACTCCCTGGAAAAGACCCTGATGTTGGGAAAGATTGAGGGCACAAGGAGAAGGGGAAGACAGAGGACGAGATGGTTGGACAGTGTTCTCGAAGCTACCAGCATGAGTTTGACCAAACTGCGAGAGGCAGTGGAAGACAGGAGTGCCTGGCGTGCTCTGGTCCATGGGGTCATGAAGAGTCGGACACGACTAAATGACTAAACAACAACAACAACATAATAGCAAGAAAGAAGCTAGAAGAAAAGAAAAGAGATAGAAAAGTACAAAATCCTCTGTCACTGCTATATCTAGCTTTTATCCCATACAGGAAAAGTTGAATCTTCCCAGCTCTCACCTGAAAGCATCCCTCTCTTCTCGCAGAAGGTGGTTCAATGCACCTCAGACCATGGACACATAACCCAATGATTCTTTTCACCATGAGGTGAACTTCTTCCATCCCCCTCTTTACGTCTTGCATATCATCCATACAATTTCAATTTAGCCTTATCCATCTTTAGTCTCACAAAATGCACACACATCATTTAAGCCTTAAAACGACAAAACCCAACAGTGGAAAATGGATCTGTGCAGTTGCTCTTCTAACCAGGACTGGAGTTGGGTTGAAGTCCCCATGTAAATGGGGATAAGACTGCAGTCTTAGGTTTGGATGTGAGAAACCAAGTTTCAAAATCGCATTCCTCTAAGAAGATCTCTTAGTAGCCTTGAACAATTGCCTAACCACAGCTAATTCTCCCCTGGTCTCCTCACTGGCCCAAATAGGACTAATTTAGCCAGCTAGCCCTGGTTATCATCTAATGTTTATTGGATGGATTTCCCCCCTAAATTGACTTTTGAATTCTGAATTTATTGTTATTCATGTTTTATACTGTATTTCATGCTGTTTTTTGTTGCATCAATTAAGTGTTTTAAATTTGTTCTTAGCTGCCCTGAGCCCAGTTTTCTGAACCGGGAAGGGCGGGGTATAAATTATTATTATTATTATTATTATTATTATTATTATTATTATTATTATTATTACCCTTATAGCCTAACCTACTTGTGGAATTGTAGAGAAGCTAAAACAGCATTCTAAATTCTTTGGAGGAAAGGTAAGATACAAAAGTACTAAATAAATAAAAAATATCCTTTACGGCAAGCTATACAGATGTTTCCTGGGAGAAAGCACTTCAGCACAATATGCCTATTTGGTACAGCATTTCATGTTTAGTGGAACTTTCTACTAGGAAAAAAAGACCGTATTGATTTTCTGGCAATAAATGGAGATTTAGAAGACATATGGTCAAAGGATAACACACACTTGGGTTCCCCGTAGTGTAGTAATACAAATTCTGGGCACATGAGTTGTTCTTTGATGACTTTCTTTATTAGGTTTCCAAATCATGCTGATGCCCAGAGGGCATGAAGAGAATTGAAAATAGTTCTACATTGCAACGGGAGACATGAGGAGAGCTTACTTTATGAGGCAGAGGTTAACACTAAAATAATATATGACAGATGGTCATTTTTTGCCACCCATCTTATATGAGCAGTATTTTTGCATTGGACACTGGTAATCCACTTTGTTTTGTAGCCAAGAATATATAAGAAGCTTCTTTTTAACCCTCCGAAGTATGCCGTCGCTGTCATAAAGTTAAATGGAAGAACGGGAGGAACTCAGGGTGGAATCCTAGCCCTAGTTACCTCAAAGCCCAAAAGAATTCAATTGGACTTACTTCTGGGTAGACAAGGTTAGGATTATGCTGTAGCGCATCACTGGCCACTCACAAGAATCATCACTGTGATAGCACACTCACTGAGGGAAGGCAGACGTAATTAATAGGATTTTTTAAATAAAAGATATTTATTAAAGTTTTTTAAAATATAACAATGAAAAAAATAAAAAATAAAAAGAAACAAAATACAACATAAAAACAGTTAAAAAACAAATAATTTTCCATAAAATATCTTCCTTACGCTTATTTCCCCAGACCTCCTCATACCTCCCTTCTTTGTATTCCACTTCAATTTGTTAGTTCAGCAAATCCTTACCATTAAGCTTTTACCCATTTATAAACCTTTTTTTTTCGTATCTCCTAAAGCATTACATCTGGAAACCCCTTAGTTTCTATCCAACATCCTTCTAACATTCATTAATTTTACAATATTTCTGTAAATAGTCTTTAAATTTCTTCCAGTCTTCTTTCACCAACTCTTCTCCCTGGTCTCGGATTCTGCCAGTCATTTCTGCCAATAATTAATAGGATATTTTTGATCATAATGCCCACTATTCTATCTGCTTTGCAAGACTGATTTAAAATACAGGATACATTTCATGTCAGTGCCTCATGCACACCAAGTTTTCATTGTTTCTGTTCGTTTCCTTCCATTTTAAATATATTATATCCACTATAATGCTTGAAAGCACGTCAAAGTGCAAGTAGATAAATAGGTACCACTCCAGCGGGAAGGTAAACAGCGTTTCCGTGCGCTGCTCTGGTTCACCAGAAGCGGCTTAGTCAGGCTGGCCACATGACCCAGAAGCTGTACGCCGGCTCCCTCGGCCAATAAAGCGAGATGAGCGCTGCAACCCCAGAGTCGGCCACGACTGGACCTAATGGTCAGGGGTCCCTTTACCTTTACCTTTATAATATAGCTCAGTTGATTAGAGGGTGGCGATGACAACGGCAAGATTGCAGGTTTGATCCCTGTAAGGACCCCCTGCATTGCAGGGGGTTGGGCTCGAGGGTCAGCAAACTTTTTCAGCAGGGGGCCAGTCTACGGTCCCTCAGACCTTGCTGAGGGCCGGACTATATTATTATTTGGGGGGGGGGGGAATGAATGAATTCCTATGCCCCACAAATAACCCAGAGATGCATTTTAAATAAAAGCACACATTCTACTCATGTAAAAACATGTGGATTTCTGGACCGTCCATGGGCCAGATTGAGAAGGCGATTGGGCCGGATCCGGCCCCCGGGCCTTAGTTTGCCTACCCATGGACTAGATGATCCTCAGGGTCCCTTCCAACTTTACAATTATGTGATACCCCTTGTAAATATACAGTGGATGTGATCTCTAGTCAACCTTAGGTTCCACTGCTTGGCCTTAGGTATTTAGAGATGTGGTTCTTGCCCGTCATGTTTGATGTCACTACAGAAAACATCCCAGTACATTTCCGAGTACAATTCAAAGTGTTCGTGCTGACCTTTAAAGCCCTAAATGGCCTCGGTCCTGTATCCCTGAAGGAGCGTCTCCACTCCCATCGTTCAGCCCAGGCACTGAGGTCCAGCTCCGAGGGCCTTCTGGCAGTTCCCTCACTGCGAGAAGTGGGGTTACAGGGAACCAGACAGAGGGCCTTCTCGGTAGTGGCACCTGCCCTGTGGAACACCCTCCCTTCAGATGTGAAGGAAATAAGCAGCTATCTTCTCCTTAAAAGACATCTGAAGGCAGCCCTGTTCAGGGAAGTTTTTAATATTTAATGCTGTATTGTTTTTAACACTTGATTGGAAGCCACCCAGAGTGACTGGGGAAACTCAGCCAGATGGGCGGGGTATAAATAATAAATTCTTATTCTTATTCTTATTCTTATTCTTATTCTTATTCTTATTCTTAGCCATATACCCCATCTGCTGAGCAATGGATAGTATTGATCAGTTCATTATACACCTGAAATTCTTTCTACATGAATTTGGGCTGGGGTGTTCTTTAGGGGTGGGGGTTGTTGAGGGGTGGGTTGTTCCTGTTATTCATATTATTGTTTATATCTTTATTTTAGATCTCATGATTTATGTGCAAATAGTTCAATTTGGTTGTGTCCTTTTTGATCTACTTTTGGATGACTACTTTTGGTTACGTTTGTAACTCCCGTACTTTTTCGTGTACAAGACGAGGTTTTTTTATTTAAAAATTATGTTAAAAACTCGGGGTCATCTTATACATGGACAGTGCATGGAGGGACGTGTGATTGGTTGCTGCCATGAGTTGGAGATTGTCGGCGGCTATTGGGCGTGTTATTGGTGGTTGTGGCAAGGGCTGGTGTTGATCGGCTGTTGCTGCAACCATTGGGCAGACAATTGGCGGCTTCTGCCAGCGAGGGGACAGACAATAGGTGGCTTTTGCGATGTGTGCGGGTGAGCGATTTTCTGCAATCCCGCCTAAAATAAGCTCAACAACTCTGGGCAATCTCCCCACCCCCCATTTTCTTAATTTGGAGTTCCCCAAGATAGGAGACATTTTATAAATGGAAAAATATGGTACTTCTTTCTTTTGTTTTCATTTTGTAAGCCGCCTTGAGCATACTTTGAACTCCGGAAAGGCAGCATACAAATAAAACGAAGTAAGGAAGTACTGTATTTTTCGCTCTCTAGGACACACTTCCCCCCTCCAAAAATTAAGGAGAAATGTGTGTGCGTCCTATGGAGCGAATGCAGGTTCCGTGGCTTCAGCGATAGCAGCGCAAAGCCTCCGAAGCACAGAGGGAGTGCTCCCTCCGCGCTCTGGAGGCTTCGCGTTGCTTTTGCTGAAGCCTGGAGAGTGAGAGGGGTCGGTGCGCACCGACCGCTCTCACTCTCCAGGCTTCAGGGATGCCCGCCTGAAGCCATCGGAGCACAGCGCAAGTTCCCGCTGCACTCCGCAGGCTTCAGGTTCCTTTTGCTGAAGCCGGGAGAGCAAGACTCTTCTGGCTTCAGCAAAAGGAACCCGAAGCCTGCAGGGCACAGCGGGAACTCACGCTGCACTCTGAAGGCTTCAGGGATCTTTGAGGCTGGCGGTGGGGGAAAGCAGCGCTTCCCCCCACCGCCAGCCCCACAAGCTTGGGCTCCGCTTCTCCTGCCGCTTCGCTGAAGGGGCGGTTAGCAGAGAGGCGGAGAATTTTTATCCCTTGTTCTCCCTCTCTAAAACAAGGTGTGTCCTATGGTTGGGTGCGTCCTATAAAGCGAAAAATACGGTAAGTACGAAGGGAAGTCCGGTGCCAAGCAATAGTCACTTGGTACTGGTTCCGAGCCTGTTTCAGAATTGTCATGAGCATACTCTGTGAAAGTGGAACAAAGTCAGCAATTAAGTGTTAAGTGCATTCAAATATTTGTTTGTGAGAGGGGAGTAGAGCCATTTGTAATCACCTGCAGCTTGCCAGGGTTTAGCAAAATCCACTTTCTGTAAAAGCTTACAGTTTAATTTTCACATTTCAAGGCTCATTCTGTGCATCGCTGCACAGCTGTTTTAATTCCAGACTGCTTTTTTTTTTTTTTAATACCAAGCCATTGCAGATTATCATTAAGGTAATACAGCAGAGGAGGCAATAGCCGTTGGTGTGAGTGGCTTTTCTCTAAAATCCAAAAATACATGCAAATATTTGCCTTCACAGCGATTGCCTTTGTCTAGAGAATTGATCTATACAGTGGTACCTCAGGTTACAGACGCTTCAGGTTACAGACGCTTCAGGTTACAGACTCCACTAACCCAGAAATAGTACCTCGGGTTAAGAACTTTGCTTCAGGATGAGAACAGAAATTGTGCAGCGGCGGCACAGTGGCAGCAGGAAGCCCCATTAGCTAAAGTGGTGCTTCAGGTTAAGAACAGTTTCAGGTTAAGAACAGACCTCCAGAACAAATTAAGTTCTTAACCCGAGGTACCACTGTACTTTGAGCAATTATACAAATTCACCCAGATATTCTTCATGTTGAGGAAAAAAGCAAAAAATTAGGGCTACACCGAAATTAGGGCTAAATTGTTAAAAAAAAACAACGGAAAAAAGCGTTGCAGCATTGAAATGGATCTTTCTCTTTTTGATGATTTTCCAGCAATGCCTGCAATCATATTTGCCTATTTTTGAGGGCAGTGTGCTCTAAAATGCATCTTTTTAAACTTCTAAAGGAATACATACATTCGTGCTAACATTGCTGTCGTGCAGTGCTTTTTTTCTTAAAAAAAAATGTTTATGGGTACTCTCATTTTGACTCAAGAAAAGCACCATTTTATAGTTCAAATCAGGGGAAATAAATACAGTAAACGGACAAAAGTACAAAGAATATGCATTACCTCATATTACACAGCTGACAGCTCACAGTAACTTCCACATTGGCATGGGCTTGCGTGCACTAACATCTTCCTGCTCATACTGAAATACTGCCCCTCAACAAGGCCAAACTTTCATCAGTAAAACGCCACACATCCACATTCCACACTGCTTCACACATTAAACGCTCACTTCCACCTGAGGCCACCATCAGAGGTAGCAATGGAAATGATGATTCACCGTGCTAGAGAAGAAACTAAAAAATTATTCTCCCATTAGATTTACGAAATGTTTAGGGGTATGCATACCCCTGCATACCCCCAGAAAAAAGCGCTGCTCTTGTGCCATCTCTCTTAATTGGCTTTGCTTCCCCTCAGCAATACCACCACAGATGAATGAAAGTGGTCCAATTAGTACAACCCACCTTTACATCCAATCAGCTGCCATGTGCTTTTGTGACATCACAGGTAGTTCATAGCCAATGATAACATTTTGGCTATGAAAGCTGACACATGCGGTGCCTTGGAATGTAACCCCTGCATAAATGGGGAGTTGCCTGTATTACAATGGCACCAGGTTCACAATGTGATTCCCACTTGGCTTGGATCATACATTTGGCTATTTCAGGATCAATAAACAAAGAGTGACTTACGATGCAACCCCATACAATGTCTAACAGAGACTTACGGTGCAATCCTGTAGAATATCTACTCAGAAAAGAAGTGTCATGGAGTTCAGAAGGACTTATTCCACAGATAAGTACATACAGTATTTCAACCTTAGCCTGCAATATTACTCACATTTACCTGAAGGTAAGACATATTTGGTGCTGGAGGAGACTCTTGAGAGTCCCATGGCCTGCAAGAAGATCAAACCTCTCCATTCTGAAGGAAATCAGCCCTGAGTGCTAACTGGAAGGACAGATCCTGAAGCTGAGACTCCAATACTTTGGCCACCTCATGAGAAGAGAAGACTCCCTGGAAAAGACCCTGATGTTGGGAAAGATTGAGGCCACAAGGAGTAGAGGACGAGATGGTTGGACAGTGTTCTCGAAGCTACAAACATGAGTTTGACCAAACTGCAGGAGGCAGTGGAAGACAGGAGTGCCTGGCATGCTCTGGTCCAGGGGGTCACGAAGAGTCAGACACAACTAAACAACAACAAAGACATATTTAACTCACTTGGACTTCTTTGGAACAGGCTTGCATAAAAACTGCACAGGCTACAGTCAGTGGGGGGTGGGAAATCTCCATTGACTATAGTGGGTTCTACCGGCCAACCTGTTTATTGAACACCCATCCTTGTCTGTTTGCAGGAAAATTAGACAATGTTGACAATTTAATGAGCATTCATTCTGATTTGTTTGCAGGGAGGTTACATGACCTTGCATCAAACAAGTTTTAGTCGTACACTATCCAGTGCATTGTCTCATCAGATCTTTGAGGGAAGCAGATTTGTTGCTCCTCAATGTCCCACCACCAGTATCTGGGATCTAAGTCATCATCTTCTGTGCCCTCCTTGAGGGGCTCTTGGGCAGGCAGCTCCCACCACTCTTCCACATCCAGTCAGTCCCTAACACTAGTACAGTGGTACCTTGGTTCTCAAACTTAATCCGTTCCGGAAGTCTGTTCCAAAACCAAAGCATTCCAAAACCAAGGCGGCTTTCCCATAGAAAGTAATGCAAAACAGATTAATCCGTTCCAGACTTTTAAAAACAACCCCTAAAACAGCAATTTAACATGAATCTTACTATCTAACAAGACCATTGATCCACAAAATGAATGCAATAATCAATGTGCTGTACTATAAAATAAATAAGACAGTATTGTAGTTGATAAAAATGTAAATTATTATTTTTTTGTTACCTGCACTGATGATAGTCATTGTTTGGATGCGGGGCATTTATCCATTTCCACAGTCACACAATCAATCAATCCGTAGCTGAACTGGGTTCCACACAGTCACAAAAACAAATTAACTTAAAAAAGCCTCAAAAACAAAAATGCAAAATAAATGGCAAAAACAAAAGCGCCAAACTTAATCTGTTCCAGAAGTCCATTTACTTTTGAAATGTTCAAAAACCAAGGAGCAGCTTCTGATTGGTGCAGGTGCCCCAGAAACAATAGCCAACAGCCACATCGGATGTTCGGCTTCAGAAATGTTTGAAAACCAGAACACTTACTTCCGGGTTTTTGGCATTTGAGTACCAAGGTGTTTGAGTTCCAAGGCGTTTGAGAACAAAGGTGCCATTGTATTGCACTGTGAATGGAACAATAGCACAGAAGCACAAACACAGTGGGAAAACAATGGCAGGTACATTTTAAAATATGAATACATTTATACATTACATCGTTTCCCCAATAAATATTTGCACACTGAAAGCACTATTTGTGTTCCAGAATTAAAATGGAAATATATGCAGCTGAGTCTGATTGAAATTACACACAGTGTCATTGTTGATGGCCAAGTATAAATATAAAACTGTAACCACAGATTTATTTATTCTTTAACAAGAAATGGAAGACCCAGCGAGATCCACTGAAATCAAACTCTGTTGCATATTGCTTGGGGAGTATTAGCAGATATGAAGAAATGCAAGGAAATGTGGTGGAGGGCTGGGAAGAACAAATGATCAGATATAGATGCACTACGTACTGCTTGACTCAACCCTGAACTAAACAGAAGCCAGACAGTCCATAGGGCCGGACAGCACCTTAAAAAGCAGAGACATCACTTTGCCAACAAAGGTCCGTATAGTTAAAGCTATGGTTTTCCCAGTAGTAATGTATGGAAGTGAGAGCTGGAGCATAAAGAAGGCTGATCGCCGAAGAATTTATGCTTTTGAATTCTGGTGCTGGAGGAGACTCTTGAGAGTCCCATGGACTGCAAGAAGATCAAACCTCTCCGTTCTGAAGGAAATCAGCCCTGATTGCTCACTGGAAGGACAGATCCTGAAGCTGAGGCTCCAATACTTTGGCCACCTCATGAGAAGAGAAGACTCCCTGGAAAAGACCCTGATGTTGGGAAAGATGGAGGACTATTGTCCTTTGTTCTTTTCTCTTTGCTGTCTGATGCTAGAGAGAGGGGGAGCCATGTTGCAATGTTCCGTGTGTGTTTATATGTAAATAAAGTAGATTAGCCAAAATGCTGAATTGCTGAGGCCTGTTATGCAACTGCACAAACTCTGCGGGTCCCTAAGTGTGCCGGTGTCGGTTGGCATCAGTCACTGTGATGTTCGGGCTGAAGAAAGCTCCCAAATGATCAACCAGGAGGGAGAGAACATGCCAGTCGGGCATGTGTCTCTGCCAGGGTCCTACTCAAGTGTAGGCTATTCATAAATATCCACTTGTTTCCTTTCACATATCATATTCATACACAAACACCGTTTGAAATCTCCCACAGGCGTACGCCAGCCAACATCTATGAAGAACACCAACAGGCACACTCATTTATGCCTATCCATTCATTACCAGCCTTTAATCCCCAAATGTCCACCAGCTTCTGGCCAGCTTCCGAAGGTGAGTTTCAACTAGCTTCCATCCACAAACACCAGCCTATTTCAGCCTTGAAGAATTTATCAGTTTCTAAATGCAAACTCCACCAGCTTCCATCCACCAACATCTGCCACCTTCCACTAAGTCCATCACTAGACGTTGGCCAGCTTCCAACCATGAACATCAGCTGCCTTCAAGTTGCGATCCTGCTCAGAAAATGAACTTACCTTATTAGTGCTCCATAGCATCCCCCTGATGGATGGTCACCTCTGTTTGTCTGCCACTTTGCCTCCTGAAGGAGGAAGAAGACTGAGCAATGCTGAATGTCACAGCTGTTACCCACTGTATTCTGTTGAAGAAGAAAAGGCCCACCTTTATATCCAATCAGCTGCCATGTGCTTTTGTGACATCACAGGTAGTGCACAGCCAATGATAACATTTTGGCTATGAAAGCCTTACAATTGTGGGTCCAATTCAGCTGTGGCTTACTTTTCTGCTTATTATTCAAAGCATAAAATTAGTAAATCGCTGCTGAGGTGCACCCACAATTCTGAAGGTTTCCAAAATGTTATTTTAACTCACTCTTCATCTGTGCTGATACCAGGACAGGCCACACCATAAACCTAATGAAGGGGACATTTTTAAGCATTCCTTTGTAGGTAACCTTCCAAGAGCCTCGTGAAATTGGTGCCTCTGCTGTAGACTAAGGTTCCCTGAAGGGAACATGTATGAAGGGAAACTGAAGAGGATGAATACCAGTTTGATAAACCCCAACCAAAAGTGGTGAGCAATGGCCAAGTTCATTTTCCTTGCCATTGTCCTTGCTTTGCTAGATACAGTGCAGCTACCTTCTGCCCCTTGCAGCCAAACTAGATACAGTGGTACCTCAGGTTACATACGCTTCAGGTTACAGACTCCGCTAACCCAGAAATAGTGCTTCAGGTTAAGAACTTTGCTTCAGGATGAGCACAGAAATCGTGCTCCAGCGGCGTGGCGGCAACAGGAGGCCCCATTAGCTAAAGTGGTGCTTCAGGTTAATAACAGTTTCAGGTTAAGAACGGACCTCCGGAATGAATTAAGGTCTTAACCCGAGGTACCACTGTATGGCATTGATTGTGTGAATTCAATTCGCACATAATTTTTGCATAGACAGGCAGAGTCCCTCCAAACCCTGGACGGCCCCGTGTGGAATAACGACTCAAGACAATGTTCTATGGGATTAAAATTGGCCAGAACTTTATTATGTTTCAGATGTGGGTAGACCTTGGCTCAGGCATTGGGCGTTTGGCATTTATCCCTCCCAGTCCCCCGCCAGGGATCTGGGGAACATCAGGGTTATGCAGTGGGTGCAGGGATGTCTGGCTCTGGAGAACATATGTTCAAGCAGAGAGAGCCCGCCACCATTACGCCGCCGTCGCACGGGAGAGCAATGACAACCTCTCGGCGTACCGCCAAAACCTCCCCTCAAACAACCCCTTTAACAGGGAACCCTGGTATCGCCGCTGCAAAGAGGAGGGGGCGTGGGTCACTGCTGCATGCCTCCCCCATTCAGGGAAGATAGACTAAAGGATTCCACCCAAGGCCTGATACCGCGAAAGTTGTGACGCTTTGCTACGGGAAAGGCAAACCTGCCAATCCAGGGGAATTCCTTTCTGGCCCTTCAACAGAGACCTTGACATAGCAGCACCCACGTACCTGTGGAGAAAAGGTTAACCTGCAAAAGAAGTCTTCACTGAGGGTGGGTAGGGTGGGAGAAGCTCTGGAGACAACTGACGATTCCTAGGTAAGATCCTCCCCCTATTGTGAGGGCAGGTAGTCCCTCCCCCTACCTGGCCTGATCACCTTGGCAACACCTCCCCAGGTGGGATTGGGCAACTGACTGAGGTAGGCGGAGACCTCCAGGTATCCCACCTGGGGAAGGCAAAGCCAAGCCTGTGCTAATGGTGCCGTTTAGGGTGCAGGGGGCTGCATGCGACCACACAAAGGGCGCCCCTCCATTTCACTGTTGGGACTGCAGCACAGAAGGTCAGGATTAGCCCCCTCACCTTACCTCACCCCCCCCACCCAGTGGTCTCAAGGCTGCTTCACAACTACAATTTACATTTCTAAAAAATGCATTCCCATTTACGCAATTAGCATCACGTCTTGTTTGGGCTTTAGGCCTCCTGCAAGTGGCATCCTTGCCCTCGCTTCTGCACTCCCAGGCAGGGCCTTTTTCCAGCCAGAAATCACTGGAACTCAGTTAAGTATAGTAATTTAATTCACTGAAATTGTATATGTTTGTATGCATTACTATGTGTTTAAATTTGATTGGTTGGTAACTGAATTCTAGAGCTCTCATGTGACTGGCTAACGTTAGTCACATGGAAGGTATGCAGTGAAGGAGAGACTTCATTTTACGTGAAGCAAGATGACGGTTTCTAGAATCCACTGTGAACACTGCCATGTTGAATAGGGTGTCAGAGTGCTGCTTCTGTGCTTGAAAGAAAGAGAACAAAGCTGAAGGAGAAGGTAAAATTGGAAATCTCTCCTAGGAACTGCAAGCCATGGCTTAACTGAGATACAGAAGGCTGAGTACAGTGGTGCCCCGCAAGACGAATGCCTCGCAAGACGGAAAACTCGCTAGATGAAAGGGTTTTCCGTTTTTGAGCTGCTTCGCAAGACGAATTTCCCTATGGGCTTGCTTCGCAAGACGAAAACGTCTTGCAAGTTGGTTTCCTTTTTCTTAACACCGTTAATACAGTTGCGACTTGACTTCGAGGAGCAACTCATAGAACGCAGTGTACATGGTATCCTTTTTGAGGTTTTTAAAGACTGGTGATTTTTGAAGCTTTTCCAAAAATTCTTTTGCAGCCATTTGTAAGTAAGCTTTTAAAACTTTTTTGGGGGGATTTGGATTTTGGGTTGGGGTGTTTGGAATTCAAGGACTTGGTGTTGGGAAGGGGTTTGCAAGAATCTGGAAGCTTGTTTTCCCCCCCCCCTGCATTTTTATGATTTTCTGTGACCATTGGGCCACTCTGCTGTTTTTTAAAAAAAAAATCTGGGTTTGAATTTTGAAATGCTCTTTACAGTATGTGTGACTTTAAAGAGCACTTAATAAACTCTTGTTGTACCAAATTTGGCTTTGTTTGGACTTTTTTGACCATAGGAACGCATTAATTGATTTTCAGTGCATTCCTATGGGAAACCGTGCTTCGCAAGACGAAAAATTCGCTAGACGAAGAAATTCGTGGAATGAATTAATTTCGTCTTGCGAGGCACCACTGTACTGAGCTCTGGAAAGGGAGGAAAATATAGTTGTTTGGGTGTTAGAAGAAGAGACGGTAAACCCATGCTTGATGAAGCATGAGACTGTAAATATTAGGTTTTAATTCATCTATAACCAGGGGTCAGCAAACTTTTTCAGCAGGGGGCCAGTCCACTGTCCCTCAGACCTTGTGTGGGTCGGACTATATTGGGGGGGGGGAATGAACGAATTCCTGTGCCCCAAAAATAACCCAGAGATGCATTTTAAATAAAAGGACACATTCTACTCATGTAAAAAGAGAATGATTCCTGGAGCGTCCACAGGCCGGATTTAGAAGGCAATTGGGCTGGATCCGGCCCCCCGGCCTTAGTTTGCCTACCCATGATCTATAACTGTAGGTTTCTGCAAATAAAGTTTTAATTTCCAAAGAAGGGTGTCAGTCATATATACAATTTGAGCTTCTTAGCTGTGTTTTCGCTACTCTGGCATCAACAAAGAACAGCATATCTTGTTTGACCAAGTGGTAGAGGCCAGAGCTTCCTTGCTCTCACTTCTGCACTCCTAGGTAGGACTTCCTTCAGTCAGAAGTTACAGCACCACTCCGATGGGCACTATTGCCATTGTAAAACAACAAGGAAGGTGTTCATGATGACTTCCAGAACCTCTTTTTCTTGAAAAATAGAACTGCAGTCCCAGGGCAGTTGGAGCAAAGGCCTTTGTGGCGGGGCCAAAGCAAGCAAGCAAGCTCTCTGCAGCTTCTTCTCCTGGGCCAGACTGGGCTTTCCCTTGTTACGTAGGGTGTTCTTTCTGGGAAGGAGGAGCCTAGTCTATACTCATGCTTAGGAACCGAGTAATTTACGAAATGGCCCGTCGAGCTTGGCGTGGCATTGTACTGTCAGCTGATGACCCGAAGTTCATTCGCAGTCCAGCTGGAGCTATTTGCCGTTTCAGCTGGGGAAGCTCAGCTGGGTTTAAAGGCCTGACACCAATTTTCCCTTGATCTCATTTAACAAGAATATGTTTTCTGGGGGCACTGTAAATGTTTCACTAGGATGAGAAGAATGGCTCCAGTCTTTCACACATTCATGAACCCGGATAATTTAAACTCCCCCCCCCCCTGCCCTTGTCTGAAGGTAAACTGCTAATCCAGCTGAAGTGAAATATTTCATTATAAAGGAATAAGGTTTAAAGCCCTGCTGTGGGTTAAACCACAGAGCCTAGGACTTGCCGATCAGAAGGTCGACGGTTCGAATCCCCGCAACGGGGTGAGCTCCCGTTGCTCGGTCCCTGCTCCTGCCAACCTAGCAGTTCAAAAGCACGTCAAAGTGCAAGGAGATAAATAGGTACCGCTCCAGCGGGAAGGTAAACGGCGTTTCCGTGCGCTGCTGTGATCTGCCAGAAGCGGCTTAGTCATGCTGGCCACATGACCCGGAAGCTGTACGCCGGCTCCCTTGGCCAATAAAGTGAGATGAGTGCCGCAACCCCAGAGTCGGCCACGACTGGACCTAATGGTCAGGGGTCCCTTTACCTTTACTAATTCTATACGTTCTTTTGTATCCTTGATTCAGCGGCGTAGCGTGGGTTGTCAGCACCCGGGGCAAGGCAAGTAATTTGCGCCCCCTAACCCGGGGCAAGGCAAGTAATTTGCGCCCCTAACCCCTAACCTGCCGCCGCTGCCAGCTTCTTGCTGCTGCCTGGGCCGGGTATTCACAGTTCTACAAATCTTTGGCGCTGGCTTGCTCCATTAGTTTAACTTGGGGGGGGGTGAGAGAGAGATTGCAATCGTGCTATGTGCACCGAGAGGGGGGGCACGGTTGTAACGCAGTGGGGGGGGGGAGAGAAGAAGAGAAACTAGCAGGAGAACCTTGATTTCCCTCTGCAGCTCTGTGGGGAAGGAGGGCGCAGACTGGGCTCCTTCCTCGCCACAAGATCCCTCGGCTGGCCGGGGCCGCGCTCCCCTCTCCCGGCCGGCAGCGCCTGCAAAGGCTGCGGGTTCCGCTGCTCCTCCGTCTCTCTTTCCACTGGTAGCGAGAGCGGGTGGGAGGAGGCCACCCGGGAGCCGGAAATGGGCGCCAAATAAGGAGAGCGGGGGCCTGGATCCTGGCCTTGTTTGGCGCTTCCCCTCGGCCGGTCACCCAGCCAAGCCCGCGGCGGCGGCGAGGCGATGCCCGCGCAGGGGGGCGCCCACCCCTCGGCCCCTGCCCGGCACTGCCGCCCCAGCACCTGCCCGCTCCTCCCAAGGGGCCTCCTCTCCCTCCCGCCTCTTCGCAGCAGTCCTCGCGGGGCGGACAGGCTCGACTCTCCCCTCCCTCTTGCGCCCCATCCCGCGCCCGCGCCCGATCCTGGCCAGGCTCCGGCTCCGGACCTCCTTGCTAGCGCCTGCTACTCCCCCTGGTCACCCAGCCCGACCCCTCCTCCCAAAGGAGCTGAGCCCCGAGGCTCTTCGGCGACTCTGGAGGTGGCGAGTGCGCCCCCCCAGATGTTGCGCCCGGTGCGGCTGGCACCCCTGGCACCCCCCACGCTACGCCACTGCCTTGATTATACTTCCCTCTCTCTCTCTCTCTCTCTCTCTCTCTCTCTCTCTCTCTCTCTCCCTCCCTCTCTTTCTCTTTCTGAGTACAGGTTTTCACTAATTCAGAAATGTTCTATAGCAGGGATTGGGAACCAGGCATTGTTGGACTACAGCTCCCATCATCCTTATCTTTTGCCAACACTAGCTGAGGCTGATGGGAACCCAACAACATCTAGAGGGTTTCCCACCTCTGCTCTATACAGTGGTAATTATAGTTCTGGACTTACTTTATCACAGATAACTGCAACTCAAGACACCTGTAAGAAGCTACAGATAGGTGGGACCTGACACATTTCCAGATGGAGCTTCAAAGTAATGGATGGGAAATCAGTCTATTTGCATTTTGGTGTCCATGAACAGAGAGCATGCCATCATCTAGCATAGACTGCAATCCGAAGCACTGATCCACCAGAGGCTTCCTTCCACACATCTCTGCCAGCCTCTGTCCATGGAGTTATGCCAACGTCACTCCATCAGCATGGAGAAGCCTGTTCTGCTTGCTGGAAGTACAGGTGGGCAGAAGTACTGCCAGCAGAATTCCTACCAGTGATAGTCCATGGAAAGCCCCCAAATGGAGTGTTCTGTGGGTGGGGAGGGGCTGGATCAGCCCAGGATCCACTGGACCACCTCCACTGCCATCACTCGGCAACATGAGGCCCAACGTGGGCCTGGTTGGTAAGCCAGCTCCAGGGTTTTGCCTGCCCACTCTCTGCCTTCCATCTTGGCTGGCATGACTGGTGGGGTTGCAGATGCAATGACTGTGATGCCACGCATTCATGTCTCTCTGCTGCCCAGCCAATATTGTTCTGCCCATCTGATTGACCACAGGATGCCGTGAAGTCCTTATTTTCTCACTGTCTCTGTGATCCCTAATAGGGATGCCCTAGGCTTGATGATATTTGTGAGGCGGAGCATATTTGAATGGGGGTTTTCATGGACACCTTCTCCTCTAAACCATATATTTATCCAGCATTCAAGCCTTCCATGAATATTTCCATTAAGAAAACCTGGACACTTCCTCGACAGGTGAGCTTTACTATCCTTTACTGAATCAGGACATTTAACAAAGGAGCCACCAAAATTTATGGGCACTGTCATGTAAGAGTGAAATCTGTCTTACTAATTGCTAACATGTGTCCTTTTGAAATTTGTTTGTGAGTGGGGCTTATTGGTTTTGTTTTGGTAATAATAATAATAATAATAATAATAATAATAATAATAATTTTTATTTATACCCCACCCTCCCCAGCCGAAGCCGGGCTCAGGGCGGCTAACAGCAATAAAACAGTACAAAAGTACAGCACAAACAACACTCTAAAATCATTCATTATAAAATTAATTCAATTCAAGCCACTGGCAACCATTGGGCCAGAGCTCCGCGAAGATTGCCGAGGGAGGGAGTCAGGCTGTGCCCTGGCCATCATCAAGCCTAGGGCACCTGGTTCTGATTCTTATTACATATTTTGTGTTCTCATTTCGTATTTTTATGTTGTGAACCATCCCGTGATCTTCAGACGAACAGTAGAAATCATGATGGTGATGATGATATATCATTATTATTATTTATGCCGCCCATCTGACTGAGTATACATATTTAATAAATAAGAATAACAATATATGAGTCTCAGCAGCACCAGGCTACACCAGGGATGTGTAGTGCTGCAGTGACTGGGAACTGGGTATTATCAGAGATGGATCAGAATATAGTGCATTTCTCAAAAAAAAAAAAAAAGGCTGCTTTACTATGTTGAAGTCATAACTTCTGCCACCTCAAGCACTTTAAACTACTCACTCCAAAGAAAAATGATGCTGAGTTTCTTCCAGGGCCGTCTTTAGCAGATGCGGTGTCAGGGTGCAAATATCCCCCCAGTGCCCCCAAATTACCACGGATAGCATTGGGGTGGCCGCTGCGGGAGAGTGATCCCCACAGAGGCTTGGGAGTGAAGTTGCACCCCTCCCAAGCCTCCTCAGAAGGAGCGCGATCCCCGCAGAGGTTTGGGAAGGAAGCTGCACACCCACCAGCCTTATGGTTAGTGAGGCACAGCCGGCGGGCATGCAATGAAAGGGAAAACTGCTGGCAAAGCTATGCAGCTCCCCCACTTGCTGGGACGCCCCTGAGAGGCCTGCACCCTGGCGCGACGCACCACTAAGCCCTATGGGAAAGACGGCTCTGGTTTCTTCTTGGCCCAATAACCTGCTTTGCACAGGTTAACATTCAATGCAACTGTGTTTTAATGAACTGCAAGAATTCATCAACGTGAGGTGTGTTCTACCTTTGCTAATACATAAGAGAGCCACCCTGTTCTTGATATAAATGCCACCAGTTCCGTTCTGCATCCTTTATCTTTGTGCTGGCTAATTTAATTACATCTAAACCTCTACATCTGACACTAGCTCTTGGGATGCAACACGTATCCAGCTCATTTCAGAGGTCCTTTGTTCATTTGGATCTCAAGGGAGAGGGGAAAGAGAATGGAAGTATGATTTAAAACAAAAAACAAAAAACACACCATTCCATCAGCTTTGAAACAGAAAGCTAGGGGGAAATTGTATCTTCAAATATGATGTTACAACTTTATGTGCAGTAGTACTATCAAGCGTCTGGTAGGTATGAAAGCCATTGAAAAAAGATTTTGCTAAACCAATGAATCCAGTTACAGATAGGTAGCCGTGTTGGTCTGCCATAGTCAAAATAAAAAAATCCCTTCCAGTAGCACCTTAAAGACCAACTAAGGTAGTTCTTGGTATGAGCTTTCATGTGCATGCACACTTCTTCTGGAAGGGATTTTTTTATTTTGACTAAACCAATGAAGTAAGAGAGAAACCAACTGGCCAGTCCCAATAGAGCATGAATGAATGGTCTGGATTTCAAGATAGCCTAAGGTTGCCGTAGTTCAAACACTGAAAATCCGGACAGAAAAGTTGTTCAGCTTTTGGGGTAAAATCACAATGTGTGTGTGTGTGTGTGTGTGTGTGTGTGTGTGTGCGCGCGCACACACACACACACACACAGTTTTGGAGCTATTTTTATGGGGAAATGACAAAAATGGCACTGCTGACAAAGGCTACCATATTTCCTGATTTTCCTGGACATTTTCCCAATTTCTGCCCAGAAATTTCTGCCAACTGCAGTATTCTGGATATGGCAGCCCTAACATAGCCTTACCTGATGGAAAATGTAACCAATCCACTTTAAATTCTTTAATTCCAATGATTCAGAAGTCAACAATTTCTTAAGGAAATGTGTGGTGTGTTTATTCCTTAATTCTAAATTGAGCCTTACACTGCAAGCCTTTACATGTCTACTCTGAAGTAAGTCCCACTGGAGCTTACTCCCAGATAATTGGATAATTATCTATTAATTGTTATCTGTTGTTGTTGTTGTTGTTGTTGTTATTTCTTCTTCCCATTTTCCCCCCTTAATCAAGACAGCATACAGCTAAAATTTTATTTCATTCTATTTATCCGTTGAAGGTAGTGTATATGATCCCTTTCATTTTTTTTCTTTACCACAATCTTGTGAGATAGGTAAGGTGGAGAGGCTGCAGTGACCGATGTAGATGTGTACATAACATAAATGTGTGCAGAGAGATAAACACAGGAGAAGCTTCCTGATGTAGAACAGTATGTCCTATTTTCATCTGAGAAATGTTGGAGGGAGTGATTATGAACGTTTCATGGTGGTATCAGAATTATAAGAAATCGAAAGAAGCAGAGAACATTCAGAATAAATTTAAGGAGGATAAATTTAATAATAAATTTAAGGACTTGTGGATAATCCCACCATCTTTCACATTTGGTGTACCTGTGGTAGGCTATGGGACCATGTTCTCAACATCAATGGATGATATTCCCACTTTCCCAGCCCACAGATTGTTAATATACTTGTTATTTATATAGCACACCTATACCAAGATATGTAAAGTGCCTACTGTGATGTAGAAATGACATTTATGTGCCAAGACCCTGTGACCTGCAGTTCCCTAGGCGATGAGTAAACACAGAGACAATGGTGTTTGTTTTATGAGTTGAAATAGCCCTCAAATTCATTGGTTACAGGTGTGAGTGGTTTGGCATGCACATTGCATGAAGCCAGACTATACCATTCCTGCTCGTCTGTTGGGAAAGCATCTAAGGGTAAACCACCATTAGGGGGAGCACTATGACCCACATCAAATGGGGGTACTCCCCCCCAGGGGTCCCCATTAGTGGGAGTGGTATGGCCCTAGCCCCCGTCTGGGTATCGGACAAAAGCCAGTCTCCCCGGAACAATTTAACAGGACACCCTTAACAAAGAAGGGAAGAGGGAGGCTACAACCTCCCCTCCAACCAACCAAAGGCTTGCTCAATGCCTAGCCTCACAAAGTTGTGGTGATTGCTATGAGGTAGGTGAAAACCCAATGGCCAGTGCCAATTTGCCAAGTGGGGGAAATTCCTGCTTGGCCCCGAAAACGGCGACCGACATGGTTCATAGCAAGGTCATATCAAGAGCAAGAGCAATATTAGAGGGTGGGAGGGCGGGAGAACCAATGAGGGTGGCCGCCTTGCTGTGCCGCCCTTTAAATTCCCTCCAGGAGCATGCCCAGCCAGTGCTGATTGGTCAGCCAAGCCCGCTCCCAGAGGACAGCTTGGCCCGTGTCTCTGGCACCAGGGGCAGAGGAAGGGGGCGGTGGGGTGGACCGCCCAGGGTGTAACCACTGAGGGGGGTAACAAAATGGCAGGCAGGACTCACTGCGGGGTCCGCATGCGTCTCTCCTGGGAGTGACGCAGTGGCTTGGGCACCTGCAGGCTCTACGCTGCCCCAAACGGTCCGCCCGCCACCTCTCCCTCAGCTGTAGGGCGGCTGAGTGGGAGGAGGCAGGCAGACTCCTCGGTGGCCCCACGGAGTGTCCTGCCCTGCCGGGCCCCATGGGAGGCTGGTCTGCCCCTGGGTGTGGGGCACACTCGCTGCCCCAGACGCCCGATTGGCTTCCTCCGTCACTGTTTGGCACGACCAGGTGCCAGCAGGACAGCCAATGCCGTACCCCCTGCCAGATCGCCACGGGCCGCAAAGCTACCCACCATAAAATGTGGGTGGAGTCACACTGGTGATGCTTTGGATCAGATAGCTGAATACGAATCATCTTTGATGGGCACTATTCAAAAGAGCAAGGGCAGAATTCTGACTGAAAACAATGAGACACCGCCTTTCAAAAGTTCAACTCAAACGAAGGTGACAGAAATGCACTTTTGACATCGTATTTCCCTTTGTCCACCTAATCTAATACTTCAATTTTATAGTTCAGTAATTTTAAATTAAAAAATGCTTTAGCCTTTTGTTCAATAGCATTAACATAAAATTCTGGCGCTGCCACAAAATTAGCATCCTCAGTAATCAGCAGCTTAAGCCCAGCTACTCAGAATGTCTCACTATCGTATTATTGCTTCTTCCATTTAAGATTATTATATTTCTCCAGCCTTTGTGTAGAAAGCCGTGGTTGCCCTACTATCGGTTGCTGCTTAGACAGAAATGCTATTTTTAAAAATGCAATTGCTCTAATTCCTTCTGAAAAGGATACTATAAGCCATTTTGCTACTACAAAAGCACAAGGGCATAACAAGTGAATCTGGCATGAAAACATACTTTGTCATTCTGCACATTTGTGAACGCATAAAATATAATCACCGAGTAATGATAGCTGCTTCTTTCTTCTTCTTTTTCAAAAAACAGAACACTGGATTAGTATCAAATTATGAAAAAATAATGATTTAATACACAAGTGGCAGCCTTTACCGGCAGTTTTCATTAAAGTAGGCTAATGACTATTTGGGATTCTTTTTCAAGGCTGAACTGGCAATGACACCCGCAGCGAAAGGTGCCTAAAATGATTTGTTTTAAGTGCTCATTCATGGCTTTTCATAGCTCAGCTCCTAAGGTAGGACACGTTTAGGTCTCATTCACATGTGCATGTGTATCGCTCGATTTCTCTGCAGTCGATCACTCAATGTCTAGCAGCTGAATATGTGAACTGATTCCACTTTACAGCGGTACTTTGGTTCTCAAACGCCTTGGTTCCCAAACGCTGAAAACCTGGAAGCAAGTGTTACATTTTTCGGAAGCTGAACATCCAATATGGCTGTTGGGTATTGTTACCAAGGCACCCACACCAATCAGAAGCTGTGTCTTGGTTTTTGAACATTTTGGAAGTCAAACAGACTTCTGGAACGCATAAAGTTTGGCGCTTTGGTTTTTGCTATTTATTTTGCATTTTTGTTTTTGAGGCTTTGTTGTGACTGTTTTCATGACTGTGTGGAACCCAGTTCAACTACTGACTGATTGATAGATTAATTGATTGATTGTGTGACTGCGGAAATGGATCAAGCCCCCCCCATCCAAACAATGACTATCATCAGTGCAGGTAAGAAGAAAAAATAATTTACAATTTTATCATCTACAATACTGTCTTCTTTATTTTATAGTATAGTGCAGTGTTTATTGCTTTCATTTTATGGATCAATGGTCTCATTAGATAGTAAAATTCGTGTTAAATTGCTGTTTTAGGGGTTGTTTTTAAAAGTCTGCAATGGATTAATCCGTTTTAGTTTCTATGGGAAAGCGTGCATTGGTTTTGGAACGCTTTGGTTTTGGAACAGACTTCCGGAACGGACCAAGTTTGAGAACCAGGTACCACTGTATTAGTGTTATTTGCTTGATGAGGCACCAGCTTGTGAGGGCAATTGGGGGATGCTGGGAAGAGCCAGGGGCGGAGCCAAATGTGGCAGCCATGTGGCTTCAATGGCCCGTGGCTTCTCCTTCACCTCCTCCTCGCAGTACCACCAGTGGGAGGCTGATTCTCCATGGCAAGAAGAGAAGGAATTGGCCATCACAGTGGTACCTCGGGTTACAGACACTTCAGGTTACAGACGCTTCAGGTTACAGACTCCGCTAACCCAGAAATAGTACCTTGGGTTAAGAACTTTGCTTCAGGATGAGAACAGAATTTACGTGGCGGCGGCAGCAGCAGCAGCGGAAGGCCCCATTAGCTAAAGTGGTACCTCAGGTTAAGAACCGTTTCAGGTTAAGAACGGACCTCCAGAACGAATTAAGTTCTTAACCCGAGGTACCACTGTATAGCTCCACCACATTCAACTCTGTGCTTCATCTTTGCACTTTGGGGATATTGTGGGGGGCTGGCCCCAACCCCCAAAATATTGGCTTGGCTCCCCAGGAGCTTGTATAAATTTACCTAATGGTGACCAACTCACACATACTAGTAATCACTTGATATTGCTGTCAACAAGTGATGTCTGTACTGTTGGGATACTGCCAGGGAGACATCAGCCATCAAGCCCCCATGTCGATTCCGGACGATTCATCGATCTCCCGTAGACACGCAGTATCATTCAATTAGCGACACGAGCTCCAGAAATAGCTTCCCACATTCCAGAGCTGGTGCACGCTCTATCAGCAGAATTCACACAGTGAAAGATGCACGCAGGAGAGCATTATTTACAATTTTATTCAGCGTTGGTCAGAACAAAGAAAACATGACTGCCTGCGTTGATGTCTTAGGCACAGAGAGAGAAACAAAAGCAAAGACAAAACAGAAACATCCTGTGAACAGGAAATACGCAGACTCTGTGACTCTGTAGACACGCAGTATCATTCTCCCTTTTAAGGTGGAACGGAAATATCCTAACATGTACATGTATGAAGCAGCTCACAGGCCTGGTATTCATTAAAAGCAGTGCTTTTTCCCCCTTTACGGATGCAGGGGTACGCATACCCCTGAACATTTTGTGAATCTTTGTACTTTTGTCCATTTACTATATATATTTTTCCTGATTTGAACTATAAAATGGTGGTTTTCTTGAGTCAAAATGAGAGTAGCCCTAGACATTTTTTAAGGGGAGGGGGAAGCACCAATTATAAGAAAAACCAGATGATGCGCTAATGACCGCTCCCCGCTTAAAACGGGGGGCGCCCTTTGCATGGACGCGCGTAGCCCCTGGATCTGGAGCGGCCCCATCAGCATAGGCTTGGCTTTGCCTTCCCTCAGGTGGGATACCTGGAGGTCTCCGCCTACCTCAGTCAGTTGTCCAATCCCACCTGGGGGAAGCGTTGCCAAGGAGACCAGGCCAGGTAGGGGAGGGATTACCTGCCCACACAATAGAGGGAGGATCTTACCTGGGAATCCTCACTTGGCTCCAGTTTCTAGAGATTGCAATGTTGGATTGCAGGTGCAGGGCTCACATTATGGTTTGCCCTTTTGAGCAAAACATAACAACAGCCCTCTGCGCATAGGAAACTAGGGGTGGTGTTCAGTTTTACTTAGAGTAGGCCCACTGAAATTAATGGGCATGACTAAATCAGGTCCATTGATTGCAACAGGCCTACTCTAAGTAAACTAATTTGAATGCTACCTTAGATCAGTGTTTCCCAACCTTGGGCCTCCAGCTGTTTTTGGACTACAACTCCCATCATCCCTAGCTAGCAAGACCAGTGGTCAGGGATGATGGGAATTGTAGTTCAAAAACAGCTGGAGGCCCAAGGTTGGGAAACACTGCCTTAGATAGCCTATGGTCAAATTATTCATTATGTTAAAAACACAGCTACATTAGCAGTGGAACGAATCCTCTCATGAGGTTGTGGGCTCTCCTTCCTTGGGTGTTTTTAAAGCAGAGGTTGGATGGCCATTTGTCATTGATGCTTTAGTTGAGATTTGCACCTCAATATCAACAAGACAAAGGAGATGGTGTTGGACTTTCGGAGGAAGAGAGGAGAACTAGGCCCGCTGTACATTAGGAAGGGCTGTGTGGAGAGTGTCTCTTCCTTTAAATTCCTAGGAGTTTATCTCAGTGAAGACCTTACTTGGAAAATCAGTACAACCCAGGTGGTTAAGAAAGCCCAACAGAGACTCCATCTCCTCAGAGTATTGCGAAAGAACGATGTCAATCAACATTTGATGATCTCCTTAATAGAAAGTGTCCTTTCATACTCCATAACGGTGTGGTACTCTGGTCTGACATCAACTGATAGGAAGTGCCCACAGAGGGTGGTGAATACAGCACAAGATATTATGGGCTGTCCCATGAATCTGCTGGATGAAATAGCGGAAGAACGTTGCCTCAGGAGAGTGAGGGAAATTCTCGGGGATGATTCACACCCTGGCTGGCACTTTCTTGATCTCCTGCCCTCAGGCAGAAGATATAGAAGCATGATTAGTCGCTCCAACAGGGTAAAGAACAGCTTCTATCCGTGGACTGTTAGGCTGCTGAATGAAAAGGTAACAAGAGGGCAACTGACTTTCAGGTTTGGTGGGTGTGTGTCAGTAAACGAGGGGAAATAAGACTAAGAGAGCTGAGTGGGGGGGTGCTTATTTAATCTCGCTGTATACAAGTTGTACAAGTGACAATAAAGTATTTTAATTTCAATTTCTGCATTGCAGGTGATTGCACTAAATAAACCTCCCCTCCAACTCTACAATTCTATGTTTTTATGATCTGCGAGGGTTTTCTTTTTTTAAATAAAAATGCTAAGCCTCAGGACCACAATTGTAATAGGGAATGCATTATATGAAAAGACAAGGCTACCCCCTCCCTTTGCCATGATTCTGACAACCACATGTGCACATAGCACCAATGGGAATTCCCCCCCCCTTAACTCTTGTCCAGTTTTGGAGGTTCAGACCAAGAGCATTTGTTTTGATGTTTTGTTGGTCCAAATGCCCCATGCCTCAAGAAACATCACTCCATGTATGAGCCCCCTCGCCTCCTGAAATCTAGTCCGCAGACTTTTCTGTCAGTTTCATTTTTGTGGGCAGTAGCGACAGTCACAGCTCAGAGTAGGAGTCCTTATGGTGGCAGCTTCAAAACTCTGGAACTTACAGGAGGTCAGATGCCTCTTGCTCAACTGGTTTTGGGTTCTGTGGTTATTTAATATGATGTTGGATGTTCTCGTGTTTGTTTTATCTGTATTTTTTTTAAAAAGTATTTATTGTAAACTCCTCCAAACAGCCAGAAAAGTGTCATGCCAATATTTTAATATATAAATAAGTAGATGGATCAGAATACATCTTTCCCATAGTCCAGGGGAGCCCAAACTTTTTCAAAGAGGGCCAGATAGGATGAAGTGAACATGCATGGGGGCCAACCAATGTTGTTGAGGTTTTTTTTAGGATCTTACCCCAAGGTTGTTGAGCTTTAAGGATTTAGGATTTTTTAGGATTGAAATAAACTGCCACAGGGGCCAGATTAAACCAACCAGCGGGCCAAATTGAGCCCCCAAGTCGGACTTTGTACATGCCTGCCATAGTCCTATCGCATTTAAAATGGATCCCTGAAATATATTGCTCTTTTGTGTAACTCGAAACATATTCTAGAATGAATAAATAAATGAGTACAATGAATTCTTTTTTAAAAAAATACTTGCAAAATTTCAACACACTTACTTCTAGTTTTGTGTTTGTTTTTTTTCTCTGTTAGGGTTTTTGGAAACTATCCAGCATTCTGGCTAAAACTCACTATTGCAAGGAGGAAATAGCATTTCTGATCGAGATGAGATTTTTATCTGCAGTGCCTATGATCCAACAATTCCCTCGGTGACAACAAATATATCATCACCTTTCCATTGTAAGGCCTGTAGCTATTTTCTTTCTTGATACAAACAACTTTTAATACATCCTTTCATATGTTAGCAATATACTTCCCCAGATTTATCATAAAATCAAAACTGGAGAGAGAATTTTTCATTCGGAAGACTAATGGCTACAATAAATTCTTGAGCTAGGATGAAAACATGAAGAGGAAGTACGGGAAGAGGAAAGACTCCCATCATCAATATCCTGTACAAAGGCTTTTGTTTAGTTAAGCTACAGGATGATCCAAGGTTTGCAGTTCAAAAGAGCCTCTTCTGGATCTACTCAACGTAAAGCCCTAGTGGGCTTTATGCTACAGGGCCTCACCTCCTTCTGGAGGGGAAGTGTTGTGGGCGGGAGACGATTCCCGCATCACGCAGGGGGCGTTATGCCCCCTGCCCCATCCACATGGCTGGCACGCCATGCCCCCGGTTGAGCACCCAATCAGGCGGCTTGGTGGGGGCGTGGTTTGCTGCTTGAGACGCAGCCGTGCCAGCCATTCAGCCCATTCGCTCACCTTCTCGTCGCGAGTCACCCACCCACCACTCCCTTAGGGCTTAGGGCTTAGCTTTTCTCTTGACCTTACTATGGACCTATGGTTGGTCACCCAGGTTGCCCAGGGGGGCTGATAGGAATTTTTCCAACTGGCATTAGGCCTCTTGTTTTTTTCGCCTACCTCGTAGCAATCGTCACAACTTTCTTGGTATTCGGCAGTTAGGCATTGGAATGTGTTGTTGGTGTGTGGAAGGGCAAGGTGTGGCCATCGCCTACCCCTTCAAATTCGGGTATTCCGTTAAAGGAATCCGGCGGTCGTGAATCCTGTCCAATGCCTGTGTGGCGGGGGACCACGGCATGACCCTCGGTGACATTAGGGGAGAGCTTATAGTTGTATTTGCATCAACAGGCTCCGCCAACTGGTGGTTAACCCCTCTGCAGACTCACCCCTCTTCGAGTGGGTGGAGTCAAATCTACCGTGGTCCAATGCCTAAGCCAATACCTTCTCACTTGCTGTAATCAATAAAGTTGTGGCCTGGTCTTGCCCATTAACCTTATATTATGTGTCCACGTGTCTTTATTCCACCAAGCGGGGGTCGAGTCCTCGAACCACAACAACGAGGTATGTGTGCCTGTCAGTTTCTAACCCTGCTTCCCTTCCACAAGGTCTTCAAAGCGGCTACAAACCCCAATAGACATCCTGGTTAAGATGGGAACCCTGGTAGCGTTAACCATGGTTGAGGCTGGTGGAAAGAGGGCTTGATCATTGTGTTGTGTTGGGTGATATAGGGAGTGGCGTTATCGTCTTCAATATGGGAGTCCCAAGCTGTGATGGCCTTTCTAGGTCAAAGCTAGCACGGCAGGAAGCAGATCACGTGACCAATGGCATCTCTTGATGCCAATTTGAATATTTGAATGTGAAATGTGCAGAACAGCCTCATGGAAGCAGCTGTGTCAGAAACAAAGTATGATCTGATCCCAGTGTTTTCACAGCTAAGAACATAAAAAGATAAGAAGATCCCTGCTGGTTGAAACCAAAAGTCTATCTGCTCCAGCTTTCTGTTCTCACAGTGGCCAGCTGGATACCAATGAGAAGCCGCCAAGCAGGGCACAAGTGCAAAACACCTGCTGTTGTCCCTCAGCAGCTGGTTTTTGGAGTTTTACAGCTGCTGATACCGGCGGTGATATACAGGCATCACAAGAAGTCCGCAATAACAGCTTTATCCTCCGTGAGTTTCTCCAATCCTCTTTTAAAGCTATTGATAGCCCTTTCCAAGCATTCTGTTTGTTTGCGTGATGGAAATCATGTGAGGGAGAGCAGGGGTGCACTGGAAAATTCTACACCCTCCAGCATCCCTTTCCCCCCATCCTGGCTTTCATGAGTTTGATGGTGAATTTTTTGAAGGAGGGGGCCTGCTTTATGGATGGAGGGATTCCTGTACAGTATAGAATTGGGGATATAATTCTGCCAAGAGCCTCCAGGAATGCAGAAGGTTCTCCACTTCAGATGTTTGTCCTTACCAGATTCTGGACAGCTGGTTGGGGGAGGGTTGGTGATATACCCAAAAAGTTCACCAACGTGCCCTTGCTCTCCCTCATGGGATTTTCATTGCACAAAGACACAGAATGCCTGAATTGGACATAAGTTGATGGCCATGACCAGATCTTGTGGGGCTTTCTAGGAATGACCCATGTAAAACCACTGCACTTTTTTTAAAAAAAATAAATAAATATACTTTTCAGGTTTATACATTTCACTGATTTTATGATCATTTTGACATTTCAAAACTTGACTTCCTTCCCCCTCTTTCTGTGGTCCCTTAAATTTACTTTTAAAATATTCTGCATATCCAAATTAACAATCTGCTCATATATTTGTCTTTTTTAAAGATATGCTCTTAGGAAACTGCAGGTTCTTACCATAATCCTGCCAATGCTCTTATCTGTTTACCATTTATCTGTAAATATTCAATAAACCATTTCCATTCTTTTATTAAAAAAATTGTTATCTTGATTTCTTATTTTTCCGGTATTTTTCTCCATTTCTGCATATTCCATAGGTTTTTGTATCCATTCTTCTTTGGCTGGGATTTCCGTGCATGCATTGCCACAGTGGTTGCAACGATGAATCTACCAAACAATCATATCAAGCCACTCCTTGACTCTGCTTTCCACCCTCCTTTGGCTGGCTGGAACGTGCCCTTGAACTCAGGGCCATAGGAAGGGGGGTGCGGCGTTGCGGTCCGCCCCGGGTGTCATCCCTGAGGGGGTGACAAAACAGCAAGGGGGCGGCACTTACCATGCGGCCTGGCCTTCAGCAAGCCCGAGCCACGCGTCTCTCCTGGGAGTGACGCAGTGGCTCTGGGTCCCACACTGCTTGAAATGGCAGCATGGAGCTTGCATCCCCCAGGTGGATTCCATGGGCAGCTCGCTGCACACACACCAAGGGCGGATCACCACACCTCCCCCTGGGCAGATCACCGCGGTACCCCCATGCGCAGATCGCCATGTTAGAATTCCTGCTCCATGTTTGCAGTCCTGGGATTGTGGTCTATCACATGACGGTATATGTTTGGGAAGTGGGAAGTGACGGAGACAAGATGTTTGTGTTACTGAGTTCCATGAAGTGGGACTATTGTCCTCTGTTCTTTTCCCTTTGCTGTCTGATGCTTAAGAAGGAGGGAGCCATGTTTCAGTGCTCCGTGTGTGTTTATATGTAAATAAAGTAGATTAGCCAAAATGCTGAGTTGCTGAGGTCTGTGACACAAGCTGCAAAGACTCTGTGGATCCCTAAGTGTGCCGATGTCTGTTGGCATCGGTCGCTGTGATGTTCGGGCTGAAGAAACCTCATGAAGTTCCCGAACGATCGACCAGAAGGGAGAGAACATGCCAGTCAGGCATGTGTCTCTGCCAGGGTCCTACTTGAGTGTAGGCTGAGCTCCTGACACACCGCACCGCCCCCGTGGGTGGCTCGCCTGGGCCCTGTCGCTCCAGGTGCTGGAACAACTAGCTACACCCCTGCTTGAACTCAGATAAGGCTTGTCCAAACAAGGAACAGAGAGGAGTGTTTAAGTGCAGGTAGAAACTCTACTACTGTACCAAGGTAAAGTTTGCGTCCACTGCTCTTCCCATTTTGGGCTAGCAACATTGGCCCCCATTGACATATGGCCCTCAAAAGTGAGCCCTGGCGGCAATGTGACTCTTGGGCTGAAAAGAAGACCCCCCCCCCACACACACACAACCTTTCCTCTGTGGCTTCATTCCTCAAGAACTTGTTGAGAAAGAGGGCGAGAGACCCTTGTTTCTTTCAACCCTGAAAAGCAATATTTATATCTCAAGTAAAAGTCGACAGTTTCAAATGCAGAGAATTAATTGAATGTGTGTGTGTTTTCCACTGCTGGGAAACCGAAGAGGTCCACAATTCATATATCCACATAAACAATAAGAATATATAGTATTAGTTAATGTTAAAAGCACGTGCTAAATTATTTTCATGCCATTATGAGTTTGGATGTGCACTTTTCACAGCTACGGGTAAATAAATAATACTAATTTAATTTGTTTTCCCCTTACAGCAGAAACGGAAAAGGAAAGAATAACGTTCCCAGTAGAGCACTTGGTTAGTTATTACTTTAGAGAACCGTTTTAGTCAATACATGCACCTGGGTCCCAGGAAGTGCCTCCATTATGGTCTGCTCAACAAAGCAACACAAACTGAAGGGGGGGGGGAACTGACCAACTAGCATATTCTACATCATCCAGTATGTCAAATTCTGCCAGGAATACTTATTTGAATTTGAGTGTAATGTGAAAGTGGAAGAGCAGTTCCTGGTCAGACTCCAAACACCCCAAAATGCATACCGCTTTGGGATGATTTTGTGCCCTGTTGACGTATTTGTGAAACTTCAAAAATGCACATAGTAGGGATGTGCGCAGATATGAGGTTTTGTTTCGACCCCAATTTAGCATTTTGCATAAGAGCCCAAATCCGTTAGGACCAATATGGCTCCAAATCCTGATTCAGGAAATCTGGTGGTTTTTCATTTCTCTAGTCGTCATTATGAGAAAAGCAAAAATCGTTGTAACTTTATTTCTCTTTGACAGAAGCAGCTGAAATTTGCAGGCAAAGTAACCCCCATCTAAATGGATAATGTCTGCCAAATTTCAAACAAATATGTTTGGAGGGTTTTATGCATATCACCTGGGGGGAGGGGTTTTTAAAATTTGAAACCATCTCTCTCTGTTTTTTTTAAGGATTGGATGAAATAATAATAATAATAATAATAATAATAATAATAATAATAATAATAATTTATTATTTGTACCCCACCCATCTGGCTGGGTTTCCCCAGCCACTCTGGGCGGCTTCCATAGAAACCAAAAATACACTAAAATATCACACATTAAAAACTTCCCTGAACAGGGCTGCCTTAAGATGTCTTCTGAATGTCAGAAATTTTCAGGCATGATAGCTTCTCCTAAGGAGATGACGACTGCCAAATTTCAGAGTGACAGATACAGCTGTTTTCTTATAAGGGCAGCCTTTACAGTTGTGAGTGGTTAAAAAAGCTCCTGTGTTGTTTTGTGGGGTGAAAACCAATATATATGAAAATAGCATATGTCAGAGAGCACTCCAGAAAAATATCAGAAGGATAGGTGCAGGGGTTAGGGAGCGATGGTAAATGGGGGAGGGGAATAGCTGTCAACTCGAGTTCTGCTCAACTTGTACCAAAAATCACAGGAACAAAGCACAAAGCTGGTTTGAAAGTAGTAAGGGGGGGGGGTATGCGAAACCAGAAGGACTCAGATTTCCAGCATTTTCCAAGCAGGCACCATGTGAGTTTAAGGACAAGTATACACAACGGCCATGCAATAATGACTGCTTTTACTAGTCAGCCCATGATGGCTCTCTGTTTTTTTAATAATAATAATAATGGGTCATCTGACTTGTTTGTCATAGGAAACTACCTTTCCCAAGGGTCATGTTCCTGCTCCTAATAAAACAACACAGATAATAATAGTAATAATAATTTATTTATACCCCGCCCATCTGGTTGGGTTTCCCCAGCCACTCTGGGCAGCTTCCAACAGAATATTAAAATACAATAATCTATTAAACATTAAAAGCTTCCCTAAACAGGACTGCCTTCAGATGTCTTCTAAAAGGCTGGTAGTTGTTTTTCTCTTTGACATCTGGTGTAGCAGCCCTTCTTGTCATTTGTTGTTGTTTGTTGTTGTTGTTTAGTCGTTTAGTTGTTTAGTCGTGTCCGACTCTTCGTGACACCATGGACCAGAGCACGCCAGGCACTCCTGTCTTCCACTGCCTGCCACAGTTTGATCAAACTCATGCTGGTAGCTTCGAGAACACCATCCAACCATCTCGTCCTCTGTCATCCCCTTCTCCTTGTGCCCTCCATCTTTCCCAACATCAGGGTCTTTTCCAGGGAGTCTTCTCTTCTCATGAGGTGGCCAAAATATTGGAGCCTCAGCTTCAGGATCTGTCCTTCCAGTGGCTGATTTCCTTAAGAATGGATAGGTTTGATCTTCTTGCAGTCCATGGGACTCTCCAGCACCATAATTCAAAAGCATCAATTCTTCGGCGATCAGCCTTCTTTATGGTCCAGCTCTCACATCCATACATCACTACTGGGAAAACCATAGCTTTAACTATATGGACCTTTGTTGGCAAAATGATGTCTCTGCTTTTTAAGATGCTGTCTAGATGCTTGTCATTAGTGCCACCAAATAAGTCACATGGCGGGGGGAGCAAGGGAAACTTTTGGGGTGTCCTGGTTTTTACTTTTCGAAATACAGCAATCCTAATTCAGGCCCAGAGTAGCTCATTGTGGGCAAGCCCATGCTGAACTGAGCCCAGGGACCGCCACCCATCATTTTCAGCAGAATCCGAATATGGGCAGATGCAATGCTTTTCATCTAGTTTAACTGGATATGTTTGCAATGCCCTTTATTGTTTTACTGCGCAAGCTGACAATATATAATGGGTGGTCAAGAAATTGAATGACGGATGGCTGAAAGAATGAACATGCTTAAGTTAGGACAAGCATGGTGCAATTCAGTGCTACAACTACAAAACTGCCCCTCATCTAAAAAAAAATTGTCCCTTTTTATAAAACACTAATTTGTCCGTTTTTATAAAACACACAGGGCTGGAAATCATTATCTGAGTAACACTGCAGTTCTCACTCTTCATGGTTTTAAAGATGAGATTTGGTGGGAGAAGGGATTATATTTTGTGCCTTCAGTTCCAATCGTCTTTGCAATGTGGAAAAACAAAAATATAAATGCAGGAGTAGTTGCTCTCTGACATGTACAAAGCTTGGTAGAAGGATTTTATAAATGGGAAGAGGAATCTGGGAGCTTATAGAAACCAAGTCAAGCCCATGGGTCCTCCAGGAACACTCCTGTTGGCAAAGAACAATGCAAAGCGAGGATATGTAGCCTTCCGGTGACCCATTATGGAAGGAAGGAGCTGAAAACAAGACAATTGCATGCATAACAAACCTCTACAATAAAGGGAAGCAATTTAATATTACCCTCTTTGCATGGTTTATTGTGAACAGGCAGAGGCAAACTCGGCCCTCCAGATGTTTTGGGACTACAGTTCCCATCATCCCTGACCACTGGTCCTGTTAGCTAGGGATGATGGGAGTTGTAGTCCCAAAACAGCTGAAGGGCCGAGTTTGCCTATTCCTGATTGTGAAGGTAAAGCCCTATCACTTGGTCAGCCATAATCCCACCAGGTGACAAAGATTGCATTTGACAAACGATGGAAATAATATGCAGCTGTCCCTTATGGCGATCAAACATGCAACTTGCAGCCTTGGCATTATCAGCACCACGTTCAAAAGATTTTTTTTATTTTTTAAGTTACATCTCCCCCACCCCTCTAGTCTGATCTGTATGTCCCCGGGACTTTTACTCAGAGTCTGTTCAAAGACTGATAAACAGTGTGAGCAACATAACAGCATCAGCATAGGTGTGTTAAATTCCCTAAATATTCCAGATACGAAACACAGTCTCAGCTGCCAAAACACTGCTGACTGTCTTGAATGACATGCTCATGCTTTTGAAAGCTGCTGTGATGCTAGAATACCGCCATCTGGTTGGGGAGGGGGGAATTAAAGATCTCTGCTTTTCAAGATGCAGAAGAGAAATGGGACCCTCAGCTCTTCAGGATGCATCCAGGGGGCAGGGGAAAATCTCTTCTACGTCTCTATTTAAAAGGAGCCTTTTCTTCCTTGCTTCTAATCACCCTGCATGCAGAACAGAGAAGTAATTTGGCATTTACTATCTCCCGAAGTCACTGAGTGATTGAGGCAAAGCATATTGCCTGACGGTGCACATAATAAATGAAAAGAGGGGAGCGGGTGGACCTTTAAAAAAAAAAATCTTATTTCTGTGCTGGAAACCTGACATAGTTTAGCGAGGGATGAATGTCATCGCTTAGAAATGAAAGGTTATGCTATATTAGTTAACAAAATTGCTGCCTCGAGACAACGGAGGTAGCAGATGTTCCATCACATGACCCAGTGACCTTTACCACTTAAAGGTCAAACGCTGCGCCTTCGCACAAAAGGTGTCATTTGAGAATCGGGGTTTGTGTGTATTTGTCATGTAGCTCAATCAAGGAGATATGACAACAAATAGCTGGTCAAAGTCTGTCAGGGTCAGCCAAAGCGTGATAGAGTGCTCCAGGTCACCTTAATGGCTCCAATACTACAATTCACGTCGATGTCAGCATGCATCGTAGTAAATGGCTTCCGTGTTATGTATTTTTCTTCACTAATTGCTTCTTTGACCTTATTGTTAACCAACCACTTTTGATTAGAAAATTGCTCCGTGAAATCAGATTCTTACGGCAGCGTAGCAGCTGTCTAATGGCTGTTGAGGTACACCCATCAATCAATACTTTAGGGCGTACTTGATTTTCCATTTGCTGTCAGATGACAAAAGAAAACTTCTATGAACTGATAATAAGCAAACAATTTGCAAATGTAGACATTTTGACGATAGCACCTTTTTGGTTTCTTTTCTCCAGAAAATATGGCGTCCTATGCAAGGCCAAAATTTGGCACCTCCAATTGGATCTTCTTAATTATGAATCTTCTCTATTTTGTGTCCCCTTAGCTTGGCACGCTGTACAAAGGAACCACCTACACAGCCCTAAATAAAGCGCTGAGGTAAACATCAGCTTCATGTACTGGGACTTGGTTTTTTAAAAAACGAATAAAATTCTGAGGGCAATTTACATACTCCTAATATTTTGTATCTTTTCAATCAATGAATGAGGAATTTGTCCCATTATACCAGGCAACTATATAAACCTCAGCTATACCTCTTGTAAATGGGACATGGGTGGCGCTGTGGTCTAAACCACAGAGCCTAGGGCTGGCTGATCAAAAGGTCGGCGGTTTGAATCCCCACGACAGGGTGAGCTCCCGTTGCCCTGTCCCAGCTCCTGCCAACCTAGCAGTTCGAAAGCATGTCAAGTGCAAGTAGATAAATAGGTACGGCTCCGGCGGGAAGGTAAACGGCATTTCCATGCACTGCTCTGGTTCACCAGAAGCGGCTTAGTCATGCTGGCCACATGACCCGGAAGCTTTCTGTGGACAAACGCTGGCTCCCTTGGCCTATAGAGCGAGATGAGCGCTGCAACCCCAGAGTCGTCTGCGACTGGACCTATCAGTCAGGGATATACCTCTTGTAACAAAGGTAAAAGGGTCCTTTAGACCCCTGGATGATTAGGTCCAGTCAAAGGCAACTATGGGGTTGCAGCGCTCATCTCGCTTTTCAGGCCGAGGGAGCCAGTGTTTGTCCATAGAAAACTTTCCAGGTCATGTGGCCAGCATGACTAAACCACTTCTGGCACAATGGAACATCATAACAGAAACCAGAGTGCACAGAAACGCCGTTTATCTTCCCGCCGCAGTTGTACCTATTTATCTACTTGCACTGGCGTGCTTTCAAACTGCTAGGTTGGCAGGAGCTGGGACAGAGCAATGGGAGCTCACCCCACCACAGGGATTCGAACCACCAACCTTTTGATCAGCCAGCCCTAGGCTCTGTGGTTTAGACCACAGCACCACCTGGGTCTCACAACATCAATCCAAAAAGGTCCCATAGAAGTTTGCAGGTGTTTTGTGGACAGTAGCATTTGGCTTCCCCACTCCTGACTGACTTCAGCTCTTTGGACTGCATTGGAAGCCACCTTTTACCCAAAGTTCTGGAGCTTCATTTTCAGAGATTCTTTATTAATCTATTTTTCATTTTAGCATATATAAAATTTTATTAAACATGAAGCGCCAAAAGATTTGTAAGCACCGTGCATATATTAAAGGATAAGTCAGTCCCTGCCTGCAGGCTCACAATCGAATAGACTATATGAAAGGAAAGGAAAAAACGGGAATGGAGAGAAAAGTGGGAAGAGGGAATTAAGCCTCTGAGCAGCTGCCCTTTCACTGGCCCATGGATGAGGCCAAATTGGTACCCCCTTTGCCAAGATGATCTTCCTGTGAGGCATGGGGTGTGGCCTCTGAGGGGTCATAGCTGTACCTACTGTACGTACCCTAAACTCTACAGACACCAGACAACCAGCAGATAGGGAAGCATGTCCTGTACAGTGGTACCTCAGGTTACATACGCTTCAGGTTACAGACTCCGCTAACCCAGAAATAGTGCTTCAGGTTAAGAACTTTGCTTCAGGATGAGAACAGAAATCATGCTCCGGCAGCACGGCAACAGCAGGAGGCCCCATTAGCTAAAGTGGTGTTTCAGGTTAAGAACAGTTTTAGGTTAAGAATGGACCTCCGGAACGAATTAAGTACTTAACCCGAGGCACCACTGTATACAGGGAGGTGGGACAAGCTCCATGCAACTGCTCCTTCTCTGACCAATGGATCGGGTCAGAATGTTCTCCTCCTTTCCATGATGATATTTTTAGGGGTCAAGGGATGTGCCCTGGCTGGTGGCAGAGGCCAGAGTGGAACTCCCTTAAACTCTACAGTCCCAGGGCCACAAGCAGTTAGGGCAGAGTACAGTGGTATAATAATAATAATAATAATAATAATAATAATAATAATAATAATAATAATAATTTATTATTTGTACCCCGCCCATCTGGCTGGGTTTCCCCAGCCACTCTGGGCGGCTTCCACAGTGTTACCTCTGGTTACAAACTTAATTCATACTGGAGGTCCGTTCTTAACCTGAAACCGTTCTTAACCTGAGGTACCACTTTAGCTAATAGGGGCTCCCGCTGCCGCCATGCCACCACCGCACGATTTCTGTTCTCATCCTGAGGTAAAGTTCTTAACCCGAGGTACTACTTCCGGGTTAGCGGAGTCTGTAACCCGAAGTGTAACCCGAGGTGTTTGTAACCTGAGGTGCCACTGCATTCTTCTTTTCAGAAGAAGTGAGCTCTCTGCAGCTGCTCCTTCATTTCATAGGACCAAGTTACTCTTCCTGGGAGGCACATGGGAGAGCTTTTCCGTGGCCTGGGGCACCTTGACAAATGACAGAGGCTAAAGTATGTTTCGTTGTGGTTCTGCACCCTTAAAACACATCTCTTCTTGCAGCCTGTTCCACCAAAATACACAGTGTCTGAACAAAACAATTCCTCCCACTGCTCCATTTCATCCAGAATTGACCTCCGGGCAAGAGCAGGTTGGGAGTGTGCAAGTTCTATTTTGGAAGGTCTGAAGCTCAATCCAGATAAGGCTGTGGCACTATTAGTGGGTAGTTCCCTAGGCTGGATGAATGGAAGGTTGCTGGCTCATGAGAAGGTTATAGAAGAAGAAGAAGAGTTTGGATATGATATCCCGCTTTATCACTACCCGAAGGAGTCTCAAAGTGGCTAACATTCTCCTTTTCCTTCCTACCCCACAACAAACACTTTGTCAGGTGAGTGGGGCTGAGAGACTTCAGAGAAGTGTGACTGGCCCAAGGTCACCCAGCAGCTGCATGTGGAGGAGCGAGGAATCGAACCCGGTTCACCAGATTATGAGTCCACCGCTCTTAACCACTACACCACACTGGCTTATACTCCCTCTGAAGGATCCATTGCTGTCGCTTGAAGCTCACGTGGCCTTTATGGCACAGAGTGCTTTGTATCAGCTTTGGCTGGTGGCCTAGCTGCACCTCTATGTGGATAGGGATAGCCTAACTTCTATTGTCTATGCTCTGGTAACTTCTAGATTAAATTACAGCAAAGCCACTTCTGCCCTCAGAGGAGGTGGAGTAGTGAGCTTCACAGCCCCACCACACACATGGTGGCTGGAGCCCAGCCCCGCATGATTGGGGGGGTTCCCAGCCACGTCATCCCCTGGCCAACCACTCGGCTGGGTCTGGGGGCATGGCCTGCCCTACTTAAGGCAGGATGTGGCCAGGGATCTCCCTCTTTCCCTGCCTGCCAGCTGTTCCTGCTTTTCCCACCCTCCCGCCCTATATGATTTTCATTCCTTGACCTTACTATGGACCTTGGTTGGTCACCGTTGAGGGGCCTGGTAGGAATTTTTCCACTTGGCAATTTGGCACCAGCCACTTGGTATTCTCCTACCTCATAGCAAATCATCACAACTTTCTTGGTATTGGCGGTTAGGCATTGGTATTGTTCTGTAGATGGAAGAAGGGAAGTAGCACCATCACCTGTCCCACATATTGAAGGGTAGTCCAATAAAGGATTCCAGGGGGGGTGGCCTTGTCCAAAGCCTGGGGAGGTAAGGCCTAAGTCACACCCCCTATCAGTGACCCCGGGGGAGTTCCTAGTTGATGTGCATCAGCAGGACTCCCCCTACTGGTGGTTAACCCTTCCCGGACTTCAAGCGGACAGGCTGAAGTTGGATATAGTTGGTTAGGACCAATGCCTAAGCCAATACCGCTCATCACCTGTAACCAATAAAGTTGTGGCCTTATTTAATAATCTTAATAATTGTGTCACATGTCATTATTTCCACGGGGGGGGGGGACTCGCCACGCAACACATTATATGTGGGCTGACTCTGAGGATGGTTCGGAAACTTCACCCGGCGCAGAATTTGGCAGCCAAGTTGCTCACTGGGTTAAGATGGTTTGAGCATATAACGCCAATTCTGGCCCCAGCTACACTGGCTGCCTTTAGTTACTGGGCCCAATTCAAAGTGCTGGTTTTGACCTGTAAAACAGGTCAGGAGCACAATATCTTAAGGACTGCCTCTACCCATATGAACCAACCTGCAGGGGCGAAGGAAGGGGGATGCGGTAGGGGTGGTCCGCCCCGGGCGTCACCTCTGGGGGGGGTGACAAAATGCCGGGCGGTACTCACCGCGGGGCCTGCAGGGCGCCCAAGCCACGTGTCTCCCCTGGGAGATAAGCGGTGGCTTGGGTGCACGCAGACTCCGTGCTGCCTGAACAGTCCACCCACTGCCTCCCCCTCAGCTGTAGAGCGGCTAAGTGGGAGGAGGCAGGCAGAATCCTTGGAGGCCCCACAGAGCGTCCTGCCCCGCCTGGCCCCGCCCCCACGGGCAGCTAGCCCCACCCCCGGGCACCAGGCACACGCGCCACCCCAGGTGCCTTATCGGCTTGCTCTGCCACTGCCAACCGCAGTGCTCTGCCACTGCCAACCGCAACCATCCTCTGAAGCCCTTCTTCATGTGACTCCTCCATAAGAGGTCTGGAGGGTGGCAACATGAGAACAGGCCTTTTCTGCAGTGGCCCCCCGTCTATGCAATGCTCTCCCAAAGGAGGGCCCTTGTTACATGGCTTTAGGTACCGGGCAAAACTTTCTCTTCTCCCAGGCTTTTTGCCAATTAAACAATCTATGGCCTTTTAAACTTGGTGGGGTTGTTGTATTTGTTTTATACTATGTGATGTGTTTTTGTATTGTAAGTTGCCCGGTGATCCTCGGATGAAGGGCAGTATAGAAATCAAACCTGAAGGAGCATTTCCACCCCATTGTTCAGTCCGGACACTGAGGTCCACTTCCGAGGGCCTTCTGGCCCTCACTGTGAGGTTACAGAGAACCAGGCAGAGGGCCTTCTCGGGAGTGGCACCCACCCTGTGGAACGCCCTCCTATCAGATGTCATAGAAATCAACAACTATCTGACTTTTAGAAGACATCTGAAGGCAGCCCTGTTTAGGGAAGTATTTAATGTTTGATGTTTTATCGCTTTAATCATGATCATCATCATCTGTTTGGAGCTGCCCAGAGTGGCTGGGGAAACCCAGCCAGATGGGCGGGGTATAATAATAATAATAATAATAATAATAATAATAATAATAATAATAATACATCAGAAGTAAAACTCCATTGCTTTTCTTGCTCCCACGCAGGAAGCAGGTTATGTCCCACAGAAGTTCCCTTTCTTTTGAAATGAATGGGGAAACCTCTGCAGCTATTGCAGCCCCATATGCCAAACACAGACAAGGATTGGATTAGGGTATGTATGAGAGAGAACCCCCCTGGAGAAACATTAACTTACCCATGTCTAAGGTTTGTTTGACTAAATCCTTCCTCTTTTCAGCAGCATTTTTACACTACTGGACTAGCCATAAATTAATCCTGATATAAATGAGATTCAAAGCCCTACATAAATATAAATGGGAAAGCTTATAATTATTTGATTTATATACTAATTTAAATATTGACAAGGTCATTCTATCATGTAAAAGGCTTGGGCTTTATAAAGATGCACACTTAATCAACGTTTTGCACATTTTTTGTTTGTTTGTGCCCCCTTCTTTCTCTCCAGGTGGTTACTGTCAATTAAGAAATAAACTTGGAGAATATGGTTGCATGTACCTTTAATCGGGGTTCAGCTGTAGATATTAGTGCGGCAAAGTAGGTTGTGGTGAAATTTGTGTAAATCATAAACCGACGGGGCAGATCAGTTCATTAATCCACCCTGACAGGTTAATTTCATTCCATTTCTAACTTGTCAGTTCAGAACATGGAGCAAATAATCAAAAACCTTTAAATCAAATACACAAAATCAAGACTAATTGAATACATTTTGTGCACGCCAATAACCCAATCCATTTTTCAAAGGCTAATAAGAAAGCTTGTTAAACTGTAAAAAATATATGCCTGTTGGGTCTTGTAGGGCAAGAAAGATGTTGACATAGCAAATTGACTTTGGGGTAAATACATTCTGGAAGAAACCTGTTCAGAGGTGTGCCATGCTTGTATGCACACAAATATGCCCTTCATATTTTAAGCAAGCCAAAGAGGTACTTACCCCTTCAGTAAATTTAAAGTGAAAGTTGTGGAATTTATATATAGCTCATTATCCTGGAGATGGGAATATGAATTCGGCGTCCAGGGCAGCGGTCTACCAGCTCCGTCTGGTACGCTGGATGAGACCCTGCCTGCGTGAACACTGTCTCACCAGAGTGGTACATGCTCTGGTTATCTCTCGCTTGGACTACTGCAATGTGCTCTACATGGGGCTGCCTTTGAAGGTGTCTCAGAAACTACAACTAATCCAGAATGCGGCCGCCAGACTGGTTCAGGCACAAGAGTTTGAAAATTCTTTGGATGAACTCTTGCCACAACTATGAGCTTGCCGCAGCTGTCTTGAGTTTGACACAAAACCCACATGCCATGAGACAGCCAGGCTGGCAAGGAGTTGCAGCACCAAGAATAGTTCCTGGTGAGCCGCTTGCTCCAGCAAATGCCAGAGATGAGTTGAGGCCTTATGAGCCTGACTCATCAGTCTACTCACTCTGTGCTCTTCTCCCTTGCATATAGAATGGAAGCTTTAAAATAATAATAATAATTTATTATTTATACCCCGTTCATCTGGCTGGATTTCCCTAGCCACTCTGGGTGGCTTCCAACAAAGATTAAGAATACATTAAAATGCCACACAGGGCTGCCTTCAGATGTCTTCTAAATGTCAGGTAGTTGTTTATTTCCTTCACATCTGATGGGAGGATGTTCCACAGGGCGGGCGCCACTACTAAGAAGACCCTCTGCCTGGTTCCCTGTAGCTTTGCTTCTCACAGTGAGGGAACCACCAGAAGGCCCTCGGCGCTGGACCTCAGTGTCCAGGTAGAATGATGGGGGTGGAGACGCTCCTTCAGATATATTGGCATGGAGATACAAGTCCCTAGCATGAAGAGGTGTGCTGGGGATGCAGTCTCTGTGAGCATGGATCTCAAATGTCCTTACTGAGGGTCTCGGGCTCAAGTGCGCCTGATCTGATGAACTTGGTCTATAGCTTCAGACTGGTTATGGTGCTGGGACCAGCAGTGTCTCCCAGTGCCGCTGGGCTGATGGTTTGGGCTAGCACCTCCAAGTCAAAGCCCATGCTGCTACTCCAGCTGGGATACTGACATTCTACCTCCAGTACTGCTGCACTGATGTTGGAGTCAGACTTCAGACTGCTGTTTTGGATGGGAGTGGGGTATGTACGGTAAGTCAATCACTCTCAGTCTCAATTCCCCATCACTAGTAGGGAGAAAGAGATATTATGAGTGTCCTAAAGATTAGTGCAATGATGCATGTGATGTGCTTTGGGCACTGAAAAGACTAAAGCCCTGCCTCCTTAATCCATTAGTTAGGCAGTTATTTGTTTGACTGGGCCAAAAATGTGCCCTAAAACACATGGAGAATCATGGAATAATAGAGTTGTAGAGTTAGAAGGGACCCTCCTTCCTCTAGTCCAGCAGTTCTCAACCTGTGGGTCCCCAGATGTTGTTGGACTACAACTCCCATCATCCCTGAGCTCTGGCCTTGTTAGCTAGGGGTGATGGGAGTTGTAGTTCAACAACATCTGGGGACCCACAGGTTGAGAAGGCTGCTCTAGTCCAATCCCCTGCCATCATACACCATCATGGGTAGGCAAACTAAGGCCCAGGGGCCAGATCTGGCCCAATCACCTTCTAAATCTGGCCCGTGGATGGTCTGGGAATCAGTGTGTTTTTACATGAGTAGAATGTCTCCTTTTATTTAAAATGCATCTCTGGGTTATTTGTGGGGCACAGGAATTCGTTCATTCCCCTATATATATATAGTCCGGCCCCCCACAAGGTCTGAGGGACAGTGGACTGGCCCCCTGCTGAAAAAGTTTGCTGACCCCTAAGCTAGATCATACAATGGAAGGTGGCCGTCCAACCTCTGCTTAAAAACCTTCAGCCAGAACTCAGGTGGTGTTAAGTCAATACAAATTGGACATGCAGGCTGACTATTACCAACAACAAAAAAGTAACTAAAAACCAACACCAAGACATTTAAAAAGCAATATTTATGAAAGAACTCTGGTGCATTATCAGCCAGCTGTTCAGTAAGAACAGTAAATGGTTGACAAATAGAGGTCATTTGAGGTTAGTGCCGCGAGTCAAGAATACAGAATGTCTTCCCAAAACCATAGGGGTTAAATTTATATCTCCATTAATCTAGCTCAGCTGCATAAGAGGGTGTGACTGGTAGGGTAGTTCTTCTAAAACCACAGAGGTAGACAGTCCAATTTGTCATAGCTGCTGCGGACAGAGCAGGAGGAAAATTTCCATAAACTAGCCATTTGATCAGGCACTTCATAGAAGATAAATATGTTCATCATACAATTGTAGCATAATTATACATACCCCAGGACAAGTCTATGTTCTAGTATTGACTACTGCAAGTGAAGCGCCGGTAGCAAGCAATCAATGTTCCCTTTAGCGTGCGCTCTCAAATTGATTCTGAGCAAGTTACAATAATAATGCAGTGATATAAATCATGTTGCAGGGCTCTGAATGTATAGCTCCTTCCCTGCGATTTTTGGAAGACAAATTAGGCTTTATCTGAGTTATGCAGTTGGAAGTTATTCACGATGAAATGGAAATGCTCATCATGACTCAGGGAGACATTTCCAGGTGCATCTTCCATGCTTCTTTTAAGAACATAAGGCAAATGGTGCAAAATGATGGTCTGAATATAGGACAGACTTGAAACTCCTGCTCTTCTCTAGGCAATCGTGGCCGACCTAACAGCTGTTGGATTATCCATAGGAGATTTTCCTTCAGAGCATTACTCAAAGAAGCTTCTTGCAGTTTTGGTGAGAGGGAAAGAACGTCTAGAAGTTGCAAGGCCCCAAAGAGCTATTGGCTCTACCTAGCAACTGGTTTCCAAATGAATGCCACCTCTGAACCAGAGGATTGTATCCAATGTAGCCCTAAGTTATTTAGCAGTTTACTTGTTGCACCGGAGGAAATTTGTTGTGCAAGGGGAAAACGCAAGCACATTACTAAAGAGGGTTGCACAAAAGATTGTAAATAAGAATCAGCTGTTGCACAATGGAAAACGTCTTGGGGATACGCACACACACAATTACAAAAAGAGAGAGAAAGAAAACATGCTGAGAGTCTGAGGGTCCTGCTCTTGCCTCTCTCCACCAGGCCTAGGCGGGGACTGATAGACTACAAAAGAACTGCTTTTTAATTATGTTGTTGTTTTTTAAAAAGTAAACTATTTTTATGTTTTTGTGGGGGGTTATTTGGCTGTGTCTGTTTATATTTTGATCATGTGTTGTAATTTTATCTTGTGAACCACCCTGAGACCTGCGGGTATAGGGTTGGTACATAAACAGGAAGGAAGGAAGGAAGGAAGGAAGGAAGGAAGGAAGGAAGGAAGGAAGGAAACCTATGTCAGGAGCTCATCCTACACTCGAGTAGGACACTGGCAGAGACACATGCCCAACTGGCATGTTCTCTCCCTCCTGGTTGATCGTTCGGGAACTTCATAAGCTTTCTTCAGCCCGAACATCACCATGATTGATGCCAACACACCTCAGCAACTCAGCATTTTGGCCAATCTACTTTATTTACATATAAACACACACGGAGCACTGCAACATGGCTCCCTCTCTCTCTAGCATCAGACAGTAAAAAGAAAAAAACAAAGGACAATAGCCCCACTTCACGGAACACAGTAACACAAACACCTTGTCTCCGTCACATCCCACTCTGTGGAGTCAAAACATACACCGTCATGTGATAGACAAAAATCCCATGACTGCAATCATGGAGCAGGAATTCTAACAACCTACCCCTCTCCCCTCCAGGATTGATCAGTCTATACAAGTTTGCCAAAGTCCAGTTTTTGATTTCAGTGGTTGCCATTCTGCGGGGTTGTCAGACGACTGCAGACAGACAGTCAGGTTGGGCATCCATAGCAGTGACCAGAGGAGGAATGATCACCTAGAGAAGCGTAGACAGAAGAAACGCCATGGTGCATCTGCAGCAGCCCAACCGGATGCCTTCATCTGACCCAGCTACAACAAAACATGTCTCTCCCGTATCAGCCTCTACAGCCACAGCAAGCGCTGCAATCTTCCAAGAGTTTGACTGAAGGGCGTCAGCTTGGGCCCTAGCTTATGGGTGACCAATGGTGCCCACGACATAACGGTGTTTCTGACGCCTCGTAAAACCTCTGACGCAACTTCTGGTTTCTACCAGAAGTCGTGTTGGAGGCCTAGCAGGGCCTTGGATGTTGCTTCCAAAGCCGCTTAGGGCCTAGAGGTCAAGTCTGAGTCCTCATGAGACCTCATGAAACTGGAACTTGAGTTGAAGCCCGGCGGTGTGGGAGCTGAGCCCCCACACACAAAAAAAATTGTGAGGGCCCAGGCACCCAGGGCTCCCTAGAGTTGGCGCCAGTGGTTTGACTTCACCAACATAGGCACATTCATCCATTGTCTCCCAAGACAGACGGATGCTAAGAGATCACTTCATTCAGCATAAACTTCTGAATGCAGGTTTTGGGGTTGTGGTAATGATTTGGGCAAAATTGTACCTTTTGAAAAAGGATTTATTCATATCAATATATATTATGTTACAGTTGTTTCATGGCCTTACATTAGTGGTTATTACTGTCATAATTGCTGAGGCTAGAAAGAAAGTGCTAATGACTCGAGGTAATTCTTATTCTTTGGCTGGATCCTGCATAAATCTGACTGTTTTAATATCCTGTGTTTATTGTCCACTTAATTCAGCTGCCAACGCAAAGCAGATTTGATATATAAAATCATGATCCTGAAAAGTCTATTTGGCAATTTATTAATATCGTGTCTCTGATTATAGCAAGGCTAAAGAGCGGAACGCTCTGTGTGAGCTTTTTTCTTTCTTTTTTTAGTCCACATTGCATAATTCAGAACTATTTTTGGTAACTGGTGGCAACAATCCTACCTTTTGTGCAACTATGTTTGTATAAATAGCTAATATGAAGAAAATTATCCAGCTAAAGAAAAGTGGATTTTTCCAGTTTGGGAGTAACTTCTCAAACTCCGCAATACAGTGGTACGTTGGTTCTCGAACTGCTTAGTTGTCAAACAAATCGGCTCCCAAACACTGCAATGCCAGAAGTAAGTGTTCTGGTTTGCAATTTTTTTTGGAAGCTGAACATCCAGCGCAGCTTTAGCTTGAGTGCAGGAATCTCCTGCAGCCAATCGGAAGCCGCACCTTGTTTTTTGAACGGTTTCAGGAATCAGACTCCCAGAATGGATTAAGTTCTACACATCAGATGATGATAATAATAATAATAATAATAATAATAATAATAATAATAATAATAATATTTATAGCCAACCCTTCTGACTGGGTTTTCCCAGCCACTCTGGGTGGCTCCCAACAGAGCGCTAAAAACAGAATAAAACTTCAAACATTAAAAACTTCCCTAAACAGGGCTGCCTTCAGATGTCCTCTGAAAGTCAGATAGTTGTTTATTTCCTTGACATTTGGTGGGAGGGCGTTCCACGGGGTGGGCGCCACTACCCAAAAGGCCCTCTGCCTGGTTCCCTGTAACCTCACTTCTTGCAGCGAGGGAACCACCAGAAGGCCCTCGGAGCTGGACCTCAGTGTCCGGGCTGAATGATGACGGTGGAGACGCTCCTTCGGTTATATTGGGCTGAGACCATTCAGGGCTTTACAGATCAGCACCAACAATTTGACTTGTGCTCAGAAATGTACTGGGAGCAAACGTAGGTCTTTCAGGGCCGGTGTTATGTGGTCTCGGCGGCCAGTCACCGGTCTTGCTGCCGCATTCTGGATTATACTTTCTTTACTAAGCAATGCAAACAGACAGACTTTTGTGTGGCTGGCATGTTGCCTACTGCACAAAAGTAAGACTTGCCTCACTTGTCCAGTCCATTTCTCCCTCTAGCAATACCAACCTTCCCCTCTTAACCACATCCATTGCCAATATGAGGCCCCTGAAACATTGTCCAAAGGGGAATGCAGTTCTGGGACTGGAAAAGGAAGAAGTTCCCTTTAGCTGAGATATATTCCAGACACAAATTTGACGTGGCCAAAGACCGTGTCTTGAAGCATGTGGGTTGGTTAGGATGCCAATCATTACAGAAAAGCACAGCAAGCCCTTATAAATGGGGAATTTAAAGCTTTCCATGCAGAAACTGCTCCTCTCTGGAAATCATCATTCCAGTGGGCCAATACCATCCCATTTTTCTAGAAATGTCACCCTTGTCCTTTTTCATTATTATTAATCATTCATATGTGCCCAGTAAATATGTGAGATGTGCGAGCATTTATCTTTTCCTGCATGTGTTTCTTAAGCGCAGCTGTGTAAAAGATCCATCCATTTATCCTTAGGCCCCTTACATTCTTCCCAGTTGTTTGTGTAAATATTAAGAAGTTACAACTTGCAAGAGAGATTATTTCACAGATAAGAATTTGACAGCTCAGAAGATATGTCCAAGGCCGGTTTCTAATAGTGATATTTAATGCATGCAAACACCTGGCTGGTTGGCAATGAAATTTATAATCTTTTTTTTTAATAAGGGTTTCTGAATGCATGTATTTTAATATTATTTTTAGCTTGTCATTGATTTTTGAAATTATTTTTACAGATTTTACATCGTTCTTAACATTTGTAAACCACCTTGATTTTTCTTTCTTTCTTTCTTTGCAATCTAGTGGTATATAAATTTTCTGAAATGGCTGAATTCCTCTACACACTTTGTGGTCAGAAATCTGCATCGCACAATTTACAGAACTGTAAAGAAGATGCAATGCAAACCAAAGCGAATTTCTTCAGCTGAATTGGGTGGAGACTGCCATGGATTGCCCAGGTCAGGTCAGGCCTTCTGGGGTGATCTGGAGCTGTCAGGGAACAAGGCACAAGGTAGGAAGAAGGAGCTTTGCCTATGAACTCTGGTTCCCATAGGCGGACAGAAACATGCAGTAAAACTGAAAAGGATTGAACCCTCCATTTACGGGCTGGTGAGTGGAGAATACACTCTACTGGCTTCAGGAACACACTGGCAAAGCACACAGTGGTACAGTAGTACCTTGGTTTTCAAGTGTCTCAGAAGCTGAATGTTTCGTTTTTCGAGCATCTTGGAAGCCGAACATTTCGGTTTTCGAACTATGGAAAGCCAGAAGTAGTTGCTTCCCTTTTCGAACGTGCCTCAGAAGTCTAGCGGCTTCCGCTGAGGTTTTTTCAATTTTCTCCATTGAAATTGCAAACCGCCCTTTGCGCCTCCATTTTTGAACGTTTCGGAAGTTGAACGGTCTTCTGGAATGGATTACGTTCGAAAACCGAGGTACCACTGTACAGGGTTGGCCTAATAAATTTTGACAGTGGAGGCAAACCACAAAATGGGAAGAAGGGATAAGTGAATGTAGACATCAGGCACAAGTAGGGAACAAAGATCTACACATCTGGATTGTTGTGCCTCAATGAAAATGTTCTTACAAGCAACAAACATAGCACAGTGAAGGTATTTGCATGATGGCAATCACATACCCTTCAGCACTTTGAGGCCAAATTCACGCCACCATCTTCCCAGAAGCCATCTTCCCATTTTTTATTGTGAGAGCACAGTGGCCATTTTGGCTGCTGTGATCTCACTTGATTTCATGTCATGTCCCCCATAGAGTTTTGGGGGGCACAGTGCAAAAAAGTGAGCATTTTGGAGCATCACGCGAGATCATGCCCCCCCCCAAATATGCTTTTTTATGGGAAAACTGCATTGTGAAATCTCACCAGATCACAACAAACAAAATGGCTGCCATTCTCTCATGATAAAAAACAGGTTGTCCCTGTTTTTCCAGGACACTTGCGGGGTATGCAATAGGCTGGGAGTTCCAAAGTCTGGGTGGTGCCACACTAAAAGATGGATTTTGTACAAATGCAGAATGTATTATGCGCTTCTCATGGGTGGGTCAGCCCTGCCCAGTAGGATTGGTGAGTAGGGAATTCAGTCCTGAAGGATGCAGGTATCTGCCTTGCCCCATAGGGAATGTGCTAGCAAAACAGCACCCATCAGGACTGACCCTCCTGCTCTCTGCAGAGCGGTTGGGCAGGGAAATAATTATAATATAATAATAATTTATTATTTATACCCCGCCCATCTGGCTGGGCTTCCCCAGCCACTCTGGGCGGCTTCCAACAAAATAGTAAAATACAATAGTCCGGCAAACATTAAAAGCTTCCCTAAACAGGGCTGCCTTCAGATGTCCTCTAAAAGTCTGGTAGTTGTTCTTCTCTTTGACATCTGGTGGGAGGGCGTTCCACAGGGCGGGTGCCACTACCAAGAAGGCCCTCTGCCTGGTTCCCTGTAGCTTTGCTTCTCGCAGCGAGGGAACCACCAGAAGGCCCTCAGCGCTGGACCTCAGTGTCCGGGCAGAACGATGGGGGTGGAGACGCTCCTTCAGGTATACTGGGCCAAGGCTGTTTAGGGCTTTAAAGGTCAGCACCAACATCTCCTTCCCCAACCCTGCTCTCAGCCATATGTTAGCTAGGGTTAAGCATTAGCAGCACCCCTCAAATTGATTCAGGGATGGATATGAGTCAGGTGTTCCTTGGGTTGGCCCGAGTCAGATCAGGGGTCATCTGGGGGTCCGGATCAGGTGGGGGGCAAAGGCTGTGCCCAGCCCTGAAAACAAATACCTTGCATAATTCACATCCCTGTGTGTTTTCTTTCAAAGTAAACGAAGCAACTAATGGCCTATCAATTAGCCAGCTCCCTGCAGGGTTCTAAACCTCTACTGAGCATCACAATAACAGAACGTCAAACAAAGTGTCATGTCAAAAAAATCCAACATTAATTATGTATAATCTTGCAGGTTTTTTATTTTATTTCTAAATAACCCACTATGAACAAATGTGGATTGCATTCACTTCGAGGAATTTCATCCCCAAACACTGAAACAGTGAGAATTTCCATATTTGCACCCAGTTACGGCAGAATTCTCTGACATGCCTGCTTCTTAATGAGTAGCTATGAGCTGGTGTACTTACGAGGACATGAGTTTTCAGTGGAAAAACAGAGGCTTTTTACTTCTGAAGAAACCTGCACACACACAAACACACACTCCTTAAAACAAACTATTTTACCTCCTGGAACAAAAGAAAATGAGTTGGATTTTGTTTCCTGCTAAAGGAAAGGCAAGAAACCCACATTTTAAAAAGTGATGGAACTGAAAATCAAAATGCATGCCAGAGAATTCTGCTAACAACAGTTCTGCACTTTTCCACAGGATACATCACAGATGAGAATGAAGCACATAAATCGGACAGAAGCAGGGGAAATATGGAAATTTTCTGATCGTTGTTTCCTGTGTTATTTTGGCCTCATTCCGGGCTGCAACACAGAGGGGGATACATAGGTATGGAAGTATTGTATGATGCCTGCTTTTACGTCCTCTCCCCCCCATCCCGCATACGTTTTGGTGATAAAATTCAAAAGCTAATAAAATCAGACAGATTATAGCTGTGTTGATTAATGGCCTTGTCTGGCTTTTCTGTCTGGAGACCAGAGAAGGCAGTGTCTGGAGGTGGGGAGTAGTGGGGGGGGGGGAGACGAGAGAAGGCAGTCGGAGCACAGAGAACGAGGTAGAAAGAACATCGAACAAATGGATTGTGTCTGGCTGCTCCCATTATTAATACTGATCTGTATCAGAGTCGTGATGAATATGTGGGAACCCTCGGAAATACTAATGGTCTCCCCCTTTAAGCAGTAATATCCACCTTTCTATCCAGTTTAAGATTAAAAATGCTCTGTGATCTTGTCGTTGATGGAAATGCTTATGTCGACGAGTCAAGTCTCTCGGGGTGGAGAGTAGAAAGATTTGAGCACATTTCATGAAAAATGTTTTTAAAAATCAGCTCTAAGGACAGGAGATGGGTGTTTCCTGCGCCACAGACAACTACATAAGCTCAGGTGCTGTTCGCATTGTTATTCGGGGCGGTCTCTGCCAGGATCGTTCTAGCTGTATACCAATAATGTGAATCCTGTGCCAAATTATGCAGAACAGTTATGTTATGTACTGAGTTGAGTAGGATCCAAAAGGCAGCAGTCTGATTGGTCCTAGAACAATAGGATTCAGAATGCAGCAGTCTGATTGGTCCTAGAACAATAGGGTCCAGAATGCAGCAGTCTGATTGGTCCTAGAACAATGCAGCAGTCTGATTGGTCCGCAGGAGCCACCCAATCCAGCTCCAGGTGGAAGTGAATCCGCAACCTGATTGGCCTACAGGAGAACCCCGGAATTAGCCAATCACGTGCGGCCCATTGTGTAAATAATGTATATAAAGCAGATATTTTGGGGGAACTTCATTCCTCACTACCATGAGCTGAATAAAGAGCATGAAATCCACACTCCGAGTATATTTCAGGTTACACGCGCAGGGTCATTTTGCGTTACGGCTGGGCCATGGGAGACAGGAGGCAGGGGCTGAGTCAGAAAATCAGAACTGAGGGTTCAGGCAAAGTCGCAGCCCCCACAGGAATGACTTTATAACCCTTTCTCCCTAGGGTGCTGGGGGGTCCCAATGGCCAGCCTTGGTGAACATTGCTGTTTGGAACCTGAGATTTCACCTACCCAGGAAGATGCACCAACATGCAGTTCTTTTTTAAAAAATCATTTTTATTGCTTTTCCAATAAAAAACATATCTGAATCATAATCCAATTAAAAATAATAATTAAATAATAATAATCCAAAAAATAATAATAATCCAAATTGTAATTATTAATTTTTCCAGGCTCCCCATCGTCTGGACCCCTGAAGCATATCTCCAAATCTTCATTCCTGTCTCTTCTCGTTGTTTTCGTATTTTCCGCCTTTTGATCTTAATGCTTTAAAGTTCTCCATCCCTGGTTCTACGATTCTCAGTCATGGCAGAAATCATATATCCGTCGAATACAGCTTTATTTGTGTATATATATATTTTCAACAGATCCTGAAGCTGAGACTCCAATACTTTGGCCACCTCATGTGAAGAGAAGACTCCCTGGAAAAGACCCTGATGTTGGGAAAGATGGAGGGCACAAGGAGAAGGGGACGACAGAGGACGAGATGGTTGGATAATTTTCTCGAGGCTACCAGCATGAGTTTGACCAAACTGTGGGAGGCAGTGGAAGACAGGAGTGCCTGACGTGCTCTGGTCCATGGGGTCACAAAGAGTCGGACACGACTAAATGACTAAACAACAACATATTTTCAAATGTCTATTTGCCAGCACAGCTTTCCCTGACTCCATTCCAATCTTCCAATCCGGGCTGCTGTCCAAGCTACTGTAAATTGTTAAGCATACTGTTTGCAATAATGCAATGTAAATGAGCTTGTATTCCACAGATATAAGTCATTTGGTGATCGCACCAACCTGCAGTTCTAATGGCTCACCACATGGAGGCAGCTCAAAACAGAGTGGCAGGTTCCCAGTAATAGCCCAGGCGATTCGTTCTGACATAATTTGGGGAGGGGGTCAGGGGTCCACAGTAATTCAATAGCTCTCCTCCATTCTGATAATTCCTCACCACATTGAGTTACAGGAAAGGCACTAAGTGCCTGGGATCAGGTTTTCGCACACATATACCCCTAGTCCTCAACCTCAGCCCTGTTTTGAGACTACAATTCCCATCATCCCTGACCACTGGTCCTGCTAGCTAGGGATCATGGGAGTTGTAGGCCAAAAGCATCTGGAGGGTCGAGGTTGAGGAAGCCTGCCCTAGTGGAATGAGAAAACCCGTACAAAAATAGTGGGGTGTATGGTTCAACCTAGCCCTGCCAACCTAGCAGTTCGAAAGCACGTCAAAGTGCAAGTAGATAAATAGGTACTGCTCTGGCGGGAAGGTAAACGGCGGTTCTGTGCACTGCTCTGGTTCGCCGGAAGCGGCTTAGCCATGCTGGCCACATGACCCAGAAGCTGTACGCCAGCTCCCTCAGCCAATAAAGCAAGATGAGCGCCGCAACCCCAGAGTCTGTCACAACTGGACCTAATGGTCAGGGGTCCCTTTACCTTTATGGTTCATTTATTTTTCCCAAATCCAAGTCTTATCTCAGTATCAGATAAGACTAAGGCACTATTAGTGGGTGGTTCCCTAGACCAGATGGGTAGGAGATCAGCTGCTCTTGGTGGGGTTACACTTCCTTTGAAGGAGCCGGTTCGTAGCTTGGGGGTACTCCTACATCCTGAGACACCTGAGAGCCGGTGTGGTGTAGTGGTTAAGAGCGGTGGACTCGTAATCTGGTGAACCGGGTTCGCTTCCCCGCTCCTCCACATGCAGCTGCTGGGTCACCTTGGGCCAGTCACACTTCTCTGAAGTCTCTCAGCCCCACTCACCTCACAGAGTGTTTGTTGTGGGGGAGGAAGGGAAAGGAGAATGCTAGCCACTTTGAGACTCCTTCAAGTAGTGATAAAGAGGGATATCAAATCCAAACTACTACTACTACTACTACTACTACTACTCCTCCTCTTCTTCTTCTTCTTCTTCTTCTTCTTCTTCTTCTTCTTTGCTGTCGCTTGAGGCTCAGGTGGCCTCAGTGGCCTGGAGTGCCTTCCATCAGCTTCGACTGGTGGCCCAGCTACGCCCCTATCTGGACAGGGATAGCCTAACTACTGTTGTCTATGCTCTGGTAACCTCAAGGTTAGATTGGTGCAATGCGTCATATGTAGGGCTGCCTCTGAAGACGGTTCAGAAACTTCAGCTGGTGCAGAATTCAGTGGCCAGGTTGTTCACCAGAGCAAGATGGTTTGAGCATATTACACTGATCCTGGTCCGACTGCACTGGCTACCAATTAGTTTCCGGGCCCAATTCCAAGTGCTGGTTTTGACCTATAAAGCATTAAACGGCTCAGGACCACAATACCTCAAGGACTACCTCTTTCCATATGAACCTACCTGGACCCTGAGATGACCTGAGGCCCTTCTTCATGTGCCTCCTCCTCAAGAGGTCCGGAGGGTGGCAACATGAGAACGGGGCCTTCTCTGCAGTGGCTCCCCATCTGTGGAATGCTCTCCCCAGGGAAGTTCGCCTGGCGCCTTCATTATAAACCTTAAGGCACCAGGCAAAACCGTTCCTTTTTAACCAGGCCTTTGGTTGACTTGATTGACATCCTATGCCCTTTTAAAATGTGGGGGTTTGGGGGAAGATTGGGTTGCTGCTTTTATTTTGGTTATATATTTTGTGGTTTTGTGTTCTGGTTTTGTTCTGTGAGCCGCCCATAGTATAGGGAGGAATATACATTCAATAAATAAATATTATGCATGGTAGAAAATCAGTGATAGCCCAAATTAGCATTTCATGAGTTAGTATAAAGAAAACGGGGGGAGACCCAAAGTGGCAAATAGGTTTGTCAGCTCTCAGTTTTATTATTTTTAAAAAAATAAGTAAACCAACCACCACTGATAGGAAGATTGAGAGAATTTTATCTGATGTCTATGGAAGCAGGACTTATTTACTTATTTGCAGAAGAAAACAAAGCCATCCATTTGTCCTCACATAACCTTTCAGGGACAAATAAATACCTTACTTAATCTGATCATCTACTTTGTACCATTCAGGCCCAACAGTAGTGATATCCTCCTAACACTTGATATGCAACGTTTTTTGATCCTAATAAATGACTCTCACCTTTTTTATAGCCGGAACATATTTCCAAAAGATGAGCTCTCTGTTTAGGAAATGTATTTGTGGTGCCTTATACTCACTAAGTTTTGTGAGAAAGTGCTGGGCTATATAAATATGATTGTGCAGAAAAAGCTGAATTTTCAAAATATTATTTTCAGTGTTATACCTATTGTATGGAAATTGACAACTGGACAATGAAAATGGATTCTATGTTCCCTAACTGTGGCCAAAAGATTGATATTTAATAAAGATAGGATCTCCTTTAATCAGTGATATAATTATTATTATTATTATTAATGCAGATATAGGGTGGTATACGAATTTAAACAACAGCAACAGCAGCAACAACAACTTGTATAGAAATGTAACTGGATATTTATTGTATTATATCATTGCATTGCATTTTTCACACTTTCTTACTTTCTTTTTCTCTCCCTTTTCTTTTTTCTTTTCTTCTTTTTTCTTTTCTTCTTTATATTTGCAATGAAAACATTTTTTTATAAAGAAAAAAAGTGACTCTCACCAACCAAAGGTATTTATGAGTCTCCTGGGTGGCGCTGTGGGTAAAACCTCAGTGCCTAGGACTTGCCGATCGTATGGTCGGTGGTTCGAATCCCCGCGGCGGGGTGAGCTCCCGTCTTTCGGTCCCAGCTCCTGCCCACCTAGCAGTTCGAAAGCACTCTTAAGTGCAAGTAGATAAATAGGTACCGCTTTATAGCGGGAAGGTAAACGGTGTTTCCGTGTGCTGCGCTGGTGCTGGCTCGCCAGAGCAGCTTCGTCACGCTGGCCATGTGACCCGGAAGTGTCTTCGGACAGCGCTGGCTCCCGGCCTCTGGAGTGAGATGAGCGCACAACCCTAGAGTCAGACACGACAGGCCTGTACTGGCAGGGGTACCTTTACCTTTACCTTTTCTTGAGAACAGTTTGACAATTTGACCACAATTTGATTTGCACTGATTACATGGGCATGTCAGTGTTTGGGAGTCTGGTTTTCTAAAGATTTCAAAACACAATTTGGCCATTCATTGATAAAGGTGCTCTCTTCACCGCTTGGCTCTGGGTGTATTTTAGGCTGCCACGCAATGAGCCTTGACAGCCACCATACTGCAAAATTGTTTTGTTTTGTTTTTGGATGCAAGTATACTTTAAAAAGGGACGCGGGTGGTGCTGTGGGTTAAACCACAGAGCCTAGGGCTTGCTGATCAGAAGGTTGGCGACGGGGTGAGCTCCTGTTGCTCAGTCCAGCTTCTGCCAACCTAGCAGTTTGAAAGCACGTCACAGTGCAAGTAGATAAATAGGTACCGCTGCGGCGGGAAGGTAAACGGCGTTTCCTGCATTGCTCTGGTTCACCAGAAGCGGCTTAGTCATGCTGGCCACTTGACCCAGAAGCTGTACGCCGGCTCCCTCGGTCAGTAAAGCGAGATGAGCGCCACAACCCCAGAGTCGTCTGCGACTGGACCTAACAGTTAGGGGTCCCTTTACCTTTACCCAGTTACTGGGACGTGAGTGCCACTGTGGGTTAAACCACAGAGCCTAGGACTTGCTAATCAGAAGGCTAGCAGTTCGAATCCCCACAACGGTGTGAGCTCCCGTTGCTCAGTCCCAGCTCCTGCCAACCTAGCAGTTCGAAACACGTCAAAGTGCAAGTAGATAAATAGATACCGCTCCGGCGGGAAGGTAAACAGTGTTTTTGTGCGCTGCTCTGGCTCGCCAGAAGCAGCTTAGTCATGCTGGCCACTTAACCCGGAAGCTGTACGCCGGCTCCCTCGGCCAATAAAGCTAGATGAGCGCCGCAACCCCAGAGTCGTCAGCGACTGGACCTAATGGTCAGGGGTCCCTTTACCTTTACCTTATACTTTAAAAAAATAATAATTCTGTAGACCATCACCCAGAACAGGGGTGTGCTCTTTGTATTGCTTAAAAGGTCAAGGTGAATGAGCTAAAAATTCTTAATCGAAGTGAAGTTATGTGAGTAATAAAGCATTCCTAGGACTGAATGCCAAGGAGGGAGGGATGAACCTAAATCATGATTACTTTGCTTTGTCTTTCCTGCTTGACATATATAATGCCACTCAAAGCTTTGAATGCTTTCGTTGCATCATAATCTCATTGTTCTATATGGTATGAAAGATTGCCTTTCATTTTACCCTCTTTTCGGTTTATTCTTGATTAACAAATTCAGGTTAGCCACAGAAGAAAATGCTTTCACCACCACCTCTCCCCATCTACTAAACTCAAGTACTGAAGCGCAGGAATAAAGGGGGAAAGACGAGCAGGGTTGTAAAACATTGAAGAAGCTTCTTGCTGACTTGAATATTTTGAAACAGCTTTAGTGACGTGAATGGAATTTGTTTTAATAACCTTGAAATGTCCTGCAATATTTTAACGCTGCCAGAGGACTTTACGCTTTTCTTTTCTTCTACTGTTTCTCATCTTGTCAGTATTTTATTTTATTTTATTTTATTTTTTGATCGTGTGATGCAATATGGGAATTAACTGCCTGGCTATTCCTCCCTCTGCATTTATATGGTTGCAATTCTCGGAACATTCCTTCAGAAACACTAAATCCTGCCTCTCTATCTCCCCCTCATTAAGCATTAACCACAATCCCAGATGCACGAGTAGAGATTTATTAGAGCGCTCTCTCTGGTTTTAACTATCATTATAATAGACGGCTATGTGATTTTACAAAAACTTCAGAACGAGATCACTCTCCAAGGCCCTATTGCTGTAATACACTCTGTTACAATCTATTGCTCTTTTAAACATCCAATGTGGTTAAAGTGTGAGGGGGGGCACACACAGGAAAATAACAAAGCTGGGACGATGCGATATATTCATGTTTAGGTCTAGTGAACGTTGAGGTGAATTTATTTGCTGCTTGTTTGTAAAACAACACCCTCCTCAAAGCGGTTCGCAACAAAACAATAAAACGGAGGCGGGAATTGAAATGCTTTAAAACGCAATTCTGCTCCATAGCCAGGCCTGAACCCAGATCAGTATGGGCCAAGATAATCGGTTTCATCTGAGAGTACTTGCAGTTCTTGTGGCATAACCCTCTCAATCACTTTTCCCCCAAAGGTGTCTTTATTAAGTCATTGTATGTCACAAGAGTGCGGGTGGCGCTGTGGTCTAAACCACAGAGCCTAGGGCTTGCCGATCAGAAGGTCGGCGGTTCAAATCCCTGCGACAGGGTGAGCTCCTGTTGCTCAGTCCCAGCTCCTGCCAACCTAGCAGTTCGAAAGTACACCAGTGCAAGTAGATAAATAGGTACCGCTCAAGCGGAAGGTAAACGGTGTTTCTGTGTGCTGCTCTGGTTCACCAGAAGCGGCTTAGTCATGACCCGGAAGCTGTACACCGGCTCCCTCGGCCAATAAAGCGAGATGAGCCCCGCAACCCCAGAGTCATCCGCGACTGGACCTAACGATCAGGGGTCCCTTTAGCTTTACCTTTGTCACAAGAGAGGCTGTATTATAATAAACAACAACACAACAACCATCAAGACGCCCAAGCCTGTTACATAAAGCAAGGCACTGATAACATTAAATGAACAGACTTATAATCCGGATTGACTGAAATTTCAATTAACAGCCCGATATCCTATAAAAATGCATTGGCTTGGCTAGGTATAAGGCAGCTTAGAAGTGTTATCTAACTACTGACTGAAATGTCGCAGGAATGCACCCCTAACTTTTGCTGGAGTCTCTGAGAACAGACAGAGGCTGGCTCCCAAACGCTCTAAATGTAGGTGGGAAACGATGTCGGATTCTCCCAGGAATGCTCTATTCAGCTCCGAGGACGCGGCTGCTATGCCAGTTTCATAGAAATAATGAGCCAGGGAACTCTGACACTTTTCAAGCTGTTCAGGCTAAGGAATGCAATCGGTAAAGAAAGACCACCCTCATAACATGGGACTTACCGCCCATGGCTGACCAAACACAATAGCATTCAAAAGGTGGCACTAGTACTGCCACCCTAAAACGATGACATATCCAATTATATATTTTGCAGGAAGCCTCATTAGCGCCTCAGGGGAAAACTGAGTACCATTGTTATCTTCACTCTTCGTGTTTAAGGGTGCTTGGGATTTTGTTGTTGGTGGCGGTGTGTGTGTGTGTGTGTGTGCTTCTTAACAAAGTTCAGAATACAATTTATGTTCATTTTCTTAGTAGTCACACTATGGAGATTTGGGCCTTCCCTCATAGCAATAACATTGCAAACAATTCGGTGTTATGTTTCCTCTCAGGCTCCTTTGCTGTGAAGCTCTGCATTTTTAAAATAAAAAATATCATTTCTATTTCTCCTCCCCTTCTTTCCCACCCCACGTATATCTCAGGGCTCTTTCTCCACTTGGGAGGCAACGATCCTAAAAGGATGCAACCCGTGCCGTCAAAACTGATTTGTTTAGGCCTGCTGAACTGCAAGTCAAATAAGCATTCCATTTTTTATAGATTGCCTTGACCTTCGCTGGGTAGAACTACCAGTGGGGGGGACGTGGGAGAAGAGAGATACGTTACGCTCAGAAAGCAGAGTTCCTAACTTCTTATTCAACCCAAAAACATTCAGAGCCACAGTGGACATTGTGCTATCAAGGAGATAAATGAGCTGTTAAGAGAGATGTGCCTCACCTGTGCCCCGGGATCCTTTCTTGGTGTGAACATTTGAAGGGTGAAAACTTGGCTCACATCCACACTTCACATTTAGTCATGTATCACTTTAATTGCCATAGCTTCCCACAAACAGTCTTGGGAACCACTGGTGCAAACCATAGGGGACCAGTGGCGTAGCGTGGGTTGTCAGCACCCGGGGCAAGGCAAGTAATTTGCGCCCCCTAACCCATGGATTTGCGCCCCCTAACCCTAACCCCCAGATGTTGCACCCGGTGCGGCCGCCCCCCCTGCACCCCCACGCTACGCCACTGTAGGGGACCCTGGGGGCCCGAGCACCTATCGTGAGGCCTCTAGTGTGGCTTCCCGTGCCTCCCAAAGCAGTGGGTGTCCTGTCTGATAATAATAATAATAGCTTTTTATTTATACCCCGCCCATCTGGCTGGTTTTCCCCAGCCACTCTAGGCGGCTTCCAACAAAACACTAAAATACAATAACCTATTAAACCTTAAAAGCTTCCCTAAACAGGGCTGCCTTCAGATGTCTTCTAAAAGTCTGGTAGTTGTTTTTCTCTTTGACATCTGGTGGGAGGGCGTTCCACAGGGCGGGTGCCACTACCAAGAAGGCCCTCTGCCTGGTTCCTTGTAACTTGGCTTCTCGCAGCGAGGGAACCGCCAGAAGGCCCTTGGAGCTGGACCTCAGTGTCCAGGTAGAACAATGGAGGTGGAGATGCTCCTTCAGGTATAGTGGGTGCCTTGTGGGGCCACAACAGTGGTGTTTGAGGCCTCGTGGGGCCTTAGACGTGACTTCCAGGGTCCCCAGCTGCCGCTGCGGCACACGCGACATCACGGCATGATGTCATGGTGCAACATGATGCTATGATGTCACGTTAAATCACACACCGCTGGGCACCCATAATCTGGGACCCAAGTCAGTGCCTCTGCTGAGAGCTGTAGTTTGTGAAGGGTGCTAAGAGTTGTTCCCCTCACAGAGCTACAATTCCAAAAGTTCCCTGGCAAGAGGGATTGCTTGTTCAATCACTCTGTGAGGGGAAGAGGGGTTTCTTAACACCCCCTTCACGAACAACCGTTCCCAGGATTCCTTGAGGGAAGTCATGACTGTTAAAGTGATATACCATATTGGCCCGAATGTAAGCCACACCCCAATATAAGCCACATATTTAAAATTCAAGGGGGGGAGAGACAATACCCGAATATAAGCCGCTCCCTTAAAATTCTGCAGGCACTCACACACGTTCCGTTTTACCGGATGTCTGTTTCAGCTGCGATATCGTAATAGGCATTTTTTGTAAGGTCATAAATTTAAGCCACACTTTAACTTTTCACGGTCAGAATTTGGGGGAGTGGGAGTGCGGCTTATATTCAGGCCATTACGCTAACAGTGCTTTAAATGTAAGGTGTGGGTGTGGACTTAGTGTGAGTAAAAGATTTGTGTGCTGTTGCGGTTTCCTTACTATACACCCTTAGAAGTTTGAACTGAATGTGCATACGGGCTTCTCTTTATTCTTTCGTGCAGTCTCAGTAACTGGTTCATTGCCTTCCGGCATATGCCTCTTCCGCTAGATTTAAGAAATCGATATACCTTGGGATTCCTGATTCTGCCGAAAGTCCCGTCTTGCAAGCACTATCAATTTTAGAAGGCTTTCGGGAAGAGTCAACCGGAAGTCAGTCAATAAGACGAGTCCAAATTTTTCTGGGGCTTGTACATTTACTCCTGTATACATAACCGGAGAACACAGTACAAAACCACCATCTCACCTCGAACAACCATTTTCTTCCCCCCTCCCCTTTTGCATGCCAACTCTTTTTATCTTCAATCAGAACCACCGATGGATTATTTATAGGCATGAAGGTAGCCCTTTGAGTAAAAGTAGAAAGGGCAGAGATTACAGAAGATTGATTTCCACAACTCGTTACAGTCATAAACCCATAACCCGAGGAAGTTCACAGGGAAGAATTTCCTTCTCGAGGTCGGCCGTTTATTTCTGGTATGTGCTTACCGGCCACCCCCCGGGGAGCCCTAAAAGGGCATCCATATAGCGCAATTTGAAAGAACTAGTTAAAGAATCATTTTAGACTGTCCTTTTTCTGCCTCTCCTTTTTCATCCTTGGTTCCATGAATTGCAATAGATCATTTAGAGGGAAGACCATCTCCCTCCTACCGCTCAGACAAAGAATAGCGGAGTAGTATTTTAAGAACGCGATAGGCAAGGCATTCAGGGTGCCTTCCATAAATAATTTGTAAATGTTACCCAAACTGGTAGGGCTTCACTTGCAGGGCTTTGCCATCTCGTTCACCTTAAATTACAGTAGACACTGAAACATCAAAAACACGGACATAATGTTCTTCCTTGGTCAGTTAAGACTTGCTGCTTTATCTATTAAATAAGAAAAAGGTAAAGTACCCCTGACAGTTAAGTCCAGTCATGAACGACTCTGGGGTTGAGGCATTCACCTCGCTTTACTGGCCAAGGGAGTCGACGTTTGTCCGCAGACAGTTTTTCCGGGTCATGTGGCCAGCATGACTAAGCCACTTCTGGCAAAACCAGAGCAGTACACAGAAACGCCGTTTACCTTCCCACCGGAGTGGTACCTATTTATCTACTTGCACTTTGGCATGCTTTCGAACTGCTAGGTTGGCAGGAGCAGGGACCGAACAACGGGAGCTCACCCCATCGCTGGGATTTGAACCACCGACCTTCCAATCGGCAAGCCCTAGGCTCTGTGGTTTTGACCACAGCGCCACCACCCACTTTATCTATTACATCCCAAAAACATTGCCTCAAAAACATTCACTCCCTTTACTGGGCATCTTTAAACAAGTGCGAAACAGCAGCAGGGCAGACTGTCTCAGAGAGGAGTTGCATTTTAGGTCACCAGAGGGTCTTTTTATGAACCACCTGGGGCACCGTTGCACTCAGCAGAATGAGGCAGAAAGGCAAACATGTTTTCTTTTGCCCTTGTTCCCCACAGGAAACACAGCTGTTACTTTCAGAGCACAGCTTCTCCAGACAAAGAATCCCCACAACAACAGCTGCTCTAAGGCCACAAACTTTTCACAGGCACGTGTGCGTATTCCAGCAGGGATCAGCGGTGCACCTCTGCTTTATGGCATGCTAATGAGCTTACGAAGAACAAAAACAAGTTAATCTTGTTCTGGTTGAAATGGGGACCCAGATCCACCGCTAGGGGCTATCTGGAAGAAAACCAACCAGGTCTCTGAATCTACGACATCCATCAGAAAGGAAATTTGTACAAATTGGGGAAGAAAACCCAGCCAGATGGGAGGGGTATAAATTTTATTATTATTATTATTATTATTATTATTATTATTATTATTATTATTATTATTATTATTATTACAGCAGTCCACAGATGGGAATGTAAATTAAAGGACAGCTAAGAGCAGTTAGACATCAGCATTAAGGATGGGGGAGAAACTGGACCCAGTTTGCATTTAAAGGTGATCTTACCTAATTTGCACTTTCCGAAATAATATGCAAACCAAAACACAGCCGTCCTTTGAAATTTGCACTTCTCTGAATTTTGTAATGGAACGCAGCATCTATTTACTGGTCATTTTTGAACAGGATTCATCTACTGTTTAATCATCAAAAGTGGTTTACATAAAATAAAGAGGAAATACGCTTTAGAAACACTGATCATATCAGGTGTTAAAAGCAAGTTGGCCTAAGCAAAATTCAAAGTATAAATAAAATCAACATAGTTTTTATATTAAAAATGCCTGTTAAAAATATAGGACACATCTCTTCCTTTGGGGAGGCTTGCCTAAACAAAGATGTTTTGAGCAGGTGGTAAAAACAAGATAACAAAGTTCCTTGCTTAATATCACTGGGCAGGGAGTTCCAATGTACCGTAGATACAGTGGTACCTCGGGTTACAGATGCTTCAGGTTACAGACGCTTCAGGTTACAGACTCCGCTAACCCAGAAATAGTATCTCGGGTTAAGAACTTAGCTTCAGGATGAGAACAGAAATCGCGCGGTGGCGGCAGCGCGGCGGCAGCGCGGCGGCAGCCAGGGGCCCCATTTGCTAAAGTGGTACCTCAGGTTAAGAACAGTTTCAGGTTAAGAACGGACCTCCAGAATGAATTAAGTTCTTAACCCGAGGTACCACTGTACTTCCACACTGAACAAACATTATGTGGCACTTCTGATAGTGCAAGTTCTGCAGAAAAGCCACCCATAAACATATTTTTTGTTAAGTTTTGTTACAGTTCAGTTGGGGAAAGAGCATCACTGGAAATGACATGGGAATTTGCAGTCAGTCACCATCCTGTTTTGTTTTCTGCAAGGCATGGCAAACTATGTAAGAGACTGGGGTTTTTTTCCGGGGGATGCTAACCTCTGACAAAAAACGTTAGCCTTCAGCACTATCCAGATTCCGGGCATACACAAAAATGTGGCAAAGTACATCATGCTGGGAAATCCCCTTACGGGCGGACTAAAGAAGCTCTTCTTAAATCAGCTCCTGGACAAGAGTGCAATTAATTTTAATTGCATGGCAAATGTGCATCCAATTCCAAGTACAGGTGTAGCGTGCTGTGCCAACTACTTTTGCAATGCTTACTGATTCCCTGTGTTTCATATTGATCGCCTGTTGAAAGAAAGCTCATATGCATGGAGGAAATCATTTTTCCTTTAAATTATTAATTAAAAGATTAATGCACACCTTCGTCTCTCCCCTAAGAGCAATGTGGGGAGAGAATGGAGCTGCTTTTAATGAGGTGTTCAATGAGATCGCAAATTATTATAGTTCTTGGCCATATTTCCTTTGTTATTAAGAAACTCAGCAATATCTGCTGTAGCACAAAGCGTGTGTGTGTGTGTGTGTGTGTGTGTGTACGGTTTCAAACAAAGGTTCTGGATCTCCATTCAGTCTTAATCAGAAACAAATCAAAATGAGGAATTTGCCAGCAAATCAAACTACCATGTTTTGAGTGTCAAGTTTTCTTTCCTACCTTTCTTGAGGACCGATCTAGCCAATGCGCTGGAAAATGGTTTAGCATTCTTAGTTTTTAGAATTTTGAAATCAAAAAGATATTTTGTCAAGTTGGCAAAATGCAAAAGTTTGGTGGGGTGGGGTTTTTTTTGCAGAATTTGTCAGCATAAGACTGGACCATAAGTCTCCACCATTCCCCCTCTGCCCAGTCCCTGACAGCTGATAAGCTAAGGGACAGACACTGCCTTAAGGCCACCTAGTTTACGTAGTCTTGAAGCAATGATCTAAACTGGGGATAGGCAATGTGGGGCCCTATGGATGTTTTGGACTATAACTCCCATCATCCTTTCCCATGCTAGCTGAGGGTGATGGGAGTAGTACTCATTTGGAAGGCACCACATTGGCCACCACTGATATAAACCCAGGTAGTCTAGTGCCCATCTGAGTTACCACTGATCACCAGTGCTGTAGATCTGAACCAGTGCCTTACATATCATCCAGAGAGTTTGTTGATGCTTGTAACATCCCCATAGATTAAGCATGCAAATATCTGACATGCACCATATGGTACATGGTATATTTCGGAGCTTACAGAAAGCTTGGCCTATCGTTCAACATCCAAAAAACCAAAGTGCTGCACCAACAAGTACAAAACAACCCCTCTGCAGTGTCGAAGCAATGATTCTTCAACATCAACTTCGTTGGACTGGTCATGTTGTGCGGATGCCTGATTATCGTCTTCCAAAGCAACTAGTCTATTCTGAACTTAAAAATGGAAAGTGTAATGCTGGTGGTCAACAAAAGAAGTTTGAAGACTCTCTCAAGGCAAATCTTTAAAAATGTAGTATAAACACCAACAACTAGGAAACCCTGGCCTGCAAGCGCTCCAATTGGAGAACAGCCTTTACCAAAGGTGTCATGGGCTTTGAAGAGGCTCAAACTCAGGACAAAAGGGAGACACATACTAAGAGGAAGGCACACTTGGCAAACCCTCACCATGATCAACTCCCGCCCAGAAACCTATGTTCCTGCTGTGGAAAGATGTGTGGATCCAGAATTGGCCTCCACAGTTACTTACGGACTCACTGTTAAAACCATGTTTATGGAAGACAATCTTACTCGGCTATGAGGGATTGCCAAAGAAGAAGACCCCCCAAGTACAGCTAGGAAAGACTTTGGTCTGAAACCCTAGAGATCTATTGCCAATAAACAATACTGAGGATGAAACCAAGGTGTCCTGGCCCGGGTCAATTTTACATTCTATGCTGCTTCCTTGTAACAACACATACATAGGAGTCTGTAGCCACACAGGTGTCAAATGCATCTGAGTGCGGAGCAGGCTGAGGGGGCCTGGGGCCATGTGACGTCACCATGCCCTACAATTCTATGATCCTATCTCAACAACTTCCTGTCTCCTATGTCTTGCATACTCAAATTCTTAACTGGGTCTGGATAGCGCACAATATTCCGTGTGGATCCCAAATTGACCTCCACAGCCACTTACGGACTCACTGCTAAAACCCTGTTTTGGAAGAAAATCTTACTCGGCTACGAGTGATCACAAAAGAAGAAGAAGGTATATTTCAGAGTTCTCCTTGAAATGGCTTCCAACTCAGCAAGCTCTCATTAGGAATCTAATGTGTGGAATTTCAGGAACACAGAGAGTTTTTGAGGCCACAAGGAAGTCGCTGAATGCGAAACTAAGTGAATAATGTATTATTTCAAAATGGGTGAGCCGGGGACAATGAACAAGCGGACATTTTATTCGGTGGAATATGTTTCGTTTACCACTCATAGTAGACTCTTTTGAAAAGCCCCTGGCTGCTGTCCAGATACCACTTATTTCAGAGCAATCTCACTAACATCCTATCCAGCTCTATGCCAGCATACATTAGAAATGCCATAAAACAGCACAGCTAGTTCACCCCTGGAAATCAGGACAAGGCAATAGGCACTATAAGATAATTTAGAACAGCGTGATCACTTGATTTCAATCAAACCATTAAGGTTGTTTAGTTTACTAGCACAGGTTGCCAACAGAAATGGGGGCAATTCATTCTGCTGAGTCTTCACATTTAGCACGGAAGCCATGTGCACATTAATTCTGAGGCTTTCCAGTGATGCTGTTTTTTTGAAATTGTACAGAACATGTTGCGATTACTATCACTTGATCTTTGAAAAATCAAGTTTCATGTATCCTGCTTCGTTTTTAAATTTTCTCATTTGGGCTGCCGATTTTGCTAATTATATATTGGACAAGGCTTCTGTTATAAGTGAAGCAAGCATGCCTTGATCATGTTAGCAAATGCAAACAACAGGACAGACTATTGCCTTAAGCAGGTTGGAATTATTAGCTAGGGTTCCAAACACCACATTCCAAAACGAATCTAACAGTGCTGGATCTAAATGTCCTTTCCGATTCACAGGGGCATAAGATGAAGGTTGTCTAAAGAAGGCTGATCGCCAAAGAATTGATGCTTTTGAATTATGGTGCTGGAGAGGACTCTTGAGAGTCCCATGGACTGCAAGAAGATCAAACCTATCCATTCTTAAGGAAATCAGCCCTGAGTTCTCACTGGAAGGACAGATCTTGAAGCTGAGGCTCCAATAGTTGGAGAAGACTCCCTGGAAAAGACCCTGATGTTGGGAAAGACTGAGGGCACAAGGAGAAGGGGATGACAGAGGACGAGATGGTTGGACAGTGTTCTCGAAGCTACTGACATGAGTTTGACCAAACTGTGGGAGGCAGTGGAAGACAGGAGGGCCTGGCGTGCTCTGGTCTATGGGGTCACGAAGAGTCGGACACGACTAAACAACAACAAAGGGTTCTCCAGCTGGGACCTTCACTGAAGTGCAATCTCATGGAGAAAAAGGAACAGGGTCATCGCAAGTGCCTTCAGTAGTCTGACACTCTGAAAAGAGACCGTTGGTCAGAGAAGATGGAGAAGCAAGTCCAACACCACGAGCAAGGCAACCACTTAGAGCACAATCCAACCAAAGTTAAGGATTAATGAGTGCTTGATTTCAATTGGAAAGGAAAGCCACATTCTTAAGTCCCTCCAGCTAAAACCAATGAGATTTTATAAGAGTTTTTAATTTTGGCTTGATGATATTGATTGGACGACATCCAACGTTAGTCATGTTCAGAGAAGATCCCCTGAAATCAGTGGAAGACCATTGATTTTAATGGGCCTACTCCACCTTCGTTGGATATCATCCATGACCACAAAATACATTTAAAGTACATGACATTACCCACAAAGGATCATAGGACCTGAAGTTAGTTAAGAATGCTAGAAACTGTCTGCAAGGCTGAAACTACAGCTCCCATGATTCTTTAGGGAGGGTCATGCACTTAAAATGTGTTTTAAATGGAAAGTGTGAATCTCTCTTTACTCCATTTGCAGATGTCTTCTGATAAAGCACTTCCACACTATCTAAGCAACCCACCTGGAACGCTCCTTTCAGATACAGTGATTGTGACATTTGATAAGAAGGGGAGAGAGAGTTGGGGTTCGCCCCCTTACTGTGAATTAGGCTTGCCATCAAAAAAATTAAAAAAAATAGAATTCTGTCAGCTGTTTTGGAATCTAGAATCCTTTCTATGGACTGACTCCCAAGCCACTCTTAGAGAAGCGGTCACTCCGTTCAAGTTATCTACATTCTTATGTTGAGTTTTTGCAAACAGCAAATCCAGATCCAGTCCCTGGCATCTTCAGGCAGGACTCTCTCTAAAACCCTGAAGAAGTTGCTGTTCATCAGTGTAGTAGACAATTCTAAGCAAGGTGGAGCAAAGGTCCAACTTGGAACTCCTTGTGTTCCTATGCTTGAGAATGGTGCCGAAAAGTAATAACTGGAGAATCTTCTTCAGACTTTCTGCACTGAAAAAAGTAAATGAACTGGAGACGACTGGATTGAAGACTGGGAAAACAAGGTCCAGGAAAGGGAGGGAAAATTGAATAACCCAGATTGAACATTTGACTATTCTGAAGAAATACTGTATATACAGTTGACAGATGGATAGCTGCAGGTCCTTTTTATTTTTTATTTTTTTTCTCTCTTTACTTTTATCTCCTTTGGTAGTTTATTATTATTCCTATATTATTACTCTCTTTCATTGTACTTTGGTAAGAACTGTATGTGTGTGGGGGGGTTAGCTCTCAGCTTTGTAGTTCTCATATATAACTGTTTTACAGTTTAAAATATTCACTTTACATCCTTAAGATATGAATGACTTCCATTCTTCTCTTTCCATGGTTCATTTTACATATCATAAATCCCTGCATATTTTACAAAAACTATACCAATCAGTATTCCATTACTGCATCCATCAAAACTTATTTACACTGTTGAATTTATCTTAATGCTGCCAGTGTTTTCAGCTGTACACAATTATTTCTCGTATATTCAATAAACGTTTTCCAATCTTCTTTAAAGGTATGTTTTTCTTGTTCTCTTATTCTGTATGTTAAGTCTGCAAGCTGTGCATATTCTGTCAACTTCAGTTGCCATTCTTCTCTGGTTGGGACCTTGCTTGTTTTCCATTTTGGGATTAACAAATCACGGGTAGCAGTAGCAGCATACATAAATAACCGTTTTTGACACCAGGTGTCAAAGAGAAGGACAGTTTGGACCCCGTGTGAGAGGCAGGTAAGGGGAGATCTCACAGTGTGAGAAGAGAGGGATGAACCAAGCGGACAGCTGGAAGGGTACATCTTCCTCTGTAGGGGATGAAAGATAAGATATAGCGATTAAGGAGGGTCTTGTAGTTTTCCTTTCTGTTTCCTCTTTCGTTAGTTTCTTTCTTCTCTTTATTTCCTGTAAATTAGTTTGTTTCTTTTATTGTATTGTGAAAACTTCAATAATCCCCCCATACAAGGAGAGAAAGAATAGTACCTATTTGTATATTAAAGGTAAAGGGACCCCTGACCATTAGGTCCAGTTGCAGACGACTCTGGGGTTGCGGCTGTGACGTCAACATATGAGAGTGCTGGAGGTGAAATATTTAAACAGGTTACCCAATCAGAACCCAGGGGGTGGAGTCAGAGGGACTATAAAACCAGCTCTGGGAGGGGCAAAGGGAGGAGTTCGTTGGGAGTTGGGTGGTTGGTTGGAGTGGGAGTGAATTGGGATAGAGTCTGTGGGTAGGTTGAATTAGTGTAGCGAAATAAGCTGAGTCAGGAACAGTTAGGAGCGAGGAAGACAAGTAAATATCTGAGAGGTGGTTTAGTGAGTGAGAGCAGGTAGCGGAAGTTATAGGTCTGGATAGGCACCCCATGATTGTAATTGACTGAGACCGTTTATGAAACCACACACTTGTTAAACTGCAATAAATAAACAGAAGTTTATGTTCCAACTTAACCCTGACTGGACTCAGTATTTTACCAGGTAAGGCCTGGGTGGTGGCAGTGAGAAATAAAGTGGTGGCACAGGGATCAATAGATGATGAAACATCCGGGGACCCTGTGTGATCACCACAGTGGCACTCATCTCACTTTATTGGCCGAGGGAGTCAGCGTACAGCATACAGCTTCCGGGTCATGTGACCAGCACGACTAAGCCACTTCTGGCGAACCAGCAGCGCACGGAAACACCGTTTACCTTCCCACTGGAGTGGTACCTATTTATCTACTTGTACTTTGACGTGCTTTCGAACTGCTAGGTTGGCAGGAGCAGGGACTGAGCAACGGGAGCTCACCCCGTCGCCAGGATTTGAACCTCCAACCTTCTGATCGGCAAGCCCTAGGCTCTGTGGTTTAGAGACCACAGTGCCACCCGCGTCCCTTAAAATGTATATTAGGCATGCCTTAAAACTTCAGAAAGAAAGTTCCGACCAGAGAAGAATGACAAACCAAGCTGATGGACTATGCTGAAATGGCAAAGTTAACTGGAAAACTCAGGAATCAAGAGGACAAAAACTTTATAAAAGAATGGAGGGAAATGTTATCTAAGAGACCACTGAAAGCAGATGGAAACATTGACACTTGTAGTGTAACAATTCTCATGGAAAATATGGATTGATATAATACCTGGAGTTTGAAGAAGATGCAGTCTTTAAATGAGTAAAATGGGACTCCAGGGAAGGGGTTGGGGGAAGTCCTGAGATTCTGAGGAATCTCTTTATATGGATATCAAATTGAATTTTTTCTATAAACTTATATTGTAAAAAACAAATAACAATGTTTTTAACACAAAAAAAGAAACCTTCAGAAAGTGTGGTTGTGCCTGAAAGATTCAAGTACGAAAAGTCACAGGTTGCATGCTTGTTTTTTTTCTTAAAGCAAGGCATCACCATGAACTGACACATAATGCAGATCAAAAGAAATTTCAATTAGTGAGCAACCTGCTGAAATGTATCGCAGACACTTAAGATTTCTTCCAAGAAATGCCTACAGTGTCAGTCACAGCCTGCCATGGCTTCCTATTTCCCCATCTCCACTCCTGGCTCCACTCGGGTGATTAATAATATACTGAAACATCTACGTCTTATTTAAGAAGACAGAAGTCGCATTCGCCAACTAGTTCTTCCCCAATTGCCTTTTTTTTTTTTTTGTTCGTTATGCCATTGACATTTACTGCAATTCCTCATAAACCCTGGAGAATTTATTTGATGCCTCCCTTCTGGAAGAGAATGAAATATATGCATAGTCTGTCAGCGGGTCATATGTATCCTGCCAACCTAGATTTTTCAGTTTTCATCAGTGGATTTCGAGACAGGGAGATGCCGGCCAGATTGTCAAAAAAGCTTGCTGCAGTAGCACAGTCCCAAAATGATGATCCCATGGAAAAGAGAGCTCAGATATTGGCTTCAGTGAGAGTATCCGAGGAATAGGGGGTAATGTTACTCAATCTATAAAAAACACATGATGGGGAAGGCATTTACAACATCCTGGGAGGAATCCCCCAATATACAACCCCCAAGATAAAAGATGCGTGGATTTCCACCTGCTGACATCGTTCAGTTACTAAAATAAAAAAATCCCACAGCCATAGCAAGTTAACTTTTCTTTAAATATAATTTTTATTAAATTTTCTGTTTTACAATTTAGAATATGCATTTATACAACCTTAAAATATCAATGACTTCCCTTCTTCTCTTTCCATGGTTCATTTTACATAGCAAAAATCCCTTCATATTTTATATGAACTAAACCATTCAGTAATCCATTATTACTTCCATCAAAACTTATTTACACTGTTGAATTTATCTTAATGCTGCCAACGTTTTCAAGTATACACGATTTCCCACCATATATTCAATAAACATTTTCCAATCTTCTTTAAACAAATGTTTTTCTTGTTCTCTTATTCTATATGTTAGGTCCGCAAGCTGCACATATTCCATCAGTTTAAGTTCCCATTCTTCTTTAGTTGGCTCATTTTCCATTTTTGGGCTAACGAAACACGGGCTGTCGTAGTGGCATACATAAATAACCTTTTTTGACTCAGGTTACATACGCTTCAGGTTACCTACGCTTCAGGTTACAGACTCCGCTAACCCAGAAATATTACCTCGGGTTAAGAACTTTGCTTCAGGATGAGAACAGAAATTGTGCTCCGGCGGTGTGGCAGCAGCAGGAGGCCCCATTAGCTAAAGTGGTGCTTCAGGTTAAGAATAGTTTCAGGTTAAGTACAGACCTCCGGAACGAATTAAGTACTTACCCAAGGTACCACTGTACAGACCTTTGTCGGCAAGGTGAATGTGGCTTACTTATGTTCTAATTGCACCATTCTGATTCTTGTTATACAATGGCAGGCGACTTACAACAGAGTTCGCAATTAGCTTGTGCAGGCATGGAAATGTTCCTTTAAGGGCAGTGCAAAAATCCATTAAATAAATAAAGACAAACAAATAGATGCTATACGGATGCACAATATAAATTACAGAAATGCATCCAATGATTTTCATGCAGAACTGAGATGCTCCATAAATAGTGCCGTTTGTACGCTAGTTTAGTACTGTATATAATTTTGCACTTTTGCTCTGCATGCTGGCTATCAGAGCAGAGGCTTTTTGCCACAAGCAAGGAAAATATCTGCCTCGCCCTCTAAAATCAAGTTGTATGTTCCCTACAGTCGATGCAGCCTATAGATTCTGCACATTTATGATTTCCCATTCACTGCAATGTGACAGTGATCTTGGTGTGTATATTTTTGCATGTGGAACAGAGAGCTATTCTTCATCTTCCATAGGGATGAGCAGGAAAGCCTTAACAACAAGAGTTCTCTGTATGCAAAAGCATATTAGTAGATTAGATGATTAAGGTACACTCCAGAAACTGTTCTATTTCTCTGTGGTGGCATGGAAAACCCAATCATTTCATGGGTTAATGCCCCAGATCCTTTGCGGCGTGTGACATTTTCTCCACACCAAGTTATCTGCCACAGCTCAAATGTACTTCAAAAAGTTGACTAGAATCCATCTTTTATAACAGCCTGACAAGTCATAAGACCGAAGTGGAAGAGAGACAGCGCTTTTTCTTTGACAATACATGAGTTCTGAGGAGTCATTGCTCCAAGTGCTCGACATCTGTCCTTTATGGCACCCGGGGATGACAAGCTGGGAAATTGAACTCCACTATTGACTAGCACTTTAATAGGCAAAAACCATATGCCCTTGAATTTTATTTAAGGGAAGAAAGACAGGAAAGCTTATAATGGCATCTTCAAATAAAGCACAAGTATCCTTGTGTTTAGAAAAATGAAAGCACTTAGACCGCAAGAGCTAAACAACACATGGTGCACCACGATTTAGCAACAAGAAAGGGTATACCTTGACAGGCCAGGATTTTAGGATCTCTTTAGATGCTTTTGTGTCTAAAATACCCGGTGCTATATTTGTAATCGACCCAATTCAATTTTCATTGCAGATATTGTTGTTTCACTGGTATACACAATTCATGCTTCACGATTTCTATGAGAAAAGAACGCACGCTTTTGAATCAAGTGGAAGATACACAAACATCGAGAATATTAGGTGACTAGATATGTCATCTTTTTAAAAATGGAGAGCAGCCAAACTGTTTGACAGATTAGGCAAATCCCATCTGAGACGAGATGGTGTCCATGGGAAAGAATTCATTATTTCTTATTCCTCTCTACTTTCTTACACACCTGATTGATGTGTGAACATTGAGTGTGTGGACACCATAGGTTTATAGTGCATGGCTTGCCACCCCCCCAAAAAAAAAATTCTGGGAACTGTAGTTTACCTCTCACAGAGCTAGAATTCCCAGCATCCTTAACATTCCCTGTTAAATGTATGGTGTGTACACAGCCATTACCTTTCCCTGCAGAAATTGGAAGGGACTTTGAGGGTCAAGGGTACTTCATGCGCAGAAATGGCAAGATGAGGCGGTACCTACAAAAAAAGTGTGGCAGCTAAAATTGATGGAATATGCTGAAATGGCAAATTTAACCATGGAAATTAGAGATCAAGAAGAGGCAGTTTTTAAGGAGGACTGGAAACCTTTTTTGTATACCGTCTTTCTATCTTACAATACCCAAAGCGGTCTACAAGCTGAAGAAACAAAAAATGTACATCTTATAACAATCTGATGCAATACAAAAATGTGGTAATAAAACAAAACTTTAAAATAAGCAACCTACATCAAAAAGTAACATTCAACAATTATTAGAGTAGTATAAAATAATAATATCAACATATAAGAGCTAAACAGAAATCCACTCAAGTTACAATAAATAATTTCTAAACTATAATCAGTAAAACAATGGCAAGCCACAGTACATAAAATAATGCAATACAAATTGAGAAGCAGAGACTAGAGGGTGGGGCAAGGCAGGTGGAAATATGTATTGTGTATTAAAACTGTAAACTTCTGATATAGAGATACATATAGATATGGATGGATAGAAGATGGAGAGAGAGAGAGAGAGAGAGAGAGAGAGAGAGAGAGAGAGAGAGAGAGAGATGGATGATAGATAGATATAGATAGATAGATGATAGATAGATATAGATAGATGATAGATAGATATAGATAGATGATAGATGATAGATGATAGATAGATAGATAGATAGATAGATAGATAGATAGATAGATAGATAGATAGATGATGATGATAGAGATAGATGATAGATAGATAGATAGATAGATAGATAGATAGATAGATAGATAGATGATAGATGATAGATAGATAGATAGATAGATAGATAGATAGATAGATAGATAGATAGATGATAGATAGATAGATGATAGATAGACAGATAGATAGATGATAGATAGATAGATAGATAGATAGATAGATAGATAGATAGATAGATAGATAGATAGATAGATATAGATGATAGATATATAGATAGATAGATGATAGATAGATAGATAGACAGATGATAGATGATAGATAGACAGGCAGATGGAAGGGACTTTGAAAGTCATCTAGTCCAAGAGCAGCCCTGTTTGCAAACAAATAGAAGAAGCACAAAGAAAGAAAAGGACCAGGCTGGGGCCTTGAGAAAAACATCACACCTTGACGTAAAGATCTTGACAGCAATCATTAAACAGAATCAGCAGCAGAACTGCAACTAAACACACACACACACCTCTGTGGATTTAACATTTGAATTATCCTTGACAGCTAAGAGTAATATCTTTGTGTCCTGCAGGCTTCTTTCCTCCTGATGATAAGAAGGAAGACTTTAGGCCCACAATGCATTCTGGGGGGGGGGGGTGATGCTCCCTCCTAACATATTTAAAAGCAGGACGTTCTGCCTCAACAGCTATTCTCTCCTGTAATTGCATTACGGGAAAGCAACATAATAACACAGTAAATTCGAACAAAGGCATTCTAACTAACGCAGGGCTCTGTGTGGCATGCACTTAGAAGCATCGTCTTAAAGCCTGGCCGATTCCCTTGACATTTCTCTTGAGAAGATGCATACATTTGCTTTGGCTTTTTGACTGATGAAAGATTTTTATGACAGGAAATTCTTGCTCAAAGTGCACCTTTGTTCACTAGCTGTGTGCTAGGCAGATAATTCATAGCAAATGGAATAGGCTCCATTAGGGGAGGCAATATGGATGGAATCAGTCATCCGGAGGGGAAAAGCCTCGCAGGATGTCAGGCAGAGGGAAGTAGGCTAATTTTTAGAAATGAATTCCAGCCCTATTATTTTTTTAAAAAAACAAAAAAATCCTCTTAACTTACAAAATATCATTTCAGAAAAATGCAATATTGATACGATAGTGCAAGTAAGTTTTCTAAAGAAACGTGACTTGTATGTTTTAATGACATAAGCAATACACATGAGAAGTCTCTTTTTTTAAAAAAAAAAAAAAGCTTACTAAACAGCTGCCTATTAATTCATTTGATGTGGGAATGCACTTTGGTTCAGGACAAAATTCTGAACACAGAGTCAGGCTGGTGTTAGCACTCTTTGGAAGCTGCCAAGGCCCCAGCTCCCTCACTGGTGGTCCACCATTGTGCTTGGAGCCTCATGCTAGATCTGGGAGGCGCCATTTTAATTTCCCAGAATCCCCCAATGTAGCATTGCTCCAAGGCATTGTGGGAAATGTCAACAGTCATTCCAAGCCACTCAGTAGTGCTGCCCACTACCGATTCCACGGCCCTAAGTATACAGGAAGCCCAGATTTTCCTGAAGGCCACTCAAATTTGGAGCCAAACCCAACTAAAAATGTCCGACTGCATTGAGAAAGAGCATCTAATCCTCATGTGAACCTCCCAAAGGTATATTTTTAACTGGTTTACTTTTTCTACTGGGGGACTCATTGGCACTTGAAGGTATCAACTCACCATCATCAGTTCCATGGGGTGAGGTAACCTCAAAACCCACAACTTACATGGGGAAGCAAGGAACATGAGAAGAATTGTACTGTTGAGGGTACGTTGAGGATCATCTAGTCCAGCTCCCTGCAGTACAGGAATCTTTTGCCCAACATGGGGCTCAAACCCAGGACTCTGAGATTAAGAGTCGCATGCTCTACAGACTGAGCTATCAGAGTGCAGTTTGCAAATAACAATAGTGGTTTTTTAAAAAAAAATACCGTATTTTTCGCTCTATAGGACGCACCCGACCATAGGATGCACCTTGTTTTAGAGGGGGAGAACAAGAAAAAAAATTCTCCCCCCCATGCGCAGCGCCCCTTCAGCGAAGCGGCAGGAGAAACGGAGCCCCTTCCATTTCTCCTCCCGCTTAGCTGAAGGGGTGCTGCACCTTAGCTGAAGGGGCACCTACCCTTCAGTGAAAGGAACCCGAAGCCTCTGGAGCGCAGCGGGAGCTCCCACCGTGCTCCGGAGGTGCACACCGACCCCTCTCACTCTCCAGATAGCCTCGGGTTCCTTTCGCCTGTGGGGCTGGTGGTGGGGAAAGCCAAGCTTCCCTCACCGCCAGCCCTGGGAAAGCCACCACCAGCCCCAAAGAGCAGGTCAGGGAGCAGCGGAAAGGCTTGTCGAGGCTCGCAAGGGAAGCCTGGGTCCCCAGCCCCAGGGACCACACATTCGCTCCCTTAGATTTTAAGAGGGAAAAAGTGCGTCCTATGGAGCGAAAAATACGGTACTTAAGAGATGCCCCACTGAGTACTTTAGGGCAATCACGGTCCATTAAAACATTTCGAGGCACTATCCTGCCATGATTTCCCCCAATCCTTCCTGCAGAGTCCTCTCTTTTTACTCCCAGCCTCCTGCTCACTTTTTCACAGGAATCCTGGGGGGTCTCCAGTCATATCCTCATCCAGAACTCCAAAGGCTTATGGTTGTCCTCCAGCTCCCATGACTGGATGCTATCCATCGAAATTTGCACTTCTCTGAATTTTCCAACACAGTCCTCCAGCCTAGCAATGTATACAAAAGAAGAAGAAGCCTATGCAATGGTACCTCGAGTTACAAACGCCTCAGGTTAGAAATGCTTCAGGTTACAAACTCCGCTAATCTGGAAGAGTTACCTCGAGTTGAGAACTTTGCCCCAGGATGAGAACGGAAATCGTGTGCCAGCGGCGCAGCGGCAGCAAGAGGCCCCATTAGCGAAAGCACGCCTCTAGTTAAGAACAGTTTCAGGTTAAGAACAGACCTCCGGAAGGAATTAAGTTCATAACTAGAGGTACCACTAGGGTACTAGGGTAAAGCGTGCATAAAAATGGAGGCATGTGTGAAAATAAGGTCCAAAAATTCATAACATTAATATTATGCAATTATATTAATATTGTCAGGGGACTGCCATTGGAACAGGGGAGGGAGCCGGGGGGACATTGGGATACCAAGAGCCTCCGAAACTCCTGAGGAGCAGTTCCTCTTCCAGCGGTGGGGAACGCCACACCTCCAGTGGAGAAGAGAGGGAAGGGGCCAGCCAAGCGAGGAAAGGGCTTGAGGATGCTGCTGAGAACCCCAGCGCCTCACCTAGCCAGGCTGGCCAAGAGAGACGCATGCCCCTTCTGTCACCCAGCTTGCACAGAGGGGTGAAACCCAAGGAGGGGAGGAGGAGGCTTGGGGTGCCGAAGTTCTTATGTTGGGGGAGAAGCCGGAAGGGGTCACTCTCGGATTCTGCAAGTGACTAAGACAGACATGAACTTTGTAGGTCTGCACTGTAAATAGTTTGCACAATAAAAACTGTAAAAGAGAGGTCGGAGTCCTGCCTGGTTACTCACGAGCAACCACCACCAACATCTGACAAATATTATGCAATTATATTAATTAATTAATTAATATGTTTAAAAAGTGCGTATTATACAAAATTGCACACAAAAAGTGCATAATAGGAAAAAATCAATACTAACACGCCAATGAATTTTCACGAGTATGGGACAACTTAGTTAAATACAACCTTCATATTGTTCTGGCAAACAGAATGAAGGTGTTGAACTCATTTCAACTTCATTTCCTAAAATAGAAAGGTGAAGCCAGGGTGTGAAGAAACTTCCCTTCCATTCTCCTACTTTCTGTTCAGTTCGTAATGAAAGGGGGGGGGGTTGGAATGAGCGATGTCACAAACTGCAATATTGTACAACCAACAGCAAGCTTCCTTTCATAGGCCTGAATATTGCATGCAAAACGTGAGAGTGGTTAATAATTCAAAGAGCTCGTCTCCCGAAAACTACCTGGCTTCCCCATCCAACCCAATTTCCTTTTATTGCAACTTTGATATTAGAGGGGGGAAATCTTCACACTGCAGGACATACATCCTACAGTAGGTGTTGCTGAGCGGAGTCTGTCACTTCCAATTGCTTACATTTCATTGCATTCTCCATTGCATTGCACCTCAAGTACTCATGGGGGAAGCATGCTGATGTCAAGGGGGCAAATTGAGTTCTTTTCCACAACAGGTCCTGAGAAGAAGAAATGAAGGTGCTTGACATACACTTTCAGGTTTTCACAGCCTAGGGAATGAGAGGCAGAGAGCAATATTATCCATGAATAACTACCTCTTATAGCATAGATACCTCTGCATATGGCTGAGTACTGAGTACTGATTGCTCTTCACTGTTGGCTCCCACATTCATTAATGGCTCCTTGCTCCCAGAGCTTAACTTTCCTCTCCCCCTGTCTCCACCCTTTTGGTTGCTAGGCATGCAAATAGGTCTGAGATGATGGAGATGGTTCCCTAAAACAACAAAATCTTTCAGCACAGTTCCTAGGGCAGAAGGGACATTTGAGAGACCCAGGCCCAATTTGAAAGGTTGAAGATCAATTGGTTAGTGGTAAAGTGCATACAAAATAATAATAATAATTTATTATTTATACCCCGCCCATCTGGCTGAGTTTCCCCAGCCACTCTGGGCAGCTCCCAATCAAATGTTAAAAACAGTACAGCATTAAATATTAAAAACTTCCCTAAACAGGGCTGCCTTCAGATGTCTTTTAAAGATAGGATAGCTGCTTATTTCCTTCACATATGAAGGGAGGGTGTTCCACAGGGCGGGTGCCACTACCGAGAAGGCCCTCTGTCTAGTTCCCTATAACCTCACTTCTCACAATGAGGGAACCGCCAGAAGGCCCTCAGTGCTGGATCTGTGTCCGGGCTGAACGATGGGGGTGGAGACGCTCCTTCATGTATTACAAAAGACCCCAAGTTCAATTCTTGGCAACCCAGTGGCATAGCTAGGGGGTGCAGAAGAAGCATATTGCCCCCGGGCAGCACTTACCGTTGACGGTGCCCAGGAGGGGTGCCCTGCAGGCCCAGCCCCCCCCCAAAAAGCAGCATGAGGCCAGCGCACAACTGTCACATCCCCCTCAACTGCCCTTCAGCTGGAGGGTGCCCAGGAAGAATGCAGTCCTTCCAGTGGCGTGCCCTGCCCATGGCATGCCCCACCCTCATGACATGCACATGCCCCAGGTGCCAGCTTGCGGTACCACCAAGTACTGGATACTGGATGATTGATGCCGAAATCCAGCATCGCCTGAGCTCTGCGAGTGCAGCTTTCTCCCGACTGAAATGCAGAGTGTTTGAGGACCGGGACATTCGCAGGGAAACCAAAATGCTTGTTTACAAAGCTATTGTACTTCCGACCTTACTGTATGCTTGTGAAACATGGGCCACTTATAAACGCCATGTCCAATTCCTCAAAAGATTCCATCAACAGTGTCTCTGGAAATTTTTACACATCACTTGGGAAGACAGGCAAACTGATGCCAGGGTACTGGAAGAACCAAAGATCACCAGTGTCAAAGCAATGATTCTTCAACACCAACTGTGTTGGACTGGTCATGTTGTGGAGATGCCTGATTATCGTCTTCCAAAGCAACTACTCTATTCCAAATTTTAAAATGGAAAGCGTAATGGTGGTGGTCAACAAAAGAGGTTTAAAGACTCCCTCAAGGCAAATCTTTAAAAATGTAGTATAAACACCAACAACTGGGAAACACTGGCCTCCGAGGGCTCCAATTGGAGAACAGCCTTTACCAAAGGTGTCATGGGCTTTGAAGAGGCTCAAACTCAGGACAAAAGGGAGACACGCGCTAAGAGGAAGGCACGCTTGGCAAACCCTCACTGTGATCAACTCCAGCCCAGAAACCTATGACCCCACTGTGGAAGGACGTGTGGATCCAGAATTGGCCTCCACAGTTACTTATGGACTCACTGTTAAAACCATGTTTATGGAAGACAATCTTACTCAGCTACGAGGGATTGCCAAAGAAGAAGACCCCCAAGTACAGCTAGGAAAGACTTTGGTCTGAAACCCTAGAGATCTATTGCCAATAAACAATACTGAAGATGAAACCAAGCTGTCCTGGCCTGGGTCAATTTTACATTCTATGCTGCTTCCTTTTAACAACACATACATAGGAGTCTGTAGCCACACAGGTGTCAAATGCATCTGAGTGCGGAGCAGGCTAAGGGGGCCTGGGGCCATGTGACATCACCATGCCCTACAATTCTACGATCCTATGAAGTTTCCCCAATCTCAACAACTTCCTGTCTCCTATGTCCTGCATACTCAAATTCTTAATTGGGTCTGGACAGCACACAATATTCCATAGTTGCTAAGCTATGAAATTTAAGAGCTCAGACCTAAAACTCACAGAATGTACCGTTGTAGCCTTTTATCACAGCTAAAATGCCAAACAGATCTGAGCTGCAATTGCTTTACTTTAAACGTGGATTAAAGCCTCATTAAGACATCATTGCAACGGCTACCCCCACTACCCAAAAGATGGATATTAATGTAATTAGGTTAAGCTGCCCTGGAATTGTTCATCCCTGGGGTAAAGGCACTCCTACATCCTATGTTACACCCGGGGTGAATTTCCCCTTGTGATGCAGGACTTCCAAGAAATGTGACGCTGTTTGTAACAAGAGATCACCGCTGACGTACAAATGGAAAAGCAGGGCAGGAACAACAAGGCAAAGTCAAGGTGGAAAAAACAAAGAGTGGAGTCAGGCCTATCAATTATCCATGTGAAACGAGTGCACTCAACAAGCAAAATAAACCCTAAGATCACTTGGGAACGTGGCGCAAGCACGTTGACAATAACTGAATGAATGAATGAACAGGATGTGGGGTGGGGGGTTATTAAAAATAATAATAATACGCCAAAAGAATAAGGATGTCTGCAGATAGTGGGATAGTGGGCTCAGATGTAACATTTAAAAATAGTTCCACATGGTTTGGTATAGATCAGATTCCCAAACTTTGGTCTGTGGACCACCGGTGATCCACAAGCTTCATCTAGGTGGTCCTCAGCATGTTTGTGTTTTTGTGGCCAAAGATGGGAGGTGGCACATCCATTGCATTACATAGTTGTACTGAATTTTAATTGCATTTTTTATTTCTCAGTTTGAATACCATGGAGTTCAGAGTGCGATAAATAAAATACAATATCTGAGAAATAAAAGACGCAATCAAAGACAATTAAAATCACCCAGCATAGTATGTTGCAAGCAGAGCAATGATTAAGTGCGCTCTACGTGGGGCTACCTTTGAAGGTGACCCGGAAACTACAACTAATCCAGAATGCAGCAGCCAGACTGGTGACTGGGAACGGCCGCCGAGACCATATAACACCGGTCTTGAAAGACCTACATTGGCTCCCAGCACGTTTCCGAGCACAATTCAAAGTGTTGGTGCTGACCTTTAAAGCCCTAAACGGCCTCGGTCCAGTATACCTGAAGGAGCGTCTCCACCTCCATCGTTCTACCCGGACACTGAGGTCCAGCACCGAGGGCCTTCTGGCGGTTCCCTCACTGCGAGAAGCCAAGTTACAGGGAACCAGGCAGAGGGCCTTCTTGGTAGTGGCGCCCTCCCTGTGGAACGCCCTCCCACCAGATGTCAGAGAGAACAACAACTACCAGACTTTTAGAAGACATCTGAAGGCAGCCCTGTTTAGGGAAGCTTTTAATGTTTGATGTATTATAGTATTTTAATATATTTTTGGAAGCCGCCCAGAGTGGCTGGGGAAACCCAGCCAGATGGGCGGGGTATAAATAATAAATTATTATTATTAATTATTATTATTATTATTATTATTATTATTATTATTATTAGTGGTCCACCAAGACCTTTGACAATTTCCAAGTGGTCCATGGAACCACTGTTTGGGAACCACTTGTAAAGATCTAACAGTACACTATAGTTTAGCGTTACAAGAGCAAGCTGTGGTGAGCCTCAGCCTCATCAACTCCCCTCTCCATCCTCTTCCTCCAGCATGGACACAGAGAAATATTCAGAAGCTTTCATTTTCATTTTCATTTTTTTTTACTTCAGTTTGCCATGTCATCCCAGCTGACTGTGGTTGATCTTAACTATGCCTACTGGAAACAGGCTAACTTCAAATGGTTGTTTAGGAAGCTGCCCTGTTTCTACTAACCACAATACTGTCAGGGAACTGCCATCGGAGCTAGAGGTGGAGGGAAGGCTCCAGAGGGATGCCGGAGAGGGTCCCAGTAGGGAGAGAGGCAGCCCATCTGCTGGGGAAGGAAATCAGTGTAACACCGGTGGAGAAGGGGGGCAGATGGGGGAATCGGAGAGGGATCTCCAAGACTCTTCGCTGGAGACCAGCGAGGAGAGCACGGGTCCTCCGCTGCCCACACCCTCCCTGCGCAGAAGACTTCCGCGCAGGGAGAGTAGGAGGAGACTTGGCGTCAAACAGCTTTTATGCTGGAAAAGGTTTAAGAAACGCCCACTGACGGATTCTGCCAGCGACTGAGACAGTCACGATGCTGGAGGCTGTTCAGTCAGAAAGGGTTAACCAGGTAACCTAGCCAGGAGTGGCGGCAACTTATGAACGAGCAACCCCTAAAACCATTACAAATACTAACTGCAATTTCGGGTTCAGACAAACTGCATACCTTTACAGATCCTGATCCCAAGTTGTTTAGAGCTGCATTCTCCACCAGCTGTGGCTTCCAGGGTAAGCCCAAGGCAAGCCCCACATATTGTGATTTTATGGCTTTTCAACCTCCCAATTTCATCTTATTTTCACATCTCTGAAGATTTTCCCTGGTACCCCCCCTCTCTCTCCAAAAACAACAACATCAAAAACCAGGACTGATTGCAAACACATAAAAGATAGAGGTTTGGTCAACATACGCAAAAATGCCAAAATAATTTATGTTCTCGGTGAAGCATCCAGGAGAATAGGGCAAAGGACGCCAGAACATTGTGTTCTTTGTAGGTGATGAATGATCACCATCTACCCATGTAAACAGCTGTCCTCGAGTTTTCTCTGTACAAAGGTAAGTAGCTTGCCTTTGATCATCTGGGATGACAGAGAGACCTCTCAGTGCATCACAAGATTGCCTAGTGGCATTACTGAATGTGGTACATAATGTGTTCTGTTCCTGGCGTTGTACACATTAGACAATTGGCTCACCTCCTTTGTGACTCAAGCCCAACCTCTATTTCCAGGCAGACACCAGTTGACATTATTAGAACTTGACTACGTATCGTCAGAGGTCGCAACAACAGAGAATTTAATGAGCTGTGCACTCTAAATCTCTTTCACAGAGGATCAATCTGATATGTTCTCCTTCCTTTTTCGACACTGGTGATGGAATAAACATGACTCAGTCAAAGGAAGCTGCTTTATACTGTCAGACCATGGACTCCTCGGGCTGAGCATTGTCTACACCAGGGGTGAGGAACATTTTCCCAGCCAAAAAGTTAACTTGTCTCATGAGCAACCCTTCGAGAGGCACATGTCAATGGTGGGCAGGGCCGAAGTGGGTGGGGCAATTGTGTGCTTAGCTTTGTACAGTAGGCTACATTCCTGCCAAATTCATCACCATCATCATTTGTTTATATGCCACCCATCTGACTGGGTGGTCCCAGTCACTCTGGGCAGCTTCCTACAAATTCTTCTTTGGCAATCACTCATAGCCGAATAAGATTGTCTTCCATGTGGTTTTTGGAAGATGCCTGTGTTATGTAATAAATAATAATATCACAATGAGGGAACCACCAAAAGGCCCTCAGAGCTGGATCTCAGTGTGTGGGCTGAATGATTGGGGGGGCAGATGGGGGCATTCCTCATCCCTGCTTTCATTGCTCATCTCCAGTAACACCACAGAGAATATCCAAATGGTGTCAATGTGAATCCCACGGCCAGAGTCCAAGGAGCAAATATTATAGTGAGATGAACATAAACTCTGCAGGGCCATTTCTCAAAGTGCAGAAGCACAGAAAACATGTAGATGTGCAAGGCAAAACATTTTTATTGTGCACAAAAATGGATCCTACAGTCCCTAACGGGGTGATACTCTGTATGCTTACTTGGAAGTAGGTTCCATTGTGTTCTGTGGGATTTACTCTCTAGTAAGTGTGTTTAGGGTTGCAGCCTAACAGTGATTTCCACTGAAATCTGTGCAAACCATTAATTTCAATAGGTCTACTCTGAGTGCAATTTAGTTGGAGATCACCCAAAGCGTAGACATTCATTGTGTTCACATTCATGGAATGTTTACCTTTCCACACCCAGAAATGATTGCTGCAGAAGGAATTCAGCTTTTCTTATCTCTACGATAACCATCGGAGCCAGTATAATTTTTTCATTTAAATTAATAAAGTATCTCTATTATTCGAGCACAATAGCCATGCAAATGAAATAACTGGGGAAGATATAACATAATAGAGATCCGCCCTGCCAAAAATATCTGCACACGGCTGCACCTGCTGAGATTTAAGTAACTTTCCCTCTTACGTCCTAATTAAAATGTCAGTATCTTTCCTTGGGACTGGGAGAGCACTGGCGTGTTCAAGAGTCAAAGAGGACAGAAGTGGAATGTTCTTTAAATGATATCCGAGGATTGTAAAGCCAAGGTATCTTCTGCTCTGGGAAAGCCTAGGAGGACATCTAGTGGACTGGAATGCTCTTCACTATCATTTCAACGCAGCCCATGATTTTTTGTCGATGCCGGTCTCTAATAAATCACAGCCGCGGAAAGTGACATGCAAAACAGACAGCCCAAAGATAATGCTGCTGACTCTGGAATGGGAGCCCTATTCACATTGTCTGTGATTTAAAGCCAATGAACTGGTTTCTGACACCCAACAGTTTGAAGGTACAGATTTAAAATATTGGCCTCAAGCGCCGGAACGATAAATTCGTATATTTATAGGATATTTAAGCGCTGCTTCTAAAATGTGCACATGGTTTTAACACCCGTTCATTATGCTCACAGTTTATGGGCAAGAGATAAGGGCAACTAAAACATTGCTTTTGTGGCATAAAATATTTTGGACAGGTGTATCCTGTTCCTGGGATTTCGCAATGGGATGTGTTTCAATTGCCCCGATCCAGCTAGGGAGCTCTTGAACAATATGTAAGTCAAGGACCCGCCACCCACTTGGAGATAAATAAGCCGCGGGACACATGTATTTTAGGTTAATGGGCTAAATATGAACACAACTTTATTGGTTACAGCAAGTGAGTGGTATTGGCTGAGGCATTGGATCAAACCGACTATACTTGACTCGACCCTGTCCAGCGGGAAGTCATTTTGAGAGTTAACAACCAGCAGGAGGAGCTTGTTGATGCAAATACAACTGAAGCTTCCCCTGATGTTACCGGGGGTCGTGCCTTGGCCCTAGCCACCAGCAGGGCATTGGACAGGATCCACGACCACCGGATCCCTTTAACAGAATACCCAAAAGGAGGGGAAGGTGATGGCCACAACCTGCCCTCCAATAGACCACACATATTCCAATGCCTAATCGCCAATACCCTAAAAGTTGTGACGATTTGCTACGAGGTAGGTGCAAAAACCAAGAGGCTGGTGCCAATTTGCCATATTGGATAAAAATTCCTACCAGGCTCCCAGGGCAACTGTACTGGTCCCATGGTTTACCTGAGAGGCGAAGTCCAAGTCCGGTCTGTGGTCAAAGGTGCAACGTTGGGGCAGTCCGTAGTAGCTGAAGCTGGGTGCAGGGCAGGGAGTCAGGTGAAGTCAGGAACAGGCATCCAAGCAGGGAACATGGGCAGGTCAGGAGCTCAGGCAGGAAAGCAGGACAGGGTTCAGGCAGGAAATGGCAACCAACAATGTTGCTCCCGCAACTTGGGACTGGGGCTGGCTGGCTTTTATCTGCCCCGAGGCATAGGGCGGCCCCAATCCTCTGCTGACTCGCCTCTCCTGGCCTGGAGGCGAGCACTCCTCCTGCAGGAACTTAGTTCCCTCCGCCTCTCTGCCCTGAGCCTCTGCAGCTCAGGAGAGGCTGGAGGGTTACCGGACCCAGAGGCAACCTCAGCTTCCCCTGACGGGGCTGAGAGTGGAGCACCTGCAGGCAATGGGTCCTCCATCACCTCAGGAGCCAGAGCAGACTCAGTTAATGCCTGCACCTGAGGACCCAGCACAGGTGAGGACTCTTCAGGCTCAGGCCCCAGCCCCGGCTCAGCTGGTTCTGGAGGCAGGGAATCCTGTGCAGGCTGGGATCCCTCAGGTTCAGCATCCGAGTCTAAATCCCAGGCCATAACAGCAACCAACCGAGGTCCATAGCAAAGTCAAAAGCGGAGATATGACCTAAAGGGTGGGTGGGAGGGTGATCCATCACTAAACCCCACCCCCCAGGCCAAGCCAATTGGCTGGCTGCGGGGTGCGGCGCGGCAGCAGGATTGGCTGGCGCAGGGGGCCGGAATGTCCCCCTGCTAACGCAGGAGCCAGCTTGGAGCCGCTTGGAGATAAATAAGACAAGGGACACATGTATTTTAGGTTAATGGGCTAAATATGGCCACAACTGGATAAAGAATTCTTGCACATGAACAGGTGTGTATTATAAAACTTGCAGTGGCAAAGTCCATCCGATCCTAGAATCCTAGAGTTGTAGAGGTGGAAAGGACCACAAGGGTCATTTTGTCCAACCCCCTGCAATGCAGGAATCTCAGCTAAAGCACCCATGACAGGTGGCCACCCAACCTCTGCTAAAAAACCTCCAAGGAAGAATCAAGAGAAGGCATTTACACATGGGCACGCATTTGAGTTGAGACCTTTGTGCTTGGGAAAACCTGTTCAACAAAATCGTCGTTTTGGAATGTGCCTCCTTCTCTCACTCACGCACCTATCCCTCAAGCACATTGGCCAGTTATTTTTCTGAATTTGTCAAAATTGGGCCATTAAGATGGCTGAGCCTATCCTTTGGAACTGACTCCTACTGCATATTAGACAGGTGCCTTATGTCTTGTCTTTTTGGGCTGCAAAAGCCTTTCCTCTTCCAACAAGCATTCTAAAATCTTTATTTTAGTTGGTTTCAGTGCTTTTTTTCATATATATGAAAAAAATAATATAATCAAGAAATCACTCAAGATATCCCTCAAGTAATTAAGGAACAAAAGAAGAAAAGACACACTAACCTGGGAACTTCCCCTCTACCCAGAACGTTGGAGGCTATATACCACACCCCCTCAACAGTATTTATAGGAACTCAAACACTGAGATCCTGCTCTGTTCCAGTAACAAGAAGCCGAAAGCACCAGCCTGAAGATGACGAGTGAGACCTCGTCGAAACGTCGCCTAGACACCCCAACTCTTACACGGGAAGACACCCGAAGACACCAAAACCTGCATTCCTGTACCCGTGAAAATCTACGAAAGCATATATATATATATATATATATATATATATATATATATATAGGGGTACTCTCATTTTCCTACTTATATTGAAATACTCCCCCCCCCCCAATGAGGCCAAACTTAGATTCACAAAATGTTTAGTGCAGTGCCAGATTTACGTATAAGCTAAACAAGCTATAGCTTAGGGCCCCAGTCTCTTGGGGGCCCAAAAAAAAATTAAAGGAGGGGGGGAAACTGGATTTCCATTTCCAAAATATAAGATAAAAAACAAATAAAACCTACATACAGCAACCGTGTTTTGTGTTGTGTAGGCTCCTATGGTGTTTGTCATGGGCTCCACCTGCTAGCCTGCTCCCTAAAATATCACATATTTTGTTATGTGCAAATGGCTTTAGAGCCCTATTAGGCCCATAAATTACCATATAGCATATATACAACACAAAAAACAGCAATAATTTGTTGTTGACAAAAGACAGCTGGACATATAAAGGGCCCCATTACCTTCAGTAGTTTAAGGCCTCATCAAACCTAAATCCAGCCCTGGTTTAGGGGTATGCGTACCCCTGCGTACCCCCAGAAAAAAGCACTGGTTGGTTTCATGTCTTATAATGGATTTATCTTTATGTACATGCTGTTGTTTTAAGCTATTTTTATATTTATGATTCTTTAACTGGTTTTTTGTTTTTTGAAGTATGCAGTCATTTCAACTTTTTCATACATGTCACAGTTCCATACCTGTAATTCAATTGCAGATGGCTTCGGGGCGCCTCACGGGAAGAGATTCATAAATGAAATAAATAAAAAGTGTACATTATATCTGCCCTTTCAACAATAAGCCACAGGGTTTTTTCCTGGCACAAAAATTGCTTGCAAGCATCAAAATGCAGCCCACACAAAGACAGCAGAATCAATTTTGTAATCTGGTAATGTGTTTCTAATAGCAGGTAGGTGGATAATGTGTGTGGAGGGAAAGATCCTATATGCAAATATTCATTTCGCGTGACACCTTGAATTCCTAAGTCTAATAGTACAGAAATCAATAAGAATAGCAATAATAATTTCGTGAGGCTTCCAAGGGGGAAGAACTTCCATAGCAACAATGAAAACTACAGAACCTACTGTGAGATAAGCAAATATAGTGGATATTTCAGGAAGTTATTTAATAAAACTATCACCCCCGAATTGATTTTTTGTCTGAACAGAGATAACTCCATTTTCATAATCTGCTGCTTTGGACTGTTGGTATTGTGTCCAGAAGAGAAGAGAGGAATTTAGTGCTCTTATATGAGCCAAACTACATGTGACCTTAAATGCAATGTTGTCAGATGTACGTCTCAGCCATTCAACAAAAAAAGTTATACCGGTAAATAGGTGCCACGTTGAGGAAGAGAATTGGGACTGAAACAGTGGATAAGAATGTGAGTTCATCCTGTCCGCTGCCACAGTTTTGATGACGATCTCCCTGACCCCGTGATGAAAGGATCAGAACCACTTCTGTGTGATGGGATTTACAATGGGATTTATCCATGCCCACAACTTCGGATAAACGACAGAGTTACCAGAGTAGGGAGCAGCAACCTGGTAGCCCATGGAATGCATTCATCAGGGACGCGGGTGGTGCTGTGGGTTAAACCACAGAGCCTAGGACTTGCCGATCAGAAGGTCAGCGGTTTGAATCCCCACAATGGGGTCAGCTCCCGTTGCTCGGTCACTGCTCCTGCCAACCTAGCAGTTTGAAAGCAAGTCAAAGAAGTGCAAATACTATATATAAATAGGTTCCGCTCTGGTGGGAAGGGAAACGGTGTTTCCGTGCACTGCTCTGGTTCGCCAGAAGCGGCTTAGTCATGCTGGCCGCATGACCCGGAAACTGCGGACAAACGCCAGCTTCCTCGGCCAATAAAGCGAGATGAGCGCCGCAACCCCAGAGTCGTCTGCGACTGGACCTAATGGTCAGGGGTCCCTTTACCTATACCTTTACTCACCTGCCGGGGCGTGGGTGGTGCTGTGGTCTAAACCAGTGTTCCCCAACCCCCGGGCCGCAGCCCGGTGCCGGTCCGTGGATCAATCGGCACCGGGCCACCCGAGGAACTTCAAATCATTTCACTGTGGCCAGCGGCCAAGGCGCAGAGCATTGCGCCCTCTCAAGCCCGCCCATTGTGTGACAATAGCGAATGAAAATTCACTATTGTTACACTGATGCTCCTCCTGGCCAATCAGGGAGTGGGTCCTCCCGCTTCCTGATTGGCCGAAAGGCAAACCTCATGCCATTGGCCGAGGAGGAGGCGCCACGGGAGGACTGAGGACTCAAGGTCGGAGACGCGGGGACTGAAGAGAAGCTGCGGTGAGGTAAGTGCACGGAGGGGAGTACTCAGCTCAAAACAAGCGGGTCACAGAAAAATTATCAAACATTTACCGGTCTGCGGCGATAAAAAGGTTGGGGAGCACTGGTCTAAACTACTGAACCTCTTGGGCTTGCTGATCAGAAAGTCAGTGGTTTGAATCCCTGTGATAGAGTAAGCTCCCATTGCTCTGTCCCAGCTCCTGCCAACCTAGCAGGTTGAAAGCATGCCCAAAAAGTGCAGGTACTGTATATAAATAGGTACCGCTCTGGCGGGAAGGTAAACGACATTTCTGAGCGCTGCTCTGGTTTCAGTGTTCCATTATGCCAGAAACAACTTAGTCATGCTGGCCACATGACCTGGAAAAACTGTCTGTGGACAAATGCCGGCTCCCTCGGCCTGCAAAGCAAGATGAGCGCCGCAACCCCAGAGTCGTCTGCGACTGAACTTAACTGTCAGGGGTCCTTTACCGTTTTTTTGTTTGTTTGTTTTACTCACCTGCCATCCAGTCTACCAGGTCCCAGATCAACAGCCACCACAACATCTTGCCCAGTGGGTGTGTGAGTGTTTGTTTGAATCATAATTAATAATAATAACAATTTATTATTTATACCCCGCCCATCTGGTTGGGCTTCCCCAGCCACTCTGGGCGGCTCCCAACAGAATATTAAAAACATGACAAAACATCAAGCATTAAAAAGTTCCCTAAAAATGGCTGCCTTCAGATGTCTTCTAAAAGTCAGATGATTGTTTATTTCCTTGACATCTGGTGGGAGGGCGTTCCACAGGGCGAGCGCCACTACCGAGAAGGCCCTGTTACCCCACTTCTCGCAGTGAGGGAATTGCCAGAAGCCCCTCAGTGCTGGACCTCAGTCTCCAGGCTGAAGCCAGTCAGATGGGCAGGGTATAAATAATAAAATTGTTGTCATTATGGAATAGCACGCCCCTATTTTCATAGGAGAAATGTTGAAGGGTATGTCAGCTACAAACTAGTGAAGCAACATGGCTTTTCACACAATGACCACTGCCCCACAGCTTGTGATGAACTACACCCCCATGGTGGCCATTTTGTGCTGGTGCACATGACATTTCCCCAACTTTCCAAATAAACAGGACTCAGGGATAGCTGGCAATATGTTCTGGGCTTCTGTTCAGACACATTGCCAACTCTTGAGGTTCTGTGATGGGTCTAGAGTGGAGAGAAAATACCAGTTCAGGGTTCACGTGTTATCCCAAACCTTCAGTCTCCTCAAGTGAAGTATATTTCAAGGTGACGGTATTAGGAGGGCTTTTGACATCCACCATACCCAGGGTGTCGGAGAAAAAAAGGGAAATCCCTTTTTCTCACACAAGAGCACAGCAACCATTTTGGGTACAGTGATCTCATGTGATTTTGTGCTGAGATCAAACCCCAGAAAGAACTTTTGGGGGGCTGCAACAACATGTGTTGTTGCATGCCAGGCAAGCATGGCTTCAAAAGTAAGTGTGTCTTTAGGACTCAGTGGTCATGTGTGTGTCTCATGACTCGCGCAGGAGGACAGGAGGGAAGACATGCGTCCTGGTTTTGGGACTCACGGTGTTGGAGGGTATGCATCTACGAGCTCCATAATTCCTAGGGTCAGCCATAGGCCCTACAACATAACGTCCTGACCCTCTAAGTGTCCCTTTTTCTCCAGGGATAATGCCAGATATACAGAAGTCGTCCCGGTTTCTGATTTGATCCTGGACTGTCCTGCTTTACCATAGGACGTCCCTATTTTCATCGGAGAAATATGGGAGGGTATGGAGTTATGCAGCCCCTGAGCCAAGGAGATTATTGTTATGGAATAGGACATCCCTACTTTCACATTGGAGGGTATGAATGTCTAGTGGTCTGGACAATTCCTGCCTGTCAGGAGTTCTGGTCTGGTCCTGTCAGGAAACCACATAACACTGGCCTTATTTCCAATAACTTTTTGGAACCTGAATTACATCTAGTTAAAAAACAAAAACAGCAAACTGACCGATGGGTCACTATTGCATTAGTCCAGCTTTGCAAATAAGATCAGCTCATTTTGACCGCCTGCTTTCTGCCCTTTATACAACTCTTGCAATTTTTCTACATGGACACATGAGGGTGATATAACACCAACTTTATTGTTTCACTTTAAGCATCCAGGAATCTTGCAGCACTCTCTCCTTACTGCTGCTGCTGCTGCTCTTGCTTAATCTACCCAACAGTTTAAAATATCCTAGAAGAACTGAAACATTTTGCATTTAGGGTTTAATAAGCTGGTGACAATTAGGAGCTCAGCTTCTGCTTTAATTCCCATCAACCAGTCCACGTATTGCTACACAAGCAGCGTCAATTTAATTCACAATACGCTCAAGAGCCTAAGGAGAGCCCTGCTGGATTAAATCAAAGGTCCATCAGATCCCGTTGCCACAGTGGTCAAGTAGACCAAGTAAAAAATTAAGGGAGAATCCTTTTTAAAAGTTGTGTGGTGATTTACTGATAAAGATACAGCAAAGTAAAGGTAAAGGTAAAGGTACCCCTGCCCATATGGGACAGTCTTGACAGGCTCATCTCACTCTAGAGGCCGGGAGCCGGCCCCATCCGCAGACACTTCCGGGTCACGTGGCCAGCGTGACATCACTGCTCTGGTGAGCCTGCACCAGCGCAGCACATGGAAACGCCGTTTACCTTCCTGCTATAACACGGTACCTATTTATCTACTTGCACTTAATGGTGCTTTCGAACAGCTAGGTGGGCAGGAGCTGGGACCGAACAATGGGAGCTCACTCCGCCGCAGGGATTCGAACCGCCAACCATACGATCGGCAAGTCCTAGGCACTGTGGTTTTACCCACAGCGCCACCCGTGTCCCCTTTATACAGCAAAGTACAAGAGCATAAAATTTTTTTTTTAATTAAAAATTGTGTGCATGCAGTGAGTTGAACCCATTCACGGTTTTTGGGCCTGAGTTAGGGCAGCTGTGTTGCATGTTCAGACCTTTAAACCTCCCTCTTAAATAAATTCAGACAAGACTTAAATTTTGGTTTGGTTTTTGGCAGAATTTAGGCCACAACTTTATTGATTACAGAAAGTGAGTGGCTGCATAGGCTCTGGTTCGACTAGCTCCCTGCACCGTTGCATGTAGCGCTGACCCTGGGCACCAGCATAGGTCAGCCTAGGTGAACACCTGGATAAGCGGAAAGCCAGGAACAGGCTATCTCCACCACCCAAATGCCCCCCTGGACTCAGGCACGGGCACAACCCCCTCTCAGGGGTTGACCAAACCATCGGGTCCCTGGATTCCTTTAACGGAATACCCTTCACATAGGGATGATGAGAGCGTTCTCCCATCACTATCACCTGAACCAGAGCCTATCCGCAACCTTACAAGTTGTGACAATGTGCTACGCGGCAGGCGAAACCCAAATGGCACCAGCCAGTCAGCCAAGTGGGGAAAATTCCTGCCGTGCCCCTGTCCCAATGACAGACGACACACGACGGCATAGCAAGGTCAAGCCCAAAGCCCTAAATATAGGGAGAGGTGGGTGGGTGTTCCAATGCACACACCGAAAGAGGAAGCTCTGGGTCACGTGCATGGGTATATATAGGTCCCTTGATCCATTTAGCTTGCGTCCCATTGGCCTGATTAAGCCCAGCATCAAGGGACCTACCAATTGGGTGTTGTGGCTATCCAATCATACCCACGCACAACACAGGGTTTGGTTGCCAGGTCTCACCGCAACACGTGCCGTCTTTAAGGAAGGAACTGATTTCCCTACTCTGTAGAGGCAGTCCTCTATTTGAAGGGGTCCTCTATCTGAAGAGTTGTTCAATCCAAGTCTGCTTTAAAGGACCATAAGAAAGGAGAACAGCAGGTGCTTAGAAATTGCCATCCACCTGCTCAGCAGGCTGAGGTCTCCTGGTCACAGTCTTGTTCCCCCACTATGGTGAGATGTATTGTATTTCTGTTTAAATTATAGCAATTGCTTCTATTCTAAACTGGGGCTATGCACCGGAGCCAGCTGAAGTCTGGATCTCAAAGTGAACTGGGCTGTTAAAGAATTTAAAGTGGATTGGTAATACTTTCCTAATGTCTCAACAAATGAAACTGATCTGGAGAAAATGTAACTTGAAAAAAGAGACATTGCACATATTTTTGTAAACCAAGAAATCTTTAATAAAAATAAATATAGGCTTTGTATGCCAGCTTCGCCAACCTAACAGTTCGAAAGCACATCAAAGTGCAAGTAGATAAATAGGTACTGCTCCGGCGGGAAGGTAAACGGCGTTTCCATGCGCTGCTCTGGTTTGCCAGAAGCGACTTCGTCATGCTGGCCACATGACCTGGAAGCTGTACGCCGGCTCCCTCAGGCAATAAAGCAAGATGAGCACCGCAACCCCAGAGTCAGTCACGACTGGACCTAATGGTCAGGGGTCCCTTTACTATGCCAGCTTCACCCTTTCCTTCACTGGGTGCAGGAATTTTATTTTCCATATAAACAGGACTCAGTTTTTGCACCTACACATGCATGCATGCGCGCACACACACACACACAACTTTTAATTGTTCTCAGAGATGTGGAAGGAAAGGGATAAAAAAAAGCCAGGACATTCTGGGATCAAATCAGAAACTGGGACAGCTTTTGTAATTCCGGGTCTGTCCCTGGAAAATTGGGAAACTTGGAGGGTACGTTACGGGTATGTTGTAGTTCAGCAACATCCTGAGGGCCAAAGATTCCTCACACCTGGAACTCAGCTATACAGCTGCAAATATAAACTTCTAAGTGTGTTTTAAGTGCATTACACAAATGTGACACTAGAGCTTAAGGCAAATTTGATACATTTTTCAAAACATTTTTTTAAAAAGCATTTTCACGGTGGTTTTTTTATATGTGTCTAGATTCCACCCTGGCCTAGGCAAATCAGACTTGCCTGAGGAAAAGTGAGCAGTATCTGTCCAAAATGATGCTTGCTTATTTGCCATTAGCAGAGAGAGAGAGAGAGAGAGAGAGAGGTGTGTGTTTTCATTTCCCACCTGACCTCACTATATAATTATAATGTAGGTTCCTCTTGCCCACAAAAGCCCCTAGTTCTTCCTCAGCAAACTGTGCAAATAACGCAGCTGAGCAAACTGCCACTTACCTAAATTAAATGTCAGTAAGCCCGGGAGATTTTAAAGTAAGATAGTCATAAAACTGTATTAAGTTCTCAGAGTCATTATAAATGAAGATAGAAAGCTTACCATGAGGAAATCCCTGCTGGGCACGGTATCTAATAAACTCCTACGCAGCTGCCTTTCAGAGTAAACAAAGTGAAGGAAGTCGCTCCTCAATTTACCTCACAAAGTGCCATTAGTAAAAGGGCAGTCGTATTTGTGACAGGGTTGGACAGGAGGTTCTGCTGCGAAATAGGTGGGTGATTTACGGGGCTATCTGTTTAGCCCATTTTAGTGTTGGCTAAGTTCTAAAATCTTCCTGGAGCTTTTAACTGTGTACTGACAAATGTACTTTTTTCTGACTGACGGTCGAATAAAAGGTTGATGATGCTGATGATGGTGGTGGGTGATTTGTAGAAGACGTCCAGTTCCAAGGCGGTGATGAATCAGGGTTGCTAGACATCTGGCCGGGGCTGGGAGAGAAATGCAAGCCTGTTTTCATCTTAATTAGCAACTACCTGATCCCCACTTCTTAAAACGAGACGAAAACTGAAACACAAAGCCATCCTTGGATCATCTCACTTCTCAAAATTGCGTGGCACAGTTCTCCGGCCAAACAACGCATACGAAAATATGGAACGGGAAAGAGGTGTTCTGATGCACACGTTAGTGAAAAAAGCACACAAAGGTACATTATATTAGAGGAAACTGAATGCAAAAAAATGTGTGTATTGGTTAAAATGGCATGCAGTAACAGATCCGTTGGGAGACATTCACACTAAAATGCTGGTGGGTTCTCACGAGGGCTTTTGTTTTTTTAATAAAATTTCTGTAGAAATGCGTAGAACAGAATTTCAGTCTGGAAAAATGACAGCGAAACCAAAATTGACAGATACGGCTATCCTTACATCTGACCACCAAAGACTTTTGACTTTTGTTGGTTGCTAAGAGAAAGTCTTGAGAGATTGCTAGGCTACTGCTTAGAAGCATTGTGGGGGTTTTTTTCATTCATGGTATATAAATTAACAAAACAAAAAACCCAACCCACCCAATTCTTTTTTAAAGAATACTGTAGCTCTCGTTTGTATTTCAGTCTATTTCTTTACTGTGATGTGCTTTTATTTTGGTTGTTTTCGTGGATCATTTTCTTAAGTTGCCTAAAGTGGCGTTTAAAGATTGACCACTGCTCCGTGTGCATTTTTCTAATCTATGTGTTGTGCTCAAGAAAATTCCAGCGAAACAGTCAGATTATCCGGGATCACTGTCTCTGCGTTGTTATTCACTTACTACTTCGGCACCATGAAAGCCTAAAAAATGTTTTAGCGCTTAGCCCACAGGATCGCATCTATTACTTTGTTTCAACTATAGACTTATTATACTTCTACGGACTTTTAAAGATTGACAGATGTGTGGTCATTTGATTTCAAATATATTAGAGAATTTACAAGTGTACACATTTTGTTTTTGTTGTACTAAATCATGTATATCATGCAATAAGACCTGCAGTGCTCTCTAGTACAGTGGTGCCCCACAAGACGAATGCCTCGCAAGACGAAAAACTTGCTAGATGAAAGGGTTTTCTGTTTTTGCGTTGCTTCGCTAGGCGAATTTCCCTATGGGCTTGCTTCGCAAGACGAAAACGTCTTGCGCTTTTTTTTAAAGCCGCTTGAAGAGGCGCAGTTGCGACGGACCGTGCTTCGCAAGACAAAAAACATCGCAAGACAAAAAGACTTGCGGAACGAATTCTTTTCGTCTTGTGAGGCACCACTGTATACTGGTCTTCGTGTTTTTATTGTTTGTTGCAGCTGATTAGAGTCAGACTCACGAGCCACCACTTTCCCACCTCTGATCTACAGCTTTGGGAATTTCCTGCTGGCACTTTCTCTCTTTGTGTAGGTGGGGGGTTTTCTGGGAAAGTGCCGCGTTCTCTTTAGCTGGAGGTTTGTCAGGGAGTAACTGGGGAAATCACAGGCCGCATGTGATTCCCACGAGGTGCTGAATGATCCCATTTGAACTCTTATCTCAGTCTTCATGTGCAACCTTAACATGCCTTTCTCCTGAAAATGACTCAACTCCACAAAGTTCACCTTCGCCTGGGGATGTAGCGACATGTTACACCAACCAGACAAACAGCTGCTGCTGCTTCTTTTTTGCCATGCAAGAAACAAACTGGCTGTTCTAAACATCACCTGTGAATAGGTAGGTTTGATGCAAAAGACAACAGAAGCAATTCTATGTAATTCTGTTAAAGGGCCCTGCTTTTTTGTTTTGCAATAGACTGACTGACTGACTTACCCAATGAAAAATGTGGAAAAAAATCAAATAGGGTGAGCTACTTCACTGCTTTGGAATAAAAAGCAGTACGGGCTGAACTTCTTTATGGAGCAGTTTTAGTGTTGTTACCCTTTGATCAGCCATTTGACATAAACCTGAAACAAATATTTTTAGGTAAATTTCCTTTTATCCATTACGTCCATGCCAGGAAAAGTGTCAGCTGCTCAACAATTGCTTGCTACATGACTGGTACTTTTCCTTTGCTTTTAACAGCAAATAAACAAACCCCTGCAGCAGTGATTTAGGGGACATTATCCCCTTCCTGGGATGTGGTCTAAACCAGTGTTTCCCAACCTTTTTTGGGCAAAGGCACACTTGTTTGATGAAAAAAATCTCGAGGCACACCACCATTACAGCCCCGTGACGTCAGCGCGCAGCGTCACACCGGGAGGGACGCACGAAAGTGTAACTTTCAATTTTTTTCCCTCCCCCTTGCCGGGGAACCTCCAAGCTTTGGGGGTGGGGGGGGGGAGGAGGCAGCAAGGCGAGGGACTGAGGGACTCCTCCAACGACAAGGGTTGGGGAAGAAGAGAAAGGGCTATTCCGCTCCAGTCACGGGAGGGGAATATGTACTGGCCCAACTGGTGTGCGGTCTTCGGAAAGCGGGGTGCGGGAAGGAAGCCTAGGCTCGGGGTCCACCAACCTCGGCGGAGAAAGGCAACAACCGGAGCCGATGACGAGCCGGCGCGTGCGTGCAGCGGCTGGCCTCGAGCTCGGGAAGCTGCACGCGACGATGTTGACGCGGGGCGCGGGAGAGCTTGGGGGCGGGGCTGGAGAGAGAGAGAAAGAGTTGGCAGCACCAGGCGCTGTTACTTATTGCGCTGCGGACGCTGCCAGCAACTGCGGTGGTTGTGCGGCCGCCGCCGCCGCAGAACGTCCTCGTCAGCCAGCTGAGCTGCCTGGCGGCGTAGGGAGCCGAGGGGCGGGGCTTCCTTTCTGAAGGAGCTGAGGGTGGGGGTCCTCCGGCGCCTTCGGCGAAACTGTAAATAAAAACTGTAAATAAAAACTGTAAATAAAAACTGTGGCTGCATTGTAGCTACATCCCGGCCTCGGATCCCCGCGGGATTTGCCTAATCCTTTGGAAGCCCCCTCCCCTCCCCGGCCCCCCATTGTTCTGTCGGGGGTCCCGCGCCCCCCTCTCGCCTGTCCCCCGGGCTTTGTTCTCGATTTGGAGAGGCGGCGAGGCTCAGCTCCGGCTCCGGGAGGCTGCCTTCCAGCCCGCCGTGCGCCCCGGGAGCCTGGACGGCGAGGACGGGAAGGAAGGCGCTTTGGGGGGCGCGGGGCGCCGTCCCGCCGCCGCATCTCCCAGCAGCCCGGCAGGTAGGGGAGGGCGCGGAGGGGCGCCCGGCATGGAGCTGGGAGCCTCCGCGAGGCCCCGGCACGGAGCTGGGAGCCTCCGCGAGGCCCCGGCTCGACGGGGCGGGATAAAAAGGCGGCGCCGGCTCGCAGCGCCTCCCCGAGCACCCTTTGCACTCCGACCGGCGAAAGCGGAGGCTACGCGGCTGCGGCCGCCCAGCCTGGCCGGGGATGGCGGGGCGCCAGGTACCGGCAGCCCTCGAGGGGAGGCGCCGGCGGCGTCCAGGGACCGCGCCCGCCCGGCCCGGGAGGCGGTGCAGCGCCAGATGTTGCCGCTGCTGGAGAGCCTCCGAGCCCCGGGAGGCTGCGCGCGGCGGTGGCGGCGGCGTCCAGGCGCGCTGGGGGATGCGGGAGCCGAGGGGGCGCCCGCGGGGGAAGGGAAGGGGAACCCCCTCCTCTGCAGCGGGGCCAGAGCAGGAAAGTGAGTGGGAGGCGGCGGCGCCGCTTTAACCCACGTTTCCTTTTTGAAAGAGAAACCAGTGTTTCCCAACCTTTTTTGGACTCGCTCGCGGCACACAAGGCAACATCTCGCGGCACACTTGTGTGCCACGGAACACCGGTTGGGAAACACTGGTCTAAACCACTGAGCCTAGGGCTTGCTGATCGGAAGGTCAGCGGTTTGAATCCCCACGACGGAGTGAGCTCCTGTTGCTCGGTCCCTGCTCCTGCCAACCTAGCAGTTCGAAAGCACATCAGAGTGCAAGTAGATAAATAGGTACCGCTCCAGCGGGAAGGTAAACGACATTTCCGTGCGCTGCTCTGGTTCGCCCAAAGTGGCTTAGTCATGCTGGCCACATGACCCGGAAGCTGTACGCCAGCTCCCTCGGCCAGTAAGCAAGATGAGCGCAGCAACCCCAGAGTCATCCGCAACTGGACCTAACGGTCAGGGGTCCCTTCACCTTTATAGGTGCCAATATTCCAAGGGAGCAGAAAAGACTTTTTATGTATGTGACGGCAGCCGCCTGGATGCTATTAGCCCAGAGATGGAAAGAAGATAAAGTTCCTACCAGAGAAGAATGGCAAATCAAACTGTTGGACTATGTCAAAATGGCAAAGCTGACCGGAAAGCTTGGTGTGGAGTCCTGGTCCTCAGCCCTCTCTGCTTTATCCAGCTGATGTGTCCCAGTGGCGTAGCGTGGGGGGTGCAGGGGGGGGCCGGCCGCACCGGGCGCAATATCTGGGGGTTAGGGTTAGGGGGCGCAAATCCATGGGTTAGGGGGCGCAAATTACTTGCCTTGCCCCGGGTGCTGACAACCCACGCTACGCCACTGATGTGTCCAAAGGACTGGGGATCTCCCTAAGTCACTATGAACACACTCAGAACTTTAACAAAGAATGGGAAAAGTTCATAATTTAACTTGGAGACCGCTGTAAGCAGATGAAAACATCAGCAGGATTACAATAACACTTGTAATGTAGCAAATACTATAGAGACAGTGGAGTGATATAAAATATAGATTACTGGAAAAGATGCAGTAGAAAAGGTTTAATAATAGGACCCAGGGAGGGGAAGGTGGGAAGTCCAGAGATTCGGAGGAATCTGTCAGTGTGGAAGTGTATGATGATATTGTTATAATTTTATACTTGTAAAACCAAATAAAAATGATTTCAATTTTTTTAAAAAAAACACCTGAGGGTGGCATCAATTTCCTCAGACATGCACCATTTCCAGAGTCCCATAAGCCAGGAGGTTTTGTACCTCCTAAGCTAGTTTGCTACCTTCAGCTGTGGTAGCAGTGCCAGATTTACATATAAGCTAAACAAGCTATAGCTTAGGGCCCCACTCACTTGGGGGCCCCAAAAAAATTCAAAGGGAAAAAAATCTGGATGTACACTTCCAAAATGTAAGATAAAAAACAAATAAAATAAACCTACATACAGCAACAGTGTTTTGTGTTGTGTAGGCTCCTATATGTTATGTGCAAATAGCTTTAGATACCTATTAGGTCCATAAATTACCATATAACGTATATTCCACACAAAAAACAGTGACAATTTGTTGTTGACAAGCGACAGCTGTATAAAGGGCCCATTACTTTCAGTAGCTTAGGGCCTCATCAAACCTAAATCCAGCCCTGTGTGGTAGAGGATGTTACCCCAGTGTTAACATCAGAGTCATCTGCCAGTCAGGTTGGATTCTGTACATGAAACAGGGGACGCCATCTTGTTCTTTGCCTCAGGCCACAAAGTGGTTCTAGACCTGCTCCTGATGCTGTTGGACTCCATTTCCCATCATCCCTGAACTTTGGCCATGCTGGCAGGGGCTGATGGGAGTCGTAGTTCAGCAACTTATGATTCTCCAGCCCATGGTACAGGATGGCCTAACTCCCCCTGAACACGGTGCAAATGTGTCTGGACCTGCCAAAAGCACTCTTGAGAATAGCCTTATTTATGCATTTACACATGTATAGAGCACTCCTGTGTTGACGCAGTAGGGGAGCCAGCAGCATGTCACGAGAATCTGATGTCTCAAGTGTTTTATGCTCCATTCATGTCCCTGCTCATCACTTTCTAATGAGAACATTCAAAAAATAATCATCATCATGTACGTGCCTGGAACTGTGTTGCACTGGTTTGACTGAAAGGGAAAACCCCAGATTTCTCCCATTGTTCTGCTACTGTAACGACTCTGTCAGGTGATTAGAATTAAACACCTCCCAGTTTAACAGCAGATGAAGTGCTAGGAGAACATTAGCAGCCAAGATCGTTTACCCAGCCACTAATGAGGTATGACTGATACCGCTCCTCGAAAGATAATTTTCTTAGCTAATTGAACTGTAGTAGCTAATTAAAATGTAATAAATAACACCCCTCCTTTGCCACCATAAAAATACTCCATGCCCTCCAATGCCGTTTGGGCTCGCTTGCCCACACATCCTGGAGCTTTGTTTGAACTGTCAGTCAGCAATGATGGATTCCCTCCACTCTTTCAGTATTATTTGGCAATGCTGTTCCATAAAATTACTTCCTTTTTCCCAGAAAGGCTTCATCGCATGGTGGAAATCCACATCGCAGGTTTCCATGTCGCTACAAGCGCAGGGTGCTGCTCATGTGCCAATCCATCATATGAGCAGGGATGATGGTGTTGAGCTAAGATGGAAGGGAGTCAGAAGAAGGGAACTCTCTTTGCTCTCCAAAGTGGGTGCTCTAAATCACATGGGAAACCTTCATGAAAAGAGGAGATCAGTGCCCTTGTCCCTGCTCCCCTTGCCTGTGTGCAGGGTTGACACATCATCTGTCATGGTCTGGTTCATGGGTGATCGAACTCCCAGCAGGAGACGTCAGGACCGGGGGCAAGATGGCGGGGTGGGAGCAGGAACAGGGGTCCAGAAGTCAGCAGTCAGGAAGCCAAGAGTCCGAGGGTCAGAGAACCGGGAGTCAAGAAGCCAAGGGTCCGAGGGTCACGAAGCAAGGAGTCAAGAAGTCAACGGTCCGAGGATCAAGAAGCAAGGAGTCACGAAGTCAAGGGTCTGAGGAGCAAGGAGTCAAGGAGCCGTGGCAAAGAGCCAAAGACCTTATATCCCTTCCCGGCTCTTGCCACCAGGTGCTGTGAGTTATCAATCGGCCTCACCTGTGAGGCCACGCCTTGCCTCTTCAGAACAAACTTAGGTAGGCCCCAGTCCTGCAAAGTCCTATTGGTCATGGGGCCTGGCTCCTGCAAGCACACCTGACATTATCATCATCATTACCAAGTTTATATTCTACTTTTCTTTCCAGAATTTCATGGCGGCCACACATAGTTCTCCTCTTCTGTTAAGCCACACAACAACTCTGTGAGGTTGGCTATGCTTAGAGATGGTGATGAGCCCAAGATCACCCAGGGAGCTTTATGGCTGAGTGAGAATCTGAACCCTGGTCTTCGAGGTCCTAGTCCGAGTCCAACAATAACCCCTACAACACACTGGCACATGAGTAGAACACCTGAATTCTGAATTACCGTATTTTTTGCTCTATAAGACTCACTTTTCCCCTCCTAAAAAGTAAGGGAAAATGTGTGTGTGTCTTATGGAGCGAATGCAGGCTGTGCAGCTACCCCAGAAGTCAGAACAGCAAGAGGGATTACTGCTTTCACTGCGCAGCGATCCCTCTTGCTGTTCTGGCTTCTGAGATTCAGAATATTTTTTTTCTTGTTTCCTCCTCCAAAAACTAGGTGCGTCTTGTGGTCTGGTGCGTCTTATAGAGTGAAAAATACGGTACATAAACTCTGCCCCTCACCAAAAAGCGGGGGGGGGGGTGAATGGTGTACTGGTGGTATCTGAATCCTAGTACAGTGGTACCTCGGGTTAAGTACTTAATTCGTTCCGAAGGTCTGTACTTAACCTAAAACTGTTCTTAACCCGAAGCACCACTTTAGTTAATGGGGCCTCCTGCTGCCGCCGCGCCGCTGGAGCATGATTTCTGTTCTCATCCTGAAGCAAAGTTCTTAGCCTGAAGCACTATTTCTGGGTTAGTGGAGTCTGTAACCTGAAGCATATGTAACCTGAAGCGTATGTAACCCGAGGTACCACTGTAAGTTAGCAAAAATGTACAAGACAAATACATGTATCTGCTGGAAATGTAAAGAAAAAATAAGGTACCTTTTATCACATGTGGTGGACATGTAAGTTATAAAAGCATTTTGGGAAATGATATATAGTGAATTGAAAAAAATGTTTAAAATAACTTTAAAAAACAACAACAACCAGAAGCTTTCTTATTAGGAATTGTAGGTACCAACATTTCTAAGGATCAGAAAAGATTTTTTTTGTATGCAACAACATGCTACTAGCCCAGAGATGGAAAGAAGACAAAATCCCTACCAGAGAGGAATGGCAAATGAAGCTGTTGGACTATGCCAAAATGGCAAAACTGACTGGAAGACTCAGGAACCAAGAAGACCAAAACTTCAGGAAAGAATGGGGGAAATTTATAATTTATCTAGGAGACCACTGGAAACAGATGAAAACGCTAGCAGGGTTTTAATAACACTTGTAGTGTGGCAAATATCATGGACAAGATGAAAAGATACAAAAAATGGATTGTGAGAAAAATATGCAGTTAAAAGGGTATACAATAGGATCCGAGGGACGTGGGTGGTGCTGTGGATTAAACCACAGAGCCTAGGGCTTGCCGATCAGAAGGTCGGCGGTTCGAATCCCCGTGACGGGGTGAGCTCCCGTTGCTTGGTCCCAGCTCCTGCCAACCTAGCACTTTGAAAGCACATCAAAGTGCAAGTACGTAGATAAATAGGTACCACTCCAGTGGGATGGTAAACGGCGTTTCTGTGTGCTGCTCTGGTTCATCAGAAGCGGCTTAGTCATGCTGGCCACATGACCCAGAAGCTGTATGCCGGTTCCCTCGGCCAATAAAGCGAGATGAGCACCGCAACCCCAGAGTTGTTTGCGACTGGACCTAACGGTCAGGGGTCCCTTTACCTTTACCTTTACCTTTACCTTTACCTTTACCTTTACCTTTACCTTTACAATAGGACCCATGGAGGGGAAGGTGGGAAGTCCAGAAATTTGGAGAAATCTCTAAATATGGATATGTAATTTGGATTCTTATAAACTAATATTTGTAAAACCACATAAAAATTATTATGGGGGGGGGAGAGAAGCCACACACGAAAAGGAATTTTTTTTAAAGGGTAGGGGTGAAGTAGGGCTGGGGGCAGACTGGATTTGATGGGGCAGTGCCCCATTTACTCTAGCAAGAACCTGCTTAATTTAAGGCATCAAGTTCCTTGGGTCCTTTCCTAGAATGCAGTCGTCTGCATTATCCTTCTAGCAATCTTTGCTCATTGACGCCAAGTATCAGCCCAGTCCCCCCCCCCCCGAAGTATAATATTTGCATCTCAACCATGTTGGGTGGTTGCTTTCCAAAACACGTGCAAACAGTCAAATGATCTGTTAACGCCTTCAGAAAATGCCCGCTAACCAGTTCCCCAGTCGGATGTTCCCCACAAATGGCTTTTCAGGCCAGACATTCCATTTGCATGAGGAAGGGTTGGGTGGGGAGAGAGAGAGAGAGAGAGAGAGAGAGAGAGAGAGAGAGAGACTGTAGCTCAGCGGTATAATAAATAATTATATATATATATATATATATATATATATATATATATATACACACACACACACACACACACACACACACACACACACACCGCCCTTCCGGGTTCAGAAAACTGGGCTCAGGGCGGCTAACAACAAATTTAAGACACTTAACTGATGCAACAAAATACAGCATAAAATACAGTATAAAACGTGAATAACAATAAATTCAGAATTCAAAAATCAATTTAGGGGGGAAATCCATCCAATAAACATTAGATGATCACCAGGGCTAGCTGGCTAAATTAGTCCTATTTGGGCCAGCAAGGAGACCAGGGGAGAATTAGCTGTGGGATCCCAGAGAGGGTAATCTTCATAAAAAGGGGAGGGGGGGAAGGAAGAGGAATAAAAGATCAGGCTAAGTTCAAATTGAAAGGCAGGCGGAATAGCTCTGTCTTACAGGCCCTGCGAAAGGAAGTTAAATCCTGGTAGAGCATTGCTTTTGCATGAAGAAGGTTCCAGCTTCAATCCTTCCAGGTTTGGGCTGGGAGAAAACCCTGCCTGAAACATGGAGAGCTTCTACCAGTCGGTGTTGACAATGCTGAGCTAGACGGACCCATTTTAAGGCAGCTTCATATGTCCCTGTGCCAGAAGAGACATATCATGTGGATCTCCACTGAGCCTCTTGGGCTTGCCAATCAGAAGGTCAGCGGTTTGAATCCCTGCGACAGGGTGAGCTCCTGTTGCTCGGTCCCAGCTTCTGCCAACCTAGCAGTTCGAAAGCACGCCAGTGCAGGTAGATAAATAGGTACCACTGCGGTGGGAATGTAAACAGCATTTCCATGTGCTCTGCTTTCCGTCATGGCAGTGCTGGATTTACATATAAGCTAAACAAGCTATAGCTTAGGGCCCCTCTCTCTTGGGAGCTCCCCCAAAATTTCACTATTAATATACTTCTTCTTAATTGTATTTCAGTTGAACAATTAGTTTGATAAAATACATATTTTGTTATTTGCAAATGGCTTCAGATACCTGCTAGGTCCATAAATTACCATATAGCATATTTGTTGTTGTTGTTTAGTCGTTTAGTCGTGTCCGACTCTTCATGACCCCATGGACCAGAGCACGCCAGGCACTCCTGTCTTCCACTGCCTCCCGCAGTTTGGTCAAACTCATGCTGGTAGCTTTGAGAACACTATCCAACCACATCATCCTCTGTCGTCCCCTTCTCCTTATGCCCTCCATCTTTCCCAACATCAGGGTCTTATTCAACACAAAAAACAGCGGCAATTTGTTGTTGACAAAGGACAGCTGAACATACAAAGGACCCCGTTACCTTCAGTAGCTTAGGGCCTCATCAAACCTAAATCTGGCCCTGTGTCACGGTATTCTGTTGCGCCAGAAGCGGTTTAGTCATGCTGGCCACATGACCTGGAAAGCTGTCTGTGGACAAACACCGACTCCCTCAGCATGAAAGCCAGATGAACGCCGCAACCCCATAGTCACCTTTGACTGGACTTAACCATCCAGGGGTCCTTTACCTTTTTTTAAGATCTCCCTCCCCCCTCTAACTTCAGATATGCAGGAGTGGGCATCAATACTATCTCTAATGATAGACAATTTTGAATGAGTTCACCATTCACATATTTTGTTCACCAGCTCCTGGTCAGGAAGTGTCTGCCTGAACATGGGATTTCAGAACTTGAAGCAATCTTTTTAAGAGTTGATTCAAAACCATACTTAACTCGTTTGAATTTTTTTCAATCATTCCCTAAAGGATTCAACCCAAGGATAGCTTACACTTTTTTATATAACTTCCCAGATTAGTATTTTGTATGTGTGTGGTGATGCTTGTGTAGGGGTGGAGGCGGCGTAAAATTGTTCCGGTTGTCAAGCGCGGATGTGACTAATTTTGACTTTGTAAATCTGAAAGTGAACAGTGTGCCCACCTAAGGCTGAGCAACAGGCTCTCTTTGTTATTTGCGTGCCAAGGCAGCCGAGCCACAAAGTTCCCAGGAGAACAATAAAACACACTGACACAAAGTATTTTGGTTTGTGTGTTCAAATAGGCCACAACTTTATTGGTTACAGATGTGAGCGGTTTGGCTTACGCATTGGGTTGAAGTCAGGCTATATCTTGACTCTTGTCCATCTGCAGCGACTCTACTTAAGGGTAAGTTTCTGTAAGTATAATATGAATGTTTCCCACTCATTTTCACAGTCTCTGCTGTCTTTTTTTCTTAGTCTTTCTGTCGTTTTTGCCAGTTCTGCATAGTTCATCAACTTCTCTTGCCATTGTTCTTTAGTTGGTATTTCTCCAGTCTTCCAATTTTGTGCAATCAACATTCTTGCTGCTGTAGCATACATAAATAAAGTCCTCATTTCTTTTGGTATGTCTTGAACTAAAATACCTAATACCTAATAAAAATGCTTCTGGTAGGTGTTCATCACTGTGTGGTATGGACTTCAGCTGCTCCTATTTTTTTACTGAATATTAATTGCATGGAGGGCAAAATACACCCCACCCCCATCAAGGCATTCATGGAAGAAAATTGATCTAAAGTATGTGAATCTATAAGGGACGCAGGTGGCGCTGTGGTTTAAACCATAGAGCCTAGGACTTGCCGATCAGAAGGTTGGCGGTTCAAATCCCCGCAACGGGGTGAGCTCCTGTTGCTTGGTCCCTGCTCCTACCAACCTAGCAGTTCAAAAGCACGCCAAAGTGCAAGTAGATAAATAGGTACCACTCTGACGGGAAGGTAAACAGCATTTCCGTGCGCTTCTCTGGTTTGCCAGAAGCAGCTTAGTCATGCTGGCCACATGACCCGGAAGCTGTACGCCGGCTCCTTCGGCCAATAAAGCGAGATGAGCGCCGCAACCCCAGAGTCGGTCACGACTGGACCTAATGGTCAGGGGTCCCTTTACCTTTACCTATGTGAGTCTATAAAAGGAGGAAATACTGCAGAACATAGTGTTAGAGAGGAAGAGGTGTGGGCAAAGTCTTTACATACATACATACACAAACAAAACAAAAACAGAAAGCTGAGCACTTCCCTTTGCTTCCCGAAGCTGTTCTATTAACGGCTCCTTTTATGCAATAAAGGAATGACTATTTATTAGAAATACAGTCTGTCTGTGTCTGATGTTCTCAGCGTAGCAGCTGAAGGGTGATTTAAACCACCCCTCCCAAATGAGGGACTTATTTTAAGCCACAAAATAAACATCATCTGGGTTCGGTTACACACACTTTTGCAGAAATTGTAGTTTGGCACGCTGTTTTCTGTGAAGCTGACTTTTTCTTATCTCAGACCTTTGCTTCAGCAAACTCGGTACTGTATGCACAAGTCGCATTCAGTGTGCTCAGACCTGGGCCTCACCTTTAACCCAAACATGTACTTGAAACCCATTTCTAAATTATTATTTTTTACCATATATTTCTGTGCTGGCAGTAAACATAAGAACGTAAGAAGAGCCTGTTGGGTTGTGCCAATTACCCATCTGGTCCAGCATCTGGTTCTCACAGGGTGAGAGCACTGTGGTCTAAACCACTGAGCCTCTTGGACTTGCTGATCGGAAGGTCAGCAGTTTGAATCCCCGCAATGGGGTGAGCTCCCGTTGCTGTGTCCCAGCTCCTGCCAACCTAGCAGTTTGAAAGCATGCCAGTGCAAGTAGATAAATAGTTACCACTGCGGCAGGAAGGTAAATGGCGTTTCCATGCACTCTGGTTTCCATCACAGTCTTCTGTTGTGCCAGAAGCGGTTGAGTTATTCTGGCCATATGACCCGGAAAGCTGTCTGTGGACAAACACCAATTCCCTTGGCCTTAAAGCGAGATGAGCGCTGCACCCCATAGTTGTCTTTGACTTGACTTAACCGTCCAGAGGTCCTTTACCTTTTTTTACCGCTCACAGTGGCCAACCAGATGCATGCAAGAAACCAACAAGGAGGACCCAAAGACAAGAGGACTCTCCCCTTCTATATTTTCCAGCAAATGGTATTCAGCACAGCATAGGCATCATGTCTAGTAACTATTGGGAGCCTTCTCCTCCACAAAGTTGTCTAATCCTCTTTTAAAACCATCCTAGTTAGTGTCAGTCAAGTCATTCAAGTACTTTATTATGGTCATAGACCAGCATAAGCAAAACTTCTAAATAAATAGCATTAACAGTATGAATCTAAGGGAATAATTAATAAATAAATAGGAGCAAGAACCAACCGTAGATTTAAACCTATACGTAGAATGCTTAGTTAAGCATAGATAATAGGCGAGTAAACATTTAGGAAAAAAATTAAAAGATCGGTTAACACAGCTATATGGGGCAGGTTTCAGAAGTGTGGATCTAACAATATGGACCTTCAGTTTAGGACTGGGTTGTAACATAGACCATTTTTCGTCAAATATCTATGATGGCAGCACAAAATCTGGTGACTGAATATGTGACTTGAGGGCTCTCATCCTGTAGTAATAGGGAGATGTTGTGTTGTTCTGAACATCCAGGAAACTTATATAAGATGGGTTGGAAAAACCTAGTTTGAATGTCTGTATAATACTGGCAATGAAGAAGGGCACGATCCGTTGTTTCCTGCTGCCCAGAGCCACATGGGCATTTCCTCCCCGCGTAAGGTATCTTCCTAGTTAGTAATAACAACAACAACAACAACAACAACAATAATAATATATTTATACCCCACCCATCTGGCTGGGCTTCCCCAGCCACTCTGGGCGGCTTCCAACAAAATATTAAAATACAGTAATGCATCAAACATTAAAAGCTTCCCTAAACAGAGCTGCCTTCAGATGTCTTCTAAAAGTCTGGTAGTTGTTCTTCTCTTTGACATCTGGTGGGAGGGCGTTCCACAGGGAAGGCGCCACTACTGAGAAGGCCCTCTGCCTGGTTCCCTGTAACTTGGCTTCTCACAGTAAGGGAACCGCCAGAAGGCCCTCGGTGCTGGACCTCAGTGTCCGGGTAGAACGATGGGGGTGGAGACGCTCCTTCAGGTATACTGGACCAAGGCCATTTAGGGCTTTAAAGGTCAGCACCAACACTTTGAATTGTGCTCGGAAACTGGGAGCCAATGTAGGTCTTTCAATACCGGTGTTATGTGGTCTTGGCGGCCGCTCCCAGTCACCAGTCTAGCTGCCGCATTCTGAATTAGTTGTAGTTTCCAGGTCACCTTCAAAGGTAGCCCCACATAGCGCACATTGCAGTAGTCCAAGCAGGAGATAACTAGAGCAGTGTTTCCCAACCTTGGGCCTCCAGCTGTTTTTGAACTACAATTCCCATCATCCCTGACCACTGGTCTTGCTAGCTAGGGATGATGGGAGTTGTAGTCCAAAAACAGCTGGAGGCCCAAGGTTGGGAAACACTGAACTAGAGCATGCACCACTCTGGCAAGACAGTCCGTGGGCAGGTAGGATCTCTCAGTTCTCTAACCAACGGGTCAGAATTGCGGGATGTGGGTTTGATGGAGGAAGTTGTGGTCTAGATTGCTTTGGTTATTTTATGCTTGGTCATTGTCTGAAAAGAAGACGGAGAGGAGGAACAGGAAGCATGACTTGGGTCGGCTTGGAATTACCCAGTAGCCTCACATGAACAGAAATGGCACAAGGAGTCTGTACTGAAGCTAAGGGGTTGCCCACACTTCCTCTTTGTCCTTTCCTAGAAAGCACAGGTCCAAAGAGTTTTCTGCTTGAACCATGCTTCCCAGGCACAGGTCTGAGGTCTTTCCCCCCTTCCCCTTCTCCTTTCCAAGGAAAAACCTGCTCTAAAGCAGAGAAAATCAATCCGGAGAGAAACCCAGATTTTACCTTTACCTTTTTTTATATATCTAGGATGTGCAATCTGTGGCTTCCCAGATGTCCATGGACTACAGCTGCCATCATCCCTGAACATTGGGCATGTTGGCTGGGGCTGATGGGAGCTGGAGTCCAGCAACATCTCGGATGGAAATGGACAGATACCCTAGTTTTAGTTTCTCTCAGTTACTTCATTTTCCAATCTTAAATTCAGTTCTCCACATTTGTGTGTTCAGACCCAGAAACCTCCCCCCTAAATAAATTCACACATGACCCAAATTTTGGTTTTGGTTTTTGGCAGAATTTAGGCCACAACTTTATTGATTACAGAAAGTGACTGGTTGCATAGGCTCTGCTTCGACTAGCTCCCTGCTATGCAGGTAGTCCTGACCCAGGGCACCAGCACAGGTCAGCCAAGGGTGAACACCTGGATAAGCAGAAATCCGGGAACGGGCTAACTCCGCCACCCAAATGTCCCCCTGGACTCAGGCACGGGCACAGCCCCCTCTCAGGGGTTGACCAAACCATCGGTCCCTGGATTTCTTTAACGGAATACCCTTCACATAGGGATGACAAGAGTGTTCTCCCATCCCTATCACCTGAACCAGAGCCTTACAAGTTGTGACGATTTGCTACGTGGCAGGCGAAACCCAAATGGCAACAGCCAATCAACCAAGTGGGGGAAATTCCTGATGTGCCCCTGTCCCAATGACAGACGACACACGACGGCATAGCAAGGCCAAGCGCACAGCCCTAAATATAGGGAGAGGTGGGCGGGTTTTCCAAATGCAAACGCCGAAAGACGAAGCTCTAGGTCACGTGCAGGGCATAAATAGGTCCCTCAAATCATTTGGACTGTGTCCCATTGGCCAGATTGCACCCAGCTTTGAGGGACCTACCAATCGGGTATTGTGGCTGACCAATTGTACCCACCCACAACACAGGGTGTCAGTTTTCCAGGTCTCACCGCAATACATGCCCTCTTTAAGGGAGGACCCGATTTCTGAAGCAACTTTCGTGTGTGTGTGTAAGTGTGTAATTATCAGTATTTTAGTGCAAATTTATCTCAACAAGGACAATTTTCTATGCAATTTTGACTAATATACGCACGTTTTCACTAATGTATGCATTGTTACGCAGACTTTCCCCCTAACATATGCATTTTGTACGCACTGTTTTGGTTAGAGGAGTGCGTCACAAAATTTGCAGAAGTACAAATTGCAAATGATAGGCGTGCTTCAGTTCCTCTATCAGTTCAAGAAGTGTGAATTAGGCAGTTGCTCGTTAAAAGGCAAGGAACAATCAAACAGTCTCTCCCATCCCGAATCTGAAGAGCTTCAGGTTTACAGAATTCTGACTCCCGCAAAACAATCATGAAGAAAGAAATCACACCTCATCTGTTCATTGGGAGCATTGGGGGTCAAAAAAACCAATAAAGCAAAGATGAAAGCCACCGTATGTTCAGTGTTTGCTTTCCATCTCTCAAAGGGCTTTTCTCACCAGCAATCCTGGGGATTCCCAGAGGGACTCCATATGATCAGCTTGGAAAAGGAAGTAGCTTTTCCTCACATGTACCACATGGGAGATAACTGACAGCCGTGGCATTTGCTTGGGCGCTGGTGTTTGCCTTAGTCACGCTGTTATCACTTTAATACTCCCATGCGGTTGGGCAGATATCCACCGTGTGCCAAGATTATCTGCCCTTCTTTTGTAATCTAAATTTACAAGGGCTAATTTCGGGCAGGGTGACGTAAATCACACACAGCTGTCAATACTCTGAGGGAAATGAGCGGGTGCAGAAATGAAGCTGGCCTTAGGAATGATTTGGTTTATGGGATTGTTGATCTCACAAGATCCACTGTGTCATTTGTCTGAGCGATCGGAAGTCAACCATTCTTGCTTTAGGGCAGAGATGCTCAAACTTTTTAATTTATTTCTGAGCTACCTGATAATAGCTCCCTGGGAAGAGGGATCCATTGTTAAATCACCCTGGGAAGTGTAGTTCTGTGAGAGGACTAAGAACCCTCAGGTTTCTTTTTAAAAAAATATTTTTTATTTGGTTTTACATTTAACATTTGCATTCATATATAAATCATAATCCTATACAAATATGATTCTCTGAATCCCTAGACTTCCCTCCACCTCTCAATGGGTTCCATATTTACTCTATTTATTCAGCTGCATCGTATAATGTTCTCTATATTTCCTTAAAACTCCATTGTTACCATAGTTCTTGTTATATTGCAAGTGCTCTTAAAATCCTGCCAATGTTTTTAATCATTTACAGTGTTCCTCTAAATAACTTATATATTTTCCCCATTCTTTATTAAATATATTGTCTTCTTGGTTTCTGATCTTCCCAGTCATTTTTGCCATTCCGCCATAATCCATCATCTTTGTTAACTATTCTTTTCTGGTAGGGGCTTAGTCTTCCTTTCATCTCTGGGCCAGAAGTATCCTCTCAGCCGTTGTAGCATACATTAACAGTCTTTTCTGCTCCTTTGGTATTTCTGGACCTAAAACTCCTAATAAAAAAGCTTCTGTTTTTTTCCACAAAAGTTCAGTGGTGCCTCGCAAGATGAAATTAATCCATTCCGCGAGTCTCTTCGTCTAGTGGTTTTTTCGTCTTGCGAAGCAACCCTATTAGCGTCTTAGCGGATTAGCGGCTATTAGCGGTTTAGCGGCTATTAAAGACTTAGCGGCTATTAAAGGCTTAGCAGATTAGCGGCTAAAAGGCTATTAGTGGTACTACCACCATCCACTTTCCCACCAATTCCTCTCCTGCTCCTATCATAGAATCATAGAATCATAGAGTTGGAAAAGACCACAAGGGCCATCGAGTCCAACCCCCTGCCAAGCAGGAAACACCATCAGAGCACTCCTGACATATGGTTGTCAAGCCTCTGCTTAAAGACCTCCAAAGTAGGAGACTCCACCACACTCCTTGGCAGCAAATTCCACTGTCGAACAGCTCTTACTGTCAGGAAGTTCTTCCTAATGTTTAGGTGGCATCTTCTTTCTTATAGTTTGGATCCATTGCTCCGTGTCCGCTTCTCTGGAGCAGCAAAAAACAACCTTTCTCCCTCCTCTATGTGACATCCTTTTATATATTTGAACATGGCTATCATATCACCCTTAACCTCCTCTTCTCCAGGCTAAACATGCCCAGCTCCCTGCAGAAGTTCATATCAACTGCAGAAGTTCCTGGCAAAAAAAAATGCAAACGCTGGAATGCAGGAGCACAGAGTCAGCCCAATCATACAGGGAAACTAGGCCGCCTCAATCCAAGTGCCAATAATTCCTGAGATGCCTGTCACAGCCATGAAAATCTCTTGCCTAGACTTTGAAAGGAGGTGTCTTAGCAGCTCATCAAGCAGATTCTGGCCCCCGGGGTGTTTGTGCTGTCATCAACACAGCTTTACAAATGGTTGCGGCAACTATGATTGAACATACACGCCGGCTTTGTCATAATTGTAACAGTCTGTCCTTTCTGCGTTTCATTCCTCTGGGTTCCTCGGCGCTTACAACATTTCACCGTCCCTGTTAAGTTGTGGGCGAACATATCAGATGACACAGCGATTCTTCAAACAGCTCTTGTTTATTCACAGGCCAGGACAGAACTGAACTGAAGGGTTCATCCAGCCTGCTGTTATAGAGCTCCACTACAACGCAACAGTAACCACTTTCTGTAACTATCCAATCACTGAACGTCGCTTTCAATCCCCTATTTGCATATGTGGACCTGAGTGAAAACTATCTACAGTATTCCCCTGCTGGCCCAGGGTGAGAACTTCAGTACATAACAGTCGCCCCCACCCCCCTAAAAAAAGAATGTGTATATGCCTTCCAACTGTGGCTAACACTTGCCCATCGGATGAAGTGGATTCTAGTCCGTTAGAGTTTATGCCATAGATTTCATAGAATCATGGAATTGTAGAGCTGGAACTGAGCCCCCCCCCAGGTCATCTAGTCAAACCACCTGCAGTGCAGGAATCTCAGCTACAGCATCCATGACAGATGGCCACCCAACCTCTGCTTGAAAACCCCCAAGAATGGATTTGTTAGTTTTTGTTGTTTTTTTAAAAAAAAAATTTATTGATCAATTTCCACATAACAAATTATCAGACCATATAATCACATACATTATTAAATGTATGTTAAAAGTCTGCTCACACATGCGTACTCAACCTGAAAGTCACAGAAGGGGGACAGGGAATCATCAAATGTAGTATTTCCCATAGAGTGCTGTGATGGGGTGTTGCAATGAAATCTTTTTTCCAGATTCACACCATCCCTTTGCTGTCCCCATTTTTAAAAAAATAATAGGAATAATATTTGGACTTGGCAAATGGGCCGGTTCCAGATGGAGACTGTGATCTAAAATTTGCCTGATTATCAAGTACCTCTCACTACGGCCCTCGGAAAGTGATGTGCTTGCTGCTTTTCACTGTTAAAATATTCTAACTCGAATCGAAATAATCCCAATTCACTTCTGGCCTCCGGGTCTCTGTTAAAGCCAGCCCTGGCATTTGGCAGAGTGAAGCGGTGGCCTTGGGTGGCAGATGTAGTGAGGATGGTATCAGTTGTTTCCTTCTGTTGCCACACTGCCTTCTCTCCAGCCCTTTTGCTACCCTACTGCCTTGGGTATACTGAACAAAACTGTCCCCTTGTCCATGTTAGAGTAAGGACTAGCTTCCAAGTCCAATTGGAATGGACGGGGCCACCATATTTTCCTTGACCTCAGGCGGCAAAATGTCTTCAGCTCGTGCTGTTCTTAGAAACAAAGTAGACACTAAAAGGGCAAAGAGATGAGTCATTCCAAGCCAAACAGCATGTTGCATGAATTAAGGAAATCCAGCAGCACGAGGACAAAAGAAGAGGCATCTGTTGCCAAGGGATGACTGGAGGGGCTCTACTTTTTGAACTTTTTTCCTTCCTGTACTTCTTTCTGCCAGGAAAAAGTATTTTTTGCAAGGCACTGAAGCAAACTATGTGTTAGGGGTTCGGGACCATAAAAGCTGCCCAAGTCAGTCCACCTAGCTTAGTACTGTCTGCGCTGCCTGACAACAGCTCTCCAACATTTTTGGGTGTTTTCGTAAAAAATGGTCAACAACTTTGGGGTGTCCTGGTTTTCACTTTTTGGAATACGGCAACCCAGGAACTTCTGAGCAGCCACCAGGACACACGGACCTTCCTTGTTTTGTTCATCCGAAAGAACCTGTGAGGCCTTCAGGAAACATTCACTTAGGCCAGGAGCAGCCATGGTGTTATGAGTTCAGGCAAGACAAGTAAGTGTGTTGATTTTCTCCTTGACACTCCTCCTTCTGCCCATTCCTTCAGGCGCACTCCTGCACCACCTCCAAGGGCAAGTTGTGAGGTGCTCACTACGTATCTTTGCTTTCTCTCATTGCTTACTCCCTTGGAGAGGGCATGCGAACAGGCAGCAGCTGCAAGGAAGATGAGTAGCAGGCCCAGGAAGTGCCAGAGGTCAGCAGAGTACAACCATATGTCAGTGGTAGATGGAGCCAGAGGCCCAAAGTGGGTGATGCAATGGACATGATTCTTACCTGCTGTTAGCTGCAGAACTGTGCCAGACAAGGAACCCCCAGGCTGGCTTATGAAAACCAGCCTGGCTGGCCTAAACATGACTAAAGGGGTTGATGGGCCATCTGAGAGGAATATTTGGGCCTGAGGAGACAGATGTTCCCAAGGTGATGGGGCATGTGTTTGAGGTGACAGGAAAAGGGAGTCTTAAGCAAGGGTTGCTTGGAAGAAGAAGAAGAAGAAGAAGAAGAAGAAGAAGAAGAAGAAGAAGAAGAAGAAGAAGAAGAAGAAGAAGAAGAAGAAGAAGAAGAAGAATTTATTATTTGTACCCCACCCATCTGGCTGGGTTTCCCCAGCCACTCTGGGCGGCTTCCAACAAAGATTAAAAATACATTAAAATGTCACACATTAAAAACATACCTGAACAGGGCTGCCTTCAGATGTCTTCTAAATGTTAGGTAGTTGTTTATCTCTTTGACATCTGGTGGGAGGGCGTTCCACAGGGAGGGCGCCACTACCGAGAAGGCCCTCTGCCTGGTTCCCTGTAGCTTCTTGCAATGAGGGAACCGCCAGAAGGCCCTCAGAGCTGGACCTCAGTGTCCGGGCTGAACGATGGGGATGGAGACGCTCCTTCAGGTATACTGGGCCAAGGCCGTTTAGGGCTTTAAAAGGTCAGCACCAACACTTTGAATTGTGCTTGGAAATGTACTGGGATCCAATGTAGGTCTTTCAGGACCGGTGTTATATGGTCTTGGCGGCCACTCCCAGTCACCAGTCTAGGTGCCGCATTCTGGATTAGTCGTAGTTTCCGGGTCACCTTCAAAGGTAGCCCCATGTAGAGCGCATTGCAGTAGTCCAAGCGGGAGATAACTAAAGCATGCACCATTTTGATGAGACAGTCTGTGGGCAGGTAGGGTCTTAGCCACCTTACCAGATGGAGCTTGTAGACAGTTGCCCTGGACACAGATTTGACCTGCACCTCCAGGTCTGCCACTGCTCTAGCCATATTGCCTAAATTCTCTTCCTCCATCTTCCCTTCTCTTGTTTATCCATGCTGGAGAAAACATACATGCGTTCTGCTATTGCTTTACACCACCCTGTGCCTAGGTTTATTTAAGAGCATGTTATGTTAGGGCATTGCACCCTGGTGAGTCCTTTGGTTCTGTTACGAATTATGAGCAAAAGCAAGCCACACACTTCATCTCGACACGCACGCAAATCCCCAGTGCGATGACAGCAGAGGATGGCATAAATAAGCACGTTGTCATTAAGACTGCAGCTCATGACCATTTGACGTAATGGCGCTTCTGGACTTCATTAACCATTCTGCTCGTATGCAGACATGCCCCCAAGACTAACATCTGATGGGTTTATTGATGCAGTGATGGGCAATAAACACACAGGTCAGATCATCCACTAACACAGATTGCTGTGTAAATGTGAAGCACAGTGAGGAAATAATGTTTAGGGTGGCATTGCCTCAGGGCCAAGTGAAACCATGTTAAATGCATGGCTTTCATCTGATGAAGAGGAAGGTGGTGGAGGAGGAGGAGGAGGAGGAGACACAGGGAAGCAATCAGGACAATGGTGAGATGGAGGGTTAACCCTTGATCTCCACATCGTTCCAATGAAAATTGCCTGCCCTGGAGTCCCATTGCCCCAGGTAGGAATGGGGTTTGTATTTTAACAGACTTACTTAATTTCCTGGAAACATCACGGATTCTTCAAAATTCGCAGTTCTCTGAATTTTGTGGTGCTGTTCCCCAACCCAAATATACGTACTGAAATGTGTGAAAGTGTATGTCCCTGAAAATGCCATACCAAAAAAATGCATCATGTATAGGGAAATGGCTTGCAAAAATGTATTTATTAAGAGAAATGTGTGCCGGAACACTGGTGGATTTTTGCAAGGACCTTTGTTTAAAATAGTAATAATCCCAAGCTGATGGGGAAATGGGGCAAACTGAACTGAAAATTAAAAAATAAGAAACCGATTAAAAATAGGAAACAGAAAGAATCTGAAATTGACAGATTTGTGTCCATCCCTAGTCCTTGGATGGAAACTCCTTTCCATTTCCTTGCTTCACTTGTTTGAGTTCAGAGCTCAGCTGCAGCCCTTAAAGAAGGGATTATGTGGTCCGCTGGGTTTCTAGGTACTCCCAGCATATCATTCCTGATCCTTGGGCCAGGCATAGGCAAACTTGGCCCTCCAGATATTTTGGGACTACAACTCCCATCATCCCTAGCTAACAGGACCAGTGGTCAGGGATGATGGGAATTGTAGTCTCAAAACATCTGCAGGGCCTATGCCTGCTTTAGGCTGTGCTAGTTGGGACTGATGCAGTTCAAGATGCTGCTAATGGGACAAGAGTAGCGGCGGAGTGTGTCTTCTTAGCACCCAAGGGTGTAGCCGGAGGGGGCAGGGAGGGGCAGCTGGCCCCCCAATCAATAAAAACCAGCCCAATCAAATCAGCCCAATCACACCAAACATGAGGCTAAGCAAAGGTCTTCTCTTGGCTTACCATTCATGGTTTGTTCAAACAAAACAAACCAGGATCCCTTGTTTGGGTATCTTCCTTTCACGTTACCCAAGGTATATTCAACAGCAGCTTTTGACAATAACTTTTGCCAGATTGCTGCTTTCAAATATTTCATCAGATGTTCAATGGTTCTCACCCTTACCACCCTTTGTGAGGAGAAATGTGATGTGCAAAACACACAATAAAATCTGTTTTGTGGGCCAGTGTCTGAAGATGGGATCTCTTGAAATCACTGAATTTATTATTGTTGTTATTATTCCTTAGCTTTGTGTCATTTTCCTATTTCTGCTTGCTGTTCAGCATGTTCCCCTTCTCTCTGTTTAGCAACAGGGAACCTGTGACTCTCCAGCCATTGTTGTTCTACGGCGTCAATCATACCTGAGACCATCAAATGTATTGACTTGGGCTGATGGGAGTTGGAGTCCCTCAGTTTCTGGAGAGTCATGGTTCCCCAGCACATTATGGATTCAGGCCTATTATATATATATTTAAAATTCTTGAAAAGCCTTCTCTGGCATCTTTTCTCTACTTGAGCTGTCCGCTACTTTCATGTACCAAGAGTTGGGATTGTTTTCTTCCTCAGCACACCTTAGCACACACAGATTCTAACATCCCAGCACTTTCCTGCATTTCATCAGCAACAAGATGTCTTTAATTTACATGCTTCTCCCAAATGCACCCTCTGAGAATACTATGACAAAATTTCATACAGATGGGAAAGACTTCTCATGCTCCTCACCAACTTTCATGTTTTCCGGGGGCCTAAATAAACAGTCCCCTCCCAGAATCCCACACAGGTTTTTAAGCTCCACCATGGATGTTAACTTGACTCCTTGTTACGCCTCAGAAATGAGGCGTGCCCGGCAGGAATTTGGACTTCAGTAGAAGAAATAAACGACAAACAGTCGGCATTTTGTAGCGTTCATGGTATTATTCTCATATAAATAATGGGATTGGTACATAACAAGAACATGTCATTATATCTTTCAGATTTCTAAGTAACGTTAGGAATTCTAAATGGCAAACAGATGACAGACCCAATTTTCCCATGTGGATGAAGCCAATGAAGGGGTTTCCTCGAGTATATCTAGGAAAGAAGAATATAGGTGATTCTGGATCTGTGGGGGGGGGACTCTACAAGGGAACAGCCTGGCTCAGTGTCCTTTCTCATTCTTTTTCAATTGCATCCACAGGAGGAGTGGTGATGGGACAACAATGAGTGGTCAGAGGGGAAAGACAGGGAAGAGGAGGTATTGGAAGCTGAAGAGGCAACAGGGTTTAGTGAGCTGGGGGAGACTGTGGCAGAGAGAAGTCGAAGAAGAAGAAGAAGAAGAAGAAGAAGAAGAAGAAGAAGAAGAAGAAGAAGAAGAAGAAGCTGCTAAAGCAGGTGAGTGGGAGGAGAGAGGTCAGGAGGCAGAGATGAGTTAGACAGAGTTAGTCACAGGTATCTCCCACTTCTGCTGAGATAAGCTCCCCTCACCGCTTGTCTCCCAGAACCAGAAGAGACATGAAGAGGGTGGAGGATAGGCTGACTGCCTGCAGGCTCAGTCTGTGATTGCTTGTCTGATTGCTTGGAAGAAGCCCCGGAGAGGAGGAGGCAGGGCTTGGGGAGACGAGGACCTTTAGTCTCAGCAACTGATTTCCTGGGATAAGACCTACAGGGAACAAGCTGCTGTGCTTATTAGGCCAACTCTGTGAAGGTCGTGCTTTCGAACTGTGTGATTTACTGACCAGCTCACTCTGTGGCACACAGTGTCTCTGAGCATTTAAAAGTGCTGGCAAAAAACAACTTAACGACACTAGCTAAGATGATAGAAAATAAACCCAAGGCTATCGCAGAAAGAGTCTACTAATCTGTAACAGGCTCTCACAAACTCTGTGGAAAAGAATTAAAACCGGATGCTGAATGCATTTCAACAAAAGCAAGTCTCACAAAATGCAGTTGAGCTTGCTTCGTAATAACTTTGCTGAGTACTTCAACCACAGAAATAATGCATGCTTTCTCCAGGTAGAAAAATCAAACTATGCGATAAAACCTGAGAATTGTCTAAGGGTTAGGTTTCTGTCCATGGCAAGACAGGGACTTTTTAGTCCTCAGTAATAAAAAGTAACAGCTCATAAGGAGGAGGGGGACACAAACAATAAAATAGATAACAAATATCCAACAAAATATTTTCCATTCAATAACTTTTGGGATGCACTTGGAGTTGACAAAGTGACATATTATACATGAGATGACCCTCAAATAACAAAACTTAGGCACCAAAGGTGTCATGGGCTTTGAAGACGCTCGAACTCAGGACGAAAGGGAGAAACGTGCTAAGAGGAAGGCACGCTTGGCAAACCCTCACTGTGATCAACTCCCACCCAGAAACCTATGTCTCCACTGTGTGGATCCAGAATTGGCCTCCAAGGTCACTTACGGACTCACTGTTAAGACCGTGTTCATGGAAGTACTTGGCTGCGAATGATTGCCAAAGAGGAAGACATTTAAGGTAATATCACATCATTTTAAACAGCCAAGAACAGTATCATGGGAACTGTAGTTTGTTAAGAGGGCTGGGCGTTGTTGGAAAACACCTCTTCCCTTCCCAGAGTACAATTCCCTGGGAAGTGGGCTTGACTTCAGCTCTGAGAACTGAAGCTCTGTGAGGAGAACACCGGGTCTCCTAACAACTCTCAGCATCCTTTACAAACTACAGTTCACCGGGTTTAAAGTGGTATGGTACTGTGCAGATGGGGCCTTAGTACACCATCTGTGCACAGGGGAGTTTCTTTTTGTGTCCCTCACGCATGACAGAATCGCCGTTTTCCATTGGCTTATCCCACAAAGCTGCCACAAATGTTCAAAAGCCCACCAGAAGTTCGTGGAACTACCAACCTACCAAGAGGGAGGGTGATGATTCTGTAGGAAAGATCCAAGCTGCCCAGGTCCCTACCCTGGTGGCTGTGGACCTTTGAATGTTTGCAAGAATGCTGTGGGATGAATCTATGGCAAAGCAGCTCCCACCGCACATACTGCAACATCTAATGAGCACATTCGTCAATTCCGAAGGAGATTGAAACTGACTGTAGACTGTTTTTCACTCGTCTCTCTCCCTCCAGGCCGCTTTGTAGTAGGGGCTTGCCCTCAAAAAACTTGACCTCATGAATAGTCCTTGAAATCAATGAGAGTTACTGGCATGTGGCAACTATTCACCAAAGTAAGAGCAACTCGCCCCAAGAGACGTAACACAGTTATTGAGAAGGCCGCTGAAATTGTTCCTCTAATTTGATTGCTTTTCTTCATAAATGCAAAGAACAGGTGCTCTTCATACTGGAGGAGGAAAGAGAAAGAGGTGTCAGATGGGGAGAATTTTCACCGTTTAATAAAAGGGATAGCGTGTTTCAGGCTTTGTTGACAACTCTTTTTTAATCATTCCATGTTCCGGAACTTAACTGGATCTGCCAAAATTAGCAGATAGTATTAATCATGATTTATTTTTTCGACCTGGGGTGAGGAACCTATGGCCCTCCTTGTTGGACTCCAACTCACATCATCCCTCAACTTTGGTCATGCGGGTTGGAGCTTATGGGATTTGGAGTGCAACATCTTAAGAGCCAAATGTTCCCTTTCCCTGTTTTAGACAATGCCACCCCCACCCCCCGCCTCCAACTAAGGCTAAAGTTGTCCAATGCCTAAATTGCCAAAGTTGTGATGATTCTACAGGGTAGGCAAAACCTCCAGGTCATAGCCAATTCTTTTCTTGGCCCCACAAATATGGCAACCACCGCAGCCATAGCAAGGTCAATTCAATGAGTAAATGCAAAATTACCCAAGTAGATGGGTGGGTTGATCAAACGAGGAAGGGCTGGGAGTCTGGGGCTGGTGTGGGCTGTTTTAAATCCCCCAGGAATGGACCTGAGGGAAGCCTGATTGTTCCCTCAAGCCCACCCCAATTCGGCAGGCTGACTCAGGGTAGTATTTCAAATCTGTGACAGATATTTTCACGTACTGCCTGTATTTTTGCTTCTCTGAGCAGAAGAGGGTTTAAAACTTGACTAGAAGGTTATGAAAGAGCGAGATTTTCTTCCCCAGTTCTAAGATACGGTGTTGCATTGACTTCTAGATCAATTGGGGGGGGGGGGGCTTGCAAGCAAAGTGTCTTCCGAATGACAAGAAGCCATACCAAAAAAAATGTACACTCACCTCTGCATTTTGGTTTGTGCTGTGCTTTTCTCTTTGTGAGTCTCCTTGTGAAAAACTGGAAGGGGAAACAAATGGCAGCAGTTAATCTTCCACCTCAAATTATTCAGTTATCTCGTCATAGATCTAAGGTACCAGAGCCTGTCAAGCAAATGGTTGAAATTAATAAATGGTGGTATTGAGATAATATTTGGGAAATAAAGGGAAAACACAAACTGCAGTACTGTGCCAGGCAAGAAATTTCTGGATTCTAGCTACATGCAGGACTGTTGAAAAACAATGGAAAACCAAGTATTGGGCCATTAAGGGCAACTGGAATTGAATAAAGCTATCCTTTGCCCCTGCTCCAAGGAGTGGATGGGACCAGGAGATTTGGGAGGTTGCCAAGGTGACGTGGGGGCAGGATGTGACAGAAAAATGCATCCTTCTTAAAATCCAGAGGTGTTCTGGGAACGAAAAGGAGGAAGTGGGCAGAACTCAATGTAGCATTGGCTGGAGGAGGCTACAGTGAGAGACCGGGAGCCATGACTGACGACTGTTTTAGACCCAAACTTGCCAAAGTTATGAGAGCGGCAATGAGAGCCACTCTAGGAGTATAATGTCCTGCAACCCCTCCACAGAAGACTTTAGGTCAGCTTTTCTCAACCTGTAGGTCCCCAGATGTTGTTGAACTACAACTCCCATCACCCCTAGCTAGCAAGGCCAGAGCTCAGGGATGATGGGAGTTGTAGTCCAACAACATCTGGGGACCCACAGGTTGAGAACCACTGCTTTAGGTGCATATGCGTGTAAAATGAGCCATATTTCTTAAAGGTACTAGCCTCCATGGCGTCTCGATTTTCCCAGTGGAAACACAACCCTGGTTGAGTGCCTGGAACCCCTGGAATCTTATTTTCACTCAGCAGAGACTGGAGGTGGTGTGCAACCTTTGTAACAATACTGATACCCTGGTCTCCCTTCCAGGGCAATGCCCATAGTTTCCCCTCTGCCAATTTTACCCTCAAAGCAGCTCGGTGCAGTAGGTGAGACTGAAGCATGGTGACTGGCCAAACGTCACCTAGTAAGCTTCACAACTGAGTGGTGATATGGATCTGGGTCTCCCCAGTTCTAGTCCAACATGCTAAACACAACATCACATTTTATCTAGCCTCCTATCTGACCTAGGTAAGAAACAGGTTGCCAAGAAGAAGCAAAGGAAGTTTTGTATAAACATGTCTTCAGGGGCCACTTGACGGAGCCCTGAGATCCACCAGACTTAGGTCAACAACGGCAACATCAAATGATGGGTTGCGGTTACAAAACAGTCCTTGCAGATCAGACAATAAGGACAAAGTTTATATGTCACTATTCATCACTTATTCAAACAATGAAGCGTCATCACTTATTCAAACAATGAAGCAATAACTTACCAGAACCAAGGCTCACATATTTGAATCAGCCCACCATTCCTAAGTGTGACTGGATATGTATTTTTGTTTCCTAAATGTCAATCCAAGGCAGAAATCCAGCAGGATGCCTGGAACGCACTGGCATTTTAAGGAACATGTTTTCTGAAGATGGCATCTTGAAGGTTGCTTTGCACATTACATTATGTGTTGAAAAGAGGATGCGCAAGTGACACATGCCTCTTTTTGTGGTTTTTGTTTGTGCAAGGAGGGTATTTGATTTGCATCTCTTCCTTACAAGGAGAGGTTACAGCTTGCACATCTTACCAGAAATGGATGAGAGAAACAAAAATAGATACCGGAATCAGTTCTGCAGTTCCTTGAATCATGCAAATCTGCCCCGGCTATTCTACTAGACCTCATATGGAAATGTAGCTTGGCAATTGCCTGAGTGTAAGGTTGCCATACGTCCTGAATTTCCCTGATGTATCTGGAATGCTGCAGTCGGAAGCAGTGTCTGGATGTATGTCAACCCATGTTCTGTTTCGTGAATTTGCCAAACAAAAGCTCAACAACTTTTCCGTCCAGAGTGCGTATGGAAACATTGCCTTTGAAGAGGCCATACCACCTGACTCAAATAAATAACAAATGGGCAGACTGCAATACAGTCCATTTGTATAGCTACAATTGACATGGGTTATATAAACGAAAACCACTTGGGTACCTTCTAACATGTAACCATGGGCATAAGCCATGGTGAGCTCAAGTCTTCTAGAATACCCCTATCTGTCAGGGAATGCCTTGTTGTTGGGACTATGTTGGGTGAGCAACAGATAGAGAAGGAAATGAGGAAACAGATATGAGTATGGACCTGAATTATATTGGATATAAGAGTTCAGACACTCTACAACACTGACCTAAGCAGACCATTTGGGACTGGTAAAAATGGTTATAGAAGGGGTGGGAAATCTCCTTTAGGACCACATTCCCCAATAGATAGCCATGTGGCTGCTTGCCAATGAGGACCAGGTAAAGGTAAAGGGACCCCTGACCATTAGGTCCAGTCGTGACCAACTCTGGGGTTGCGGCGCTCATCTCGCTTTATTGGCCAAGGGAGCCGGCATATAGCTTCCAGGTCATGTGGCCAGCATGACTAAGCCGCTTCTGGCGAACCAGAGCAGCGCACAGAAACGCCATTTACCTTCCCGCCGGAGCGGTACTTATTTATCTACTTGCACTTTGACGTGCTTTCAAACTGCTAGGTTGGCAGGAGCAGGGACCGAGCAACGGGAGCTCACCCCGTCACGGGGATTCGAGCCGCTGGTCTTCTGATCAGCAAGTCCTAGGCTCTGAGGTTTAACCCACAGCGCCACCCGTGTCCCTAATGAGGACCAGAGCTGCAGACAAATGTGGGCGGAGCAACAGATGAAACTCTTAGCTTGGTGCAAGAAGCTAGAGTTAGTGGGTCGTTCCCTAGACCAGATGGATGGGAGCTTGCCCGCTCTTGATGGAGTTACACTCTCTCTGAAGGAGCAGGTACATAGCTCGGGAATATTTTGAGATCAATTGCTGTCACTTGAGGCTCAGGTGGCCTCGAGGGCACAGAGTGCCTTGCATCAGCTTTGGCTGGTGCCCTACCCTTGCTCCTACCTGAATAGGGATAGTCTAACATCTGTCGTCTATGCTCTGCTAAGCTCTAGGTTAGATTATTGTAATGTGTTATGCGTGCATGGGGCCGCCTCTGAAAACAGCTCGGAAACTTCCGCTGGTGCAAGACAGTTTGAGCGTATTGCACAGATCCTGGCCCAACTGCACTGGCTGCCAATTAGTTTCTGGGCCCAATTCAAAGTGCTGGTTTTGATCTATCAAGCCTTAAACAGCTCAGGACTGCAATAATTCAAGGGCTGCTTCTCCCCATATGACAGAGTCCAGACCCTGTGATCATAATCTGAGGCCCTTCATAGTGTGCCTCCTCCACAAGAGGTCCGGAGGATGGGAACATGAGAACAGGCCTTTTCTGCAATGGCCACCTCAAGGAGGATCGCCTGACACCTTCATTATACATCAGCGCCAGGTAAAAACGTTCTTTTTCAACCAGGCCTTTGGCTGATTAACAATCTGTGTTCTGGAGGTTGCATCACCAAGCCAAGATTTTACAGTCTGTGGAAAACAGATGAACTTAGGTGTTCAAGTTGGTCTTAATAATATTAACACAATATTAATACAAGGGAGGCTTGGTAGAACATTGAAACTGTGAGTGAGTTTGATCAACTCCATGTACATTTCTTGCTTGAAAAAGAAAGTTCAGAAGGGAACATATGAATAAGTTGTGAATCTTCCTATCTTTCAAAGTTTCCTATTAACTCCAAGGGAGGAAAAACTGCATACACTGAATACTCAGCTTGCTTAACTATTTCAATGAACCCAGAGCTGCTTTCATACATGGAACAATGGCCGAGCCAATTTGTTCTTCTTCACAAATGTTGAAAATTGCAACACTCAGGATCCATGCAACATCAGACAAGCACCTGCGTTCTAGCACAGATTAGGGTTGCCATATTTCCACTGCTGTTTCCATCGTGTTGCCATACATCCAGGGTTTTCCTGACATTTGGCAAAATTCCCCCCTGACACTGAAACCAGGACATGTCAACTATTGTAATGAACAATCAGGGTGAGGAAGACTCTGAACAGGGAACAGCTTTGGACATTATTAGAAGCTCCAGCTAATGCATGCACAAACCCTTTATGCAATCATTCTCACATCCAGGAGGAAACTTGCTACTGGTTTTCATAAAACTTGTGCATCTTCCCCTATGCAAATTATTCTATGCTGTTACCATAGAAACTCAAAAGCCAAAATCTCAAGGTACTGGTCCAGCCAAGAGCTGATACTTCTAACTATCCCCCAAGCCACTCCAAGCCAGCGTGTTGCCATATCCCCGGGGCTTGCATAACCAGAACACCCCAACCTGGAATCTAGATTCCACTGCTACATCAAACCTTTTTAAAAAAAATAAATAAATGACTTTTTAAGAAACAGAACAGATCCCTCTGTCATAATATAGAGACCCTGCTGTGTGAATTCATGACATACTTAGGTTACATGCTTTGTTTACATGGAATCGTACCTGATAAAAGTTTATGTCCCAGGAGGCCCATCATGGTCACAGTCAACACAAGCAATGCTATTAGAGATAGGATGCTTAAGGAATTTTCATCACCTTTCTGACTCCGAGTAGCAGAAACTGGAAAGAAAAAATGTCCTCACATTGTAGTCGATACATACGTTTCAAGAATATGTAGTCCTTTCATATGAGGGTTTTCTCCGTTAGAACATTTGCTATAGGGTGCACGCCTTGTACTCGGTGATGCCAAATCAATAGCTGAAGAGAACATTGTCAATCAGCAAGGACTGCATTTGATCCTGCCTCTCACAGGCTCTAGGATCACAGTAGGTTCCACCACCAAGACAAGCCCAGGGCCAACCACATGGGACAACTGTGGCTGCAGACCACACATTATTCTACTTGGCTTTGGGCTATAGTGGCCAATACAATACTATTATCAATACTTACTACAGGGCAAATCACAGATGTGTGAAGGAATGGAATAGTCTACGTCTGTCCTCCGTCCCTTATAAAAGAAAAAAAGGGAGGAAGGTTATTACCTTAGCACAGGTTTTTGTTTTGTTTTGTTGGTCAGTTGAACGTAACTCCTCCATTTTCTTGCAGTGTTAGATCTGTTAAATAGGTGTTGACACTATAATATTTAGCTACTGCCCATACCAGAAGCAGCTCAAAGGTGGGGCAAAGTCACTACCGTAGCTTCCAGGCAGGTGGGTCGCTATTGCTTATCAGGAGAGAGAAGGGCAAAGCAGTGGGGAGGCTGGCATGGTGCAAATGCACCAGCAGGAACACCAAATTGAGATCTGCACACTGTCAGTCTCTGTGACACCTCTATTTTCTGCTCCCAGTAAACAACAGTGGCCCACCTGCCAGAAACCTAGCATAGCATCTTCACCCACCCAGCAAGCCACTTCTGATCCAATGGCATGCAGTCAGTGGACTAGGGGAACTAGGCTAGTCCCCTAAATGCTCCCAATAAAATAAAGTATTGAAGCCTGGCACCTCCTTCCCAAAGCCCAGGAAGCTTCTGCCCAGATTAAGTTTAGGGAGGGAGGTGCAATGCTCTGACAGGTCCAAGAGCCCTTCTGCCACCTTCTCAAAGCCTTCCTGACCTTGGGAAGGAGGAAGCAGGGTTCCAGCATCCTGTCAGAGGCCTGGCACCTCCTGCCCAAAGTCCAGGAATCTTCTGCCCAGTTTACTGGGGCTGTTGCCTTTGGCCTTAACTGTTCCCCTACAAAAAAATTCACCACATGCAACTGTTCTGATCCATCTATTTCATGTCCTGAGGGATGTTGTGTTTGTGATCTAGCTTCTCCCTCTTAACATTTTTCTAATGCGGTAAATGCATCCCCCCCCCCCCGATGTCTTGCCATTGCTGCTGCAATAAGATGATAAAGAACTGATTAGGGAAGATGTGCTACTTCCCCCTCTAGTTATCATTTGCATGCTAGCACAGAAAAGACCTTCAAAACAAAAGACAAACCTGAATGCAGATGTCTGATCCACATGTTTTGCCTGAGATGTTGACATACGTTGAACTCAAGCCAGCCTGTTAAAGAGGCAAAAGCAAAAAAACACACATTAGCCCAACGGCAACAGAGATGGCTCATTTTCCTTTTTGGCCATGATACTTATTTGACTGTGCCATAAAACACAGTGGTTTGCATTGATGAAGACATTCACCCTTTTTGGTGTGTCTATGGAGCATGCTGATGTTGTGCCAGTTCCAAGTGTGGGGAACCTGTGCCCCTCCAGATGTTACTGGACTCCAAATCCCATTAGCTGCAGCCAGTATGGTCAATGGTCAAGGATGATGGGATTTGGAGTCCAGTATAGTTAAAGCTATGGTTTTCCCAGTAGTGATTTATGGACGTGAGAGCTGGACCATAAAGAAGGCTGATCACCAAAGAATTGACACTTTTGAATTCTGGTGCTGGAGGAGACTCTTGAGAGTCCCATGGACTGCAAGGAGATCAAGCCTATCCATTCTGAAGGAAATCAGCCCTGAGTGCTCACTGGAAGGACAGATCCTGAAGCTGAGACTCCAATACCTCATGAGAAGAGAAGACTCCCTGGAAAAGAGCTGGAAAGATTGAGGGCACAAGGAGAAGGGGACGACAGAGGACGAGATGGTTGGACAGTGTTCTCAAAGCTACCAACATGAATTTGACGAAACTGCGGGAGGCTGTCCAAAAGTTTTTCCTGACGTTTAGTAGGAATCTTCTTTCTTGTCACTTGAAGCCATTGGATCAAGTCCTACCCTCCAGAACAGGAGAAAACAAGCTTGTTCCTTCTTCTGTGTTACAGCTCTTGAGAAATTTGAAGGTGGCTTTCATATTTCCTTTCAGTCTCCTCTTTTCTAGGCTAAACATACCCAGCTCCTTCAACCGTTCCTCATAAGGCTTGGTTTCCAAACCCTTGATCATCTTGGTTGCCCTGCTCTGCATTTGCTCAGTTCGAGGTGATGACTCAGTGCTTCTCGCTGCTTTCATTGAGAGTCATTGAAGGCTGGCAACATCAACCCCACCATGTGGGAATCCCTTACAGACAACCGCAGTGTCTGGAGACAGGCGGTAAGGTTGTGCAACCATAGCAGTGACCAGAGGAGGAATAACCGCTGGGAAGAGCACACAGTGAAGTAACGCCATGGTGCATCTGCAGCAGTACAACCAGATGCCTTCATCTGGCCCAGCTGCAACAAAACAGGTCTCTCCCATATTGGCCTCTACAGCCACAGCAGGCGCTGTAACTTCATCCCCAAAGAAACACTCCTCCATTGTCCCCCAAGGCAGATGGATGTCAACAACAACATCTCAAAGCCAGTTCCCATGTGTAGGTTCATTGTTTGGTCATTTGTGAAATGCATCATAATGCATACAGTGGTACCTTGGGTTACATACGCTTCAGGTTACATACGCTTCAGGTTACAGACACAGCTAACCCAGAAATAGTACCTCAGGTTAAGAACTTTGCTTCAGGATGAGAACAGAAATTGTGCTCCGGCGGCGCAGCAGCAGCAGGAGGCCCCATTAGCTAAAGTGGTCTTCAGGTTAAGAACAGTTTCAGGTTAAGAATGGACCTCCGGAACGAATTAAGTACTTAACCCGAGGTACCACTGTACTTGCACCCATATATGAATTTGTAGGCACACTTTGCCCCAGGACCTGCAGTTTTGTACAAATTACTTGGCTGAAGAACTGCACTGCAAAATTCAGAAAAGTGCAGATTTTGCAGGGCAGCTGTGTTTTGGTTAAACAGTTTCAGGTTAAGAATGGACCTCCGGAACGAATTAAGTACTTAACCTGAGGTACCACTGTATTCTTTTCCTATACTTTGTGGCCAAGCTTACTGTTTGTGAAAGCTAGTAGGTGGCTAGGTTGAGAGTAGAATCATAGAGTCATAGAGTCCAACTGTAGAGTTGGAACGGACCCTTGTGTCATCTAGTCCAATCCCCTGCAATGCAGGGATCTCAGCTAAAGCATCCATGACAGCACAATTCAAAGAGTTGGTGCTGACCTTTAAAGCCCTAAACGGCCTACGCCCAGTATACCTGAAGGGGTGTCTCCACCCCTATCATTCAGCCTGGGCACTGAGGTCCAGCCCTGAGGTCCTTCTGGAGGTTCCCTCACTGCGAGAAGTGAGGTTGCAGGGAACCAGGTGGATGGCCTTCTCGGTGGTGGTACCCACCCTGTGAAACATCCTCCCACCAGATGTCCAGGAAATAAACAACTATCTGACTTTTAGAAGACTCCTGAAGACAACCCTGTTTAGGGCAGTTTTTAAGGTTTGATGTTTTGCCATTTTTTTATGTGCTGTAAGACACCCATAGTGGCTGGGGAAACTCAGCCACATGGGCGGGGTATAAATATAAAATTATTATTATTATTATTATTATTATATTACAGTAGATAACAGAACATTGGAAACTTCAGGCTGGTTCCTATGATGGAAGCTTTGGAGTCGCAAAGCCAATCTTGTCATCATCTTGATCCTCTTTTCCAAATTAAGAAGAGGCTTCTTTTTGTTGTTGTTGTTGTTAAAAATATGTACCTAGCAGAGCCTGTCTGATCTGAAGTGCAAACATTAGAAGTGAATCAGAGTTCTATCAAAATCAGTTTGAAGTCAGGTCTCAGCGGCCAACATCTGTCACGTACTTTCCTTTAAAAGGACGCCGAACACCAAAATGTAGCAATCTCTAGTCAGTCAAGCATTTAGGGGAAAAAATTGGAGTACTTTGTTTGGAAGGATATTTCCACTAAGTGCTCTGTGCAAATCATTGTTCATTGTAAAGTCACTGAGAGGATGTGGTGGAAAAAACCATTCGAAAACAAAAGAAGGGGAACTCTGTGATTCAAAATCTACATGATTTCACAACATAACGTAGCTGTACAGAACGTATCAATTCCATAATGGTACTTGAGGGTTGATAGGGGTTTTTTTAATTAAAAAATGATATCCCATCTCACAGTAGTACTTAGTTGCTCTTTTTTTAACTTGGGTCTTTAGGGTTAGTCAGTATGTTTCCCACTGACTGAAATGGGTATTCTCCTGCAAAATGTTTGCCTTAAAAGGATCTGACAGACGTAGATCAAGAGTTCAGGATTCACTTGTAAGAAAGGAGAAATAAAAACGGCACAAACCACTGAGATGGGCTGGTGGATTCCAGTAGAGTTGCATAAAAACGCCTCTGTCTTGTTGCATACATGAACGGAAAATTTTGCCTCGGCAGCTTGTGACATGAAGGAAACTTCTATCCTATTGTCCATCACAGCAAGATTCATTTCCCAAGCTGAAACAGAAGTAAAAAAGCAATCTACGTTACCGAGAAGTGATCCTAACTAGCGACACTTTTGTTTTTGCCATTTAATACTTGCTTCATTTTTCAGCCAGCTTCATCACTGAAGCTCACAGGCGACCGCAAAATGTCCGCCCTTTAGTTAATCTCACAACTATTGCATTATGAGGTTTGTGAGCCTTGTACCTAGAAGCATCGTACACCGCACCAATGCTTAGATAACTATACAAATTAGTATGTTGATTTTAATAAACTGCCCTTTGCAAATGTTTTCTTGGAATGAGACTTGTTGGCATTCGCCTGTCTCGAGAGACAATGGAGTGTGCCTCCGGCGGTGACGGCAAACTGCTGGAGAATCACAGCGCCTGCTGTGGCTGCAGAGACCAGTAACTCATAACTGCTGCCTCCTGCGTTGTTTTCGCTGCAATAGCACCACCGGAGTGACCTGGGCAGTGTATATGCAAAGGCGGTTTTAGGGTGGCATGACCAGTGTGGCGGCACTGGGTGCCACGGTGCTGGAGGTGCCACAGCAATGCTGTGGAATGGAGTGCAAGAGGTGGGGGCACTGAATGTTAGCGTCACACAGGGTGCCGCTGAAATTGGAGAGCCCAAAATCCACTGCTGGTGTATGGAGGTCCTGGACTGCCCAGACAACAAGACGTGGTGCCAAGGAAAGCAGAGCAATAAATTTGGTACCAGCTTGGCTGCAAGGAGTTGCCGGAAGGAGGCGTACAAGACGCTATCAAACTGCCTTAGGGTCATCAAGGAAAACACCATAATTCAAAGAATACAGTTCCTCATTATTCACGGTCCTTCAGATGTGGTCTTAGAAAAACAAAACAGAAAAAACCCACCCAGCTTTATGACAGGTATAGACTAAGCGGCTTGTTCCGCTATGGCTGCCATTGAGCCATTACAAATGTAGAAAGATGTTTATGAAGGCAATCACCTTACCTTGGGGATTTCCACGAGCAAATAGGCATCGAACCCAAGAACCGTGTTTAGTTGCAAACTAAAAAGGGTTTTAAAAAAGGAAGTGATTAGTTATACTGGGGTTGTTGTTGTTTTTCATCTTAATCTGAATTTCTAAATGGAATGTTGTGATGAATAGAGGAACAGTGGGTTTTATCTTAAACACAATGGGAATTGGTTCCAAGTCAACATCCATAGGATTCTGCTGTGCAGAAGCTAGTACAGTGGTTCCCTAATGTTTGCCCTGCACCATGGACCATGTGAAAACTGCTGAGGGTCTTGGCAGATCACTTAATGATTTTTCTGCCTGCTGCGGCAATTGCAACATTCTCTGCTAGATGTTGTATGGTTTTGGATGTCATTTATATTGTTATTTTATTCCTTGTGCATTGTATAAGGAGCAATTAAAAAATACAGTCAAAAATCAACATGGATATTGAATGCAATGGACTTGTTGTGCCTGTCTTCAGCCACAAATCTACAGACACACCTCAGATCACATGAAGGGAACATGAAGACCACCAGTGGTCCTTGCACCACAGTTTGGCAAACCCTGTTCTAATGAATTGGGGGTTAGGGGGAGATTAGATTTGGGTGCTTCTTCCCAACTAGCTAAATAATTCCAATGGGATAATACAGCCTTCACAAAACCAGTGCTCTCTGAACTGTCAATACATTTCTAATGATGGCCGTCCTACGAGTCATAGAGAAGAAGAGGAGGAGGAGGAGGAGGAAGAGGAGGAGGAGTTTGGATTTGATATTCCGCTTTATCACTACCCGAAGAAGTCTCAAAGCAGCTAACATTCTCCTTTCCCTTCTTCCCCCATAACAAACACTCTGTGAGGTGAGTGGGGCTGAGAGACTTCAGAGAAGTGTGACTGGCCCAAGGTCACCCAGCAGCTGCGTGTGGAGGAGCGGAGACGCGAACCCAGTTCACCAGATTACGAGTCCACCGCTCTTAACCACTACACCACACTGGCTCTCCATAGGGGACAGCGTAGCCTTTCCACAGGACCCGGCCACAAGATTTCTCTTAATAAGTAGAGGAAAGGGATGATTCATAAGGAAATAATGTATAAGGGAAAAAATATACCTTCATGCAAAGGTTTGGCTGTGCATCAACTCGAGAATATTTTACCTGATTGAAAACAGAATGATCAGAGAGTTATTGGCATCGTCTGAGAAAAACAGGCATTGGCATAGCTAGCTTTTAGATGCATTGGAAAGATTATTGATTTATAAGCATTGCAAAGATATTCCTTACTGGACTGAAAGCTAAGCCTGACTTGGTGTAAACTTGACTTACTAACTGACAGCTAAAAGTTGACTTGGTGTACATCAAAGCCTTGTGTGGATGGCATTTTTAGTGAATGCATGGAGTATAGAGGTCGTGTCCTACTCTGAACCTTTGTTCACCCCCCTTCTTGAACACATCCTAGGCGCATTCAAACTGATGCGTATCTGTATATAGCTTGTGGACACAGGGGTAGGAATGTTCAAACAGATTGATCCTTCAATCTCCCTCCAGTCTCTTAACGTTTTGCAGTACCGTCCTCCGCTTAAAAAAAATGTACCAATAATAATATTTTTATTTATACCCCGCCCTTCCCGGTTCAAAAACCAGGCTCTGGGCGGCTAACAACAAATTTAAAACACTTTTAAAAACTTAATTATAAAAACAGCATAGAATACAGTATAAAAACATGAATGACAATAAAATTCAAAAATCAAAAATCAATTAGATAATCCCCAGGGCTAGCTGGCTGAATTGGTCCTACTTGGGCCAGCGAGGAGGCCAGGGGAGAATTCGCTGTGGGGTCTCAGAGCGGGTTTATCTTTACCAAAGATAAACGTTGCAAAGAACTGAACAATGAAAGATAGTAATTAATTCTCCCAGCACACCAGGTCTAGAACAACAATGTATATGAAGGACTACACACGTGAAATGGATATTATAATTATAAAATGTAGCAGAGGTGCTGTTTGTAAGGAGGAAAAAAATGTTGCCAGCTGCGAGAATGGACTAACGACAAGTGAAGGACAACAATTGGACATTAAGTAAGACATGATGCGGCTATAGGTGGAAATGATCAACATACGTTTGCAACAGGAGCAGGAAACCTGATTTTAAGAAATTGTATTAAATGAAAGTAATTTGGTTTGATTTGTAATAATTTGGAATGTTAATTTAAAAAAAAATAAAAATAAAAAATATGTACCAAAATGCACATCCAGTCACATATCTTGTATTCAAACGCATACAGAATGCCTATTTCAGAATGAAATAATGTATTATTAAAATTAGCAATAAAAAAATCTATTTTGTGGGGAAAGAATAAAGAAATTTGTTCTCAAAGGAGACCAACGCATTTTGGCCAACTACTGTTTCACAGTTCTTCTTCAGCTGAAACCAAGTTTCCCTCCCACTCAATGAGTATATGCAGAAATACTAGACCCAGTGCATATATTTGCTCTTTGGTGCTTACTTTCTCTGCAGCGATATTTGCCGTGTTCTCTAGATCAACGCACTGATCATTGGTCTTCATGAGCTGACAGAGGCTGACAGTAACGTGGACAGGGCAGGCGGCTTCCCATTCCAGTGTTTGTGTATTGGGATTATAAATAACATTGTCCCACAGGGCCTTGGTATCTAAAAGCAACATAGGAGGAAATGAAGGCTGCGTAAAAGCACATTATATAGCTCAAGTGTCTGGGATGCTGAACTCAACTCCTCCCCAATGGTAGCTAGCTATAAGCACCTACCATTTTGTTGGCTGGGAGTGAGATGTGGCTCTGTTGCTATCAGGGCCAGATTTAGGTTTGATGAGGCCCTAAACTACTGAAGGTAATGGGGCCCTTTATATGTCCAGCTGTCCTTTGTCAACAACAATTTGTTTTTTGTGTTGAATATATGCTATATGGTAATTTATGGACCTAATAGGTATCTAAAGCCATCAGCACATTACAAATATGTATTTTAATCAAAGTAACTGTTGAACTGAAATACAATTAATAAGAAGGTTATTAATAGTGAAATACAACCCTATATATAGAAAGGAGCAAACTGTGATATTTTAGGGAGCAGGCTAGCAGGCGGGGGCCATTACTTACATCATAGGAGCCTACACAACACAAAACACTGTTGTTGTATGTAGGTTTTATTTTATTTGTTTTTTATCTTATATTTTGGAAATGTACATCTAGTTGTTGTTATTTTATTTAAATATTTTTAGGCCCCCAAGAGAGTGAGGCCCTAAGCTGTAGCTTGTTCAGCTTCTACATAAATCTGGCACAGGTTGCTATCTACCATGACAGTGCAGACACAGGGTTGTGTTCTGTTATTGCAATTTTTAAAGGACTGTTGATATGCTGGACAAGTATTTTAGGCAAAATTCAGAAATCTGGATACACATCTGTGGAAAATTTAGACGAAAAACAGATTGGATAGCCTACTATCATGCTACCTGTGATTTCACCTTCCCCTTAACAATCATTTCTTTGACAGCATAGCGTCCATTCAAACGAGCAAAAAAACCATATTTAACTTGCCATTTTTAAATGGGCACAACTGGGTTCTCTGTGCGTCGGGGATTGCTGGCCATGCCTGCAATCCAAACAGGAAGATCCATTAGTTCAAATAAGCAGCTATTTTTCAATAAAAAATAAATAATCTATTTTTCAATAAATTCTTATCCACAAAGCCCCTCTTTACTAAATGCATTCGTGTAGTTGGTTGTGTTCCTCTCAAGGACTTTGCCCCGCTCTCAGAAATAATGTTCCTTCAATTAGCTACTGCGTTTTCTAACCAGGTTACATGTCCAACCATGTTGAAAATACTTACCTCGATACAAAGACAAGGCAACAACTGAGTGTACTGTAAAGAGACTGGTTTCACCAAGTCCTTCCCTTGTACCTGAAATTGTAAAATACCTTGCAATTATCATCATCATCATCATCATTATTCCTTCCCCCCATAAGCATTGCCCACCATGAAGTGGGAGATGACTATTGGAAGTGAAGAGCCTGCTCATGTAAGTAGCCATACTCTTATTTGCATTAAGAAGTTTGTCCCTCTAGAGCAGTGGTAGGGAACCTAAGGCCCTCCAGATTTTTTTTCATACTACAGCTCCCATCAGCCCTGACCATTGGCCAAGCTGGTGGAGGGTGATGGGACTTGGAGCTCAGCAATATCTGGAGGACCACCAATTCTCCATCTCTGCTTTAGAGTGCCTTTTTTTCTGAAGCTCAGGACTAGAAGTTAGTGGAGGCTGGTCTATTATGGTGTCCCACTAACCTCACTCTGTCCTCAGTTAACCATCATCTGCCAGTTTAGGGATGACACTGGCTGTCAGCCATCTCAGTGTTGCCTTTGTAGAAAGCAAGGGCGATGATGGGAGCAAAAACTGGAATGACTTGGCTCTGCCTATCATTGCCAACAAAGGCCCGTATAGTTAAAGCTATGGTTTTCCCAGTAGTGATGTGTGGAAGTGAGAGCTGAACCATAAAGAAGGCTGATCACCGAAGAATTGATGCTTTTCAATTATGGTGCTGGAGTCCCATGCAATCCCATGGACTGCAGGAAGATCAAACCTATCCATTCTTAAGGAAATCAGCCCTGAGTGCTCACTGGAAGCACAAATCCTGAAGTTGAGGCTCCAATATTTTGGCCACCTCGTGAGAAGAGAAGACTCCCTGTAAAACACCCTGATGTTGGGAAAGACTGAGAGCACAAGGAGAAGGGGACGACAGAGGACGAGATGGTTGGACAGTGTTCTCAAAGCTACCAGCATGAGTTTGACCAAATTGCGGGAGGCAGTGGAAGACAGGAGTGTCTGGCGTACTCTGGTCCATGGGGTCACAAAGAGTCAGACACAACTAAACGACTAAACAACAACAACAATCATTGGCTCTGGATCTGCTTCCTGTTGGCCTTTTCTGCATTCCCCCTACCAGTCTCAAGAGATACCAGCCTCCACTGTTAGATGTTCCAAGATGTTGGCAGCATTGGGGGAAGAAAAAGAGCAAAGAGAAAGGTGGAAGAAAGAGAAGAGAAGAGGATAGGAAAACAGAGAGCAACCAAGGACAAAACATTGCATGCATCCGTCCCGCCAAAGATGGCCTCTTCGTCAGGAACATGGTGCAAAATGATATTAGGCCTTTGGATGTATTTAGTAACATAGGAAATTCCATTTCTTTCTGCTAAGTCAGGGGTCAGCAAACCTTTTCATCAGGTGGCCGGTCCACTGTCCCTCACACCTTGGGGAGTGGACTATATTGGGGGGGGGGGAATGAATGAATTCCTAGATGCATTTTAAATAAAAGGACACGCTCTACTCATGTAAAAACATGCTGATTCCTGGACCGTCAGTGGGCTGGATTTAGAAGGCAATTGGGTCAGATCTGGGCCCCAGGCCTTAGTTTGCCTACGAATGTGCTAAGTGGACCATTTTCAGTTTCCTACAAACACTTACCAAGGCGACTGGGCCCACATCTTCACAAAGAAACCACTGGTGGCAAAGGCGAACGTAATAATCTGTGCCTTCAACAGCCTCTGAAATATCCACCAAAATGGTTTTTCTCACTCTGTCCACATCATAAACGATTCTGATGCCCGAAACTTGAAGGGGGGAGAGAGAGAGTGGTATTAACAAACGTTTGTGCTTTAATTTTACTGTCGATGTGAATCAATATAAGATCCGGAATTCCATGACTGATTTGATGGCTATTTGGGTTTGACATTTGGTTTCAATCAGTATTAACATCACCAAGGCTACATTCCTGTCCATATTTACCTAGGAGTAAGCCCCACATTTCTCCAATGAGAGTACAGACATCCTAGTCAAATAATAATAATAATAATAATGGTAGTTTACCAAAGCATGCATTTCTGTTTCAGATTAGTTTCAGACTATGATTAGTAGAATTCAGAAACAAAGGAAGTGTTCTACATGATGTAGTGCATGTAATTTAGACCTCCTGGACCTCAGCTTACCAAAACAGCCTGGAATATTTTCCTCCACATCACTGTTTCTGCAATCTGCAAAATTCAAAACAGATCGTTTATTTTTCTGAGACGTCTGTCTTCTTGCCTCACAGAGCTGTTGTGCTGTGAAATGGGGACGGGACAACCATGCACCCCACCTTTCACCCCTTGAATAAAATTAATAAATGTAAAAATAAATAAATAATATTATTCTATGGGAAACAGAATGTTGGGCCAGATAGGCCTTTGGTCTAATCCAGTTCCTCTCTTCTCATGCCCAGCTCCACCCCATCTAACTATTGTTTGTTTCACGGTCTCCCATAATGGGATAGAAGCTCTTTGGCCACACGTTTATTTGATTTTGTTCCCTCTTTTAAAGATACTTCTTAAAAGCCTATTTACAACTTATTTGGGGGTTTTTTTCTCATGCGACAAAATGAAAAGCAACCTAACGGTTGACTGAAATGCTAAACATGTTAGTGTTACGCGTTGGAGGTCAAACTACACAGCAGCTGGAAAGAGTTTTCTGTTCTCTTATTTATTACCAAATGCTGTAAATAAGGGAAGTCAGGCAGAACACACTTCCTAAAAAGAAATGCATGAGTTGAATCGTTTACTTGGCTTGGATGGAAACGCTAAATGGAGTTTCACAATAAGTTCTGCTTTCTGATTGTGTCTTACTGGGAAGCCAATTAGGGTCAAATGAGATTTGATGCTCAATGCATCATTAGAAACTACATCAAGATTTGTTAAAAATAATAATAGCTGAGCTGATTTTCACCAGGACTAGAGTGAACGGGGAGGAGAGGTTTAATTATTTTGTCCCTAGCTATGATACCAATGAAAATCAGCCCTTTCAGGCTGCTATTCATTTTAGGCACTTGTGGTGCAACATGGTAGGGACGGCCTATATGTCCTTTATACTAGGAGTAGACAAATCTGTCAATCTCAGTGTCTTCTAATTCCTAAAATATATATTTTTCTAATCTTCAATTCAGTTCTCCACATTTCCAGATCAGCTCACCGTTTTTATTTTTTAAAGTCCTCATGAAAACTCATCAGGGTTTGCGGTGAGAATTTCTCCCAGTATGCATGTTTTGCCTAACAAGTACATCTGTGAAATGCAATTTTCCTAATACAGTGGTACCTCGGGTTACATATGCTTCAGGTTACATACGCTTCAGGTTAGAGACTCTGCTAACCCAGAAATAGTACCTCAGGTTAAGAACTTTGCTTCAGGATGAGAACAGAAATTGTGCAGCGGCGGCACAGTGGCAGCAGGAGGCCCCATTAGCGAAAGTGGTGCTTCAGGTTAAGAACAGTTTCAGGTTAAGAACGGACCTCCAGAACGAATTAAGTACTTAACCCGAGGTACCACTGTACTTGCACCCACATATGAATTTGTAGGCACACTTTGCCCCAGGACCTGCAGTTTTGTACAAATTACTTGGCTGAAGAACTGCACTGCAAAATCTGGAGAAGTGCAGATTTTGCAGGGCGGCTGTGTTTTGGTTTGTGTGTTATTCTGGAAAGAGCAAATTCACCTTCAAATGAGAACTCAATCGAGTTCCTTCCCCAACACTACTTTAAAAGGTAAAGGGACTCCTGACCATTAGGTCCAGTCGCGGATGACTCTGGAGTTGCGGCGCTCATCTCACTTTACTGGCCGAGGGAGCCGGCATACAGCTTCCGTGTCATGTAGCCAGCATAACTGGCAAACCAGAGCTGCGCACAGAAACACCATTTACCTTCCCGCCAGAGCGGTACCTATTTATCTACTTGCACTTTGGCGTGCTTTCAAACTGCTAGGTGGGCAGGAGCAGGGACTGAGCAACAGGAGCTCACCCCGTCGCCGGGATTCGAACCGCCGACCTTCTGATCGGCAAGCCCTGGGCTCTGTGGTTAACACACTACTTTACACACAACTAAATATCACCAATCTACCCAACCTGGTTCTTATTTGTTAATACAGTGGTACCTTGGTTCTCAAACACCTTGGTACTCAAACGACTTGGAACCGAAACACTGCAAACCTGGAAGTAAGTGTTCCAGATTGCGAACTTTTTCTGGAAGCCAAACATGCTCTGTTTTGAGTGCTATGCTTTCATTTTGGGTGCCACACTTCTGTTTTGAGTGTTACTCTGAGGTCTGTCTGTTTTTGCTATTGATTTTGTGGTTTTGTTTTTACGGCTCTTTTTGTTTTGTTTTTGTGATTGTGTGGAACCCAGTTCAGCTACTGATTGATTGATTGATTGATTGATTGATTGATTGACTTCAGTACATTGTTTATTGCTTTCATTTTATGAATCAATGGTCTCGTTAGATAGCAAGATCCATGTTAAATTGCTGTTTTAGGGGTTGTTTTCAAAAGTCTGCAACGGATTAATCCATTCTGCATTACTTTCTATGGGAAAGCGCGCCTTGGTTTTGGAACACTTTGGTTTTGGAACAGACTTCCGGTACAGATTAAGCTTGAGAACCAAGGTACCACTGTAAGTATATTTATACTTAGAGCTATATACTGTAAATCTTGAGCCAAGGTCAAGTAGAGAACGCATTACAGTTCTGACAAGAGATGGGATTATAGTTCTAGTTTGTGAAAATTGCCTGGTCAGTATGAATTTCCATTTTCTCATTCATGACACCCTCCCAACCTTCAAGATCATCATTTATTTCTAAAGATGGATTCCAACCTTCAACATAATATTCTTGATCCTTTTTAACTCCGCAGTAATTTGGAATTGTCCTCATGGTCACATGGAGATGTTGTCCTGCGCTGACTTCAAAGCAGTTAAACTGTACTTTCACCTGTTTGGATTACATACCAAAAAAATCAAGGGAAATATAGGCAATTTCCAGATCATGTTGGAAAGATTCCAAAACGAGGTTAGATTATGGTCTTGTTGATTCTCCTGGGTTGATGTGTTCAAACCTGTTTTTGAAGACAGTATATTTTCTATTTTCTCACCATGATTTAAATAATCAAGAGGCATGGCATACTGGCAAGCTGCCAGGAGGAATTACCAAGGAAATGTTTCCTGAGGTTCTCACATTCCAAGCTCATTGCTAAAATGCAAACTATAGCAAACTCAGCATCCTGGCAGTTGCTCAGATCCAATGATCGCTTGAGAATGCGGCAGTTTCAAACATCCATTCATTCATAGCACATTTCCATCAACAACATCTTATATTGAGATGTTCCACAGGAGGTAGCTGAGGAAAACTCACATGTATGCATAAGGGCGGTTCATAAAAAAACTTTTTTTAAAAAATGCCTGCTCCGAAGGTCTTATCTTACTACACTAGGGATTATATAGCTATATCTGAAATTTCATGCATATCCGTTAATATCTTGACCCACCGAATTGAAATTTCAGCCTTCGTGACATAGGAAAACGGCAGAGTAAACAGCTATTTTCGTGGAGGAGGGTCAAGATATTAACTGATATGCATCACAGCATGCTCAAAGATTTGCATTATGTTAAATGGGAATCTTTCACTGAAATCAGCAGTGAATCACTCATCGGTATTGCAGCGAATGAGACTGTACAGGTTTTAAAGCTCATGGTCTCTGAAATTTAGGCTGCAATCCTATGCATTGGGACCTAGCAGAAATTCCCACTGCACACTTCCATCAATGCATATGAGCACTCACCCTGATTCAGCTCTGCTTGCAGGGAAGATGCTGAGGTTAGCAGCAGTTCTGACTATGAATGCATATTCTCATATGTGTCAAACTAGGCATTTAGCATTATTCAAAGGGTCTCAGATGCGCCTCTTTATGTGGTTTGTTTGCCCAGCTGCATCTACACTGGTGTATCTCTGGTGTTCCTCCATCTCCTTACTCAATCAGGACAATGATCAGACCTATAGCCCCAAGTCCAGGGTTCGCAAAAGAAATGTAGCCATAAAACACTTTCCATGAATAGATTGACTATAAATATACCGTATATGATGGGGCCAGGCAGATTTGAGGGTAAACCATATACAGCACGGGTCTGCCCTTGTGGCTCGTTGGAAGTTGAAACTGCTCTACATGTACTATTACGTTGTCGTCTTTATGAGGATATATGTTTGACTTTTATTACACCTGTTTTGCAAAAGTCCAGGAAAGAATCAAAACTCCATAGCTTAAAACTACTGCTAGAGGATAAGAATGCCAAGACTACATTAAATGTAGCCAAATTCTGTGTGTCTGCAATCAATCGCAGGAAGCACGTGGTATCCCATAATGACCAAACCCCCAAATGTTAACTACAGGGAGCACGCTAATAATTAATTTTAATTTTTATATTTAAATCCTTGTTATACTCATATTGTCCTTTGTATTTCTGATATTTTTATGATCTGTGATATTGTGTGTGTTGATGCTGGTCTGTGACCGTATTAATAAATTCATTCATATATGACGGGGCCTTCTCTCCTGATTGCCATCTCTCCTGATGTGCTTGTCTTTCTCCCTCCTTTATTGGCTTTCAGGAAGGATTTAAATACCCAGGTTGATAGATACTGGTCATGGCAACCTTGAAATTAGCAACTGTGATTGCTCTTAAACGTTTCTTAGGTGCCCTGAATGCTTTCAAGTGTTTAAAATATGTGTTTATTTTAGTTTAAATTGTACTGTTTTAACCATCTGGTGTGTGCCACCCTCGGCTCCTTTGGAAGGAAGGGATGATATCTAACAGAATGAATGAATGAATGAATGAGAGATCAGAATTTCAAGCTTCCTACCAGATGACATGTTTATAGAGCATCTTTTCGCACAAATTTTGTGATATTGATTACTCATTCTGATTGATTTGTGGGGAGGTTATACAGCATCACGTCAAGTAACCCCACACTTTTCAGTGCGTTTCCCCATCACTTTTTGTACCCAAAAAAGTGAAAGGGTAGCTTGGAAGCAGGTTTACTGTGCAAGAAGTCAAATCCATTTTGATTTGAATTTTGCCCGTTGAATCATCCCACAGCCGCCCCCAAAAGCAGACAGTCTGGAAATGACTCGATAAAGTGAGGGGGTATGTTAGAACTGACGGTTTTGAAATAAAGGGTTTTTGTGATGACCAGCAGACATACGAAGCAAACAGCATAAGGCATCATTAGTTTTTCATTAACTGTGGATTTATTTTATATATATATATATATATATATATATATATATATACACACACACACACACACATATACACATGAAGGCATCTGGGAACAATGACATGAAATACCCTAAGCCCACACAACACACATACGGCCATTATGGTGCTTTCATAATATCAATGCAAACATAAACCACAATATCTTCTTCAGACAGACACGAACCCGTCTGCAAATGTGGTAGCAATTGCAATCAAATGCTTGCTCCTCTTTTATCAGAGCTGCAGATCCTGTTCAAATAGCTTCAGTCTCACTTGGTGCCTGCAGTTCTTCCCTGGTTCAATTATTACTAAAGCAAGGAGCCAAGAAGTGGGAATGGCCTGGGGTGGCCCAATAGAACTATAGGTCAGAAATAAGTTCCTGGGCAAACGTTCATCCCCAGTTCTCCTCAACATCCTACGTTCCAAAACCACTTGTTTTCTGGTTTATATTAATGGGGGCAGGGGGACATTGTTAAGTATAAGCTTCTGCTGTCTCAGCTGTGTACACACCATCAATTCAACGCACATCACTTTTGCAAAATAATTCTGGGAAGTGTACAGTTGTACCTTGGATCCCGAACGACTTGGCTCCTGAAAAAAATTGGCTCCAGAACGATTGAAACCTGGAAGCGAGTGTTCCAGTTCTCGAAAGATTTTTGGAAGCCGAACATCCAGCATGGCTTCTGCAGTTTCTGATTGACTGCAGAACGCTCCTGTAGCCAATTGGAAGCCGCGCTTTGGTTTCCGAACATTTTGGAAGTCGAAAGGACTTCCAGAACGGATTCTGTTCGACTTCCAAAATACGACTGTGCTTTGTTAAGGGTGCTGGGAACTTTAGATCTGTGAGGGTAAACTATGGCTCCCAGGATTCCATGGGGGAAGTAATGTGCTTTAAATATATGATATATATACACAGCCTTGCATTTAATAGCTTGTTCTTAAAATCTCAAAACGGCAAAGATTTGACAACAGTGTAATGAAGCATTTACCTTCCTTACAGCAGACTTTACATTTATGTCCTTCAATATCTTCACTCTCACACACTGAGAGTTCTGCGTTTCCATTGAGAGATAGCAAATTTCAATGCCACGGATATTTTCTAAAAAGAAATTTAGAAATACTTGTAAGTCCTGCTCTCTTCTCAAACTTATTTGGCCTACAGCCCCCTTTTCAGGCAAAAAAAATATTACTCAGCACCACCCAGGAAATATATCTTCTTTAAGCAAACAAACAGAAAGATGCAGTGTTGATGGACTTGACCACTGATCGGTTATAACTTGTGTGTTTATTTGGAAAATAAAGCAATTGCTACAGCTTTAACTCTATGTTTCATCGGTAAGCATCATTATGTGACCCCTGAGCCAAGGAGATTGTTATTATTGACTAAGAAGGTAAAGGTACCCCCTGACCATTAGGTCCAGTCACGGACAACTCTGGGGTTGCGCGCTCATCTTGCTCTATAGGCCAAGGGAGCCGGTGTTTGTCCGCAGACAGCTTCCGGGTCATGTGGCCAGCATGACTAAGCTGCTTCTGGCAAACCAGAGCAGCACACAGAAACACTGTTTACCTTCCCACCGGAGCGGTACCTATTTATCTACTTGCACTGGTGTGCTTTTGAACTGCTAGGTTGGCAGGAGCTGGGACCAAACAACGGGAGCTCACGCCATCGAATCCCCATCAAGGGGATTCAAACCACCGACCTTCTGATCGGCAAGTCTTAGGCTCTGTGGTTTAACCCAAAGCGCCACCCGCATCCCTCTCTTACCGGTTAGTTTCTTTAATAAACACAGCAAAGGACAAAAGAAAACATCTTACCAGAATGGTGGTGCTCCCAATGAAGGACCGCACCCTCTTCCATCCCTATTAATCTACATCGCTACACTACATCTTGTAATCTGAGCTTGTACCCTCTGTGCTTTCTGTGCAGTGCCAGATTTACGTATAAGCTAAACAAGCTATAGCTTAGGGCCCCACTCTCTTGGGGGCCCAAAAAAATTAAAGGGAAAAAACTGGGTGTACATTTCCAAAATATAAGATAAAAAACAAATAAAATAAAACCTACATACAGCAACAGTGTTTTGTGTTGTGTAGGCTCCTATTTTGTTATGTGCAAATGGTTTTAGATACCTATTAGGTCCATAAATTACCATATAGCACACAGTGGTACCTCGGGTTACAGATGCTTCAGGTTACAGACTCCGCTAACCCGGAAGTAGTACTTTGGGTTAAGAACTTTGCTTCAGGATATTGAAACCCAAAGTACGAGATTGGCTCCATTATTATCAAATAATGGAGGTGTATAAACAAGACAGGAAAATTGGCTTCCAGGTGGAGAAATCAAAATTAGAAACTGAACTGTTAGAACCCAATACTAAGAATTTGTCAAGAATGTATAATTTGCTGCTGAAATGGAATACACAAGATGAAATAGTTAAATCAGCTATGATTAAGTGGGCACAGGACATTGGTCATAACATTATGTTTGCTGACTGGGAATGGTTGTGGAACACTGGGATAAAATTTACGGCATGCAACGCCTTAAAGGAAAATATTATGAAAATGATCTATAGGTGGTACACGACCCCAGTCAAGCTAGCAAAGATTTACCATTTGCCTGATAACAAGTGCTGGAAATGTAAAGAATCTGAAGGTACTTTCTATCACCTTTGGTGGACGTGCCCAAAGATTAAGGCCTTCTGGGAGATGATATATAATGAAATGAAAAAAGTACTTAAATGTACCTTCCCTAAGAAACCAGAGGCATTTCTCTTGGGCATTGTCGGCCAATTGGTGTTAAAGAAAGATAGAACTTTCTTTATGTATGCTACGACAGCAGCAAGAATACTCATCGCAAAGTATTGGAAGACACAAGATCTACCCACCCTGGAAGAATGGCAGATGAAAGTGATGGACTATATGACACTGGCTGAGATGACTGGCAGAATCCGGGATCAGAGGAAAGAGACGGCGGAAGAGGATTGGAATAAATTTAAAATTTACCTTAAGAACTATTATAAAATTGATGAATGCTAAAATGTCGACGTGTTGAGAAAGAAAGGGGATTACAGTGACATAAGATGAAGTTGAAGGAAAGACTAAGAGGACATATATTTGATAAAATTATATAGAAGCTGCTGAAATAATTTTGGAAATTGGGATGCAGAAAGGGGAGGTATGGGGGAGTCCGAGAAGTGAGGGATATGAAAAAAGGTTATGAAATTATACATGTTTGTATGTCTTTTTATTTGTTTGTATTGTTTAAAAAATGTTGTAAAACCAATAAAAAAATTATTTTTTTTAAAAAAAGAACTTTGCTTCAGGATAAGAACAGAAATAGCGCGGTGGCAGCGGGAGGCCCCATTAGCTAAAGTGGTACCTCAGGTTAAGAACAGTTTCAGCTTAAGAATGGACCTCCAGAACAAATTAAGCTCTTAACCTGAGGTACCACTGTATATTCAACACAAAAAACAGCAGCAAATTGTTGTTGACAAAGGACAGCTGAACATATAAAGGGCCCCATTACCTTCAGTAGCTTAGGGCCTCATCAAACCTAAATCCGGCCCTATTTCTGAGATTTTCTGAGCTCTTCTTGACCTTGGGCTGAGCGGAGGAATGAATCTGTTAACTCTCTCTCTTCTAGTGTTTCTTCTGCTAGCAGCTCCCCATCCAGTACTTCCCAGCTCCTGCCTTCTGAACTATGCCCCTCTGCGAACCACTGTTCCAAATCTATACTGTCCTCCTGCTAAGATTCAGGGTCAGGTGGAGGGGGTGGGAGCCTTCCTCAGAACGGTCGCTGACAAAAGGGTTTACCGAAGCCCAGGAAATCCCATTGCCTCCGGCACTACTGCCAGATCCAGAGTAGGCATTGTCGCCATCCTGCAACGGCGCCCGACCTGTTTGTTGCTGAGATTCCACATTGAATCCTACTTACCCTCAAGATGTAGTGTCCCCTTAACACTCAAGAGAAGAGAGCATTGCCTTTGTCCTGCACACTTCATGGAGGTCCACAGCTTCATGCTTCTCAGGGTGGTAGGAGAGAGAGAGGCAGGAGCAGGGTGGCAGAAGCTGCTAAGAATACCACCTATGGATAGACCCATATATTTAAAAGGTGCATGGAAATGTTTTTTTAAAGCGTCATCCCTACGAACAATCTCTGCTTGTTGGCAGGAGGCTTCTCTTAAAATTATCTTTGTGTGACCAGGCGGCGACAGCCCCAGCCCCCAGGGAACATAAGGAAGGAATAAAGACTCTGACAATGTTATATGGAATTAAAATTAGGCCACAACTTTATTAAACTTCCGAATGTAGGAAGACCTTGGCTTAGGACTTGGGCGTGTATCCCTCCCAGCCCCCCAGCCGGGGGAACAGGGGCACATTAGGATAAATGGAATATGGGGGTGCACTGCGAGACGTATGTGTAGCAGGCAGCCCAGCCCATATCCCCACACGCAGGGTAGTTCACTGACAGCCTTTCAGTGTATGCCCAGTGACACCCATTATGTAACCCCTTTAAGAGGGGGACCTTGGAATCACCACCACAGGGGGGTGAGTTACCACTTCACGCCCCCCCCCCATTATAGGAAAGAAAAGACTAAAGGATTCCACACAAAGCCATAAACTGTCAAAGTTGTGGCGAATTGCTGAGGGGAAGACAAAACCTGCCAAAGCAGGAAAATTTCTTCCCGGTCCTTCAACAGCAACCAGTCAAAGACCACAGCAGCGCCCGCTAAACAGGAAGAAAAAGTTAACCTGCAAATAAGAAAACATTAAACAAAGGGAGGGTAGGGAGGGTGAATCTCCAGAGCCAACTGCCTGGCTATTGTCCCCTCCACCCCTATATATAAATGGGACTGGCCCCACTTCCCAGCAAGAAACTTGATTACTGAGGCTGGGTGTGAACCTCCAAAGAATAACACTGAGAGGCAGGCCAGCCCCTGTTTGTCATTAAGCTCCCTGGGAACTGTAGCACTGCATGCAATCCCGCAAAGGGCACCCACAATGTAAAGTGTGAGTGCTTATTCTCTGCCACTGGATTCCATCATGTCTAGCCAAAATAAACACTACAATTTCTCCTGTATTCTGGAAAGGCTGTAGAGACAGGCTCATGTTATCAGCAGCCTGATTAACAATAGCCCGATACTGGAAACAACCTAAAGAAATCCCCATTGAAATCTGGGTAAATAATATTTGGAATGTGGCTCTATGGGAAAGCCTTCCTCGCCACAGAAGGGTAATTAAAGGCACTTCCAAGATGGACACTTTTGACGAGACTTGGCTTCCATTCTTTTCCTTTATAAATGAGGCAGAAGATACTTTTATTCCACCCTCAACACAAGAATCTTTGTGGAGAGGATACTTAATGTTTTATTATGTTTTTATATATGTTGGAAGCTGCCCAGAGTGGCTGGGGCAACCCGGTAAGATGTGTAGGGTATAAATAGTAAAATTATCCTTAGGGGATGTGACGTCCCTATTTTCACCATGGAACTGTTGGAGAGTATGGAATTGATAATGCATAAATTAACATACTCCTTGTGTACTGTGTACTGCATATGAAACTTTATACGAATGTACCACTGGACTAGTTACAGAAGTTATCTGTTGTTCTTGTATTTACATGAAGACCAATAAAATTATTTTAAAAAGAAAGAGAGAGAGAGAAAATGTTTTTAAAAGCAAGTGCAATAGCCAGGTTGGGTTGCAAAGCATTTAGGAAGCAGTCAAGAGAATAGGGATATTCATGGTTTCTTCTGCAGACAAAAACTCAATATTTGCCCTTTCTGCTGCATCAGATCAGAACTAGCTCCACTGGGCCTAGAGTGGTGAAGCTGTGACCCGCCAGATGTTTGCTGAACTACAACTCCCATCAGTAGAGTTGGCCAAGGTTCAGGGATGATGGGAATTGAAGTCCAATATCAGACAAACAAAAGTTTCCATGCCGTTGGCCCACAGGACCTGAGCTGCTCTGATTATCTTGGGGGGCGGGACTAAATTAATAGCACACTTAGTGATGTTGGGGGTTTCTTCTTCCAATGTCAAGCCCATTAGATATTTCTGGGGAATTATTATTGGACTGAGGATTCGAATTCCAAAGTGGAAGGACTCCTGCAAAGCTGTGGCTAAATGGCAGATTTACACAAGAGGGCACCAAAGCCTTCCAAACCATTTGCTCTGGATATTTTTGCTATCACAGACACAAAGATTTCTCATCTACTGATCTTATTTCACACGACTCTATGGCAATCTGATGAAGGGCCTATTGGATTAAATGTTTCTGGTGCTGGAGTTTCTTCTGGTGGGTTAATTGATGGGTTATTATTAGGTTTGGGGCATTTGGGGGCTTTTAACCTTTTCGGAAGTTGCTTGGAGACTTTTTGTACTAAGCAACCAGTAAGTCAGAATACAATCATCACCATCATCAGATCAATACAAGAACTACTGAATGTGGATTTTCTTACAAATGTGTGCTACTCACTGTGGAGGAATGCCACAAGGTGTCATGCTTAGGGCTTTTCCAAGGTTATTATGGGAATTTTCATATAAGCATGTTCTGGGGAATCCTGAGGACGTATGGAAGCTTATCATTCCTTCTTCAGAAGGAAGATCAGCAATGACTGAGATCTTTCTCCCAAAGGCAGTTTGCCTATAACAACTTTCTTGAAGAAGAAGAAGAAGAGTTTGGATTTGATATCCCACCTTTCACTCCCTTTAAGGAGTCTCAAAGCGGCTAACATTCTCCTTTCCCTTCCTCCCCCACAACAAACACTCTGTGAGGTGAGTGGGGCTGAGAGACTTCAGAGAAGTGTGACTAGCCCAAGGTCACCCAGCAGCTGCATGTGGAGGAGCGGAGACGCGAACCCGGTTCACCAGATTATGAATCCACCGCTCTTAACCACTACACCACACTGGCTCTTGAGAGATGAACAAGCGGGAGACTGTCCCTGTTTTGAAACTGTTTTAGAGATGTTCTTATTCTTGATGTTTTTATGGTTTGATCACTTTGGGTTGTTTAGGGGAAGTGATTCCTAAATGAAATAAATAATACGACAAGTGGCGCAGAAGGGTTGGGTATGTTCCAGAGCGTGCAATACGATTCCTTAGATGATTAGACCCAACATGTCTGACCAACTCTCTATATGAATTGAGTGGGTTTCCTAGAACATACGACTCTTCCAAGAGTCGTCTGTGACACAGAGGATTCTGTGATACAGTGGTACCTCGGGTTACATATGTTTCAGGTTACATACACTTCAGGCTACACACTCTGCTAACCCAGAAATAGTGCTTCAGGTTAAGAACTTTGCTTCAGGATAAGAACAGAAATTGGGCTCCGGCAGCGCAGCGGCAGCGGGAGGCCCCATTAGCTAAAGTGGTGCTTCAGCTTAAGAACAGTTTCAGGTTAAGAATGGACCTCCGGAACAAATTAAGTACTTAACCTGAGGTACCACTGTATAGGCTGGGGATGGAAGATAAAATCATTTGGTGAGCATTTTAAATCAAACCGTTCTCATTTGCTGGCTTCTGATTTATGTATGCAAACACAGCTATCCACCAGAGTACGCACTTCTCCAAATTTTGCAGTTTTTCAAAAAAAATATGCATATTTTTCTGGGAGAGGCATTGAAAAACAAACAGAGATGTGCATTTTAGAGGAAGAATATGCTTGCCATATGTACACAGTGCATACAGTTTACATGCAAATTTTGTGTGTTTGTTTTACAGTGGTACCCCGCAAGACGAACGCCTCAGAAGACGAAAAACTCGCTAGACGAAGGAGTTTTTTGTTTTCTTAGCCGCTTCGCAAGACACATTTCCCTATGCGCTTGCTTCGCAAAACGAAGCTTGCCCTGCAAGCTCCGGGGATAGCGGGGAAGCGCAGTGCGTCTTCCCCACTGTCCCCGGACCTCTTTTGAAGCAAGGGGCGGCGAGGAGAAGATCGCTTCTCCCCGTTGCCAGCCCCGCAATCTCCGGGGACAGAGGGGAAGGCGCGTGGCGCTTCCCCTCTGTCTCCGGACGGTCTCCATAGGAACACATTGATTGATTTTCAGTGCATTCCTATGGGAAACCATGCTTTGCAAGACGAAAAACTCGCAAGAAGAAAAAACTTGCGGAACGAATTAATTTCGTCTTGCGAGGCACCACTGTATTCGCACACACAAAACTGGGACTTGAATGGCCCTGGATTCAGCACTTGTGAAACGGACATAGTTTGGAAATAGGCTGGGCCATCCATCACTCTTAACTTCAGGGACATGAATTTGAGTCCCACATTGGGCAAAATATCCCTACATTTCAGGGGGTTGGGCTGGGTGACCCCTGTCATCCTGTCCATCTCTACAATTCTATGATTCTGTGATCCCTGGGATAGATGGGGGGGGGGGGAATGCAGAAGTGGATAGCGCATGAAGGTAGAAAGTTTGAAAGCTGCTGACATTAGGCATTAAGAAAGTAGGAAGCACAAATATTCAGTGGTGATTGAATGATAATTTCTATGTACCGGTCACTAACAGCTGAACTAAGAGATCTTATGCAGAAGCCTTAGTTTCCACATGGAGGTGTTCCTTTGCTTAATAGTGTCTCTGTATAAAAAACAGGCCCCATTTTTATATTAAGATGTAAGGCTGCTATTCAAGTCTTTCATGTGTTGTCATATACTGTGGTACCTTGGGTTACAGACAATTCAGGTAACAGATGCTTCAGGTTATAGACTCTGCTAACCCAGAAATAGTACCTCAGGTTGAGAACTTTGCTTCAGGATGAGAACAGAAATCGTGTGGTGGCAGGAGGCCCCATTGGCTAAAGTGGTACCTCAGGTTAAGAACAGTTTCAGGTTAAGAACGGACCTCCAGAACGAATTAAGTTCTTAACCCGAGGTACCACTGTATTTTGGCAAGCCAGCCGTTGAGAATCACTGTTGATGTCTACGGCTGAGCAGGCAATTTCAGGCAGCAAGCTCTGAAGTAGCTTTGAAGTCCACTTAGGTATTTGAATACTTTAATTTCTAGAACAATGAAAAGGTTATACTTACTAGAAGTTTGTGTTCTGCAAAGAAATCCCTGAAGGAGGAAAAATAAAAAAAAGTTGTTAATTTAAACTGTGTGTCTAAGGAATAAAAGACACTCTTCTCACAAAATTATTATGTATGACAATGACAAGCATATGTTCAGACATTATCAGTGGCAGAGAAGGGCACTCTGAAAGTCCAATCCTTAAAAAAGAAGGTAGAATTATTTGTTCTTCTGGGATAGACATGGGAATCCTGTGACCCTCCAAATGTTGTTATCCCAGCTTCCATCAGCACCTGTCAGCATATCTGTGGGTCAGGGATGATGGGAGTAAGGAGCCCAGAAAACATTAGAGAACCACAGTTTCCCCACCGCTTTATGGACCAAAACATCTGTAACAAGGATTCAAAATATAGTTAGATGTCCAGAAAACTACTGGTTTCGTTGGGTTAAAGATGGTGAGGAGAAAATGTTGGTCCAGAACCTTTTCTGTCTTTGTGACTTCAGATGATTGACAGCTGCGTTGCCCTGCTCACTTGTCAAAGTTCTTAATGCACAAGGGCAACAACTCAGGGTGGGGGTGGGCTGGTCTCTTTGGGTCCCCTGAATAATACAGCCTTGCAAGTCAAACGTGCAAGTCAAACATCTAAAATTGTTATTTGATCCGGAAGGAACAGCTAGAGTAGTTCCTTTGATCTGATCTGTTCCTTAGGTAATCCACGATCTTGCCTTCTCTCAGAAGATCAAGATTTTTGGCTGCAAACCTGCTTAAAGCTCCTAGGCTTCATGGGAATAAAAGCATAGCCTTTCTCTTGAGAGAGGTGGACAATGAACAGTCAGTACATACATACACACACACACACACAGTGCTTTTTTTTCTTAAAAAGAAATGTTTAAGGGTACTCTCATTTTCCTACTCATGTTGAAATACTGCTCCTCGATGAGGCCAAACTTAGATTTACAAAATGTTTAGGGATAATATGTGTACTCCTGCTTCCCCCCAGAAAAAGCACTGTCTCGTGTGTGTGTGTGTGTGTGTGTGTGTGTGTGTGTTTGTGACTATATATGTGTGTGTATGTATGTATGTGTATATGTATATATTTTCTGTTAGTATTAAATGATGCATTTATTTTTAAGATTTCCTGCGCTCCCTTCAACCGAGGTCAGCTTACAACATTACGCTATCCGGTTATAAAAGCAAGCAAAACAACGACAGCTGTACAAGCAGTGAAACTGTTCCAGTCTAAAGCAGGGCAAGGATGGTGTGGCTGACTGCTTTTGTTTGGGTTGGGTTGTGTTTTTTAAGAACTCCGGATATTTGGGGAAATTCACTTCTGAGAATTCTTTGCGGTGACCCGCTAACCTACATTCAGCAGAAGAATTAGGCAAAACATGACTCATAAATTACCCAAGAAGTACTTCCCCCCCCCCATCTGTATAATTTGCTCAGTCGCGCTGTGTACACACATGCTGTAATAATTAAGGGTGTCGTGGAAAAGAAGAAAGGGGGGGGCACTGTTCAAACAGGCCACCAGGGGTGAGCATCAGTAGAGTGCAGTGATTTTTGTTCCATAGGGGAACAGTTAAGGCCGGAGGCAGCAGCTTGAGAGGATGATGGGGGGGGGGTGATGTCCTGACATCGTGCCTGTGAGAATTGCGCCTCCCTCCTGAAGCCAGGTAGAAGCTTCCGGGGCTTTGGGAAAGAAGTGCCGGATCTCTCACAGGATGCTGGAGCCCTGCTGCCTCTTCCCAAAGCTGGGTGGACTTTGGGAATGTGGCTGGAGCACTCTTTTTTATTATTATTTTAAAAATTATTATTACCCCAGGGGTATTAGTACCCCTGACCATTAGGTCCAGTCATGGACGACTCTAGGGTTGTGGCACTCATCTCGCTTTATTGGCCGACGGCGTACAGCTTCCGGGTCAAGTGGCCAGCATGTCTAAGCCACTTCTGGCGAACCAGAGCAGCGCACGGAAATGCCGTTTACCTTCCCGCTGGAGCGGTACCTATTTATCTACTTGCACTTTGATATGCTTTCAAACTGCTGAGTTGGCAGGAGCAGAGACCCAGCAACGGGAGCTCACCCCGTCGTGGGGATTCGAACCGCCAACCTTCTGATCAGCAAGTCCTAGGCTCTGTGATTTAGACCACAGCGCCACCCGCATCCTTGACAAAGTAATAACCATAAATAAATAAGAATAAAAATGTGCACCCCACCCCCGAGACCATTCCGTTGTAACTATTCAACCTCCTAAAATTTCAACTCCTCTCCCGATGGTCTAACCCCTTTCCATTTTAACAGTACAAATTCTGCAAACACCTTCCATGTCTCCTCAAAATCATTCCTCCTGGCACATGTTAATTTATCATTAATAACTATATGCCACACCTCTTTATACCACTCTCCCATTTTATATTCTGCTTGCCCCTTCCACTTCCTAGCTATCATAATCTGTGCAGCAGTCAATAAATTTGTGAGCAAGTCCTTGATAGCCTGTGCAGCTTCCAGCCCGTTGTAAATTGATAATAATGCTACCTCTGGGCTTTCAGTCAGCTTTAACCCAGTGATTTCTGTTATCGGTGGGAGGGCTCTTAGACCCCGTCAGAGCATCCTGCCTCTCTCCCTAAGCCAGGCAGAAGCTTCCTGCACCTGGGGAAGGAGGCACCAGGCTTTGATACCTTCAATATTCTAATTTACCAGTGTCAGGAGTGCGTGCAGGAGCCAGGCCCTGTGACTGGTAGGACCTCGCAGGACTGGGCCCTTCCTGAGTTTGGCCTGGAAGGGCAAGGCGTGGCCGCACAGATGAGGCTTGACAAGCACGTCAAGTGCAAGTAGATAATTAGGTACTGCTCTGGCAGGAAGGTAAATGGCATTTCCGTGTGCTGCTCTGGTTTCCCCAGAAGCGGCTTAGTCATGCTGGCCACATGGCCCAGAAGCAGTCTGTGGACAAATGCCAGCTCCCTCGGCCTATAGAGCGAGATGAGCGTGCAACCCCAGAGTCGTCCGCGACTGGACCTAATGGTCAGGGGTACCTTTACCTTTTAGCTCCAGGATTCCACATTCTTCCACAGGACCCTGCCACCAGAGTATTCAGAGCATCCTTTGAGACTTATCTTCAAGCCTACCTGCCTTCAGAGGTGAGGCAACTTGCAAAGGGGCTTTTTCCATGCAGCCCCTTGGCTTGAGAATGTCTTCTCCAAGGAGGCTTACTAGGCAGTGAGAATTATGTCTTTTTGCCCATGGCATTCCAATGCACTGTGCCAATTGAAACACCTTTTCGATTTGTTGATCCTTTAGGCCATTTATGTTTCCGATTTATTTATTTTTAATACAGTTATATTTACTGCTGGTCTAATGGTTTATGTCACTGTTGTGCGACTCTCTTTTTAAATGCTTTCGCTGTGTTTAATTTTCTTACAAGTCACTCTGGCGGAGATCTTTTGGACTTGAGAAACAGGATTTACACAAAACAAACACCATTTTTTATTTCTCTTGCTCTTTGTCTATTGGCATCAATAGAATTTGTTGGGGGGGGATGGTGGCTTATAACCATGCACACACACACACACACGAAAATGGTCACGATTGCTAGCAGTGCCAAAGAGATAAGAAATGGATCTCTGTCAGATTTACTGCCTGATTTGCAAAGTCAGATTCTGTTTCCTGGTACAAGGGAAAGAAGACTGCTGAGTCATTCTTCTCTACACAATAAAGAGGGACCTGAAATCTCTGCTTATCAGTAAAGCTGGGCACAATATAATTTGCATGCATATTAAAAGTGTGTTCCTCATCACACATAAAATTAGCCAGGAGCAAAAGTCTCAAACTCTCACTTCTCAGGTGTGGATTTGCTTGAGCATTTTTTTTTTTGCTGTTTGGTTAATGGCATCAGGATCTTGAGGAAGGCAAGGCAAATAAATGTACAAAGATAAATTGCTATTGTTACGCACCAACCCAATCGCCACAACTGTGCAAGATTCCAGGGATTCTAGACGCTTGCCTGGGGTTTGTGTTTCCTTTGGAAATAAGGCACAGCAAAGACTGTAGTGTCTTTATCATATATGGATTATTTACACATATATACGACCTGAATCTCGGATAGAGGGGTGTACAGCATTACATTCAAGAGGGTCTCATAGGCACAGTCCTGGGTTCAAGCAGCCATTAACCTACCTTCCTGTCACTCTGCAGCTTGCCTTGCCCCCCCCCTTCCATAACTCCTAATTTTGCACTAGGCAGCTGCCTAGATGGCTTTTCCATTGCCTCACAGCTTTCCGACTTTTCCTTTAGAACACACCAGGGCAAATTGCAAACCTGAAACTCTACTACAGGTCTTTGTTCTTCTACCCAACTCAAGGAAAGACACCTCTCTCTCGCAAGATCCCTAACGGCTTATCACTTTCCTTTTTTCTTCCTTAATGGCCCATCCTAGGTTATCTCCTGAACATGCCTGGTTTGATTTTAACATGCTAAATCCAGTGTACAGCACCTAGGAATTAGAAGTGTGGTCCAGGAATTAGAAGGCAGGTCAAGGCGGACTTCCGGGTTAGCGCCATCGTCGAATGGCGGATTCCCTCCGAGCTGTTATCATTTTTCTTTACTGTTTCCAGTCGATTATCAGCAATAAAGTTCTTTGTTTTGTTTTCAGTACGTTATCAGCAATAAAGTTCTTTGTTTTGTTTTCAGCTTCTTCCTGGCTGGTGGATTGTATTATCGTAGGTCAAAGTGGAAGCTATAGGTTGAGCTATGGAACAGTCCCTCCTATTGGTTAAAATCAGGCTGCACACCCTTCTAGGCCACATCTCTCCGGACAAGACTATTCACCACAGTGGTGTAGCGTGGGTTGCTAGTGCCCGGGGCAACGCAGAGGGGATGGGAAGGAGAGAAACAGACGGAGTACACATGCACATTCAACTGCTTAATAGCATCTGCATCACCCAGGGGATCGCAGCTGCAGAGATAAGAAGAGTCGTTCCTTTGTCTGGAGAGGTCATTTCCTGGTTTGAATGGAGAAGCTGTTTTCAACAGAGCCTACTTATGGAAGTGCACAGCTGCACCAGGTATTGAAATGTTGCACCCCCTAACACTTTTGCATCTGGGACAACTGCCCTTGTCTCCCCCCATCCTTCCCATGCTACACCACTGATTCACCAGCCTTGTTTTCACCCTCACTGGATATTTTTACCTGGCTAGCAGGTGCCCTTGATCTCTGAAAATGCTTCCTGCTCACCTAGATAGAGACAGAGAGGGACATGTGCTTAGAGACTTGCCCGCTGTACAAAAATAAAATTAGCGTTTTCTGCTCTGCCCACCACCAGAATGTGCACACACACACACACACATCCTGATGCCACTGAGACAACTTTTTCAAGGAAATACACTTAGGAACTGTAACCTTTTCAACGTCATGGGAAAGATTTGATTTCGCCTTTACCAGGGACTGTCCCTTAGCTAAGCCTACTAGCCAAGATATATATAGCTAAGATGAAGCCATACTGAAGAAGCTTAGTGCGAACAGCAATCCACAAACCAGGAAGAAGTTTAAAAGGGAAACAAAATAAAAAACAAGCGTTCTTTATTGCCCGTACTGGAATTATACAAGGAAGTAATGAATAAAATGCTGACAGTAATTATGAAAAAAAAAGACCGGTGAAAGCATTCTGAGGGAAAGGGAATGTTGCCTTAAATGATCTCAAACAAACATGTTGATTTTGGCTTCCCCGTGTCCGAAAGGGTACACAAACTGTATTAAGAGCATGACTGCGCAGCGTTTGATGTCATACGTAGCCCTGACCTGGAGCCAGGTATGGAGTCCTGCAAGGATAAACCAGCGAGGCTCCTCACGGGGTCTCTGCCATGGGAGCATATTCACCCAGTGCTTTTCCAGCTGCACTGGTCCCCAGTGGAGTACAGGGTCAGATTTAAGGTGCTGGTTTTGACCTTTAAACCCCTTCACGGCCTAGGACCCTTATACCTACAGGCCCTCCGCTCCTGGTATGCCCCACGGAGGACCTTAAGGTCCATAAATAGCAAAACCCTAGAGGTCCCGGGCCCTAAGGAAGTTAGATTAGCCTCAACCAGAGCCCTCCCCAGCCTGGACCGGGCTCAGGGCGGCTAACACCAGGTATAAAACAATTGATTAAAATACAACTTAAAAACAAGATTAAAATACAACATTAAAATGCAGCCTCATTTCAGTAGAAACTCAAATCAAAAACTTTTTGGGGATGAAAACATCAAATCTTCACCAAGGCCAACTATCTACACTGGTCATACATGGGCCAGAAAAAAAGCCAAGGAAGTCCCCAAATAGGAGTTCCATCACAGAAGGAGAAAGGTAAGAGGGGAAGGGGATCAAGTTGATTCCAAGCCAAAGGCTAGGCCGAACAACTCTGTCTTACAGGCCCTGCGGAAAGAAATCAGATCCTGCAGGACCCTGGTCTCATGAGACAGAGTGTTCCACCAGGTCAGAGCCAGTGTTGAAAAGGCCCTGGCTATGGTTGATGCCCTGCCACGGGTCCTGCCTGGTATATGTGCACCACGGGTGCCAATAAAGGGTGAGGCACCAGCTCAGCTGAGAGAACCAAGATGGGGAGCATCTCCACTCAATTTAACTCCCACCCCCCCCCAGCCCAGCACAAGGGGGGTTAGTAAGTATAGTGATAGCGTGGTTTAAGAACAGTTTAGATTAAGAACAACTTGGATTAAGAACGCTGCAATCCCGGAAGTAGGTGTTTTGGTTTGTGAACTTTGCCGTGCGATAAGAACCTGTTTTGCTTCCTGTCGAGTGTGTTGCATTTGTAAAATTGAGTCCCCCGCTGCTATGGGAAAGCACGCCTTGGTGTAAGAATGTTTTGGTTTAAGAACAGACTTCCAGAATTCAATGTCTTGACCAGAAGTCATAAACAATCTGTCCCTGTCAACATCAACAGAAGATAATAACCATCAAAACATATACAGCCAAATCATAGACACTCCTCATGGGTATCTAGAGGAGAAGCAGACTCGCTACAGCAAAAATCAAATATCATCCTCTTGCTGTCAGCAAGCAAGAGCTTTACACTAGTGGCCAAAATTGTGGAAACCTTTTGGAAAAAGGGTATTTCTGATGTTTGATGGCTCATAACACCACTTTTTTTGGGGGGAACCATACCATAAAATTATAAATCAGTGGAAAGATAATTTAATGAAGAATGCAATGCAACAAGGTTTGTTCAATTATCTGTATTCTATCCAAAGTTATAGCCAAATAACCCAAAAAAGGAAGCACAACTTGCTCAAGTCGATATGCCGTAGCTTGCCTTCATTTGAATGTAGCCAAGGAATGGGGCAGGAATCTTTCTACATATGTGGTGGGAGTGCAAAGAGATAGTGGGATTCTGGGAAAAAATCTATAACGAACTGAAAAAGATTTTTAGATCTTCATTTGGGGAAAAAACCAGAATCCTTTCTCCTAGGTATCATGTCAGAGGAAATAAAAAGAACGGTCAGACCAATATTTATGTACGCAACTATGGTGGCAAGGTTACTGATTGCCAAAAATTAGAAAAGTAGCAGCGTCCCAACTAAAACAGACTGGTTATCTAAAATGATGGAATACTTCCATATTGCCGAACTAACAGGGAGGATAAGAGGAGATGTGGTACAAAAAGTGAATAAGGAGTGGGCTATCTTTAAGGAATACATCAAAATTTATGTGGAAAAAGTAGAATTTCTGACAGATATTGAGTGAATCCAGAAAATGATTAGAGTGAAAGGAGAGTAAAGTCAAGATAGAAGAAGAGATTAAAGAAATAATGAAATGTGTTTAAGCTAGTTGGAAAAATAAAGTAGCATAACAAGAACGGCTGGAAGTCAAGTCACTTGGTGGGTGTCCGTGTGGGGTAGGTGTGTAGGTATGTTGATATGTACAGTATAGGCAGGTATTATATAGAGTAATGTAGGTATGATTTATGTTATGAAAATAAGGTACAGTGGTACCTCGGGTTAAGTACTTAATTCGTTCCGGAGGTCCGTTCTTAACCTGAAACTGTTCTTAACCTGAAGCACCACTTTAGCTAATGGGGCCTCCTGCTGCCACGCCGCAATTTCTGTTCTCATCCTGAAGCAAAGTTCTTAACCTGAAGCACTCTTTCTGGGTTAACAGAGTCTGTAACCTGAAGCGTATGTAACCGGAAGCGTATGTAACTTGAGGTACCACTGTAGTGTGTTGTGTTGTGTATTGTGTAAATGTGTATGTATGTGTTTTATATGTTAATAAAATTTAAATTTTTAAATTTTTAAAAAAATGAATGTAGCCAATGAGCACGAGTGTTTAGAGAGCCAATCAGGTGTTATGAGCCATCAAACCTCGGAAATACACTTTCCCCAAAAAGGTTTCCACAATTTTGGCCACTTGTGTAGCTAACTGGGCAGACCGGTGAATTCTATTTGCAAGAAAGAGGATACAGATTTCTGTTTCAGCAACTGTGGCAGAACAATGTCATTTCTCCTGCAAACCATTTGAGGCCGTTAACTTAATCACAGGAGGAAGAAAATCTCTCTTTTGTGGTCTATAAATAGTTTGGCCTGGGGAAGGCACATTCCAGAATGAGGAGGAAGGCTGGGGTCGGGTGAACCTTTGATGATAAGTCCAAAAGCAGGGATGAAATTCAAGCCCTGAGTGGATGTCAAACACAGTCCCTTGACACAGTTCAGAGAAAAAGAAATCATAGGAATGTTATAGGAAGGTGCTTTCGACTGAGTCAGACTGTTGGCTCATCTAGCTTATATTGCCTGCACTAACTCGCAGTGGCTGCCCCGGATTTCAGGCAGGGAATCTCTGTGGAGATGTTGGGGATTGAACCCAATAACTTCTGCGTGTAAAGCGATTGCTCTAACCACTGTGCTATATTCTCTCACTATTGTCACCCACATCATGCATTGAAAGAACTCTTATAACACTCGGCTTGCACCAGAGAAACCTGGGAACTCTACTGTGTTAACAGCGCTGAGAATTGTGGGAATCCCCTTTGCAGAGCTACGGTTCCTTACAACCTTATCAAACTACAGTTCCCTGGGAACTGTAGTTTGTTAAGCCTGCTGGGAATTGGAGTTCTGTACACTACAGTTTCCAGGATTCCAGCGCAGTGCTTTTAAATGTATGGTGTGCATGGAAGCAGAGGGCCTTCTCGTTAGTGGCGCCCACCTTGTGGGACGCTCTCCCATCAGATTTCAAGGAAAGAAACAACTATCTGACTTTTAGAAGACACCTGAAGGCAGCCCTGTTTAGAGATGTTTCTAATGTTTGATTTTTTTATCATGTTTTAAATATTCTGTTAAGAGCCGCGGAGAGTGGCTGGGGAGACCCAGCCAGATGGGTGGAGTATAAGTAATAAATTGTAGTAGTAGTAGTAGTAGTAGTAGTAGTAGTTGTTGTTGTTGTTGTTGTTGTTGTTGTTTAGCTGTGTCCGACTCTTCGTGTCTGATGTCTTGTTGTGCTTTAATTTGTTGGGCACCTCCCAGAGTGGCTGGGGTAGATCAGTCAGATGAGCAGCAAATAAAAATTTTATTATTATTATTCAGCCTCAAAACGGTATGAGTGCTTTAAAGGAATGGTGTTGATGTGACTTAACCTACAAAATCCTGTGCTCTTAAAAATTCCACTGCTGATTCAAATAGCATGGAAATATGCGGGCAAGTAAGGGCAACTCCAAGTAGTCCTCTTTTCTTTCTCGGGACTAGTTGTGACTTTTAATAGAGCACAGAACAAACAAAGCAAACATGTTCGTTAGACACTTGTAGGTCATCAGCAAAGAATGCTGGAACTAAAGATGCGTAAGGAGCCTCAAGGGATCTTTGCCAACGCAAGTGATCAATGGGAACCTGCGCTCATCTCCTGCTCATCTTGGTCTGAAAGGTCAAGCATGACCAAGGCAGAGCTTTGATCTGATTAGGTGCCCTCTAGAACACAGGAACACATTGATGCTTTTGAATTATGATGCTGGAGGAGACTCTTGAGAGTCCCATGGACTGCAAGAAGAACAAACCTCTCCATTTTGAAGGAAATCAGCCCTGAGTGCTCACTGGAAGGACAGATCCTGAAGCTGAGGCTACAATACTTTGGCCACCTAATGAGAAGAGAAGACTCCCTGGAAAAGACCCTGATGTTGGGAAAGATGGAGGGCACAAGGAGAAGGGGACGACAGGGGACAAGATGGTTGGACAGTGTTCTCGAAGCTACCAACATGAGTTTGACCAAACTGCGAGAGGCAGTGGAAGACAGGAGTGCCTGGCATGCTCTGGTCCATGGGATCATGAAGAGTCGGACACGACTAAATGACTAAACAACAACAACAACAACAACAGAACACAGGAAAGGGAAAGAAGAAGAAAGCTTTCAGGCTGGATGCTGGAGAAATCATTAAGCTTCCTAGCACTGTTCAAAGTGCTGGTTTTGACCAATAAAGCTCAGTTCCCCAGGACCTCAACGACCATCTCTCCCCATATAAAGCGACCCGGACCCTGAAATCATCATCTGAGGTTCTTCGTTGTTTGGCTCCTCCATGAAAGATCTGGAAGGTGGCAACGTAAGAACGGGCCTTTTTGTGGTGGCTCCCTGTCTGTGGAATGCTCTCCCCAGATAAGCTCACCTGGCACCCTCACTACACATCTTGAGGAGCTGGGAGAATATGTTTCTCTGTTACCAGGCCTTTGGCTGGTTAACATCCTATGGTCTTTTAAATGCTTTGCAGGAAGGGCGGGTTTATCACTTGTTCTTGTTTCATTATGTATTTTGCAGTGGCGTAGCGTGGGTTGTCAGCACCCGGGGCAAGGCAAGTAATTTGCGCCCCCTAACCCATGGATTTGCACCCCCTAACCCATGGATTTGCGCCCCCTAACCCCCAGATGTTGTGCCCGGTGCGGCCAGGCCCCTCTGCACCCCCCACGCTACGCCACTGGTATTTTGTGTTTTTCCCGTTTTGTATTTTTATGCTGTGAACCGCCTTGGAGGCAGGGTGGTATGAAAATGTAATAACTAAATAAATAATACCCTAAAGCCGTAAGCCACAAGCCCGAACCACTGAGAAGTATTTGCCCATAAATTATGACGATCACAGCTTTCCCCAGGTGTTAATGTTGTGCAGGTTTCAACACACACAGGTTACAGGCTACTTAGGTGAGCCATAACAAAGGTTAAGAGGCCAAAGCCATAACAGGGAGAGAACTCCCTCATGATTCATTGACTGCTTTTTAAAACAAACTTTCCTCTGACAGGGGAATCCCAGCTTACCTTGATTATTTCCTCCTCTACATATTCTTTCAGAGAGAGAGGCAGAGACAGAGAGAAAGAGAGCTCCACGTTTTAGCACTTTTATTCTTGTGAAAAAAGAGTAAGCAACATAAGGATACAATTAAAACCATCGAGTTTCCCTGTAATACTCCACTAGATAATACTCTATATGTTTACTCAGAAGCAAGTCCCATTGTGTTGGGGGGGGGTGTTACTCACTACTAAGTGTGTCATTTGGTGCCAAATTATCAGGGGTCCAAAAGAACTGACCTGGTTAGTTCACCTACAACACCTTTAAAATAGGCTTGCCGCCAGTTTTTGCAGTTATTTCATTTTTCGTCGCATGTATTGCTTTTAGAAACAAAAAAACTACACAAGCAAAAGCAGGAAAAGGTCAGTCTTCCTGGTGGGGGTGGGCTGGGGGTGCCCTGTGATAATTAATATACAGACTGAGCACAGAGAACAAACCAAATGAGAACACAGTCCGCATAAAATTCTCACTTAACAATTAACCTTAAAGTTTCAGAATTTCATGACTGTTCTGCAGAAACTGAAGAACCAAATCAGTGGACCATACTTTCAACCAGTGCTATTTTTCTAAGAAAAGAGGTGCCGGATGGCTCCAACTGAGGGAAAAAGCCCTTCTATTAATGTATTTTTAAAACATTTGAAATTATGGCAGTGGGTATAATTTCACCACTGATTTAATGAGTGGAATGTCTTACTGCTGGGTGCTTAAATGAACACCCTAAGATGATTATCTCCCAATACTCCTCTGTCAGTTTGGACTTGTTCTGCATTTCAAACATGTATCCGAGGGCATTCTCATCAGTAGACACTTCCTGAAGGAATTGCTTGCTTATGATGGAGCTGGGCTGCTTTCTAGTCCAAATAGTTTGCTCCCTGCCAGTGACATAGCAGGGGTTGCTGGTGCCCAGGGCAGGGCAAGTGTTGTGTCTCCCTGCTGATGGCGGTGGCCACACAGCTTGGCAACTCTCCCAGCTTGACCAGCCAAGGGTTGTCACCTTGCCGGCCACAAGGAGAAAGAGGCACCACCCCAAAACCAAAAGACCAGTGCAGGTATGGCTTGCCTCCCCACTCCCCTCGGTTCCAGAAGGCGGCAGGAACTCAGTCACATGAAGGAGACTGTTGTGGGGGTGCCTTTTTGCACCCGAGGCCATTGCCCCTCTGCCCCGACACACTATACCACTGCCCTCCCAAACTTTAAAAAAGCCCTGATGTTTGCTACCTCTGTTTTTAACACAGATATAAAACCTTCATGGGCAGCAATGTCATTTTGATTTCTCTTCCATATTCTATCCCATATGAACAAAATTCACACGTGACACAAGTTGCTCAAGAAAGGTATGTTTGAGGGTGAATTCAGGCACTGCATTCTTTAGGTATACAGTGGTACCTCAGGTTACATACGCTTCAGGTTACATACGCTTCAGGTTACAGACTCCGCTAACCCAGAAATAGTGCTTCAGGTTAAGAACTTTGCTTCAGGATGAGAACAGACATTGTGCTCCAGCGGCGCGGCAGCAGCAGGAAGCCCCATTAGCTAAAGTGGTACCTCAGGTTAAGAGCAGTTTCAGGTTAAGAATGGACCTCCGGAACGAATTAAGTACTTAACCCAAGGTACCACTGTACAATATCTGACTACGTCGTGATGTATTTGCAGGAACTCAGTGCGCTCTGTTTGAGTTTTGGAAAACGTTTCATTTCATTTTTTCATTGGTTTTTTTAAAAATAAGAGGGGGAAACCTAGTTATCGTATAAGAAATTAACAACTATGTGCATCGCCTGATGAATTGCATGTGTGAAGGAGCCGTTACAGATTAATAGCAATGAGATTTCGACATATCGCCAGATGTCATCACCTCGTAATAACTTCCAATGAGAGCAAGTCACATTGAGCAGGAGGGAGTCAACAAGCAGCAAGTCACCCAAAATGAAGGATGAATCAGCCCTTCGAGAAGTGACTCCTGTTATCCAACAAGAGCAATCATAATTGATTCATGTTAGTTTTCCGGAAGAAATCCAGCTTGTTCCAAACTTTTAAAACTACCCAGTGAGTTTAGCCCTTTTTCTGTAAATGTGATAACCCACAGGGGTCAGCAGACGTTTTCAGTAGCGGGCCACTGTCCCTCAGACCTTGTGGGAGGCCAGACTATATTTTTTTGGGGGGGGGGGATGAACGAATTCCTATGCCCCACAAATAACCCAGAGATGCATTTTAAATAAAAGCACACATTCTACTCATGCAAAAACACGCTGATTCCTGGACCGTCCACAGGCCAGATTTAGAAGGTGATTGGGCAGGATCTGGCCCCTGGGCCTTAGTTTGCCTAGGTAAAGGTAAAGGGACCCCTGACCATTAGGTCCAGTCGTGGCCGACTCTGGGGTTGCGGCGCTCATCTCGCTTTACTGGCCAAGGGAGCCGGCGTACAGTGGTGCCTCGCAAGACAAAATTAATTCGTTCCGCGAGTTTTTTCGTCTAGCGAATTTTTCGTCTTGCGAAGCACGGTGTCGGAAAAGTTTTGGAAAAGCTTCAAAAATCACCAAAAACCTCAAAAAAGGCTACCACACCGCGTTCTATGAGTTGCTCCTCGAAGTCAAGTCGCAACTGTATTAACGGTGTTAAGAAAAAGGAAACAAACTTGCAAGACGTTTTCGTCTTACAAAGCAAGCCCATAGGGAAATTTGTCTTGCGAAGCAGCTCAAAAACCGCAAAACCCTTTCGTCTAGCGAGTTTTTCGTCTTGCGAGGCATTCGTCTTGCCGGGCACCACTGTATAGCTTCCAGGTCATGTGGCCAGCATGACTAAGCCGCTTCTGGCAAACCAGAGCAGCACACAGAAATGCCATGTACCTTCCCGCCGGAGCGGTACCTATTTATCTACTTGCACTTTGATGTGCTTTCAAAGTGCTAGGTTGTCAGGAGCAGGGACCAAGCAATGGGAGCTCACCCCGTCGCGGGGATTCGAACCGCTGACCTTGTGATCGGCAAGTCCTAGGCTCTGTGGTTTAACCCACAGCGCCACCCGCATCCCTTTAGTTTGCCTACCCACGCACAAATCCCACCATCTAGCTGAGCACTGCTTATAAGGACTAGCAGTAGCTCTTTAAGATTTCAGACTCCCCCATCCCTAAAAATGACATGTACTGAACTTGGCATCTTTGACATGGAAATCTGTTACCGAACTCCAGTCCTTTGTCCATGCTGAATAGCCTTGCAGTGCTGAGGATCAATCATTTAAAAGGGGGAGGGGGTGTGCATATACAGTGGTACCTCAAGTTACACACGCTTCAGGTTACATACACTTCAGGTTACAGACTCTGCTAACCCAGAAATAGTACCTCGGGTTAAGAACTTTGCTTCAGGATGAGAACAGAAATCACCCGGCGGCAGCGGGAGGCCCCATTAGCTAAAGTGGTGCTTCAGGTTAAGAACAGCTTCAGGTTAAGAACAGACCTCCGGAACGAATTAGTTCTTAACCCGAGGTACCACTGTAACCCGCTTGGAAGGACTGGTTAGCAGAAACCCTATCCTGTTATGAGAAAGAATGTATGGCAACATTTTGTTGCAGCTACCTGCTGTTAGCAAACTCACTGCACTTCTTAACACCGTGTTGCTCTCAGCTGAAAACTTTGCTTTCATAAACCACTCAACCTTGTTTCACTACTCGAATTGTATTCCACTTCAGCATATCTGCAGGACTGCCCCCAAGTGGAGATACCTTGAAAAGTCAGTATTCTTAAAGCAGTCATTCAATCTGAAAATGACATGGTTGTAGTGGTGCTGTTTATTTATCTCATTTATATCCAGTACACAGCCCAAGCCTAAGAAGTGCACAAGCCCACAGGAATGACTGAGTTTAAAGTTTTGACCTAAATTAGTTTATTTTCCAGCTCCTGGTGATCATATAAATCAATGAGCGCTTTATATGAAAGCAGATAGTCAGTGAGGATATAAAACAATTCTGTGCTCAGTTTAGGCACGAATGTTTTGTTAATTTCATCAGTGTTCATAGTTTATAAGCAAATATGACCAGCATCAAAGTGATCTGCACACTATCCTAATATGGACTGAATTATATCTGTCTGTTTTTTCTCTCTCATTTCCTCTTTTATATTTTTAATATTTGGAAGTAACAGTTCCTGAAAGCTTGTGTTACTAAGCATTTAGTATCAAACATAACCAGAAAGAGTTCAGCATTGCTAACTTCAAAATGCAGATAATTTTCTTTCGCAGCCACAAAAAAGGTTTCTATGAATTTTTGCAACACTGTATGGGTGCTCTCTGAATGCTGCTCATATCCAGAACATACCGTTAATTTAAATGGGTCTACTCAGAGTATAATTAACATTGGCTATTGCCCTATGCTTTTATTTTACATTTTTAGGGAAAGCTCAACGGAATATACATTTCTTTTTGTTGAAATGCACAGCCCCCACCTGAAAACTGGCACATGTAAGAAGTTTTTCATATCAGGTGCTTCCAGTTATCAGCATTTAATTTACTTATTCAGAGACAACAGATATAGAGGAAACCGTAACATACCTGAGAACATGTCAGTCCACACTCTTCAATCCTGGGAATGAGCTGATAGCCATAAGCTCCCCAAAACATTGCAAAAATCTGCAACTTAAATAGCATCTTTACTTTTATAAAAAGCTTTTTTCTTTTCTGGTTTTTAAAATTATGATTACAGTATTTTAAAATAAGCTACCCTTTGATTTCTCCCGTAGAAACAGCTGTTCAACTCTGAGAAACTAAGTTTAAATACTGTGATATGATGAGTACAAGCACATCCTTCTTTCTTTCAGCTTGACTCCTCCTCTTTTAAAAAAACAACAACGTGCAAGGCCGATTTTTTAAAAAAAAACCAACCCCCCTTGTATTTTAAAACAACTCCAGCCAGATGACTCACAAGATTCTGGAAGTGAAATCCCAGACAGTCATCTTCCTTCTTAAATTCAAATAGCTAAAATTTTGAATCAAACTTGCTTAGTCACAGAAACTTTTACTACTGTTTTGAGTCACTGTGTAAATATTTTGCCTTAATCATAATTTTGGTTGTAAAGTTTAAAGTTATTACCATGAATTGGAAAAAAAGTGTGAGCACAGAGATAGGCGGTTATGCAAGGATTCGTGTTCACTTTCAATGCTATAAACAGTTCTTTTCTCCGGCTTCTAATGCTTTAGAGCACAAAAGTCCCTCGGCAATGTGCCAAAATATATCAATTTCTCGGTGATGTAGCCACTCCCATATCTTGCCTATGGAGGCCAGACACCAGCATTCTGCTTTTGGGAGAAACAAGCAATGGTTTAGCACAGCAAGCATGGCTGGAAGATACAGTGGTACCTTGGGTTATATAGGCTTCAGGTTACATACGCTTCAGGTTACAGACTCCGCTAACCCAGAAATATTACCTCGGGTTAAGAACTTTGCTTCAGGATGAGAACAGAAATCTTGCTCTGGCGGCGCGGCAGCAGCAGGAGGCCCCATTAGCTAAAGTTGTGTTTCAGGTTAAGAACAATTTCAGGTTAAGTACGGACCTCCGGAACGAACTAAGTACTTAACCTGAGGTACCACTGTAAAAAGGTAGAAAGTTTTAAAATGAAAGTACAGTGGTACCTCGGGTTAAAAACTTAATTTGTTCTAGAGGTCCGTTCTTAACCTGAAACTGTTCTTAACCTGAAGCACCACTTTAGCTAATGGGGCCTCTGCTGCCACCGTGCTGTTCTCATCCTGAAGCAAAGTTCTTATCCTGAAGTACTATTTCTAGGTTAGCGGTGTTTGTAACCTGAAGCATCTGTAACCTGAAGCGTATGTAACCCGAGGTACCACTGTATAGTGGTATCTCAGGTTAAAAACTTAATTCATTCTGGAGGTCCATTCTTAACCTGAAACTGCTCTTAACCTGAAGCACCACTTTAGCTAATGGGGCCTCCCACTGTGCCGCGCCGCTGCTGCGCAATTTCTGTTCTCATCCTGAAGCAAAGTTCTTAACCCGAGGTACTATTTCTAGGTTAGCGGAGTCTGTAACCTGAAGAGTCTATAATCTGAAGCGTCTGTAACCCAAGGTACCACTGTATACTGGCATAGTATCCTAGTGCAACTAAACTGCACTCAGGAAAGAAAGAAAAGAGAGAGAGGGATAATTGGATATAGTGGGGGAATGGGTAATGGAATTGTCAGAATTAAAGTGGGGGTATAATAATGGGAAAACACAAGGGATGCACACAGAGCTTTTTTTCTGGGGGGACGCATACCCCTAAACATTTTCTGAATCTTTGTACTTCTGTCCATTGACAGTCGTACCTTGGCTTTCAAACAGCTTAGTTCTTGAACGTTTTGGCGCCCGAACGCAGCAAACCGGGAAGTGACTGTTCCGGTTTGTGAACTATTTTTAGAAGTCAAACGTCCGATGGGGCTTCTGTGGCTTCCGATTGGCTGCAGGAGCTTTGTGCAGCCAATCAGAAGTTGCACTTTGGTTTCCCAACGTTTTGGAAGTCGAACGGACTTCCGGAACGGATTCCATTCGACTTCCAAGGTATGACTGTACTGTATTTATTTTTCCCAATTTGAACTATTAAAAGGTGATTATCTTGAGTCAAAATGAGAGTACAGTGGTACCTCTGGTTCTGTACTTAATTCGTTCCAGAGGTCTGTTCTTAACCTGAAACTGTTCTTAACCTGAAGCACCACTTTAGCTAATGGGGCCTCGTGCTGTCGCCGCGCCGCCGGAGCCCGATTTCTGTTCTCATCCTGAAGCAAAGTTCTTAACCCAAGGAACTATTTCTGGGCTAGCGGCGTCTGTAACCTGAAGCGTATGTAACCTGAAGCGTATGTAACCCGAGGTACCACTGTACCTCTAAACATATTTTTTTTAGGAAAAAGGGGCACTGGATGTATCACAGAATAACCGACAAAGCAGGATAATGTCTAAACCCACTTCAAATGCAGTACAGTGGTACCTCAGGTTACATAAGCTTCAGGTTACATATGCTTCAAGTTACACACTCCACTAAGCCAGAAATTGTGCTTCAGGTTAAGAACTTTGCTTCAGGATAAGAACAGAAATCGGGCTCCGGCAGCAGGAGGCCCCATTAGCTAAAGTGGTGCTTCAGGTTAAGAACAGTTTCAGGTTAAGAATGGACCTCCGGAATGAATTAAGTACTTAACCCGAGGTACCACTGTATTAATGAATCAGTGGAACGTTGCTGCAGACACCTTCAATAAAACAGCACTAACACAAGGACAAATAAAAGAGGATGCCTTCACCCCATTGTGGCTCCCCCTTATTAAACTCACAACCTGACAAGTCAAGAAGAAGAACCCACCTACAGCATATGAATCTATATGCCTAACTTGACCCAACAACCCCTTCCCCCCTCACACACACAAACAAAGCTCATGACAGAAAAATCCATGGCATGGGCTCCCCACCCCCCAACCTCTCCCAATGCCAATGAAAACTAATAAATGAATAAAAAGAGAAACTATCCATGTGACGCTGACACAAAAACCTCACACATACACTGTGTAAAAGAATGAACATTTGCTACCCCACCTCTCTTCTCTCCTCCCCCCAACCTTATACAGTCGTACCTCAGAAGTCGAACGGAATCCATTCCAGACATCCGTTCGTCTTCCAAAAGGTTCAACAACCAAGCCACAGCTTCCGATTGGCTGCAGGATGCTCCTGCAGCCAATCTGAAGCCCCATCAGACGTTTGGGTTCCAAAGAATATTCGCAAACCAGAACACTTGCTTCCGGGTTTGCGGCGTTCGGGAGCCAAAACGTCCAAGTACCAAGGCGTTTGGGATCCAAGGTACAGCTGTATTGTCTACAACATTAATGTTTCACATCAAATATAACTGACCTGTAGGCAGAACTTTGTGATCTGAAAACAGAGATGATATACTGTATATACTTTTGCAGCTCAAGAAAATCTTTAATAAAAACATACAGTGGTACCTTGGGTTAAGTACTTAATTCATTCCGGAGGTCCGTTCTTAACCTGAAACTGTTCTTAACCTGAAGCACCACTTTAGCTAATGGGGCCTCCTGCTGCCACCATGCCACCGGAGCACGATTTCTCTTCTCATCCTGAAGCAAAGTTCTTAACCGGAGGTACTGTTTCTGGGTTAGTGGAGTCTGTAACCTGAAGCGTATGGAACCTGAAGCGTATGGAACCCAAGGTACCACTGTATTTTTTAAAAAGAAACACCGAATGGTGCTTCATGCACCTTCAACGACACAGCAGTCCTTTCTTAGCTCTCAACTCTAATCTCACTGTCTGCTCAAACACACACACACACACACACACACACACACACACACGTTTCTTCTTTCCATCAGCTGGAGTGTGATGTGTCACATCTGCTGCACTTTAATGGCTTTTCCATTCCAAAAATATCCAGAGACCATCTAACCATTACCTCTTCCAGAGCCACCTAAACCTACTTACCCAGTTGCACGCCCTGTTGAACTCAGTGGGACTGACTTCTGGCTAGAAGTGTTTAGCACAGCACCAGTAACAAACATTAACTTTCTTGTGCCATTTCCCAGGTAATGATCAACCACGACTTCTATGTAAATCCCTAAGCAAGCAAAGACCTGTTCCCACCAACCACACAGTAAAGCCCCTGCGATACATTTGTTTTTGCTTTTGCTTTTCTGTTGAATCATGTTTTGTTGTTGTTTAGTCATGTCCGACTCTTTGTGACCTCATGGACCAGAGCACGCCAGGCACTCCAATCTTCCACTACCTCCCGCAGTTTGGTCAAACTCATGCTGTTAGCTTCGAGATCACTGTCCAACCATCTCGTCCTCTGTCGTCCCCTTTTCCTTGTGCCCTCAATCTTTCCCAACATCAGGGTCTTTTCCAGGGAGTCTTCTCTTCTCATGAGGTGGCCAAAGTATTGGATCCTCAGCTTCAGGATCTGTCCTTCCAGTGAGCACTCAGGGCTGATTTCCTTCAGAATGGATAGGTCTGATCTTCTTGCAGTCCATGGGACTCTCAAGAGTCTCCTCCAACACCATAATTCAAAAGCAGCAATTTGTTGGCAATCAGCCTTCTTTATGGTCCAGCTCTCACTTCCATACATCACTATTGGGAAAACCATGGCTTTAACTATACAGCCCTTTGTTGGCAAGGTGATGTCTCTGTTGAATCATATCATTGTTGTAAATAAAATCTGCCCTTTTTCCTTTATGGGGTATCCAAGAGCCCATATAGAGTCCTTACGTGGGTTCCCTATTGGTAGGAGAAAATAACAGAGGCCAACCAGAGAATATTGAGAAGCAAAGCAGCTAGTAAGCCTGATCTTTATTAAAGCTGTTGCAACAGGGTGCTCCCCTCACACGCAGAAAAGGAGGAGGACCCAGAACCAAGGTGTGCCTGCCCTTATATAGACATTTTAAATTCCCTGCCCTGGAGCTCAAGACCACCCCTCCATACATCATACATACATCACAGAAGGGGTGTAACCCAAGACCCCCCCCCCCACAAACATCATACCTACATCACAGAAAAGGTGGTCTACAACAGAAATTTGAATGTTGTTTTTCCTGTCTGCCGGGTTATCTGATAATGCCTTATCTGATTGCCTTTCCTGGTAGTCTGGCCATTCCTTTGAGATGGTGATTTCCCACTTCCTGAGACAATGGGAAGGTTCCCTCACCCCCTCCCTCCTTGCAGAGAAAACATTTGGCCAGTTTGGGAGTCAAAATGGTTTCAGGGCGGTCTTCCTGTGCTGCTCCAACATGTGGTCCACATATCTATGTTTGTGCTTGGTTGGTACATTTATGAACATTTATTATGTATACAGTGGTACCACGGGTTACATACACTTCAGGTTACAGATTTCGCTAACCCAGAAATAGTACCTCGGCTTAAGAACTTTGCTTCAAGATGAGAACAGAAACTGTGCTCCGGCGGCGCGGCGGCACTGGGAGGCCCCATTAGCTAAAGTGGTGCTTCAGGTTAAGACCTTGGAACGAATTAAGTACTTAACCCGAGCTACCACTGTATAAGACCTTAAATTGTTTATTACATCATCAGTGTATACTGTGGTACAAGGTAATAAGAGAAAAAAAATAACTTAAATACAACACATATGTATATGAGTAATAACGTAACTTATTCTTCCACTCTTATATACCTTGACTTTAACTCCCCTTCCAATCTTTCCCTGGTTTCCTATCTATATCTTTTCAAATTGCCTTTACTTACTCTACTAAATTGTTTTTATTACTTTGTCATGTCCACGCTGAATATTTTTTCTTTTCTTTTTTATAATATTTTATTGATTCTCCCAAAAAAACCCAATAACAATAAAAATTCATAACCAAACATAGAAAAAACGTAGAAAAAAATGACTTCCCCGGCCTAGTCTCTTACTTGGTTCCATTATTTGTCAACATACTGCATGTCCACTGTAAATTAAAGAACCATTAGAATTACTTATTATCCATTCATAATGTAATTACAAGTAGTTCTAGAATCTTGCTAATGTATTAACCTGTGTGCATTGCTTCTGTATATATGCAATAAAGTCCTTCCAATTTCCCTTAAATTCATTGTCATTTCTTCCTCTTAGTTTCATTGTCAATTTTGCAATTTCAGCATATTCCAATAATTTAACTTGCCAATCTTTTTTAGTACTGCTGAGTATTTTTTCAGTCTGTTACACTTATTTTCTTGTTATAGTATTTTCCCATGTAATCTATAGATCATATCCAGTCCTCTTTTAGTTTATCGTCTTTATTTCTTAATCTGTTTGTCATGCTGGTGAGTTCTGTATAATCTAGCATTTTAAGGTGCCATTCTTCTCTTGAATGTGCTGCATCTGTTCTCCAGTTTTGTGCTACCAGATTTTGGGCTGCTGTAGTCACATCCATCCATAATGTAGTGTGATTTTTTGGGATTTCTGTTGTTATTATTCCCAGAAGAAAAGCTTCTGGGTTTTTAGGAAACATTTAAACATTTTCTTAAGTTTGTTATAAGCCATCTCCAAGAATTATTTTATTATTCTGCAAGACCACCATGAATGATAAAATGTGCCAAACACAATGATACATTTGTATGCAACCTTCATTTGGCCAGCGAGAAAAAAAACAGTGTTGTTGTGCATAAATACCAGCCAGAAGACAAATATCACAACGGGAGAGAGACCTGTTGGAATGTCATGTGAAAGTGCTGTCTAAAGTAATAAAATATTATTGGTATGGAGAAAAAGGATGAGCAAGTGAAATCCTCAATGATACAATGGGCAATAGATATCGGTCATAATATAGACATGGAAGCATGGGAACGATTGCAGAATATGGATATAAAATTAACAACATGTTATGGTTTAAGAGAAAATTATTTGAAAATTATATATTGTTGGTATCTGGCACCAAGTCAACTGACAAAAATGTATACATCTAAATCAAACAAGTGTTGGAAATGTAAAGAGAAAGGTTCTTTTTATCATATGTGGTGGTCTTGTAGTAAGGTTAAAGCTTACTGGGAAATGATATATAATGAATTGAAAAGGATGTTCAAAATAACCTTTGTTTTAAAAAAAAAGACGCTTTTCTTTTGGGAATTATAAGGAAAGAACTACCTAAATTTTATAAAAAATTATTTATGCATGCTACTACAGCAGCAAGAATGCTACTTGCCCAAAAGTGGAAAGAAGCAGAAGCCCCAGCAAAGGAAGAATGGATACAAAAACTTATGGAATATGCAGAAATGGCAAAACTTACCGGAAGAATAAGAAATCAAGATAACAATTTTTTTATAAAAGAATGGAAATGGTTTATTGAATATTTACAGATAAATTGCAAACAGATAAAAACATTGGCAGGATTATTGAAATAACCTGCAGTTTAATAGCAGTATATATTTAAAGTAGATAATTAGATGAGCAAATTAAATGAAATTGGATATGCAGAAGATATATAAAAAATAAATTTAAGGAACCACAGAAAGAGGGAGAAGGAAGTCAAAATTTGAAATGTTAAAATGATTGTAAAATTAATGAAATGTATAAACCTGAAAAGTATAAATATTTTTTATATAAAAAAAAACCTGGCCAGAAGACCACCCATTCAAATTGTCTTCTGCTACAATGAGAGCCTCAGGTAGAACTGTGATTAGTGCAAATGGCATGTTTTCCTAGGTTGTTCAATACACCTCAGTACATCATGTGAAAGATATTCAGAGTTTCAGCCAGTGCATTCTTTTGCTATGACAGTAGACAGTAAATATGTCTACTCAGAAGTCCTGTTGAATTCAGTGGTACTTGCTCCCAGTTGAGCAAGGACTGATGTGGCATCCTTAGGCACAAACTGGATACAAAAACAGAGATGCGTGAATGCATTTCTGGCTTAAATTTTTACAAAAATTTTTACAAATTTTTACCACCACCAACACTGAAATATACTCGGAGTCGAGTGTGAATTTCATGCTCTTTATTCAGCTCGTAGTAGCAATGAATGAAACTTTCCCCAAAACATCTAGCTATATATACATTATTTACACAATGGGCATGATTGGCTAATTCCAGGCTGCTCCTGTAGGCCAATCAGGTTGTGGATTCACTTCCTCCAGAAGCCTGATTGGCTGCTCCTGCAGGCCAATCAGGTTGCTGATTCACTTCCACCTGGAGCTGGATTAGGTGGCGCCTGCGGACCAAACAGACTGCTGCATTCTGGACCCTATTGTTCTAAGATTCAGCTCAGTACATAGGAACCACCGAACACTATTATTTTGTGGGGAAATAAAACACATAGGCACAGTTTCTGAAGTGTGTGTGTGTGTGTGTGTGTGTGTGTGTGTGTGTGTATCCCATAATTCTTCTGTACAATTATTGTTTCAAAGTCTGTCTAAGTTTGATGCCTACTTAAGGAGATCTTGTGCCTTTCTTTCAAAAGCCACATGCGATTATGGTAGTAACATGTTGTCATGGTGCCATTGGGCCCACAATGGCCTCAGTTTACACTTTTTGCTTTACCCTTATGTCTGTGACTTAAAACAAACGATATGAAATTATTCACAAACACACACAAGCTATTTGGGTCCTTTGAGGGCCTATTTTAGATGCCCATGTATTTTACTTGAAGTTTGACATGGATCTGAATTAACTAGAGCCTCCATCCAAAGGTTGGAGCCACTCAGTTCAGAGTTTGCCAGTCGCTCTATTTCTCAGCATGTAAAATAGTGATAAGGGCAGAGTAACATGATAACAACATGTTTCCCAAACTTCCAGTGCATATTTTATTGCAAACATTTGGCTATTCTGTCTGTTTTCCAAGCTTTGTAAGGATGAGATTTCTCAGCAGGCAGCACATTAAACAGTGAATGAAGATGGTTAAGGAGGGAAATTTGGGCCAGATTTAACGATTAAACAGGCTCCACAAATGAACTGACGGAACAAACGTTTTGTCCCCAATTCAGTCCCCTGGCAATGATTTTGAAGCACTGCTATCAGACACCGTAGAGTAGTCAATACTGGATTAGATGGAACAATATTTCACATGTTCATATGAAGACCAAGGTAAAAAGAATGCTTGCAGTCAAGATCTCAAACATTTGCAATCCAAATTTCAAGGAATCTTGTGAAGTGGACTGTAAATATTCTGATTCCACAAATAAGAGATCTGTCATAGCGACTTAGCCAAGCAGTTTCATTTCTGAACAGAATCTTGCTTTATTTGTGGTCCATCTTCATTCCTCAAGAACATCCATCGGCAATGTGATGTTGTGGGAAGGAAGGCTAATGCCATTTAAAAGAGAAATGCAATCCTAGGCATACTTACTAAGGTGTAAATCCTTTTGAACCTACTGGAAGTGAGTAAAGATGCTTATGTTCACATTGCACGGTTACAAATCTAAGGTGATGGTCATCTAAGTCCTTCTCAGAGTAGATCCAAAGTAATCAATGGACTTAAGTGAACTGGTCATAGTGGGTGTTCTCTGAGTATAACGCATAACTAGAAATAGGTCTCATTTAAGGAAAAAGGTCGTAACTTTGTGGCAGAGCACAAAGGGCTATAAAGATTTCTGCCTGAAACCCGATAAAATTAGACAATAAAGATAGCAGGGTGTGTTTGATTTAAATCAAACTGATTTAAATCACTAGTCAGTAAGGCTTGATTTAAATCTCTTTTTTTACAGAAAGACTCATTCTTGCTGGTATGATCTTAATATTTACAACCAGATGAAGGTTTCATTTTTGAAATAATAAATTTTCAGAGTAGTTTTTACAGTTATATAAAAAATTACTGATTTGGTTATATTATGAGAAATACACAGATAATTGTGAAATTATTGTGAGGTTTAATAAGTTAACTGTTTATATTTGGACAATTTTTCTGCTGTACGTTATTGGAAGGAGAAAAATAATCATTTCCTTAATAACAATTTAAACAATTTATTTAACTAAAACAATAACATTATAGCATATGTAGCCATGTTTGTTAACTGACGTGATTAAACTACAGTATTTTAAAAAATCTTTGAGTTTTAGCACACAGGAAAAATTTAAAACAAATTGTTATTTCCTGAGGAATAGCCTTTGGACTATAATGTAACTTTTCTATTTAATTAACTTTAGGAAGATAAGTTTCCTCCAAAAGCATTTTATTTTAAAAAATCTGATTTAAATCGAGAAAATCTGATTTATTTATTTTTAAAAATCATTTATTTTTATCCACCCTGAAAGATAGATAGTCTAGTGTTCTGACTTGCTATAAGGCAGTTTTCCCTGTTCCTAGATCAGTGAAACAGAGCCGTCATACAAAGCCTGGTGCCACCTGCTGTCTGAATCAGCAAATCTAGCCCCACAGAAATAGCTGCTCTTAGTACAGAAACACCTCTTTGCAGTGTAATCGTATATATGTCGACCAGAAGCAAGCCAATTTGAATTTAATGGAACTCAATCCTTGGCAAGTGTGCCCAAGTCTGTGGTCTTACCCTGTCAGCAGTGCTCCACAGACAGGGCTTACAGTTTGAGACCACTGGAATACGTATAACTGATATATAGCAAAGCTTTCGGAATCCTGCACTGAAACTGAATAGCTTGAAAACTGGGGTGCTCCATATTATCCTTTACAGTGGTACCTTGGTTCCCAAACGCCCTGGTACTCAAACAACTTGGAACCTGAACACTGCAAACCCGGAAGTAAGTGTTCCAGTTTGCGAACTTTTTTGGAAGCCAAACGTGCTCCGTTTTGACTGCCACACTTCTGTTTTGAGTGTTATGCTGAGGTCTGTCTGTTTTTGCTATTTATTTTGTGTTTTTGCTTCTGCACCTCTTTTTGTTTTGTTTTTGTGGCTGTGTGGAACCCAGTTCAGCCACTGATGGATTGATTATGTGACTGCAGTACATTGTTTATTGCTTTCATTTTATGGATCAATGGTCTCGTTAGATGCTGAAATCCATGTTAAATTGCTGTTTTAGGGGTTGTTTTCAAAAGTCTGGAACGGATTAATCCGTTTTGCATTACTTTCTATGGGAAAGCGTGCCTTGGTTTTGGAACGCTTTGGTTTTGGAACAGACTTCCGGAACGGATTAGGTGTTGAGAGCCAGTGTGGTGTAGTGGTTAAGAGCAGTGGACTCGTAATCTGGTGAACTGAGTTCGATTCCCTGCTCCTCCACATGCAACTGCTGGGTGACCTTGGGCTTGTCACTGCCTGGGAGAGACGCGGTGGTGTGGGCACGCACAGGCTCTGCGCTGCCCAAACGGTCCGCCCACCTGTAGGTCAGCTGAGTGGCAGGAGGCAGGCAGACTCCTCGGAAGCCCCACGGAGCATTCTGCCCCGTCTTGCCCCGCCCCACGGATGGCTGGCCCCGCCCCTGGGCGCAGGGCAGTGCCCCAGGTGCCCGACTGACTTGCTCCGCCGCTGTCAGCCAGATTTCTGATTACCAGGGTTTTGAAAACATGAAGAAGGCTCCTGTACGTGCCTGCAGTTGCAAGGGAGGTTCAAATTCTTCCCTGACTGAGCCATTTCAATCTCAGATTTCACTCCTACATTGGCAGTTGTGCACCTGACAGGTTTGAGCATTTGCCCACAAAGATTGTATAGATTTGACCATAGTTATGGGCATTGAAATCCGTATGTGAAATACATATGATGTATGTATTGTCAGCATCTACCTCACCATTGCCTTCATCCTTTCCTACACCTCCTCATTTTTTACCAATGTTAAACACCTGCTGAGCAATTAGTAATGAAGGAGTGTATTTATATCCAGATCTAAACAGGGTTACAGTGGTACCTCAGGTTAAGTACTTAATTCATTCTGGAGATCCGTTCTTAACCTGAAACTATTCTTAAGCTGAAGTACCACTTTAGCTAATGGGGCCTCCCATGCCGCCGCACTGCCGGAGCACAATTTCTGTTCTTATCCTGAAGCAAAGTTCTTAACCTGAAGTACTATTTCTGGGTTAGCGGAGTCTGTAACCTGAAGCATATGTAACCCAAGGTACCACTGTACTTTGCTAAGCAAATCAGTTTCTTAAGCTTAAGCCAAGAAAGAGTACAGTGGTACCTCGGGTTAAGTACTTAATTCGTTCCGGAGGTCCGTTCTTAACCTGAAACTGTTCTTAACCTGAAGCACCACTTTAGCTAATGGGGCCTCCCACTACTGCTGCGCCACCAGAGCATGATTTCTGTTCTCATCCTGAAGCAAAGTCCTTAACCTGAGGTACTATTTCTGGGTTAGCGGAGTCTGTAACCTGAAGCATATGTAACCTGAAGCGTATGTAACCCGAGGTACCACTGTATTCTCTATAAGATGTAAGTATATGTATAAATTTCTGTAGTAAGTTTGATTTTATGCATAATGAATATGTATTTTTGATTTAATTGATCATTTAGAAGTGCATTAAGCTATTTCTAATAAGATTTGGTTTGAATTTCAATATACGTATCAAGACTTTGAGATTAGACCACTGAAGCAGCCTGGAAAACTATCTTGGGAGTTTGCTACCAAAATTAAAAGGGCCCCATCGGAGGCAAACAGTGGCCTCTAGATTATTTGGACTGCCAGGGCGAAACAGGTGCAAAACGCCAGCACCCTGTCATCTACAACTTCATTAACATCTATCTACAACTCTAGTAGCATCTCTCGGTATTGTGAATAACACCGAACTTACCTTTTGTTGGTATGTTCATGAACTTATCTAAAAGACTGAGTTAAGCATTTGAAAAATCTATTGAAACCAGACATTATAAGTTCATCTTGGGTTGGGTAGTTCGCAAGTCTCTGTGGCTTTGTTTAATGTTTTGTATTTTTCTCAGAAGGTTGATAAAGAATGTATAATTATTATTCTGTGTATATTAATCGCCAACGTGTTGCATGAGTCGCACCACATGGATTGCATGACTGATGGCGCTAACGGTCAATGGAGGAAGCCCGTCTTTTTCATCACCACTACTGGAGGTCAATTCACCATTTCGGAAGACCTATAAAAGTGTGTCACAGGGAATTGCTCCCTTCATGTTCCTGAAGTCCTGTGGTTACAAAGCCACTTCCGAGCTGGAGAGGAGGTGGGGTTGCGGGCCCCACCCCCTCCCCACGCACGCGGGGGCTGGCTCACAGCCCCCGTGAGACTGGGGGAATCCTCGGGCGCGTCATCGACATGACCAGCCCATCGGCTGGCCAGGGAGGCGTGGCCTGGGGTATTTAGGGCCGGCGCGCCCGAGGATTTTCCTCTCTGCCACGTTCCAGCTTCTCCAGTTTCCCACCCCGCCCACCCTTAGGTTTAGCTCCCTGACATTGCTATGGACTTCGGTTGGTCGCCGTCAAGGGGCCTGGTATGAATTTTTTCCACTTGGCAAATTGGCACCAGCCATTTGGTTTTTCGCCTGCCTCGTAGCAAATCATCACAACTTTTTTGGCATTGGCGGTTAGGCATTGGTAGGGGTATTGTTATGAAAATGAGAGGGGGAAGGAAGCGCCATCACCTTCCCCCAAAGCAAAGGGTAGTCCATTAAAGCAGTGTTCCCCAACCTTGGGCCTCCAGTTGTTTTTGGACTACAATTCCCATCATCCTTGACCACTGGTCTTGCTAGCGAGGGATGATGGGAGTTGTAGTCCAAAAACAGCTGGAGGCCCAAGGTTGGGGAACACTGCATTAAAGGATTCCGGGGGGCGCTGCCCTGTCTGAAACCTATGGAGGTATGGGCCTAAGGCACGCCCCCGAGCGGTGACCCCGGGGGGATCCTAGTTGACAAACTTCAGCAGGATTCCCCCTGCTGGCAGTTAACCCTCACTGGCCTTCATGCAATCAAGCTGAAGCCGGTTAGTCGATAGGACCAATGCCTAAGCCAATACCGCTCAATTCCTGCAATCAATAAAGTTGTGGCCTTTCACGCCCATTAACCTTTAATTCTGTGTCCTGTGTCTTTATTTCACAAGGGGGGAGGGGGACTTGCCACGCAATAAAGGTCAAACTCTGTGCACCCAGCCTGCCCTTGCCCTGCTTCTCTGATCCTATTCATCCCTCTGAACACACCTTTCCCAATTTAAAAATAACCATCCGTATTATGTCACACACATTTTTTCCTTGCAAGGTATGCTACAGCAGTTTGAAATTCTCGGACTTGCATTCATAGCACAGCTTCCACTCTTTTCCACAGCATTTCTGCTGTGGAACTGGCTATTTGATAAGAAAAGGGGCCTTTCAGCATTTTCTTCTTCTTTTTATATACAAGGAAAGTTCTTGAGCTCTGTCTGAGGTTTGGGGAATTGGCTTTTTAAAAAACACTTTCTCAAAGCACTTTGAATACAGTCAAAGGTATTTTGGAAGTCCATAACATGGAACGGTCAGCCTGTTCTTGGTCATCTTTTCAGGAGGAGAACACGGACCCATAGGTAGGTATGAATCACCTTGTAATACAGTCGCACAAAAAGAGCTGCAGTGTTTACAAGCTTTCTCTGACTGGAAACCATCTCCACAAATTAGGCATGGAATCTTCTTGCTTTTGTTCTGCAGACCTTTAAAGAGAGAGCAAATATTAACGCCCATCAACACTGAATTGCACAGTTAGCAATGCTCCTTTTACCAGGATTCTACAAAAGACTCTGCAGCAGTGGCGTAGCATGGGTTCTCAGCACCCGGGGCAAGGCAAGTAATTTGCGCCCCCTAACCCGTGGATTTTAGCACTCGAGTCTCTTCCGCGCCCCCCCCCCAGATGTTGCGCCAGGTGCAGCAGGCCCCCCTGCACCCCCCACGCTACGCCACTGCTCCCACCACAAGTCTTCATGACAGCCATCCGAAGGCTGGCGCGGGGAGAAGTTCTCTCCGCCCCACCGCCAGGCTTCGGAGCAGCCTTCCGAAGGCTGGCGGTGGGGCGGAGAGCCCTCCTCCCGCCGCCAGCCTTCGGAGAAGCCTTCCGAAGGCTGGCGCAGGGAGAAGGTCTCTCCGCCCCACCACCAGGCTTCAGAGCAGCCTTCCGAAGGCTGGCGCAGGGAGAAGGTCTCTCCGCCCCACCGCCAGGCTTCAGAGCAGCCTTCCGAAGGCTGGCGCAGGGAGAAGGTCTCTCCGCCCCACCACCAGGCTTCGGAGCAGCCTTCCGAAGGCTGGCGGCGGGAGGAGGTCTCTCCGCCCCACCACCAGGCTTCGGAGCAGCCTTCCGAAGGCTGGCAGCGGGAGGAGGTCTCTCCACCCCACCGCCAGCCTTCAGAGGAGGTCCGAGGACAGTGGGGTTCCTGCTTCCTCCAGGAGGGCCGGCCAAACGCGCCCCCAAATGTTGCGCCCGGTGCGGCCGGCACCCCTGGCACCCCCCACGCTACGCCACTGCTCTGCAGAGAAGCAGTGCATACTCTCCAACATCTCTCCGATAAAAATAGGGTTGTCCTATTCTATTATTATTGTTGTTGTTGTTATCCCACCCATCTGACTGGGTTGCCCCAGCCACTCTGGGCACCTTCCAATATAAATAAAAACATATTAAAGCATTACTTCCCAATACAAGGCTGCCTTCAAATGTCTTCTAAAGGTTGTATAGTTAATACCTCGTGTTGCATTCCGCTCTTGGTACGGACTTTCAGCTCACGTACACAGCAAACCCAGAAGTGTTTACTTCTGGGTTCACCGCCCACGCACGTGCAGAAGCGCTCAATCGTGCCGCACACATGCGCAGAAGAGGTGCTCTAGTTGCGGCCTTTTCGGGGTGCGAATGGCACTCCAAAACGGATTAAGTCCGCAACTAGAGGTACCACTGTACTTATCTCCTTGCCTTGGAGGCTGCATAACTCCGTATCCACCAACATTCCTCCAATAAAAACAGGGGCATCCTACCATACCCTCCAACATTTCTCCAGTGAAAATAGGGACGTCCTAAGGGAAAGCGGGACATTCCGGGATCAAATCAGAAACCAGGACAGCTTTTGTAAATCTGGGACTGTCTCTGGAAAACAGGAACACTTGGAGGGTCTAGCAATGTTTGCATTAGTCGGGGCATTTAGGCCTCTGAATAAAACATTTTAAAAGCCTGCTCTACCTAGATACTAGCAATGGATTCCCAACAGTTTTCCAAACGTAGCAGCCAGTTGCCTTTAAAATTAAGGATAAACGTTACTTAATGCCGTTGATGGAGCTAATCATTTTCAGGCCTTGGGTAGGTCAAAAATATCACTTTCCCCATGTTTCTGTTTGAAGAGCCTTCTCTTCTCTTTCACAAATAGACCTTGAGCCAATTAAAAATGCCCTACCCTGCCTTTCATGTAGTAATAGTTTACCAATCATGCTTAAATTATCCTTGTTTTCTTCCCATCCCAATAGCTACCACATATAGCAGATATTTTCAATGATGGAAGGGCATCCAATCTGATTTAATAACTGTAAATGATCTTAGGTGTTTCTGGCCAACCAGTTAACTTATCACTTTTCAGAGTCGCTAGTGGACACAAGTGAAAATTGGTTCCGTGAGCCAAGAGCACAACTTCAGCCGATGAAGCGTCTCAACCCAATTGCAGAGCATCAAGGTAACAAGTGATTTAAGTAGCTGATTGCTGAAATAATTCTTTGCCTCTCCCTGTGCCTACCATCTGAGGAACTGAGACAAATAGTGGTGGTGAGACAAATTTGTAGGCCTTATTGATGAATTAAAAACTGACAGATTGCCAGGTCTAAATGGCATCCACCAGAGAGTTCTTAAATAACTCAAATATTAAATTACTGATCTTCTAACAAAAAAAGATTGACTTGTCCCTATGGTCAGCTTCAGATGCTGAGAACTAGAAAGTAGCCCATGTAGCATCAGTTTTTAAGAAGGGATACGGGAGGGATCTAGGAGATTACAGACCAGTTAGCTTAACATCCAGGAAAGTTAGTGGAAAGCAATATTAAATATGGAATAAGCAAGCATGTAGAAGAACAAGTCTTGCGGAGGAAGAACTGCATAGCCTCTACAATGGGAATTTCTGCCTCACTAACCTTTGAGAGTTCTTTGTGTGTCAACAACCATATAGATAAAGGTGATTCTGTAAATATTGTGTACTTGGATGTTCAAAGTAACATGCCAAAGACTCCTGAGTAAGCTTAGAATTTGAAGGATAAGAGGACAGGTCATCTTATGGATCGGGAACTGGTTAAGAAATAGGAACCAGAGAACAAGAAAAAAACCAAACAATTATTGCAGTGGAGGGCTGTAGAAAGTGCTCAAAAATGATCCACTGGGATGAGCAGTGTTCAGGGTGGTATGAACAAAAAAGGATTATGAGAAGCTCCAAAAGGACCTATCCAAACTGGGTGTACAGGAAGTAAAATGGCAAATGTGACTCAACGTAACCAAGTGCAAAATGATGCATATTGGGGCAAAGGAATCCTAATTTCATATATATGCTAGCGTGATCTGAACTCATGGAGACTGACCAGACACGAAACCTTGGGACTGTAGTAGACAGCTTGAAGAAGATGTCAACAGCAGCTGTGAAAAAGTTGAACTCCGTGTTAGGGATCATTAGGAAATGAACGGAAAACAAAACTGCCAATTTCATAACTGACTCCTAAAATTATATGGTGTGACTGCACTTGAAATACTGCGTACACTTCTGGTTCCTTCACCTCAGAAAGGATATAGATATGGAAAAGTTCCAGAAAGGGGCCGAGGAACTGGAGCAACTTGGCTATGAGAGAGATTATGATAGTGGCCGCTTTTCAGTTTTTTGGCGAGGGAACACAAGTAAGAGGTGGCATGCTAGAGAGGTACAAGATTGTGCATGGTGTAGAGAAAGTGCACAGACAAAAGTTCTTCTCCCTCTTTTATAGTACAGTGGTACCTCAGGTTAAGTACTTAATTCGTTCCGGAGGTCCGTACTTAACCTGAAACTGTTCTTAACCTGAAGCACCACTTTAGATAATGGGGCCTCCCGCTGCCGCCACGCCGCCGGAGCACAATTTCTGTTCTCATCCTGAAGCAAAGTTCTTAACCTGAAGCACTATTTCTGGGTTAGTGGAGTATGTAACCTGAAGCGTACGTAACCCGAGGTACCACTGTACAAGGAATTATGGCCGTCCAATGAAGTTCAATGTTGGAAGATTGAGGCAGGTAAGAGAAAGACACAGTGCACAGTTAAACAATGGAATTCACAAGAGGTAATGATGGGCACCACCATAAAAGGGATTTGATAAGTGCATGGATGATAAGGGTATCCACAGCTCTAGCAACAATGGTTGTGGTCTGTCTCTATTGTTGGAGGCAATATGTCTCTGACTGCCAGTTTCTGGGAATGATAAGTAAGGAAAGCAAGTCTTGTATCCGAGTTATTCTTGTAAGCTTCCCATAGGCATCTGGTTGACTACTGGTATGATGGCCTGGGGCTCGGACTCGGAGCCAGAGGAGTCTCAGTCCGCACCAGATCCTTTTCCTGAAGCAGCAGCTGAAACTAGTCTGGACCTGATTCTGAAGAGCCCCAGTCTGCACAGGTTCCCCTGCAACAAGCACCAGCTGGGCTGAGTCAGGGGCCTGAGCAGGGATTACCTCGTTGCCTCCAGCTGGGCAATCACTCACAACTGCTCCACTACCAGTTGGGTCAGGAGAGGCTGAGGCGGCCTCTGGGTCTAGTAACCCACTAACATCTCCGGAGCTGCAGAGACTGAGGTCTGAGAGAAGGAGAGACCTGAGTACTCGCAGGAGGAGTGCTCACCTTCGGGCGAGACAGGGAGGTGAGTCACTGGGGGATCAGGACCGGCCGTTACCCTGACAGAATAAAAGGCTGCTGGACCCCGCCCCAGATTGTGGGAGCAATGTTGCTGTTTGCCAGAACCTGCCTGTGATCCTGTGCCTGACCTTGCCTGGTGTCCTGCCTTGGCCCTGTCGGACTGACTTCTCACGGAACCCTTGGTTTCAGGACTGGACCTGGACCGTTTTGCTCGGGTTACCCCCGGGCCTAGCACAACTATGAGAACAGGAAGCTGGAGAACATCGGCCTTTGGCCTGAACTATCAGGATTCTTCTTCTTAAATTCTTAAAAGTCAAACTTATAGAATTCTCAATGACGGTTGTGTAACAGGAGAGAAAGCTTCCTTGGTGACTCTAAAATGTCAGTTTATTTGGCAGATGACAGAAAAACCCAAGTCCGAAAGCTGTCTGAAGTGGTCTGCTTCAGTTTGGGATTTATCCAAATCCTTTGCCCACCCTAGTTTCAGTAGCCCTCAGCATCACCTGCAAATTTTATCCACTTATGCCAATATATGAATTAAATAATGTCATTTCCATAGGATTATTTGAGACTGTTAAACTGGCAGAAAGCCATTAAAATTTTGCTTTGTAGAGCTTAATTTCAAAGTGAACTTCATAGAGATTTCCCCTAATATTTCTGTTTTAACAAATATTTGCTCTAATTAGTTATCAGTTAATCAATTGATTTTATTTTATTGTCTCTTCTCTCTCTCTCTCTCTATATATATATATGGAAAAGTTTTATTTTATAAAGATATATGTAAAATATTTTCATCCTCATTTTACCTGCATCTATAGAGGGCTGAAGTAATGTCCAGTCCAGTGAATGTGACTTTTGAGAGGGAGTGGTAGCTTGACTTCCAGTCTGAAGGCTTGGCTCATTAATGGGCTTTGACTTTTTCTTATCAGACACAGAGGTTGCTCCACGGCCATTAACTATGCGAGGAAAGTCTATAGTTTGGGCAGGCTTTTTGTAGGTGCTTTTCACTTTAAGGCTTTTGTCTTGCAACTTCTTGAGGGTCTTTGGCAAAGGACAAGGAGTGCTATTTGCATGTTTTCCTTTTACAATTTGCTTGTTGTTGGCGGTTGTCCCCCGGTCTTCATTGTTTTCTAGATCGGTTACAGGTTGTGTTACCCCCAGCAGTGGTTCGAGAAAATTAAAATTAGTGATGTTAACTATATGCTTTTTCAGTCTCTTAACATTGATTCCTTCCACAAAAAGGTCTGTAGGATTAAACGGCGGCAGATCCAACATGGGCTGTAGAGGAAAACAAAATGGCGGTTTTCAGCACTCCTCTCTTATAACAAATGGGTTTGTTCTCACAATTATGTACAGTGGTACCTTGGTTGTTGAACGGTTTGGCTCCCAAACAAATCGGCTCCTGAATGCCACAAACTCATAAGTAAGTGTTCCGGTTTGCAAACGTTTTTTGGAAGCCAAACATCCGACGTGGCTTCCGATTGAGTGCAGGAAGCTCTTGCAGCCAATTGGAAACCGAGCCTTGGTTTTCGAATGGTTCCGGGAGTCGAATGGACTCCTGGAACAGATTGAGTTTGACAACCAAGGTCAAACTCAAGGTTGTCGAACTTAGTCTGTTCCAGGAGTCCGTTCGACTCCCAGAACCGTTCGAAAACCAAGGTACCAGTGTACTGAGGTAATTATATACTGAGGTAATGATAGGGTGGCTGGATGAAAAGAGGATGGGGCTCCTGTGTCTTTTAGAGTTTCATAGAAGAGGGGATTTTAGTAGCTTCAGAAGCTGCCTCTGAAGATGGTTTGGAAACTTCAGCTGGTGCAGAATTCAGCGGCCAGGTTGCTCACCAGTGCAAGATGGTTTCGGCATATTACACCAATCCTGGCTTGACTGCCAATTAGTTTCTGGGCCCAATTCAAAATGCCGGTTTTGACCTATATAGCCTTAAATGGTTCAGGACTGCAATAATTCAAAGAACCACCTCTCCCCATAGGATCTAACTGGACCCTAAGATCACCATCTGAGGACCTTCGTCATGTGGCTTCCTCATGAGAGGTCCGGAGGGCGGCAACACAAGAATGGGCCTTTTCTACAGTGGCTCCCCATTATATTTAGATGCCAAGCATGAAATGCTCTCCCAAGGGAAGCTCACCTGGTGCCTTCATTATACACCTCCAGGAGCCAGGCAAAAACATTCTTCTTCAACCAGGCCTTTGGCTGGTGAGCATTCTATGTTCTTTTAAATGTGTTTGTGGGAGTGGTGATTATGGGTTTGTTTTGAACTTGTACTGTGAACCGCCCTGAGGTCTTTGGATGGTATAAAAATTTAATGAATAAAATCAATAATAATAAATAGCAATACCCCCCCCTCAATTATTTCAAGATTTGCATTTCATGGTTGGCATCTAAATATAATGAAGGAGAATCTTTGAAAAGGTTAAAGGTAAAGGGACCCCTGACCATTAGGTCCAGTCATGGCCGACTCTGGGGTTGCACGCTCATCTTGCTTTATTGGCCGAGGGAGCCGGCGTACAGCTTCCGGGTCATGTGACCAGCATGACTAAGCCGCTTCTGGTGAACCAGAGCAGCGCACGGAAACGCCATTTACCATCCCGCCAGAGAGGTACCTATTTATCTACTTGCACTGCGTGCTTTCGAACTGCTAGGTTGGCAGGAGCAGGGACTGAGCAACGGGAGCTCACCCCATCGTGGGGATTCGAACCACTGACCTTCTGATCGGCAAGTCCTAGGCTCTGTGGTTTAACCCACAATGCCAGCCGCTCCCATTTAATTGGAGAGAAAGTTTAAACAATTCTTACCTGTCTCCAGAGAAGTTCAAAGTGCCCAATGTCACAGTTCCTGTCATGTTTTCTGTCTATAACTATCTTGATAGTGTCTTCTTGAACCTTAGCACATAGGTTGGATGTTATTGGGGTCGAAGGGTACATGGTTGGGCTACTATTGATTTCTATCAACCAAGGTGTAAAGTCATTTCCGAGAATGAAATCTGCCCCGTAGAGTTCAAAGCTACTCCTACGAGGTTCAACTTGATCCTGCGCCATCTTCATTGTGTAGATTAATATTTTCTTCATGGACGGATAGATAATATTACGCCAGACGTGGCCAAGACCCCTCTTTTGCAAGTACTCTTGAAATTTGCTGCTTGTCCACATATTGTGATACGGCAACTGAGAACTGCGGTCTGGCGCGTTCTTGTAGTTCTTCTGGATGGAGTTATTGCAAAGGTGAATCGAGCTGCGAAAATGGGATGCAAGAATTGCTGTCATAAAGCACAGAAACGTGGCACAGAAATGTAGAAAGAAAACCATTTTTGTAAAAAAAATAAATTCAAGGGGAAGTGTAAAAACATCCCACTTAAATAATAATAATAATAATAATTAATAATAATAATAATAATTTATTTATACCCCACCCATCTGGCTGGGTTTCCCCAGCCACTCTGGGCGGCTTCCAAAAAGAATATTAAAATACAATAATCTATATTAAAATACAATAATCTAATCTAATTTACTTAAAGATATAGGCTTGGATCCAGGTTTCGTCATGTTTAGTTTGATGTCTTATTGTGTTTTTAATATTCTGTTGAGAGCTGCTCAAAGTGGCTGGGGCAACTCAGTCAGATGGGTGTCAAATTATTATTATTATTATTATTATGGCAGTCATGACTACTTAAGTCCCAGTAATGTCAAAGCACTGTTGAGTTCCATTAAAAAGCAATAAAACCCTAAATGTATTAAAATTACTCAGTGATATAAAATGAAGACATGGAAGAAACATTGCACCTGACAAGACTGCAGTTTGCAGTAGTAGTTTTGCTTCAGTTTTGGTTGGGATTAGTGACTCCCAGTGCCACAACAGGAACTTTGGACAACAAGGTCAGCCTTGCCATGCTACAGGGTGATGCAAACCACTTCAGAAAGTATCAAAAAGTTTTGGATACGGGTACAGATGAAGGCGGGACACGGGTGGCGCTGTGGTCTAAACCACTGTGCCTCTTGGGCTTGCTGATCAGAAGGTCGGTGGTTCGAATCCCCATGACGAGGTGAGCTCCCGTTGCTCGGTCCCAGCTCCTTCCAACCTAGCAGTTCAAAAGCACACCCAAAAGTGCAAGTAGATAAATAGGTACCACTCTGGTGGGAAGGTAAACGGCGTTTCCGTGCGCTGCTCTGCCTTCAGTGTTCAGTTGCACCAGAAGCGGCTTAGTCATGCTGGCCACATGACCCGGAAAAACTGTCTGCGGATTAACGCCAGCTCCCTTGGCCTGAAAGCGAGATGAGTGCCGCAACTCCAGAGTCGTCTGCGACTGGACTTAACTGTCAGGGGTCCTTTACCTTTACCTTTTTTTTACAGATGAAGGCAGGCATTGGTGTTTGACTTTGCATTGGCCTTAATAAGGGAGAGGCGGCAAAATGTCTATGGCTTCAGGCGGCAAAATGTCTATGGCCAGCAGTGTTGGCAATGAAATAGGACCTTTCTCTCGTTGAGTGGAAACTAGTTTTCACTTCTTGGATCATTCTCACTTAAGCTAGGTAGAATCAGATCAAATGCAGTTTTACAAATTTAGGCTTTGCCTCCCTTGCGGATGAAGACTAAGGGATTAAAATGAGGTCAAACCTTTTACCTCTTATTCTGTTAACTAAGTGTCATGTGCAGCGAAGCATCCAAACTGCTGTCATGACTAAAAACAGCTTTATACAATAAGCAGACATGAGATCATCAGCACACACTGCCTTCATGGTGGTGTCATGGTTCTCTCATAAAGCGTGTTCTCCCTCATGGAGAGCACGTGTTGCGGTGGGGTCTGCCATGCCACCCCTCTGTTGCCAGGCAGGGTTACTAAGCTGGCCTGTGGCAACGACTGAATGGCTGAGTTGCTGGGCTAAATTCTATGTTGCAATTTGGTGGGAGGGATCGAACGTTTTAAGTTCTGTGCACGCAGCTTTGAGCTTTCTCTTTCGCTGCGTGCACCGGATCACCTGCCCACCCGCCCTAATTTTAGGGGTTTCACGTTGACCTTGCTATGCCTGTCATGGGGTCATCTGCCGTTGGGGCAGGGGCCTGGTAGGAATTTTATCCATCTGGCTGATTGGCTGGGGCCATTTGGTTTTTGCCTACTGCGTAGCAAATCGTCACAACTTGTAAGGTTAGGCATTGGTTTATGGTTTGGTTGGTGGAGGGGCATGGATTGGCTGTGCCTGCCCCTCTAATACTGCTGCTGCTGCAAGGGATTCCGTTAAAGGAATCAGGGGCTCACTATTGCTTTTGTCCACCCTATCAAGGGGCTCGGGCCATGAAAGAGCTCCTGGTTGCATTTGGTGAGGGCTGAGGGCAGGTTCCCTGCTCCGTCGCTACCCCGAAGTGTATTCCCCTTTTCTGACTTTCGCAGACGTGCGGAATGTCAGTCTGTCCCCCATAGGGGGGCAGATAGTCGCAACCAATGCCTAAGCAACCACTCACATTTTTGTATTTTAATAAAGTTGTGGCCAAAATTATGCCAAAAACCTTAAACAAAAATTCCTGTGTGATGTGTGAGTTATTGGGGTGGCCCTGGGGACCTCGGGGTTGCGGCATTGGTTATCATTTGGTTGGAGGAGGGGTTAGGATTGGCTGGGCCTGCCCCTCCAATGCTGCTGCGGAAAGGGAATTCTGTTAAAGGAATCCAGGGGCTTGCTATCTTTTCGTCCGAATCCCTGGAATGGGGCTAGGGCCGGCAAGCCCCAGAGAGCATGCGGGGAGAGGTGAGTCCTGTGGCTCAGCTCCATTTCTCCCCAATATTGTTTTCCCTTACTGGCTTCCGTTGGTGTCCGGAAGTCAGTTCTGTCCCCAGGCGTGGGGGACAGATAGTCTTAACCAATGCCTAAGCAACCACTCACATTTATGTATTTCAGTAAAGTTATGGCCAAAATTATGCCAAAAACCTTAAACAAAAATTATGTGTCTGTTGTGAGTTATTTGGGGAGGGTGGCTTGGGGACCTTGACACGCAACAATGTCAACACATTTATTCACCCCTTGGTTTCATGTGCTCAAACTAGGTCCCACACAATAAAAACACTATAGCATGGTCTACTGTTTGTTACCTGTGCAGATTGTCTAAGGAGAAGCGCTGCGTGGAAAATCTCAGATAGCTTTCTTTGTAGAACCATATGGTCAGCGGGTTCCAGTCTGTCACAAGAAACCACTGTCTAATATCAAACTTTGTATCGAAGATCAATAGAGGAGTTTCAATATACTTTTGGACAACCCATTTATGGTCCTTTATTGGAAACTGGTCCGTTGGTTCGACTAGTTTTAATATATCATCCAGTCGGTTCTTGCATACTATTTCTAGAAGACATGAAAATAAAAATGTGAATGGAATATGCGCAGCCTGCAGACCTAACATACGGAATAAGAGAACAAGAAGAACATACGTTTAAAGGAGACTGGAAAATGTTTATTGAATATATGGGGGGAAATTGTGTAGACTTGAAAACGTTGGCAGCATTAAGATAAGTTCAACAGTGTAAATAAGTTTTGGTGGATGTAATAATGGAATACTGAATGGTTTATATAAAATATGCAGGGATTTATGTTATGCAAAATGTAGCATGGAAAGAGAAGAAGGGAAGTTTTTGATGTTTTAAGGTTGTTTAACTGAATATTCAAAATTGTAAAACAGAAAATTTAATTAAAAATATGAATATTTAAAATAGTGTATACAGAAAGCAATGCATGAATACAAGGTGAGAAAATGTAGCTTTGGGGAGACTGTAGCTAAGTGGCATGGCATTTGATCTGCATGCAAAAAAAATATCTCAGATTCAATCTTCACTATCTCCCGGTAGGATTGGGAAATGTGCATATATTCAACGATTTCTGTACATTCTCCAGTCATCACACATCATCCCCAACAGCCTTTGGGGAATGTGCATGTTAGCCAGGAAATGTACAAAATTCAACTGAGAAATGCCCATACTTGAGGTCCCATTGGGGATTGTGCATAATGGCCAGAGAACATATAAATTCAGTCCATTTGTGCAATTTGCAGGCTGAGAAGCAATAACATCTTATTTTTAAAAGCCGGAGACAATTCCTAAAAGTAAGAGTTACTCCAAAAGAGGGTCCTTTTATATTAACCTCTTTGAAAAAGCACCATCAGTATTGTACGGGTGTACAATTAATATTTCATAGATGGCTGAGTACACACATATATAACATTTCTTAACAACAACCCAATTAATAAATACAACCAACAGAGCAGCAGTATGGGAACAATAAAACTGAAAAGTGGTTACTAATTTACTCCAAATGCCTGGGAGAATAGGATAGGATTGCTTTTACCTGCCAGGCGAACCTATGAGAGTTTCTCCTATTCAGACTTCCCCAAAAACATTCCTGTGCTTGATGTCTTTATTCACCAAAGGATAATAATATTCCTACCTCTGCCACGGGATTTGGCTCCAGGTTTAATAATCCAGATGTTGTGGAGGCCATCGATATCTCGTTGCGGGTTTACTGATATAATTCTTCGCAAAATATTTTGACACTGAGTAAAATAATTCTCTGCGTTACAAATCACTGCACCCTCACTGGAAAAAACCAAAACCAACCATGTTAAAACTCCTTAAGAAACATGTTAGAAATGCTTCCTGCAATTAAAAATAAAAGAATGGTTATTTCAGGTACAGTATTTGAAAAGGGAGGGCGGCTAACAGTCTTATAACAGCTTGTGGACTTTCTTGGTCTTTAAAGTGCTGTGAAGAGTTCTTGTGGTTTTTCCAGGACGGGAGGAATAATTCATAATAATAATTTTCTTATTGGTACACTGCCCGTCTGTCCTGGTCAACCCAGACACTCTAGGCGGCTTCTAGCATATACAGAAACGTAAAAAATAGTAATCAAACATTTAAAAAATTCCCTATACAGGGCTGCCTTCAGATGTCTTCTAAAGCAGTGTTTCCCAACCGGTGTTCCGCGGCACACTAGTGTGCCGTGAGACGTTGCCTAGTGTGCCGTGGGAGGGAGGCGGGCGAGTCGGGCGGCGAGAGGCGGGGCGCCGGCGGCGAGCACACGCGGGGCGGCGAGCGAGCTCCCTCCCACATCCCATCGCCGCGAATGCAGGCTTTCGCTGAAGCCTGGAGAGCGAGAGGGGTCGGTGCGCACCGACCCCTCTTGCTCTCCAGGCTTAAGGAAGCTATCCCCCCAGCCGCGCAAGCTCCCAGAGCGATGCCAAAGCTGCGCGCACCTTTGCCATCGCTCTCCAACCCGTTCGGGGGGCTGGGGTCGGGGGAAGCTCCAGCTTCCCCCGCCCGCAGCCTCCCAAGCCCCGAGAGCGATGGCGAACGTGCGCACACCATCGCCATCGCTCTCGGACCCTTTCTGGGGGCTGGGGGCGGGGGAAGCTCTGGCTTCCACCACCCCCAGCTCCTGCAAGCTCCGGGAGCAATGGCAAAGGTGCGCTCACCTTTGCCATCGCTCTCGGACCCTTTCTGGGGGCTGGGGGCGGGGGAAGCTCGGGCTTCCCCCACCCCCAGTCCCGCAAGCTCCGGGAGCCACTCTGGCTCCCATTCTGGGGGCTGGGGTCGGGGGAAGCTCGGGCTTCTTCCGCCCCAGCCCCGCGTCTGGGGGGGGGGATAATTTTTTTCCCTTTATTTCCCCCCCAAAATCTAGGTACGTCCTATGGGCCGGTGCGTCCTATAGGGCGAAAAATAGGGTAGTCAATATAGGCACAGAGTTAATTTTTTAAACATTTTCTAATGGTGGTGTGCCTCGAGATTTTTTTCATGAAACAAGTGTGCCTTTGCCCAAAAAAGGTTGGGAAACACTGTTCTAAAGGTTGCATGGTTACTTATCTCTTTGACATCTGATGGGAGGGGGTTGCACAGTGTGGGTGCCATGGAGGAATTTCAGTACAGTGGTACCTCAGGTTAAGTATTTAATTCGTTCCGGAGGTCCGTTCTTAACCTGAAACTGTTCTTAACCTGAACCACCACTTTAGATAATGGGGCCTCCTGCTGCTGCCGCGCTGCCGGAGCACAATTTCTGTTCTCGCCCTGAAGCAAAGTTCTTAACCTGAGGTAATATTTCTGGGTTAGTGGAGTCTGTAACCTGAAGTGGTGCCACTGAGGTGCCACTGTACAGCACTTTAAATTTGACTTGAGCTCCAATTACTGGGTGATTGACAATTACTGAGGGATTGGCTTTCATCGCCCTGCTGGTTTATCTATTTGACAGAGTTTTTAACTGCTTTCTCTCTCCTCTCCCATATAGCTCAGAGCATGCCAGCTTGGCTAAAACATGGCTGCTGGCAGGGCAGGATTTAGGTTTGATCTTCGCTTTACCCAAGTTACTGAAGGTCAGGGCCGTCTTACCCATAGGCATCAGGGGTGCAGGGCACCCGGGCGCCGGGCTTTCAGGAGTGCCAGGACAAGAGTCCGGGGCCCAAGAGCTGAGTCCAGGGAAGAGCCCGCCCATTGGTCGGAGCGCCACAGCAGGGTCGTCTGGTGCGGGCGGCTCTGTGCCGTGAGTTCGGGGGTGACCGAGCCAGCGAGACGCTGAGGCAGGCGGGCAGGCGAGCTTCGCCCTCCTGTGTGCCTGGGACTGGGCAACCTGGGGGGGGGTGCTGGGTGGATCTTTGCACCCCACCACCACATATGCTTAAGACAGCCCTGCTGAAGGTAATGGGGCCCTTTATATGTCCTTCACTATTTACCGTATTTTTTGCTGTATAAGACTCACTTTTTCCCTCCTAAAAACTAAGGGGAAATGTGTGTGCGTCTTATGGAGCGAATGCAGGCTGCGCAGCTATCCCAGAAGCCAGAACAGCAAGAGGGATTGCTGCTTTCACTGCGCAGCGATCCCTCTTGCTGTTCTGGCTTCTGAGATTCAGAATATATTTTTTCTTGTTTTCCTCCTCCAAAAACTAGGTGCGTCTTGTGGTCTGGTGCGTCTTATAGAGCGAAAAATACGGTATATGACTTCACTATTCTCCTAAAGTACACTCACAAGATGATACCCTTGAGCTTCATTTTAATTCATCTGAGATGAATCCATATGATATTCCCAGTTCTTAATCTGAATTAGAATTCTGCACTCAGAACCTCGATTCAGTAGAGATGGTGAGAAGAGTAAGGAATCAAGAGAAAGGGTCACAATCTTCTGTCAACACAATTAGATGCTGAAGTGAACACTTACTGAATGAGAGAGTAGTACTGCTCAATTAATTGATTCCATTCTCTGTCGGAAAGTACAGGAGTAGTTTCTGCCTCCGAGTCAATGTCACTATGTTCAAATTGTGCAAGATAGGTTTCGCACACTTTGCAAGCCATCTCGACTAGTCTTTCGGGGAGCTCTTTTGCTTTCTTATCCTCAGAATCTACAGAATACGAAGCAAAGTATTTATTAGTGATGTGCTCTCTCCCTGCAGGCAAAACCTTCTCTCATCAAGAGTCCTCTGTAAGGGACATGCAATTATTCATCATCATCATCATCATGTATTGATCATCTTCTACACAATTGTCTCGAGGTGATATGCAATAAAAACAGCAAAGAAAAGATTGAAACACAAATGTCAGGGGTTCAGGAGCAGAGACGCAGAGAAGGGAGGAGACAGAGAGCGAGGGGGAGGAATACGAAGGAAGGATGAGTGGGGATGACGACCCGAGATCACCGAGCCTGTCTAGCGAGTCCGAGGATTCCCAGAAGGGAGCGCCAGCAGCCAGAGCAAGGGGGGAGAGCAGGGGGACACCCCAGGAAGAAGGGTCCAGAGAGGGATCAGAAAGCAGCAGTTGGAGATCAGGACCCACGTTCCCAGCCGGGAGCAGCGGGGAGAAAGGGGACCAGATATCGGGCTCCGGAGACTTTCAGAAGGAGGGAGGGCATGAGTCAGGAGTAGTCACGCCCACCTCGGGGAGCGAGGAAACGATCAAGAGGAAAGTGGAGAGTTGGGCGCGCGCGCCAAGTTCAAATGTAACGGAAGCTGGCGCAGCCAGCAGCCCAGAGAGTGAACCGAGTCCCAAAGCCCGCCGCAAGGAGGCGGAAGGGTCAGGGGGGTCCGCGTCAGAAGAGAGTAGGAAAGGAGAGACCCAGGGGGGCAGGAGGACCCAGAGACGGAAGGAAAGGCGCAGGAGGTGGAGCAAGGCTAGGGTATTAAGCTGGTGCGCTAGAGGCGGAGACTCAGACGGGTCTTCGTCGTTCTGACCTAGAAGAAGTAGGGCTGCACGTTGCAGTTTGGAAATGGAACCTGTAATCCAATAAAGACTCTTTGAAACTGAACGCTGGCTGACTTGGTCCTATGTGAGCTGGGACTGGGCGGCAGCCCTGACAGTAAGACCCGTCTCTCAAGCTTCTGACACCTGATACCTCGCAGCGGAGACAGAAGCAGCTGGAGGAGGGGATCGGTGTGTGGGAGCAAGCTCACGACGGTTGGCAAAGATGACGGAAGCAGAGAAAGTTTCAGCGCTGCAACAGGCAGTTACCCAATTGAATGCGGAGGTACTGGCATCCAAGAAAAGGGAGGAGGATGTGGCAGCCGCCTACCGAGATCTCCACGCCAGGTTTGAAGCATGGGTTAAGCATGGGCAGCCAGGACCCAGACCGGAGGGGGTTGGGTTGGCACGGAGAGCAGGAGGGCTGGTGGCTCACTTCGATGGGAATTTACAACAGTACCCCAACTTTCGAGCAGATGTGATGTGCGCACTGCAACTGCTGGCAAAAGACTTTAGAGATGAGCAAGAGAAAGTGGGGTTTATACTGTCCCATTTGCATGGGGATGCGAAGGCGTGGCTGCGCAATTTGTGGAGGGATAAAGATCCGGCGCTTCAGAGTGCAGATGCCTTTATCAAAGCGATGGATGCATGTTTTTTGTCTACCATTGATGTGGATCTTGCCCGACGGGAGATTCATGGACTGAAACAAGGGAGGGCGAGCGTCCGACAGTACCACGCCCGCTTTTTTGCGCTGGTCAGTGCATTGGAATGGGACCGGGACTCGCCCCCAGTCAGGGACCTGTTCTGGGAGGGTCTCAGCTCTGATGTGAAGGATGAAATTGCGAGGGGGGAGAGGCCCCGAAGCACGCAGGAGGTGGTCCAAAGGGCGCTGACTGTGGGGGTGAGGCTGGAAGAACGTCCATGGTGCAGAGATGAAGGACGTGGAGGGCGCGAAGCAGCGAGAAGTTTCTCTTTCGTTCCAAGGGAAGCAGCGCGTGCGCAATCCACACCTCCGCCAGGAGGGGGAGTGGAACCTATGGAAGTGGGAGGCGCCAGGGCTCAGTCAGCTAGCAGAGCCTCTGCACCGACAGCAGTCAAGACTAAACCTCCTAGAGGGACCAGGAAGTGTTACATATGCGAGAGCCCTCAACACTTGGCGAAAGGGTGTTCCCAGAGGAGCTCCAAGCACACTGCAGCCTCCGCAACGGTGAAAGTGGCCACACAATGCAGCGAAGCCCAGCAGGGAAACGACGATGTCTGGCTGGAGACAGAGGCACTGGGGCCCAGCCAGACGCATCAGTGAAGCAGTCCCCAGCGATATTGCAACCCACGGACCCCCTCCCACCCAAACCAGTAGTGCAACTCACAGCGTCTCTCCAGCTACCCAATGGAGTCACCATCGAAGTGCCGCTTTCTGTGGATTCTGGAAGCAACGCAGACTTTATAGCACAGGATTTTGTGGAGCAGCACGCTATAAAGCTGCTGCCTGCCACTCTGCCCCTGCAAGTCGTCACAGTGGATGGCAGAGAGTTGCTAGGGGGGCAGGTGGTGAAGCAGACGCCACCAATGGTGATGCAACTTGGTAACCACAGGGAAGTCATCAGTTTTAATGTCACCCGACTGTCGGACACGCCCATTGTGTTGGGCATGAGTTGGCTGGACAGGCACAGTCCAACGCTGGCTTGGTACCAGAGACAGCTGATCTTCGGCTCCTCTTACTGCGCAGAACACTGCATCCTGCCCAGGCAGGAGGGGGAGGAGGAGGACTCACAACTGCAGTTGGGAACGTTGCAAGCAGTTCCCCACAAATACGCGGACTTTCTGGAGGTCTTCTGCGAGAAAGAGGCAGACAAGCTACCACCGCACAGGCAATATGACTGCAAGATTGACCTCCTGCCAGGGGCGACGCTGCCGAAGGGGAAGCTATATTCCATGTCTGAGGACGAACTACAGGAACTCAAACAGTTCATCGATCACAATTTGCAGCGCGGTTTCATCCGGGAGTCCAGCGCAGTAGGGGGCAGTCCTGTTTTCTTCGTGAAGAAAAAGGACACGCCCCAAAAAAGATTGGTCGTGGATTACCGCCTCTTAAACAGAATGACCAAGCCCTCCGATTTCCCTATGCCCAGGATTGACGACCTGCTGGCGACGGTGCGCAAGGGACGCGTGTTCACCAAGTTGGACCTGCGAGGAGCGTACAATCTCATCCGTATGAGGGAGGGCGATGAGTGGAAGACAGCCATGTTCACGCCTCTGGGCACCTACGAATATAGAGTTATGCCTTTTGGATTGCAAAATGGCTCCCACGTTTTTCAAGCTTTTATGCATCACGTGTTGGCGGGACTCCTCTACAAGAAGTGCGTCTGCTTTCTGGATGACATCCTGATATTCTCTGACTCGCAGCAAGCACACGACCAGGACGTTCGGGAGGTGCTGAAGAGGCTGCAGCAGCATAGACTGTACGCCAAACTGGAGAAGTGCCAGTTCGACACGACGGAGGTGGATTTCTTGGGTTACAAGCTGTCGGACAAGGGGCTAGCCATGGACAGCGCCAAGGTTCGTGCGGTGTTGGATTGGAAGAGCCCGCGCAACCGGAAAGAGGTCCAGAGGTTTGTCGGATTCGCCAATTTCTATCGCAAGTTCATCAAGGGGTTCGCGATGCAGACGGCAGCTATTACGGACACGCTAAGCTCCAAGAAAAAGAAATTCATCTGGACGGAGCAGGCGGAGCGGTCCTTTCAGACACTCAAGCGTCTCTTCGCGTCGGAAGAGCAACTGCTGCATATCGACCCCAGCAGACCGCTGAGGGTGGAGACAGACGCGTCCGATAGAGCAGTGGGAGCGGTACTGCTGCAGAAGGACCCGCAGGGGGTCTGGAGGCCGGGGGCGTTCTACTCCAGAAAGCTCAGCAAGTCGGAGCAGAACTACACCATCTGGGATAGGGAGCTGCTTGCCATTCATGCAGCTTTCAAGGCGTGGAGGCACTTCCTGATCGGCGCCAAGCACACGGTGCAGGTCTGCACGGACCACAAGAATCTGGAGCACTGGCGCACGGCTCGGTTCCTGAACCAGAGGCAGATCCGTTGGGCGGAGTTCTTTGCTGACTTCAATTTCCGAATTGAGTACGTCCCGGGCGACACCAACATCATGGCGGATGCCCTGTCCCGAAAACCGCAGTACCTCGAAGAGGCGACGCCAGCGGCGGCCATGCACATCTTCGCGCCAACAGCGTGGGCGTGCGCTTCAGCCACAGTAGACCTGGATGCGGTGCGAAGGGCGTTGACGGACGACTCATTCGCGCAGGCGAAGATGGCAGAGGTGCACAAGGGCACGGCGAAGGGCGACGAGTTCCAGATACGAGACGGCTTGCTCTTACGTAAAGGGGCCGTCTACGTGCCGGGAGACGAACTTCGCGCCCGGGTACTGCAGCAGCTGCACGACGCACCCACGGCCGGGCACTTTGGCACAGAAAAAACGGTGGAATTGGTCGCAAGAGACTTTTGGTGGCCCAGACTGAGGGGGGAAGTCGCGGACTACGTCGCGAGGTGCGACACCTGCCAGAGGGCCAAGCCGGTGCACAAACCACCGGCGGGACTGCTGGAACCGCTGCAAACGCCGTTTGAACCATGGGAGAGGGTGGCCCTGGACTTTGTCACGGATCTACCCAGCTCGAGAGGCAAGACAGCTGTACTAGTGGTGGTGGACTTGTTCACCAAGATGGCACATTTCATACCGTGTGCGAAGGTGGCCACGGCAGAACAAACAGCCAAATTGTTCATAGATCACGTGTTCAAAGTGCACGGGCTGCCACGGTCTATACTGTCCGACCGCGGACGCCAGTTCATCTCGAATTTCTGGCAAAAGCTGATGGGCTTCCTGAACGTCAAGATCAACCTGACATCGGCAAGGCACCCGCAGACCAACGGGCAAGCGGAGAGGGTCAATGCCATCATGCAGCAGTACCTGAGATGCTATGCCAATCAACAGCCGGCGACGTGGGTGGATTACCTGCCGCTCGCCGAATTCGCCTACAACAACACGAAACACGTATCCACAGGGGTGACGCCGTTCTTCGCCAACAATGGGAGGACTCCCAGAACCTTCCCGGGACTGGACAGAGTGGGGGAAGGGGAACCACAGACGGCGGACGCTTTCGCATCTGAGTTGCAAGAGGTCCACGATCAACTCAGACGGCAGCTGGAGCTGGCGAAGCACGCATACAAGGTCCAAGCTGACAAGCACAGGCGAGTTGGCGAGGAGATCCGAGTGGGAGACTGGGTCTGGTTGGCAGCCCACGCGGTGCCGACCCGATCGTTAGCCAAGAGGAAGCTAGGGCACAAGCAACTCGGTCCATACCGAGTCGAAGCGCAGATCAACCCGGTGGCTTTCCGGCTGGTGCTACCAGAGGGTTCCAGGATGCATCCGGTGTTCCACAGGTCGGTGCTCACTCCCTACAGGGCACCGCACAGGTTCCAGGAACCAGGAACGGCACCGAGTCAGTCTCCGGAGCGGACGGAGGTGGGAAGATTGCCACAGCAGGACCCCATCAACGAAGTCACGGAGATTTTGGACTCCAGATGGGGGGAAGACGGAGTAGAATATCTACTAGCAAGGGAGGGCACCCGGGCCAGTACTAATAGCTGGGTGCCGGACTACGCCTTGGAGGAACCCCTGCTCAAGGATGAGTTTCATGCCCTTTTCCCACACAGACCTATGCCAGCGGGCTTCTTCGACGACTGGTTGTTCACGCCCACGCTTTCCTCCAGCACGTTCCATGGCTTCGACTCGGAAGGGGAACCCGCACCGCGCACACGTTCCCCAGAGGGGTCACCGGAGGGTTCGGCGTCCGACAACTCGTATTGGTGGGACGATCGGCCAGAGGAGCAGTGGCGCCGGAAGTGGCAGGAGACACCAGGTCCAGCGACAGACGCAGAGACGGACATGGACGTTTGCGGGGAGGACCTTGGTTTCGAGCACGGCGGCACCGAGATGGAGGCGGAGGAGACCACCGTTGACGAACGCGGGGAGGAAGACTCGGAGGTCTTCAGTTGGCGGCCAGCAACGGGGAGCGAACTGTATCCGACATTCACTCCCGTGATGACGGAGCACCCACCAACCACCCTTGAAAGCGGGGAGGGGGGAAGGGGGGGCTTCGAGGGGGGGATGGATGTCAGGGGTTCAGGAGCAGAGACGCAAAGAAGGGAGGAGACAGAGAGCGAGGGGGAGGAATACGAAGGAAGGATGAGTGGGGATGACGACCCGAGATCACCGAGCCTGTCTAGCGAGTCCGAGGATTCCCAGAAGGGAGCGCCAGCAGCCAGAGCAAGGGGGGAGAGCAGGGGGACACCCCAGGAAGAAGGGTCCAGAGAGGGATCAGAAAGCAGCAGTTGGAGATCGGGACCCACGTTCCCAGCCGGGAGCAGCGGGGAGAAAGGGGACCAGATATCGGGCTCCGGAGACTTTCAGAAGGAGGGAGGGCATGAGTCAGGAGTAGTCACGCCCACCTCGGGGAGCGAGGAAACGATCAAGAGGAAAGTGGAGAGTTGGGCGCGCGCGCCAAGTTCAAATGTAACGGAAGCTGGCGCAGCCAGCAGCCCAGAGAGTGAACCGAGTCCCAAAGCCCGCCGCAAGGAGGCGGAAGGGTCAGGGGGGTCCGCGTCAGAAGAGAGTAGGAAAGGAGAGACCCAGGGGGGCAGGAGGACCCAGAGACGGAAGGAAAGGCGCAGGAGGTGGAGCAAGGCTAGGGTATTAAGCTGGTGCGCTAGAGGCGGAGACTCAGACGGGTCTTCGTCGTTCTGACCTAGAAGAAGTAGGGCTGCACGTTGCAGTTTGGAAATGGAACCTGTAATCCAATAAAGACTCTTTGAAACTGAACGCTGGCTGACTTGGTCCTATGTGAGCTGGGACTGGGCGGCAGCCCTGACAACAAAGAACAGCAAATATGTCTTAAACAAAATTAGAACAATGCACAACAGACCCATTTACTCTGATGGAAAAGCCTGTTAGAAGAAAAAATGCCTTCAATTGTTTCCATGACATGGTAGGATGTGTATCGGTCATTTCAGGTGAATAGCCTGAAGTTCAGATATTTCCATAAAATGAAAATGAATTGTCATTTGGGGAACCAATAAATGAAGTCCAGAGGCGCCATCTTGTATGACATCCTAACGGTGGGTCTGGAAAAAGCTGTTCTGCTGGGAGACGGAAATCTCTGAAGACCCTTGCTGGGGTTCTTCATACTCTGCTGATACATCACACTGGTTGAGGTGTGGTGAACTCTACCAACTGACTTCCGCCAACAATGTCTAGTCCAGGTCTGATCCAAATGTGTCAAAAGACAACAGAAGCCTTCGAGTGGCAACATTGCATATCACATGGAAACTGACTTGCTATGCATCGGAAAACATATGCTTTACTTCCTCCAGCTTTATGTCTTATAGACTGCCTTTCAAATACAGAAATGCCCCATTTTGAGATTTTGCTCAAAATTCTATCTGGGATTATGTATATACTAAACTTCAAAGTTCTGGCATGTGGGGAAATTTATTAACCCCCCATTTTGACACACAGGCAGACACGTGCCCCATATTTCAGCCTGTCTCAGACTACATGTTGCCCCATTTTTAGGTTTCCGGCTCATGGGAAAGTACCCTAATAATGTGATACCCTTCTGATCTAGTACCATCAAGAGGACCTAGAATTTGTCGCACCTTGCTAGTGCTTAAAGAAGAGCAATCGTTCCAAAACTTGGGTCTCCAGCTGGTTTTGGACTACAGTTCCCACCATCCCTGACCGCTGGTCTTGCTAGCTAGGGATGATGGGAGTTGTAGTCCAAAAAACAGCTGGAGACCCAAGTTTGGGCAGCGCTGTTCTAGAGCTTCAAGCAGCAAATGTTCTAGTACTGCCAGTTCCCATATGAACTGTTCCATATACAGTGGAAGCTCGGTTGTTGGACATAATCTGTTCCAAAAGACTGTTCGCCAACTGGGGCTGCATGGGCTGTCAGCAAGTTCAATGGGGGAAATTGAGAAACGCACCTCGGAAGCCGTTCGACTTCTGAGACGCATTCGAAAATGGAAGCAATTACTTCCGGGTTTTCGGCATTCAGGTTCCGAATCGTTCAGATTTCAAAACGCTTGAAAACTGAGGTTCCACTGTACTAAGATTAATTAGGCCAGCTTTGTCCAGATACCTTGATTTAAGAAGTGAGATTAGTGGTTTCTAAGACATGCATGTAAGATCTTGGAGTGGCACATCTGTCAGGCACCTATGTCAGATTTTTAAGGAGTCTTTTAAAGTGTATACAGTGGTGCCTCGCAAGACGAAAATAATCCGTTCCGCGAGTCTCTTCGTCTAGCGTTTTTTTTGTCTTGCAAAGCAACCCTATTAGCGGCTTAGCGGATTAACGCTATTAGCGGTTTAGTGGCTATTAAAGGCTTAGCGGCTTAGAAAAAGGGGGGAAGCGAAAAAAATCGCAAGACTCGCAAGACGTTTTCGTCTTGCGAAGCAAGCCCATAGGGAAATTCGTCTTGCGAAGCGCATCGAAAAACGGAAAACCCTTTCGTCTAGTGGGTTTTTCTTCTTGCGAGGCATTCATCTTGCGGGGCACCACTGTATTTCCTTTGCCCAGATCTTGAATGATCAAAATATGACATTTAATGATTAGCACCCAGGATTGGTATAATATATAATGTATAATATATCGACCAATGGAAACTTCTAGGTCATAAGGGTTTCCTTTCTGACATATTATTGACCACCCAGAACTGTTTTTTTAAAAATGTATATGCGATTTTATATAATTTTAATCTTGTTTTGAGCGTTTACATTTTGTAATTGGTGTTTTTGTCTTGAAACTGGTCATTGACCCTAATAAAATGACTTGTACTTGTGCTTGTACAATAGCTGGTGGATTTTACATGTTTCTAAATTGTTTTATGGAGTTCCTGTTTGGCTGCCATGGTGAGCGGCTGTACCCATAACAGTGGAGCCCTTTCGTGTGGATAACAAGGATAATGTGGGAGTAATTATCCTCCCAACCCAACCCCCCAGGGTCGGGGGGAGCGGCCCACCCGCAGATCGTCCAATACCTGCTGCCCATCCTGAAGGAACGCGGGGGGCAGGGGGAGCTAGGTGCAACGCACCATGTGTCTTTGGAACTCTCCAGAGCCGGTGCCATGAGCAGAGAACACCTGTTTTTTAAGATAAAAATTTGGACTTAATTAACAGGCATGCTCTGAACTAGCGGGGATAAAATAACTTGCTAATTTAACCAGCCACTGAGAAGGACTCGATCTGGAGAAAGACTTTTGTCGTAATATGTGAGTTAAGCTAAGCTTAACTACAAAACGGACTGTGTGAAATTTTGACTGGCAATGACCATTAAGGGAAAGATGAAAGGAATTTCTGATTGGAGTTATTGTTAGTGCAGAGGCACCATCTCATTAGCAGCTGGAAAGAGACCAAAGAGAACAATTCTGGATATCTGCCCGGGATTAATGGTGGACTGTAACACAGTTAAAATTATCCCTGTGAGCAGAAAACGAAAGTAACATCGCTGAGGAGCAAGAACAACAGCACAAAGGACTGACCCGCTTGTTGAATTAACTGATGGATTAATTATATAGCCCCAGGGGGAGGTTAGCCTTTATTACTCTCTTTTGATATATTTATACTTGCAGTTTTACCTGGTAAACCTCCCCCGAAAGGAAACTGTTTGAAATATGCAAGCGGGACTGAAAGGGCATCCTGCTGCCAATGTGGTTTAATTGTAATACTGACTGGGTGAAGATTCTGGCAGCTACCCTCAGCGGAAGGATGCAAAGAATTCTGGATAGGAGTTATTGTGTTTCGGCAGAGGTGCCAGCATGTTGAGAGATGGGGCGAGATTACAGAGGGAAATTCTGGATGTCTGCCAATGGCGTCTCTTTGTTTGGGATGTGGCATATTATGGCCCCTGTGAGCAGAAACTGAAAATGGAATTGCTGGAGTGTGGATAACAACAGGGGAAAATATTTCATACAGAACTCAGAAGGCGGAAGTTGAACAGACTAGTGGTTGCAAAAACAAATGAAAATTAAATGAAGGATTAACATCAGAATGGTTGATTGATTGATTGATTGATTGATTAAGAAATGCAATGTAATATTAGATTATCAGCACTTCGTGAAATTCAGAGCATGGGAAGTCACCCAAAGATATATAATTTGGCATTTATATTTGGCTTTTCTGATTGTATTGTAATTTGGAATGTTTTAATGTGGTTTTAATTGGATTATTAAATTGGAAAACTTAATAAATATTATTTTCAAAAAATATATAAATTGTTTTAAAGTTTCTCTAGTCGATTTTTAGATTTATTTTTCATTCTGTTATGTATTTATTGGTTTGAAGCAACTACACTTAATTCTGATGTGATTCTAAGGTGCCTTGTTTACATGTCCTAAATGCAGCTCATTTTAACCAGTAACACCTCGTGTTATTCTAACCAAGGCAGTGTCCAAAACTGCTCTTACCGGTTTGGTTCTTTTTTCTCTTTTTTCTGAAACTGCCACACCTTTTTGGTCTTTTTTGCGTCCTTGTTCGAATTTTTTTGATGTGTTTTGCTGTTTTAAAAAGATGTGTTGCTATTATGCCATAATGCCATCACACAGAAGAAGAAGCAGCTGCAGCAGTAAAATAAAAATTAAAATGCCTCAACAGCAGCAGGAGGGGCACAGCACACAAAATACCCCAGGCGTATTTATGTGGGAAGACTAAAACAGAAAATGGGCAGCATGATCAGCAGTATTTGTGGTGAGCAACGAAGCACACACTGAAAATGGTCTTGCAGTGTAGGCTATGTACACAACGTACATTTAAAGCAAATTGCTTAGCATCGACAAAGCTGTCTGGAGTTGCTGGGAGAGTTGTCCACTCATTAGAGTTAAAATATTTGAAGACTTTGGGAGGTTGATAAATTATTTTTTCTTTTTTTTTCTCTTTTTCCTTTCTCCCGGTTATTCCCTGGGCCTTTCTCCCTTTTTGTTGGAATACCCTACTTGGTGGTCTAGCCCAAGTGGCGGCAATAAGAAGAGAACACTAGACCCCTACCCAATCTTAATCAAGACTATTTAACATATTCTATTCCATACCCCACTACAAACTTAACAGAATTGAGTGTACGGAACTCCAGTGGATTTGAAAGGACTAACAGGACTTCCATAAAATACTGTTAAATTGATGGTTACGTCTTGACTGAGAAAGGGCAACTAGGAGACTGAAATAGGTTTATTATTCTACTCAGTTGGTGTATTGAGTTATACCTACACAAAATACTTACACAAAATGTCTCATGTACCAAAGAAAGGTGGGAATGGGGGGACACCAGTAGAAAGAAAGGGATCTAAACAAGAGACAGATTTTAGATCGGAAATATTAAAAATGTTTGCAGAGATTAGGCAAAGCGAAAAAAATCTGGAAACAAAAATAGAACAGGTCGACTCTAAAATTGGGAAAATGGACAAAAAAATAGATGAAACAGTGAATGAGTTGAAGGGGCAGATTAAAGAGGTATCCAAAAGAACCCATGTGCTAGAAGAAGGGATGAAAAGGACAAAATTGGAAATGAAGGATTTAAAACGGGAAGATGACAAATTTAGGATAGGACTCTTGGAAACTAATAAGATACAAGAGGAAATGTGGGATGCGATTTCCATGGGTGAACTTCGGCAACGGGAAGTAAATTTAAGGATGAGGGGGATACCAGAAAACCAAGGTGAAAATATTAGACAAAAACTAACAATAGAATTGGCACAATGGCTGGGGTTACAAGCTGAGGAAGTGGCGAGTACCATACAAAATGCCTTTAGATTAAAAGTGAAGACGATCAAGGCGAGGAAATTTCCAGGGGACTGTCTTATAACTTTTAAGGATATAGATATGAGGAATTTGGTACTCCAAAAAAACAGAGAAAAAAGACTATATATAGATGGTAGTTATATAATTGTTTTCAAAGACATACCAATCAGACTGTTGAAACGGAGAGATCCCTACAAGCCACAGGCGCAAATTCTCAAAAAGAACAATATAGAATTCAAATGGGAATTCCCAGAGGGAATCTCATTCATCTACAAAAATAAGAGGCACAAATTAACTAGCCCAGAAGAAATAGGGAAATTCCAAAGAAAATATAAAGAGTTGTTAACGGAAGAGGAAGAAGAGGTCAGGGGAGCAGTAGGAGGGGTAGAGGTTAAGGGTCTGAAAGACGCGGGGGAAAGGGGGAAGGTTGGAGAGGGGCTGGAGGAGGAGGAGGGGGAGGAGGGGGAGGAGGAGGGAGAGGAGGAAGAGGAGAGATTATAAGGAATTTAAGCTGAGGAAAAAGTATTTTTGTTAACGGAGAAAAATATGGCATTAAAATTATGGAACTGGAATATAAATGGATTAAATGAAAAGAAAAAAAGGAATAAAGTGGAACAATTTCTAAAGAAAAAAAACTTAGATATCATCTGTTTGCAAGAAACGCATGTAGCAAAAAAACACAGGAAAATCTTGATAAATAAAAGACTTGGAAACGAATTTATATCTTCGGATAAAGGGAAGAAAAGAGGAGTAATTTTATATATTAAAAACAACATAGAAGCTCACCAAATTTTCAAGGATGAAGAAGGTAGAATTATTGCTGTTCAAATTAATTGGCAAGGTGAAAAAATAATAATTGTCGGAATCTATGCCCCTAATGGAAATAAAACTGATTTCTACAAAAATTTGGAGGAAAGATTAATGGAATATGTGGACCAAAAAATAATTATGATGGGAGATATGAATGGGGTTGTTTCAATTGAAATGGATAGACTGAGAGAAAGTGGCTCAAAAGAAGGGAAACTACCCCAATCATTTTTTGAAATGACTAAAAATTGTAATCTAATAGATATCTGGAGGTTGAAACACCCATTGGAAAAACAATACACATTTTATTCAGAACCAAACCAATCATTGTCGAGAATTGATCAAATTTGGATGTCGAACGAGCTGACTCTAAGAACCCTACAGGTGGAAATAGAACCAAGAGTAATCTCAGATCATAACCCGATCAAGTTAGAGATCAAAAGTTTTGAAGAACGAATGTTTAGATGGAAGATGAACGATTACCTTTTTGATGACCAAAAATTTGTACAACAGGCACAGAAGAAAATGAAGGAATACTTTGTGGATAACTGTAACAAAGGTACGAAAATGAATATAGTGTGGGATGCAAGCAAGGCAGTGATGCGCGGCCTTTATATACAACAAAACTCAATTAAAAGAAGGAATAGAGAGAAAGAAAAGGAAGAAATTCTAAAACAAATTATGGAATACGAGCAAAAGTTAATCAAAAAACCAAATAACATGAAAATTAGACAAAGCATTAAGGCCTTGCAAACCCAATTTGCTATGATAATGAACAAGGAGGTGGAATGGAACATTAAAAGAATAAGACAAAAGAATTTCGAATTTGCGAACAAATCAGGAAAATGGTTAGCCTGGCAGATTAAGAAGAGAAAAGAGCAAAGTACAATAAATAAAATTAGAATGAAGGAAGAAGAGATCACCAACCCTAAAGGTATTAGGAAAGGTTTTTTGGACTTCTATAGCCAATTGTATAGGAAAAAAGAGAAGAACAATATAAGGAAAATAGAGAGATACTTAAAAGAGAAAAAGGTGCAAAAGATCCCGACAGAGGCAAGAGACAGATTGAATGCCCCGATAGAAGAAGAGGAAATTAAGGTGGTTATATCAGAACTGAAAAACGGGAAGGCCCCAGGGCCAGATGGCTTTACAGCAAGGTACTACAAAGAACTGAAAACAATTCTGGTAACACCGCTGAAAGAAACAATGAACAATATATTAAAAGAAAGAGATATCCCAGAGACCTGGAAGGAAGCATATATAACTTTTATCCCGAAAGAAGGCGCGGACTTAACACAAGTAAAGAATTATAGGCCAATCTCCTTGCTTAATACTGATTATAAAATCTTCGCAGGAGTAATAGCAAAGAGATTGAAAAAAGTATTGCAAGGAATTATCCATGAAGACCAAACGGGTTTCCTTCCTCGAAGACAGATAAGAGACAATGTGAGGAATATAATAAACATTTTGGAGTACCTGACAGCGAGCAATGAGAGAAGAGCAATGTTAATGTTTGTAGATGCCGAAAAGGCATTCGATAATATATCATGGGATTTTATGTTAAAAAATATGGAATATATGGAGATGGGAAACGAGTTCTTTAATGGAATTAAGGCAGTATATACAGAACAAAGGGCAAAGCTGATAGTAAATAACGTAACAACAGAAGAAATTAAAATATCAAAAGGAACTAGGCAGGGCTGCCCGCTCTCGCCATTGCTATTTATCATGGTTTTGGAGATCCTTCTGAATTCGATTAGAGAAAATAAAAAGATAAAGGGGGTGACAGTAGGAAAAAATGAATATAAAGTGAGAGCCTTTGCGGACGATTTAGTTATAATGGTGGAGGATCCGACGAACAATGCAACTGAAGTCTTAGAGGAAATTGAAAAATTTGGTGAGGTGGCTGGTTTTATATTGAATAGGGAGAAGACAAAAATTTTGACAAAAAATATCGACCAAACAATGATAGAGGTGCTACAACAACAAATAGGTATTGAAACTGTTAAAAAGGTTAAATACTTGGGCATATGGTTAACAACTAAAAATATTGACCTATTCCAAAACAACTATGTACCGGTATGGCACGGAATTAAGAAAGATTTGGAGAGATGGGGAAGGTTAAAATTATCCTTTTGGGGAAGGATAGCAATGATCAAGATGAACGTGTTGCCAAAGATGATATTTCTGTTTCAGATGATCCCAGTATTAAGAGGAGTTAAGATCTTTAAGGAATGGCAAAGAATGATATCAAGATATATCTGGCAGGGCAAAAAACCAAGAATTAAATATAAATTATTAACGGATGTAAAGGAAAGAGGAGGTTTTGCCCTGCCAGATTTGAAGTTATATTACGAGGCATCATGTCTTTGCTGGATAAAAGAATGGATAAGATTAAAAGACACAAAATTGTTGGATTTGGAGGGATTCGATAACCGATTCGGATGGCATGTTTATCTATGGAAAGAAAAGAAAAAAGGCCACAAATCGTTTGAAAATCATATCTTCCGGAAATCCCTAATTGAGGTATGGGATAGATATAAAAACATATTGGAAAGGGGAGTGCCACACTGGTTATCTCCATTAGAGACCATGGCAATTAAGAAAATTAATATGAGGAGTAATTGGGTTACATATGGTGACTTGGTCATGAAAGAAGGGGACAGATGGAAAATAAAACCATATGAGCAAGTAAAAGAACAAGTATATGACTGGTTACAATACCTTCAGATAAGGGACATGTTTAATAAGGAGGTTAAAGAAAGAAGATACAACGAAAAAGAATCGAGATTCCAATTAGAAATTATTAACAATGATTGTAAGATAATATCTAAAATGTATAAAATCCTATTGGAATGGCAAACAATGGATGAAGAGGTGAAAGAGGTAATGATCCATTGGGCCAGGGACTTAGGATATAGTATAGAGCTGGAGGAGTGGCAAAAAATATGGACTGAAAATCTGAAATTCACGGCATGTATAACGTTGAAAGAGAACACCATGAAGATGGTGTATAGATGGTATATGACACCGGCTAGGCTTGCTAAAATGTATAAAGTTTGTAACAAATGTTGGAGGTGTAAGGAGAAGGAGGGCACATTTATGCACATGTGGTGGGAATGTAAAAGGGTGAAGGGGTTCTGGGAAACAATATATATCGAGCTAAAGAAAATGTTGAAGTATAATTTTGTAAAGAGACCAGAGACTTTTTTACTGGGAGTAACTAGAAATGAAATAAATAAAAGGGACAAAAAACTCTTTCAATATGCAATAACAGCTGCGAGAACCCTACTGGCTCAGAGATGGAAAAATGAAGAAACACCGACTTTGGAAGAATGGAGAGCAAAATTAACAGACTACGCAGAATTGGATAAATTAACCGGAAAAATTAGATTTCAAAGAGATCATAAATTCCTGGAGGACTGGGTAAAATTTAGGGAATATTTGGAAACTGTGTGTGAGGATCATACAACGCTAGTGTGCTTTAAAGAAGCTTTGTGAAAAAATAAGGAATATTGCAAGAAAGAAAATGAAGGTAGGAAAATGTACCTAAAGGTGATACTATAATTAAGGAATGCGTAGGTAGAGGAATAACTATGGAAGACTACTAGAGGATTTGAGGGAGGTCCAATAAGTGTAACTATGTGATGTGGAAATTGTTTGTTTGAAGATATTAAGAAAACTTTCAATAAAAAATATATATATAAAAAAAAAAAAAAATAAAGCAAATTGCTTCACCCAAGGAATCCTGGGAACTGTAGTTTACCCTTCACTGAGCTACTATGCCCTGTACCCTTAACAAACTACAGTTCCCAGGATACTACAGGTGAAGGTGTGTGCTTTAATGTGCTGGCAAGGAAGAGGGAAATTAGGATTTGAGAGACAGCGTAGAACAGAGCATGATTGGAACTGTAGCTTCTGAAGCAAGGCCTAAAACACAAAACTAGGTAGTAGATTGAGGGTTGGACTAAGACTCGTGACGTAAAGGTAAAGGGACCCCTGATCATTAGGTCCAGTTGAGGACGATTCTGGGGTTGCGGCCAGCATGACTAAGCCGCTTCCGGCGAACCAGAGCAGCGCACAGAAATGCCTTTTACCTTCCCGCAGGAGTGGTACCTATTTATCTACTTGCACTTTGACTTGCTTTCAAACTGCTAGGTTGGCAGGAGCAGGGACCGAGCAACAGGAGCTCACCCCGTTGCGGGGATTCAAACTGCCGATCTTCTGATCGGCAAGCCCAACAGGCTTAGTAGTTTAGACCACAGCGCCACCCGTGTCTCTAGGACCCGGGAGAACGGGGTTCAAATCCCCAACAGGCCATGAAGCTCACTGGGGAATATTGAGCCAGTAGCTGTCTCTCAGCCAAACCCACCTCACAGGTTGTTGTGAGGATAAAACGGGGAGTCGGAGAGCCGTATATGCCACTTAAAACTCCTCAAAGGATAGATAGATAAATAAATAAATAAATAAATAAATAGAATGAAAACTACACCACAATTCCATCAAAAGTGCATTTTCTCCTGAAACCAATACTTTGACACCAATGCTTTCTCATTAACAAACATGTTTGTGTTTCCCTTTTTCACTACAGTGGTACCTTGGTTTACGAACTTAATCCATTCTGGAAGTCTGTTCTTAAACCAAAGCATTCTTAAACCAAGGTGTGCTTTCCCATAGAATGTAATGGAAAATGGATTAATCCGTTCCAGACGATGAAAAACAACCCCTAAAACAGCAGTTTAACTTGAATTTTACTATCTATTTTTTTTAAAACATAATTTTTATTAACAGGCCAATCATATCACATTATTTCAAATCACATTAATTCCAAATTATACAGCCAAATTTTTCAATTTTGTTGGGGGTACCCATACATCAAGCTCCAAACGAGGATCCAAACATCACTTCTATTTCTGCTTTAATTAAACAGTTCTATCCAGATAGTCTCTTTATTACTTTCTTCATCTTCTTGTTGTTGTTATATATTCCTTTCTTTGCAATCTCTGATAATCTTCACAGGCAGGTTGGAAGCAAACATCGTCTGTGTGGGTTTTACACACTCCACAAGTCGTATCTCATAAGGACAGCCGCCATTCCCCTCCTCCTTCAAAGGTTTATCTTCGGTCTGCCCTTTAGTTTTCCCAGGCTTGTAAAATATCTCATAGAGGGCTCTGCCAGGTTAAGATCAAATTCCAATCACCATTCACATTCCAATAATCCTGGTTCTCCTCCCCCCGTCTTTACAAGCCTGTCTTGCGAGACGCCATTTTAAAACTGTGTCATAGAATTTTTCCATTCTCCGATATTTACCAATCCTCTCTTCATTCATCATTAATTCATTCCACACAGTTTTTAAATTCCTGCTTGTGTAATAAAATACAGCGATTCTTCTTTCTTTGGGGTGGAGGGTTATTAATATTCACATAAGGCAAAGAAAAGAAAAGTTTTTTCCTCCACCCCCCCCCTTCTTCACTCCAGACATACCAATCTCTTAATGGCGCTTCATCGCTTGATTTATTTGTCCTCGCCTGCCGCTCCGATCCCAGAGATCCATTAATCAGTAGTCTTATCTCCCGACCTTTGCTTGATGTATGTGCTTTAGCATCTTCCAATTATATATTTCCAATTGTATTTTCGAGCTAAAGCGAACCAGCACACGCAGATTGGAGACAGCGTCCGGGAAGAGCCGACTTCACCGAGGGCTGGTGCCAAGTGACCGGGGCACCCCCTTCTCTCGAATCCAGGGGTGCATTATGGCCACTGCTGGCAAGGCAGTCCCCCCCATCTCATTGGGGGGGGGGAAGGCTGCATACTTCCCATAGCAGCCTCTTAATTACCTCGTGTGGGTCGGAGAGATGTTATTGTCGGCCATCTTCCAATGCGCCACCTGGTGGCCCCCCCTGAATTTTACTATCTAACAAGACCATTGATCCATAAAATGATGGCAATAATCAATGTACTGTACTATAAAATAAATAAGACAGTATTGTAGGTGATTAAAAAAAAATTCCTTACGTACACTGATGATAGCCATTGTTTGGATGGGGGGCTTTTATCCATTTCTGCAGTCACACAATCAACCAGTAGCTGAACTGGGTTCCACACAGCCACAAAAACAAGTCACAGAAACGAAGTCACAAGCCACAGTTACAAGTCTGTCCCATAAACGCAAAAAAAAGCAAAAAAAAAGAGCTCCAAATATCACCTCTGTGTTGTGTGGGTGCTCGGGACTCAACAGCCGACAGACTCAACAGGAAGCCTCTGATTAGCAGCGGGGGGCTCAATTTACAAATGGAACACACTCATCAGGAAGCGAAACATGTTCTTATTCCAAGGCAAAGTTCACAAACCAAAACACCTACTTCCGGATTTGCAGCGTTCTTATTCCAAGTGGTTCATAAACTAAGCTGTTCTTAAACCAAGGTACCACTGTATCTTAGAACTGTGGAGAGAATTGACACTGCATACACACTCAGTTATTTTGCTGAAATCTCAAAGTCGGGGGAGGGGCTATTGTTTGTATACGTGTAGCTTTCTCGTTTCAGCAGCCACAACTTTTGTAGCTGGAGTCAGTCAGGGTTCTGCCCTCCCAGGCCAGGTTGAGGAAAGGACTGCAAGGAAAGGAGCAGGTCTTCCAGGACTCGCAGCCAAGATGGTTAGCTATCTGACACAATTTAGTTATCTGACACAATGTCATATAACCTCTCCACAAACCAACCAGAATGAAGGCACAATAAACTGTGGATGTCGGAAAACCTCTCTGCAAACTTTGTGCAAATCAGGGTGAGGGCTCAATAAATAGGTCATCTGCAAGCAACCTTAGTCTAAATCAAAATTTAAAATAAGAGCACACAAAAATACTGAATTAACTGTTTATCTTAGCTTGCCTATTAGCAATGGCTTTTGAAGGTTTTCCTTCCACTCGCCAACAATGTCAGATGAACATTTTTTTTAAAAAAATTGTAATATTAATACATCAACTAAGCAATACCTTTAGTGGAAGTCTCATCTTCCTTATCAGCATTTTCTTTACTTAGCCTGTTACAGGTATCACCCGAAATACGTAAATTGACAACCCATTTGATTATGGAAGATGCTGCTGTTTTCCTGAAGTCATCTGAAATAAATGACATACGATTTTGGACTTTGTCCCATTAAGCAAAACACAACTTAAATGGCAGAGCCCTGGGGAGTTTTGTAAGAATTTGGTGAGAGCATTACAAAGTCCACATATATCCAGTAAACATTTTGCCACTTGCTGGCCCCTGCATGTGTCCCAAATCATAAACCTCAGTGTGGCAAGTAAATGACCACCGGACAACTTTTAGTTCTGCAACTGCAAGTGTGTTCATAGACAGGGTTGGATTTAGGTTTGATGAGGCCCTGAGCTACTGAAGGTAATGGGCCCTTTATAGGCCCTTATACGTCCAAATGTCCTTTCTCAACAAATTGTCACTGTTTTTTGTGTTGAATATATGCTATATGGTAATTTATGGACCTAATAGGCATAGTGGTACCTCGGGTTAAGTACTTAATTCGGTCCGGAGGTGCGTTCTTAACCTGAAACTGTTCTTAACCTGAAGCACCACTTTAGCTAATGGGGCCTCCTGCTGCCGCCGTGCTGCTGGGGCACGATTTCTGTTCTCATCCTGAAGCAAAGTTCTTAACCCGTAATATTTCTGGGTTAGCAGAGTCTGTAACCTGAAGCATATGTAACCCAAGGTACCACTGTATCTAAAGCCATTTGCACATAACAAATAGGAGCCTACGCAACACAAAACACCGTTGCTGTATGTACTGTAGGTTTTATTTTATTTGTTTTTTATCTTATATTTTGGAAATGTACATCCAGGTTTTTTCCCTTTAATTTTTTGGGGAGCCGTCAAGAGAGTGGGGCCCTAAGCTATAGCTTGTTTAAAGGTAAAGAGACCCCTGACCATTAGGTCCAGTCGTGGCTGATTCTGGGGTTGCGGTGCTCATCTCGCTTTATTGGCCGAGGGAGCCGGCGTACAGCTTCTGAGTCAGCATGACTAAGCTGCTTCTGGCAAACCAGAGCAGTGCACGGAAATGCCGTTTACCTTCCCTCCGGAGCGGTACCTATTTATCTACTTGCACTGGTGTGCTTTTGAACTGCTAGATTGGCAGGAGCTGGGACCGAGCAACAGGAGCTCACCCCGTCTCGGGGATTCGAACCGCCGACCTTCTGATTGGCAAACCCTAGGCTCTGTGGTTTAGACCACAGCGCCACCCGCGCTTATTTAGCTTAGTTAGTTAGTTAGTTAGTTAGCTTATACGTAAATCCAGCACTGTTCATGTATGGCCTGCATGAGTCACTGAACATGCCCCCCTCAAAGGAAAATAACTGTGCATGTTTAAAAGTAAGCATATAAAACATTTCTGACTATCAAGGCTAAAACCATGCCACATTCCCAAGACTGAAAGGAAAGAAATTTAAAGCAACTCACCAATAAAATCTAGTTTCTCGTCGTCCATGCAAATGCCGTAACACCGAGGGAAGAAAGCGTTTGGGTTGGCTGACACATACCATGGCAAATTCCTCATATGCAAACAAAGCCCAATCTTTAAATAAAACAAGGGTATTACCTGAGGGTGGTTGCTTTAATAGACACGTGCAAGTCAAAATAAAAAGGAAGGATTCTGTGATTCTAAGAAAACAATCCTGCCTCTCTCCAAATGTGTAAAAATGATATATGTACTAAGTCTGCTTACGGAGTGAGATCCCATTGCTCTGTCCCAGCTCCTGCCAACCTAGCAGTTTGAAAGCACCCCAGCGCAAGTAGATAAGTACCGTATTTTTCCATGTATAAGACGATGCTTTTGTTAAAAAAAAAATAGGCAAGAATTGGGTGTTGTCTTCAGATAGTGAATGCAGAGGGGGGACGTGTGATTAATGGCAGCAGCAAGCAGAAGATTGACAGCAGCGATTGGGCGGGTGATTGGGGGCTGCGGCAAGGTCTGCTGGTGATTGGCTGTGGCAATTGGGCAGGCGAATGGCGGCTGTGGCAAGTGGGTGGGTGGGCTGTTGGTGGCGGCGAGCAGGCAGACAATTGGCGGCTGCGGTGAGGTGTGCAATTGGCAGTGGCTGTGGCAAGTGATTGGCAGTGGTGGGCAGGCGGGTGAGCGATTGGCCTACCCCCCCAAAAAAAAGCTAACTTATTTTCTTAATTTTGGGTTAAATGAAATAGGGGTCATCTTATACATGGGGGCGTCTTATGCACAGAAAAATACGGTCGGTACCACTGCAGAAGGTAAATGGTGTTTCCATTTGCTCTGGCTTCCACCATGGTGTCCCATTGCACCAGAAGCGGTTAAGTCATGCTGGCTACAAGACGCGGAAAGCTGTCTGTGGACAAACGCTGGCTCCCTCAGCCTGAAAGTAGAGATGAGCACCGCACCCCATAGCTGAATTCAACTGGACTTAACCATCCAGGGGTCCTTTACTTTTACCCTTTTTATTTTACTCTATCAGGTACTTCTCCTGCCTGCAATCCACTGCAGTCTTTGGACACATGTATCCAGAGATCAGCCTTCGTTTTTAAATTACATTTTTATTCTGCTTTCTCTCAGAGGAGCTTGCATACGGTTCCCATCGAGGGAGTTTACATAACCAGGCCTTCTGGGCTTCAGCAGTACTGTGGAAGGAGTGTCAGAAAAACACCCTGGCTGTTTTTGGGAGGTGGGAGCAGAGTCGTGACCCATCATGGCCCCTACGAACCATGCACTCAGCATGCATAGAGAATTGGCAGTCAGTCAGTCAAGTTTATTGCTTATAGCCAAAGGCCGCTGCAATGTATACAACATCATTCAATAAAATATATACTAGTTTGATAGAAAACCTAAAACATTTGTATTGTCAAAACATGGCCTGATCCACACAAAATTATAAAAACTCCTTAATATACAAATTAAAACCTTAGACATTAAAATTTATAAGCTAAAATCACCACGGGGCCACTAATATATTAAAAGTAATGTTAAATAATACGATAGACAATTATGTACAAGGTTTAGTGATAAAATTACAACTTGGTGTAAGGTAAAGGGACCCCTGACCATAAGTTCCAGTCACAGACGACTCTGGGGTTGCGGTGCTCATCTCGCTTTACTGGCCGAGGGAGCCAGTGTACAGCTTCCGGGTCATATGGCCAGCATGACTAAGCCGCTTCTGGTGAAGCAGAGCAGCGCACGGAAACGCCGTTTACCTTCCCACTGGAGCGGTACCTATTTATCTACTTGCACTTTGATGTGCTTTCGAACTGCAAGGTTGGCAGGAGCAGGGACTGAGCAACAGGAGCTCACCCCGTTGCGGGGATTCGAACCGCTGAGCTTCTGATTGGCAAGCCCTAGGCTCTGTGGTTTAATCCACAGCGCCACCCACATCCCTTACAACTTGGTGTAGATGGGGTCAAATAAATTCCGCATGCATAGGAGCATTGCAGCATTCTGGTGAAAATTGCTGCCATTGGTGGGTTTTGTCTGTGGACAGGAATGGAAATCGATCGAGTGAATGCCATTGGTATTTGTAAGAGCCTTATGCATCATTGAAGCGGCCTGCAAGGTGATTTCTGATTTCCTAATGGGATGGAAGAGAGTTTGCCAGCAAGCAAGCACTTTGGCTCTGTTTTTCTCCTGTACAGCAGCATCCCTTCCATTCAGGAAACGGTGCTGTCCACACCCAAACCATGGTGCAGTGATGCAAAGGATGGAATTAGACCAGGGGTCAGCAAACTATGGCCACAGGCCGGATCCAGCCCAATTGCCCTCAGGATCCAGCCTGTGGACATTCTGTGCATTGGCAATTCAGTTTGTTTGTTTTTTCCGTTATTTTTTTTTCCAGTGCTGCCATTTTTGGGACGCCTTTCCCCCCCTCCCTCTCACACACCGCAGCGCCTCCTCCCCGCCCTGCTGTTATGTACTAAGCTTGGATCCTATAACAATAGGCAAGTAGGAACCTAGAATGCAACAACTGATTGGCTTGCAGGAAAAGACCAATCAGGCTCCAGGAGGAAGTTAATCAGCCTATTAGGCTGGTAGGATCGTAGAATGCAACAACTGATTGGCCTGCAGGAAAAGACCAATCAGGCTCCAGGAGGAAGTTAATCAGCCTATTAGGCTGGTAGGATTGTAGAATGCAACAACTGATTGGCCTGCAGGAAAAGACCAATCAGGCTCCAGGAAGGAAGCAGAATCAACCAATCAGACGGGACTCATTGTGTAAATAATGTATATAAAAGCCTGAGGTTTGGGGGGCAATTCAATCACTGTTTTACAAGCTGCAATAAAGAGCATGAAATCACTACAGGACTCTGAGTATATTTCGCCTGCCTAGAGGAGGAAGGGGGCTGGGCTGAGCTGGCTGAGCACCATTTTGGGAAGCGCCTTTCCGGAGCCAGCCAGCCCTTTCAGATTGCTCATCCCTCCACCACCACCGACAGCCTCTGCCGCTCGCAGGTCTGGGGGACGGTGAACAAGCCCCCTCCAAAAAATGCTTGCTGACCCCTGAATTAGACCAAGGCACTCGCCCATTGCAAAGGGCCGGTTAACAGTAGATACCTTATGTATATAAAATTCTGCAAGGAAAAGGTGGCAAGCGTTGGAGAAAATCAGGAAGGAGGTGGAAGCTGACAAGCGACAGCTTGCACTCTGCAAGAACCTGGGTGGAACAATACAATCCTTCTAAACAAAATGAAAGCAGAGGTTCTCACCAGCTGCTTTTTATCTTGTAGGTAGTATTGATCAGTAATAAGTGTAAGAAATCAAAGCTCACACAATTAGGATGTGTTCCCTTATCAATACCAATGCTGAGCTTTCTTTATTGGTGGGGGTGGTTTCTGACAAAATGGGTGGATTTTTTTGGAATTCCTAAAATTCCAAAACGATGTGGGGGATGGGAAGAGATGGGAAGCACCGATTCGGCTACAAGACTGCTTTTCTTGCACAGAAAATCCCACACGTTGCTTTCTTTACAGTTCTGATACCAGAAGTCAGCCACTGCTGTAATGGCAAGTTATCCTGTCCACTATTTACACTACTTACTTTAGTTGTAAAGGAGCCAGTTCTTGCATAATGGTTCAGCATCTGATCAATGTGGAGATTATAATAATCGACGGCATCCTTTTTTATTGTCCAGTAAAAGGTAGTTTCTTCATTTCTTACCAACCTAGACTGGCCCAAAGAAGACTGCATTATGATTCCACCAGGAAACTCCTATCCTATTAACCCAATATTTATTTATTTCATAAAAAATTATCCACTTGCACTTTGATGTGCTTTTGAACTGCTAGGTTGGCAGGAGCAGGGACCGAGCAATGGGAGCTCACCCCATCGCGGGGATTCGAACCGCCGACCTCCTGATCAGCAAGCCCTAGGCTCTGTGGTTTAACCCACAGCGCCACCCGTGTCCCCCATGAGAGGACTGCCAGTATGCAATTGGAAATGAGGTGATTAAATGCTCCAGTCAACCCATCCAGACAAAACGGTCCTTGCTACATCTCACATGGCTGTGGTGGCTTTGAAGGTTTGGGGCAACTGCAAAATCTTTCAGGGGGAGCCTGAAGGAGGCAGAACCTCAAAAACAGCCCATTGAGGACGAAACTTGCTCCATGGCCAAAATATTTTGCCCAGCGGTGGAGAGGTGTGTAGAAAACCAGGGGAATTAAATCCAGAGCAGATTTTTCATATATATTTCACAAAGGTTGCGTCACCGGAGCGCTCATTACCTCTGTAACCTTACCATTATATCATGGATGTCATTTGAATTGGCAATCTGACCTTCCTCATCACGCAAAGCAGTTTTGCTTTCTTTTCAGAGAGCCATGAAAAATAACAGAACAGGAATCATCAGTGTGTTGTTTTCAGACAAATCAAGGAGATTGCAGCAAATTAAATTGAGCGGGAACTCATAGGAAGCGCCTGAGTTCCCTTACCTTTTAAAAATTAATTAATTACCCAATTCCTGAGCCAAAATTCCACCTATATCTGTAATCAATAAAGTTGTGGCCATTTCTAATCCAGTTTGTTAATCCCATTTTATAGTTAGCAACTCTCATTCTGCTGAAAAAGTTTGCTGACCCCTGCCTATATGGCAACCCATGTCAGAATTGTTGGGTTTGGGGCAGATTTACTTTTTTTAAAAAATAGCTCAAAAACTATTGGGTGGGGGGAGATTTTAGTGTCCAGATTTTCACTTTTTGAAATATGGCAACCCTAGCTAAGCTTCCTTTCTCCTTGAACTGAGTGACTGACCACCATGTGATTCTTCATCTCGGGGTAAAAATGAAGGTTTTCAAATTTGATGGGAGAAATAGTTACTACACTGTAGTGTTGAGGCAAACTGACCCCCAACATGTATTAAGCATGGGAGAAGTCTAGTTTCACAGTACAAAACTCATCTGAATTCAGAACTGAAATCTCTTTCTTTCCGCAAACAGCATATTCATATATGTCCTGTCCACTGGCTCTTTTTTCACCTGCACGGATTTTAAACATTTCGTGAGTGAGCCTTCTCCTTAGCTAGCTAGAATGTTTGTGAGCATTCTGTGACATTGAAGTAGCTAAACCAAGAGCTATGGGCAGTGCTTTTTTTCCTGGGGGGGATGGAGGTGTACGCAGACCCCTAAACATTTTGTGAATCTAAGTTTGGCCTCATTGAGGGGCAGTATTTCAATATGAGTAGGAAAATGAGAGTACCCCTAAACTTTTTTTTAAATAGAAAAAAAAGCATGGCTATGGGAAACTTGAAGACTGGCAACTCTTGTCTGTGAGAAAGAAAGAAATGTGCAAAAGCATGCAAAGCATTCTCCCTTTCCCCATGATAATTAAGTTAAACCATTATGAACTACCAAGGTACCCACAATAACTTTTCCCCCTAAAGGTCAAATCAGGAAAATATAAACTTGCACGTTTATTTCTCATATTTTTATGCCAATTTCTGCACAGATAAAAAGCAGGGGGGAGTATTCAAAAAGGGTTAATTACATTTGAAGGGCTCTTACCAGATTTGGCAACGCGTTCAGCGTCATTCCCTTCCTCTTTGTGGTCCGGAATGTCGCCTTTAACGGTGTGCTTTCTCTCTACCCAGCCTCTCTTCCTTAAAGCTGCACGGATTACCGGATAAGGTCCGCAGATTGTAAAAATTCTCTTTTCCTGAAATCACAGGCAAATGCCTTTCAGGCTCAGAGCAGACAAGATGGAGGAGATCTCTGATGGACAGCTCCCCCAGTTTCATTTTTTAGCAATTTGGCATCCACCTCCTTGGACAGCTGTTGGAGGCCTTGCTGCATAATACTTAACTGTCCTGATTTTCCCAGGACACCCTCAAATTACAGAAGCCATCCCAGTTTATGATTCGATCCCAGAATGTTCCGTTTTCCCCCTCCAGCAACCGAGAAGAGCCTTGTATGAGTCAGTGAGATGTTGGCGATGGCGCTCGGAACCATTTTCTAGGGCTCCTCTGTGTCGAGAGGCCATCGTTGCAATTGCCCACAACGGAGCGACAATACATCAGCCCAGGGCATCGTGGGCAGTGACAACAAAAATTCCCCCTCAGAGCAGCAACATTAGTAAAGCCCCCTGAAACCTGGAGCCAAGTTTGCCTACACAGCTGCTTTAAATGTCAGCAAAGTAGCACTGGTTAGCCTCTTCTCCCCTTGTTATTCCCTAGTCTAAAAGCCACCCACAAATTGAAATTCACTCTGAAGTGGGAAACATTTAAGTACCTAGATGATTTCCTCCTTCAGGTCCAAATGTCACTTCAGGGTGTGGGGATGGGGGCAATGTAAACCAGGAGAGTAGTATTTGAAGAAAGGATCTCACTCACTTCACCAGCAGCCCTTCCTGTTTCTCAAAAGAGCCATGTTTTGAATCGGGGCTGCGAATTACAGTCATACCTCGGGATAAATACACTTCAGGTTAAGCATTTTCAGGTTGCACTCCGCAGTGACCCGGAAGTAATGGAATGCGTTACTTCCGGGTTTCGTCGCTCGCGCATGTTCAGACGCTCAAAATGACATCATGCGCATGCATGGAAGCGGCGAAACGCAACCCGCGCACACGCAGTCACGTGTTACGTTCGCTTCAGGATGCAAACGGGGCTCCAGAACGGATCCCATTTGCATCCAGGGGTACCACTGTACATCAAAAGGTGTGAGGAAAATCCCCATGATGCAATCCTATGGATTATCCTTTGAGCAGGAGTTGCACATGTAACAGAGATCTTTTTCCCTTTGTCACCTGTAGAAAAGGAAGACCCTCATGTATTCAAATGCTTGGCAATAGCAGGAATGCCAGGCCCTGAAGCTTTTCTGTACTATAGCCATCGGTGCAACTTCAGTGGTACCTCGGAAGTCAAACAGAATCCGTTCCGGAAGTCCGTTCAACTTCCAAACTGTTTGTGAACCAAGGTGCGTCTTCTGATTGGCTGCAGATAGCTCCTGCAGCCAATCGGAAGCCCCGTCAGACATTCGCGTTCCAAAGAACATTCGCAAACCGGGACAATCATTTCCGGGGTTGGGACATTCAGGAGCCAAAACTTTCGACTGGCAAGGCATTCGACTTCCAAGGTACAACTGTACAGCTCTCATAATACCTAGATTCCCACACTTGCACAAAAGAATCTAATGTACCCCATAGCCTATGTCTCTCCTAGCTTGGACAAGGTCCTCTCCATTGTGGCAGCGGCACAACCACGTCCAGTAATTCATACAAACTTGGGAGTAGCAGGAAGAGTCCCACAAAACTGCAGGTTAGGATTCTGGGCCCATCAATAGGAACATCACTGTCCAAGCTTACTTCCCCTTCGTTGTTTCCGAGCAGAATTCAAAGTGTTGGTGCTGACCTTTAAAGCCCTAAACAGCCTCGGTCCTGTATACCTGAAGGAGCATCTCCACCCCCATCGTTCAGCCTGGACACTGAGATCCAGCGACGAGGGCCTTCTGGCGGTTCCCTCACTGCGAGAAGTGAGGTTATAGGGAACCAGACAGAGGGCCTTCTCGGTAGTGGCGCCCACCCTGTGGAACACCCTCCCTTCAGATGTGAAGGAAATAAGCAGCTATCTTCTCTTTAAAAGACATCTGAAGGCAGCCCTGTTTAGGGAAGTTTTTAATATTTAACGCTGTATTGTTTTTAACATTTGATTGGAAGCCGCCCAGAGTGGCTGGGGAAACTCAGCCAGATGGGCGGGGTATAAATAAATTATTATTATTATTATTATTATTATTATTATTATTATTATTCCAGTCATCTCCACAGTGCTATCCAAGAGGGTGAATGTGTCAAGGAGAGCTCAAGCCATGCTGGGAAAGGCTATCCTCCAAGATCTCTAGGCCCTGACATATTCCTGGCAATGTCACGGAGAGCACAATGATGGCTACAGGCTCTTCGAACCATTCCAGCACCCTCAAGTGTCCATGCCATTCAGGAGAACTCTGAGGCGGAGCTGTGAGAAACAGCAGCTCCAAAGCCAGAGTTGATCTGCACCTGGTCTGGCTCTACCTCATCACTCTGTAAAAGTAACTTGCTAGGGAGAAATAATAAATGTGAAGACACCTGAAAGCACTGTTCGAAACTCCCATTTTTCTAGGCACATTTTGTGACAGGGAATTCCATTAGCAAGAGCAGTTTCTGAGCTCTCCGCGCAGTACTGCGCCTAAGATTTCAGATTAAAACCGCTGAGTGGAAGGAAAGGGGGACCTTTTTCTGCCTCCCCACTTCCAGCTACTTTCTGAAGACTGGAGAAGAGACCCTCTTAAGAATATTAGCGGGGTGGGCAGAGGAAGGACTGGGCCATGTGAAAAATGAACATAATACAGTGGTGCCCCACAAGACGAATGCCTCGCAAGACGGAAAACTCGCTAGACGAAAGAGTTTTCCGTTTTGGAGGTGCTTCGCTAGACGAATTTCCTATGTCTTGCGAGTTCCTGCGGGTTTTTTTCCTCCCCCCCTTTTTTTCTAAGCTGCTAAGCTGCTTATCAGCTGATCCGATCAGCAGATAAGCAGCTAAAAGCCACTAATAGCGCTAATAGCGCTAATCCGCTAATCTGTCAATGGGCTTGCTTTGCAAGACGAAAAAACCGCTAGACGAAGAGAATCACAGAACGGATTCTTTTCTTCTTGCGAGGCACCACTGTATTTTAGCTGCAGTTCATTTTCAGCTTTGTATTCTTGTTACAGTGGTACCTCAGTTCCTGAACGCCTCCATTGTCGAACGTTTCAGTTTTCAAATGCCGAAAACCCGGAAGTAAATGCTTCCATTTTGGAACTTAAACATGCGATGCAGCTTCCGCTGAGTGCAAGAAGCTCTTGCAACCAATGGGAGGCCGCGCCTCGGTTTTCAAACATTTCAGAAGCCGAATGATCTTCCAGAACAGATTACATTCAAGAACCGAGGTACCACTGTATATACAAAGCGCACCTAGACATTCCATTGTTGCACCCGTAACCTAGGTTTAAGGTGCCATTTAGCTCCTAGATTTCATACCTCTGTATTTAACACCGCCTGAAAGTGGTTTGAGAGGCAGACGTCAAGTCTCCTGATCTGCATGCAGATATTTCTGTTCTCCAGTTTCTACCTCTGGACAAACAGCTGCAGCAGGGTTTGACCAACCTGCAAAACCTGTTCACCAGAGGCAAAAGTGGAATGAGTCCAGAACATTGAACAGAGAATCTCTTTTTCACACTTTTTCTTGACTCTCAGGGACGGGGAGGTTATTTCTCCAGACGTAAACTGAAAAATGGGGAAATATTTATTATTTTCAAACTGCTGCTAAGTGTGCTTTTGAGTTTCAAGCAATTGATTTTTTTAGAATCTTCCTTTTTTTTTTGTTTGTTGGATGCATTCCGCTTTCTTCCTCTTTCAGAATCCACGCTACCATATTTATTGAAGCAAATTTGTTATACGCATGCTAATAATACAGTACAACCAATAAATACTTTGGATAAAAAAACTATTTCTAGTCACATATACCCTGATGGCCTTCTCTGTTAAAAATCTTGCAAGTTTGTATTTGTCTATTTTGGGGGGAGGAGGCAACTCTTCCACAGTCCTCGGGGTCAGCTCTAAAAGTATAAAGAAAATATCACATTACCGAAATAAACAAGAAAAATACAAAATTGGTTATTCGGTCAATACAAAGCTTCTTTTGTAGATCCCATTCACATACACCTTTGCCATTTATAAGCTGTGCTGACACAAGAGAGAGCTAAAAATTAATCCCAGGATGAGAGAGAACAATTTAGCATAGAATTTCAGCATCAAGTTATTTATTTATTTATATCCCTTTCCCTTATTTACATCTTTATCATCTACACCTACATAAAAATATATCAAGGTGGTATGCCACATCAAAGAAAAAAAATAAGCAAAAAGCCAGGTTTGGGGCAAGTACTCTTTGGTGGTTGAGCCCCAACAGAAAATTAAAATCACAAAATATGCAGCAAAGTAAAGAGTAGAAATCTAAGTTATGAAACTTTTAAAATGTGTCCTTTTTGAGGGAACTTTGTTGTTGTTGTTTAGTCGTTTAGTCGTGTCCGACTCTTTGTGACCCCATGGACCAGAGCACGCCAGGCACTCCTGTCTTCCACTGCCTCCCGCAGTTAAGTCAAACTCAACCATCTCGTCCTCTGTCATCCCCTTCTCCTTGTGCCTTCCATCTTTCCCAACATCAGGGTCTTTTCCAGGGAGTCTTTTCTTCTCGTGAGGTGGCCAAAGTATTGGAGCCTCAGCTTCAGGATCTGTCCTTCCAGTGAGCACTCAGGGATGATTTCCTTAGGAATAGATAGGTTTGATCTTCTTGCAGTCCATGGGACTCTCAAGTCTCCTCCAGCACCATAATTCAAAAGCATCAATTCTTCGGTGATCAGCCTTCTTTATGGTCCAGCGTTGGTCCATGGGGTCACGAAGAGTCGGACACAACTAAAGGACAGAACAACAACAACAAAGTTCCTTCAAAAAGTTTCCCTCTTCCCCTAGCATAGAAAAAAAAGACCACACATTTGGTGAGCTAAAAATGGTGTACTTACAAACTCTCCAAATGTCAGATTCATGTGTTTTCAATACATCATTCAGAAAACACAGGCAATAAAATTTAGTTAAAGTGGTGGTAAGTTCCTAAATTATTGGTACAGGAATACAATAAAGGGTTGTTAGAGCTGTGTGGTCTGAATTTGGAGCAACCAGCTCCAACCTCTTTAGAAGCTGAGCTTCACAGATAAATGGAAGGGAAACAAAGGCTTAATTACCTTCCTTCCACAGTGACCTAGCTAAGCCTGGCAGGACAGCTTTCTCTATGGCATTAACCCCTTCATACATTAATTAGCCTTAAACATGTTGGTTATATGAGGCTGGTTATCCCACACCAGGTGCTGATGCCACCAGACTAAGGTTACCAGATTTTTTCCCAATGAATCTGGGGACACTTTTCAACTTCCTACTAAATAGAAGGATTTTGTCAGGGGACTGATTTGTAAATCCAGGGACTGTCCCCGGGAAACAGGGACATCTGGTAACCCTACACGAGACCTATCGTAAAAAAGTTACATGCCATAGCTGAAGAAACATACATCAGTCAGCACTGAAAACACGCTCACGTTTTAAGAGGGAAGAACATCAAATTAAATAAAATCAAACTAGAATTTTGAACACTGTGCAAATGCCACTGTAAGACACAGCCAGTTTATTACAACACTCAACCTATTTATTCTCCAGTAAAGTTAGCCAAAAGTAATGGCAATAAGCCCTTGAACACCCAGGCCTTAGGGCTTGCTCTTAAAACTCTGCCCACATACACTCTTAAGTCTCTGCCCACACAGAATGAGGCTTTATTGAGTCCCCCCCCCCCTCTCTTTACATGCCATTACAATGAGGAACATTCCATGTGAGCAGAAGCTGAACCAGGAGTTGATGCCAAGATCGTTTGGGGGATTATCATCCTGAATTAACAATCCTTGCACACGTAGACAAGAAATGCACCCACCCCCACCCCCAGTTATTTCAGCTGCACCTCCAAGCTGACATCCTGTGGCCAGTCTGGACTAACCATGAACTTTGGTTTGACTTTAATAACAGAATCGCTCTCGAGGTTCTAGGCCCCTGCCCACAATGGGAGACTTCTTCATAGATCATGTAAGCTGAAATAATTTTAGATTTTTCCATTTCCCCTTCCAGCAAGGTGTGGAACAGTGGCGAGATGTTATCCGTGCGCCACACCTACCCAACAGTTGCTTTGTTTCAGGAAAGTCGAGAATCACTATTGAAGGCTATAACCCTATGCATACTAACCTGCTAAGAAGCCCCATTGAATTCAAGGTATTTTACTTTGGGGAGCAGCGAAGCCAACTTGCCCCACACATTGAGGGGGCCTGACATCACCAGCACTCTCCCAGCGGCAGCAAGCTGGGGAATGGGTCAGTGGTGGGGAGCACAGAGAGTGAAAATCACCGTCTGCGCCTCCCGCCTCAACTGGCCCCACTTGGCGAGTCAGCCAGTGGTGAGGGTTAGCGGCCCCCTCATTATTTGGGGGGCCCTTGGCCCCCTGCCCAGAAATATTGAGGGGGCTGAAGCCCCTTCCACCCCCTATAGTTGGCGCCCCTGTCCAATTTTCCTTCAAATACCCATATTATTTTTGTTTGGATTTCCTGTCAGAATACACTCAAAGCACAAATCAACCTTTCTGACCCAATTCCCCATACATTTCTTGAACACAAAGTTGCTGGAGACATACCAGGAAACAGTCCCTGGTGGCACGAAACTACAGGAAGGCAATTGTCTAAAGCGATTTTCAGGAATTTTTGAGATGGGAGTTCAGGCTTTGCCAATCCTGTTAGAGGGACAATAAGAACAGAATAACAGGAAACCTGAGAAAAAAATCCATGAGGTAGCTAGAGCAGTGTTTTATTTATGCGACATAATAATACTGCGTTAATTTATGCCTGCACCACTGAACGTGGGATCTTTTACAGTAGCCCATCGGTAAGAATTCTTCCTAACAAACAGAAAGAATACACTTCCGGGAAGTAAGATTACTTAAGATCACAAACCAACAGACACGGCTGAACCTTCAACAAAGACTATAGTTTTTTAAAGATCTCTGAGTATCTTCCTAAAATCTTTAACACATGTTACATGAGATGCGCATCTAAATGTGCTTTTAAAGGTACAGACTGTTTGAGAGGCAGCAGTGCTGGAAGGGCAAAATTTGGGGTGAACAGTAATTGCGTTATAGGACTGCTGGTAAATGCCACATTTTTACCTCAAATATATACCGTATTTTTTGCTCTATAAGACTCACTTTTTCCCTCCTAAAAAGTAAGGGGAAATGTGTGTGCGTCTTATGGAGCGAATGCCGGCTGCGCAGCTAACCCAGAAGCCAGAACAGCAAGAGGGATTTCTGCTTTCACTGCACAGCGATCCCTCTTGCTGGTCTGGCTTCTGGGATTCAGAATTTTTTTTTTCTTGTTTTCCTCCTCCAAAAACTAGGTGCGTCTTATGGTCTGGTGTGTCTTATAGAGTGAAAAATATGGTATATTTTTTTAAAAGCAAACAAACCTAAACCTTCGGAGGGCAGGCCTATTACCCTCACTCTGATATGGCTTCATGTTGCCAGGGTGATAATGTCAGAAGCTTGGCTTCTGACATTATCACCCTGGCAACATGAAGCCATATCAGAGTGAGGGTGATGCTTTGTGCCCTTACTTCGGAGTTTTGTGGGTGATAATAACAACACAATGGCCTTCTGGTTTTGAAACTGGTGCCCAGGAGCAGCAGCTGGGAGCAAGATGACAAAGTTTTGCATCATGGAGTTTCATGCGTCAGAGAACCAGTATCAACTGTGATTCTCTGTTGAGCGTACATGATTAACGTAAGAACCTAAGATTTCCTTTACATGAAACTGTAATATCTCATCCATGAATCCTATTTCTAACAGTGGGCAACCACTCGCTCACTCAGATGTGCTCTTATGAAGGGGACGAAATCCTATGCGTACATTTCCAAGCACAATTCAAAGTGTTGGTGCTGGCCTTTAAAGCCCTAAACGGCCTCAGTCCAGTATACCTGAAGGAGCATCTCCACCTCCATCGTTCAGCCCAGACACTGAGGTCCAACGCCAAGGGCCTTCTGGCGGGTCCCTCACTGCGAGAAGCCAAGTTACAGGGAACCAGGCAGAGGGCATTCTCGGTGGTGGCACCCGCCCTGTGAAACGCCCTCCCACCAGATGTCAAAGAGAACAACAGCTACCAGACTTTTAGAAGACATCTGAAGGCAGCCCTGTTTAGGGAAGCTTTTAATGTTTGATGCATTACTGTATTTTAATATTTCATTGAAAGCCGCCCAGAGTGGCTGGGAAAGCCCAGCGAGATGGGTGGGGTATAAATATATTATTATTATTATTATTATTATTATTATTATTATTATTATTATTATTATTCCTTTCTCCTTCTGTGATGGAACTCCTATTTGGGGACTTCCCTGGCTTTTTTCTGGCCCATGTAGGACCAGTCTGGATAGTTAGCCTTGGTGAAGACTTGACATTTTTATCCCCAAAAAAGTTTTTGGTTTGAGTTTCCACTGAAAGGAGGCTGCATCTTAATGCATTAATGTTGTATTTTAATCTTGTTTTTTAAGTTGTATTTTGATCAATTGTTTTATATCGGGTGTTAGCCGCCCGTCTTGGCTGGGGAGGGCGGGGTATTGATAATAATAATAATAATAATTATTATTATTATTATTATTATTATTATTATTATTATTATTATTACCTATTACCTGGGAGTACAGGAGTCAGCAAAACTTGCTTTGGAGTAAACATGCATAGATTTGGGCTCCCCGATCACCTCTGTGGTAACCCATTTCACAGGAAGTTGGGACATAAAGCTTTCTTGATTTACTATTAAATGAAAAACTTAAATATAGGTCAATAGAATTGACGTGAGTTTGGATCTGGAAGACCATGTTCCTTAATGCTTCTGACTCACAAACTCATTGGATGACCTTGGGCAAGTCCTGATCTCAGGTTGCCACAATGGACAGCAAGAACCCAGCAGTGGAAGAGCGTCAGTGGCTACCACAGATGGGAAAGGAATCAGATTTGTGTTGGTGCTTATGAATTGTTACTGCAACGAAGCAGTGTATAAGGTCATGTCACCCTATTTGGGGGTCATCTCTAAAAATATTAATTTGGAGCACTTTGATCTATCGATTCCCTCACTTTCTTGAAATCCGTTTTTTACTTACTGACTTAAAATCAATATCATTATTTTTTGCTGTAATTAGTAAGACAAAATGAAAATGATTTGCAAACACTAACGATTTTCTCCTTCATGTTTTGCCTCTTCGTTTATAGGTACCAGAAACGGTTTTCTTTCTATATGAAGCCGGTTCATCCTGTCATTGTTGCTTCACTGCTTTGCAGTAATCCTGCAAACTGAGAAAGATTGAATAACTGAAACTCTGCTTCCAACCAAAGGTGCAGAGAGGCTACACATACAGCCAAATATTTAAAAATGCACTTTATGATAGGTAGATTGTTATTACAGTGGTACCTCAGGTTACAGACGCTTCAGGTTACAGACACTTCAGGTTACAGACTCCACTAACCCAGAACGACTGTATTTTTTGCTCTAGAAGACTCACTTTCCCCCTCCTAAAAAGTAAGGGGAAATGTGTGTGCGTCTTATGGGGTGAATGCAGGCTGCGCAGCTATCACAGAAGCCAGAACAGCAAGAGGGATTGCTGCTTTCACTGCGCAGCGATCCCTCTTGATGTTCTGGCTTCTGAGATTCAGAATATTTTTCTTCTTGTTTTCCTCCTCCAAAAACTAGGTGCGTCTTGTGGTCTGGTGCGTCTTATAGAGCGAAAAATACGGTAGTACCTTGGGTTAAGAACTTTGCTTCAGGATGAAACTTTGCTTCAAAAATCATGTGGCGGCCGCGGGAGGCCCCATTAGCCAAAGCGGTACCTCAGGTTAAGAACAGTTTCAGGTTAAGAACGGACCTCCAGACCGAATTAAGTTATTAACCCGAGGTACCACTGTACATGCTTTAATCTGGCTACAATATTTAGATCTTTTTTAGCTGATGGAAACCTTCCATTTTTGTTCCAGGATGCTTTACCCACTATTTTATCAAGGGCATAGCATGGGAGCGGGGTCTGCCAGGGTGATGGCCCCAAGCACATGGGGAGGGGGCTCTAGCAGGGTGGCACAAGGAGGATGCAACAGGCATGTGGCCTTCCAATCAGTTTGTCGCTCTGTCACACATTTTATTCCATAGTAGACAGATACCTAACAGTCCCCAAACCATCAACAGAATGAGTCCAATGGAACTGAGTCCAATGGAACTGAGTCCCAAGCCATGTTTTACTGATCCTGCCGTTTCTCAAGCTCTTCCAGTTTATCCTTAGCTGGGTTATCTCTTCAAAGGAAAGCAGTTTTTCTTTCTACCTCCTATTTTCTCTCTGTTACTATCATTTCTTTGGTGTACACAGAGGTAAGCTATTATTGTTTCATATGGACTACAGTTGAGTTTAGGAATAGAAAATAGGTTCTAGGGCATTCTGCTTAGAATAATTCAGACAACAGTTTAGGTAGCATCTCATGCCTGGTTTTTTAAATTCTGCCAAATGTCCTGGTTTTTATAAATTCTGCCAACCCATTGAAACCTGGCAGTAATAGACCAGCAGCAATATCACTGATAGATGCTATAAATCAGTGTTTCCCAACCGGTGTTCCGCGGCACACTAGTGTGCCGCCAGACGTTGCCTGGTGTGCCGTGGGAGGGAGGCGGGCGAGTCGGGCGGCGAGAGGCAGGGCGGCGAGGAGAGGCCGCCCAGCGCGGGGCTCTCGCCGTCTGCCTGCCTGGCTGCCTGCGTGGCGCTGACGTCACGGGGCTGTAACGTGCCCCACATAGGCACACGCGGGGCGGCGAGCGAGCTCCCTCCCACATCCCATCGCCGCTCGCTTCGGCCGGCCTACTGGGCTGTCGCAGGCGGAAGGCCTGCGCATGCGCGAGGTTTTCGCGCCTTCGGGATTCCCTTCACGCCTTCCTCCTCCCGGGTCCTTGAGAGCGCGGGAAGCGGCAGCGCGAGACCGGCGTTGAGCCTGGTAGGTATTGCGCTTGCCAAGGCAGTCATTTGGGAAATGAAAACTTGCAAAGCAAGCAACCAGTTCAATCTGAAGTACGTGTATGCTTAATATCCTGTATCTGAAACCTGTTCTGCCCCCTCCCCCACACTTGGTGCCATTTTCATCTACACATGCAGCAGAGTAAGTTGACCCAGAATAGTACCAATTCAGATGGCAGATGGGAGAATGACAGTGCTGAATGCTTTCCCATGTAGAACAGTCCCTGCAAATAAAAACCTAGCATATTTGGAAGAGGGATGCTAGCCTAACCATTACCTTCTATGCTGTTACTATTTTTAAATTTTTTTTTACATAAGTAAAAAGTGACCTTTCCCCATCTGGCATGGTGGTGTGCCTCAAGATTTTTTTCATGAAACAAGTGTGCCTTTGCCCAAAAAAGGTTGGGAAACACTGCTATAAATGATAAGCTATCATGGGCCAGTTACAGTTATGAGAGAAACATGGTATAAATCCATCACTGCTTTTAAATTAAACTTGTTTTCTTCTTCTCAGCCAAACTAGGTAAAGGTAAAGGTAAAGGGACCCCTGTTAGTTAAGTCCAGTCGCAAACGACTCTGGGGTTGCGGCTCTCATTTCGCTTTACTGGCGGAGGGAGCTGACGTTTGTCCACCGACAGTTTTTCTGGGTCATGTGGCCAGCATGACTAAGCCGCTTCTGGCGAACCAGAGCAGCACATGGAAACGCCGTTTACCTTCCCGCCGGAGCGGTATCTATTTATCTACTTTCACTTTGATGTGCTTTTGAACTGCTAGGTTGGCAGGAGCTGGGACCGAGCAATGGGAGCTCACCCCGTCACAGGGATTCAAACCACCGACCTTTTGATTGGCAAGCCTAAGGCTCAGTGGTTTAGACCACAGTGCCACCCGCGTCCCTGCAGCCAAACTAGGGCGCCCCTCTAAAGACCATACGCTAGACTTAGATAGCCTCTGTGAAGAAAGCAAATCTCAAATAGGAAATACTAGGGAATCTGCCATCATTACTCTCAGTGAAATTCTTCTTTCAGGAAGAATAGTATTACATGTTCCCCATTCAGTCACTTCCAGTCCAACGTTTCCTTGTAGAATCAACAGGGACACAAAATGAACAGATCAAATAATGCTTTCTGCTGTCACTGCAAAAAAAGAAGCAGCTGTGTTTATGTTCCAACAAACCACTTCTGTGGATTGATGTGGGAGGTCAGCTGTACATCAGATTATCCCAAATCATTCCATAAAGAATTTTAAGACATATCACAGGTCTGTGTAGTCAATTCTTTGATCCTCTCGCTCTCCGCGTCATATATATATATATATATTATACCTGGACATCACAGAAATGAAGTTATTGGCTTTAAAAGGACAATGGTGGCATCCTTGACCGTTTTCCCTTCCAAATGCTAATCTTACCCTCCAGGGAACAGCAAAGCTCCTCTACTTGGTGACACTGGAGGCTCCTCGCTTAGTCCCTTTCCCTCACTAAGAGATATCCATACTCTCTCCCTAACTACCATTGTGACCTTTGCAGGTAGGCAACCCTGTGCATTCTGGGTGGAGGAGCTGTAGCTAAAGCAAGCTTTTCTGTGGTAGGGCTACCACCCAATGTTTAAAAACTTAACAGACTTTTTCTTTACTTTTTATAGTTACTAAGATTTGTTCAAGCCTCCTTGATAGTCACTGGAAATAGTTAGTTGCAAATTTTGAAATGATTCTTGGCAAATGAAGACTGGGACAATAGCACAGGGGTTCTAAAGTGGTAGACAGTTCCTAGTTTGAACACACGTCTTTGTAAGAAGACCTAATCTTGCCTTCTGAGTCAGGATTCGATTGTGCAAGAAGCCTTCGTTTTCCTTTTTGAATGTTCCAGTTCAGCATTCAGTGTTTGTTTACTTGTAAGAACATTACTCTGGGGCTACTTGAATACACTCAAACTTTTTGAAATGATGTAAAAACTTAATTTTACCCAAGCAGGCGTTTGCCTCAAACTTGCTCTTACAGGGTTTTTTATTATATTTTAACGACTGTATTTTAGTGTTCTCTGTTCTTAGCGTGTAAATGATTTTTAGAAATAAATACAATTCATAAATTATTACTGGGGAGCACAGAGAACTGTTTGCCAAATCCCAGCATTCTCATCCTTTGATATATACTTTATAGCCCAAGTATTCTGTGTCTCTGTAGCATTTCTAAACCTCCCTAATATTCTGGCATCAAACAAAGGAGCAGTACTCAGAGCAGATTACAGAAAGGGCTATGCAAATAGTAGCAGACTTAGTTCTCAGGCTCCCGCTGAAAACTGTAGTACAAAGTAAACCAGCTGCAATTTTACCAGGAAAACCCCCACACACACACACACTAGGCACCAGGTTTGGGGAACAGGAGTAGCCCACTTGAGTAGTATCTCTGAGTATACTTTATTACTCCACACACCCCATCAATGATGGTTGACATTCACCCTTATAGGGGCAATGATGCAGAGGGGCAAAACTGCTCATCTCCCAGCAATTCGCCTGGTCACCATGTGAATAATGTGCCTTTGTATGCATGACAATACACACATTCATTATAAAGGGTATTTCTCCCATTTTGCATCAATCAACAACAATGTACACCTAGAACCGACTTGTGATAAAGATGTTTATTTTATACAAAAGTAATATGCAATTCTTAAGGACTTAACTCCTACAAAAGTGAAGTTTATAAGCAAAAGCATCAACGATGACACGCATTTGTAACTTTATAAATGTGTCTGTTAACATCAACTGAATACCAGCAGTTATATTAGTTCTCTTGCAATAAGCAAGACCTACCACACAGTTACTTATGTTTAGCTGTTCAGATGGACTTAATTTCTAATTGGCAGTTTCTGGTTGCAGAGTCGGTTTGCAATTAAGATGCTAGTACTCTAAAATGAAAGACACACTCTGCTGAAACAAGTTGTGTTGCAAACTTGAAGCTATGCTAATTTCTAAGTTATTAGAAAGGCATGAGAGAGGTTTTAAAGGAAGATTGCATGGTGCTAACATTCTGACTAAATTCTACTATTTGGAAACCACAGGGAAGTGGTCAGTAGGGCTGTCATGATGTTTGTGACTATGCCCATAACACTTGAATATGCAAAGGCTAGCATGCCCTTATTCCAGCAATTTTCCTGCTTCAGTTTCCTAAATCCAGATTACTGGGCCATTTGCACTACAACAGCTTTCCAAGCCTTCTCTTTGTCGAAATCCTTCATGCTGTTATTGGAAACCTACAAAAAATAAATAAATTCAAACACTGTTATTGACAAATTAGAATGGAAGAATCCAGACTAAGGGTAAATCATTAGATGTGTGATCACATTTCCACGTCTTGCATTTTTATAAGAAAGTAGTAACAGTGAAGGGACACAGGTGGCGCTGTGGGTTAAACCACAGAGCCTAGAACTTGCCGATCAGAAGGTCGGCGGTTCGAATCCCTGCGACGGGGTGAGCTCCCGTTGTTCGGTCCCTGCTCCTGCCAACCTAGCAGTTCGAAAGCACGTCAAAGTGCAAGTAGATAAATAGGTACCGCTCCGGTGGGAAGGTAAACGCCGTTTCCGTGCGCTGCTCTGGTTCGCCAGAAGCTGCTTAGTCATGCTGGTCACATGACCTGGAGGCTGTACGCCGGCTCCCTCGGCCAATAAAGCGAGATGAGCGCCGCAACCCCAGAGTCCACCATGACTGGACCTAATGGTCAGGGGTCCCTTTACCTTTATCTAGTAACAGTGAAGATGCCTAATTCAGATTGGGACTGCAGTGCAGGGTAAGAGGGATCTAACCCCTTCCTTCATGCCATTTTCTTCACCAAAAATGCCCCCCCCCAACTGCTGTTTGCCCAGGCAGCTTTGGATGCACGTAGCAGTTTCTCTTTGGGGGCATTTAGCCATTTCAGGGGGAAATTTTCATTGAGAAAATGGCATTGGAGGAAAAACTTAAAACAATCCCCCCTCCCACTTTACTGCAGTCCCAATCTGAATCAGGTCCTCTCCCTAGATTAAGCATAAGTGGTAAACCAAGAACAAACTTAGTTACAGCTTGTGGTTTGCCTGGAACTATGAGCCTGGGTCTGGAAGTAACACAAAGCCAAACCATGGCTTAGTTCCAGACAGCATGGCTTAGTTCCAGTAGGAGCACTGTAGGCAAAATCTGCAGTTTAGGAACCCACATATTTGCTCGTTCACACTTAGCCATGTCAATATAACATTCACTTACAAATAAATCTGTATTTAAAAGAAGAACTGTGATGGGTGCTGGCAATGAAACCGAAATGATCAGCAACATTCCATAATTACACCAATTTTAAAATGAAATTATCCCTCACCTCTGTTGTTTTGTACTCTTGTTTGTTCATCTGTGGCACAGCCCACACTGAGTCCCGCATCTTCATTTTTGCCTTGAAGCTTACACACAATATGACAGTGCCAGTAGTCAGGAAAGCTTGAATTAACAGCATCAGCATTAGAAGCAGGAGCAGCACGTCGTAAGACTGCTAAAAAAATACACACATAGAAAAGGCTTTAGCCTTTAGGTATGCTAACTGTTACACACTTTTGTGCCTCCAAAGGCCACATTTACTGGAGGCACCTGCAATGCTCTGGTTTCCCCTTACTTCCAATATCAAACTTCTATATCCTTAAAGGCCATTCTGTCCTGGTTTGGGAGCCAGTGGAATATTTTGTCACCATTTATTAGGATGAGTTTTCCAATATGAAGTGTGAATGCCCAGGCATACCACATTCAAGTGTGTATATTTGCTTATTATGTGAATGCCAAAGGAAATAGATTTACAAAGTTTTTCCATAGTTTGACTTATAAGAAAACAGATTTTTACTTATTCCTCCTCCTCTCTGTGCCCACCCAATGCCAACTCCTATGAAGTCTCTAAGGGCTATGATCAGCACTTGTTCCCACTCAGGACTCAAGCAATTGGATAGGAGGGTGCCATTGCATGCCTAGCCTCTGGGCAAGATTCATTGCCCACTGACCAGGAGGGAAAGGGGAGTTGACATGATATGATAGAGCCAATTCAGTGCTTCTGCACAGTGCTAACATCCCTACCTTGGTTCCCAAACACCTTGGTATTCAAACAACTCAGAGCCCAAACACTGCAAACCCAGAAGTAAGTGTTCCAGTTTGCGAACTTTTTTCAGAAGCTGAACATGCTCCGTTTTGAGTATTACACTTCCGATTTGAGTGCCACACTTCCATTTTGAGTGTTACACTGAGGTCTGTCTGTTTTTGCTGTTTATTTTGCGTTTTTGTGGCTCTTTTTTTGTGTGTGATTGTATGGAACCCAGTTCAGCTACTGATTGATTGTGTGACTGCAGTACATTGTTTATTGCTTTCATTTTATGGATCAGTGGTCTTGTTAGATAGCAAAATTCATGTTAAGTTGCTGTTTTAGGGGTTGTTTTCAAAAATCTGGAGCGGATTAATCTGTTCTGCATTACTTTCTATGGGAAAGCGCACCTTGATTTTGGAACGCTTTGGTATTAGAACAGAATTCCGGAACGGATTAAGTTTGAGAACCAAGGTACAACTGTATCGCCTTCCAGTTCTCCCTCGCAGGAAGCAGCAACTATGGGCCACAGTTTGTATATGTCTTATAGTCATTAGGGAAATTATGGGAAAACCACAAAACATGATGGCAGATCTGCTGTACTCCTTATATACTACATAGACTTACTCTAAATTGATAACACTGGGTATAAATTGGCAAATAATCTCCTGATATTATAGGAACTAAAGTTGTAGCTTATACTTCCCCACTTCTTATAGTGCACAAGAAATAATAATTTATGCATTACAATGTGTACAAGAATAAGGACAGTGTATAAACTCAAACAGTAGTAGTAGCATAATACCTTGGGGAAAGGCCATGTACCCTATGCTTCTGTATCTCGTGTTTTAAAGTGGCTGAGACCTTTGTTTTGGACATCTGTGGTTGGGAGTCCCAGCACATTCCGTTACCACAGCACAAGAACAAACCTGTTATGCTTTACAGTATGACTGAAATTATTTCCTGAAACTGACGTTCTTGGCAAGATGCAAATTTGCAAGCAACAGATAAACAGATTTCAATCAACGCATAAGCATCTCTAAAACATCTCAAGAACTATAAATTGCACAAGTGATATCACAGGGGGGAAATATTACATACATTCACTAGCTTTTACTTAGCCAGCATGCTATGGTAAACTGTAAGAATGCAGCCAAATAATGTATAGGTAATTTAAATATGCTACAATCCCTCTCTGATCTTGCTTCCCTTTGGCTCCTGATCATGGCTCACAATTTCTCAGCTTCCAAAGCAATCCTGCTTGCACATAACACAATACTCCTACTTCTCTCCCTACGTGTTCCAAAGTCACACATAAAAAAAAACCTGAATCACAGCATTTATAAAAGTTAGGACTATTTAGAATAGAAAGCAGTAGTTTGTACGGAACATTGTGGCCTTGGTCACAATACACTGACAAGATACATTGCTTGTTTGCTTGGTAATTCAAAAGCAATACATACTTTAACTGTTGGTGGATAGTTTTTAAAGATGTCAACAATTCGCATGATACTGAAGGACAAGTATCCTGAAGCTGTGAATAATAATGGAGATGTAACACTGCTTATGGCAATCAGGACTTCTACCTAAAATTAAACATAGAATTGTGATTAGATAGCTATTTGTTATTAATTAAAAAAAGATTCATGTATGTATTCTTGTGTCTCTGAGCAAGCTTGCATAAATGAAGTTTGTTGCAATTTATTCATAAAAAGAAATTCAAAAATGTAAGCTTAGTCCCTGGAAAAGTGAATGAGGAGTATGAAGTATTTACATTGATAAGTATTTTAGAACTCATATTACTAAGTGTGTATTCAGAGCACCCAAGGTATTTGTAACATCCAGACAAAGGCCCAGTCCCCTCTAAAGAACTGCATGCTGTGTTCCATTTGTGTGGTGCTTTGGATAATTGTGAATAAGGGAGAAAGACAACAAAACAGATATGGGGGGAAAGGAGAGTAAAACATTACACACGCAGCTGGGACCAAAAGTGATTACAGATATACTTAGACTGCATTCCTAAGCACACCTACTAGGAAGTACCATTGAAACCAATGGAGCTTATTTTTGAGTAGACATACATAGCTTTACACTATTAAATGCTTACAGACTCTCCAGCTTTGAAATGCATCACAGCATAGGGAGAGATATAACTATGTATGAAAAAGCCAAGAAAACAGAGCAGGTGAAAGAAAAGATCATAAAGTTTGATACTGTATGTGAGCCAGTAAAGAATTCTCACTATGCTTTATGTAGCTAATGTAGCAGATGGTAACATTTTGGATAGAATGGAGAGCATCAAAGTGCAATAAATAAGGATTGCAATGTTTTTGGACATAGTACAGAGCATTTTGACCCACTATTAATTTCCTATCCAATCAGTTTTTGAAGAAACATAAACATCTATAAAGCCAATTTGTTGGAGATCACTAAGGAATCACTGGGCACTCAGAAGATAATGATTCCATTATGCCTCCTTCATAAACTGTGTGAAAAAATATCATCACTCTCTGGCCCAAATGAAGAGATTTGAAATGGTAGAAATGTTAAATCAGTCTAGTTGCTGTTCAGTTTTCAGAAAGTTCTACTGGACCTATTTTCACCATAACATTTATGATTGCATCAGTTCATTGAAGTGCTTCCACCAGACTGTTTTAATAATATACTTACCAAGCATTTGCTTGGATATTCAGCGGCAACATGACTTGCAATGGCACTGGGAAAACACTAAAAAGAAACTAAATATGAGAAAATGTTCAGGACCAATCAGGATATATTTTGGTTGAGCAGTGCCTATTAGCAAATATACTGATTACTGCAACTGCACTTCCAATGATTTCTTGTTGTTTTATAGGAAGGAAAAGGGCACTAGGACACCACCAAGTAGGCAACATATTCCTGCTGTTGCTTGAGGCAGGATTCACTCCAACAGAATCTCTGACTGACTCCCTCCTCTGGAGTACTAGCAAACTTGGCCAGACCTAACTGATTTAAAGAGTAACCCAGTGCACATTTATTCAGTGGTATGTCCAGCTGTATTCAATGGGACTAGAAAAGTCGGCATTTGATTATAGCTCGAATGGGGTATACCATCTCAAACTCTTATCTGCACCAATATGTTGTATGTATATAGGATTGAAGGATTGGTTTGGATGATGCCAGTGGGTCCCAACCAAACCTATAATTTTGTATCTGTAAGACATGGTCTACACTGGAAGTAACTGCTGAACTGATCAAACTAGTTTCTTTTAAGTTAATGGTCATTGCCAGACTTGTAAATACATTTTTAACGTGTCTAAATAGTTAGCCATAATGCTATAGAAACAGGTTAATGCTAATTAATGCTGCTTCTGGGAGGAGGGAATAAGCCCCCCCCCCTCACCTGCCTGAATGCCACTTCACCTTGTGCGAAGGAGAACAAGAAGCAAAGAGCTAGCCTTTGTGTTAGACTGTTAATGAAGTGAGTCCCTCCATCTTGTACTCAGGTTGTATATATGTGTAAATAAGACCACATATTCTAAATAACCAATGGCCTTCATTCTAAGGAAACAGACCCTGGATAAATGCTAGAATCTCTCGTCAAGCTATTTGTTCTTTTTTCTGATTCATATTCCTTGATTTTTACTAGATCACACACCTTTCTGAATCTAGTTGTTGTTTTTTTAATATGCCTGACTACAAAGGACCTGGGCTCTTTTCCAAATAGTCCTGTAAATTAAGACACCATGTGGTCTTCCAACTAATTCATACTCTCAGCACAAGGATTTCCACTTGTGCAACGGAACCTTTTCCTCTCTCTCCTCTCTGCCTGCATACCCTAAATCTGTTCTGGGGGTTCTCCCAGCCCTCCAGAACAGATTTGGGGAGGGGTGCACACAGGAAGAGGAGGGGGAAAGTCCACTGCACAAGCAGAAATCATTGTGTAGTTGGTTGAATGTTGCTCAAGAGTACCAGCCTTTCTTATCTGTACAGAATGTTGTTACTTAAAGGTGTACAAATGCTGTTAATAATAAAGTGTGACAGTTTTACAAGAATAAGTAGAATGTTCCTAATATATATGTATAAGACACTGATGGTACATTTAAAAACCTGTTATTCATCAAAGTGAACAACAGTTTATAAAATGTTATATTCAATGATGTAATACTTACAGCCACTAAAATCCAAAAGAAAGTTACTGAAAGATATGGCCCTGAGACTAGCACATCCATATTCAAAGCTATTATTCCACCAAACACAGCAGAAATTCCAATAATCACTTCAATTACCTAAAAAAGAAGAAGAATTTGCTTGGGATTTTTATATAATAAAAATATATTATATAAAATTATATATAATTCATAGCAGATTCTTAGAGACTGATAAAACAAAGATCTCTTACTGAATAGGATTTTAGGATCCGTGCTGGAAAGCTGACATTATTCAATGTGATCGCACTATCATACATTGTCGTCTAAAAGGGGGAAAAAGATGATCAGAGTAAATAAACTATTAACCAAGCATTAGTCATCTGGGTGTAGAAGCTAGCCGCAGATTGGAAGTACTTACAACTTGGTAACTTACGACTTTATGTTTAAAAACTTTTTTTTTATAAATATTTTTATTCAGTTTTCAAACATAAAACACATATTAAACACACAAATACATCCACATTATACATAAAAAAGAAAATAAAAGGAAAGGAAAAAACAAAACTTTTCATAACTTTTTTTGTATAACTTTTGTATAACTTGTTGGACTTCCTCGCATCTCCCTTACCCTGCGTTCTTGGCAATAAAAATTATCAGCAAATTGTTACCTTGTGTCATACCTTATTTTGTACTTCTCAGATGTTATGTTTCTTAACTTAAAATAGTTTTTATCAATTAATTGTAACTTAAGTTTACCATAAATTTACTGGAACGATATTTTTCTAGATTGCGCAATTTCTTAAGGTTCATACAACTTAAACTGTTTTTGTAAGTAGTCCTTAAACTTTTTCCAGTCCTCTTCCATTGTTTCTTCTCCCAAATCTCGGATCCTGCCAGTCATTTCCGCCAGTTCCATGTAGTCCATCAATTGCATCTGCCATTCTTCCAGTGTGGGCAAATCTTGTGTCTTCCAATACTTTGCAATAAGTATCCTTGCTGCTGTAGTCGCATACATAAAGAAAGTTCTATCTTTTTTTAACACTTTCTGGGAATTCATGTTTGAACTCATGCAACCCATAACACACATAGCTGTGTGTGTTTTATGTGAAAAGGACCTCCTGCTGCTTCCATCTGTGTGCATAAAATACTAAAATACAAGTCATACCAGCATAATTTCTCCCTCTCTCTCTGTCAAGATATACAAATCTATCCATCTACATATCTACACACGTACGTATATGTACACAAATATGCCTGTTCATTAACATGACCCACTCATGCTGATGTACTGCAGCTGAAATGTCAATACCATTCATAAAACAGCTTGCTCAGAGGGAGGATTACATAGATAGGGGATTAGTTCCAGAGATAGTGCAATGAAAGAAATTCTGGCAGCTGCACTGTTCTGCAAACTGTTAAGCAATAGCTAGCAGAAAACTAGGCACAACAAGGAGTTCAAGTGTGCAACTTGAGATGTTGTGAAAGACCTTGTCCAAGAAATTGTGCAACACCTTGTGCTAACACCGACACAGCTTTCAGTTCTCTTTTCTCATGTACGCATATTGTGCTAAAGGAGGAAAAATCATTCAACTACCTAAAGTTAGCTAGACAGAATAAATTGTTTGAGAATTTTAGTCTTACTCTTCTACTGCAAGCAAGTTTTGTTAGTTTTTAAGGTGAAATAAGGCTGTTTGATTTTGTAGCTCCCCGTTTCCTTGTGTTCTGTAAATTTCATATATCTACATGGGTGAATATGCTAGCAAAGCTATAGACCAGGCACACCCAAAGTCCATTTCGGGGGCCTAATCCGACCCGCTGGTCGGTTTAATCCGGCCCCTGTGGCAGTTTATTTCCTGGGGTAAAATCCTAAAAAAATCTCAACAACTTCAATCCTAAAAAAAAAAAAAAGGTCAACAACTTCGGTTGGCCCTTTGGTCAGCCCTTCACTTCATCAAATCTGGCCCTCTTTGAAAAAGGTTTGGACATCACTGCTATAGACAATACATCGTATGGAGATGTTGGACTGTCTGAACTATACATAACTATACAGGCCCAGTGTATTCACAAGAAAATTGCTACAGCAAAAATAGATTTTCTGTACTTGTAGACGTTACAATGTGGATATTGATTTAGGATGCAACGTAAACCTTGGCCGCTGCCCGGTGGGGCTTAACTAAATGGCAGAGTCACAATTACATCCACATCCTTGCTGCATGTACCTACATGGGCAAAAGTTGGGGCATCAGCCTGGATCTGGTGCAGCAATCAGGCCCAACGCCATCATGTGACAACAATGAGGCTGGCTTGGGATGGCTCAGTCCCTCCATGCCCCATTTGGTGAGCCAGACAGGAAGCTCTATGCCAGCAGAATAATGCTGGCATTACTTCACAGTGAAGACTGGCAAGACTAGACAGAAGAGTATCTCTGTCCAATCCACCACCACCAAGCCCAGTACAAAGTGGGATTGCATTGGACTGATAATCTTTGAAAGTAGCATGTTCTATCGGAAAGGAAAAAGGAAGCTCCTGATCTCACTGCCAGAAAGATGTTTGTATGAAATCTGTAATGCTCATATAAAATACAGGAAAAAGGAGTTACTTCCCAGCATAAATACACCCCCAAACCCCCAATATTCAGTAGTACACAGGCATTTGATATCATAGGTATATGGCAGAATCACAGTGGCTATGTTTCTGAGGCAGTATGCAAATATGAAGCAGAGATTGTAGAGAGCCTTTAGGCTATTTTAGAAATATTTAAGGAAAAACTTACTTTCTTCCTCCTGCAGCACTCCTCGTTAAACCTTGCTGAAATTATTACAGTAGTTGCCATGAAAATTTCCAGTAGAATGAGGAGAATCAAGTTGAAATTTATCTGTGCAGAAAATATATTTAAAAAAATTAGATTAACATAAACTTATCAACATAATTACTATAATGTCACCCGGTCCGATCCAGAGCATGACCTTTGCAATGGAGCACTTGCGATGAAAAATGGAACCATAGGAGCACCATTGTTGTGGCTTCTCATGAAGTTTGGCTAACCATTCTAGTTTAGCCCCTCTAAACAGGGGCTTTGCATTGGCATACTTAAAACTGGATGAACCATATAGGGAACCATTTCACACAAACCTTCCATGTGGAACAGGATCAACACAGTTATGGTTTTTCAATGGCTAGCATAATGCAAATGCAACTTTTGAATTAGGCCTAGAACAGCTCGCTCAATTTTTTATACCTAGAGTTTTGAGAATGAGAATTGCTGGCAATCTGTTTGATATGTCTGATCATTTGTTGCTTGAACTTTAAGAACCAATAATAATATAGCAAGGAAAGAAGCGGAAATGACACATGCCAGCATTAAAACATTAAAAGTATTTTCCTATAAAGTCTCTTCAGATTTAAAAACAAAAGCAGCAAATTACGGTATGAAACAGTGCCTAAGTAGCATCTGATTAACTTTTTTAAAGATTATATATACAAAGAACAAAATAAGCAAACTCAATATCAAATAAACTAATTATAGAATTTATCTTTATTGTTAAGAACTCACATTTACTGCTGTAGGGTTCAAGACAAGTTTGCATCCAAACCAAACTAAACATGTTGTTGTAATAGCAAATGTAGAAACAAACAGCATCTGAAAATTGGGTATCTGTAAAAACAAGAACAAAAAACAACACACACAAACACACACACACACACATTAAGAATATTTCATTTTTGCTTTAATTAAAGAAATTAAGTGTTAACAGTCATTCCAAGCTTATAAAGTACTTACCACATTAACTTTGTTTCGGGCTATGGCAAAACTCACAGCTGCTGAGGGAATACACTGGAGAGAAATTAATGAAAATTAAGAGTACAATTTACAAACTAAACTAGAATTTCATGAATAATAAAATTTCCCACTGAGTATAGAATAGACATATTTTGCCTATGTGAACATAGTAAATCACAACAAAAGCCCCATCTAACCCATAAAGCTTTTGGATAATTTAGGCAAATCCATTATCTTTCAGGCTAAATTTTTGTTTGTTTGTTTTTTCTCTTTCTGAAACCCACTTTTTCTGTCTCTTCCTCCCTACTCTCTTCTGGCAAGTCTGAACTTGCAGAGGGCTTTTGAAATTAGGCTGCAGATTACCTACCACTACTGCCCTAAACATAAACTTACTGTGATAAAGATTAGAGTCACAATCCAAAGATCTACTTAAGATGTTCCCAAGGGCTTTAGCATATGAGAGAGGACCACTGACTTAAAATAAAACAGCAGTTTAGTCGTTTAGTTGTGTCTGACTCTTCATGACCCCATGGACCAGAGCACACCAGGCACTCCTGTCTTCCACTGGCTCCCACAGTTTGGTCAAACTCATGTTCATAGCTTCGAGAACACTGTCCAACCATCTCGTCCTCTGTTGTCCCCTTCTCCTTGTGCCCTCCATCTTTCCCAACATCAGGGTCTTTTCCAGGGAGTCTTCTCTTCTCATGAGGTGGCCGGAGTATTGGAGCCTCTGCTTCAGGATCTGTCCTTCCAGTGAGGACTCAAGGCTGATTTCCTTAAGAATGGATAGGTTTGATCTTCTTGCAGTCCATGGGACTCTCAAGAGTCTCCTCCAGCACCATAATTCAAAAGCATCAATACTTCGGCGATCAGCCTTCTTTATGGTCCAGCTGTCACATCACTACTGGGAAAACCATAGCTTTAACTATACGGACCTTTGTTATTACTATTCATAATACTTATATGCTGTTCTTCATCTGAAGATTTCAGGACGGTCCACAAGATTAAACGTCAATTGCTCATTGGCAATCTTCATATACATGAATTGATAAAGTCAATGTCTTCCATGTTGCAGTAAGAAAGGATAGAATGCATAGGACTGGGTTTTTAAACTTCCACTGTAGCTAAGAGAATCAGTTGGACATAACTCACTCAAGTCCCATTGGTGTCATAACTAATTTAACTGAATCAGGGCCTTTTGTGTGTGTGCACACGAGAACACACTAAGAACAAAACTCAAAAGACATAATCCAGAGATAAAAGATACTTACACAACCCCAGCTTCATGCTTACAAATATACCCTGAGAGAGAAGGAAATTTATAGGATTCTCTGTGCCCCTGATATTTGCTCATGTGATGTTTCATTACATTGTTTATTTGAATATAAATAACACACAATAACTAAACATTGCTTCTGCTATTATAAAGCAGAAGGGGGGGGGGACCAAGTGTTTAATTGGCAAGCTGCTGCCAATTATGTTAAAGCAAACAATTTCTCTGAAATCAAGAGTGAGGAATTATCTAAAGAGAGCATGTATTAGCAGTTTAATTCTGGATCAAGTGGTATATCTGAGATAAGGCTTTTGAAGCATAATGAAAATAAGAAAATGGAATTATATTTCTAATTTATATTTCTAGACAGCCACAGAAATTAAAAGGAATGCTTACTGAACCTGCTGCACAGCGCAAGTAATCCATTTCAGATGGAAAAACGTTCCCCAAATAAAGTGAAAATCCAGAGGTAACAAGGATGCAAGTCTGAAATGAAAAAATTGACATTACTTTATTAGTATAAATTATATAGCTAAACAACTTCATGAGAATTGGCAGTTCTTTTCAAAAATGAAAATACTAGAACCATTAACAATTGTTTCTCTGTGTTAATGATACTGAAACCAAACATCAAAAGATCTTTATAAGTCAAAAGAACATGTTGTCTTGCTGCTAAGTTCTAGAACTATTATGCAATGACTTGGCAAAAATATAAAAGAATAACAACTTAGGAAGTGTTCGTATTTAACTAAATAAAAAAAGATATCAATAAATACATTGGATTTGTGGGAAGATTCGCACAAACAAGCACTTTCTCTTGCTCTGTGTGATTGTGCACAGACACTTTGCATGTAAAAAAAACTGGGGAAAAGAAACTTCAGGAAGTGAGAGGGAGGGGGTTAACCTTGCCTGATTTGCTACTCCTGCTCTTCAAACTGTACATACTTTATCCCTATTTGCTTTTACATGCTACATCTGTGGATTTTAATAGGATGCCAAATATCAGTTTAGATCCATATGTGAGACGGGGAGAAACTTGAGAAACTTGATGTAAAGAAGCAGAGAGTTGAGGCCCTCTCATCTCCCCCACCCAATGACTGCTTCTTTGCTCCAAATTCACAACCCCAAACTACATGTACAGTAAATAATAATAATAATAATAATAATAATAATAATAATAATAATAACAACAACAACAATTTATTATTTATACCCCACCCATCTGGCTGGATTTCCCCAGCCACTCTGGGCAGCTCCCAACAGAATATTAAAAACACAATAAAACATCAAACATTTAAAACTTCCCTAAACAGGACTGCCTTCAGATGTCTTCTAAAAGTCAGATAGTTGTTTATTTCCTGGACATCTGATGGGAGGGCGTTCCACAGGGTGGGCGCCACTACCCAGAAGGCCCTCTGCCTGGTTCCCTGTAATTTCACTTCTCGCAGTGAGGGAACCTCCAGAAGGCCCTCAGAGCTGGACCTCAGTGTCCGGGCAGAATAATGGGGATGGAGACGCTCCTTCAGGTATACTGGGCTGAGGCCATATAGACCACAACTTACATTCCAGGCATTGCACCTAAAGCCAAAATTGTGTATAGTCAAAACACATTGGGTGCAATGGCTAGGGTTGCCATATTTCAAAAAGTGAAAATCTGGGCACAAAGTTGTTGAGCTCTTATGGCTAAATCGCAAAAGTAAAGGAAAAAGGAAGTTTTTTGAGCTATTTTTTAGGGCAATCACCCAAAACGACTCTGCCGACATGGGTTGCCATACATTCAGATTTCCCCAGACATTTTTGCGATTTCCACCCGGACACTGCTTCCAACTGCAGTATTCTGGTTATGTCCATGTGGCAACCCTAGCAATGGTGGATGAGATTCCCAGAGGTCCCCCCCCCCCGTATGTCTGCCCCCTTTTTAATTAAAAATAAAGCCAAGCATGTAAAGCTGAATGCACACAAGTTAAATGTGAGTAAGTTGCGTCCATACTGTTTCATATAGTTCTACCCTACAAGTTGGGAATCCTTGAATAAAATGTTTATTTCACACGTCACTTTATACAGTCCTCAGAGAGGATTTAAGTAGGACTCTTCATACTTAAAGAGTTTTAGCGCCTCCACAATGTTCTTTCCCACTGGCCTCCCTTTTGCATCTTTGGCCTCTTTGTACAATATATTTTTACTCACCTCTATGTATGGTGAGAACGAAAGTAAATATTGGGTATACCTCATTCATCAGTTACCCCTCACTATATAGAGTAATGTTGCACTGGGAGAGCCTACATTTATTTGAAAGCGGGATTTTCCCTGAGTCTGCAATGTTGGGAAATGCCACAGAAATTCAGCTGTTACCTTCTTCACACAATGGGAAGGTGTGTGCAAGTCCTCTGCTCACTCCTAATCTCACTGAACGTAGAGGTAAGAGTAATAATGCTTATTACTCCAAACAGTTTATTTGGATAGTTCCAGACTGTTGCTATTTTGGGGTGGGATTCAATCACATACAGGTAAATTCTGCTTGCACAATTATAGGTGACTGGGAGGTCTTGCACAACAGACTTGTTTTCCCCAAAAGATCAGACTTTTGTAATGTGATAAGGAAAATGCACTGGAAAGTGTGTGATAACATTTTGACACCACCTCGTCTAGCCTCCCTGCAAACAAATTAGAGTGAATGTTCATTGTCTAAGCCAACATTGTCTAATTTCCCTACAAACAACGCAGGATAAATGCCGGCTAAACAGGTCACCTGAAAGCACCCTTAGTCTCTGTGTAATTCTTTCTTTCAGCCTCTTCTAATGCTTGTCATCTCTCTTCCTTAGCGTATATTTTACTCCCAAGCACGAGCAATCTTTGGGAATCTCAGTGTTGTAGAGTCTATATATTTTAGCTGGAATCATTGTCTTTGAATAGACTAAAATTGCTCAGTATGTTCATAAAAATAAGTGGAACTCTTTATGATGCTTCCTCTATTGACAGCAAGAATTCAGCAAAAGATGTCAGTTAGCTGTCACTCGCAGCAACAATTTAGGAAAAAGAAAATCTTACTAAAGCAGTAAATTAAAGTTAACTAAAGAAAATAAGCTCCTTTCTTGGCAGGCATGCTTAACAAAACAATGAAACTTCTCAGCAAAGACAGCTTGTCTACATCTTGTGGCTATGCAGTGAAGCATTCTAAGTATTTTCTTAGTAGTTCTTGTTAAACAAAGTACAGTACTCAGGGGAAATCCTCAGGAGTTTCTGTTACTGTTACTACTAAACATTTATTTTGCAACTACCATGTGCTAGCAGCTTCAGTGCTTCAGCCTAACATTTTCTGTTAATAAGCAAGCATATTATATTATTTAAATTATTATAGCCACAGTATTCCCAAGAAGTATCAAGAACTATATTTTTCACTTTTATTGTCATGTTGTTGTTGGCATCCGTCTATCTCAACCTCTGGGGGTGAAGTCAAACAGCAGTGTTGGCTGACCTCCCTGGGCTGCAAGCCAGGGCAGTGTGTATGGAGGTCCTGGGTTGCCCAAACAACAAGACTCGCCCCCCTCTCGACCTCGCTGACAAGTTTGCCACCAGCTGGTATTGGGTTTATTCCTTGGACTTTTCTTCTCCTAATGATATCCCGCAAAACAGCAGAGGTTTAGGATCAGAGTTTTCCTTCTCCCAGGCTGACTTCCCAGATGGGAAGGGCTACTTTCCCATCTGCCCCTCACTTCCTTCTACCTTCTACTTTTTTGACCACTGGACCCACTACTGGTCTCATTCGCTTAAACTGCTAGAGCCTGTCTTCGCATGCAGGGTAAGTCCCTAACACACCGAGGCTTTGATACCCGTCGGCTACCTTCACCTGGTTTGGCCGGCCAGTCAAAGCTGTTTCCTGGGGTGTGGCTGCTGTCACATGCTGACTGCTTCTAGGAGCCATGGGTGAGAGCTGAGTGCAGGTTGGGGACCAAAGCTGGGCAAACTACCTCACACTGGAGCAAACTTCAGCACCCACAATAATATATGCCCTCCCAGTCTATGGGCAAAGCTGAAGCCCTTTGTTGCAGGCACCCACAACCTTCAGCATGAGGTGGCACCTACGCTACCTCAGGAGCATGATGTGTGACCCACCAAAGGAAAGCCCAGCCAGATGGGCGGGGTATAAATAATAAATTATTATTATTATTATTATTATTATTATTATTATTATTATTATTATTATTACCACTCCTCCCCTAACACTTCATACATGTTACAAATTCATCACATGCTTCAAAACACACCAAGTGCCAAAAACTGGGTGGAATTAACTTCTAGGTGAGTATATATAGGATTGCAACCTATGTATACTTAGACACATAGCAATGCCAGTTATAAAACTACGAACTATAATAAAATTATTAACACACTCAGAAAACAAACAAACAGGTCTACAAAAACAAAAAAGTCAGGCTAAGGAATGGTATTTCAGTGGTAACCATTGTACATTATAGTCATTCGTGTGGTTTATACATGCATAGTCCATATCGGTTGGAAAGGTTTTGAAAACCTTGAATTTATGCTACCTGCACAATTTAAAATACAATCCGATCACATCTTATGCACATTTAACTCATGCAATTTCAACCATATGTGGTTGAAGACCAACTGGTTGAAATTCCAGAAGTTAAAGGCAAGCAAGGCAGAATGCTTAAAAGCTCTTTTTGTGCTAGGTTGGAAGGGACCTAAATGGCACTCTCCTGGTCATCCTGCCGAGAGGGCCTCATTCTGCAGAAGGACCCTTTTATCCTTTTCTCAGAGCAAGAGGAGAGGAGGCAGAGAGGAGTAGTGGAAAGGGCAGCAGAGAGCCTGCCCTCACCACCTGGCTGGACAGGCAAGAGGTTAATGAGAACATAGCCTGGAGAGCACCAGTTTGTCATGCCCTGCACCAGCCCTCTATGACCATTCTGTCATTTTGCCATATTATTGGGCTGGCACCAGACAAAGGTGGTACTGTGGTCTAAACCACTGAGCCTCTTGGGCTTGCCGATCAGAAGGTCGGCGGTTTGAATATCCACAACAGGTGAGCTCCTGTTGCTCTGTCCCAGCTCCTGCCAACCTAGCAGTTTGAAAGCACGCCAGTGCAAGTAGATAAATAGGTACCACTGTGGCGGGAAGGTAAACAGCATTTCCATGCGCTCTGGTTTAGATCATGGTGTTCCATTGTGCCAGAAGCTGTTTAGTAATGCTGGCCACATGACCCGGAAAGCTGTCTGTGGACAAACGCTAGCACCCTCGTCCTGAAAAGCGAGATGAGTGCTGCACCCCATAATCACCTTTGACTGGACATAACCATCCAGGGATCCTTTACCTTTGACCCCGCCCTCTGTGACAATTGCTTCATTTTGCCATATTATTAGGCTGGCACTGGTAGGACTTAATTCCAGTAAATACTACTTTTAGAAAATCAAAACTTTCCAACTTCAAACAGATTTAATGACATGGGTAATAATGTAATAAAAATTAACCTGCTATATTTGCCCAGTACAACCTTACCTATTTAGCCCTGACCAGGCCGGGATAACATTTCATACTTACCCCCATCAGCAAAGAATATATCCATGTTTTATAACTAAAACATGGATGAAACCTCTTTGATAGTTGAAGGTCGCTTGATTTAATATCTGGAACATAATTTCCATTCTCTTGTTTTCCACGCTCCAAGGTTGGCATTCTGTCATAACTAAATTCTTCCCTGTAAGATTCCTCCTTGGTCATGGTGCTTTAAAGTGAAAATAAATTTTCCTTTTATTTCTGAATTTGGGGTTCCCAATAAATCTTACATTGTTTCTATATTTGTTCGGGGATCTTGAGCTAAGAACGTTCTTTTTTACTTCAATGTATGCTTTGAGTTACATATTTCTATAAAACTTTCACATTAACATGGCTAGGATCACATTATTAAGCTGTGTTCCTAACTATTTTCATACTTGAAACTCCATTCCAAGACAGTAAAACAGACTGAATTGTGAATTATTAAATACTGAAGACAATTTTAATCACCACACAGTCCTATGTAAGTCTACTCAGAAGTCCCACTGAGTTAAATGGGTATAATAGGATTGCACAGTGAATAACTATTTTCAAATTAGTGCACAATTCTGTACTCTACATTCTAATCATATTTAGCAACCCCAGTGTGCAAACAAATCAACAATTATACTTAATATTTCATATAGGCCAGCATCCATACAACACATTAAATGAGTATAATTCAATATACCCAAACCATTTAACAACTTCTACTTTTTATAAAGAGCTTGAATAATTTATATATATATATATATATATATATAAATACAGTTTCCTAACATTCACTTCTGCATAATTATCAACAGAATGGGAAATAAGCACAATTATGACAACAATCCTATACATACTCCGATGGGAGTAAGTCCCATTAAATGTACAGGATTGCATTAAAAACACACTGCATACAGTACTTGATGACATGACAAAATAGTTTGTTGTTATATAAATGCAACTTATCCATTTTACTTATCCCCCCAACTCACTTAGAATAATTATGGAGTATACCGATTACTAAAACTTAACCACATATTTACCAGTTGTTAAAATCTGTTATACTTACATTAAACAGAGAAATTAATATTCAACTTTGAATAGTTTTGTGAGTAAAGTTGTCCGTACACTTTGTTATAGTCTCACTGCTTAGTGATTCATGCTGCCTTTGAAAAGTTTGCTCTTCTACTTTGGCTTTCAACAAGGTCTATTCATACGTGGAACAAAAGCACAGCAAAAACCACAGTTAAGCCAGAGAACAGGGAAATGCCAACTGAATTTTAATGAAGAGAACATACTAGAAAATTACTGTACCATATTCTCACAAGGCTGATTCCATAATTGTCCTAGGGCAAGCAAAAATTGAAGCAAAAGTTTCAATATGACAAAGATACAAACTATCTTTGATGTTTAAAATACTTAATACACAGTTTAATCAAGTTATATCTTATGATAGTCATGAAGTTGCAATCCTATACACACTTACTTGGGAGTAAGCCTCAGTAAGACTTACTTTTGAGTAGACATGTATAGAATTGTACAGTAATTAGCTGTTCTCACTAAATTATATAACTTTTAACTTAAAAGCTAGCAACATTGTAAAACGTGTGATCACAGGAGGGGAAAAAACTTGAACATAAAAGGTAATTAAATCCTAAACATGTTCACTTGGAAGAAAGTTTCACAGATTTCAGTGGACGTTCTACGTGTCCGGACAAACCTTTATAGTAAATCCCATTGAATGCAATGGGTTTTACTAATCCCAAACAAGTGTGCAATTCTATACACACTTTCAATATTTGCTCATTTTAAGGGAAACGATTTTTAAATCTTTCTTTTAAAAAGAGGACACCTGCCACTATTACAGCAACAACAATTTCTTTGAAGGTAATTAATACTTCATCAAGTACAAAATATGTTTGGAAGTCCAAAAATTAATTTATCTGTCTCTGTAGTGTTATCACACTAATAAGCTAAACAGTTTCTGAATTTTAGTCAACTTGTAACAGGCTTAAAAATCAACTTCACGCTAAGATGTGAAATGTTTGTAAACATCCCGCAATATTATCTTACATTCTTTTATTATTATTAAAAGGTTGGTTAGTCTTTCTCAATTTATGTAGTTACACCTGAGCTAAAACTTGCTACATAAAGTGGCATACATCACACCAACTGAAGGCACCTCATGCACATGGGAATTGTTCCATGTTGCTGGGTTTATGAGTTTTGTTTTGTATGCATTTCTCCATTGTAACATTGTGCAGCATGGGCTTTTCCACAAGATTTTGCATGAGGAACATTGGTTTGTATTCAACAGTGTCGATCAGTTGACAGTAAGATTTCCACCAGAATGAGAAACTTTTCTTCGTGATTTCTGCCAGTCCACTGCAGCCTCCCCATACCCTCCCATATTTCTCTGATGAAAATACAGACGTCCTATTCCATACTACTACTAATAATAATTTTATTATTTACACCCTGCCCATCTGACTGTGTGGCCCTAGCCACCCCAGGCAGTTTCCATCATGTATAAAAAACATAATAAAACATTAAAACGTTTTTTTAGAAACTTGCCAACACAGGGCTGCCTTCAGATGTCTTCTGTTACTTAGTTGCTTGTTATAACTTAAGTACAGTGGTGCCTCGCAAGACGAAAAGAATCCGTTCTGGGATTCTCTTCGTCTAGCAGTTTTTTCGTCTTGCGAAGCAAGCCCATTGAAGGATTAGCGGATTAGCGGCTTATCTGCTGATCGGATCAGCTGATAAACGGATTAGCGGCTTAGAAAAAGGGGGGGAAGGGGGGGAAAACCCGCAGGAACTCGCAAGGCATTGTCGTCTTGCGAAGCAAGCCCATAGGAAATTCGTTTTGCGAAGCACCTCCAAAACGGAAAACTCTTTCGTCTAGCGAGTTTTCCGTCTTGCGAGGCATTCGTCCTGCGGGGCACCACTGTATTGTTGTATAGTCACTTATCTCTTTGGCTCAGGGGTCACATGACTCCATACCATCCAACATTTATCCAATGAAAATAGGGATATTCTAAGGAAAAGTGGGACATTCCGGGGTTAAATCAGAAACCGAGGTGGCTTCTGTAAATACAGAACTGTCCCTGGAAAACAGGGAAGGTCTGCGTTCCACATTTCCTGAAATCTGTTTTGGAAGGTCCCCCAACCATTTGGAGCAGTTTTTGGAGCGGGTTGGAGGGGATATGCCAAAAATTGCACCCGTTCCTTTTCCACAGATGGAAAACTATTGTCAAGCTTAGCAATATCAATGGATCCAACACAGAAGCTAAATCTAGATCCAGCCCAATGTTTGTACACTTACATACTCACAAGGATCTGATGTCCCCAATGCTACAAAACACACAGCAATGTATCCATTAGGAAATATACCCAGACACACACTGCAGACTGACTTACGATGCAATCCCATACATTCTATATTCCTTTTGAACCAGGCCTTTGGTTGATTTGATTGGCATCCTATGCCCTTTTAAAATGTAGGTTTTTGGGGGGTGGGGATTGTTATTGGGTTGCTGTTTTTATTTTGATTATGTATTTTGTGGAACCACCCTGAGACCTCCGGGTATAGGGTGGTATATAATTAATAATAATAATAATAATATATTTTATACTGTGAACCATCCTGAGACCTCGGGGTATAGGGAGGTACATACATTTCAATAATAATAATAATAATAATAATAATAATAATTCATTCTGTGAACTGCCCTGAGACCTCCAGGTGTAGGGAGGTATATACTGTAAATAATAATAATTATAATACAGTATTTTGATTTTATTCTGTCAACCACCCGGACATCTCTGGGTATAGGGCAGTATATAAATTCAAATGCTAATGCTAATGATATTTTGATTTTATTCTGTCAAACGCCCTGAGACCTCGGGGTATAGGACAGTATATTAATAATAATAATAATAATAATAATAGCCAACTCCTAGGGCCTGAGGGGACCTCGACCACCCAATAAAATATTTGAGGTGGCCAGGACCCCCCCCCCCAAAGTTGATGGACATTGCCATTCAAAGAGTGTCATGTGATCGATTACGCGGGGCGGGGCTTTCCTGCGCCCCCCCCCCACAAAAAAACCCCAATATTTGATTCAAGTTGCCCCCCCCCCCCGATGTTAACAATACAGCGTACAGGTACGAGCTGCTGAGGAAACGTAGAGCGTCACCTCACGACCGGAAAGGCTTAACCACAAAACACCTGCCGCCCCCGTCAATCGCTCTGCAACGGCCAAAGCGCGAGCGGGAAGACGAAATCGAGCGTCGCTACTGCGCTTGCGCCGGCGCGCGTTCTACCTCGCCGGCGCAAGCGCGCGGCTTTATAAGAGCGGGTCGGAGCATGCGCAGTCCGCCTCCCGCGCGAACGGTCTTTCGGTGTCCAGCGCTTCGTGGGGCGGAGGCGGAAAAGCGCGGGAAGCGCAAGAGAGGCGCCTCGCTGGCTTGTGAGAAGATGTACCACCTGTTTTCCAAAGTCGTCTCTTTTTTCTGGCGAAGGGCTGACGAGGAGATGGAAGGAGGCAGGCGCCGGGCAGCCGGAGGTAGAAGCTGACTGACTCCCCCCCTCCATTCCCTCCCTTCCGAGCTCAGCTTTGTTCCCTTCCTTGGGGTCCTTCCTTCAGGGTCTACTCGGAAGTAAGCCTGGTTTAGTTCCGTGGTTCTTACTCCCAGGACAGCGAGCATAGGACTGGAGCCTTAAACACACACAAAAAGCCTTTGACGTCCCTGCTCAGGCCCTCCCTATTCCTTTCTTTATTTTTTAAATTAATTTTCCATTTAAACATATATAATCCCATCATTATTATCCCCTTTACCTCTATGGCTCTTTAGAGCCTATCACCTTCCTTCCCTCCCACCTCTTGGCTATCAAAATTAACCTTTATATCACAGCATTTTATATATTTTCCAGTTCTAATAAAACTCATCACAAAACACCTCAAAGTTTAAATAAATGTAAAAAGGTAAAAAAAATTATCATTACAAGTCGTCAGATAACCCTACTAGCATAGGCGCCGACTCCATGGGGCTTGAGGGGGCCCGAGCCCCCTCAAAAATTCGTTTGGGGGGGCTCTGCCCCCCAATAATCTCGGGCGCCCCTCCAGCAGAGCGCCATCGCCGCCCCTCCCCCAGCCCAAAATGCACAGGGTCGGGCTGCATGCCTCCTGCCCTCCCTCCCTCCCGAGCAAAAGCTCCACCCAATTTCCTTCGGAGCTGATTAATAGGCGCAGCACACTCTCCCCTATTCGCTCACGAGGAGGCGGCGCCACTTTATTTGCATATTCATGAGCTTATTTATTATTCATGAGCTTTCCCGGGCCCCCCCAATATTTTTTATAAGTCCGCGTCCCTGCCTACTAGTGTTGTTAATTGCTTACAATGATCTTTCAAATACTCCTGAAGCGAACGCAACCCACTTCTGCACATGTGTGGATTGCGATTCGCTGCTTCTGCGCATGCGGTGACGTAATTTTAAGTGCCTGTGCGAGTGGCGAAACCCAGAAGTAACACGTTCCGAAAATGCTCAACCTGGAGCTACTTCAACCCGAGGTATGACTGTATTGTGTAAATTTACTCCAATCTTTTATTATTTGTTATTTATACCCCGCCCATCTGGCTGGGTTTCCAAAAAGTATTTTGGAATACTTGATTGTGTTGGTTTGGGATTTTTCCCGTCAGCTTCGCCAGTTCGCAAAGTCCATCATTTCCATCTGCTACTCTTCACTGATGCCTTTCTTGGCGTTAGGTACCTCATTATTATTTTTTGGCATTAGTTACCTCATTATTATTTTTTTACAAAAAGGCTTTATAGGGTCACAGAGTCGTAGAGTTGGAAGGCACCACAATAATAATAATAATAATAGTAATAATAATTAATAATAATTTTTATTTATACCACGCCCTCCCCAGCCAAGGCCAGCTAACAAGCAATAATAAAAACAAGTTGAATGAATACAACTTAAAAACAAGATTAAAATACAACATAAAAATATAAAAATGCAGCCTCATCACAGGAGGAGAAAGGAAAAAGAAAGGGCGAGGGAATCAAATTGGCTCCAAGCCAAAGGCCAGGCAGAACAACTCTGTCTTACAGGCCCTGCGGAAAGAAATCAGATCCTGCAGGGCCCTGGTCTCATGAGGCAGAGCGTTCCACCAGGCCGGAGCCAGTGTGGAAAAGGCCCTGGCTCTGGTTGAAGCTAATCTAACTTCCTTAGGGCCCGGGACCACTAGGGTGTTGCTATTTATGGAGCTTGAGGCTCTCCGTGGGACATACCGGGAGAGGCGGTCCCGTAGGTATGAGGGTCCTAGGCCGTGAAGGGCTTTAAAGGTCAAAACCAGCACCTTAAATCTGACCCTGTACTATACCGGGAGCCAGTGCAGCTTGAAAAGCACTGGATGAATATGCTCCCAAGCCAGAGACCCCGTGAGGAGCCTCGCTGCAGCATTCTGCACCCGCTGGAGTTTCTGGGACAGCTTCAAGGGCAGCCCCACGTAGAGTGAATTACAGTAGTCAAGCCTGGAGGTGACCATCGCATGGATCACTGTGGCCAGGTCGGGGTGGGAAAGGTAAGGAACAATGACCATCTAGTCCAGCCTCATCTTTTTGCCCGACCTGAGACTTGAACCCATGACCCTCAGATTGAGAGTCTGTAAATGGGTAAAAGTAGGATTGGAATGTCACTCGTCGTTTAATGGTGAATTTTGGACACAATGGAGGGATAAAAGATTTGGATTATCACAAAAGATGCAGGAGGAAATGATTAACAAAGGGGAGTAGGGAATTGCAAGAGATTCCTTGGAATCTTATTTCTATGTTGTATGTTGAATATGTGACTGTAAAATTTTAATCTGAAAAACCAAATAAATCTTAGATAAAAAAGAGTCTCATTCTCTCCCAACTGTGGTATCCCATAATTATTAGCTATTCAGTTTACGTACCGTCCTTTATCCAGAGATCCCAGGTTATTATAATAATGACTCGTTGCCTTGAGATCTCTGTCCCAAGAATAGTGGTTCTTGTATACATCACTTAAAAGTCTTAAGGGGCATTTTAATTTATTACTGTTATTATTAGAAAAGAGAATCCATTCATCGTTCTGCCCGGATGCTGAGGTCCAGCGCCGAGGACCTTCTGGCGGTTCCCTCATTGCGAGAAGCAAAGCTACAGGGAACCAGGCAGAGGGCCTTCTCGGTAGTGGTGCCCGCCCTGTGGAACGCCCTCCCACGAGATGTCAAAGCGATAAACAACTACCTGACATTCAGAAGACATCTTAAGGCAGCCCTGTTCAGGGAAGTTTTTAATGTGTGGTATTTTAGTGTATTTTTTGGTTTCTGTGGAAGCCGCCCAGAGTGGCTGGGGAAACCCAGCCAGATGGGCAGGGTACAAATAATAAATTATTATTATTATTATTATTATTATTATTATTATTATTATTATTATTATTATTATCATCCTGTAGACAATGCTGTTCCCTCCAAATTCAGCTGCTGAGGGATCTTGGGAGTTGTAGTCAGATCTGGCCCATCCAGGAGGCAAGGTTAGGTGACCACCTCAGGCAGCAGATCCTGTTGTAGATATTATTTCTTAATTTTATATTCTTTATTGAAAAATAAAAAGTACATAACTACAAGTGCACAGAGCAAGGTATCACACAGAGAGAGAGATCCTGATGTAGAGCTTTATTTCCCCATCTTCACCCTTGTTGCTGATGGAGATTTTCACTGGCTCTTTCTTCCTTCATTTCAGGTGCCAAAATGTTTTGGTGGGCCCTGGTTGTAGGCCACAGCTATTGGCAGAAACCAAGTTGACCACCCCTCATATATTTATTATTTTACTTACTTGTTGAAAATAAGTTAACAACAACAAAGCCTGTACTAGGAAATCTGGAATAGATTCCTTTAAGAATTTGCTCCTCTTGGCTACAAAAGAGCCTTTCTAAGAAATCTACTAACATTCTAGGCTTCTATATTTCTACATATTCTGGGAATGATTCCTACTTGTTGCCTAATTTGTGTTCAACTTTTGTGTTTGTTCTATTTGTCATGTGATGTTTACTGTTAGTAATCAGTGAATTTCTAAGAAGTATAGTTCTGTGAATATTACTACATACACACCCCACAATAATGCTGACATTTCAAGTGACTACAGCTAGAGTCCATGTAAACATTACTTGTTCAAAAAGTGAGTAGCTGTTTGTAAACCAGGCTTGTAAATAAGCCCATTAATGTTACTAGCCTTCGGGGGGGGGGAGCCTGGTTAGCCTGCTGGAAGCTTGTAGAGGAGGGATGAAGAACTCTGTCCCTTCTCCACTCAGTCTCATATACAATATAGAAGTCCATGTACTTGCTTGCATGCGATTCCTTATTGCCTATCACTGCTTAAATACAAGGATATAGTAAACACATAATTTTTGTCATACAAATTATGTGTTTTTGAAAGGTGTGTGCTCCTCTTTGAAGCTAGCCTTTTCGCTTTACAAAAGAAATATTCGCTTAAGAAATATCATCACACATATTCACTGGGAATTCTCTTCAGTGTTCATCAGTCTTACTTAGTTTCTATAATTCATGGCACTCTTCTAAATTGTGGGTCTTTGTAGTTGTAGCTAGACATTACTTTATCTAGTGAGATTGACAGTGTTATCTCAATCTCACACATATACTCGCCAACCATGCATAGAAATGACTGTCAACATGAGAATGTCTCAGTGCTCAAGTTGATTCAGGGGGAGGAGGAGAATTTATATGAAATTGTTCCTCTTCTGCATTTTTCCTTTTTCTAATTACTAGGCTGCTAACAATTATGGCAGCTTTATATCTGGATTCCAAATGCATTGTCTGTGAATATGGCCTGCTGATTGATAGCATGATTACAGAAGGTAGCCACAAGTGCCAAGGAGTGTATCCAGCTAAGTCCTACTCAGATAAACCTGTTGAAATTGATGAACATTTAAGTTAGTAATGACATTGATTGCAACAACTCTGAGTGCAACACTGAATGTCTACAAGCCTTTACAAATGATACACATTGGGGCAAAAAAATCCCAATTTTATGTATGTGGTAATGAGGTCTGAACTGGCAGTGACTAAAAAGTAACAAGACTCTGTGGCTGTAGTAGATAGTTTGTTGAAGAAGTTGGCCCAATGTGCAGTATGCTGTGAAAAAACTGAATTCCATGTTGGGGTTCATAAAACAAATTTAGGATTACCTCCCCAATGTGGAAAGGTTATACAGTGGTACCTCGCAAGACGGAAAACCCGCTAGACGAAAGGGTTTTCCGTTTTGGAGGCGCTTCGCAAGACGAATTTCCCTATGGGCTTGCTTCGCAAGACGACAGCCCATAGGGAAATATCCGGGACAGCGGGGAAGCGCAGCGCGTCTTCCCCACTGTCCTCGGACCTCCTCCGAAGCCGGGCGGTGGGGCGGGAACGCCTCCTCCCGCCGCCGCCGGGCTTCGGAACGATGCTCCGAAGCCGGGCGGTGGGGCGGGAACGCCTCCTCCCGCCGCCGCCAGGCTTCGGAACGATGCTCCGAAGCCGGGCGGCGGGGAGGGAACACCTGCCCCCGCCGCCGGGCTTCGGAACGATGCTCCGAAGCCGGGCAGCGGGGAGGGAACACCTTCTGAAGGCGGGCGGGGGGCGAAAGTCTTTGCTACCCCCTGCCTGCCTTCCCGGGAGAGCGGAGAAACACAGCGCGTTTATCCACTGTCCCGGACGGCTTTTGAAAGCAGGCGGGGGGGAGCAAAGACTTTCGCCCCCGCCCGCCTTCAGAAGAGGTCCAGGACCTCTTCTGTAGGCTGGCGGGGGGCAAAAGTCTTTGTCCCCCCCTGCCTGCCTTCCCAGGGGCTTTTAAATTGCCCCGGACAGCGGAGAAGTCCTCCGCTGTCCCGGGGCGATTTTAAAATGCCGCCCGCCAGCATATTAAGATCGCCCGGACAGCGGAGAAGTCCTCCACTGTCCCGGGTTTTTTAAAATGCTGGGGGTGGGAAGAAAAGCCCTTGTCCCCCCCCCCCAGCCTTCAGAAGAGGTCTGGGGACAGACTGTCCCCGGACCTGGTCTGAAGGCGGTTTCCCTAGGAACGCATTAATTGATTTTCAATGCATTCCTATGGGAAACCATGCATCGCAAGACGAAAAACTCGCAAGACGAAGAGACTTGCGGAACGAATTAATTTCGTCTTGCGAGGCACCACTGTAACATTTGACACTCTTTTCGTGCACAATAATATACATGGTGTAGAGCAGTGGTTACCTGTTAGCTAAGTACTGCAGACCCCCTGTTTTTGAAAAGCCAAGCCATAGACTCCCTACTTTTGAAAATTTTGATATGGTAGTTTTTGTTATGTGAATGGCGTCACAAATCTCGTGGGTGGGTTACGTGGACCCTCTGTGGTCAGCAGGCCACCAGCTGGGAACCCCTGCGTAGAGAAAATGAATACAGAGTTGTTTTTCTCCCTCTGAATATCAGTTGCTGAGAGTCGCAGCTGAGAGTAATCATGTGCTTCCCATAGGCATCTGATCGTCCACTGTAAGAACAGGATGCTGGAATAGATAGACCTTTGGCTTATGATCTTAATGTTTGGAGGTCTGCAGGTTTGCCACCCTTATATAAGTTATTCCCAAGACTAAGGAAACCCTGTCTGTAAAGTTGTACATAGGACTTTGCTTCCTCTTTCAGTAGACTTAAAACCTACAGTAGTTGTGAGTTGCTTTTATTCTGAGGAACTATTGGCTATTTTCTTGGTGGTGAATGGGAAGGTCTTCCCCCTCCATGTTGTAGTTTTGATGTTTGTCAAACAAATTTATCTGACCTGATCCCCATTTGGAGATAGCTATTCCCCACAAAACCATAATGTACTGTACAGTGAACTGTGGAGAATGTTAGAAACCCCCAGAACATATATAGGGAAATTGCCATTAAGAATATAGAAATTGGATCTCCCTTGATATTCATCAAGTTCAGCTCAACTAAATTTTGCATTGATAAGCTCTCTTTGGTGAAGGCCGTTCCAACACTAGGGCTGCCGGGTGTTATACCTGGAAAGTTTCCTAATGTGGTATTATCGTTTAAATAAACTCAGTAAGATTCCTTACCTCCTGTCAAGGAATTAACCAAATTAAGATAATTCAGTTTTCTCTACATTTGGCCAAAACGCCAAATTATGGTTTGGCACCACAGGAATAATCCTGGAAGGAGCTTTGGGCTTGCATGTTAACTTCCTTCCTTCCCTTGCTCAAGTGCAAATCATAGTTTTGTCAGTTTGGATGTTTTGGTAAAACTATGGTGTGACAAAACCCAGACAATAACTCATTACTCTGAGGTTGTAAAAGTAAAGGACCCCTGAAGGTTAAGCCCAGTCCGTTTTTACTCTGAGCTTGTGAGGAAAGGAGAGAAAAGACAAGTATCGGCTTCATTTGCTCCAATAAGCTAGTCATAAAAAACCACTTTGTTTCTATGCTGCTTTAGAATCTAATTAGAAGAGGGGAGGGAAAACATATGAATAAATAACATTTATTTTGCTAACCATCGTCATTTATAGAAATCCCTACAGATGTTCTGTTAGAGGTGGCAAGATGCAGCAAGAATAATTTCCCAATGCTGTAGCAAATACAGCAAATTATTTTTTACACAACTTAAATGTATTTTGTCTTCTTTTTAGATGGCAGTGAGTTAAAAACCGTAAATGGTGTAGTGACAAGATTCTGCCTAGACTACGGCTTGATAGATGATTTGATCTGTTTCACCAGCGAAGCTGTGATGAGCAACCTTCCACTGCAAGTTGGACAGCAAGTTGTAGCTCTTGTTGAAGAAGATAAAATTTCTCATGGATTAAGGGCAATCAGGGTGAGATTCAAATAAATAGCTATAGAAATTGGTCATGTGATTATGTTAACTGTCTGTAAAATAAACTTTAATTTTTTATATAACTGATCTCAGTTGATCAGAGTGAGAGACTTTCCTATATATGCCTATTCGGCAAGAAAGCCGAAGTCACTTCAGACTCTTGAACGTAGATAAGCTCTTCTCTACCAATTTCGGGCTTTTGTCAACACTTCCACTTGTCCCGCCACTTCTCCCTCACTGGGGAAACCCACTGCCTACTGTTGAATCGGAACAAATGCGAATTATTTTTTCAGTGGATTGATGTTTATTCCAACTCAGCAGTAAACAGCAGGTTTTCCAGAGGAAGGGGGGGGCGGACAAAGGAAAAAAACTAATCGGGCCTCTGTTTTCTAGGTACAGAACAAGTGGAAGTGTGGACAAGCCCTTACTGTGAAGTCAACAAGATCTTTCAGTGGAAAACATGATTTAAACACCTTTTTCTTGCTAATTTAAACCAATCTGCTCTGAAATTCAGCATTTTATTAAACGTTTCCATAAATGGATTTGAGTGTTACTGAGCTGAAGAACAAGGAGCCAACCTGATTTAGTTCAGATAGATTTTTTTATTTCATAGCGTGTAGTTTGGTCCATATACATTTATTAACTGGTAGTGAGCTGTCTCAGTTTATACAGAAAAGATCATAATTTGCCAGTGGTCTTCAGAAGGCAGCCACTGTTACTTTCAGCTACCCATGAAAGAGGATGTCTCCTTTATAAGAACAAAGTCTTTGTTCACCTGGCTCTAGAAACAGTTTGTGCGTTTGTAGTGTAGCTAGGCCCCTAACAGTCAATTTTTAAAGAATGAATTTGCATGTGATAAAGCATATAAAGTACTGTACATCGCTGGTGTTCCAGATGGAGGAATACCTACAGGACCCAGTAGGTGGCAGAGTTGTCCCACTGGCTGTAGTTCCAGTAGTGGGCTACAGCCTCCTCTAGAATCAGCAAGGCTGGCACTAGACAAAATACAACATCAAGAGAGAAGAGAATGTGGTATGAAAAACTAAATGTTAGATGCAAGTACCTTTCCAAAAATGTACAGTAACCATTTCCAGGGATTTGTAGGAAAAAACACTAAGCAATGATGCATATGGAAAGATAATGATGATAATAATAACAATAATAGTTATTATTATTATTATTACTAGCAGAGGAACCAGAGACCAAATTGCAAACATGCGCTGGATTATGGAGAAAGCTAGAGAGTTGCAGAAAGACATCTACTTCTGCTTCATTGACTATGCAAAAGCCTTTGACTGTGTCGACCACAGCAAACTATGGCAAGTTCTTAAAGAAATGGGAGTGCCTGATCACCTCATCTGTCTCCTGAGAAATCTCTATGTGGGACAAGAAGCTACAGTTAGAACTGGATATGGAACAACTGATTAGTTCAAAATTGGGAAAGGAGTACGACAAGGCTGTATATTGTCTCCCTGCTTATTTAACTTATATGCAGAATTCATCATGCGAAAGGCAGGGCTGGATGAATCCCTAGCCTGAATTAAGATTGCCGGAAGAAATATCAACAACCTCAGATATGCAGATGACACAACCTTGATGGCAGAAAGTGAGGAGGAATTAAAGAACCTTTTATTGAGGGTGAAAGAGGAGAGTGCAAAATATGGTCTGAAGCTCAACATCAAAAAAACAAAGATCATGGCCACTGGTCCTATCACCTCCTGGCAAATAGAAGGGGGGGAAATGGAGGCAGTGAGAGATTTTACTTTCTTGGGCTGCACGATCACTGCAGATGGTGACAGTGGCCACGAAATTAAAAGACACCTGCTTTTTGGGAGAAAAGCAATGACAAACCTAGACAGCATCTTAAAAAGTAGAGACATCACCTTGCCAACAAAGGTCCGTATAGTAAAAGCTATGGTTTTCCCAGTAGTGATGTATGGAAGTGAAAGCTGGACTATAAAGAAGGCTGATCGTCGAAGAATTGATGCTTTTGAATTATGGTGCTGGAGGAGACTCTTGAGAGTCCCATGGAGTGCAAGAAGATCAAACCTATCAATTCTTAAGGAAATCAGCCCTGAGTGCTCACTGGAAGGACAGATCCTGAAGCTGAGACTCCAATACTTTGGCCACCTCATGAGAAGAGAAGACTCCTTGGAAAAGACCCTGATGTTGGGAAAGATGGAGGGCACAAGGAGAAGGGGACGACAGAGGACGAGATGGTTGGATAGTGTTCTTGAAGCTACCAGCATGAGTTTGACCAAACTGCGGGAGGCAGTGGAGGACAGAAGTGCCTGGCGTGCTCTGGTCCATAGGGTCACGAAGAGTCGGACACGACTAAACAACAACAACAACCCCTCCCATCTGGCTGGGCTTCCCCAGCCACTCTGGGCGGCTTCCCAAAAAATATTAAAATACTGTAATACATCAAACATTAAAAGCTTCCCTAAACAGGGCTGCCTTCAGATGTCTTCTAAAAGTCTGGTAGTTGTTGTTCTCTTTGACGTCTGGTGGGAGGGCGTTCCACAGGGAGGGCGCCACTACCGAGAAGGCCCTCTGCCTGGCTCCCTGTAACTTGGCCCTCGGTGCTGGACGTCATTGTCCGGGTAGAACTATGGGGGTGGAGATGCTCCTTCAGATACTGCAAAGAAGCAGCACTTCTTCCCATCCTGAAAATAGGAAGGGTCATTTTCCATTAAATTTGCAGGAAGTTGCCAGCAGATCGCTCCAGAGAGAGACAGATCAATTCTGTTGAGAGCTGTAAATCAAAGCGAACTCAAACTGAAGAAAGCTAACACATACGAATTTAAACTGAAGAGAAACCTAATACATACATGCAGCAGTGTTTTGGTTCTGCTGCAGTTCATACTTGTCTTGCTGTCTGCTGTGGCAAAATTACATAATTTACATACAGCAATTAATTACGTTGTCGTTACATTATTCCACCATTTCTGTACAAAGAAAATGCAAGGCGGTGGGGGGATAAAATCACTTATATGTCATTTGCGGACTGAAAATAATAACAGTGCTGAATACCAATCATATCTGCTGGATTGATTTCTATTCCCGAGATGGGACAAATAAGGGAACATTGGGAATTTCCATTCATCTTTGTTTTTGTCAGAATTCTCCAACATCCCTAACTGGCAGTAGTTCAGTAACTGCCCAAGATGGAAGGTACAGTAATCAGCTAGAATTGAGCAGTTAACCCATCCATCAGAGTACATATTAAGAAGCTTCCTAATACACGCTTTGGTAGTCTTCACAGTATCAAATTATCTCACCTTGTTCCGGTGGTTGATACGTATATAAAGAAAAATTTAAGAAGCATTCACAAGCAACTTTCAGTGTTCATTGATACACTTTGGAAAGTCTTTGAAAGCATATACCTTCTTCTCGTTCAGCACCCCACCTCCAACAGTGTGCACCCTCTCATCTAGTTCTCTTACCAAGCTGGCTTGATTAAATGGCACACCTGATTCCTTGTTGGGCCAAGGAATGTATGAGCCCTTACAATTTGAGTAATGGTAGGTTCAGCAGAACTTAAGAGTAAATTAATTAAATGATCCCAAAACTTTCCTTTCTGAAACTGTCTGCTCCTGCTTTCAAAGCCAAGATCTGTGAGCAGCCACCTGCATTTCCACCCTCTCCAATGTCTGCAGCTCAGTGTACTGGATCCTCATGGCTCTCTTTAAGTGCCTTTGTGTCTTTTGACATCTCTTCATGGCCAAAATACTGGTAAGCTCTCTAATATAAGGCTGGTCCTGGTTGGTTTTGGCCCCTTGGTTTGTATTAAGCACACTTCCAGGTTCAGTCCATAAAGATTTGTATTGGTGGAAGGTTGACAGCTATGTGCATGTTTGAAGAAGTTGTGCAGCATTTGGAGAGGGGCCACAATTCAACAGAAGAACCTCAGCCTTAGGCCTTAAATCACATTTGAAGGTCCTGCTAGGATGCCTCCTGTAGGTAATTTTGATTTGTTCTACAGGTAGAAAAGGTATCTGATAAATGGGAAGATGACAGCAAGTGTCCTTATCAAGGGGACCAGGACACCAAAACACTCATTGGCAGTATTACTTCTCTAACTGCAGTTGGTGGCAGCGTTAATCAGACAACCTCCTTTTCCATGGATGATGTTTGTGAAGGTAACTGTTATGCCTACCTTGACAATTGTTATAAACACAAAGTTGTGATTTTAAGTTGCAGTGGGGTTTTTCTTTGAAAATTGCTTTAGATGAGTTGACAAAAAGGATTCTAAGAATATAAACTGGTTTAGAAAACTGTGTTTTGTATATGTGAATCTGTAAGCATCTTTACCATCTCAGTTACATTTCAGAGATGTGTTTGCTCTTGAGAATTAAGATCTTTATTGTTGAATAAGCCATGTAATCTTAGATCTGTTCAAAACTTGAATGGACTCTTGAAGTTTGGAGTACTTTCCCTTTTTCCATTTTTAAACTTTGTTTGACCTCTGGTATTTCGAAGAATAAAACAGTGCAGCAAATAGTCTTGTGATGCCTTGAAAACTAATGAATTTATTACAGCATAAGCTTTTGCAGGTTAAAGTCCTCAAAAGCTTATACCATAATAAATTCATTAGTCTTTAAGGTGCCAGAAAATTCCTGTTTTTTGCTGCAACATGCTATTATGGCTACCCTTCTGGTCATTGCTTCAATTAATCCAAATTTTGGTCTAGTAGCTAGGTATATTTGCCTTTTAGTGCGCCAGTACTTTTAACTTTTCTTAAAGTGACTTAGTCTTGTTCAAACTGTTTCCATTTTCTTGTAATGTTATTGTTAAGGTTTTGTCCCTTGTAAAGGAGATTGGGTGCAAGTAGAATATTTCATTAACCCAACAACCTGGACCAGTGAAGCAGTTTCTGTAAAGCCCTTGAGGTATAAGAGAATTGACAAGGTATGTCTATTGAATGGTTTAATTTTGGAATTTCTTAAAAATATTGTATCAAATACTATCAGGGACGCGGACTTATAAAAAATATTGGGGGGGCCCGGGAAAGCTCATGAATAATAAATAAGCTCATGAATATGCAAATAAAGTGGCGCCGCCTCCTCGTGAGCGAATAGGGGAGAGCGTGCTGCGCCTATTAATCAGCTCCAAAGGAAATTGGGTGGAGCTTTTGCTCGGGAGGGAGGGCAGGAGGCATGCAGCCCGACCCTCCCTGTGCATTTTGGGCTGGGGGAGGGGCGGCGATGGCGCTCTGCTGGAGGGGCGCCGGAGATTATTGGGGGGGCGGAGCCCCCCCCAAACGAATTTTCGAGGGGGCTCGGGCCCCCTCAAGCCCCATGGAGTCGGCGCCTATGAATACTATAATGTAAAAGGAGAAAGGATGGGTTATATAGCAGGAACTATCCTTGCATGTAAAGCTACCCTGTTTATATAGGAAGCATGTTCATTGTATTAAAATCTCCTGATTTGGGCCTCAACTCTGAAAACCACATTTTGGACTTCAGGTAGTTTAACTGTTAATGGCTTCCCTCTATCATCAGGATCCCTGACAATTTTAGTTCTGTGGAATCTGTAAAGGAGTCATCAACCCTTCACAAGAGTACAGTTGTGAAGTATTATAGAAAGCCACGACAGTTAAATCACTGTAAAGTTTCAAGATTGTAGTTTAGGTATACCTTTTGACTTGAAGCTTGTCGTGTGTGTGTGTGTGTGTGTGTGTGTGTGTGTGTGTGTACACACACAGTGAGAGATAGCTTGTGTCCATCGAATGGATTTCCAAACTTTGTCTGAATGTTACTTACACAGTGACATTGGGAGTGTCCCGAGACGTGCATAGAGGCAACCAAAGTACTAACACCTGAATGGAGCTGTAGTTTGGAAATATTACTATGTAATGATCACTGGCAATTTAAAAAAATCTAGTTATTGACTATCACTCCACAGGTGATATGGAGTGATCATTCACTTTGAATGTAGTGCTCCAAGAGTCAAAGTTAACAAAACCAATATTTTGGTCAAGCAGCTCATAGAAGACGACTTAACGATATTTGGCAGTTAAGAACATTGAGGGACGTACCCGGGGGGGGGGCACAAAATCACACCTCTCCACTGTGGGGCCCATCTGGGCACCTCAGCAGAGGAATCCAGTTGCTGGCATGAGCTGTTGCAGCATCCCTGCAGGGTTCCCATCCCCAATCAGCTGGCAGTACTATTAGAAGTGTGAGAAGAGTGCTCAGCAGGGCTCAGAGGGAAGAAAGATGGAGAGAGCAGGTGAGAGTTGCAGGAGGAGGGAAGAGGAAGGAGACAGAAGAGAACGCGGAGAGTTGAAGGAGGCAGGAAGGCAGATGGATGGACTGAAAGAGGAGAAGAGGCAGAGCAGAGCTGACTTTTTGAGTTTCTGGACCATGGTCTCTTCCACCTTCAGAGGCGCCGATACATCCTCTTAACAAGGGAGCCTCTGAGATAATTAGAGTACAGTACAACATACAGTTTAAGGTTTCATATATTATGTGGCAGTTTTTAAAGAGTACAGTGGTACCTCGGAACTTGAACAGCGCCGTTCTCGAACATTTCAGCTCCCAAATGCCAACAACCTGGAAGTAAGTGCTCCGGTTTTGAAACGTTCCTCAGAACACGGATGTCCAACACGGCTTTCACTGTGCAATAACGTACTTGTTGGCCAACCAGAAGCCGCGCCTTGAAACTCAAACATTTCGGAAGTTGAACAGTCTTCCGGAATGGGTTACGCTCGAGTTCCGAGGTACCACTGTAATTGGATGGCTTGAAGTACAGTGCCCACTTAGTAACCTCAAATGGGTTATGCATGCTTACATTGATTTTATTGCATCTAAAGATAACTACATTTTTTACAGCTTCGTGTTTCCAGTGTGTGTGGAAGAACTGGTGTAGTCGACGACAGTATCTTTTTCACCCTGGATTTCCTGAAACTTCCTGATGGTTATTTTCCTCGTAGACATGACCTGGTCAATGTGGTTGTTGTGGAGAGTAACCAATCATGTTATATCTGGAGAGCACTTTGTATGGCTCCAACAGAAAATAACTGGTAATAAAAAACTTCTTCCCTCAGTCAACGACTGCTTAGAGTTCACTTTTTAAAAATCTACTTTGAAGTGAGGCCAGAAGTATTAAAATTGCATTCATAATTCTCCATGTATGTCTTGAGAAGAGTGGTTAAAAAAAATCATTCTGGTTTTAGCATTTTATGAATGTTTTGTCAGTTTTAACTGTCTAACTTGAGAAAAGAAAAATGTAGGTGTATGTTAGCTTCAGACACATGGTTGAAATTAATCAGATCGGGCTTTGTTACATAATTCTATATGCATAGTTTTGCAGCATGGTTTCTAATTTTGAAATCTTACAGGTCATCTCTAACCAATGCAACCAATTTGGATGAATCATATGAAAATCTAATGAAGGACAAAGAAGGCCTAGAGGTATCAAAAATGATAAACTTTGGAACACTAAAATTAGGAATGAATAAAAGCATCGAAGTATGGATAGAGTAAGTTGTAATTTCTTCTTCCCTAGATTTTTCCTTTTAAAAGCATTTATTCTTTAAAAGCGTTTATACATCATGAAACCATGATGTATTTTTTTCCTCATAGTTATCTTTGCAGTTGGGCTTTTAGAGTCCATTCAGCCAGGAGTTTGGAAGTGGGAGGTTCAGTAAAACTGGTAACATTCCTTTTGTAAATAGCTGCGTCATTAGATGCGTGAAGCTTTAATGTGAAAAACTAATTTTACGACAATTTTAATTAATGATTGTAAATTTTGTGAATGGTAAGTAGCACACAAACCTCCATTTATTTCTAGCATTCTCCCTACACTTACTGTTTGTTTATTGCACTTACATTCCACCTTTCCCCCAAGAAGCTCCAAAGCAGAATACATGCTTCTCTCCTTCTTCATTTAATACAACAACTCTGTGTGGAAGGCTAAGCTGAGAGGCAGGGACTGGCCCAGTGAGCTTCATGGTTGAGTGGGGATTTGGATCCTAGTTCCCAGGTCCTAGTCTGACACATGAACCACTACACCACATTTAATTTAATTTCAGTGTTTTTAAATATCATTTAACCATGTAGTTTCTCAATGATGTACAATGAGGTTACAGAAGGGATGCAGTAGGAGTAAAATCAGTTGACATGAATCGTAATATCAGAAAAGCTCACTTAAGATACCTGCTGAAATAGAGTCTTCGTCAAATGCCAGGATAACAGGAATGTGACCTGTCTGATCTCTGTCTGGAGTTAGCTCTGCAAAGTTTGGTCCACAGTAATCATACCTCCTGGGGGAGATGAGCCATGCATCTGGACCATGGAGGACCCAGGTGATGTGGATTTCAAGTATTTGGTTATATAGCCCGTCCCGTCCCCCCGTCCCCCGAAAATGTAAATCTGGTGATGCTGCATCTCATGACGAAAGGGCAGGTGAAGCCACGTCTGTGTCATTACTTAAGCTTAATAAAGAGAGTAAATGGATTTAAATTTAAAAAAGAGTATTGTTGCATCTTTAAATAATAACAAATCTTGGCCTTCATCTATTGATGCCTTTCCGTGCACAGGCAACGACTGATTTACACACGTTTCATATGGCATTACAGCGACCCAGAAGGAGCTGGAAAAGGGGACGGAATGTGCTTATGTGTGCTCCACCATTGCATGCAATGACCCAGAACGCAACAAATCTGGTGTTGCCTGTATAGAAGTAGTCTTTCCATTCACAGAAAGGTCTTTAATCTTATAGAAGCCTCCACTAAACAACTTTACTTCAGTGCCACCTCCTGAGATGTTCCACAGGGTCCCCCAATCTCTCTTAACAGATTTTCCGAAGGGTGGGATGAGTTGGTGAAATTAAGCTCCCCCTGTGTTCACGGATGCCACTGCTAGACCAAGTGCCCTTCTGCAGCTGAAAGGACTTTTCCCATTTGCATAAGGGCAGTATTGGATGCAACCCCTTGTGCCTTGTGGATGTCTTGCAACACAGACATGCTTGTCAGAGCATCTGCTTGCTACTGTCAAATTACAGTTTCAGCAGGGTAGGCGTGTGTATCATCTTGCTGCTCTGGGCTCATATGGAGGAAGGTGTGGAATGTAAATCTAATAATTGTAAATTGTAATAATAAATAGAATGAATTTTTATTGACATATAAACAGTGAGGTTTAAATTTGTGTTTCCCCCCTTTTTAGGAATAAAGGGAAAGCAACACATTCTTTAATTAGCTGCAAATTAGGTGGCTGGGATAAAGAGAAGCAATTTTGTCTTCAAGTGCCAGGAACATGTCAGAAGAGTTCTGCAGCATCCCTAGGGAATCCATCAGGTAAATATAAGAATATAAGAAAAAAGTCACACATACATGCCTAATTCCTCTATTGTCTATAAAGAAGCCTCGGCATGTTATATTCTGTGTAATTAGAATAGTGTAATTTGCTTACTTCCATAGAAGTTCAGCCTGTGGATGAAAACAATATTGGAGATGATAACAACTTTGTTAGCAGACAACCTAAGAAACTAGAAAATGAGCAAAAAGAAACTGGAGAAGAGAAAACAGCAGAACCCATCGAGGCTATCTCTCTGCCTTCTGGGAGAAAGATTTCTATAGTAGTTACATGCACTGCAAAGTAAGTATACAGGACGTTCTTTTTCTTGCTGTTTTAAAATGTTACAGAACAACAGTAAATTATGGGCTTTGGCGTTAGTGGCCAGAAAGCTAACTGATAGTCAGAAGGAATTGCAGTCCAGTGTGCAATTTTAGTAATGCAAATCCCTAGGTATGACACAACTTTGGTGTAGCTAAATACCTGCTTTTGACTTCAGAAGATCTGGTTGTCTCAGAACAGATAATATATTCAACATTTATGCTTTCATATTCCTCCCCCTCAACAGAAGTTTGGCTAGCAGCAGTGAAGGTTGCCTGCTGTGTGAAAAGGAATTGCCTAATTAGCAATTGATCTCATCAGGGAAGTAGCTGTCACCCAAGAGGGAATTCTAGCTCTCTGGAGTATGCACCAATTATTCAGAACAACATTTGAATCAGTCCTGGCTTATATGCAAGGGAATCTGTCTTTGCATGAAATGTCTTACTGTTCAACCAGTTTGATCCTTTAAGGTGATGTTTGAAAAAAATTGTAATCAAAGGTTCTGATTTAAAGTAGCCAAAGACGTTGGGCATGACTCTCAGAATTCATAGGTTATGGCACTAGAACAGCTGAGTTAGTGGCAAAGCAAAGAGGGTGATGAGTGTAGGAACTATAAGAGCAAAATAGGCTGGACAAATGATCAGAGGAGTAGCAGATAATAAAAGATATTAAGTTGCACTTGTGGCTTGTCCCATAACAGGGACGCGGGTGGTGCTGTGGGTTAAACCACAGAGCATAGGACTTGGCGATCAGAAGGTTAGCTGTTCGAATCCCCGCAACGGGGTGAGCTCCCGTTGCTCGGTCCCAGCTCCTGCCAACCTAGCACATCAAAGTGCAAGCAGATAAATAGGTACCACTCCAGCGGGAAGGTAAACGGCGTTTCTGAAGCGGCTTAGTCATGCTGGCCACATGACCCGGAAGCTGTACGCCGGCTCCCTCGGCCAATAAAGCGAAATGAGCGCCGCAACCCCAGAGTCGGTCACGACTGGACCTAATGGTCAGGGGTCCCTTTACCTTTACCTTTATCCTCCAGAACAGCTGCTATTTGTGTTTTCTTATACACTCGGCTAAGTTCATTGAGAGAGAAAGAGAGAGTGCTTTCTGTTCCAGTCACTGGAACCTGTTTCACTGTCATGTCTGATGATGACTAGCTCTAATTTTGCACCCTCCAGGTCCAACAGTTTGCAGTCAACGATGAAATGTTGGCTGTCTCATTCACAGCTTTGCCCCATACATCTCTGTACACACCATTTTCATCTTTCACTCCCGTGTTCAGCTTCCAACCTCAAGCTTCTGTCCACCAAAGAAGCGGAAAACTGCTCAGATACTCTTTGTTTGCTTCTCTTGTTCGCATGCGTAGCACAGAGTAAAGACAACTTTTCTATAGGCTTTGTCTCATTTAGGTTTTTTAATGAAAGTTTTGCCTTGCTTTTGTGCCTTTAAAGGAACCCTGGCCGCTGCAAAGACCTCTTGTTGCTCTGTTTTTCTGACTGTGTTATCGGTCGCTACATTGAAGCAACTATAGAAACAGAAGAGGAGTTATTAATAGCAGCCACTCAGCCTTTTTCCCAACGAAAACGTCAAATCACTTCGGAGTCTCATAACGACAAGGCAACAATAGTTTTACCAGAATTGAAAAGGTACTGCCAGGTACACCATGATAATCTGCTTAAGCAAGCCTTTAGATTTTTTAAATTGAAAAATAATAATAATTGGGTGGGGTTATATCGATTTTGTTGTATCTGTCAGGGAACTGCCATCGGCTCAGGGGGGAGAGGGGGAAAGCCGGATGGATTACAGAGAGTCCCCAAAGATCGTGGGAAGCAGCTCCTCCTCAGCGGAGGAGAGTAACCACGCCTCCAGTGGAGAGGAGCTTCAGGGCTCGGAGGTGCCAGGACATCTTGCCTGGGCAAAGCGGGGAGGGGAGAGGTCCTCCATTACGCATGCCCTCGTTGCGCAGTAAGCTTTTGCGCCGAGACTGGGCATCAAGAAACTACTTTGCTGGGGAAGGTTTAAGGACCACCCACTCACGGATTCTGCCAGCGAATGAGCCAGCCACGGGAGAGTGGCGCTCCGGACAGATAAAGTTTATTTTGGCATCAAAAGCAAGGCTTCACAGCCGAGCAGAGAAGTATTTGCCTGCTTGCTCTCGAGCAACCCCTTGGAACCATAACAGTATCCATCTTTGTTGTTGTGGAATAATTCTGTAATTTAAAGTTGTACTGGCAGCCATGTGAGCTACAGTGTGACAGTAATGGGGCAAAGTGAGCAGGCCAGCAGAGCAAGGGAGACCTTCCCATGTTCCCTCTGTTGTTGTAATCACTGCTGCCTCTTGCATGTATTCACAACAGAGCAAGGAAAGCCCAGTGTCCAAGCAAGCGGGCAGCCACACAGACACATGGGCAGGTGGTCTGGCTGAGTGAACTGGCTAGCAGGAACTATAGAATTGTAGAGCTGGAAAGGACCCTGTGGGTCATATAGTCCAGCCCCCTGCAATGCAGGGATCTTTTTGCCCAAAGTGGGCCTCGAACCCACGAACCTGAGATTAAGATCCTCATGCTCTACTGACTGAGCCATTCCAATGGTTAACTAGAGACTCAGGAAAGCCTCCACACACACTCCATCATTTTCGCCACCCCTTAGTCCACTGCAGTCAAAAGGAAGCATGCATTTCAGAATACACACTTTCTTATTTTAGCAGCATGGGGCAAAGGGGGGAAAAGACACTCTCCTCTTCCTTTCCCACTCTGTGAGTGGCAGCAACGGAATTCTTGGAATTGGGGTGGGCTGGAGGGGATAGGGGGTTGAAGAAAGCATGAAGGGGTTGATGGGGGGGGGTTGGCGAGCAGCACGTCCAGAGGCAGCATCCTGAAGTATATACATAAAATCTTAAAGCCTCTTTGACTTCATTACCTGGTAGATCCCTGTTCCTTGTGGCCATTAGCTTAGCTTGGCAAACAGAAAATTGAGGCTGGAGCTTGTAGTAGAGAACATAATGTCCTTTACTTTTGTGGGCCAGTTTATTTACGGTTTTCAAGATAAAACCAGCACCTTGAAATGTGGCTGAGAGTCGACAGCAACAAATCTTCAGTCTCCATAATTATTATTTTTTAATGACAGAGAATTGATTAGATAAATACAATGGGATTTTTAATATTCCTGTGACCTAATCTTTATTCTAAACTACAATAAAAGGATGCTGCTTAGGGTGTTTGTTCTAGCTGTCCATTTCTTCAGGAAACTGCATCTGTCAGTTTTATCCATTTTAGCACTCTTGAGTTCTTTAATCTTCCATCCTTCCCCGTGGGAAGAGAAGCAGTTTCTCAATCAACTGTTGTTCCCACTTAAGTTGAATTTTAGAAAAGGACCACCAGACATGTTGCAAATCCATATTAACAGCACTGGACATGATACAGATCTGTCTTAGCAACAGATTTCCCAATATTTAAATGTATTTACTCTGACTTATTATGTTTAATCTTCGAAGGGCCGTGTGCCTTCCAGAGCAAATGATGGGGGTTGGAATATGAAGGGGAAGTCACGTTGGGCTAGTGGAATTCCTTGTGGTAATGGGATGACCAAGGTAGCTCTTTAACATGGATGTTGCATGTTTACTGATAAGGTCTACGGGAACCAACTAATCTAAAATGTTTAAAATTTAAAATCTAGCAGGTCAGCGCCTTGCATTTTGTCAAGTCAGTCTCTAGTCCCTATGCATTTTGTGGCTAAGTTTTCTTAATTTGCTAAATGAAATCCCATCCTAACTGGCCAACTTGGAATATGTAAGAATTGATTTTGTATCCTGACAGTAAACTACTGTTTATTAACTTCTGGTGCCTTAGAATCTCAAGGAGACAACTACCAAGTTTCCTTCCCCAGTACCCTATTCCAGATCTATTAAGGAGATGTGTGGAAAAGAAAATGGACATACTGATTTTTCAGCCAAGTCTTGGAGAGGTAGGATGATACTGCTGTAGCATAGATAACATACATAGCTCAGAGGCAGCTGAAGGGTTGGCTATAATTGCCTATAAATAAGTGTTTTCATTGTGTTCTTAGTTTCTCCAAGCTTTATTCATTTCACTAGAGGAGTTTTTGGGAAGGGGGGGTGTTTGTTGCTAATGTTAAACAATAAAGGTAAAAGTACCCCTGTCCGTACGGGCCAGTCGTGTCCGACTCTAGGGTTGTGCGCCCATCTCACTTAAGAGGCCGGGGACCAGCACTGTCCGGAGACACTTCCGGGTCACGTGGCCAGCACCAGCGCAGCACACGGAAACACCGTTTACCTTCCCGCTATAAAGTGGTACCTATTTATCTACTTGCACTTAAGAGTGCTTTCGAACTGCGAGCTGGGACCGAAAGACGGGAGCTCACCCCGCCACGGGGATTCGAACCGCCGACCATACGATCAGCAAGTCCTAGGCGCTGAGGTTTTACCCACAGCGCCACCCACATCCCTTAATTGTTAAACAATATTGAGCCAGAAATCCTTGCTGATCTACTGCAAATCACCCAGAGATATAGCAGTAGATCAGATCGACTTTCTGCCCACCCCAGCATTAAATGACCAGCTTTCCCCCATTTGTTACACGGTGGACATCTTGTTGTGCCCAGTCAGTACTTGGCTGTTGGACTGCCTTGGATTCTCTATAAATACTGCCTTGACTTCCATGATGAACGGATGGGAATATAGATGTGCTAAATAAAAAGACTTTGAGAAGTGCTTGCAGAATTGATGTGTGTTGTGACTTCCTCAAAAGCAATGTTTTCTTACATTGAGTTCACAGCTCCACAGCCCTTCATTGGTATTTGAGGGCTCTTGTGGTTCTGTAATACAGTGGTGCCCCGCAAGACGAATGCCTCACAAGACGAAAAACACGCTAGACGAAAGGGTTTTCCGTTTCTCGATGCACTTTGCAGGACGAATTTCCCTATGGGCTTGCTTCGCAAGACGAAAATGTCTTGCGAGTCTTGAGATTTTTTTCGCTTCCCCCCCCCCCTTTTTCTAAGCCGCTAATAGCCTTTTAGCCGCTAAGCCTTTAATAGCCGCTAAGCCACTAATAGGGTTGCTTCAAGACGAAAAAAACCGCTAGACGAAGAGACTCGCGGAACGGATTAATTTCGTCTTGCGAGGCACCACTGTATATAACTGATGTGATATAAAGCTTCTTTCTTTTCAGGCCCTGACTCTAGCTAATTATAAAGCAAAATTTTCTGCTCTGCTGTGGCTGGAGGAAATCTATGAAGAGATGGAAATCAAAGAATTATCTATGTGTGGAGTCACCTTGGAAAAGAATGGAAATTTGTTGGTACTTCGGGTGCCAGGAGTTGCAGAGGGTCGCCCTTCTTTATGTATAGGTGTGGAATTTTCTATTGTCTTAAACACAGTGTTGATATTGCTCTGTCAGCAGAACATCTGAACAGCATTAAGTGGTCCTGCCAATACCTTTTGGCAGGGCTCAGACCTAGTAAAGTACTTTTGTTTCTTATATCTTTTTAAGCCAAAAACCTACAGAAAATATACATATAAACATAAACCCTTTTTGATTTTAAAGTGCATCTCCTTTCATCTGAGATCATCAATGTATTGCCTATCTGTTTTCATGTATTTCCCAATATGACAGAAAAATTCAGAAACAGCAGAATAAGTAGGGTATATAAAGCTCCATAGCAGTGTCCTTAAAGTCCTGACAAATACAGTGGTACCTTGAGTTACAAATGCCACAGGTTACAAACGCTTCAGGTTACAAACTCCGCAAACCTGGAAGAGTTGCCTCGAGTTGAGAACTTTGCCCCAGGATGAGAACGGAAATTGTGTGCTGGCGGCGCTGTGGCAGCAAGAGGCCCCATTAGCGAAAGCACGCCTCTAGTTAAGAACAGTTTCAGGTTAAGAACAGACCTCTGGAACGAATTAAGTTCATAACTAGAGGTACCACTGTAGCTGGGTTTGAAAATCACAAATCCTAATAATCTTTCATAAAGATGTTACAGTGGTACCTCGTGTTAAGTACTTAATGGGGCCTCCTGCTGCTGCCGTGCCACCGGAGCACGATTTCTGTTCTCATCCTGAAGCAAAGTTCTTAACCCGAGGTACTATTTCTGGGTTGGCGGAGTCTGTAACCTGAAGCGTATGTAACCCAAGGTACCACTGTATTTCACAATAGCACTATGCTGATCATTCTCAGTAATAGATCTTTTCTTTCAGTCTCCTGTGTACAGGATAGCCACCTAATTGCTATAATTTGTACAGGACCAATGAAATAATTTATATCTTCTAATTCAGGTGACAGAGTAATATTAAAGACCCAAGATTATTCAGAGCCCATAGTCCACTACATTGCATTTGTCACTGAGGTAAGCTCCCCATATCTTTTGCTTTATTTGGCTTTTGTCCTGTTTTGTTGTTGTTTTTTAACACTGATGCCCTATCCATGTTTACTGAGAAGGTAAGCATTTATAGCATGACAGCCTCAGATTTTGAAAGGAAACAAAAGTACAAGAAATACTTTGTTAATGGTATTCCTTGGAATTATTTTATATCTGAGTTCTTAGGTATGTTCAGTGCTTCTAATCTCTGAATTTCAACAGTTAAATGCAATTTCTGTTAAAACATTTTTCTTAAAAGCTTAAAAGTTACTGTTAGCATAGAACACCTTCCCATCAGATGTCAAGGAGATGAGTAACTATATAACCTTTAGAAGACATCTGAAGGTAGCCCTGTATATGAAAGCTTTTAATGTTACTATGTTTTTATATATATGTTGGAAGCCACCCAGAGTGGCTGGAGCGACCCAGTCAGATGGGTGGGGTACAAATAATTATTTATTTTTATCATCGCCATCATACCATGTTAAGAGTTCTGTCAGTGCTACAACATAATAAATAATTGTTTGTGGTCTTTTTTCCTTTCCGTATACAGATTCATGATGAAGAGGTTACTCTGAAGCTTAACCCAGAGTTCGAACAGGCATATAATTCTGAACCTATGGATGTGGAATTTACTGTTAGCAGGTATGCTTTTTTAAAAATTGTATTTCAATTCATTATGAAGCAAAAGGGCACACATTCTTCACGCAACTCGGGAAATGCTGAATAATATATTTCAGAGTCACAGTTTTTCATAGGTGTTAATGTGCATTGACTTAACAGAACTAGCTAGCTTATGAAACTAGTATTTTCTTATTGTAAATATAACATCAGCCCTAAAGTATATTAGGTATGTCACGTATATTGATTATGGATACTATTGTGGTCTCTTACTAGTAATCTGATCTGTTGACAGGACCACCAGCCGAAGATGCCATTTTGCAGTAGAACAAGCCATACATTTAGGACAAAAAGGTGGGATATTTGTGTCATCTCCTATATCAGATCAGTTTTCCTACATTACCATACGCTACCACTACTACTACTAAATAATAATAATAATAATAATAATAATAATAATAATAATAATAATAAATTAATTGTACCCCGCCCATCTGGCTGGGCTTCCCCAGCCACTCTGGGTGGCTTCCAACAAAGATTAAAAATACATTAAAATGTCAGACATTGAAAGCTTCCCAGAACAGGGCTGCCTTCAGATGTCTTCTAAATGTCATGTAGTTGTTTATCTCGTTGACATCTGATGGGAGGGTGTTCCACAGGGCGGGTGCCACTACCAAAAAGGCCCTCTGCCTGGTTCCCTGTAGCTTTGCTTCTTGCAGTGAGGGAACCGCCAGAAGGCCCTAGGCGCTGGACCTCAGTGTCCAAGCAGAACGATGGGGGTGGAAACGCTCCTCCAGGTATACTGATGTGTCTCGGGACAGTTTTTTGGTGTAGAACTAGAGTTGAGGTTTGAAGCTGCAAGTCTTTGTGTCCACAGGGGAGTAACTAATACACTTTGGAGAGAGTGTTGCTGTTTGAATTTTTGCTGACTTCGTAACTTTGATTCCCCCTGCCCCTACTTCAGCTGAAAAAGGGTTAGGCTGAGGGAAGACACTATTGAAATTCTGATCCTTAAAAGACTGCAAGACTAAATCCTGTTGACATCTTCTACTGTCAGTTTCTATTAAGCAATTCAGTGGATCAAATTCTTATTCAGAATTATACACCATTCCCGTTTCTCTCTCCTTCCTGTTCTTTCCCAAGTTTTATTTCCATATCAGGTCACTGTGCAATCTCCACAAGTTGTCAAGCAGTGGTGTGATTCAGAATGTCTTTCCGATGCACAAAAGCAAAACATCACAGAAGAAGATGAGGTATGCCTTTGCCATCCATTTATTATCTGCTTTACAATAAGCTATTTACTACCAAATGGTGTGGCAGTCTGTAAAGTTAAGATGTATAAGAGAACCTAATTTTGTTCCTTTGCCACTATAAATAGTCTACTTGCCAACATTTTATACTTGGATATTAACGTCAGAATGTCATTTGGGATGTTCGATACAATAGTTTGTTCTCTGTCTTGAAAATGCGAACTGAAGAACTGTGAAGTTAATGACTCATACATGTTTTTCTCCATAGCAACTTCACATCTTCACCATCTATGTCTTCTGCCCTTTATAATGCCTCCATTGTAGTTTTCCCTATAGATGAGTACCAAAGGACCTGCCAAAGGAAACTGATGCAGATTCCTCTTATGCTAGAGCAGCCATAGGGAACCTCCAGCCCCCAGGCCAGTAGTCCTAATTTGACCTATGACGCTGTTTCCACGCATGCCTGATGTCAGGTGTGGGGCGGGTAAGGCCACAGCTGCAAAGGAATATTCAAGAGTGTTAGTGTGCACTTCCAATTCCTCCTCTGCAAGCAGGGGTTGCACTCCACACTTCTTAAATTTTGGTGCAAGTGCCACTGGGATCCGCTCCCAAGTGGAACCAATCCCTGTCCCAAGGGGGGGTTTGAATTAAAATTAAGCCCCACCCACCTATCAAAGTGGGGTGTTGGGGATCTCAGAGTCCAGCCTACCAAGCAAATCCTTTTCCTTACCCCTTCATCCCAGCGGGCTTTTTGCATTGTTGCATCCAAGTACACCGAACACTCTTCTGTAAACATTGCCCAGACTGGGGTTGGTAGAGTTGGTGTGCTATACTCCTAAATCCCTGGTGGGAAAAATATTCAAAACAGAGAAACCTGGAGTTTGGCTGCATGTTTGCATAGCTCTTTTGAATAGCTGCATGAGTAAGCTGGGTAGTTGCATGCACTGTCTGGCCTCTACAGCTCTGGGGAATTTCTATTAAATCTTTATTGGCTTTTCCATGCCCTGTTTTTCTCCTTCCACCATAAACTTTAAACTTTGCTTACCAGAATGGGAAAGGCCCAGAGTGGCTGTATCTGAAGGTTAAGCATGGACATCTTTCCCCTCTTCCAAATTAAGCAACTAATCTCTCTCTTCCTCCCAATAAGTTTAGTTAAGTCAGGGACAGCATGAGGAGAAAAGTTCATTGTCTTCTCTCTTCACATTTTAAGAACTCTTTTCCAAACATTTTTCAAATGTTTTTCCAAGCAGTGTTGTATATGCAAACTGTTTGAAGTCTCTTTGGAATTTACACAGGAATAAGCTGTGCCTGAAATTATTAAGTCATGACTTGCATAGAATTATGAAATCTAAAATTTGAACAGATGCTACTATTTTTTAAATACTGTATATTTAAATACTGTTGGATCTTCTCTTTTGCTACTTGCAGGATAAGAGGGTACAAAATGGCAATGAAAGAAGGATGCCAAAAGACGAGGGAGCTATCATTTCTGACGTGGTGACTATTGCCACACAAACACGTTAGTATAAGAATATTGTAAATAATAGAAAAACCTTTTAAATACTGACTTTAAATTATTTTTTTTGCAAGCCAGAGAAAAACACTTTTTAATATACACAATTTTGAATGTAGTAAATGGAACTTCAGTATCCAGTAGAAGAAACTGTGACTTCTTCAATCCCATGCTGAATGAGCATCAGAAACTAGCAGTGAAAAGGATTCTTAGTGGTGAATGTCGTCCAACTCCTTACATTCTCTTTGGACCACCAGGAACTGGTAAAACTGTCACAGTGATTGAAGCAATTTTGCAGGTAACAGTTAGCAACAATATATTTGGGTTTCAACACTGCCACTTTAAAGAATTTTAACTTTGTCAACTACAGTCGTACCTTGGAAATCGAATGGAATCCGTTTGACTTCCAAAATATTCAGTGCGGCTTCTTATTGGCTGCAGGAAACTCCTGCAGCCAATCGGAATCCCCGACAGACGTTCAGCTTCCAAAAATACTTTGCAAACTGGAACGTCACTTCCGGGTTTGTAGCGTTTAGGGGCCAAAATGTTTGGGAACTAAGCTGTTAGAAAATCAAGGTACGGCTGTATTTGTCTAACAATGAATTAGCTTTGAGGTGCATTCCCATTGCTTGAGAAGGTAGAAAGTGAGAACCAAGGCATTGTCTGCAATAGAGTTCTACCACAAGTAATTTCCGATTGCGGGTAGCTTGACCTGCCCTGTCTACACTGTATCCTCTGAGCGTGAGACTCAACACAGTGATGTTGCTCTAATGTATTGAAGGGGAGCAACTTCATGTGTTTCAGAATGGAAACCTTTTATGGCGGATCAATATAAAAAGGGAAAACCCTAATTTGATGCGTAGCCAGTATTCCCAAGCCATGGTAACCCATAGTTAATGGTTTGCTTTGGATGTAGAGATTGCTTGTGCTTTGCATCTCCCCTAGCACAAGTGTGAACAATAAGCTACAAAGCAAACCACAATTCCCAGGTTGGACGCAACGCTAAGCCAAAAATCATGCTTTGTTGCTCATACTAAGAGAGGAAGGAAGCAGGAACCATATATGCATTCACAGTGAACCGTTAACTGTGATTTACCATGGCATGTGAATGCAGCTGTAATTGGTGGATAACGGAGATATTTTGAAGGCAGCAGCATTCCTATCTTTGTCCCTCTTCAAGAAGATTTCATAATAACATGGATTTTGGAACTATTACAAATGTTGGTCTTTGTTTATTAAATGGCAGCTGACTTATGAATAAATAAAAAATAGCAAAAAAATTCTGTTCAGTACTTTTAACAATTTGTGATTTATTTATTTTTAATTAAAACTTTAGATACATTACACCATACCAGACAGCCGAATACTGGTCTGCGCGCCATCAAACAGTGCATCAGATCTAGTTTGTTCACGACTTCATGACAGCAACTTGTTAAAGCCAGGAGTTATGGTTAGAGTTAACGCTTCCAGCAGAAATGAAGAGGTAAATTTTATTTAAAAGCTTGATGTACCCTATGTGACTTCATTGTATCTTAATTGCATTATGAGGTAGATCATGCATTTAAAAGCTCAGCATTGGCTATGTACAATAAGTTGTTTTTCTGCCTTTATTTGTACTGAGCAATGCTTAGCAACATAGAAAGCTGCCTTATATGGAGTCAAGACATTTGGTCCCATATAGTTCAGAATTGTTGACTCGCAGTCAGTAAAACTTCACAGAAACAAACATAAATTATTGGCATCTGCTTTGGTTTTGGCATACAGTAAGGCTGCAACTTACACAGGGGTTACGCCTAAATCCAAAATTGCATATAGTCAAAACCCATTGAGTGCAACTGCAGGTAGGATTGCCAAAGTCATTTTTCACAGAAACTTGCCCCCTTTTAAAGATTTTTTTTGCCACTCACATAAAGGTGAATGCTCACACGTTAAATGTACATAGGTTGCAGGCTTACTGTACTGCCTTCTGTGTACATGAGCTATACACTGTGATAAAAATACTTAATGCCCAATTGCTGGTTTTGTATTGATAGACTCTCAGTGATGTGATAAAGCTTTACAGCAAAGACGGAGAAGACATTTGGAAAGCATCTCGATTCAGGATCATTATAGTGACATGCAGCAGTGCAGGAATGTTCTACCAAATAGGAATAAGGTATTGCAAATGCATGTTTTTGTGAAACATTCAGAACAAGACAGGGGTGTAAAGATGCCCCAAGGTAGTCACCTGAACCAATTCAAAAACAACCATCATTCTGTGGTCTTTATTCATAATGAGTCATTGAATGTTTTAACGTGTCATTTTAACTATCAAAAAATTCCATGAAACTCACTGAGTGACCTTGTCACTCACTGCTTCTCCTGGCAAAAGTTTTCCCATTTCCTCTTCATGAATGTGAAAGAGGAGGAGAGGGGAGCGCATGAGCCCCACGGATTGTAAAGGAGCAAAAGAAGGGATTGCACAAGCCTCAAGTTTTCCACAGTTTGTTCACATATCAGCATGTTAGGTGATTATGTATATTCACCTTATTGTAACATGTGAAGCAGCCCCGAGGCAGCCTGTTGAATCTTGCACAAATTGATAATCAAAGGCTTTAACTGGATTGAAACACTATTCATTCACAAGTATTGTATTTCTGTTTTTTTTAATAATTGCTTTGGTACCAGCACAGGATGGCAGAACATGCAACAAGCCAGCAATTTCAACTTTTGTTCTATTAACTCTAGGCTTGGACACTTTACACATGCATTTTTGGATGAAGCAGGACAGGCTAGTGAACCAGAAAGCCTCATTCCACTGGGGCTGATTTCAGAAGTCAGTGGGCAGGTGTGTACGTTTCTACCGCCTTCGTTGGGTTGAGCCTCTTTCCTTTCCTTTGAGAGTCGTGAGATAAAGTTTCTAGAAAGAAGAAAATATAACATTTTTGGAAGATTTTGTCATATGCTGCTGGTGCATATGATATTAAGGATGTGCTTATACAAAAGCACTCGCTGCATGCAACTACGTAATTTCTTCCTTTGCCCAAGCTGCAAAGCTTGATTGTGACTTCCAGGCTTATTTGCTGGCAAAAACAGGAGCAAAGGGGATGCATGAATCTCATGCTTCTTAAGACAAGATTTGATAGTGTGAACATGCTCTAAATGGCAATGTGCTTGATTTTTAATTGTCATCTTGTTGCAATATTGTAGTTATCAAACACTGTGAAAGCTTAGTAAGGTAATACGCCACATGGTCACAAATTAATGTTCATGTTTATTCCAGCATCTCCAGCTAAGAAAACAAAAGGAAGAGAGGAATTCTTGAGAAGGGCTGGGAAAGATATTGGCCTGAGCAGGAGGAATGACTGAACTGGCTCTTCTTCCATATTGCACATTATTGTTCTCGATATATCTTTCTATAGCATCCAGACAGAAGATTTCAGTGACTTAACTGTAGGCAGGAGAATTGTGGACCCATTTAACAAATGCTGCCTTTTTGCAAACGTTTCTAGGTGGCTGTCAAAACAATAACATAGCAGCAATAGGCAGTACAATACAGCAGTAAAATCTTGAAACCAGTAGACATTAAAACAATTAGTTCAGATTTAGGGAGAAACAAATTACCCATAAACTCAGTTATTCCACTAAGCCTGAAGGACTGCCAGGTGCTTCCTAGACCCATATGCTCAATAATGGAAATTCATAATTGGAAGCCATCACTGGAAAAAAGAAAAAACCCTCCCTCTAGTAGCCACCCATCTAATTTCAGAATATGTGAGTACCCAAGAGAATGGCTTCAGACAAAGATCTTAACTGCTCAGCAGGTTAATTTGAAGAAGGGTGGTACTTCAGTTACTTTGGACTCATGCCATTTAGGGCTCTAAAGGTGAAAACCAGCACAGGAGTATGGAAACAAAATACTGTCCCACTAGCCAGTGAAGCACACTTAATACTGGCATGATGTGCTCAGAGAGTTCATTCCCACTTAATAGTCCAGCTGTCGTGTTTTAGACCAGCTGTAGTTTCCGAATGTGCCGTACTGTATATGCAGTGCATTGCAGTAAATCAGTCTAGCTGTGCCTTTCAAATCCAGTCTAGCTGTGCCTTTCAATCTGGCCCATTTAGTTCTCACCAACCAGAGCTGATAGAAACCAGTGCAAGCTTTTGCTGCCCACCTTAGCATCTAGCAGCAGTGCTGGACCACACAGTACCCCCCCACCCCTCTCCAACTGTGAACGCTGGCCTTAAGAGAGGAGTGGGGATCTAGAGCAGACTGAATACCACTTCCCTAGACTGATAGACCATTCATCAACAGCACCTCTTTTTAAAAAATCTGTATTTAGCCTCACTTTGCTAGCCTTCCTACAGCCCATTACTGACTCCAGGTATCTGTTTGGGGCATCATCAGGTCCTCCTTGGACAGTTGTAAAAGCAGAGTGAGCTGGAAGCCACCTGCATGTTGATGGCACACTACTCCAAGATCCCCTGAACATGTTTTGTAAATACATTGCATGAAAAAGTTACATTAGAACTTGATTTTAAGTTTCCCTTTTTAAAATAATAATAATAAACAATTGTATTTACAGATAGTCCTTTCAGGTGATCCGATGCAGCTAGGTCCAGTAATAAAATCCAGGCTTGCTTCAGTTTATGGATTGCACATTTCCCTGCTGGAGAGACTGATGAGTCGCCCTCTATATCAGAGAGATGAGGAGGCTTTTGGTGCTACTGAATCATACAATCCTCTGTTGGTAAGTTAGTTGTTAACCGCTCAGTCTCTGAAGTTATTCAGTACAGCAGTCAACCAGTAGTTTTGCTGATACCGAAAGAATACAAAGCAAATGTTATGAATACCAGATAAAACCATGTTTCATCAGAACTTGCCACCCCCATATTACTTGCTTGTATTTATAAGTGGTGGTGTCTGCAGGTGTATCGAAACTAGCATACTGTCCGAAGATAAAATTCATATTTCTTGTCCCTCCCACTTTTGCCTCTGGCCCTGCCCACCACTAGCACATGACCCCGGAAGGCTGCCCAGATGAAACGCAGCCCTTGACCTGAAAAAGATTCTCCACTCTGGTGTATAGTATATAATCTTGTATCTCTTCATTAAATGCAAGCTGCTGTCTTCTAGGCAATTTCTTCACCTCTCAACAGATATTATATAGCAGATCTAAAATACAGTACAAGTTATAACATTGACTCCAGTAGCCTTTTCAAACAGGTGTAATCAGCAAGTAGCATCACATCTTTAAGGTTGGAAACATTTGGGGCTCCCCAGCCTAGTGAGTCAGTGCCATCGTGTACGATTGGGGGCATTGATGGAATTTGTCTTGGGGAACTCAAGTTTCTTCTCTGCAAAGAATGTGGCCTGCACAGCTCCTGTTCCAGTCTTAATACATGGGCTGGCAAAGATCAACACAAACTGAGCCGATCTGTACATCTAAACTAGGGACATGGGTGGCACTGTGGTCTAAACCACTGAGCCTTTTGGGCTTGCTGATCAGAAGGCCAGCAGTTTAAATCCATGCGATGGGGCGAGCTCCCATTGCTCTGTCCCAGCTTCTGCCAACCTAGCAGTTCGAAAGCATACCAGTGTGAGTAGATAAATATTTACCACTGTGGTGGGAAAGTAAACAGCATTTCTGTATGCTCTGGCACTCGTCATGGTGCTCTATTGTGCCAGAAGCAGTTTAGTCGCATGACAGAAAGCTGTGGACAAACTCCAGCTCCCTCGGCCTGAAGCGAGATGAGCACCACACCCCATAGTCGCCTTTGACTGGACTTAGCCCTCCAGGGCTCCTTTACCTTACCTTGCATCTAAAACTACAGACATATTCCCAGTGAAGTCCATCAGGAAGCCGCTTCCAGAAGTGACATTCTTTGAAACGTGGCAAAACTGGCCCCATGTACCAATAAGCGTTTGCTTCAGATAATAATGTATAGCCCCCTGTTTTGGATTTTACTTTCTTTGCTTGCAGATTACAAAGCTTGTGAAAAATTACAGGTCACATGCTGCACTGCTCACATTGCCATCTAGACTCTTTTACCATAAGGAGTTGGAAGTGTGTGCTGATCCTTCTGTGACAAACTCTTTGTTGGGATGGAACAAGCTGCCAAGGAAAGGTTTTCCCCTGGTTTTTCATGGAATGAGAGTACGTAAAACATGTTTGTATCCAAAGAGAGGTTGGCAAAACTTAGGGTCTAGGCATGGGCATAGCTGGGGAGGGCAGCTGCCCCCCTAAATCAAGTAAACGAAATACTTAGAAATTGAAGAAAGATTTTGACAGATTTTTAAGTAAAAACAAAAAGATTCCAATTTTGTTGAAATAATTGACTTTTTCTGGTAAATAATAATAATAATGCCTTAATTAATTAATATAAAAATGCATTTGTTTGGTGATAACCACATTAAAGTCACTTTTATTATCAAAATGGTTATCATGAGAATAAAACAGGCTATCAGACTTTCAGAAAAATAAATATAAAGTGCATTGTTGACGGTTTTCTTTTCCCACCTCCCAATTGCCAGGGCACTGAAACACGTGAAGGCTACAATCCTTCTTGGTTCAATCCTACAGAAGCAGTCCAAGTAATGTTTTATTGTTGCCTTGTTGCTAAAAGCATCTACCATTCAGTGTCACAGAAAGATATTGGAGTGATTACGCCTTATCAAAAGCAGGTATGGCTTCATGCTATGGATTTCTATTGTGCCTATGCTATTCTTTGTTTTTTGTCTGTTCCTCGTTTTCTTTTTGTATGGAATGTTGTGGGTACATGTTTTGGTTGTTACCTGGGGTGGTATTGTCAGCTTACCCTAAGAGGTTCTAAAAGCCATGTTGTAGGATGGCAGTCACAACTATTAAAAAAACAGTTAGAAGGTACATCTCAATCATCATCATCTTCATCATATTTGCTATTTATAACTCATCTGGCTGGGGACATAAGTCTACTAAGATTGCTGAAGTTATTAGAATATTTCCCCCAGACAACAAAGTGTACGTTAGAGATGGGTGAATCTTGTCAATTTTGGTTTCTTTCGGTTTCTTATTTTTCTAGTATTTAAGTTCAACATTTCCTCATCAAATTGTGATTTGCCCATCCAACAAAAAGTCCCCATGAGAATTCAAAAGAATTTTAGAGTTCATCCTTCTGGACCGTCTTGAGGAGCTGGGGGCACTGTGATACAGTGGTTCCGCTCCTTCCTCCTGGGCCGTGTTCAGAAAGTGGGGGGGGGGGATGAGTGTTCAGACCCCTGGGCTCTCACTTGTGGGGTGCCTCAGGGTTCTGTCCTCTCCCCCATGCTTTTCAACATCTACATGCAGCCGCTGGGAGAGATCATCAGGGGGTTTGGGCTGGGTGTTCATCAGTATGCGGATGATACCCAGCTCTACCTCTCTTTTAAATCAGAACCAGTGAAGGCGGTGAAGGTCCTGTGTGAGTGTCTGGAGGTGGTTGGAGGATGGATGGCGGCTAACAGATTGAGGTTGAATCCTGACAAGTACTGTTTTTGGGGACAGGAGGAGGGCAGGGGTGGAGGATTCCCTGGTCCTGAATGGGGTAACTGTGCCCCTGAAGGACCAGGTGCGCAGCCTGGGAGTCATTTTGGACTCACAGCTGTCCATGGAGGCACAGGTCAAATCTGTGTCCAGGGCAGCTGTTTACCAGCTCCATCTGGTACATAGGCTGAGACCCTATCTGCCTGCGGACTGCCTCACCAGAGTGGTCCATGCTCTGGTTATCTCCCGCTTGGACTACTGCAATGCGCTCTACGTGGGGCTACCTTTGAAGGTGACCTGGAAACTACAACTAATCCAGAATGCGGCAGCTAGACTGGTGACTGGGAGCGGCCGCCGAGACCATATAACACCGGTCTTGAAAGACCTACATTGGCTCCCAATACGTTTCCGAGCACAATTCAAAGTGTTGGTGCTGACCTTTAAAGCCCTAAATGGCCTCGGTCCAGTATATCTGAAGGAGCGTCTCCACCCCCATCGTTCTACCCGGACACTGAGGTCCAGCACCGAGGGCCTTCTGGCGGTTCCCTCACTGCGAGAAGTGAGGTTACAGGGAACCAGGCAGAGGGCCTTCTCGGTAGTGTCGCCCTCCCTGTGGAATGCCCTCCCACCAGATGTCAAAGACATCTGAAGGCAGCCCTGTTTTGATGTAGTACAGTATTTTAATATTTTTTTTTGGAAGCCGCCCAGAGTGGCTGGGGAAGCCCAGCCAGATGGGCGGGGTATAAATAATAAATTATTATTATTATTATTATTATTATTATTATTAATTATTTTGACTAATATACACATTTTTGTCTCACATGCTGATTTTTGTAAGCAATTTGCCCTCCTGTAGTGCATTTGTGCGTGTTATTTTCTCTAATAAATGTATTTTTAGGCACACTTCCCCTAAGGTGCATGTTTGTGTACCCACTATAGAGTTGGAGAACTGCACGTTTTGAAGGATTGCAGTGTTTTGGTTCGCATATTATTTGAGAAACTGAAAATTGGATAGATCTACATCACAATGTGAGCTAACTTTTGCCACTTCCCAAATTTATCTTCTTCCACCAGCAGGATCGTTTCCTGGATCTCAATCTCCTCCATGAACATAAAGAAGACTTTTCATTTGCAGAAGCCTTGTTGAGATCCAAGGCAATATGTATATTCTTTACTACATCACACATATAGCTTATAATTTTGAAAGATGCAAGAGTGGATTTAAGTGATGGTGGATCTTAATCTAAAGTTAGTAAAGCATTACATAGGCAACAGGATATTTTCACAAAAAGCCACCTAAATTTACAGTTCTCCCTTACGTTATGTGTTTAGCTTTGGGGAGGTTAACCTTTTTTGGCCTGTGGTCCATATTCAGAGTTGGATTTCAGGAACTGAATTTCTTGCTCATCTGTTTAATGCCAGTTGTGTTGAATGCCATAACTGAAATGTAATTGTCATACTGTCTCTTCTTTAGGTAGAAAAAATCAGAATTCTCTTGCGCAGTGTGGATTTAGCGGACATCAAAGTGGGTTCTGTGGAGGAGTTTCAAGGGCAAGAATTCCTAGTGATCATCCTATCAACAGTATGTAGTGAGATGCTATTTGTGTGTCTGAAACACCCAAGTATTGGTCACATTCTCAAGAGCTGCGAGTGGAAGCAACAAAACAATGCAAAAATAGGTGGCATTACTCTTAATGATCAGCAGAGATTTTAGATAGGCATGTCCTCTGCATGTTTGCTCAGAAATGAGTCCTACTTGTTCAGTGACGCTTACTCCCAGGATGCTTACTCCCAGGAAAGTGTGCAACTGGTCAGAGCTAGAGAGTGAATCCACAGTCCAAAGCATTGGCAGCTCACACTGGCCAGGGCAGAACTTGTGTTTGGGAGAACAGGATTGTGCTCTGTTATATTTTTTAAAATGGCAGCCGTGTTATTGTAACAGATCTACTGCTAGCTCCAATTAAACTTAGCAGATCCCACTGCTAACTGCCTCAATTAAACCTGTAGTGAACCTACCGCTTGGTACAACGATTAATTAAATTTCTAAATTACCACATGTTATCTTTTGGAATTCTTGTTTGAGAGAAAACTTAAGTGATTTGGAGTCTTAGGCAGAAATTGAATAAATTTGAAAGGTTTTATTTGCAAAACAAAGTTAGTAAAAACAGGGATGGGTCTGGAGTTGTGTTCTTTCAGGAAACAGTTAACTTATTAATTACGCTAAGTTTAAGATGTCAGAGGCATTAAAGTAGTAAATGCACAACTTTTCTTAAATGTCAGTTGCTAAAAATCAGGATTTACACTTCCGGTAGATGTTCAGTTTTCTAGAAGAGATGGTAAAATGCTTAACTCAGTTTCTGTTATTTCACTCTCACGCCTTTACTTAGTTATGACAGGTGTTAGAGTAAAATACTTTTGACACAGCACAGCTTTCTTCACAGCTTAATATTTTGGTTCACGAGCAAAGGGCACTTTTTGTCAATTACCCAACCTCTTAATCCTACTCCTGCCTGAGGCATTTCCAAATAGTGTAACAGACCCTTTTAACTGGTTTTGGGAGTCTTTCCGTTCTAGAAGATCTCTCTGCTCCTGGCTAGAATGAGACTCAGGTAATCTCTATTCCCACAGCTTCTACCTCTCCTGGCTCACACTCAGCCCTCCAGTTAACTCCTGTCTGTATACCTTCCCCAGTCACTCAACCTGGTCTTCCTGTCTAAGCTGCGAGGCTCTTTCCTCTTCCTATGGATAGTCTCCTCAATGTGGATGTTCCACTCAGATCAGAACCAGTTCTCCCCCAGTCAAATCCTCTCCTAATCCCTATCTTCCATCTCAAATCAAGCCCTCTGTCCCTATCTAACTCCCTCTGAAAATCCTCCTTTTATTCTCCCTCCCAAAGCCTCTCCACCCCCTTTGGCTAGCCGTCTTGGTAGCCAAGCAGAGAGAAGCTCCAGCACTCTGTTGGGATTTCTGAGGGACTATATCACCCAACTGGTCTGGCCCTGCTGTCCGTCACACACGCTGTAATCATAGGCCCTTGCATCCTAGATCCCCTCCAGTAGTTATGGAATGAGCATTATAGACTTTTGAACTTCTAGCTGGGACCTGCTGCAACTGCTCCAGCCAATCACAGCAGTCTCAGATGTTGCACAGCTAATGCATTGTGGTGGTACAGCATCTCTTAGGGTTGCCTCCTAACACAAGACAACATAGTTGGACCTTGCATAGAGTATGTGTGTGGGTATATGGATGTGCACACAAACATATAACTTCTGTAGATTTACCTTTGCAGGATTTAATGTTTCTGCTTTCTTCCAGGTTCGGTCAAACGAAACTTCATTTGCTGATGAAAAACAACTCTTAGGTTTCCTTACTAATTCAAAGCGCTTTAATGTGGCAATTACCAGACCCAAGGCATTGCTCATTATAGTGGGGAATCCTCATGTGCTTGTCAGAGTAAGGCTTGCTTGCTTGCTATCTGCCAATGCAAAATGTTGAATTCATGCTTGCTTCAGTTAAAACTGTGAATTTCAGAGCGGAATGGCAGGTTGCCTGTGGCTATCTGTAGTATAAATACTGTAAAAGTTATATGCAAGGGCTTTTCATTTAGAATACATTCACACCTGCTTATGTGTTCCAGCTTTTCTACTTCAGGCAATATTAACCTATGAGAGAGTGAAAAGGGTCATAATGATATTGAATAAGTGGTGAATTCAGCCATGTCTATGTTGAAGATGGAACAGCCTGGGATGCAACAATAATTTCTTGCCTGAAGCCAAAAGAACCCAGATTTTTCAGTAGAAATGTAACACAATAATTTGATTTGATTTTGATTTAATATTTCGATTCCGCATTTCCAACAACATATGTTGAGCTCAAAGCAGTTCACAGTGACCACAAAAGCATTGAAACGATGACAACATTACAATCACTATATTATCAAACACAATAACGTTTAAATAAAGCAAACAGCAACAAATTTATCGATTCAGTAAAGTCATAGTAATTCAAAATATCAGAAAATATCAAAAATCATCCTTCAAAATGGTTAATATGATTCAATAAAGCATTAGCTAAGAAGAAAGGAAGTTTCCATTATGGCATAAATATTAATGATGAGTGGTTTTCATTCTTGGTGTATTTCATATTTGTAACTTTTGTAGTAAGTTGCAAACTTAAAGCTACAACAATGGAAACATAAATTAAAACAACAGTTAAAATATAAATATGGCTAAATCACATAAGCTAAGAAACCCCACACATAATAAACTCTTCAAACACCTCACTTTAATAGCTGTTTGTATAGGGTCGTGGTCTAAACCACTTAGCCTCTTGGGCGTGCTGATCAGAAGGTCGGCAGTTCAAATCCCCGCAACGGGGTGAGCTCCCGTTGCTCGGTCCCAGCTTCTGCCAACCTAGCAGTTCGAAAGCACACCAAAAAGTGCAAGTAGATCAATAGGCAGGAAGGTAAACTGTGTTTCCGTGCGCTCCTCTAGTTTCGCCAGAAGCGGATTAGTCATGCTGGCCACATGACCCGAAAAAAATGTCTGCAGACAAACGTTGGCTCCCTCAGCCTGTAAAGTGAGATGAGTGCTGCAACCCCAGAGTCATCTGCGACTGGACATAACTGTCAGGGGTCCTTTACCTTTACCTTTTTAAAGTAACATGCTCATTAAAAATAGACTACCCAAAGAAACCATCCCTTCTTGCCGAGCCTGCTCACTTGTCTGCATGAAATTCCTGGTAGTCTACTAGCAAGCAAGTTTAAACACAAGGCTGTGTTAGAATATGTTTGCTGCAGTCCAGCTCATACAATAGCATCCTATGTTTGCTAACAACAGTTTTATGTGAAAGTCAGCTACCAAGAATGTTCTAAAGATATTCTTCTTTAGGCATGCTGTTTTCAAATACTGTAAAGTTATACATTGGTTGCAGGGTTACTTTTGTTAAAATTCATATTCATAAATTCTGCAGTTGTTAACAATTTTTTTATTATTATTTGGTCAGGATGCCTGCTTTAGTGCTCTATTGGAATACAGTTTGACAAATGGAGCTTACATTGGCTGTGACTTACCACAGGAACTACAAAATCTAAATCAGTGAGTGTCTTTTCAGCACTTGTGAAAGGAGGGAGGGAGGGAGGGATAAATCAGCAGTAGCTCTTTATCCCAAAATCTGCTTTTAAGGAAATAATGATAAATCTGCCACTGGTGTTACCATATCTGAAAAAGCATGTGATAAAAATGCATGTTGTGTGTAGGAAATACGGAGTTAAAATGTTCAGCTCACAGTCTTAAACTATAAAACTGTAGCATATTAACAGAATAGGAAAAACAATAATTTACTGCTATTTGCCAGGAACAGATGAGCTTAGAGCAGTGAGACATGTGAAAGTACTGTCTTTTAAAGATGTGAGGAACAAATTATTCAGAATTTGGTGTGGATGTCAACATACAGTACTTGGGTATCACATGTAGATACTGCTACATGTGATGAACGTATGTACTTAACATTTTATGCCAGTTTAACTATCCTGATATCCTCAGAGGATTCTGGGAATTTTAAAAAATAATGCTGAAAGAAAGTAGCATAGCCCCTTCCTAGAACTGTGATTCCCAGTTTTTTGTGGGAAATAGGAAACGACTACTAAACTAAGGGTGGTATTCAACTTAGGTTTACGTAGAGTGGACCCACTGAAATTAACAAACATGACAAAACTAGGTCCTTTAATTTTAGTAGGTTGATTCTGAGTGAAACTTAGCTGAATACCACCGTTGTATGTATGCAATTTAGATACCCCATGTTGTCTTTGGTTGTTGAAACGATTCCCAGTGCTCTTGATCTGGTTGTTCAACTAAAAGTGCTATCAATAACAGTGCTATTTCATTACCTGTCTTGCTTGGTTAATCCACAGGTCGGAGTAAATAAAAATATTTGCTGCACTACCGGCTAAATCTTCCTGACCATGTGCCGATCTGCCCGAAGTTTGGTTAAATAGAAAGCCAGCACCTCCCTGGCAGGTTAAGAACTTTGTATCGAAAACACTTTAAACCGATGTATCTTAAAATAGGATACTTGTAAAATGTTTATTTCAAAGTTGCTCTATTTGTATGCCATTAAATATCACTAATTTGAATAAAGTTTTCTGCATGTTGGCTGTCTTCTGCGACTTGTATAAATGGAAATAAGAATCATAGTAAGATACTTCGTTCACCGTTTAAAGGTATAGTGTCAACTTTATGATGCCATTTAAGCTGCACCCCATCCTTCTGCAGATATTGGTAGCATATTTCTCTCGCACAGCCGTATAGGCACAAGTTCCTCCCTAATCTACTACCCCTCCTTGCTTTCTGTTTCTTCCTTCCTTTAGGAAGCAGAATGGCAAGCAACTCCCCAACAGATTCCCTACATGTGATTAATAAGCTTACCTCTCAGTGGGGTCCTGCCTCTTATCCTGAGAATTAATGGAACCCCCACCACCTTTTCAGTGGAATTTGATTTCCCCTGGGGATCTTAAAAGCCCAGTCAGCAAAACCACCTACCTCCTTTGTCCACTAGGATTTATTGCCTTGGTTCTGGCAGCATTTGTGCAGTGTTTGAATATGTTTTGCCTTTTAAGTAGAGGTGCTTAAATGTTTTGACAACTTCTAACAGTACTAGTATCCTTGCCTAAAATAAATGGGGGGGGGAGAGGTTGATTTATTCATTGTCATTCTGGCTGCTACAGCAGCTCTCTATATAAAATACAACAATGGTGGTTTACAAGCAATAAAGCAATCAACAATAATAAATTACAAAAATCCTTAAACAGTTTACAGTTAGGTTAAAAAGTGAAACAATAGTCATAAAATCCAAATGATATGGATAGCAATTCTCTGATACAAAGTTTCATAAACATAAAAGAGAAGATTTGCATCATTAACTCCTCATCATATTTATAGGAGGGGAGGGGCACAAAAACCATTCTCAGTTCTTCCAGAAAGCAAGTAAGGAAATGACAGCTTTCAGACCCAGTTTCAAGACTAGCACTGCTATCTGTAACACAGAGATAACTTGATGACATCCCGCCAGGGAAGGGGAGGGAGAAAGATACCCCACCCACTATTTAGTTCATGGTGCAACACATCACCTAAGTCATAACTGCTATTCTCCCAACAAATGGTATCTGCCACGTTAAGCTGGTCAACCCAGTTTGATCTCTTTAGCAGCCTCTTTTTATAACCAGAGTCCTAGCATTAAAGAACCCATTTAGTCCAATCTAGTCTCATTACAATATCCTATTTCTTCATTTCATATCATATCCTATCCTATCACAGAGTTGGAAGGAACCCTGAGGATGAACTATTCTAGTCCAGCCCCCTGGAATACAGGAAAATGCAGCTGGTCCCATACAGGGATCAAACTTTCAACCTTGGTGTTATCAGCACCATGCCGCTCTCAGGTCAGACTCAAAGGAGCAGGAATTACAACTTTTTAAAAAGGAGCACCTACTTCTGCAGTTGAAAGAGCTCTCTCATGAAAAGAAAGCACTGCTTCCCTATTTAGAAAGTAGGAGTTCATTGAATATTATTTTACACATAAGTGTTTGTGGAGTATTATTTTACACACACGTGTATTCTGAGGGTGTATTCTCCTCATATGCCCCCTTACGGAACAGGCTTTATTTCCTAATTTTAACCAAAGCAGACTGCCTCATATTTACAGCTCAGCACAACATATCCCATAGAAGAACGGTGAGCCATTGCCTTCAGAAAGGCTACAGGGCAAGGAGTTGCTCTATAGGTATATCTTCAGCACATCTGCTTTTCTGTACCAATTCCAAATTAGTTTTTGAGCTGCATGAAGTACTAAGATTCTGCTTGAGCCCATAATTTATCTCTGACAATAGAGTCAAAGCCAAAAACAGTATTGCCTTCTGGGCTATAGGATCTTTCACAGGCCCTGATCAGCTGGAATCTCCTAATACTTCTCTGGTGCCGCCAATTCAGTGCATAAGCAGCAGCACTCACAGCCCATATAGCAGAAACCAAGGGAAGGATACCTAAACCTCAATTTCCTCTATTGTCCACGCTAAGAAAAGATGCCTGAGGCAATTTCCCCGTTTCTGCTTACATGCAGAGTTTGCTAATGGTCTTCTTATACTCATCTTCAATCAGCAGTGTCCCATTCAAAAGTTCCTCAACGGGTTGGTGCTACAATTGCATTTTATTATCAGGTGGGGAGGGGGGAACCCCCAAAATCAAGTCTGAAAACACATGGGAATGCTAACCCAAAAAGAGAGAAGATGTGAGAAGAAACACAAATACATGGGAGGCAAAGACAACCTCAGGGCAGGCCCTGAAAAGTCTGGTCAAGACTTTTACCTACTACAGTGGTACCTCGGGTTACATACGCTTCAGGGTACAGACTCTGCTAACCCAAAAATAGTACCTCGGTGTTATGTACTGAGTTGAATAGGATCCAAACTGCAGCAGCCTGATTGGTCCTAGAACAATAGGATTCAGAATGCAGCAGTCTGATTGGTCCTAGAACAATGCAGCAGTATGATTGGTTAGCAGGAACCACCCAATCATGCTCCAGATAGAAGTGAATCCACAACCTGATTGGCTTACAGTAGAATTCCAGAATTAGCCAATCATGTGCAGCCCATTGTGTAAATAATGTATATAAAGCAGATACTTTGAGGGGGCATTCATTCATTCCTCCTCACCACTATGAGCTGAATAAAGAGCATGAAATCACTTTGCGACTCTGAGTATATTTCACTCGGGTTAAGAACTTTGCTTCAGGATGAGAGCAGAAATCGTGCTCCAGCGGCACGGCGGTGGCAGGAGGCCCCATTAGCTAAAGTGGTGCTTCAGGTTAAGAACAGTTTCAGGTTAAGAACAGACCTCCAGAATGAATTTGGTACTTAGCCCGAGGTACCACTGTATAGGAGAGAAGAGCATGAAGGAATCAGGCAAAGGCTACATCAAGACTTGCTCCAGTCAGGCTGTCCCCTCACGAGGCCAACTGACACCACCTGCCCTGAGGGAAGGAAAAAGGGAGAGATACAGGCAAAGAGAACTGGCACTTTGCCAGTTAGACTCTCCCCACCCCCACCAATTTTTATATCCTTTGTGTTGAATTGTAAACTGCCTTGGCAGAAATGGTTTCATTGAAAACAATGAACCTCTAGAAGACGTTTTGACAGCAATTCCAGAGAAAAGGGCTGGGAATTTCAAGAAACCTTAAATCTGCCACAGTCCAAATTAATTTTCGTATCGACAGGAATGGTCAAGTCGCAGTAATCAATGGGACTGAACTATAAATATTCTGATTTGGTGTGCTTATGGATCGTGGCCATTGTGATTGGAAGTTTTGAAGTAGAAGCTGCCAAGGAAAGCAAAAGGACATGAACAAGAATGGGCTGAAGCAGCAGTCAGAGAAGCTGCTGGGAGGGGGAAACAGAACACTTTGTGTGCATGGCACTCCTATATCGACGGGTGCTTCTCATCTGAGGTAATCTTGATTATAACCATAGTACCCAAATGCAGTCCTGCAGCTTAATTCAGAGGCACATTTGTATGCAGTGAGTGTTGAGTTTAAAAGCTGGAATGGATACATCTTTGTGGTGAAGATCCATTCTTGACTACTGCTAGCCCTTAGAGCAGCAGTGGCTCTGGCCCAAGGAGGATAGTTTTTGCTTTTGGCCCACCCTTGTGGGGGTCGTGTCTCTAGTGGTTGTGGTTACCACACACAAGATCCACACCATGCAGGCTGCACTTAGTCCCTTACGAAAAGCTTGTGGTTTTTTGAGAGGGGGTATGAATTGGTGATGCTTTTGAATTATGGTGCTGGAGGAGACTCTTGAGAGTCCCATGGACTTCAAGAAGATCAAACCTCTCCATTCTGAAGGAAATCAGACCTGAGTGCTCACTGGAAGGACAGATCATGAAGCTGAGGCTCCAATACTTTGGCCACCTCATGAGAAGAGAAGACCCCCTGGAAAAGACCCTGATGTTGGGAAAGATGGAGGGCACAAGGAGAAGGGGATGACAGAGGATGAAATGGTTGGATGGTGTTCTCGAAGCTACCAGCATGAGTTTGACTAAACTGTGGGAGGCAGTGAAAGACAGAAGTGCCTGGCGTGCTCTGGTCCATGGGGTCACGAAGAGTTGGACATGACTAAACAACAACAACATGAATCGGTGACAAAGAAAAAAATGAATTCTGTCACTGAAAATATTTACAAAATGCGCAGGTCTTTGGATTGTGAGAGTGTGTGGTGAATTAATCAATGCAGAGTCTTCTTCATAAACAATAAAACTTTTACTTGAGAAAAATAAAGTTCATATACAGCATAGTTAAAGAGCATACACAGAGTGCTCATAGCAGCTACAGTATCTGACTCTTCACAGACACAGTTTCAGTTACTGATTTACTGAAGTCCTGGAGCCACTCTGCAGCAACACAACGACACACACAGAGACACTGGCTGAGACACACACACACACACACACACACAGAGAGAGAGAGAGAGAGAGAGAGAGAGAGACTTGACACTGAGGCCCACAGAGAGGCTGGCTACTTTTATAGGGAGAATAAAGATGAGTCACGAGTCACAGTGACAGCAGTTTGCTGTTAACCGTTAGCAGTTAGCAGGCTTGAATGATTGTGTAGGCTTTGTAGGCCTTACTGCTTCTGCTCTCAAGAACCTTTGTCTCATGACAGAGAGAAAAGCTAAGGTGAGACAGCAGCTTGCCAAGAGAATCAAAACAGCAGCAACTTTGTGCATCATGCGCTTCAGCCTTTCCTAAGTTTCCTTGAGACCTTGAACTTGCCACTGCTGAGGATGATGTGCCCATTATGTTACATCAGCTGCAGCAAGAACTGAGGAAGCCCAATATAGCGCCTCTCGTTTGTCTTTCCAGCATGCATGCATGTATGACTTTCCCTGAAGGTTCAGCAGAACTGTAAACCACATCTGTCTTCAGCAGCGTTTTGCAGCCTAAAACAGGCTCTTAATAGGGAACTGTAACAGCTCCTGCACACTGTGGGATTGGCCTAGCAACTGAGACCAAAATAATACCTCTGTTTCGTCAAGTGCTAAACCGATCCCACGATTGCCTTATTGGTGTACAAGGAAAGGTCTAGGCATTGGATTGGGCAATCAAATTGTCTTTGATAGGTTTACCACACCTATCAGCCAATCACCCACTCCCACCACTGTTCTGAGTAATACCCCTCCCCAGCCTCTCACTATATACCGTATTTTTCGCTCTGTAAGACACACCAGACCACAAGACGCACCTAGTTTTTGGAGGAGGAAAACAAGAAAAAAAATATTCTGAATCTCAGAAGCCAGAACAGCAAGAGGGATCGCTGCACAGTGAAAGCAGCAATCCCTCTTGCTGTTCTGCCTTCTGGGATAGCTGTGCAGCCTGCATTCGCTCCATAAGACGCACACACATTCCCCCTTACTTTTTAGGAGGGAAAAGGTGAGTCTTATAGAGCAAAAAATACGGTATATATGGATCTGGCGACTTCTGTTTCAGTGTATCCGAAGAAGTGTGCTCATACCGATAACAAACTTAGTTGGTCTCTAAGGTGCTACTGGAAGGAATTTTAAAATTTTGTTTAAAATGGAAGATCCTGGGGGAAGCTGAGGCACGGACTCAACCACATTTTGCAGCCTGAATTGGAGACAGGATGGGGTGTGTCTGTCCATTTGTCCATCCCATCCTGAGCCAACATTATTCAGACACTTAATTCCTGCCTTCCTTTATCCACCACCAGCAACCAGGGCCTACACCTGAAATAGGTTCCTTTACCCCACAAACCTTTTTGTAGCAAAACCTTAGCTGCTATTAATTTCTGTGAGGAGCTGTGATAGCAGATCATTTGGATGCTTGGTCGTCAAGATGTTTTTTCTATGGCTTGGAAAAGAGGCATCTCTTCCCTCTGTCTTGAGTTCTAAATTATTTAAAAAGCTGGCAACGGATATTTGATAGGGAGGCATGTGACATTTATTTTCATAAAACATTAAAAGAGCTGCGTGGTGCTGCTTTGTACACTCAAATATAGCCCCTAGTACGTTTTAGTTTTTCCTTTCAATTGAAAATTGTTTTTGTGATGTTGGAGTCCCTGTGCCACTGGTGCCAGTTTTACCAGCTCCATGGCGCCTGTGAGGACTAGCGTGTCTCCTGTTGCCTTCATTTAATGGGGTATACTGGAATTGTAATGAACAATTAAAGAGTTGTTTGTCATCTTCAAGAGATTCTGAAATCTCTTGAAGCACAATGCCAATTGAATACCCTGGAAAGCTCAGAGAGGGAGGGGGCAATCCGGCCAGTGTGTGCGTGTGTGTGTGACAAGCATGCACACTGTATTTTCTTTAAAGCAATGTTTAAAGGTGGTTAGCGTGTGGGTTAAACCACAGAGCCTAGGACTTGCTGATCAGAAGGTTGGCGGTTCGAATCCCCGCGACGGGGTGAGCTCCCATTGTTTGGTCCCAGTTCCTGCCAACCTAGCAGTTCAAAAGCACCCTTAAGTGCAAGTAGATAAATTCTGGCAGGAAGGTAAACAGCGTTTCCGTGTGCTGCTCTGGTTCGCTGTCTGCAGACAAACGCCGACTCCCTTGGCCAATAAAGCGAGATGAGCACCGCAACCCCAGAGTCAGTCACAACTGGACCTAATGGTCAGGGGTCCCTTTACCTAGCGTTAAAATTACTGGTGCTACCCATCTGAAACATGGCCAGGTTGATTAGCTCTAGAGGGGCTACCATGTTTCCAAATTTCATGCCCCCTTGTGAACAAAACAAGGATATTATGGCCGTTTCGGTTTCATAGTGCAAGTCTATGGGATTTCCAGATCTGGTCAGAATGAATCCAATCCTCATTTATAAATCAGGGCCACAAATCGGATCAGTGGGTGGGTGTCACCAGGATTGCTAGAGGGCTTCAGATGCTGGCTCCCAAAATTCATGCTTGCTTCCCCCCAAAAAAATGGACAGTGTCTATATCTGTACGATAGGCTGTGCATGTGTCTGCTATGTATTCTGAGCCTAAACATGTCCTCTAAAATGAATGGGTTCAGAGTGGAGCCTGCCTTTGCAGAAGTCCCAGGTTGTAAGTTCTAGGCTCGGTAGGATGCCATTTAATTGAATTATGTGGCTAGTACATACAGATGCAGGATGCGTTAACACCTGGATAACTCTAATTTTCTAAATTAAATAAGGCAGTTACCTAAGCAATTCTTCCACCTCAATGAGAGCATCTGCGTCATCAGGTGACTCAGGAGACCTACACCTTCTGTTAACAAATGCATTAATAAATAAATGTGGTGCAGATGTTCTACTGAGAACCTTTTGCTGAAAATAATCCAAGATCGGGGTGGGGGGGGAGAGAGAGACTTTGCAGCTTTGCACAGATTTCTGACACCACCGAACAGCTTCTTGTGGTTCACACCAGTGTGCAATTATGTTGCTCTGACCGAGCACCCGTTGTTGAATTTCCCCTTTGACTTCTCACCTCCGTTTTCTCAAATGCATCAACCTGGCAGAAATCAGAAGCCAGATTCAGCAGCTCAAGGAAGCGTTCACCTAAACCAGGGGTCGGCAACCCGCAGCTCTGGAGCCGCATGTGGCTCTTTTACACCTTTGCCGCAGCTCCGGGGCAGATACTAGTGAGGGGAGGAGGCGCATTGTGTGCCCTGACACTCCCCACTGTGGCGGGTGCTGTACTGGCTGTGACGTCGCATGGGGGCGGTGCGTGCATTAGTCACACACCGTCCCGACATCACCTTCCCGCCCGCCCGTCCACTACATTGTAAAGGGGCATGTATGCTGGTCACTGTTTTGAAGGGGAGTAAAGAACACACACACAAAAAAGGTAACTTGTTAATTTAACGTTTATTTCTATGAGGAGGAGTAATTCTGAGGGGTCAAACAAAGAAATAATAAAAAAGTGACAAAAAAGTTATTTCTATAATGACGAGTTTTGCGGCTCCAGTTTTTTTTCTTTGGAAATGGGTCCAAGTGGCTCTTTTTGTCTTAAAGGTTGCAGACCCCTGACCTAAACTGTTATAAATTAGTTGAAGCTGAATCTTTACAGCATTCATTCGTATCAGGCTTTGTGAGTTTGCTGTAGGCACTTTGGGGTTTTATTGAAGAAGCGGTGCCAGCAAGATGTAAAATGTTTGTTTGGTGATGTATATGGAGCCCCACTGAGGCTAAACGTGTGGCTCAAAATCCAGAAGAGCCTGCCCCATCCTCCCCTCAAAAAATGGCAACACGGGAATATCAGAGCCAATCTCGGTTAGAACATGATGCTGATAAACACCAAGGTTACAAGTTTGATCATTACATGGGACAGCTGTGTATTCTTGCATCGCAGGTCATTCACTAGATGATCGTCAGGTTCCCTTCCAACTCTATGGTTCTGTGATACTGTTTTTCACAACAAACATTCCCACCCCCTCAAAAAGAGTTGTTTTTATAGCATTTGAGCATGCTGTGTAGTGAAACTCCAGTCAAACAGGATTTTCACCAGCCCAGAGGCACCCTGGGGAAACAAATGGCAGGTACAACTGGAACTATACTGGAAAAAGGTAAAATATACTGAACTGTGCTCTGAACCCTCTGCAAAAAGGCTGTTTTTAAGAGAAAGCACTTCCTTGCTTTTATAGAAAGGTGAAATTCAAGATGCACTTCTGTGTTTTACTTGAACTGTATTTACTTAATCCAACTAGCAAATTAACACTTCCTTCTGCCATCTGTACTATACAGCTCACTGGTAATGTACAGATCTTTAGCAGCAATACTCTAAAGTTCAGTCTGGACAGATAATGAGGCCTAGATGGTGATGGGGGGAAGTCAAATAACACTAAAGCAATAAGTCTGGGTGACATACATAAATTATTCAGGAGGATGAGTCATTGCAAGTATTAATGACTCAGTCTAGGCTGTGTATTTGCAATCAGATTTAATTCAGTCATTAGCTTCAGAAGAATCAGAAATGTTCTGTTGCTCTAGAACAGAGATGGCGGCCTATCGCCAACCAGCGTGACAAATAGGGATGATGAGCGTTGCAGTACAGCAATATCTGGAAAACTAAAGAATTCCCATCCTTTATAATATAACAAGAAGCTCTATTGTCTTGAGTTTTGCATAGTGCTCAGTTCTCACCATAAGTTGCTGTGACTTTTGCATTTGCTTACAAGTATACAGTGTAGTGTGTACTTTTATATTTGCTTACACAATATTCCACACAGGCAGATGGAGTCCAGGGCGAAGTAGCAAAAGCTGTCCGTATCACTATTGCTACTACCAAGTGAGACAGACCATGGCCACCAACAAGCTTATGGTTTCTTTGGAGCGAGACAAAGCATGAGATCAGGGACTCAGCTATATTGGCTTTATATAAGAAAGAAAAAGTGCTTTAGATGCGTTGTACTGTATATGCATTATAATACTGTGACACCAGATGGCGCTGTGGGGTTCCATTTTTGCCAACCCAATTTCTCATACAAAGTTTACAACGCGTTTAGCTGAAACACTTCTTTGATGAGTCTAGATCCAGCCCAGGTTTGGAAGTAATGCTAAGCCAACTGTTGCCTTGGTTCGGGTAGCATGGCAGCAAGACAACTAGAGGGAGGAATGAAGCAGCTGCCATTTTTTTCAAGGTCCCACCTGCACTATGCTACGATTGTTGAGCTTTTTTTGGCAAAGTTGTTGAGCTTTGCTTTTTGCTTTTCTTTCTTATGGCCAAAGTTGTATAGCTTTTTTCACTTTTGCCCACAGTTGTAGAGTTAGGAAGTCCTTATTCCCTCTCACTGAGATACAATTCCAGAGTTCCCAAGGAAGAGGGGTGGATTGTTAAACCACTCCTGGAATTGTAGCTCTGAGAGTACACTTAGTTGTTCACACTTAGCTGTCGTTTGACTTACCATGTGAGGCTCACCCAAACCATTGTGTTGGGCTTGGCCCTGGATAACTGTTCAAATCCTGCTCAGCCATAAGACTAGTCACTCTCTTTGCCTAAACTTCCTCGTGGAATATGAATACAATAAAGATAGGAGCAGTAATCCAACACAGAATATTAAAGGCTGTATACTGTACTTAAAAAAACAACAAATTCTGAAACAAGAATTCATTATGCAAATCTAATTGTTTGCATAAATATATTCAGTGTATTTAGTTCAGAGTGTGGTAGACTGCTTCTTGGGAGAAAGGTGATGACAAACCTAGACAACATCTTAAAAAGCAGAGACATCACCTTGCCAACAAAGGTCCGTATAGTTAAAGCCATGGTTTTCCCAGTAGTGATGTACGGAAGTGAGAGCTGGACCACAAATAAGGCTGATCGCCGAAGAATTGATGCTTTTGAATTATGGTGCTGGAGGAGACTCTTGAGAGTCCCATGGACTGCAAGAAGATCAAACCTATCCATTCTGAAGGAAATCAGCCCTGAGTGCTCACTGGAAGGACAGATCGTGAAGCTGAGGCTCCAATACTTTGGCCACCTCATGAGAAGAGAAGACTCCCTGAAAAAGACCCTGATGTTGGGAAAGATGGAGTGCACAAGGAGAAGGGGACGACAGAGGACGAGATGGTTGGGCAGTGTTCTCGAAGCTACCAGCATGAGTTTGACCAAACTGCGGGAGGCAGTGGAAGACAGGAGGGCCTGGCGTGCTCTGGTCCAGGAGGTCACGAAGAGTCGGACAAGACTAAACGACTAAACAACAACAACAAATTATAACAACCACCACCCAGGGCTGCAGTCCCTATGCGCTCTCGCGTGTCACGGGAGTGCAAACACCTACTGAACTCCGCAGGATTTTTTTGTGGGTAAACATGCAGAGGACTTGGCTGCACTGCCATTGCAGAACAAGAGCTAGGTGTTGAGAGAGAGGGGGGGAAGAGGATGGGGCGACTAGCAAGGGAAATAAATCCCCTTCTGCATTTGCATTTGCGGCGCTTCAGCGCTCGCCGCCGGGTTCCTTTGGTTGCCTCCGCAATGAGGCCCAGAGGCGGCTTTCCTGGCCACCCTTTTCTCCTCCGTCGCTTCTAACCAGGCTGCCAGTCTCAAAAGCAGCCGGAGATGCCGCCGAGCCATTCCCAGGCAGCGGCAGGAGAAGCTGTCTGTCGCCACTTCGAGGCGCAACGTGTTGCACTGGGTGACTCGGCAGCTTCTGAGCCGATAGTGCCTGCAGCCTATGCCTCCTCGCGGCCACCCTTCTCTCCTAGAGCAAAGCCCCCGCTCCTGCCGCTACTGGCAGCTCCGCCAATTCCAGATGTTTAAGCGGAGACCTTAAACGACCTCTGGGCGGCGTTCAACCCATTGCATTCCGCTGGGGGGCTTCCTTCGCCGCTGCAAAGCGCCTTCTCCAACAGCTCGTTGCGGCGGCTACCGCGGAGGACGCTTCCTTTCGTGCAACTGCCCTTTGCAAATCGCCCCTCTCTTCTTCGGAGAGGGGGTGGGGGAGATCCTGCACTAGACTTAGGGACCAAGAGGAAGTACTATGTGAAGGCCGGAGTCTTGCCAGCCTGCCGCAGCCGGATTTTTTTTATTTTTTTCCCTTTACCATCTCTGATTTTGCCGAGTCACCCTAGCGCTCCTCTCTCGGCTTTGGAGCAGGAGAAGCGCGGGGATTTAAAAAAAAGGCTTCCATCAAGGTAACCGGAAAAGGACGATTCTAGTTCTGCAACAAGCTTCTTGGTACATACATCTGTGTGTGTCTTTGTGTGTGTATATAATATGTTCTATATAGGAATTATATATAACCAGCTTCTGATGGGCTTTTATTGCGCAGCAGAGCCGCGATAACATGTTTACCGCGCTGGTTTTTATTATTCTTATCCAGGCAGGGGTTTTTTTTACGCCCGCGGCGCTTTCCCTGCCCGCTGGTTTTTGCGCGCTGGCTGCAACCACCCAGCTTGGCGCAATCCGGGTCGCGCCTTTCCAGGGCTGCCCGCCGGCACCTGGTCCTCGGCGGTATTGCATGGCGCTTAATCTCCGCCGCCGCCTGGGGAAGGGAGGCCTGGGGAGAGGGGGATGGCGGGCAGGGAGATCCGCGGCTGCGGGCGCCAAGGGCGACCCCCGATCGCCGTTGCCGCAGTCTCGCTAGGGACGCGGCTGTTGCGCAAAAAGGGAGATGGTGCCTCGTCGCCTTCCTCGGTCTCCACGTGCGCCCTCTCTTTTTCTCATCGCTCTCCGGTGTCGCTCCTCCTCCCCGCAGGCCGGGACCACCTTCCTCGGCTCGGGATCCGCTGGATCTTCTCCTGGATTTCGTGGATCTCCTCCGGCCAGGCGGCGACGGCGACGCTTCCCCTGCTGCAGGCAGGAGCGCCCGGGTGAGGAGCGCCGCTTATGCAACACATCATCGAGAACCACCCGGACATGGCCACGGCGCTGCTGGCGGGCGAGAAACTCAAGGAGCTGATCCTGCCCGGTGCGCAGGACGACAAGGCGGGCTCGCTGGCGGCGCTGCTGCTGCAGCTCAAGCTCGAGCTGCCCTTCGACCGCGTCGTCACCATCGGCACCGTCCTCATCCCCATCGTCCTCGTCACGCTGGTTTTCACCAAGAACTTTGCCGGTAAGGTGGGCCTTCAGGGCAGCAGCGTGGAATGGGAGAACTGGGAGGGGAGCCTAAGGCTCAATCGAGTCCAACCGATTTGCAATACAGCAGGGGTGGCCAACTTCCAAGAGACTGCGATCTACTCACAGTGTTTAAAACTGGCAATGATCTACCCCCTTTGTGGGGGCTGGGGTCAAAGTTGTTGAGTTTTTTTCAGGGAGGAGGTAAAATGTTGAAGAAGAAGAGTTTGGATTGGATATCCTGCTTTATGACTACCTGAAGGAGTCTCAAAGCGGCTAACATTCTCCTTTCCCTTCCTCCCCCACAACAAACACTCTGTGAGGTGAGTGGGGCTGAGAGACTTCAGAGAAGTGTGACTGGCCCAAGGTCATTCATCAGCTGCATGTGGAGGAGCAGGGAAGCGAACCCGGTTCCCCAGATTACGAGTCCACCGCTCTTAACCACTACACCACACTGGCTCTCTTGACCTGTTGAGCTTTCTTTAGGGGAGCCACAGTTGTTCAGCTTCTTTGGGGGGAGCCAGTGATCTACCGCAGACGTCCAGTGATCTATCGGTAGATCACGATCTACCTGTTGGACATGCTTGCAATACAGGGATCTCAAGGCATCCAGTTTGAAATCGTGCCTAAGCTTTGCAAATGTGCTGGCAGTTTTGTTGCTGCGCTGCTAGGAGGAACCGGACGTCCAGCCGGTGAAGCCTTTCCTCACTTCTATTGCTGCACCTCGGAAATGGGGGACAGCTTCACCTGTTGAAAGTCCGCCTGTCTGGCAGCTGTAGAAGAAGCTTTGCCGAGGAGGGGAGAGGTGGGGCGGTAGGAGTGGTTGGGACACACACACACACACACACACAATTCCCTTCCATTCTCAAGTAGTTAGACGGATGAGGGAGGCGCAGGGCTGTAGCTAGGGGGAGCGCTAGTCGGGTTATTGCCCCGATGAAGCCTCCAGAGGGGTGCCATTGAGGCTCCCAGCCTGTGGGTCGGTGTATGCAAATGTTAATGGGGTGCCAAACTGGGTCTTTGACATGTGTGAAATAAAGCCTACTTTGGCCCCTGGGGAGTCATCCTCCTGGCAAATAATCATTATAGTTCAGTCGGTAGGGCACGAGACTCTTAATCTCAGGGTTGTGGGTTTGAGCCTCACTTTGGGCGAAAGATTCTTGCATTGCAGAGGGTTGAACTAGATGACCCTCACGGTCCCTTCCAGTTATATTTATTTATTTATTGAGTTTATACAGTGGAACCTCGGCTTGCAAATGTGATCCGTGTGGGAGGCACATTCGCACTGTGTCTGTGCACGCGCGGGTCGCGATTCTGGACTTCTGCACATGCACGATTTAGCGCTTCTGCGCGTGAGCGAGCGCCGAAACCCGGAAGTACAGTGGTACCTCGGGTTAAGTACTTAATTCGTTCCGAAGGTCTGTTCTTAACCTGAAATTGTTCTTAACCTGAAGCACCACTTTAGCTAATGGGGCCTCCGCTGCTGCCGCGCGATTTCTGTTCTCATCCTGAAGCAAAGTTCTTAACCCGAGGTACTATTTCTGGGTTAGCGGAGTCTGTAACCTGAAGCATATGTAACCTGAAGCATATGTAACCTGAGGAACCACTGTAACCCATTCCGGTACTTCCGGGTTTGGCGCGGTGCGCATCCGAAACTGCGTAACCTGAAGCGTCTGTAACCCGAGGTACCACTGTATCCCTGGAGGTCTCAGGGTGGTTCACAGAAAAGATCACAACATATATAATCAATAATCAAAATAAAAACAACAACCCAATCATACTCCCCCAGAAAACAGCCACATTTTAAAAGGGTACAGGATGTCAAACAGATCAACCAAAGACCTGGTTAAAAAGGAACATTTTTGCCTAGCGCCTAAAGGTGTGTAATGAAGGCGCCAGGCAAACAGTTCTATGATTCTATGAAAACAGGCATTTATTAGGATTCTGATAAAAGCAATCCTCCATGACAGGGAAGGGGTGCCACGTGGTGGAAACCTCCCAGAGAGGAGAAACTTGGCAATGTGCAATGGGAAAGGCCAAGGGCTTAGTAGTGGGGCTAGACTTGATGCACTGTGGAGGCTCAGCTTCGAATCAGAAAAACACACAGGCCTGATTGAATCTCATCTCTGCCATGAACTCTTGAATCCCTTAGACCAGGAGTGGGGAACCTCTGGCCCTCCAGATGTTGCCAGACTTAAATCCTCCCACCTTTGGGGAGCTGGAGACCATCAACATCTGGAGGACCTCGGGTTTCAGCATCCCTGCCTTAGATGAACCACGCCATACACTTAAACCACTTTTTCTCCACTCTCCCAAAGTATAGGTAGATGCCTTCTAAAGTTTTGGCGCGTTGTGCAGCAACAGTCTTGATCCTGTGTAATCGCACCACTCTACCTTACCGGGTTCTTGTTGCAAGGATTACAACAAAATGTAGTATTCTGGCACGAGCCGTTATTTGAAGACGCTCAATTACTATATAAGTTATTGCTTATTTATTATATCTGCAAGCGTCTGCTTAGCACCAGGATGTGATTGGGGTTGGTAGGGGAGGACTGGCCAGAAACACTGTGGAAGGGGGAATGGTAAACTGGAACAGTTTGAGAGGGAGATGTACTATCCAGCTTGGTCCTCCGTGTAAAAGCAGTTGAAAGTGGAGTCTGTGGCCTCACTGGAACCACCAACCAGAGGGTTTTGGAGTGGGGGTCATAATGAACAGAAAGCGGCTAGAATTTTGCTCTCCAGAACCACAATTACAAACATGCTCAAATTTTTATTTCGGGATCTCTTCCCCTCAAAAAACAACAGGACACACAATGTCCAGCTGCTCCCAGAGACTTTGCCTCTTCCATTCTTGAAGCGCATGGTTGTATTTTTGCTGCAGCTGCCGAGGGTGTGCAACTGGGCGAGTGACTCCCATTTTCCCCAGAGATGCTGCGCTGCCTTTGCAAATAAGCTGCCCTTGCTTTTTGTTCTTCACGGAGCACTGCTTGCCATCCCTCCTGTTCCTCGGTGTGTTGTTTGCCCTCCTAAAAGTGTGACATCATACCGGGTTCATAAGGAAAGGGTTAGCTAATTGTAAAATGACTAACCAATGGGAACCCAAGGGGCAGAGTTAACTGTGCATAAGGTTTAAGCACAGAGGGTTTTTTTGGAGGTGTTAGAGTTAGGGTGGTTGAGAAGACAGTCTGGAGTTAGAAGAGACAGAGAGGATGGGTTGGGCTAGTCTGGTTTGAGAGTGTGAGAGAATTTGTTAAGAGGAGTCAGTCAAGCAGTTGAGATAATCAGTCAGAAGGTATTAGGAAGGTATAGGCCGGTAAAGAAACTAAAGTTAAGATACTGACAGGAATATTTTCTGAGAAACTATAAACTTGTTAATGTTTGTAAAATAAATTTGTGGGTTTTTTGGTTCACTTTTAACAACTGTCTGGACTCAGTGTTTTACCAGAGAGTAACGGGTTGGTGGCAGCGGGGAAGCGAGCACAGTGGTGGCACAGGGATCAATAGACGGTTAAACGTCCAAGGACCCTGTGTGATCGCCACACTAGGTACCTCAGTTTTGCCTTCTGGGTTCCTAGCACCGCCTTGCTCCCTTGACACCTACTTTTCTGAGCAGAGGAGCACTTTGGTACAGAGGAGCATTCGGTCACACAAGACCCCTTCCACACAGAGTCCAGGCACTCCGGGCCACTTAGGCCACCTGAGCCTTGAGTGACTAATAATAATAATATTCAATTTATATGCTGCCCTATACCTGGAGGTCTATAATAATAATTTATGATTTATACCCCGCTTCCTCAGCCTCTCTGGGCGGCTTCCAACAAAATATTAAAATACATTAATGCTTCAAACATTAAAAGCTTCCCTCAACACTGCTGCCTTCAGAAGTCTTCTAAAAGTCTGGTAGTTGTTGTTCTCTTTGACATCTGGTGGGAGGGCGTTCCACAGGGCAGGCGCCACTACCGAGAAGCCCCTCTGCCTGGTTCCCTGTAACTCCACTTCTTGTAGTGAGGGAACTGCCAGAAGGCCCTCGGAACTGGACCTCAGTGAACATCACTAAAACGTGTTAAGATGTGCTCGGAAACATACTGGGAGCCAATGTAGGTCTTTCAAGATCCAGGAGAACCCCCAAGCTACAAACCTGCTACTTTAGGGGAAGTCCAACCCCAACAAGAGCGGGCGACCTCCCACCTATCCGGTCTAGGGAACCACCCACTAACAGTGCTTCAGTGTTATCTGGATTGAACTCCAGTTTGCTGGCTCTCATCCAGTCCATTATCGAGGCAAGACCCTGGTCCAGCAGTTCCACTGCCTCACCTACAGATGCAAAGGAGAAGCAGAGCTGAGTGTCGTCAGCATACTGCTGACAACGTACTCCGAACCTCTAGCTTTCCTACCTCTGTGAAAACCAAGTCTTTGGGTGTCGGCCTTCTTTTGCCCTTTCTCAGCCCTGTTACTGGCACACGGTCTCCTTGTGGTTTGATGCCGTTGCCCTGAGTTCTTACAAGCGGTCCCCTTCGTCATGACTCTTTAAAATTAACATGTCCTTACCTATTATGCATCAGCCTCAGAAGTCCACCTGAAGGCGCCAGGGTTGGTTTTAGCTCAAAGGATTTCATGGCAGGTGGCTAAAGCACAGTAATCACTTGTCATCACTGGAACATAAGAAACTGGATTAAGACGAATCAGGTCTATTTAGCTCAGTGCTCCCTACACTGATTGGCAGTGGTTGTCCAGGGTTCCAGACTGTAGTCCAGGGTGGATAGAAATCAATGATTAAAAAAAAAACACAAAAAACAGATTTTTGTTATTTAAATCAGATTTTTAAAATAGAATGCTTTTGGAGGAAAAATCTTTCTAAAGATAGTTTTCTATTTAAGTTACATTTTATTAAATAAGGAAATAAGGATTTGTTTTAAGTTTTTCATATGTGCTAAAACTCAAAGTTTTGTTCTAATTGTTTAACCACATCAGTTAACAAACATGGATACGTATGCTATAATGTTACTGTTTTGGTTAACTAGATTATTTAAATTGTTGTTAAGGAAATGATTATTTTTCTCTTTCCAATAAAGCACAACAGAAAAGTTGTCCAAATATAAATAGTTAACTTAATGAACCTCACAATAATTTCATAATTATCTGTCTATGTATTTCTAATAGTATAACCAAATTAGTAATTTTTGATATAACTGTAAAAACGACTCTGAAAATTTATTATTCCAAAAATGAAACCTTCATCTGGTAAATATTAAGATTATACCAGGAAGAATGGGTCTTTCCGTAAAAACATGATTTAAATCAAGTCTTACTGACTAGTAATTTAAATCATGATTTTAAATCGTGATTTAAATCAAATCCACCCTGCTGCGGTCTGTCCTATCCCTTCCTGGAGATGTCAGGAATTGAACCTGGGACCTTGTGAATTCAAGACTGATTCTCCACCACCAAGCTATAGCCCTGCCCTTATTGATTTCCTCCATATCTGTGTACACCTTCAGGCATTCTGAAGGATTCCAGGTTCCCCCTTCCCACCTTTTGCTGGAGGATATAGAAATGCAATAGGCAGCAAACTATAAAAGGGTCTCTCTTCTTTTCTTTTCAAGTGGCAATTTCCAGAGGGATAACTGTGCAGTTAAAGCAACCAAGAGTCTTGTGGTAACCTTAAAGATTTAACACATGTATTGCGTGTCGAGACCCCGAGACCACCCCCTCGTTGATGAATAAGACACAAGGACACAGATATTAGGTTAATGTTATTGGGCAAATTTAGGCCACAACTTTATTGGTTACAGATGTGAGTGGTATTGGCTTAGGCATTGGAACTGACCTAACTATACCTGACTCCTGCCCACCATGCGGGGAGTCCTGTAAGGGTCAACTACCAATAGGGGGAGCCCCATCAATGCAAACCAACTTGAGCTCCCCCTGGGTTCCCGATGAGGTTGTGGATGTTAGTTTCTGTGTGTTGCCACTGCGCAGTGCTCTTGGGGTCACAGGACTCTGTTTACATTCCTGGGATTCCAGACTGTTGGAAGTCTCACGGAAGACAGGAGACGGATGTGATGTTACTGGTTTCCTGTTCCTTTGTTTTTCGGTTGCTCTCTGCTCTCACAGAGAGAGGACGTATTTCTTTTCTGCCTGCATAGCTTAGTAATAAAACCCTTTAGCCATGTAGCTCAAACTTCTCATTTGTGCTGCATACTCTGAGTAATGGGGAATGTGCCTGGAGCCTTATCAGAGGCTCAGGTCATTAATCACGTCGGAGGCAATTCCGGAAGAGTCGCTCGGTCGAGCGCAACTCTGACAGTGTCATGGCCCTAGCCCAACCCCGGATTTCGGACAAGATCCACACCCCGGATTCCTTTAACGGAATACCCTTAAGCTTGGAGGGGCAGGTGATGGCCACACCTCCCCTCCCCCATCACAAGATCAACCAATGCCTAACCGCCAAACCTTACAAAGTTGTGACGATTGCTACGAGGTAGGTAAAAACAAAATGGTCCGTTTATGAACGTTGCAAAAATGTTGAAATGAAATTACTTGGCTCTTGTAAGAATGTTTAAAGAACTAGGTAAAAAGGTAATGGTTATGAGAAGCTGGTAAAAATAAGATTTAAGTTTTAAGGTTTTTTATAAGATAAGATGAAAATAGAGCAAGGTAATGTAATGACAGAATATTATGAATTATGGAAAGGATTTGCTGTGACAATTATTAATAAAGATACAAGAGATGGGAGGAGGAGGAGGTCATGGAAAGAAGGTAATGAAAGTGGAGAATTTGAAAATGAAGGTTTTATTTATTTTTTTCTGTTTTTGTCTTTTTTCTCTGTAATTTTGTCTTTTTTTTTCTTTGTAATTTTAAAAATTCTTTTTTCAATAAATAAACCAAATGGTCCATGCCAATTTGCCAAGTGGAAAAACTCCTACCAGGCCCCTCAACGGTGACCAACCGAGGTCCATAGCGAGGCCAAATTCTAAACCTGAAAATAGGGCGGGAGATCGAGGAAGTGAGCCAAGAGGAAGCGCTCCGGCTCACGCCTCAGTTTAAATGGGGCCCGGCCACGCCCCCAGCCAGCGGATTGGCTGGCAGGCGAATGACACGGCTGGGAACCTCCGGGGCATGCAGAATTCCGGATACAAGTCTATAGTTAGAAGAGCTGAGTTTCCAAGTGACCATTTAGTACCGTGGAATAGGGTTGGCTGGGAACAGCAATGGGATATGATATGGAAATTATTGTCTCTTTGTGAATAGCTATTAATGTTGTGTGAATCTGCATTGAGGCATTTAAAAGCAATACGTTTTCGGCTTGAATGACGATAGCACAAACACCCCAGAGCTTTTAGAAAGTGAATCATACAGCCCACTGAAAATTACTGATCCAACAAATTGTTTGGGTTTTTAGTGAAACCTTTTAGGTGCTCACATTAATCCCTTGGTTGGTTTTTGTGGGGCAGCGGCGAAGATGGCAAAGTAGCAAAAGTTAAGTTGTGGGGCCTTCCGTTAAACCATTTTCCGTCGGTGTAAGAACATGCAGGCTTCTGAACTGAAGAAAAACGTAATAACTAAAAGATATGCAGCTTTCTGGCAGCAGACTGAGTTCTGTTTTTATTTTATTTAGGATGCGCTCACATTACCGCCTTTGAGCGCAATGTAGTTGTTTTATTCATGGGGAATTTCACAGCCCTTTCGGCTGCTCGCATCAGCACAGCATCATTCGGGTCAGATTTGTTTCTGCTCGTACACACACTAAGGGGGCGTTGGTGGGGCAGGGATGTCTTTACCCCCCACCTCAGGCATGTCCAAAGTCCGTTTCGGGGGCCTAATCTGGCCCGCCGGTCCATTTAATCCGGCCCCTATGGCAGTTTATTTCCTGGGGTAAAATCCTAAAAAAACCCTCAACAACTTCAATCCTAAAAAAAGGTTAACAACTTCACAGCCCTTCACTTCATCAAATCTGGCCCTCTTTGAAAAAAGTTTGGACACCACTGCTGGCCTAGGCAAAGGTGTTTGCACCTTGGCTAGAGATGAATTAGGAACGGCTCGCTGTGGAAGCTGCTTTGAGAAACGTGTCAAACTGTAGCATACAGTCGTACCTTGGATCCCGAACACCCTGCGAGTCGAACGTTTTGGTTCCCGAATGCTGCAAACCCGGAAGTGAGTGTTCTGATTTGCGAACGTTTTTTGGAACCCGAACATCCGATGTGGCTTCCGATTGGCTGCAAGAGCTTCCTGCAGCCTGGCAGAAGCCGCACCTTGGTTTTTGAACATTTTGGAAGTCGAACGGATTTCCGGAACGGATTCCATTCGACGTCCGAGGTACGACTGTATAGTATAACCCCAAGACTTGACCATTGTGATATTGAAAAACTGAAAGACTCCAGCTGGTACAAAATGCTGTGGGTAGACTGTGACTATCGCCAGTATATACCACATTTTTGACTCTATAGGACGCACCCGACCATAGGACGCACCTTGTTTTAGAGGGGGAGAACAAGAAAAAAAATTCTCCCCCTCTCTGCACAGTGCCCCTTCAGCACTTGTCGGGGCTGGCAAGGGAAGCCCAGGTGTCCCCCCCCCCCCCCAGCCCCAGGGACCACACATTCGCTCCATAAGACACACAGACATTTCCCCTTAGATTTTAAGAGGGAAAAAGTGTGTCTTATGGAGCGAAAAATACGGTAAGTTTCTTCAAAACTTTTCAAAAGCTACAATGGTACCTCAGGTTACATACGCTTCAGGTTACATACACTTCAGGTTACAGACTCCGCTAATCCAGAAATAGTGCTTCAGGTTAATAACTTTGCTTCAGGATGAGAACAGAAATCGTGCTCTGGTGGCGTGGTGGCAGCAGGAGGCCCCATTAGCTAAAGTGGTGCTTCAGCTTAAGAACAGTTTCAGGTTAAGAACGGATCTCCGGAACGAATTAAGTACTTAACCCGAGGTACCACTATAGAGGAATTCGAAGCTCCAAGCAGAAAATTATTGCCTCTAGCTTTTTGTTTCTTTGTTGAGTGTTGGAAGGGCCTGCAGAGAATATTGAGTGTGGCATCCTTCAGGTAGCCCATCAAAATGTGTGACTCTGGGATGGTCGCCGGAACAAATTGACTGACCATTTTCAGTTCCTGGGGACAAAGTGTTACAAGCAAATAAATAACATTCGGGCACAGAGCAGCTTCAGAATAGGAGCAGCTGGCGCAAACATTCCCAAAGGTAAAGATGAAGTGAACATTTTGTTTTCCTGTGCACCAGGACAAGCAATTGAATTTGAGAGGGCAAAGGTTTGAAAACAATTAATTGCCTAAGTGGACATGGTGCAGTTTTTATGCACAATTAATACTGGCACATTGTTGGGCTTGGCTCTGAACTGTAGCTACATTTTAGATCTGGTGTAGAGACATTAAGAGGGAAGTGCGCTTATTTCAGGAGCAACAACATGCTTTTAAAAAATACTGCTTAATTATCCAAGGGCTATCTTCTGTACTACCTTCAGTATTTTTATCCGGCTCCTTATTGCATCTCCATTATTAATCACCCTTCTATATCTATGGCAGTATTGAGGAATGTGACCACTATTTGTGAACTGCCCTGTGATTTTCGGATGGAGGGTGATGGAAAAATAATCATAAATTTATATGCTGCCCTATACCCGGAGGTCTCATTGTGGTTCACAGAAAAGATCACAATATATAAAATAAAAACAAAAACAATAATGCAATAACCCCCCCCCCAAAGAGCCACATTTTAAAAGGGTATAGCACAGGCTTCCTTAACCTCGGTCCTCCAGATGTTTTTGGCCTACAACTCCCATGATCCCAAGGTAGCAGGACCAGTGGTCAGGGATGATGGGAATTGTAGTCTCAAAACATCTGGAGGGCCGAGGTTGAGGAAGCCTGGTATAGCATGTCAATCATGTCAACCAAAGGCTTGGTTATAAAGGAACGGTTTTGCCTGGCACCTAAGATGTATAATGAAGGCACCAAGCAAACTTCCCTGGGGAGAGCACTCCACAGACGGGGAGCCACTGCAAAAAGGCCCCGTTCTCATGTTGCCACCCTCTGGACCTCTCGAGGAGGCACACGAAGGAGGGCCTCAGAAGACGATCTCAGGATCTGGCCAGGTTCATATGGAAAGAGGCAGTCCTGAGCCGTTTAAGGCTTTATAAGTCAGAACCAGCACTTTGTATTGGGCCTGGAAACTAATTGGTAGCCAGTGCAGTTGGACCAGGATTAGTGTAATATGCTCAAACCGTCTTGCTCCGGTGAGCAACCTGGCCGCTGAATTCTGCACTTGCTGAAGTTTCCGAACTATCTTCAGAGGCAGCCCTACGTATAACGTATAATAATAATAATAATAATAATAGTTATACATTTCACTGCAAGGAAAGCCTCATAATTTGCTCACATTGTGATTGCCCATATTTCCCAATTTTCTAAATTCACTGGGTTGCCCTTCACATAAATCCCTGTGGGTGCTATCCAGTGCTAGTCAGAGAAGACCCCTTTAAATATATGGTCATGACTAACTTAGGACTGCCATTTTCATTTGGGTCTACTACTCTTGAGTGGAACCAATTTGAAGACAACTCAGGCTATTTATTACAGATAGATTTGAAGAGCTAAAGAGAGTTGGCAGCCAATTAGGTGATTTGGATAAGATTTCCCCTTTTTATTAGCACATTTCACAAAAAGCTTCAATGTGATAACCAAAAGCATGTGGCTGTTCAAAGGCTATATCTCAGCTGAAGCAGCTCCCCAGGTGGGGTGAAGCCACTGTGCTGGTTTCATAGCAGGTGGGACATACTTGTGAGACAAGTGAGGAGATCTGTGCTCTGCAAACACACTGGCAGAAGCACCAGAACGGCTCCGCTGGTTCGTTTGCACCACACAGACCTCCATATTCCCTCACCTTGGATAGTGTGGTTCCTTGATACCTTATAAGGCATGTTTCACTAATGGCGGGCAAGTTTCCTTGACTACCATTCTGGCCCTGCAGATTTGTGATGGGTAGTAGTAGAGTGGGAAATTCAGGTGTACCTTCATGATAGTCACAGCCACACACTCCTTCTAAGATTATACCAAAAAAATTAATTATACATTGTAATTAGGTAATCATTGCAGTGATCAATGTATATCTCCATGTGTGTCGCCTTTCAGTTAGCTCTATTCTGTGTGCGTACATGAGTAAATGATTTGGGGTACTCCAATATTGTCTTTTGGAATGACTTCAGTTGTGTTTTCCTTGAAGTGCTGTTGTACATTACAAAAAATTTGCACACCATTCTCTTGAAACCTCATTTCACACAGGTCCTGCTATCTGCACGCTCACTATCCAAAAATTCACTTACCCACACGAAAATAATTATGGCCAAACCTTGCTATACACTCCGAAGATTCACTTATCCAAACAACCAGTTTCCTTACTTCCTTGTTCGTTTGTGCTTTACTGGTTGGCGACAGCCATTTTTGGGTAGAAGCCATGGAGAAACAGTGGGGAGTGACACTGGACCAATCAAAGAGCAGGAGCATTTGGACAAATCGGTTTTCTACGCTTTCTGGTTGGCTGCAGCCATTTTAGGAAGAAAACACGGAGGGGATAGAAGGAAAGCAAACAAATCCCGCATTAGAAATATTTCCATAGGAAATAATGGAAATTGTGGACTCGTTATATGAACACTTGCCTAATGAAAGGTTTCCACGGAACGCATTGTGTTTGGTAAACTGGACGTGCTTGTGCTTTAGGTAGAAGCCATGGAGAAACAGTGGGGAGTGACACTGGACCAATCAAAGAGCAGGAGCATTTGGACAAATCGGTTTTCTACGCTTTCTGGTTGGCTGCAGCCATTTTAGGAAGAAAACACGGAGGGGGTAGAAGGAAAGCAAACAAATCCCGCATTAGAAATATTTCCATAGGAAATAATGGAAATTGTGGACTCGTTATATGAACACTTGCCTAATGAAAGGTTTCCACGGAACGCATTGTGTTTGGTAAACTGGACGTGCTTGTGCTTTCAGTGTTCCTAAAGGTTAGCTCTGGAGCATACAGAAAAACTGTGTGCTTTCTCCAGAGTAACCCTAAGAGCCAATCCTGAGTGCCTGGTACTTTTTAGGATGCTGGAGGCAGGAACCCTGCTGGGACCAGGCTGCAGAAATAGTAATGGATCTTGGACCCCCTGCAACCCAGGACCATTACACCTCTGGTGACACCTGTGTTTTAGGACACACTTTCAAGCTGTGCATTGCAACAGTGAGGCCCAGTTGCCTGCCCTATACTTTCCACACACTGTAGAGCATCGGTCTTCCAACTTGGTGGGTTGGAAGCCTCTGTTGGGTCACAGTTTGGTCTGAGGTGGGTCGCAACTGCAGCACTATTAACATGCAAGTATACGGTGATAAATTAAGAATTGGCAGAAGGGTGCTTGGTTCTTGGGTTTGAAAAGGACGAAGACTACTGCTATAAAGCTTCCTAAAACTTGCCCCAGAATTGTATACAATGCACAGGGGCGGAGGGCTTAAAGCAGACGAGTCAAGGTGGAAAGGATTCCCTCAAACGTTGATAGTTTGAAAAACAGGACTTTCAAGCCAAGAGTTTCAATATCCAGGATTAGAGGATCTCTCGTTTCCAAATAATGGGACGAGGGTGGCGCTGTGCGTTAAACCACAGAGCCTAGGACTTGCAGATCAGAAGGTCGGCGGTTCGAATCCCCACGACATGGTGAGCTCCCGTTGCTCAATCCCAGCTCCTGTCAACCTAGCAGTTCAAAAGCACGTCAAAGTGCAAGTAGATAAATAGGTACCGTTACAGCGTTAAGGTAAACAGCGTTTCTGTGTGCTGCTCTGGTTCGCCAGAAGCGGCTTAGTCATGCTGGCTACATGACCCGGAAGCTGTATGCCGGCTCCCTCGGCCTGTAAAGCGAGATGAGCACCGCAACCCCAGAGTCAGTCACGACTGGACCTAATAGTCAGGCTCCCTTACATTTCCAAATAGTGTTGAGATTTGACTTGCTTCCAGATCTTCTCATCGCCTGATACACATTTGCTGTCTTGCTTTCCCCCCATGGCCAGAGCAGCAAGGAAATAGCTAGGAACAGTTTAATGGTGCTATCCCATGGATATCTACTTGGACTAAGTTCGGTGGGATTTCCTCTTAGGTAAGGGTGCATGGGATTGTAATCTAAGTATTCCCTTGGCCTAGTACGAAGACTCAGTGCGTCATGGAATATATTGCCAGTTAGGGATTGGAATGAGTTCTTTGATTGCTTATGGCAGGCATGGCCAAACATGGCCCTCTAGCTGTTTTGAGACTACAACTCCCATCATCCCTAGCTAACAGGACCAGTGGTCTGGGATGATGGGAACTGTAGTCCCAAAACAGCTGGCGGGCCAAGTTTGACCATGCCGGGCTTATGGGGTTCTTGCTCCAGTTCTTTCAATCTGTTGCATCTTTCTGTGGACTGCTGTGACTGTGGTTTCTAGATGCGGAAGCTGCTCGCTTGTGTCTGGGTTCACGGGGCTTGCAAAAGGAATGATTCATCATCGGATCATGGGACGGTTTCATTTCACAGCAGACCTGGCGTCTGAATGAAAGGAGGAGGGGTTGTTAACCTCCACCACTGGTTACTCCTCTGGAATTATAGCATCTCTCAGATGCCCTTTAAGAAGCTTAAGGATAGATCCTTTTCAAAGGGCAGCTTATATAATATTGAGCTGTATATTTCAAAAGTGATAACAGTATCTGACTTCCAGCAAAGATTGCACTTTTCTTCTTCTTCTATAGATCCTCTTCTCTTCCTCAAATATTCCAGTTGGGTTTTTTTGTGTTTTTAAGACAGCAGAAAAGCCAGGCGGCTGTGTACAGATTAATCCATAGCCCTCTCTTTGACTCTGGCTTTCTCATGACATTCGCTCAAAATGGCTTGATTACACCCAAGTAAGCTCATGAATACTGTATTTTTCTGTCTCTTAGCAGTTCCCCACTGCAGCCCTCTACCACTCTCCTGCTAAAGAAGTAATGGAGGAGACAGTAAGTTATATGACTGATGAGTCATTTTCGGTCTTTTGTTTAATCCCCAATATGTAATCTCTCCTGCTTAACTTGTACTTTTCAATATGTTAAGTTTAGTACATCTGTTTGAATGGGGCACCTTGCCCAACCCTTGGGTGGGAGGGTCACATGTTGGCAGTGGACATCCCATAGTCTCACACGTACACACACAGAGAGGGGGGGAGGAAAACAGCCTGCCCCTCCTCATCTGAACTGTGTTTCAAAATTGTAGACTCAACCCCCAAGCTGGGGGTTAGCCACCCCGGAATTAAAATATAGTATTAAAGATTTCCTTGATACTGGTAGTATGTCCGAACCTCAGATATCCCTATTCACTCTCGTGCAGACTGTTCCTATACATATTTACTCAGCAATCATTCACGACTCTCAGTGGGGCCGGCCTACTCCCAAGTAAGTGTTTGATATAGAACGGCACCTTCAGTGGACTGATGTTTTAGAAGAGAATTGGTGAGAAATCTCAAGCTCTTTCCAAAACAATTTCAGTGTGGCTCTATATTGGTTACAGGACACGGGTGGTGCTGTGGGTTAGACCACAGAGCCTAGGACTTGCCGATCAGAAGGTCAGCAGTTTGAATCCCTGCAACAGGGTGAGCTCCTGTTGCTCGGTCCCTGCTCCTGCCAACCTAGCAGTTCAAAAGCACGCGAAAGTGCAAGTAAATAAATAGGTACCGCTCTGGCGGGAAGGTAAAAGGCGTTTCCGTGCGCTGCTCTGGTTTGCCAGAAGCGCCTTAGTCATGCTGGCCACATGACCCGGAAGCTGTACACCGGCTCCCTCGGCGAATAACGCGAGATGAGTGCTGCAACCCCACAGTTGGTCACGGATGGACCTAATGGTCAGGGGTCCCTTTACCTTACCTATATTGGTTACCTTTCTGGTTGCCACACTACTGCTCTTGAATCCCAGAGATCTGCAGATAGACATTGGGTTAGTGTCTGACTTAATCACACTCAGAATAGATGCACTGAATTCAGTGGACTTAGGTCAGAATACAACCCAGTGTGTTACTGCTTATACACATCCAAGGCAGGCCCAACAACTTAATAATAATAATAATAATAATAATAATAATAATAATAATAATTAATAACAATTTACTACTTATACCCTGCCCATCTGACTGGGCATCCCCAGCCACTCTAGGCAGCTCCCAACAGAATACAGTCATACCTTGGTTCTCGAATGGAATCCATTCCAGAAGTCTGTTTGACTTCCGAAAATGTTCAAAAACCAAGGCACGGCTTCTGATTGGCTGCAGGAGCTTCCTGCACTCATCTGGAAGCCCCATCAGACGTTCGGCTTCCAAAAAAGTTCGCAAACTGGGACACTCACTTCTGGGTTTGCGGTGTTCGGGAGCCAAAACGTTAGACTCACAAGGCGTTTGAAAACCAAACATCAAACATTAAAAACTTCGCTAAACAGGGCTGCCTTCAGCTGTCTTCTGAAAGTCAGATAGTTGTTTATTTCCTTGACATTTGATGTGAGGGCGTTGCACAGGGTGGGTGCCACTACCGAGAAGCCCCTGGGTCCCTGTAACTCCACTTCTCACAGTGAGGGAACCACCAGAAGGCCCTCAGAGCTGGACCTCAGTGAACATCACTAAAACTTGTTAAGATGTCATGCAAACTTTTCCATCAAACCTATTGAAAAGAAATTGGCTAAGTAAGATGAAGATTTTGATTTGTGGCGCAAAATATCCACAGATTTTGAAATAATGATTTCCAGATCTGTGAAAGGACTGTGATGTAATCAAACAAGTTAAGAGTTGGGACTCCGCCATACCCAAATGATAGCTGTAGCTTTGATGTGTGCTAAAATTAGACTTTGGATCTCTACAACTGCTGATTTTCGTTAAAGAGCAGGAAGCGAGCGCTATCTAGTTTCCCCATAAAGAAAAGGTCAGGAAGAATCTCAGATAATTTGAATGTACCATTGGGTTTTTTAATTCCTGTGTTCCTTCATCTCTCTATTTTTTTCTTTAATGCCACGGTGACATTGAGAAAACGAGATCAAAAGAGTTTTCAGACTTTTATGTTTGACATGTTCCATAAGGTCAGCAAGAGAAGAAAGCCACATTGGTTTATATACAAAGCTGGTACAACCACTTTACAGAAGTAGCACTTATACAGTTTTATGCTCTTTATGTAAGCCAGGATGTAAAGAACCTCACAGACATTGCTGCACACCTGTTTAGGAACTTGAACACTTCCAGAATTTTGAAGGACCAGGTTGGCTTTCGAAGTTTTGGTCCCTTTCATCAGCAAAAGGCTGGCTGGTGGAGGTGACAGAATGTGGCCAGCCTACAAGCCAGATTCTCAATGTGTCTAGGAGATTGATTTATTTTGTTCCATTTATGAATTGCTGCCTTGTAAAACACATGGAAGCGATTTAGCAATAAAACATTGAAAACGATTTCATATACACCAACATAATAATTTCAAATCATACGGCATGGGATAAAGATGTGCGTAATGTGTTCTTTCAACAGAGGGCACTTGGAAGCCTAGTTAAGATTGAAGGGGTGGCAAAGAGCATATAGTGCTTTTGACCACCTTCCTCAGACCATAGCTGTCAACTTACAGATTTGAAAATAAGGGACCAGCAGCCTCAAAAATAAGGGATCAGCAGCCAAAATAAGGGATTTTCCGGGCACAGGTATGTTCAACTTCTGAGCCCCTCTGAGCCAAAGGCTTTAGAAAGCCCAGCCAGCAGCCAAACAAAGCCTCAAGCGGTGGTTCCCACAGCGCAGCAACCCAGCAAAGGGGATGCAGCAAGGAAAACCACCGTCACCTCTCTGCTGGGAAGCGCTGAGCAAAGGCGAGTCCCCAGGCAACGCAGCCAATTTGATCGGCACAAGGCATGCAAGCTCCACCCTCCAGTCGTTCTTAGAATCCTTATTGGGTGAGCAACGCAGCCAAGCAACACAGTTGGAGCCTCCCTTCTCCCTGGCCTGCAGGGAGGGAGGGAGAGGAGCTGCTTCCTTTGAAATGTCCCAGGAAATTTAAGGGACATCATCAATAAGGGACAGCAGTGGGACACGGCGCTGGGATAAGGGAGTTTCCCGCCAAATAAGGGACGGTTGACAGCTATGCCTCAGACCCCACCCGAGGGTCTCGGGTTGTCTTCAGGGCTTTGGCTACTGCCCCACCTTGAGGCCCTCTAAAGACAGTTGCGTTGAAACAGTAACAGCAGGGTAGGCTCTTTTAATATTTGAATGAGTTTCATTTGCCCCCAACTAAACTGAAAAAGTCTGAACCCGTAAACCTGGTCATTTATTTCAGAGGAACTCTCGCCTGTGAGCTGTGTTCTGAATCATGGCATAGAGAGAGGTCTGTTTTTAACTGTGCATGTTGTAGGACAATGTTTTCTCAAGAAAGCTGTGTTTGCCACTGAGGATACTTCTCTTAACAAGAGGTACTATAATTATATTTCTATTAAATGGGGGGAATACTTAGAATGAATATCACCACCACTTCCTAGTTGAGATTTCATCCCAAACTCTTTTTATGATGTATTTTGTGTGTGTGTGTGTGTGTGTGCGTGTGTAAATTTTATGTTGTAAGCCACCCTGATATCGCTGGACGAAGAGTGGTATACAAATCTAATTAATAATAATAATAATAACACAGTGGTACCTTGTGGGAAAATGATTGCTTGTACATAAGAGCATGAGCAGAGTTCTTATTATTGCAGAGTGATTTTACAGCACGAGATATTGCTAAGAGCATGATGAGCACGTGACCACCTCATGCTAGACTAATGATTGGCTCACGTAGCATAACACTCTCTTTGTCTGTGGGCAAAAGCAAGGTTACATTCCTTTGATTTGGTACCTTTGAGTACCAGGCAGAGCAAGCGCAGTGCTGGAGGAGGGAGGATGATCTATTTTTTACTGCACACAATAAACGTTACGGCTGTAGCCAAAGCTTCTTCTTCAAGTCATCTTGGTGTGAGACTGATTTCTTACTGATTTTCTTACTGATGTCGAGCTGGATTCTCGACAGTACCTTGGTTCCTGAATGGCCTAGTTGTCAAACAAATCGTCTCCCGAACGCTGCAAACCCGGAAGTAAGTGTTCCGGTTTGTGAACGTTTTTCGGAAGCCGAACGTCCAACGGGGCTTCCAATTGAGTGCAGGAAGCTGCTGCAGCCAATAGGAAGCTGCGCCTTGGTTTTCAAACGGTTTCGAGAATCAAACGGACTCCCGGAACGGATTAAGTTCAAGAGCCAAGGTACCACTGTACATGAAAAAACATATAGGTGACGCACAGCTGTAGTAAATAAAACAATTGCACACCACCTTTATGTTTTTTCACCTATAATATTGTTATGTTACGTTATTTTAATTTAAGTTAATTAATTAATTTAATTTGTATACCACCCTTCGTCCGTAGATCTGGGGCAGTTCACAACATAAAATTACAATATAAGAAACACAAATATGTAACAAAAACAAACCAATAATCACCCCTCCTAGAACGCATTTAAAAGGACATTGGGTGTCAGTCATAGCTGTCAACTTTTCCCTTTTCTTGCGAGGAATCCTATTCGGAATAAGCAAATTTTCCTTTAAAAAAGGGAAACGTTGACAGCTATGCTGTCAGCTAGCCAAAGGAACTTTTTTGCCTGGCACCAAAAGGTGTATAATGTAAGCACTTGTGATGCGAGCAACCAAATCACCTGATTAGTTGAATCAGTGTTGGCCTATCTTCGAAACCATTGATATTCAGTCATAGGCAGCATTGGGATCAGACCTCAGTGGTGATTGAGCCCAGACAAATGTCTGGGAGAAGCTGGTCAGCAGAGATGCATCAGTACCATAGGATAGCAGCTCAGAGGTTTAAACCAGAGGTGATCACCGTTCAGGTCCAAATCAGTAGCTATGAGATGCATCCAGAATGTTGGGAGATTGAGCTGGATCTGTGGCAGCCTTGAGTTTTAACAGTTCGCCTGGATTTCATAGACAACAAGGAAATCCATGCCTATGAAGCAGCTATTGTTTTCCTTGCTGGCGACAGAGGAAAGGAAGCCCACCCCTTAGCTCTCCCTTCTCCACCAACCGTCTCAGTAGAAGACAATTTTTCAGTTAGCTTTCTAAGTAGAATACGTTTCTGTGCTGGCTGCTGGGGGAGAGGGTTCCCTCCATGACTGGCATGAAAACACAGGATACGAGCCTCTGGGCAGATTCCACAAGAGTATTGAGGGGCTAGGCCAAGGATGAGAAAGCCGTGGCCCCACAGCGGCTTTTGGACTCCAACTCCCACCAATGGTCAATAGTGAGGGACAGGAGTTGTAGTCTAGCAACAACTGGAGGAGCAGATTTTCTTCACTTCTTGATTAGGCAAAGCTAGAAGGGATATCGGGACGCGGGTGGCGCTGTGGTCTAAACCACAAAGCCTCTTGGGCTTGCCGATCGGAAGATCGGCAGTTTGAATCCCCACGACAGGGTGAGCTCCTGTTGCTCGGTCCCAGCTCCTGCCCACCTAGCAGTTCAAAAGCACGTCAAGTGCAAGTAGATAAATAGGTACCACTCCAGTGGGAAGGTAAACAGCCTTTTTGCGCACTTCTCTGGTTCTCCAGAAGCGGCTTAGTCATTCTGGCCACATGACCCGGAAGCTGTCTGCGGACAGATGCCCGCTCCCTCAGCCTATAGAGCGAGATGAGCATGCAACCCCAGGGTCGTCCGCGACTGGACCTAATGGTCAGGGGTACCTTTACCTTTACCTAGAAGGGATATCAGGCAATGGAAGGCAGCAGTGTTCACCCAGACGACTCTCAGGAGCCAATCACCTGCTTTGGCCCCTGCCATCTTCTCAGAAAGCCCAGCCTGCAGAAGCCACGACTCTTGCCTATGAGTGGCTTATAAAGGAGTGGTTGCCAAACATGGGGCCAGAGTCCTCGATTCACCAGTTCATGGTGCATTTCATCTGATGATACATTCAGTGGCAGCCATTGTTTTTGTAACAGTTTGTGGATTTCCATTTTTAAAAATCACCTGGCCCAAGTGAGGAAAGCTGATACGTTTACTTGCTGGCAAACAAAATAGAACGAGTTTCATTTAAACTGTTTTAACCGATTTATCATTTCTTTTCCAGAAAGAAGAGGTTCCGGGGACATGGTTGTTCTTTTAAGCTGATTCACAGGAACGATGCAATGCCTGCTTTTCACTCAATTAAAGAAATCAAGGAATTCACATGTTGTGTTGTATTTTTGTTCAGCTTAGAAGAGCGCTAGGAGATTTCTTTCTGGGCACAGCTGCATAATATTATGGTACAATATGGGCACGGTCTAACAGGTGTGCGCTCTTGTGCGGCTCTCATTTCAGCCGAGTTTGCACATGCAAAGCTTTGGGTGGATTGGAAATGATGTGCATCATTACATTCTTTTGTCCTAAGTGAAGCCTGTTATTCGTGCACAATAGCTCTCTCGATTAGCTGAACCCGCTGTGCTTTCTCTCTTGTTTTTCACGCTGAGGTCTGTTGTTGCAAAGGTCAAAGAGCCCGTCTTTCAGTATTACCTAATGCCGTAGAATACGCTCAAATCCAAACGATGAATGCCTGCTTATTAGGAAGCTGCATTTATCGGAAAACAAGCACTTTCAGGTAGCATGATCTCAGCCGAGAGGAGTTGTGTGTTGAGGGCCAAACTACGTAACAGTTTCAGAGCACTGATTTTGCTGCTGCTGCTGCTGCTGCTGTTTTCAAAAGATGTTATCACTTATTCTGGCCTCCTTGTTTAGCTGTTTCCAGAGGACCAGCCATGTCAGTCTGTTGCAGAAAAAACAACAGTGTCTTGTTTCGCCACATTTATTACTGCATAATATTTATTACGACATCCCCTGTTTGGGGAAATTTTTTAATGTCTAATGTTTTACAATTATGTGTTTTGAGCCGCCCAGTATGGCTGGGGAAACACAGCCAGATGGGCGTGCTATAAATAAATAAAAAAATATTATTATTATTTATATTTTTTTGAGATCTAGAATCACTACATCAAGTGTGCTAAATATTATCCTCAGCAGGAATATGGAGGGGTGTGTGTGTGTGTGTGTATGTGTGTGTGTATGTGTAAAAAGTGAGGTCAGGAGGAAATTAAAATGCAGAGTTTTCAGTCTGTGACAATTAAAGCTTACATGTATGCAAAATAAGCAGCCTAGTGGCCAGAAGCAACTGATGATATCACAAGCATTCCAGCGTTGCTAAGGCACTTAGCTTGCCATATGTTTTCTTGCTTGATCTTATTGATTTGAATGAAATCCTGAACAAGGTGGATTAGCAATGCTATAAACATGGTTCACACCTACATGTTCAAAACAGGGCAGCTGATGTTTAGGATTAGAGAGTCGCTTCTCCTAGATTAGGGGTCAGCAAACTTTTTCAGCAGGGGGCTGGTCCACTGTCCCTCAGACCTAGTGGGGGACTAGACTATATTTTGAAAGGGGGGTGAACGAATTCCTATGTCCCACAAATAACCCAGAGATGCATTTTAAATAAAAGCACACATTCTACTCACGTAAAACACGCTGATTCCCGGATTGTCCGCTGGCCGGATTAGGAAGGCGATTGGGCCGGATCCATCCCCCGGGCCTTAGTTTGCCTACCCATGTCCTAGATGGGCAACACTCCCAGTTGATGAGCCCTATCTGCCCCTACCAGGGACGCGGGTGGCGCTGTGGGTAAAACCTCAGCGCCTAGGGCTTGCCGATCGCATGGTCGGCGGTTCGAATTCCCGCGGCGGGGTGAGCTCCCAGCTCCTGCCCACCTAGCAGTTCAAAAGCACCCTTAAGTGCAAGTAGATAAATAGGTACCACTTTATAGCGGGAAGGTAAACGGCGTTTCCGTGTGCTGCTCTGGTGCCGGTTCGCCGGAGCAGCTTCGTCACACTGGCCACGTGACCCGGAAGTGTCTGCGGACAGCGCTGGCTCCCGGCCTCTAGAGTGAGATGAGTGCACAACCCTAGAGTCTGTCAAGACTGGCCCGTAAGGGCAGGGGTACCTTTACCTATCTGCCCCTACAGCATATGCAGAAACCACCTTCTTGACCGTTGGACCCATTACTGGTCTCATCAACTCAATCCTCCTGAGCCTGTTTCCTATAAAGAATTAAAATACCGTATTTTTCGCTCTATAACACGCACCCAACCATAACACGCACATAGTTTTTAGAGGAGGAAAACAAGAGAAAAAAATTCTAAGCGAAACAGCGGATGTATGATTTTTGTGGTTCATGCTGTGGCCACAGACATGTGATCTGACAGTGAGTTTGGAGTAGCCCAATGCAAAAATCCTGAGGATCCATGCTTTGTAACCACATTTTTGCACCACTGCGGCCCCAGGCAATAGTGGGTGCATAATTTTTTTGGTGCAAGCTGTAGCCATGGACATGCTATGTGATCTGATGGTGAATTAGGGTGACCCAGTGCAAAAATCCTGAGGATCCATGTGGCTCCGTGCTTTGTAACCACGTTTTAAGTGAGGAGGGAAGGAAGAGCACTCAAGGGACAAGGAACACGCGTGGGGTGGGTGGAGAAGGATGCTGTTAATAATGCAGAAGAGGGGTATAAGAGGAGAAGGCTCCTCTCCTCTCCCGCTTTGCTCCTTTAAAGCAAGCAGGTTCTCTGTCCCTCTTTCCTCCCCACTCAGCGGCTCTTCTCCCGCTTTGCTGTTGCAAAGCAAGCCACGGAGGAGGGAAGGAAGGGGAACCATGGATCCTCTGCTCATGACTGCAGCAGATCCCCCCCCCCCCCGCCATCTGTAGGCATTCGCTCCATAACACGCACAGACATTTCCCCTTACTTTCTAGGAGGAAAAAAGTGAGTGTTATGGTGCAAAAAATACGGTAATTCTGCTGAACAACCTGCCTCATGGCCATAGCCAGTGAATCAGATTTCCATGCAGATGAGTGAGTGGGATCTGCAAGTCTCCTTGGTTTCCATGCTGACTGCAGAGAGGAAGAGAAACCAATTCTTTAGTCTGTCTCTCCTGAACCAGCCCTTTGGGTTCCCCATCCACAGAGGCATACCAGCCCATGCCAACGCACTGCTCTCAGCTTACCTCTTTCCAATCAGGAGGTGAACTTGGAACAGCAGCTCACGCAGAAACACATTAGGAATGGGCTCACCTTCTTACTCTTCCATTCTATATTTATTTTCTATAAAATGCCTTGTCGGTGTTAGTTGGGAGCATATTTTCATTCAGGGGGAAAAGACAGGTAACCAGCTTCGTGTGAAAAGTATAGATAGCCATGCAGGTCCAGTAATCCAAAATTGGCAGCGAGATAATAACTCCATTTTGAACACGTGACTATGCACAGTGAGAGGTTGTACTGGGATTGTGTGGTTTAAGCAGGCGAGGTGTAATGCTGCAAATATATTTCTTTATATTAGCAGGGTTTCCCATACGTTGGTCTCCAGCTGTTTTTGGACTACAATTCCCATCATCCCTGACCACAGATCCTGCTAGCTAGGGGTGATGGGAGTTATAGTCCCTTTCTTCCTTTCCTTTTTTGCAAGTGATTGCCTTCACTTGATGTTGAATAGCTTGTGCTAAGTCATGATGAGACCTACTACAAAGGTATTTCGGGAACTGCTTGCCGTAATATTGTCAGGAAGTGTATGGGATGTAGAGGTCATTCACACAACACATCTCTTCATGTGTCCCGTGACGGGAGTCACTCTGTTTCCAGAAATCATACAATATGAATCAGCTTGAGGCAACTTCTTACAGAAGGCTGGCCTTGATATGACTTTGTCCTGTATGGTAGCCTGATCACAATCCACTGAAATGTGACAGTCTTTGTACTTTCAGTATACATCTTCCAAAGCTAGATGTTAATAGCATTATTTTAAGAGCTCCTTGTCAGGGCACTGTGAATAATTTAGCCCATTTCCTGCATTTAGTAAAGGAGCATCTGTGAGCTGTTACGAATACAGAATAGACTCACCCATGCAGATCCCTTGTCCAAAACTATTATTGTGTCACTGTATGCCACAGTTAAGTTTTTCCCTAGAGAACGCTTGAAAGCAAACATTTGCTGAATCCTTAGCAGCAAACACGAGTATTCAGATGCAAAAAATAATCTTTGGCAGTGCAAACTACAGAAATGAGGCAAAATTAATTGCAGCCCTATCGAAATCAGTTAGACAGACCCTCCCACACAAGTGAAACAAGGCATTCCTAACTGAATTAATAATTTTATAGCACATGCAAAAGACCTATCATTACTGCAAGTGGAGCTTAGATGGAGGCTTGTATATTGTCGACAGTCCTTGTGTTTCTGTGCACTATCTGAGAGCGTTGTGGACAAACTCACACATGGCAGGATCCCATCGATAGGAATTGGTCCCATGCCTGAGTGGCTGAGAACTGACTTTACTCCCACAACAGCATCATGAAGTGCAGAACTTTGTCTTTGCCTATACAGTGGATGGCAGACATTCACATATTTAGGAGAAATTAAAATGCTTTGTTTAAGTACATTCCTGGGGTGGGAGGAAATCTCCATTCAGCCATAAGATTTAGAGTCCTACTCTTAAATGGTGTCATAGTTACAGGATTTCTGTTAGCCAACTGGCTGGCTGCTCTCCCCTAGTGAGAACTTTTGTATCAGAAAGGGCTTTGAGATCCCTGGATTAGTGGGTTGCAGAGGCTATGCTTTAAGTTAGATTTTAATTTCTGATCGTTTTAAATTATTGTAAGACACTTACAGAGCCTGAATTGTCTAAGTCAGGGGTCAGCAACCTAAGGCCCATGGGCCGAAAGCGGCCTGCAGGGGTCGTTTGACCGGCCTATGATTCGCCTCCAAACTGAGTTGCCCGCTCACGTGCTGCACTAAACCCTCGTGGCACGGGGACTCACTTTTGCAGCGCCTGAAATTGCGTCTGCACATGCGCAGATGCTAGAAATTGTGTCTGCTCAGATGCAGACGCCGGAAATAGCGGGCACGCAGGCGATCCAACCCATGGAGGGATTTCCGCGGGACCGATCTGGCCCAGGCAAGATAAACCTTGCTGACCCCTGCTCTAAGTTGTCAAGATTTAAAGTTAAAAATATGCATCCCTGAAGGATAAGTGTTTGTTTGGATTCTAGATCACTCAATATCCATACAGAGAAACCTTGGTTGTGTTGAGATGTAACCATGGTTTAGTGTTACAAGAATAAGCCGAGCCTTCCTTTGGTGTGGTAATGAGAAGTAATGATTGAGAGCTTCAGCTTCTGTTTTTACCACAGGTTAGCGTGTTCTCTGAACTACGTCTAATCTTTTAACTATGTTTAGTGGAAACAAGTCGGCTTCATAAAGTCTGGTTTGAAGATGGCTTGCTTCCACTAATCATAGCTTAAGAGTAACCATGGTTTGCCTGAGTTCAGAAGACACAGCAAGCTGTAGTGTACTTAAAACAGGAGTGGATGTTTCCCAACCTGTACCAGAAAAGACGGGAGCACACAAACCTGAGAGGAGCCTATGCTCACTGTCATAATACTTAATGGTGGTTTAGTGTTACAGTGAAACCAACCCATTATGTACTTAAATCTATATTTTAATTGGGTTCCCAGATGATTTACAGGACACCGGGCAGCTGCTTCTACATAGAATGTATATAGCCAAGATGGGGCTGATGGGTTTCTAAAAATCATAGCTGTTGTGCTTTTCTCCATATAGAAAATGTGTGGCGTTCACCACAAAATGTCTTAGTGTTCAAATTATAAGGGAGCACTTTACACTGATCATTAGCTTGCAGCAGTTTCCCTTGGAAACATAGATACAGAAGGAAGGAAAGCTGTTGGCTGTCATCTACCCTGTCTCGTGTTTTATAATAAACAAACAAGATCTGCACAAGTTATGAATAGAAGTTATTCTGTTACCCTGAATATGGTGTTCGAATCCACCATGCTTTGAGGGGGCTTCTGTACTGCTAAATTCACAACGGGCTGTTTTTGCCCATTGCTTTGGAATATGATGCGTTGGGATACGGATTCTGCACCCTTTTCCAATGGGCTATGATTTCAAGACAGGCCAGATTAACTGTCATAGAAATATACCATGGGATAGTCTGGCATTTCTGGTAGTATCGTTGTCTGAGAACATTGCTGTATAGAGATTGGGCCTCTCCTTCTGGACTTATTTTTAAAAGCTCCAAAATTTAGAACACAGCAGCTGTTCCTTCAGCACATGAGAGGTAAACAACCGCCATGGTCCTAGAAGCCTTGATAATTTTAAACTACCCTTCTCTGTCTGAGTACATGCAGAGAATGAATTATACAGATCTCACGGAGAAGAATCTGGACACAGCAAAGAGAATGTAGGACTTACCAATGCTGCTCAGCATTTGAGCAGCCAAGTTCTTTGAATATATTGTTGCTGTATAGTCAAAGCTTCTGTTCCATGAAGTCAGGAGCGTGGAACCTCCTGCCTGCAGGTCAAACGAGGGTTCAATTTTGGCCCATGAGGCCATTCCCCCCCCAAACCACACCTACCTGCCCTACAGCTTTTGTCATATATGACATCAGGTGTGGCACAGGTAGAGATGCGGCTTCCAGTGCACAATTGGCAACCTTAAAGTGCACTCCTGATGGTGCAATGGCAAGGAAAAGCTGGCTTCAGCTCCGCTTGCCCATCAGTTGGTGGGTGGCAGAGCCAAAGCCTGTTAGATTGGCTGTGTGAGCCATGCCTGCAGCAAGCCTTGCATGGGTCTTTGAAGACCTGGCTTTGGAACATCAAAGCACCCGGTCACCTGATAACATGCGAGGTCAGGTGATTGACAGGTACGGAGTCCCTCCCGCCTGCCAAATTTGGCTTGTGATGCTAGAAAAATGCAACCTGTGCATTTAAGTAATACGACTCATGCAACACGTTGACAACTATTATACACACAATAATTACCAAAATAATTATACATTCTTTATCAGTCTTGTGAGAGAAATATACAAAACCTTATGCAAAGCCACAGAGACTTGGAACTACCCAACCTAAGATGAACTTATAATGTCTGGTTTCAATGGGTTTTTCAAATGCTTAACTCAGTCTTTTGTTTTCCTTATCTTTTTAGGTAAGTTCATGAAGATACCAAGATATCTTAACATTCATTAACATCCATCTACAACTTCACTAGCATCTCTCGGTATTGTGAACAACACCGAACATGACTTTTGTTGGCATCTTCATGAACTTACCTAAAAAGATTAAAAAAAAACAAAAGACGGAGTGAAGCATTTGAAAAATCCATTGAAACCAGGCATTATAAGTTCATCTTAGGTTGGAAATTAGGCTTGCGAGGCCAGGATTTGATAAGGAACGGACCTTCAGGACCAGAAGGTTCCACCTGCTTTAAGGATTTCAAGGAGGTTGGAAAGTTCTCTGGCTTTTTACTTGCTGCACCTCCTGGATTTTGAGCTGTTTCAAATGGGTTTTTAAAGAAATAATAATAATATAGTAAACCTGCTTAGTCACGTGTTCTTAAAGAAATGTATCTAGTCTTTGAAATAGTAAGACTGCACCTGTTCAATGAGAAACGCAGGTGGCGCTGTGGGTTAAACCACAGAGCCTAGGACTTGCCGATCAGAAGGTCGGCGGTTCGAATCCCCGCAACAGGGTGAGCTCCCGTTTCCCGGTCCCTGCTCCTGCCAACCTAGCAGTTCGAAAGCACCTCAAAGTGCAAGTAGAAGGTACCAGCGGGAAGGTAAATGGCACTTCCATGCGCTGCTCTGGTTCGCCAGAAGCGGCTTAGTCATGCTGGCCACATGACCCAGAAGCTGTACGCCGGCTCCCTTGGCCAGTAAAGCGAGATGAGCACCGCAACCCCAGAGTCGGTCACGACTGGACCAAATGGTCAGGGGTCCCTTTACCTTTACCTTACCCTCGCTAATTGTATTGCTGTGGCATCCTGTTCATTTGCTTTCCAGAGCACATTATGGTTTACATTGGAAATCTCCCCCAAGACAACTGCTGCAAGTGTTAAATGATATTCCTAGCTCCAGTTCATCCTAGAGTTTTCAGGTTTACAGATTCCTCTGTAAACTGCCTAAGTTGAAGAGCTATGATCTCTATGCAGATCTATGGAACGTAAAGATTTATCTCATGATTAGGAAGACCGAGTTGGCCATGGCAATTAGAATGGTGCCGTTTTATGCACATTGATGCTATTTTAAATATGCAGTAGACGAAAATTGATATAGTTTATGAAATATTTATTTTGCAGAGCTTCTTTTTGTAGGTTAAATGCACAGCAGTGACTTTTCTCTCTGTTATACAGAGGAACCAATATACTGTTACACACCACACAACTTCACCCGTGACCAAGCCTTGTATGCCAGAGGATACTGTTGGACAGAACTAAGGGATGCCTTGCCAGGAGTAAATGCCAGCCGCTGGCCCTCCCTGTTTGAGCATAAGTTCCTTCCATATGCCCTGCTGGCTTTTGCTGGCATTATGTACATTCCAGCGCTTGGCTGGGAATTCCTGGCCTCCACCAGGCTGACTTCTGAACTTAACTTTTTGCTCCAGGAGATAGATAACTGCTACCACCGAGCAGCCGAAGGCCGTGCGCCCAAAATCGAAAAGCAAATACAGTCCAAAGGCCCTGGGATTACAGAGCGAGAGAAAAGAGAAATAATTGAGAACGCGGAGAAGGAAAAGAGCCCGGAGCAAAACTTATTTGAGAAATACCTGGAGCGGAGGGGACGCAGCAATTTCTTAGCCAAACTTTACCTTGCGCGGCACCTGTTCATCATATTTTTAAGTATCATCCCGATCACGTACTTGTCCACCTATTACGCCACGCAGAAGCAAAACGAGTTTACGTGCGCTCTAGGGGAGCCTCCCGACAAAACGAGCAGTTCAAGGTTGCTCATCCGGGTGAACTGCAAACTGCCGTCAGTTCAGCTCCAGCGCATCATTGCCGTGGTAGACATTGCCCTCCTCTGTTTCATGAACTTGATTATCCTCATCAATTTGATCCACCTCTTTATAGTCCGCAAATCCAACTTCATCTTTGACAAGCTGAACAAGGTCGGCATCAAGACGAAAAAGCAGTGGCAGAAGTCCCAGTTCTGCGACATCAATATCTTGGCTATGTTTTGCAACGAGAACCGGGACCACATCAAGTCGCTGAACCGCTTGGATTTCATCACCAACGAGAGCGATCTGATGTACGACAACGTGGTGCGCCAGCTGCTGGCGGCGCTCGCTCAGTCTAATCACGATGTCACCCCAACCGTGCGCGATTCCGGGATACAAACCATCGACCCCAGCATTGATCCTGCGGACATTGACCCCAGCGAACCGCTGGTCATTAAGCGACCCCGGAAGAAAATGAAGTGGATCCCGAGTTCCAATCCTCTTCCTCAGCCGTTCAAAGAGCAGTTGGCCATTATGAAGGTTGAAAACAACAAGCCTGAGAAGCCCAAGCCCGTGCGTCGGAAAACGGCAACAGACAGTTTGGTTGCCCCTTTGCTGGAGGCTAACTCGAAAAACTCTCAGCCGTCTTCAACCCACAAAAATGAATCTGCTGCCCTCTCCGGCGCAGGCAATGAGAAGAAACATACACGACATTTCTCCTTAGACGTTCATCCGTATCTACTGAGCAGTAAGAAACCCAAGCCAGAGATTCAACCTATTACCTCCATGGCAACATCCAAAAGCCAAGGGAGTGGATTTTTAAGCCAAGAAGAGAAAGTCATCGTGCATGTCGCTTCTTCCCTCAAAGGTAATAATAATAAACAACAATAATAAAATTTTATTTATATCCCGCCCTCCCCAGCCAAGGCTCAGAGCAGCTAACAACAGTAAAAATAACACAGTGTACATAAAATCATAATCATTTAATTGAAATACATTCTAAAATCAATTCATTCTAAAATCAACTCAGAGTCAAATTAATGGCAACCATTGGGCTAGAGTTCTATAAGGATTACAAAAGGAGGGGGTCAGACTGTGCCTCAGCCAAAGGTCTGGTGGAACAGCTCCGTCTTGCAGACCCTGCAAAAAGATGTCAAGTCCTGCAGGGCCCTAGTCTCTTGTGACAGAGCGTTCCACCAGATCAGGGCCACGGCCAAAAAAGCCCTGGCTCTGGTTGAGGCCAGCCTAACCTCCCTGTGGCCCAGGACCTCCAAGATGTTTTTATTTGAAGACTGTAAGGTCCTCTGTGGGACATACCAAGAGAGGTGGTCCCATAGGTATGAGGGTACGAGGGTCCTAGGCTGTTTAGGGCTTTAAAGGTTAAAACCAGCACCTTAAACCTGATCCTGGTACAGTGAATGTTGTGGCTAATTGTCCCATGGGGTCCAAGTCAGATGCAAAAGCTGCTTGCAAATTTGCTTCCGATCTTGGGCGTTTCACTCCACAATTTCTTAGAAGTTCCCGGGACAGGGTTGCTGCTTTCCACATGGTTGGAATATCACATCACACCAATACAGTAGCTTCTGTATTGGAATCTATATGTGTCAGATGGGAGGAGGTAGGATGGGAAGGTGCAACCGCAGAGTCATGGGATTATGAGCATGCAGATACAGAAACCAGACCCCAGGGATGTAAGCTGAACCTGAGACTTGCTGATAGGAATTTCCCCCTTCTTGCATATTCTCTTGTTAACCTAGAGGCTGGCTGCTCATATCTGCAGCTTATTTTAAAATTTTAACTCACTAATAGTTAAAAGAAAATAGTCTTGTTGTCCGTTCAGATGCTCTGGTAATTCAGTCTAAACTCTTTCATAAACATGCTTTTTATTCCTCTTGCTCTTGTCAACTGATGTTTTTTAGGAAGGTGGTTCATTTTGAATGACCTGAGCCTCAGAATTGGATCAGAGGCAGAACAAATGCAGAATGCAGGTCCTATTAGTCATGTAAATTGCACCCCAGTTTCCCAAGTGGTGGGGTTTCAAGAGTTCCAGTGTTTACCCTGGGTTTTGGTTGCCTTTGCATGAGGTCATTAGGGACGTTTTCATGTTTTGTTCCACCTAGCTTCTTTACACAGCTGTCCCAGAGCTCTTCTTGAGGGAGCCACTAAGTCTCTTCTCGCTTGGTCTGCCTCGAACACAACTGCAAAGTTGCAGGCCGATTGTTCTCCTTAACATAGGTACCTGCTTTCCCCCCATCCCTGACTGTTGGAGAGGGACGAGGATAATAATAGTCACCTCCACCTATCACCTCTGCCATCTTGGGCCTTTCTAGAGATAGGTCAGCTGAATATCACAGGCTGTCCATTGTTTGTTTGTTTTGTTAGACCTTAAAATGTCTCTCCTCAGAGGGATGCACACAAATAGCTTTGCTTGCAGAAAACTCACACAGCTGAAGGGAATCCAGACCAGTGTTTCCCAAAGTTGGGTCTCCAGCTGGTTTTGGAGGTACATGTTCCCCGATATATCAGGGCATTACATCTATGTCCCAGATACCTCAATATCTGTCTACTTTATCGGCTGCGTCGCATAGATTCGCATTTGTTAGAGCCAGATTTAATGTGTTCCCCTCAAATGTGCTGAGCAATAGATTTTCTAACGGTAAAACCTCTGTTTTATGCACATGTGACAACAAATCAATAGAATCCCTTTATCATATCTTGTTTAATTGCCCCTTATACAATGTTCCCCGATCAAGGATCCTGAGTTCAGTCATTCTGGAAATTGCTGCTAAACCACCTGAATTACATCTAGCTTATCTACTCCAGGACATTGACTCTTATAGAACATTACAGGTTGCTAGATTCCTGATTTCAGTTCTGTCATATAAAAGACTTCATGGAATGCTGCATGACTATTAAAAATTCAGTAAACTCTATGCACCATCTTTATCTTCAAGGCCATAACACGGTACATCTAGAGATTATGCGTTGAAATATTTTAGTTGATATTTTAGATTGTAAAATGCTATTGATTTTATCTATTGATTTTTATCTATTGATTTGTTTTACCTTGTGGGCTTATAGCCGAATAAAGTATTATCCTATCCTATCAGCTGGTTTTGGACTACAACTCCCATCATCCCTAGCTAGCAGGACTAGTGCTCAGGGATGATGGGAGTTGTAGTCCCAAAACATCTGGAGGCCCAACTTTGGAAAACACTAATCCAGACCAATGATCAAAAATTACACTAGGGACTTAAAGAGGGGGTCGTTCTGGAAAACGTTCTGGAATAACTCAGGTTTTCCATTCTCTTGGTGCAAATGCTGGGATATTTAGAATTAAACTGCTTTGTAGAATTTGCATTTCCAGGGGGTAATTAAGTGTGCAAATTACTCCTCTTTCAACGTCACTCAGGAGTATTTCTAGACTAGGAAAATTTATATGAGTTTTGTACTAATCTGTCATGGCTTCTTTCAAAGGAATTCTGGGAGTTATAGCTGAGGATACTGAGAATTCTCAGCTTCCCAGCCACCCCCTCGCAGAACTACAGTTAGCTGAGGAGAATAACTCTTAACCTATTTAACTGTAGTATTAATATGCTTTCCTAGACAGTTTAACTGTAGCATTAATATGCTTTCCTAGACAGTTTATGCCCATCATCAAATTACTTAGTCCTGAGCAATCCCATTAGTTTTAATACAGCTACTTTGATATAAGCCGTTGAGGTTTGTTTGCTTTTTTACTTAGTATATATTCTGGCTACAGCTCTTCTATGAATAATGCTACATCATATTTTTATTGCTTTGGCCTTTGGGTGTTTACATCAGCTGCTTAAAATATCCTGCTTTCCTGTGTGTTGAAATATTTAAGGTGTTTATTTTTAAGAATTTATCCTCCAGCTTCCATATTCCAGCTTCCACACTTCAAGAAAGCTATTTAAAAGAAGAAGGTAGAAACAATAAAACCACGCAGCAGTTAATAAAAACAATAGGGATAATGAACCGATAAATAAAATTTAAAGCAATCACCCAATTAAAAAGAAGGTCGGATATTCTAAAATGACATGAAAACGCTGAGAGAATAATGTAGACTTTGGCATCTAAAAAATATCTAGGGAGATATTCACAATTCAAGGGTCACTGCAGAAAAGACTCTCTTCAGTAGATGCCCACTTTGGAAGATAGGGCTGTATAAAAAACAGCCTCTGAAGAACATCCTAATTGAATATTCTGGTTTTCATGTGGGAGAAGACAGCCAGTGAATATCTTCGCATATCCCCTCTGGATCCCTCCTCAAAGAATTCTGTGTATGTTTCTCTGAGAGACCTTCTGCGTTAACAATTATTTAGAATCTGGAGCAATGTTCTCACCACCAGAGTCTAAAATAGCTTTCTAGGCAGCTAGGCTTTCTGCAGCTGCTGATGGTCTCTCAGGATCTGTTCACGCATTAGCCTCTTCAGGAAGCATCCTATGCATCTCCATGCTTCTGGCGGCCTCTCCAGGTGCCCAAGGCATCACCATGCGCTCACTACCGTAGCATCCTTGCCTTTTCTGACTACGGAGAAAAAGAGTCACCGCCCCTCTTGTTGTTCTTCTTCCTTGTTCTCTCAGATGCCAGCTGGTTTTCCTTGCTCTGTCTCCTCCCAGCTGAAATCAAGAGCAGCAAATAGTAGAAAGAACAAGGAAGGAAAACAGGTAACTTCCTTTTTACCTTCAGCAAGTAAAAAAAAGTGAGTTAGGTGAGGATGGGTGAGTATTGCTTGCTGTCCTTCTGAGGGTTTGGAAGAAAGTTCTCCAGATCAGGTACCTGTAGTGGCTGTTGAAACCAGTGGCCACTACAAGGACAAAGAGGCTTTGGTAGGCTAATGTGTCAACTAGCCCAGAGAGGCATAAGATGATACAGGATCCTATTATAGATACTCTGTCCAACTGTATCAGAGTGTAGATCCATGGAGAATGTAGCCTTCGCCAATTGCTTGTTTTCATGGAGATGAACCCACAAAACATGAATGCCAGAACTCATCCTGTTGGGTGTATGAAAAGCGAGCAATGATTAAAAAATGTGTTTTGTTTCTCTTTTAGGATCTTCTGTTCCGGGGAAAGATACCCTTTACTCTCACAACACATGCAGGACTGTGCCTGCCGCCGGGACTTTTCTCACCTGCAATCACAACCACATAGCAACTTCCGGTGCTGCGAAAAAGGTCACTCTGCCCCACATAAGCCCAGCAGAGCCAGTGCCTGCCTTAAACTGTAACGCCGCTCACCCTCTTCTGCATATCAATACGTTGTATGAAAACCATGAAGAAGAAGTGGTGTCAAACCTTATAGACGAGTCTTTAGACAATAGTATTCACTCGCCCACGGAGGCAGGAGACATCATCTCCAGACCTTCCACGAAGCAAGTCATGTTGGCGACGTTTGATGAGCCCCTGGCAATGGTGAACTCTGTAGAGTATTGACGGTCCAGAGCTGACGCTGATCACACCTCCCAGTGCCACTTTCACGTGAACCATGCTGCCCTGCCAATGCCATCCACTGCATGAGCATGGAGTGCTGAAATGCAGACCATTGGTTTCACCAATACTCCAAATCGGTCGTTCAGGGTAGTGTCGTCGTGTCTTATCGATAGCTTGCAAAATGTTATAACAATAACCACCGTAATAACGACAACCAAATTATATACTATGCTTGGAACACCGAGAAACAAAGCACAAAGACGTTAGCTGTAGCTTCATGAGTTCTGTGTGGATTACTACAACTATCCAAATATTTAAAGTGCTTGAGCGCATGCCACACAGTGTTTCTTAAACAAAGCACTTATAGCCTACTCTCTGTAAAGCGGGGGTGGGGGGAGACCTGGAGCCCCTCAGATGATGCTGGACCACAACTCCCATAATCCCTCACTGTTGGCCACCTGGGCCAGGACTGACGGAGTCTTAACAGCATTTTGAGAGTCACAGGGCCCCCATCTCCTGCGGTAAAGTAATGAAGCACATAACATGTATGATATTTATTCTTCCATTTTAAAAGGCAGGAGTAACAACGTGTTTTGTCTCTTAAGGTACAAAGAAACAAACAAAAAACACAGCCAGGTGTGTGTGTTCTTAATGACATGGTTGTAAGCAAGCTGTATTTTGGTCCACGGGTATTGGGCAACCAGGGCTGGCCCTAAAAAATTTGCCGCCTGAGGCAAAGGAGGAGAGTGCTCGCCACACACATGCATTCCGCATACTGCAACAACAGGCCAGTATCCTCCACCATATTGTGAGGGCAGCAGGCTAGTTTAGCAGGTGCAAGCCGGGCTACATGGCAAACAGAGCTGCATCCATCCCACTCTACCAAATAGTTGGGCCGGCCCTGCCAGCGACTTAAGTGGCAACTGGTCTTCTGCCAGCATCAGTGTAAAGAGAACTGAAACTGGCCAGCCTGCTGCACTTACGAATGAGGAGATGAAGAGCTATGTCCTGCCCTTTAGTACGTTCATATGTGTTGCGAGAGGTGACGAAAACGAAGAGTTTATTTTTTTAACGTCTATTTTATTGTGAATGAGGGTGAATGTTGAGTCAGATGTTCTATTCTAGCAGAGCGGAGAGAGGAGGGTTGTCCTATACGTCTGCAAAACCAGGTCTGAAACTTTCTAAGGTGCTTCACTGATGTGAAGGATATTCCAGTGCTGCTAAAAAAAATATCCAGTAAGAGCTAATTTCTCCAATGGTGTGGTGTTTCAGCAGATGGTTACTTGAGTCTTTTTAAAGGACTTGTCTACGCTACAGCTTACCACAGGTCAAGAAAATATTGACTCGTCCAGCTTGTAATGGTTTTGCGTCTGAACGTTTTGCTTCTTGAACCATGGCTGAATAAGGGCAGATTCAAAAGTGAATTCTTGTCTGCAGCGGCACGGATCAGAAAGGATGGATTGCTCAGCACACAGTATTTTTTGTACAATTGAGTCGGTTTTTAGAAACGTCAACAGGATTTCCAGTCAAGGACAGTTAAAAGTTTCACACAGTGGAAGTGTGCCACATTGGACTATGTTTTGATTTTAGCTTCTCACACCACCATTTGCTAGTTTTGGTGTGACCAGAGAGACTGATTTAACACAGGGAAGAAAGCTGCTCCTTTCTGTTGAATGCTCTGCATTCACAATCCCTCTTGAGGAGAAGGAAATCAATAGCAGACTCAAATCAGCAAATGTAGGTTAAGAATACCCATAGCATTCATGGATATCTGCTACTGCTACCCACTGCTTGTAGTTTAGTGTCTTCAGAAGTAGCCTTGAGCTGCTTCCTTCCATCATTTTCACAGGATCTGCTTTCCCCTTAGAATGGAAACAGGTGCTACAAAAGAATATGGGATATTTTGGAAGTGGAGAGAAAGAGAAGAGGCCAGAATCTCTAGAATGTGGCAGCAGAAAATCCTCATGCACAGCCATGACAAGGAAATAAATCAGCCTATAGAAGAGCTCTTAGACAACACGTTTCGGCCTTTGTGTGGAAGAGAATACAGGCCGAAAGCGGTGTCTGAACAGGGTTAAGTGTGAGCCAGCCAAAGGCAAGGTGGCACAAGAGGGCAAACTAGCTCTGATGGCAAAATATGAGGTTCTGTCCCGTTACACCAGATCTGGGGTGGGGAATATGGTTTAACAACATAGTCATCTTTAGCAAATGACATAAGCTTGGATTTGCCAACCTGTGGCTCCCTATCAAGATGCTGTGAGTTATAGTTCAACATCTGGACTAGGTGAAATCCAGCGCTGCTGTTCCATTTATGGAATGGCTCTTCTTCCAGTAGGTACCCCTTCTAATATAGGGGGTGGGTGAGAAGAAATAATGTACTGTAATTCCCCCGATCCAGTTTCCATGCTGTTCTGGAGGGCCCTGCAATCTTCTGGGGCGTATTTTCAGGGAGTGCCAAGGGCTGCAAGGGGAAAACATTGGCAAGTATCACCTTCCTTCCTTCTGAGTTAGCAAACCGATCGCCCAGCTGCTTTTATTCAGGACAGGTGCTGCAGGTCAGCTTCTGGCTATGCCACTCCCATGTTCAATATTCACCTGTGGTAAAGCAGTAGCGTAGAAAAGGCCGATGTAGCAGAGCACTCAAGTAGCTTTAAATGTCGGTGCAGCTTTGTTGAAATCGATGGGTTGCACCTTTGAAGATAACACGGCGTGCCTGTAAGCACATTGCTATTCCAGGCCATCTGTTAACGAGGGTAATAAACAAGCAGTAATAAACATACTGTCATTTTTGAGCAATCTTTACCTTGCTTTTGGCCCAAAGTGCGTCCTCATGGCCTGGTTCTTCCTATAACTTTGATGTGCAAGTTTCTTAGAAATATACCTAGCGTAGTTTTCAAAAGGCACACAGGAAAAACGTAGCACGCAATAACTGACAAATTTCTAAGGAGAGAAGTTTTTATTAAAGCAATGTTAAGCCAATATCGAGGATTTTGACAATTCTGTATAACGGTAGAAAACACTGCACAAATTATGGGTCTACACTGAGTGTTATTTCATTTGTTTTACCTCAGATAATCAATATGGCACCCTTATTTATTGAAAAATAGCACTGAAAGCAAATAAATATTCTCAATACGGTTTGTGTCTACTGTCTTATCATTAGAACGCTGCTCTATTATCCTAAGAGCATTTATTGGGAAAATAAGTACTCTTATCTAAAGTGCCTTGTCTGATAACTGCTGGGTGCTGCATATTAACAACCAAAAGCAAACCCTATCAAATGAATGCTGAGCCTTTGCAGAGCATCACTGTCGCCCACTTCCTATGTTTTCCACATACGTGTTATCTAGAAACAACAAGCAGTTTTACAAAGGAAAATTCGGAACATTTATTATTGCACAGTCTCTGCACAAGGCCAGCAAAGCCATCTTATTAAACGAAGTGGCATTTCACGTGAGCCTGACAATTCATAGCGAGAAAGAAATGTAGCTTGTGGTGCCCACATCCTTGATGCTTTTAAAAACTCAAATAGCCTCAGACATGAATGTCTTGTGCCAGTAGTGTTAACGGAGAAATCTGAGGGTTCCCTTGGACAAAAAAACAAGGACACCAGCCAGGAATACCAGAGCAAAACAGCAGCCAGTAGGCTTGGTCTTTATTGAAGACTGTCGCAACAGGACTCCCACCTGCCACAAGGTGGAACAAGATGGAAGCCCAGAACAAAAGAAGACCCCAACTTTTATTAGCTACTAATCCCCCATGCTACACCCCCAAGACTACATCATAACTACATCACGACTACATCATTGACACATCACAAAGAGGAGGGGTTGAGGGAGGAGTTATGGTGGTAACCTGAGTGTCTTGTCACCTGGCCGGTTCCACCTTTCCCCCTCCCCCTGAGTACTTTCCAGAGGACAAAAGGGAGTTTGCAGTTTCCTGTCCCCAGAGGGAAGAGCTGATCACTGTCCTTTGTTTCAGTCCATGCTGAATCCATTCCCATATGCAGGTCCTTTGTGAGTGTGATGGTCTTCTGTCTAGGACCATCAAGGTTGGCATGCCAACTGGGCAGGTTTCCTGCGGACGTGTTGGTACGCTCAAGAGATTATGGCTGCCCTATATCAAACCTTCCCCATTTTGTAGTCCTTCCTTCATGGAGTAAAATAAAAGTGGAACGGTGCAGATCCGATGTATGGTTGATTTTCTATGAATTTATAACAGAAGTGTCATGTGTGAGTGTGTTTGTGTGTGTCGGGTTTGCACAAACTGAATGATTGGGGGGAGGGGTTCCTGCGACAGTAGCTACAGAAGAAGCACAAAAAATGAACATACCTTTCACTACAGGTGACACCGACATTGGAGGATGTAAAAAAGATTCCTAATTGCTGAAAAATGTGACTTTAAGATTGGAAAAAGAAGAAACTAAGAGAACTGAAGTGGGCCGATCCATTCCTACCTTTGAGTAGGTCCCATTGACTTAAATGGGGTTCCCTCCCAGGTGAATGGACTTAGGAGAGCAGCCTTAGTTATAACTACCTTTCAGCGTTGCTGCTATTCTGTTGCTTTACAAAAAAAGAAATCAGCTTTTCGCATGAGACTGACAGCACATGAATTTTCAGGTTGACTATACAGCTTATTTTACTGATCTTTTTTTTTTTTAAATGTTCCCCATGTTTCCACATAACTTTGGTACAGCAACAATTGTCACAGAATTGACTTCTGGTCTATTTTTAGTTCCTCTTCCCAGAAAGAACTACAAAAGTGGAATGTCTGAAGCGCTAAAGCTTTCACACAAATGATTCTGTATATGTCTGGCCTTGATGTTTGCACAGAAGCGCACATCTCAACGCGCCAGTATAAAAGAATTGGGTAAGTCATCTACAGGACTATTTGCCTCAACACACTCGCACATTCTGGACAATTCTGTGACCAGATTGCATCAGGGTCACGTGATTGATCTAAGCATTCAGCCTCTCTGTTATGCAAAATAAGTTGGCAGAATTCATGATGTTTTCCCCACATGAAAACTGATATAAGAGGGAGAAAGATTTAGCAGAGACCTCCCCACTAGGTACCAATTTACTACATGCCGAAACTTTATTATATAGGGGGAAATTCAGAAACATGACTTCCCACACACATTCGGTACAGTTCATCGTTCATCCTACCCACTGTGCGGAATGGCTGTTAGCTGCAGAGCTCCTTTATCCCCTTCCAAAAAGCAATATATGCTATCAATACTCTTTGTTTTTGTGCATTCGTTGATCTACAGCTTGTGCTCCAGTGCGGGATACTGGCTAGCGTGCCAGATTAGGAGTAAGTAGACCTGGTTCCCAAACTCCCCACCCTGCACTCGTATGAAGGGAGCTGGGTGCTGAAAATCTCTAGCGGCCAATGTACCTTGCAGGTTGTTATGGAGATGGGGGAGGGAAGCTGTGTACGTCACTCTGAATTCCTTGAGAAGGGATTAAAACTCAGATTTTGGTTTCAAAGCTGTTACTTCCCTAGATCGTCCAGGTCTACAGGAACAAAACCCGCACTGCATGTTGTACATTGTTTCGATAGCAATCCAGGAGGCAATATTTTCCCCTAAATACAGTCATACCTCGGGTTACAGACGCTTCAAGTTGTGTGTTTTCGGGTTGCACACCGCACCGAACCCGGAAGTACCGGAACCGGTTACTTCTGGATTTCGGCGCTCGCGCATGTGCAGAAACACTAAATCACGCTTTGCACATGTGCAGAAGCACCAAATTGCGGCCCACATGTGTGCGGACGCGGCACTGCGGCTTGCGAACGTGCCTCCCGCATAGATCACGTTCGCAACCTGAGCATCCACTGTGAAGAGGTCGCCATTCCAGCTGGTAAGACTCTGTGCAGCATAAGTGTAGACTTCCAGGTGTTTGAGAAGCATTTTACCAGGCAGCAAATAAACTAACACATGGATCATGACACCCTTAAGGGATTCCCCTGGCACCTGTGAAGTTCCTGCCCATCCTCTCACTGCTTCTTTGGTCCTTGGGTTGGGGTTAACCTTTCTCTCCCTTGAAAAGCGCATAGAGCTGAGGGAGGAAGTTGAAAGAATGACGCTCTTTCCCACTTCCTCTTTCACCTCTATGTGCTATTCATTTTTGGTTATTACTTTTTATTGAATTTTCCGCTTTATAATATTTAAACACATCATCATTATCCATTTTACTTCTTTAGCTCTTGAGAGCCTGCGACTTCCTTCCCTCACTCCCGCCTCATGGTTTTCAGAGTTAACCTATTATCTCAAAGCATTTGTACATTTTCCAATTTACGTTTCACTCCTTCAAAATGTCACAGTTTTTCAATAAATCTAAACTGGGAAAGAACGTATTTTTTTACAACCGTGCTAGTGTTGTTAATTGCTTACAAGGCTCCTTCAAGTATTGTTTAAATTTACTCCAATCTTTTTGGTATGCTAGATCACGCTGGTTTCGGATGTTCCCCACCAGCTTCGCCAGTTCCTCAAAGTCCATTATCTTCATCTGTCACTCTTCTTTCATTTGGACTTCTTGTTGCTTCCATTCTGGGGCTAAATAAATTCTTGCTGCAGTTGCTGCATACATAAACAGTTTTTTTTAATCTCCCTTTGGATTCTCTTCCCCTACTATACCCAGTAAAAATGCTTCTGGCCTATGTGCTTTTCAAGGCTCAGGTTAATTCTTCTGAACCGAATGTTTACCCAGATCCTTGGAAAAGTGACGTGTACGCGCCATTTCTCTGTCTCTTGGGCTCAGGGAGAAGTGGGTCCTGATCCGGGGGGAGGAGAGAGAAGTGGCCAGAAGGGGTGGCGCCCAAGCACTCATTCATAAACCCAAATGTGCCCTCAAGCCTTGAAAGGTGTTAAGTTGTGGGTGAACATATCAGACGACACAACGATTCTCCCAACAGCTCTTGTTTATTCACAGGTCAGAACAGAACTGAACTGAAGGGTTCAGTCAGCCTGCTTATATAGTACAACGTAACTGTAACAACTTTCTGTAACTATCCAATCACTGAACGTTACTTTCGATCCCTTATTTGCATATGTGGACCTGAACTATCTACAGTATCCCCCTACTGGCCCAGGGTGAGAACTTCAGTACATAACAAAAGGCTCCCCTGCTGTATATATTCAGCCCAGCAGGGGAAAAGACTCACTCAAAAAATGGCAAGGCAGCGCCAAAAGAGAAGTCATATCCCCAGCACAGGAGCAGGTGTTAGGGAGGGGTGGAGCCATGGACTGTCAGGTACTTGGATGATGAAATGGGGCTGGATAGCAGCAAAGGCAGGGCAGTTTGGGTGCTGCCCCTTCCCACCAGCCCCTCCTGCCTTAGCATCCACGGAAACTCCATCATCTCCCACTGATCAGGGATTGCGCTGGTGACATCAACCAATAAACTCCCCACATACTGAGGGAGCCAATGGGCTCTGGTCTTTTTCAGATTGTGCAGTTTGAAGCGACTGGAAGAATAAAAGCTGACTCCTTTTGGAAATGAAGCATTGTCCAGACCCGTGAAAATGTCATTTAAATTTTACCTGCAGAACTTACCCGCAGAAACTGTTCTTAACCTGAAGCACCACTTTAGCTAATGGGGGCCTCATGCTGCTGCCGCGCCACCGGAGCACGATTTCTGTTCTCATCCTGAAGCCAAGTTCTTAATCTGAGGTAATATTTCTGGGTTAGTGGAGTCTGTAACCTGATGCGTATGTAACCTGAGGTACCACTGTATTAAATTACAAGCCACTTTTTCAGATCGGGAGGAAGTGTTTTATATAAAAGCTCCAGATGGGTCAAAATGAAGTTTAATTGCATTCGACGGCCCGTCAAGCTCTGTTTAATAATAGCTTCCACAAATAGTTACCTTTAATGAGTTTTTATCTGTTGATTTACACCGTCGCACAATAAAGGAAGAAGCATATGGCTCTCAAGGCACATTGATAAGACTAGTTTGGCGTGGATGGTGAGGAGGGGATGGTTTCATGGCATCAAAGTAGCTTTAATCAAAAGCAAATGCAAGATTTTACAGCTTTGGCTCTTCCATATGAGTAAATGTTAATTAAGCAGGAGCCGGGTGAAAATTATAGTAATTTCCAGGAAAATGTTGATGGCAGCTGAACTAGTAAATGTATATAGACTTATAGATGCACATACATAAACACATGTGTGGAAAAGGGAAAATCCCATGTTCCATTAGCTAACTGCTTTGGTGTCTGCACTAAACTAGCTAGATCAATTACATTAGCAAACCTCTGCTGAAGAAATGGAAATAAATCAATTCCCATCCAACGTAGCTCCAAACTTCGGACCATTAGAGCCGCAGCATTTATCAATCTGATTAAATTAACAAGGGTCAATTAGTTCCCCAATTAATCACCATGCCTCCTTTTTTCAATCCTAAAGTTCCTTAGCCCCCAAGCCAACCCGTGTATTTATTTATGTACCTGCTTTGAATATTTATAAGCTATGCTACTGCAAAGTGGCTTACAATAAAACAACAATTATAAAACATTGATTAAAAAAAAACTAGAGGGGAACAATAAAATAAGAAAAAATGCCAGCCTCATGGACTACTTAAAATGGTTGAGGAAATATAAAGATGTTCACCTGGCACCAAACATGACAAAGATGTGTGCCTCCTTTGTGTGCCAATTTCTTGAGCAGTCTGGAGGGTGGCAACATGAGAACGGGGCCTTCTCTACAGTGGCTCCCCATCTGTGGAACGCTCTCCCCAGGGAAGTCCACCTAGCACCTTCATTACACACCTTTAGGCTAAGGTTACAAGATGTTCCCGTTTCCCGGGGACAGTCCCCGGATTTACAAATCAGTCCCCATACAGAAATCTATTGCTGTTGAAAAGTGTCCCGGGATTCATTTAAAAAAATCTGGTAACCTTACTTTAGGCGCCAGGCAAAAACATTCATTTTTTAACCAGGTCTTTGGATGATCAGATTTACATCCTTTGCCCTTTTAAAATGTGTTGTTGTTTTTTGTTTTGTTTTTTTTGGTGGTGGGGAGAGCTATTGGGTTGTTGTTTTTATTTTTATTAGGTATTTTGTGATTTTATATCATGATTTCATTCTGTGAACCACCCTGAGACCCCCGGGTATAGGGTGGGATATTAATAATAATAATAATAATAATAATAATAATAATAATAATAATAATAATAATAATAAAGATGTGTAATTTGTTGTTGTTGTTTAGTCGTGTCCGACTCTTCGTGACCCCATGGACCAGAGCACGCCAGGCACTTCTGTCTTCCACTGCCTCCCACAGTTAAGTCAAACTCATGTTTGTAGCTTCGAGAACTCTGTCCAACCATCTTGTCCTCTGTCGTCCCCTTCTCCTTGTGTCCTCAATCTTTCCCAACATCAGGGTCTTTTCCAGGGAGTCTTCTCTTCTCATGAGGTGGCCAAAGTATTGGAGCCTCAGCTTCGGGATCTGTCCTTCCAGTGAGCACTCAGGGCTGATTTCCTCCAGAATGGATAGGTTTGATCTTCTTGCAGTCCATGGGACTCTCAAGAGTCTCCTCCAGCACCAGAATTCAAAAGCATCAATTCTTCGGCAATCAGCCTTCTTTATGGTCCAGCTCTCACTTCCATACATCACTACTGGGAAAACCATAGCTTTTACTATACAGACCTTTGTCGGCAAGGTGATGTCTCTGCTTTTTAAGATGCTGTCTAGGTTTGTCATTGCTTTTCTCCCAAGAAGCAGGCGTCTTTTAATTTCGTGGCTGCTGTCACCATCTGCAGTGATCATGGAGCCCAAGAAAGTAAAATCTCTCACTGCCTCCATTTCTTCGCCTTCTATTTGCCAGGAGGTGATGGGACCAGTGGCCATGATCTTAGTTTTTTTGATGTTGAGCTTCAAACCATATTTTGCGCTCTCCTCTTTCACCCTCATTAAAAGGTTCTTTAATTCCTCCTCACTTTCTGCCATCAAGGTTGTGTCATCTGCATATCTGAGGTTGTTAATATTTCTTAGGAGTGTACTTAGGAACGCTTAATTCCAGAGATGAGGTGCTGCAACAGACAAGGCCCTGTTTCTCGTCACCATCCCACCTCGGAAGGTGGGGTGGTGGGACCTGGAACATGGCCCCATTTTAACATCCCGGCAGGTTCATACCATAAGACGCACTTTTTCCTCCTAAAAAGGAAGGGGAAATGTCTGTGCATCTTATCGAGCAAATGTGTGGTCAGTCGCTGGCTCCCTTTCTTGTCCTGCCCCCTTGCCCAGGCCTCCATTTTGGATTGTTCTGCAGATGGAGCCTGTTTGTTTCCCCAGCGACATGTGACTGGCTGATTAGATTATCTGTCTGGAAACTGTTGAAACACCTCCCTTTCCTTTCCTAAAGAAGCTGCAGAACTACATAAGTTGAACTCCATAAAAACCGGATTTTTTTACCTTTGCAAAGCAAGCTCAACAACTTTGAGCTGATCCTCAAAAAAGGGGCTTTTCCCCTTTGCAAAAGAAGCTGCACAACTGTGATCTGCCCCCCCAAAAAACGGGGCTTTCCCCCTTTCCTCCTCTAAAAACTAGCTGTGTATTATGGTCGGGTGCGTCTTATGGAGCGAAAAATACGGTAACTTGGTCTCATCCTCTTTGGAATGGACCTTTTTGGGCCTGAGAGCCACATTCCCTTGTGGGCAGTAGTGCGGGGGATCAGAGACAAAAGTGGGAGAGCAATGAATGTGACTTTTACCTTTGTAAAGCAGGTTATACTACAGTCCTGCAAAGGTTTGAGATTGGGTGGGATGCATTCTGCTCCCCTCCACCCCTTAGAATAGTGAAGCCTGACCCCTTGTGGTTACAAAACAAAAAAAGAACCATTAGGCAACATAATCTGACATTCTGCTGTTGGACGCTGCAATCCACAAGTAATATAACTATCCCTAAAGCTGATTATTTTCACAGGGTTCTATCCCTGTACAGTCGTACCTTGGCTTCCGAACGCCGCAAACCTGGAAGTGATTGTTCTGGTTTGCGAACGTTTTTTGGAACCCGAATGTCCAATGGGGCTTCTGTGGCTTTCAATTGGCTGCAGGAGCTTCCTGTAGATGATGATGATGATGATGATGATGATGATGATGATGATGATAATCATTATTTATTGTTTATACCCCGCCCATCTGGCTGGGTTTTCCCAGCCACTCTGGGAGGCTTCCAACAAAAGATTAAAATTACATTAAAACATCAGTCATTAAAACTTCCCAGACAGGGCTGCCTTATGAAGATGATGGAGTTTATGGAGCTGGCTGACCTCACTGGGAGAATCCGCGACCAGAAAGAAGAGGAATACCAAGAAGACTGGAAGAAATTTAAAGACTATTTGAATAAATATTGTAATATTAAACATATGTATGTAATCACTTGAAAGAACTAATTAGGCCTAGGATTAAATAAATAATAAAGAAAATATACGATAAGAAAAGTTAGGAAATTTGATCATGACCGGAATATTGTTATATGAAATAATGATATTGGAAACTGATGCATTTAATTACAAGGAAATTCAGGTGGAAGAGAGCAGAGGAAGTCAAGTAATGTGTTTATGAAGATGGATTTTAATTAATTAATTAAGTTTTAGCATATGTGGTAGTATATGGGACGTGGGAAGTATTTTATGTTTTTGATTTTTTCTTTTCCCCCCTTTTTATTATTATTGTTTATTCTCTTTTTTGTTATGTTATGCTTTTGTATGAAAATTAATAAACATTATTGGGGGGGGATAAACAGGGCTGCCTTCAGATGTCTTCTAAATGTCAGAAGCCACGCTTTGGTTTCCAAACGTTTTGGAAGCCAAACGGACTTCCAGAACGGATTCTGTTCGACTTCCAAGGTACCACTGTTCCATTGACACTCAATACAAATCTTGCATTCACTTTAATGGTTAACGTAAAAAGATAAAGATTGCCTTGCGAGACCAAAGATAATCAAGAACATGCAATAGCATCAAAATTTGGCTTTGCTGCTGCAGCCACTGGAAACCGAAGCAGCTGGCAACAGGAGTAACCCTTCTGGACCGATGTATAATATTGAAAATGAAGCAATACTATCCCTTTTATTTTCTCATTTGTTCAAGTTGAATAGGAAGCATTTTCAGGGAGAAACTGCCAAGAGGTTGTAAATGATTTCCTGGCAGTAATAAAGCTTTCCTGACATAAATATCATTTTTGCCTTCACTCTAGAGGCTTTTGTGATTCATGCATGCGGCGCCTCCGTCTTGAGCCATTTGCTGGCCCTGAGTCGGCTAGTAAAAATAATAACATGGGGGGGGGGTGGCGGCAGCTTCAGGAATGGCGGTGTTGATAAAACTCTTAATAACAGAGGCTTCCCAGGTGTTGAGATTGTGTTACGGCACAATACAAGCAACAAATCCCCACTGATGCATCTCGTGCCTTGATCTCTGACTTCAACTTTAAGGGTGTGTAACTGCATTTTTAGACGTATTTATCTCTTAATGGGACGCGGGTGGCGCTGTGGGTTAAACCACAGAGCCTAGGGCTTGCCGATCAGAAGGTCGGCGGTTTGAATCCCCGTGATGGGGTGAGCTCCCTTTGCTCGGTCCCTGCTCCTGCCAACCTAGCAGTTGGAAAGCACATCAAAGTGCAAGTAGATAAATAGGTACCACTCTGGCGGGAAGGTAAATGGTGTTTCCGTGCACTGCTCTGGTTCGCCAGAAGCGGCTTAGTCATGCTGGCCACATGACCCAGAAGCTGTACGTCGGCCCCCTCGGCCAATAAAGCAAGATGAGCGCCGCAACCCCAGAGTCGGTCACGACTGGACCTAATGGTCAGGGGTCCCTTTACCTGTACCTTTCGTCATCTCTTGCTTGTGCTCCCCCTTCCAATTTCACCCTTACAATATGGTTACCAGATTTTTTTCAATGAATCCGGGGACACTTTTTTTTTTTTTTTTTTTGAAGCTCAATAGCAACAGGGAGTCAGTAGTGGGGAAGGTGAGGCAAAAGACCCTGGGCCCAAGCACACGTGCATATTGTATAAAGGTGCAAAGCCCTTCTTTCACATCCTGTGAAACATAAATGCACAGAATTTTTAAAAAACTGGGTAACGGCCAGCCGCCTGTGACTCCCGGGCCTCCCCCGATCAGTCAAAACAAAGGGGGAAGGGGGCAGGAGATCGCACAAGACACATCATATGTGCACAAGACACATCATATGGGGACTTCCGGCAAGGAAAAATGGCAGGCGCCACGGCAGCAAGCAGCTCCTGAAGCCAGAAAGAGCCAGCTGCGCTACCAGGCAGGCTCCGGGCTGCTGAGGCTGCCGCTGCCACGTTTCCTGGGGACAGATTTGCAAATCTGGGGACTGTCCCCGGGAACCAGGGATGTCTGGTAACCCTACCTTACAACAACCCTGTGAGATAGGTTAGGCTAAGAGATCAGGATGACTTTGTTGTTGTTGTTTAGTCGTTTAGTCGTGTCTGACTCTTCGTGACCCCGTGGTCCAGAGCACGCCAGGCACTCCTGTCTTCCACTGCCTCCTGCAGCTTGGTCAAACTCATGCTGGTAGCTTCAAGAACACTGTCCAACCATCTCATCCTCTGCCGTCCCCTTCTCCTTGTGCCCTCCATCTTTCCCAACATCAGGGGGTTTTCCAGGGAGTCTTCTCTTCTCATGAGGTGGCCAAAGTATTGGAGCCTCAACTTCAGGATTTGTCCTTCCAGTGAGCACTCAGGGCTGATTTCCTTCAGAATGGATAGGTTTGATCTTCTTGCAGTCCACGGGACTCTCAAGAGTCTCCTCCAGCACCATAATTCAAAAGCATCAATTCTTTGGCGATCAACCTTCTTTATGGTCCAGCTCTCACAGGATGGTCCAACTCTCAGGATGACTAGCTCAGCGTAATCCGGTGAGCTTCATGGATGGCTAGGGATTTGAACCCGAGTCTTTCATAGTCGGACACTCTAACTGCATAGGGTCTCTTCCCCTTTCTTTTCTTCCCCGTTTTCCTCAATTTTTATTTTAAATGTTAAGCTCCTTAGGGAGGGATCTGCTTTATTTTATTTTATTTTTTGCTTATGAAACTCTGTAGCATGTCATGTACATTGATAATGATGATGATGATGTTCCCTAGATTAGTATAAATACAACATGGACTGAGGTTGTCACTAATATTCAGATAAGACTAAGTTCTCTAGATCTTTTTCATCAAATCTAAGTTGATGCAGTTGGGTGTTCTGAATGTGGTCTGAGCATAGTAATGGACCGGATCATGGAATCATGGAGTTGTAGACTCTACAAATCTTTCATTCTATGAATTGTTTGGGGGGGCAGCAGATTCCAGAAATAAGACCTTCCTGCTGTCAGCTTTCCTCTCCGCCCATATCCCAGTTGCTTGAGCTTTTGCACAATGCAAACATCTACCAAAGAGCCCGTGTAATGAAAGCACGCATGTATTTATCAGAATTAAAACGATTAGGAGGAGGCGAGAGAACAACAGGCTGTCTTTCGTATCAGATTTACATTGCTGCTGGTTTTTGAAAACAAGAAGACATTTCAAGATCGGTAATTATATAATTCTTGGTGTACGCGATTGCAAAAAGGATGGACATGGTACATAAAGAACAATGGAACAGGGGAGCATTACATAAGGACATTAAGAAGAGAGCATGAAGTTTAGCATTTATGAGTTATGTCAGAGGCTGGAGATATTTGTCTTGTAACCTATGCTTTTGAGATACATCCTACCTACTTTGCAGGACACATTATTTGTTCCAGTAATCTTGGAATAAGAACTCTTCTGAACATTTTTTTTTCCCTTGGCAAAACATGATAAATCTGGAGAAGCTTGGGTGGTTTCTGATTTCCAAAGGCCAGATAATCTGTTCCACTTTCAGAGAAGACACTGCTTGGCTGAAAGTGGGAACTGAATAGTGAAGTGAATTCCATGGAGGCACAAGTTACAGCAACAGCTAAGCAACATTTTTCCATCTTCACCACATTAAGCAGTTGGTCCCTTACTTTTCCCGCCCCGATCTGGCCACAGTGATCCATGCGACGGTCAACTCCAGGCTTGACTACTGTAATTCGCTCTACGTGGGGCTGCCCTTGAAACTGTCCCACAAACTCCAGTGGGTGCAGAATGCTGCAGCAAGGCTCCTCATGGGGTCCCTGCCATGGGAGCATATTCACCCAGTGTTTTACCAGTTGCACTGGCTCCCGGTGGAGTATAGGGTCAGGTTCAAGGTGCTGGTCTTGACCTTTAAAGCCCTTTGTGGCTTAGGGCCCTCATATCTATGGGACTGCCTCTCCTGGTATGCCCCACAGAGGACCTTAAGGTCCATGAATAACCATAGTCTAGAGGTCCCGGGCCCTAAAGAAGTCAGACTATCCTCCATCAGGGCCAGGGCCTTTTCAGTGATGGCTCTGACCTGGTGGAATGCTCTGTCCCATGAGACTAGGGCCCTTCAGGATTTAACCTCCTTCCATCGGGCCTGTAAGACAGAGCTTTTAATTTGAATTCAGCCTGATCTTTTATTTCCCTTCTCTTCCCTCCCCCTCCCCTTTTATGAAGATCACCCGCTCTGAGACCCCACAGCTAATTCTCCCCTGGCCTCCTCGCTGGCCCAAGTAGGATCAATTCAGCCAGCTAGCCTTGGGGATTATCTAATTGATTTTTTATTTTTGAATTTTATTGTTATTCATGTTTTTATACTGTATTTTATGCTGCTTTTATCATTAAGTGTTTTAAAGTGTTTTAAATTTGTTGTTAGCCGACTCTCCTGGAACCTGCCAAATCTCTGAGATTTATTTTCAAATGTTGGCTGATGAATTTTGGGAGGGTGTATTATTTCACATAAGTCTGTAAGCTGATTTCTGACATCATCCACCCCCATATTTTTTTCTTCCAAAACTCATGTGGACCGTGGAGTCCAGCGCCGACTGCTTTCAGTAGTGTCAACCAATGGAGGTCTTCCTCCCATCTCACACAGATGGCTATGTCCTCCTAGGACCTACAGACTTAGGTGCCTTCACAAATCTGCAGGCACCCTGTAGGAAAACAGTTGCCAGCATTGGTGACATCAGATGAGAAGGGTGTTAGAGGCATGCACACTGTTATGTACTGAGTTGAATAGGATCCAAAATGCAGCACTCTGATTGGTCCTAGAACAATAGGATTCAGCATGCAGCAGTCTGATTGGTCCACAGGAGCCACCTAATCCAGCCCCAGGTGGAAGTGAATCCGCAACCTGATTGGCCTACAGGTGAATCCCGGAATTAGCCAATCACGTGGGGCCCATTGTGTAAATAATGTATATAAAGCATACATTCTGGGGGAACTTCCATTCCTCCTCATCACCATGAGCTGAATAAAGAGCATGAAATCCACTCTCGACTCAGAGTATATTTCATACACCCATCCAAATGGGCACTGCCCCACCAAACTTAGCCAGCCCCTTCTTACTTACAGCAAGGCACCATCTGTCATCTTTCTCCTTAAGTTTAGTGTTGCCCTTGTAGAACTCGGCTGTGGAAGCAGTTGTCATTGTCACCCGTCATTGGCTCTGACTCCACCTACTGGTGGCCTCCCAACCTTTTACCCTACTATTCCCATTGAACACTAGCCACTATTGCACCATTCGGACCAAACTTTTGTTGATACTCTTTGGCTGAGATTGCTGTTAAAGAGTGTGTTCATCTTATCTTCATGTGGCAAGCCTCTTCACATTTAGTGTTTCAGTTTTGCTGTCGCATCTGTTTCGGAATGGGGTCTCAGTCTGACAACAGGCTTCAGAAGAAGGAACGGAAAAAGATGAATCTGCAAGCATATATCTTCATGAATCTGCAAGCATACATCCAACACACCATTCTCTTTGTGCTTCTAAAAGTCCTTAGTTTCAAAAGCCACCAGCACGACAGTCAGCATTTTCCAGCTCAGAACACCAACTTCCTGACTAGGAAAAACATTTGGACTCCTGGAGGATAAAGCGATTCACAGCACGGGCTAATCTCATAGAAAAAGCACATTGTTTAATGAGGACGGTGCTGCGATACGACCTTTAAAGCTCTGGGCAGCAGCTTATCGCAAAGAACAAAAGCAAACACTCATTTCATTCATGTGTGAAGAGGAGAGCTTATAATAATCATTTTCACAACAGGATGGGTTGGTATTTGTGATGTTTTTGTCACCCCCGCTCCAGCATCCACCAAACAGTTTAACAGATCTGTTTAAAAAGACTTCTTATTGCACAGAATGGAGGCCAAGTCCTAAGGAAGCTAAAGAAATTACAGCAAAGGAAGCACAGTTGCGTTGAGTGTTGTCATTTTTTAATTTATTTTTACAACCCCTGAAGTGAAGTGCAAGTAACCTTTTTGAGATGGAGGTGTGTTTTCCCCCCAGGTTTTTTTTATTCATTTTATAACACAAATAAACAACACAAACAGCAAAACAAACAATACAAACAAATTTTTGTCTTATCCTTATTTTTTCTAAACATTGTTAGGTGGGCTTCCCCAAGTCCCCCTTATCTGATTTTCATTTTACCTCATCTTTAGCAGTTTACATATATCATAATTTCTAACCATTTTCTTTTATCACGCTTACTTTTACCATAAAAATCTTCACATTTTATCACTTACAAATAATACTATTTTAAAATACACTATCTTCTAACCCTACAGCCTATATCAACTTCCAAAGCTATTCTAAGATTTAAATATTAACATATTTTTTCAAATATTCCTTAAACGTCTTCCAATCTTCTTCCACCGTCTCTTCTCTCTGGTCTCGGAGTCTCCCAGTCAGTTCGGCAAGTTCCATATAGTCCATCATCTTCATCTGCCATTCTTCAATAGTTGGTAAATCTTGTTTCTTCCAATTCTTCGCTAGTAATAGTCTCACAGCTGTTGTGGCATACAGAAAAAAAGTAACATCCTTTTGGGGGATTTCTTCCCCCACTATACCAAGTAAGAAGGCTTCTGGTTTCTTAATAAATATGTTTTTCAACACTTTTTTCAGTTCATTATAAATCCTTTACCAGAAGTCTTTTACCTTGGGGCACGTCCACCACATGTGGTAAAAGGTGTTGTTTTTAGGGAAATACAGAGGGGAGGATGCTGTGATCTGGACCAAGGTAGGCAGTGCGGTGAAATGAGGGCTAAAGAAGGTGAAGGAAGACAGGGGAAGAATGGAAGGTTTCAGTGGTGAGTGGAAAGATTTGTCCGAACGCCAGGTCCACCAACAGACGTGCAGGGAGCTTGCCCATTGAGAAGCAATGGAGGGGTCCATCTGGAACAAAATCAGAGGCCAAGTCTACTAAGGCCTCGCCAACACACAGTCACCAGATCTACCAGAAATGGTATACCTGTTCTCTGATACTAGTTGCGGATGTATGTACATAAAATTCAATTTGCCTGCACCCAGGGAAAATTCCTGTGGATGCTCTTATATAATAATAATAATAATAATAAATTTTTATTTATATCCCGCCCTCCCCAGCCAAAGCCGGGCTCAGGGCGGCTAACAACAATCAAATAAACAATCAAATAATAACACATTATAAAAATATTTCATTATAAAAATTAGTTAAAATCAAATTGATGGCAACCGATTAAACAAAATTCTGTGCAGGTTGCCAGAGGAGGGAGTCAGGCTGCGCCCTGACCAAAAGCCTGGCGGAACAACTCGTTGCTAGATGCCATTGCTTGCTCTATGCCATTGCTTTGCAATCCGCACAGATGCCCGGCTGTAATCTCCATCCTTAACAGCCGTTTCGTCCTTTTGAAATGGAAATCCTCAACTATCTCCAATACGCAACAGCTTGAAAGGACTCTCTCTTCTCTAAGGGTATTCCTTTTTGTGTGAGTATGTAAAGCTAGTTATAATGTATAACGTTATTGTTTTCATGTTTGTAAGACTCTCAAGAAGTGCCTGTGGTTTTTCCACATGTTTTCCGTTATTCTTTTAAAATAAACTTTTAATTTAGAACCTGTTGGTGTTTTGTGCCTTTTCCGGGGAATAGCTAAATTCAAGCCTTCTGCTTAGTCACGCTTTACCGAGTGAACTTCTGCCTGCAAGCCTGTGGATGCAGCTTGTAAGGAGGGGGGACTGCCAGGTTAATTGGACACACTCTTCTCCCTGGATTGTGTCTCTGGGTTCCCCTGAACTTAAGGGAGTGGTGGCAGCCTTACCGGTGTGATTTCAGTCTGTGTTTGAGAAAAGTAAATTCCCTCGCCAACCTATTCCAGAAACCTGAATTGGCCGGAGAGCAGAGTCAGGCGATGGAGGGGTAGTGTGGGCGAGTGGAACGTTACTACCATGTAAAGCCGGAAAGCTGTCTGTGGACAAACACCGGCTCCCTTGGCCTGAAAGCGAGATGAGCGCCGCAACCCCATAGTCACCTTTGACCGGATTTAACCGTCCAGGGGTCCTTTACCTTTTTACCTTTTTTACCTACATCGTGTGTACTCCAAACACCAGTGTTGAAAGTGCATTGATGCCTGAGATTGCATGCGCAAGCCTGAGAACTTGGATTTTATGCGACTTGAGTAGCCCGTGGTCAGCAGTCAGCTTTGCGGCTATGGGAGGATTTGAACCTGAGCTCCAATAATTACACCACACCAGCTCTCACGTTAAACCTTTAGCAAAATCGATTTGAAATTAAAAGAGGGTTTGTGATTCCTAGAACAGAGCAGCGCAAGGCAGGGCAGAAAAACTATGAAGGCATGTCCGTAAGCGTCAGGTACAAATGATCCGTAAGGCAAGAGAAGCAGGAAAGAAAGTAATGCAATAGCTTCATGAATGATGAACAACATGCCGGCTGGCTGTATTTTGCCAGTTCTGCAATCTTATAATTAAAAGTGCAGGGAAAGCAGCGTGACGGTAATAAAATTTAAGATAAGTTGCAAGCAAGGCAGTCGTCATCTGAAAATAAATAAATAGGCACGTTCGTCAGCAGAGCAGTTTGCATGATAAAATGAAGCTGCTGCTGTTAAGACTGATGAAAAAAATTGAAATATAAAATGAGGAGCAAGTGAAACATTGCAAAGAACAAGGGAAAGCAAAGCCCTTTTCCCAAGAGGGGAATTTGCTGGAAAGGTTTAGAGAAACAACGGTTTAAGGAAACAAAGACCAGCATTTTACCTTCACTGGTTTTAGCTATATGCGGGTGGCCACAGAGCCTAGGACTTGCCAATCAGAAGGTCGGCGGTTCGAATCCCCACGATGGGGTGAGCTCCCGTTGTTTGGTCCCAGCTCCTGCCCACCTAGCAGTTCGAAAGCACATCAAGTAGATAAATAGATACCGCTCTGGCGGGAAGGTAAACTGTGTTTCTGTGCACTGCTCTGGTTTGCCAGAAGCAGCTTAGTCATGCTGGCCACATGACGTGGAAGCTGTCTGCGGACAAACGCCGACTTCCTTGGCCTATAGAGCGAGATGAGCGCGCAACCCCAGAGTCGTCTGCGACTGGACCTAACAGTCAGGGGTACCTTTACCTTTTTAAAAAGGAAAGGAAAGAAAGAGCATGATATGGTGGTTGTGTATTGTGGTGCTTAATGGGAACTTACATTGTCTGATGGAAAAAGCACCTGCTCTTGTTGGGAGCACAGAGAAGCTGCAGGGTCTCTGGTCTCCTTGAGTGGTGGAAGCCCAAGAATTATTCTGTAAGGGCCTTTCTGCACTTACCTTAAAGCGGTATAGTTACTGTATTTTTCCAGATTTTTTGCGCATGCTTCCACACAATGCCATCAACATTCCGTTGTTATTCCAGAATAACAAGCCTTTTCTTCAACCACACACACAAAAAACAGACATTTGTGAAAGACCCAGAATGGACCTTTAGTATTTTATTTGGTGTGAAATGTGTTAGCGCATCATCCTACTGTTCTGCGTGGAGGGTGTGAGGGTGGATGGGTGTCTCTGTCACACACCACTTCCTTCGGACCAATGAGAGTTTTCAGCGTGGGCTGGGCGCTTTTCTGAGAAATATTCTTCAGCCTTTATATTCTGGGGGCAGACCAGAGTGAAGGCTGCTCCACACCTGTCCACTTCCAAGCCCTGCCCACAGTTGGATTGGCCTGGGATTCAAATCTTCTGAAATATACTCAGAGTCGCAAGTGATTTCATGCTCTTTATTCAGCTCATAGTGGTGAGGAGGAATGAATGAAAGTCCCCTCACAGTATCTGCTTTATATACATTATTTACACAATGGGCTGCACATGATTGGCTAATTCCGGAATTCTACTGTAAGCCAATCATGTTGTGGATTCACTTCTATCTGGAGCAGGATTGGGTGGTTCCTGCCAACCAATCATACTGCTGTATTGTTCTAGGACCAATCAGACTGCTGCATTCTGAATCCTATTGTTCTAGGACTAATCAGACTGCTGCAATTTGGATCCTATTGTTCTAGGACCAATCAGACTGCTTCAGTTTGGATCCTATTCAACTCAGTACATAACATCTTCCAAGGGCAGGAAAGTCCGCCAATCAGAGTGGCCGGTCAGGGAATTCCCAGTTGATGGGCGCCTGGCCCCAGCACTGCTCCTGGGATATCCAAGCAGCCATTTTCAGTTTAGAATGGGTGCTATTCTGAGAAAACAGCAGAGAGCAATTGGAGTTCAAGGTCCAGGGGTGGATTTTAAGGCGGCACACCCGGTTCTATCACACTGGGCGCTGAGCCTAGGGGGTGCCGCAGAATGGAAGACGAGAGGTGGTGGGTGCCAACTTTTGGGCTCTGAAATTTGAAAGACCAAAGTCCCACCTGCATGGTGGCACATGTCTCTCTTCTCATGACTCCTCTTCTAATCTTCTATACGCCCGCAAGGTTAGAATTCATTTTTAAAAACAAAAACGGTGAAAGAACTTATGTCTGCATGCTCTTAACTCCACTGTTTCCTGGCTGGAGGACCATGAAAGGTGCATAAGAGGATATTCATAAGAATGACCAGAAACTGTTTTTATACACAACAGCGGCGAGGTTACTGCTGGCCCAGGTGTGGAAACAGCAACAATTGCCTACAGTAGAAGAGTGGCAGTACAAGGTTATGGAGTACTCAGAAACAGCCAAATTAACTGCAAAAATTCGAGATCAGGGAGATGAAACATATCAAAACATATCAGAGTGAGCCAGTGTGGTGTAGTGGTTAAGAGCAGTAGTCTCGTAATCTGGGGAACCGGGTTCGCGTCTCCGCTCCTCCACATGCAGCTGCTGGGTGACCTTGGGCCAGTCACACTTCTGTGAAGTCTCTCAGCCCCACTCACCTCACAGAGTGTTTGTTGTGGGGGAGGAAGGGAAAGGAGAATGTGAGCCGCTTTGAGACTCCTTAAAGGGAGTGAAAGGCGGGATATCAAATCCAAACTCTTCTTCTTCTTCTTCTTCTTCAAAAAGAATGGGGAAAATTTATGTTATACATAGAGAAGATGATGTGAAATAGGGAAACCAGCAGAAATGAAATAAACCTCATAACAGGAAAATACAAAGAAATTTATCAGACAATAATATCAAACTGAACTAAAAATGTATATTATGACCATTGTTGAATGGTATTTGTAAATGAATATAGACAGACAACAAGAACTGTACATATAGAAAGATTTATTTTTTTACAGACATTTCATGGACAAAAACTGAAGAACAATCATATATAAAACGGATAAAGACAATGCGAAAAGTTAAAGACGACATAAAAAAGCCAGAAGAAGGAAGGAAGGAGGGAAGTCAACTCAGGAGATCAAGAACAAATGTAAAATACAATGTAATATGTGTGTGTATAGTATGTAATTTAAAAAATCAATAAAGATCATCCTATAGAAAGAAAGAAAGAAAGAAAGAAAGAAAGAAAGAAAGAAAGAAAGAAAGAAAGAAAGAGATGTGACCTTAGCAGTGGCGTAGCGTGGGGGGTGCCAGGGGTGCCGGCCGCACCGGGCGCAACATCTGGGGGGGGCATGCTCGCTGCCTCCGGAGTCGCCGAAGAGCCTCGGGCGCAGGCTGTAGCGGAGCCGCATGTCTCGCGGCGCCCGGCTGAAGGCGCCCGGCAGGCAGCGGCTCTCAGCGCTCGCCGCGGAGGACGCGCCAGGCAGCCCCTCCTCACAGCCCCGCCTCCGCCGCTGCTGCTGCAGCTGCTGGGCCGTTGCATTTTCCTCGCCTCTCTGCCCCCCTCCTCCTCCGGGCAAGCGGCGTCGTTTGGGCGGCAGTGCCAGCGGCAACTCGCAGGTTAGGGGTTAGGGGGGGCGCAAATTACTTGCCTTGCCCCAGGTTAGGGGGGGCGCAAATTACTTGCCTTGCCCCGGGTTAGGGGGCGCAAATTACTTGCGTTGCCCCGGGTGCTGACAACTCACGCTACGCCGCTGGACCTTAGCCACAGACGTTTTCTTCATTTGGACACAACTCACCATTAGTGTGGAAGGGGAGAACCACACTCACTTTCCTATAACAGCAACATGACCAAAGGTGCGGACAGTCAGCTCCAAAATCACTCCCTGTGCATTTAAAGCAGTATCGTACCATCTGCCTATCAGCAGCTGCATTTATATGGATTGGGGAAGACCCAATCTCCTTCCCCCTGTGCTCACTATATGGGAGTCTGTCATTGGGAAAGGGCCAAATTGGGCCTCTGTTGCTTTCTAACAATTACTTCTTCCTTTGTTGGTGTTCCTGCAGAGTAAAACAAACTTAATTGCTCGATGTGGTTGAAGATGATTTTATGTAATGGATTTAAATAGTTTCGAAACAGGTGGCTTCGGATAGTCAGATGTTAATATAGGTTTGACTTTATTTGTGGTTGTTGGGTTTTTTATATAAAAAAAACTGGTAAACATGGATTTCTTCTAGAAATAAACTGGAGTGGGGGCAGGATTGGCTCCCTCTGTTTGTCAGCAAACATTTTTCATGCATGCATGGTTACTAGAATTAAGTATTCTTTTAATATGAAGGCTCTGCGAGTGAATTAACTTCTGCTTCTACTCTGGACTCAGCTACACAGCTGCAAATGAAACATTTAAAATGTGTTGTGAAGTGCAATATGCAAATGTGACAGTAGATGGCGACAGCGAGCTATGCAAAATTCAATGTCTTTTTCAAAACTTTTTTTAAAAGCATTTTCACAGTGTTTTTTAATTTGTGTGTAGATTCTGCCTCTGTTAGCAAATCACCTAAAGGCTTCAGGTATAGCTGTACTCAAAAGTCTCAAAATCAGTTAACCCAAGATGGCATCTAGAAATTTTTATTTAAAAGGAAATAACCGTACATCAGCTAAATTGGACATTTTATTTTTATTTTGCTAAATAATGTATTTTAAAACATTTAACTAATATTTGCACTACAGGTCAACACATTTTGGTTACCTTCTCTTCATTCTGATGTTCCTGTTACAGCATCCAACATGGCCAATGCAAGACTTTGCCATGGTTTTAAAAGCCTTCTAACAGCTAATTTATATCACTGTCCAACAGATCTCCCTCCCTTACCATTCCTGCCTTTTCTCCTTTGTGCTTAAACCATAATTTGGTTGCGGTGTGTTAACTGGGAAATGATAATTTTAGCATTTTCTGCAAACAACATCTGGAGGGCCGCTTAAATTCTCATGCAGAAAGGAAGGAGGTCATAGTTATTAGGCAGCAGAAAGTAATTCTGAGAGACCGGTAATGAATTAAGCCTCCATTTAATTTACAGATCATTATTCAATATGTTGCCTGGCCTGACTTTACCTTCCAAGTTAGATATATGGACCTGAACACTTGTCGGCATAGCAAGAAGGGCGACGCCGGGACTGTGAACTTTTGCAAGCATTGTGCTGGCAGAATCGACAGTTTGATGGAATGCCTTAGAAAGGTCATGAGGCAAACAGAGACTCTCCACTGGGAAACAAAGAGTTTATAGCTGTGTCTGTTTATTTGTCTGAATATCCATTAGCGAGTGGGGAGAGACTCTAAAGCGGGGGTAGACAACCTAAGGCCCGGGGGCCGGATGCGGCCCAATCGCCTTCTCAGTCCAGCCCGCAGACGGTCCGGGAATCAGCGTGTTTTTTACATGAGTAGAATGTGTCCTTTTATTTAAAATGCATCTCCGGGTTATTTGTGGGGCATAGGAATTCATTCATATTTTTTTCCCAAAATATACTCCGGCCCACCACATGGTTTATGGGACGTGGGTGGTGCTGTGGGTTAAACCACAGAGCCTAGGGCTTGCCGATCAGAAGGTCGGCGGTTTGAATCCCCACGATGGGGTGAGCTCCCGTTGCTCGGTCCCTGCTCCTGCCAACCTAGCAGTTCAAAAGCACGTCAAAGTGCAAGTAGATAAATAGGTACCGCTCTGGCGGGAAGGTAAACGGCGTTTCCGTACGCTGCTCTGATTCGCCGGAAGCGGCTTAGTCATGCTGGCCACACGACCCAGAAGCTGTACACCGGCTCCCTTGGCCAATAAAGCGAGATGAGCGCCGCAACCCCAGAGTCGGTCACAACTGGACCTAATGGTCAGGGGTCCCTTTACCATTACCTTTACCACATGGTTTGAGGGACGGTGGACCGGCCCATGGCTGAAAAATTTGCTGACCCCTGCTCTAAAGGGACTTTAATCTTAACAGGCAAAAGTATCGTCAGAGACTGTGGCTGGAAATTTATATCTGATTTAAATTCAAAGAGGGTGGGAAACCCAAGTATCACATTTTAAGTCCTGAGGTGTGCATAACTTGGCGCACCACTTCTCATCTTCAAGTCAAAGAACCATCTGCACTGAGCAGGGTGGACAAAATCAATGATTAAAAAAATAAATTAAAAAAATCAGTTTTTTCTTTTAAATCAGGTTTTTTTAAATTTAAACTGGATTTTTTAAATAAAATGCTTTTGGAGGAAAAATATTTCTAAAGATAGTTTTCTATTGTTGCAGGAACACCACCCCCCCAATCATTCAGTTTGTACTAACACCACACACACACAACATACGTCACATTTCTGTTATAAATACATAGTAAATCAACCATACATCGGATTTACACCGGTCCACTTTTATTTTACTCCATGAAGGAAGGACTATCAAAGGGGGATGGTTTGTTACAGGATGACCATAATCCCTTAACCGTACCAGCACATACACAGGAGCCCTACCCAGTTGGGATGACAACCTTGATGGTCCCAGACAGAAGACCATCAAGGTCATAAAGGACTTGCATATGGGAGTGGATTTAACATGGACTGGAACAAAGGACAATGATCAGATCTTCCCTCTGGGGGCAGGAAACTGCCAGCTCCCCTTTGTCCTCTGGAAATGACTCATGGGGAGGGGGAAAGGAGGAACCAGCCAGGTGACAAGACACTCAGGTTACCTCCACAACTCCTCCCTCAACCCCTCCTTTTTGCGGTGTGTCCATGATGTAGTTGTGATGTAGTTCTAGGGGTGTAGTTTGGGGGATTAGTAACTAATAAAAGTTGGGGTCTTCTTTTGTTCTGGGCTTCCATTTTGTTTCACCTGGCGGCAGGTGGGCGTCCTGTTGCGACAGTCTTCAATAAAGACCAAGCCTACTGGCTGCTGTTTTGCTCTGGTATTCCTGGCTGGTGTCCTTGTTTTTTTGTCCAAGGGAGCCCTCGGATTTCTCTGTTAACACTATTTAAGTTACATTATAGTCCAAAGGCTATTCATCAGGAAATAAGGTTTTGTTTTAAGTTTTTCATGTGTGCTAAAGGTTTTTTTTTTTTGGGGGGGGGGGGGGTTAACCGTTTAACCACATTGGTTAACAAACATGGATCCATATGCTATAATGTTATTGTTTCAGTTAAATAATTTGTTTAAACTGTTATTAAGGAAATGATTATTTTTCTCCTTCCAATAAAGTACAGCAGAAAAGTTGTCCAAATATAAACAGTTAACTTATTAAACCTCACAATAATTTCATAATTATCTGTCTGTCTATTTCTAATATTATAACCAAATCAGTAATTTTTGATATAACTGTAAATATACTCCGAAAATGTATTATTCCAAAAATGAAACCTTCATCTGGTTGTAATTATTAAGAGTATACCAGCAAGAATGAGTCTTTCTGTTAAAAAAGGAAAATAATTTAAATCAATTCTTACTGACTAGTGATTTAAATTAAGTCTTACTGACTACAGTGGTACCTCGGGTTAAGTACTTAATTCGTTCTGGAGGTCCGTTCTTAACCTGAAACTGTTCTTAACCTGAAGCACCACTTTAGCTAATGGGGCCTCCTGCTGCCGCCGTGCCGCCAGAGCCCGATTTCTGTTCTTATCCTGTAGCAAAGATCTTAACCTGAAGCACTATTTCTGGGTTAGCGGAGTCTGTAACCTGAACCGTATGTAACCTGAAGCGTATGTAACCCGTGGTACCACTGTAGTGATTTAAAATGATTTGATTTAAATCAAATCCACCCTGGCACTAAGGGACCCTCACATGCCATGGGGAAGCAAGAGGCGAAGAGGAATGACGTACCACTAAGAACAGGAAGACCCAGGACAGGTGGCAGGGAAGTTGGAACTCCCTGGGACTTGACACTGGACCAATCCCATCTCAACGCTGCCAACTGTGGCACCTGGGGCCGTCTGCATTCAAAGCCACCCCTCATCCATGTTCCTTGTTGTAGAGAAGTGGCTGAGGACAAAGGCAACATTTCTCCTCTTCTCAGTCCTGCTCACCCTATGACTGCTCTCCTGCTGTTCAGCTATGTCCACGGTCGGAAAGAAAACAAGGTTCAGTACTGGCACGGATGAAATGCAATAAAATCCTGTGTAGATGGTCTTTCTCCCCATTAACATAAAAACATATTTATAGTAATATCAGCTGCAAAGTGGCAGAGAGGCTCTGAGGCGTTAGGAACATTTTACCATATGCTTTGGATGAAAATGTTTTCAGAATGTAGTAAAATAATTGGCAAGCATTTGTGTTGTATTCCTCCTATTTGCGTTCCTGCCTTTCTTCGCTGAAATGAAATGTTGTTGTATAAGGAATTGTTCGTATTCACGATGATGGCAGCAGCCAGGGAAAAAAATCATACAGAAAAACTGGGGGTTTTGTACTTAGCTGTCAATGTTTCCCTTTTTTAAAGGGAAATTCCCTTAAATCCAAATAGGATTCCTCGCAAGAAAAGGGAAAAGTTGACAGCTGTGGTTTCGTATCGAACGGGGCCAGCCCAAGACATTTTGGCGCCTGAGGCGAACCACAAAATGGCGCCCGCCCCACCAGGGAAAAAGCGGGGAAATAAAGATCTACATCACAAAGAAGCGGGGAATAAAGATCTACATTGGGAATAAAGGGGCGGGAATCAAATGGACCTTTCCTGTCAGTTGAAGTGGGAATCTCAGGTTGTCTTGGGTTGGGGAACAAGCCTGGTCTGAACCCCAGGGGACCCCAGAGGGCAGCCATGCCATTTACTTCCTAGGGGTAGCAGGAGGCCAGCAGGGCTTCTTATTCGCTAAGATGCCACTGTAGAGGCGGCATTTGTGGGGGGCTGCTGAGGAGGCGGCAGATCTGGCCTCCAAGGGGTATGCCACGGTATACTTGCCGCAGTGGCAACAGCGGCAGATGGAAGAAGAAGAAGAGTTTGGATTTGATATCCCGCTTTATCACTACCCTAAGGTGTCTCAAAGCGGCTAACACTCTCCTTTCCCTTCCTCCCCCACAACAAACACTCTGTGAGGTGAGTGGGGCTGAGAGACTTTAGAGAAGTGTGACTAGCCCAAGGTCACCCAGCAGCTGCATGTGGAGGAGCGGAGACGCAAACCCGGTTCACCAGATTACGAGTCCACCACTCCGAACCACTACACCACACTGGCTCTCACACTGGTACATTCTTTGGAGGCCAGATCTGTGCCCCTGTGGATCTTGCCACCCAAAGCGGTCACTTCACCTTGCCTCATGAGTCCCTGGTATCCAACAAAAAGGTACAAGGTAAAGGACCCCTGGATGGTTAAGTCCAGTCAAAGGCGACTCTAGGGTTGCTGCGCTCATCTCGCTTTCAGGCCGAGGGAGCCAGTGTTGGTCCACAGATACTTTTCCGGGTCAGAAAGTTTTCCACTTCTGACGCATGGAGGACCGTGACAAGTGCCAGAGTGCACGGAAACACTGTTTACCTTCCCACTGCAGTGGTACCTATTTACCTACTTGTGCTGGCATGCTTTCAAACTGCTAGGTTGGCAGGAGCTGGGACAGAGCAACGGGAGCTCACCCCGTTGCGGTGATTCGAACCGCCAACCTTCCAATCAGCCCAAGCCCCAAAGTAGTCCCATTTGTGCAAGGCGTTCCTGTGTGCCTCCGTCTCCCAGAACTGCTCCAGACATTTGAGGTTCCTCTGGATGTATTATCCTATTTTCCTCTTTGTGGAAGCTCTAGGAGCCTAGAACCTTGGTGTTCACGGTAACTTTTGCCAAGCAATACAAAGTCAAGTAAACTGGACAGATGACATTTGTGATTTCAAAGCTTTATTGGCTCATATATCAGGAAGACTGTGGTGACAAGCTTAGCATACAAAGTTTCAAAATGTGTAGATATTTACTAGTTATCAATAAGAAATATTGCAATAGATATCACCCAAGCAACAGTTATGTGTGTACTCCACAGTGAAACATGTGATTAGTGCACAGTTCTGTATAAAGTTGTGGATGAACGTACAAGGCTCACCAATGCAAAATATTTGTGGCTCATTTAGTCATTTATAAACAGGCAGTGGAACATGCAGCATTTGATTATTTGCTGCGTTTGAAGACAAAATATCCAAAGACAGAGAGATAGAAATGTCAATGCAGTTTTCCTTTGAAAAGTAGTCATTCCAAAGTCCTATATACCATCACTTTGACTCATGCCTATGTTACATACATTTTAAATATAGATATATATATGTGTGTGATGTTGACAGTCAGAAGTTATATTTGAACTTTTGTTGCATAATCATATGTAATATAGATCCAAACCACAAAAAAATAACTCAGCTTCTTCAGGATAACTATGTATTTTACCGTATAATCTATAGTTGGCAATGCTGGCCTGGAGTAAATGAGAGATGTACATAGTCCAACAATTTTTAGAGGGCACTGGTTTGAGGAAGTCTGTTCCTTCAGAGAACACTTGGGTTTTTAAAATGTTGCAGCCTGTCTTGAGTGCTCGGGATAAAACAGGACACGAAATAAATTAAAATTAAAATACTGTACATAGATCTGCTTCTGTGTTCCTGTTGTACTCTGGGCTGCATTTTCCTCACCCTCTTTATCATACTTTGTAAATTAAAAAGTAAAAACATTATTATCTCAGTCATTTAAATCGTTATGATTTAAAAACAGTAATATTCTTCATATTCAACAGAGGTGCACTTGAATACATTCGTAGATTACAGTCATAATGGCATTGCATGTTGTATCGGAATTTACAAATGGTCAGCTAATAGCTAGTTACCCTAAAACTATGAACGCAAACTAGTGATGTCTAGTTAACTAATGAGCCTCTGATTAATGAGCAGAAGTACAGGGTGGTTCTTTGCTCTCTGAATATTGCACCGTTTGGAAAATTACACTAGAGTCAGGCACAGAATATCAGCTTTTCCAAGAAAATATTTCCAATTGACCACATCCTACAATTTTATAATATTTTAAGAAAAACAGTACCTCTAAGTAACGAAATATGCACCAATGAAAAGCCCCCTCCTCCTTTTCCCTAAATATCAAGGTCTTATTCAGATGTTATGTTTTCAGCCAGGATATTCACCCTGTGACTTTTTCTCTGCAGATGACATGCTCCGCGATGCTGAGGACTTTCCCATGATCATCTCTGGAATGATCCCATAATCAGCTATGGAAAAGGAAAGACCAATCTTTGCAAATGGCTCCCTCCCGCACACAGGTTTATCTTTTGAGATTCAGCTACGGAGAATTTGTATACTTGAAGTCTTTGAGATGGCAGCCAATAACGTCAAATTGGCTCCCAGAGAGCTTCCATGAGACAAATTACTATAATGGGTACTTCATCACAGGGAACATGGAGGACAGCAAAAGTGTTATTGGGCTCTGATGGGCTCAGAAGACATAATAGGGAACACTTTGAGAACAGAAAACTGACAGGAAGACAGATCTTTTTATTCTAGTACAGTAAGTGGACTTCTAAATCCTAAATTTGTCTATGGAAACTGTGATAATGTCTGCTCCTGTCTGGCGTACTAATAGATAAAATATTAGATGTCACACAAGAAAGAATAGGGACAAATTATTTGCAAAGTGCTTACACATGTGAATCACATTTTGAAATAATGTACGGTATGTAAGAGCCATAGGAATTTGAAGAAGGAATAGTTGCTGCATTAGTGCTAACAATTCAATAATTTTTCAGGTTCAACTGGCGTATAGGGCTTGCTCAGGTTGTAATCCTGTGTGCACTTATCCGGAAATAAGCCCCATAAACTCTGGGCTTACTCCAAAGACAGCATGCATAGGACTGCATTGTCAGAAAAACATTTAAGTTATAACCTGAGATATAATTTAGGTAGAAAATGGGCATTTTATGGAGAGAAAGCAATTGAAATGACTTCTTTGGTCTATTTCTAGAGCAATGTGATTCCCCTACAAGTTCCTTAGCAAAGCATTATTTGGGAATGATGACATATCTCACGTATCATATTATAGAGTTGTATCTGACTATGTCATACTCAGAGTAAACCCAGTAAATAAAGTCAGCCATGACTAACTTTAAGCCCATTGATGTCAGTGAGTCTATTGGGTATGCCTTAGCCAGACACAACACATAATCATTTATATGTAGGGATTTATCTTTTTTTTTTTTAAAGGGCGTTTAATCGTTCAGTCAGAACTGTCTCCGAAAATATTTCTTCTCCAGGGCAAGGTGAGGGTCCATTGCTATGAGTTTCATCGTACAGTTTCAAAGTGAAACTGGTGAAGTAGATACATCAATTTATTTAAATTTCCCGTAGATGCATCAGTTTATTGAAATGACAATTTATTTAATCGTCAGTTATCAAAACCGACAAATGGCATTATTCAAATTTCCCATAGATGCATCAATTTATTCAAAGAACAGCTTACTCAATCGTCAGTTATCAAAGCTGGCAATTGGCATTAGACAGTCTGAATTATTTTCCTGCTACTTTTAAATTGCCCCAGGGAACCGAAAGGCTACAGATCCCTATTCCTGATTGGACTTAGCACATTTCATTCCAACAATGCACAAACTGCAGTATTCTGCACACTACAATCCTGTACGTGCCTACTCAAAAAACCCTGGGACTTAGGCTGTATACATACCATACATTTGAAGTACATAGCTTTCCCCAAAGAATCCCGAGAACTGTAGTTTGCCCCTCGCTGAGCTACAATTCCCAGCACCCTTAACAATCTGCACTTAAGCATGTTGCCTGAACCTTTATCAAATGCCATTGGCTTGTGTGGCTTGGCTCCTTTGCAGAACTGGATATCTTTTTTTCCTTTCCTAAAGCTCCCCCTTCAAGCTCAAGTCGATTAACCTCTTGTCCAGGGCTCCCCAAACTAAGGCCCGTGGGCTGGATAAGGCCTGAGGGACTCGTTTATCCGGCCTGCGATGACCCCCACCACCCGCTGCCGCCTCCCACTCTTACCGGCGCTGCACGGCTGCCCACTTCCGGGTCGGAGGAGCACCGGAAATAGCTTATGCACATGCACAAGTGTTATTTGCGCATGCGCAAGCATTATTTCCGGTGCACATCCGGGTCGTAGGAGGCCCGTGCACATGCGCACAAACTATTTCTGGTGCTCCTCTGACCCAGAAGTGCGCCGGAAATAGCGTGTGCGTACGCTTATGGGCATGCTCTCCTCCACCCTCCGGCCCGCCATGTGATTGGCGCTGGAGACACTGGCCCGAGGCGCGGTAAGTTTGCTGACCCCTGCTCTTTTCAATCCAAGAGTACTGGCTTGCTGAACAGGCAGAAAGGGTTTTGTCTTAGTTTACATGTGAAGAGTCTAAGACAGGGATGTCCAAAGTCTGTTTCAGGGGCGTAATCCAGGCGGCCGCCTGTTTAATCCGGCCCTTGTGGCAGTTTATTTCCCGGGGTAAAATTCTTCAATCTTAAAAAAAGAAGCTCAACAACTTTAATCCTAAAAAAAGGTTAACAACTTTGGTCAGCCCTCACGGCCCTTCACTTCATCAAATCTGGCCCTCTTTGAAAAAAGTTTGGACACCACTGGTCTAAGACTTGCCAAAGGGCTTTGACGCTTAAACCGTTTATCCAAGCATCCCATGGAAAACCTCTTCTCTGGCCCCCCAGGCTTATCAAATAGAAAGATGAGCATGCAGCTATTGACTCTCGTACACTATATCAGCCAACAAAACTATAAATATGATAATAGCACCACTTCTTTCTTCCAGCCTGCAGATTTTATATGATAGCTCATCTGATGGAAAAGTGGCTGTGTGATAGTAGAATAAATGATAAGATTAACGGGGGGGGGGGGGGATCCAAATCTCTCATGGTTAGAAATTCTGAAGTATCTTCTACGTAGCATTCCCATCTCCCAGCCAGCCAACTTTAAAAATTCTTGTTTTATGGATTTGATTTACAAAAAGCCACTCTTCATCTTTTCCAGATTAAAATCAACAGCATTTTTCTCATTGGGCTGAAATACAATTCAACTTAAAACAATATTTTGTTGCAAGTGGATGATTACCACTGGATGATTATCAAGCACACCTATGGAAAAAATTGTTTTTAAAAAATCAGTATATCTGCAACTGTGCGTCATTCTGATGATGACTCTATGGTTTTCACTAGAACAACACAAAGATGCAGAACACTACAGGTGTGTGTGGAGGGGGCATCATATACAAAAACAACACAACACACAGCGGCTCCAAAGGTTTAGAATGCTTTGCATTCAAGGCAAGTTTTCCTGGCTGCAGTTTGGAGAGAAACACAGCCCATTGGCCACCGGGATTGGCATGTATTTTGCCAGGAATTAACTTTTCTATCATATTAGGAATACACAAAGGGCCCTTTGAGATTATTTTCACCCTCTGAAAATTGGACTTGACTATTATTTTTCTAAGATAAGCCCCTTTCAGAAAACATCAACACCATTTTACATTGCAAAAGAAATGCATCTCACCTCATCCGGTCTTGGGTGATTGAATAACAGAGAGCTCAAAGTTCTGCCCTCTCCGCCCTTCATTGCCAAGAGTTCTCTTCCTTTCTGACCTTCAATTTTCCTTGGCCCTCCCAAAGGAAAGTAACAAAGGCCATTCTCCTGCTTTCTTCCCATCAGTAACTGTTCAGATCTCTGTCTTCCCCTCGATGTTTGATCCATTCTCTCCCATTTTTCTTCCATGAGTCAAAACACGGTGAAACTTTATGGCAAATGTCTTGGGCCAAGGAGAATTTCAGAGTTTGCTTTTCTTCCCACCATTGTATATAAAGAAGCACCAAAGCTGAGAGCAGATTTGTAAAGTGGACAAAATAAAGTTGGGCAGAATGAAAGCAGTTGCTGCCATTTGTGTCCTCTGAAGGCATTGAAGGGGTTCAGTGTGGGTGGGTGGAGAAATATTTCAGGAACAAAATTAGGAATTGGTCCATCTTGCAGAAAAAGAGAGAGATGAAATGGGGAGATTTAGCCAGGCACAGTGTCACTGATGGTAGGTAGAAGGAGAATTAGGAGGGGGTTACAGGGGGAACCAAATGCAAAGATAATGAGGTGCCGTGCCAGAAAGATGGTTAATTTGTTTATGTATGCAACCACAGCAGCTAGGATCCTTTATGCTCAGAAATGGGAAAACAAAGACGTTCCCACTAAAGAAGAATGGATAAGCAAAGCTAGGGACCACGTAGATCCAGCAAAGCTAACAGCTAAAATAAGAGAATTTAATGATGCTTGTCTTTTTTGAAGAATGGAAGCCCTTTTCGGATTATTTGAAGAAATATGAAAATATGAAGAATCCGTGAGCAGGATTAAGATGATGAGCAACAGAAAGAATTAGAGACTCTTGTGTTATGATTATAAAAAAGGGGGGGAGACAGGATGCAGCAAAGCAGGGGGGACAAGGAAAACATCATGGACAATGGGATGGGAAGTCAATAATATAGAAGTTGGGGTTTTTTAATGTACAGTCATACCTCATGTTACGTTTGCTTCATGATACGTTTTTTCAGGTTGCGTCCCGCGGTGACCCGGAAGTACTGGAAAGGGTTACTTCCGGGTTTCACCGCTCGCACATGCGCAGAAGTGCTAAATCGCGCCGCGCACCTGCGCAGATACGGCGCTTTGCAACCAGAGGTACCACTGTATTGGGATTGTATGTGGGATTTCTGGAAATTTAATCAAATAAATTTTTTGGGGGGGGAGATCATTGAGGTGTCGTGGCAATGCATGCAGAGAGTGTGGTTGGAGGGTTTGTGGTGGGGCTACAGTACCTTCCACAGTCTCAGTGCTGCGTCCGAGTGAGCTGCGAGCCATATTCAGTGTGGGATGGTGCCTCCGGGTGGCTGAGCGTGGGGCGGGACCCGAGCAGCCAGCAGGCAAGCCAGGATGATGCCCACCACCTGCATGAGTGCCAGCCCAAGGGCCGCCGTGGCAATGTAGAACATGTTGCCGCTGACGAAATTGTAGACCTTGCTGTAGCACCCGTCGTGGTAAATTCCCCGGGCGCCGAAAGGGAGAGGGCTGTGCAGGCAGCTTTTGCGTGCCCTGCAGCAGCTGGCGGGCACGGAACCGTTGGGTGGCTGTTGCTCCATAGACCACGGCGAGGAAAACCAGTCGCGGTAACTTTCCACCCCGCAGCAGTCCAAGGTGCGCTGGACGGAATCCAGAGCCTCGGCCTTCTCCTCGTCCTCTGCGTAGGAGTGTATGGCTTCGCGGAGGCCGTTCTGGAAGCCTTCGGTGATAGCCTTGCGGTAGAGCAAGCTGGAGAGGCCCGCCACTAAGCCGGCAGCCAGCACCGCCAGCTGAAAGCTCCCATAAGTGCGCAGCAGGCATCGGTGTTCGGTGGCGGCGCTGAAGCAGCCCAGGAAGCCCCACACGATGACAGCTGCGCCGGTCGCCAACAAAATGAAGGAGGTGTTTGGGTATTGGTTGGTGGAGAGCACCAAGTAGGTGCCCAGGGAAATCTTGGCCCAAATGCCAAGGGTAACCATGGTGAGCCCCGCTGCCCAGAAGACAAAGCTGAAAGCCATGAGGAAAAGCTTGAGCACAGCCATGGTACCTTTCTGGCGACGGTTGATAAAATCTCCTAGGTGCTTATAACCGGTATGGAGGAAGGAAGTGGCACCTGGTCCTGCCGACTGATGCTCCTTGAAGCTGACTGATGCTCTGTGATGCCACCTTTAGATGATATTTCCTTGAAGTTTTGGTTAATCTCCTCCACCTTGCAAGCTGGGCAATGGTGAACACCTTCACTCGGGACCCCAAGTATGAAATGCTGAATGCATGCTCTTGCCAGACAATGGAACTGGGATGGTGTTGTTTTGGGGTTCAGCAGCTTCACAACCAGCGGAGGTTGTTGCAGGGATCCTAGAGCAGCTCTCACGGAGAGGAATGTTCAGAAATCTCTGCCTCCTTCACCTGGTCAGAACTCAGGATACCAGTCTCTTTCTCCCTATTCCGCAGAATGCAAAGAAGATTGCACAGCACAAACCAGTTGGACAGGCTCTCCGGTCAAATTGCTGTCCTGGTTGTAGTAAAAGCAGCTTTTGACACCCCAGAAGAGAGAAGGACTGCCTCCTGCCAGAACTGTCTCTCAATCACTCCAGACACTCCTGTCCTTGCCTCTACAGTTGCACGCTCCGCCTTGGTATGTCAGCTGCTAATTTGTCCGTCATGGGCTCTGGTTCCCCAATTCACGCAAGCTTTTGTAGCTCAGAGATTGCTTTTCATTCAGCTGCCACAGAGGAAAATCAGCCTCAGCAACGGGGAGCTCGTTTTCCTGCAAAGCAGGCAGGTAGCTCTTCAGCTTTGATCCTTCCCCTCTCAAGAGATAACATATAAATGTTACATACCTCCTTTTTAGCCAAAGCTGAAGATCGCAAGATTTCCCGGTGCATCCCAACCGGTGGTGAAACACTCATGTTAACAGATTTCCCCATTCCTGAAAGGGGGAATGTTGCATCTTGCCATAGACTGTGCTGATAACTTTCAGACGTAGGTAAAGACTGTCAGAGTGAATTGTAAATAAAGAAGAAGGAAGAATATTGCACAGCTGTTTTGCTCCGTAATGTAAATTCCATGGAGCTACCGTATACTTACGGATACAGAACATCTGGTGACTCCTGTGCTGTATTATGGAGATGAATGAGAGTCTTGCAACCAGCCATTCCCAGAGTCTACACTATTTCATACACTAATCTAAGGGGGGGGGGGTAGGTACGTCAGAAAAATCAGGTTACTGCACTGAGATAACAAGGATCCCTGTTCTAAGCACCCACCTTTCTTCGCCGCTCTGCCACCATTCATGCATAGCAAGTAGTACGGCTTTCCAGGAGGGTGAAATAAATAGACTGTTTAGCTTTCCCTTTGATAGATTTATGGCGTGGTGAGTACAGGGCTGTATAACAGATCTATCACTTGCTCTTTTCTTGGGAGTTGCAAGCTATAAAATGAAAGGGTTTTGCAGCTGGCAGGGCAAGATTAGTCCTGGACGCAAGATATCGGTGTCCCAGATTGCATTCACCCAAACAGCAAATGTTTCCTGGTCACCATTTATGTATCGACATACAGAGATGGGCACCGGAGAGTAATTTTAAGAACCCTCACACAAAAAAGGAATCTTTTATTTCATTCCACACCCGTTATCCAATATCTGTTGAGTTTCCCTCCAAAAAATATACTCATGATTATGCAGTTGCCCTGGAGCTCAAGGAAAAATCATGATTTGCTTTTATTTGTTTCTTCAGAGAGGCTGCAAAAAAAGGAAAAGGGGGGAAAAAGCAGCATGCTAATTGGAACATAAGGCCCAACAAAGAAAGACCGTATGAGACCACCACCTTGTTGAACCTCAGCAGGTCTGGGTCTGGTCAGTGCAGACCCTCCAAGTGTCCCTATTTTACAGGGACAGTCCCGGACTTACAGAAGCTGTCCCGGTTTCTGCTTTGATCCTGGAATGTCCTGCTTTTCCTTAAAAGGGTAAAGGGACTACTAATCATTAGGTCCAGTGGTGGCCGACTCTGGGGTTGTGGCGCTCATCTTGCTTTATTGGCCGAGGGAGCCGGTGTACAGCTTCCGGGTCATGTGGCCAGCATGACTAAGCTGCTTCTGGTGAACCAGAGCAGCACACGGAAACGCTGTTTACCTTCCTGCTGGAGTGATACCTATTTATCTACTTACACTTTGACGTGCTTTCAAACTGCTAGGTTGGCAGGAGCAGGGACCGAGCAACGGGAGCGCACCCCGTTGCGGGGATTCAAACTGCCAACCTTCTGATCTGCAAGTCCTAGGCTCTGTTGTTTAACCCACAGTGCCACCCACGCCCCTGCTTTTCCTTAGGAGGTCCCTATTTTCATCAGAGAAATATAGGAGGGTATGGAGTAATGTGGCCCCTGAACCAAGGAAATTATTATTATTATTGAATGAAAGGTAAAGGGACCCCTGACCATTAGGTCCAGTCGCAGATGACTCTGGGGTTGCAGCACTCATCTCGCTTTATTGGCCGAGGGAGCCGGCGTACAGTTTCCAGGTCATGTGGCCAGCATGACTAAGCCGCTTCTGGTGAACCAGAGCAGCACACGGAAACACCGTTTACCTTCCCGCCAGAGCAGTACCTATTTATCTACTTGCACTTTGTGCTTTCAAACTGCTAGGTTGGCAGGAGCAAGGATCGAGCAATGGGAGCTCACCCTGCTGCGGGGATTCGAACCGCCAACCTTCTGATCGGCAAGCCCTAGGCTCTGTGGTTTAACCCACAGCGCCACCCGCGTCCATTATTATTGAATAGGTTGTCCTTATTTTCATTGGAGAAATGTTGGAGGGCATGTCAAATCAAATTTTATTAAACGGTCACAGACCAGATTAACTCGTACAACTAGTCAGCGAAGCATAGCACCGGAAAAAACAAAGGACAATTTCAATACAGATTAGGCCAAAACAGCAATTTAAAATTAGACAACATGCATACAATTAAGTATTTGCCTTCGTCTGCATATTGACATAGGAAAGCTCTTGTTTTCTACGCCTAATAGCGGCTACACAAAATTTGGCCACATTGATCGTAATTTCAGGAACCTTATCTTCTATCAAGGCTCTCATACGTTGGAGTTCTGGTTCATTTTTATGCTTTTGTAGAACTGGGGCAATAAAGGTCAGGCGTAGATCCTCGTAGTAACTACAGTGTAGCAATACATGCATACTTGTTTCCACTTCCGATGAGCCACATGGGCAAACATGTGACGCATATGGTTTGCCCTCATATCTGCCTAGCAACAGGGCAGAGGGCAAAACGTTAAATCTGGCCAGGGTAAAGGAGTGTCTGTACTTAGATATCTGTAAATCAGCCAGATAATTTGCGGGTGAGAACCCTCTTCCAAAGTCTCTAATTGTGGCATATTTATCCATTTTGCCCATGTGACATTGCAGCTCTATGTCTCTAATGTGTTGGAGCACTTGACTTCTGGCTCTCTCATATCCTGCTGCTATCAAGATCTGTGGGGAGAATCCCAAGCTTCTTAATGGAGGGCATGTCAGTGCCTTCAAGCACAGTCACCAGCAGACCACCTGCATGTTTTCTTGGGTTCCATGATGAACGAAAGGTGAAATATCCGTAAAATAATAGATCCATCTATTATAGTAAAGGTAAAGGGACCCCTGACCATTAGGACCAGTCGTTGCCGACTCTGGGGTTGCGGCACTCATCTATTATCCATCTGTTATACCTGACCATAAATGTTACGGACTGAAGTCTTCACATGGCAACACTGCCATCATGGCATGGCTTTTCCCAGAAAGGAGAAGGCTCTTCCATCTTCCTTTCAGTACAAAGTCCATAGGCTAGCTCAGTGCTTTTCCCCTAATGTAGGCTGCTCTGTGCTATTTGCCATCCCTATGTTCTGTCTGCCTTTTTCTGATAATAAAACAAGTCTCCGGTGCTCATGCAAACTTACATCAGACCTTGTAATGCTACCTATGGAACGCCACAGCTTGGAACCGGGGAGTGCGAAATACATTTTAATTGGGGGGTTAAAGCAACGATTACCTGTAAATCATTAAGCCACACACATTTCTTGCCTTCACTATGAATAGTACAAACTGCTGATCTCAAATACTGATTGCTGAGTTTTTTCCAGGGAGCTTTGAAAAAAGTCCAGGTATTTCATTTCTTCTTTTTTTTTTTTTTTTTAGTACTACCAGTGGTGCGATGGGGGAAAAACGCAGATTATTGTGCATTTAAATCCTGTTGGGGGAAAGGGCCACTGGATCCAATACTTGTTGGATTCCCCCTGGGAAATATTATAATGTTCCAATTAGCATGCAAATGGCACTCTGTTATTACAGAAATGTGTGGTGCATCAATCTGGGGTACCGTAGCTCTAGTAGAGATGAACTGGATCTAATCCAAAACAAATTCTCCAACTTGGGAGTCCTATGTAGTATACCAGACACAATGCTTAGAACTGAAGTAGGTGTTGCTTTCCTCAAAACACACATTAATAAATCCATGATTCCATACTGGGGGGCGGGGGGGGGGAATCTGATGTCAGACAAACCATTATTTTTTTAGCCTTGCAGAATGGGGAAGGCTGGGCACAATGTTGTATTATCTACCTGCCGCGTACATTGCTAAGGATCATATTGTTCTCTGGAGGCCTTGGTGAAGATAATAATGATATATGGAAGCATTTTAGGCTGTTAGCCCACAGGATTAAATGTATTCAGGTATGCTATGTCTGCATATCACTAAAAAGGAGATGTAAGCTCCCTCTAGTGACTCATTTAAGATAAACCATTTGCCTCTCAAAGCCAGCCTGTATTTTCAGCGTGCCTGTCTATGAAATGGAAATAAGTAAATATAGTTTCTGTTTGGGTTTTGTGTCTCTCCTGTGACGGGTTTTCCTGCTACTGGATGCCAAATTTCAGGTTATTAAAGTTTTAAATGTAAAATCATAAGGACGTTAAAATGGTCTGCGTCACACCTGGAAAGGAGAAAACAGATGTGCTGTTTCATCTATGGAAAAGCTGAAATTAATCCACTAAACAATTAGAGACTCTTTAATTGCATTTTGGGCAGCTAGGCCTCTCCGTGTGGCTACTAGCAGAACCCTGGGAAGAATCTCTTCCCCCTTATTTATTTTTCAAAGTATTTATAACCCGCACTTTCATAAAAATATAACAAGGCAGAATACAGCATGCAAAGTTTTGTATACTCCAAAAGCTCCCCAGTCTCCAACTGACTGTGATGCTATCCAGAAGATAGCATTAAAAAGAGTATGTCCTGCATTAATGGCCAACTGGAATTTCAAAAAACCGGACAATTTTGGCCTTGCTGGACTACACAGAAGCCTTAAAAGCTCAGCCCAGAATTGTGATATTTCAAAAGTAAAAATACCAATCTCTTCAGAACTTCATGGGCTTTAATATGATATGGCAGTGTGGTGTAGTGGTTAAGAGCGGTAGTCTCGTAATCTGGGGAACCGGGTTCGCGTCTCCGCTCCTCCACATGCAGCTGCTGGGTGACCTTGGGCTAGTCACACTTCTCTGAAGTCTCTCAGCCCCACTCACCTCACAGAGTGTTTGTTTTGGGGGAGGAAGGGAAAGGAGAATGTTAGCTGCTTTGAGATTCCTTCGGGTAGTGATAAAGCGGGATATCAAATCCAAACTCTATGAAATATGAGGGACTTACCTTAAAATTAAAAGTTACAAATTTTTAATTTTAAAAAGTGATTTAAAAAGTCAATATGATTGAAAATCCCCCCCAAAAAAGTATTGATCAGTTCATATTTCTAAGAGCTTCCTGCAGAATTTCATCACATTCTTTTTTTTAAAAAAAAGTATGAACATGTCTGCCTTATTGGCTGCTATTTAGGATAAATGGGTCTTCTTGGGAGTAAATCATGCCCGAGACAGCTTAGAGGACAGAGTTCTCCTGGATGAGTTAGGAGAGGCAGTACAGGTTCTGAACCAATGGATGTAGACCAATGAACGGAAGCCAAATCCAGATAAACGGAGGTTCTGTGGACAGTGAGTTTTCAAATCAGGAAATTGGTAGGACATTCTGTTCTCCATGGTGTGGCAATCTTAATAAGAGCAGGTATGTTGTTTGGAGGTACTACTGGTGTCAACATTGTCAGTGGAGGCTCAGTGGGATGTGGGTGGCACCGTGGTCTAAACCACTGAGCCTCTTGGGCTTGCTGATCGGAAGGTCAGCGGTTTGAATCCCCACAACGGAGTGAGCTCCTGTTGCTCTGTCCCAGCTCCTGCCAACCTAGCAGTTTGGAAGCATGCTAGTGCAAGTAGATAAATAGGTACCACTGCGGTGGGAAGGTAAACGGTGTTTCAGTGTGCTCTGGTTTCCGTCATGGTGTTTCCGTTGCACCAGAAGTGGTTTAGTCCTGCTGGCCACATGACCCGGAAAGCTGTCTGGGGACAAACGCCTGCTCCTTCAGCCTGAAAGTGAGATGAGTGCCACACCCCATAGTTGCCTTTGACTGGACTTCACCATCCAGGGGTCCTTTACCTTTTACCAATGTTGCTGATGAAGGCTCAGTGGTCAGTAGTTGTAGCTCATCAACTACAGCTGTTCCTGGATACTGCACCCACATTTTGGTAACTTCCAGATTGGACTATAGTAATGTACTCTACATGGGGCTACCCCTGAAAAGAGTTTGGAAATGACAACTGGTACAACAGCCAAGGTGTTAACAAGCACCACAGGCTGATCGCCTGTAACATCAGTTTTGAAAGAATTGTACTGGTTGCCACTTGCCTTTCAAGTCCTATTCAAGGTGTTTCAGGTGACACAGAAAGCTCCAAATGATTTAGGGTCCAAATATTTGAAAGAATCTCCTTGTACTGTATCAACCTGAGCAAGTATTGAGATCAGCAAAGGACACCCTGCTTATAGTCTCAACGCCAAGTGAGGTCCGGGGTGGAGTGTGAGAAGGGTCTTCTCTGTGGTGGCCCTACGCCTATGGAATGACTTCCCTCCTGAGGTTCATCGTGGACCAGTGTTGCTGCCATTCTGACAGGTAGCCATAAAAACCATACCTATTTAAAGGCTGAAGCCTTAAAACACAAACACCCCTCACCCTGCAACTTTCCCTCTCTTGCCGCCTGCTGATTGAAAGCCTCAATCCAACCTGTGCTTACTCAGGAGCAAGCTCTGCTGGAATTACAGGACGCAAAGGATCAGACTGGAACAGGTTTGTGGGGCATTGGGGGAGCGTACAATTTTTGCAAATTTCTTCAGCGAGGGATGTTAAAAATATGTTTTTGGGTGTGAAGAATTCAAACCTGCTATTTTTTTAATGTTTAAAATTTAAAGTTTTTTAAAGTTTTATTATGCTTTTGTAAATGTTGGAAGCTGCCCAGAGGGGGCAACCCAGTTAAATGGGCAGGGTACAAATAGTAGAATTACAGTATTACTATTAATGACTGGACAACTTTTAGTTTGTAAGTTTACGTTTGATGATGAAGCACATAAACTGCTTTCGGAAAGCCAACGTATTTTAATTTTACCTTCTGAAAATGTCAGGAAATGCTAAATAACAATAACAATAATAACTGCAAGTACTTGGCAATCATTTTTTAATGATTTCTATGCAGTCTTACACACATTTTACTTCTCAAGCAAAACTAAGTCCCATTAATTTAACCGAAGCACCTTTCAAGTGCCCAAGCCACGTTACAGCTTTCTGGCACCCCTCATTTTTGTTGCAATTGGGAAAGATGGAAAAATCCAACACTCCAACGCTGCAGTTCTGGGGCAACTTTGCACCACCAGTTGTGGAAGCTCCTGGCTGAGTTTATCATCATCCTTACTTACCCCTTACCCCTCTACTTATTTTAATTTTTAATCATTGCTACCAGCATGAGTTTGACCAAACTGCAAGAGGCAATGGAAGACAGGAGTGCCTGGGGTGCTCTGGTCCATGGGGTCACGAAGAGTCGGACATGACTAAACAACTAAACAACAACAATTTGATTTTACAAATCTAAATATATTTATTTATTCATTTTCTGAAATCATTTTTATTTGATTTCACAAGTATAAACTTATAACAATCCAAATGCACACCCGTACGTATAGAGGTGTCTCTGTATCTCAAGACTCCTCCCCACCATCCCCTCCACGGGTCCTACTGTCAATATTTACAAATGCGCATTATCCCAGAATCTATATTTGGCATATTATCCATAGTATTTGTTACGTGGCAAGTGAGATTAAAATACTGCAAACGTTTTCATCTGCTTACAGTGGCCATTCTTTCTTTGCCCTCTTGGTTCCTGTACTTATTTATTTGTTCGACAGGGGAAACAGAGGCACATCTATCTATCTATCTATCTATCTATCTATCTATCTATCTATCTATCTATCTATCTATCTATCTATCTATCTATCTATCTAAAAAAGCACCCCGCCCCATTCACTCCAAGACAGGCAAGGCACGTGCGCTTCCCGCCGCGCACTTTGGGAGATGTAGTCGGCTCTCCTTCCCTCCGCCCTTGGCCTCCTCGGGGCCGGTGCAGGAAGCGAGGCCGAACTACAGCTCCCAGAATGCACCGCGGAAGTGTCTCCACCACCCCCGCCCCACTCCCTCCCTCTCCGCCTTCCTCCCCTCCCTCTATGAATGACTAATACCAACATGTTGTCAGGCTAATGTGGCCGCGAGTACCTGGAGGGCTCGCCTCCCTTTCGGGTCTCCTTGGAGCGAGTTGGGGTGCTCTCCAAGCGCCGCCGCCGAAGCCAAGCTCGGGCTGGTAGCTTCCTCCCCCCCCCTACCGAAAGCACCCTGCACGGAGAAGGGGGGCTCGGCTTGCCAAGTAAGTCCGGGGGGCGAAGTGTGGGGTGAGGAGGGAGAGAGACCCTTGGCGTTTCCTGCGCTGGGTGGGCGCGCGCAGGGATGGAGACCAGGCTGTCTCGCCTCGCCTTGCGCGCCCAGGAGCGCGCGCCTCATTGTCGCTGTGCCACCGCGACACAAGTCCTGCTGCGAGGGGGGTCAGGCGACAACAACAGCAGCAGCAACAGCAACAACAACATTCCCTCTCTTTTTCTCCCCTTCCCTTCTTCAAAATGGCCAGGAATCAAGAGGGGAAGGGTAGGAGTTTGCAAGAGGAACTCCTACTTCTTGGGAATTTCCTAGCAAATGGGATTTTGTGTGTGTGTGTTTGCATTTTTTCATTTTGGGGTGGGAGTTTGAAATGCTGTCCGTTTTTTAAACTTTTTTTTCTTTTGCCCCACCCCAGCTTAGCAAGTGTTGCCTCGTAAGGCTGTTTTGAAAGGTTGCAGATTCGCCCCAAAGGTTTAAGTTTTCGCTGCCTTGGAAAGCGCGCAAACTTTCCTGGGTGGGCCTGCTTTTTGGTGCGAGCGAAGGCAGAAGCTGTAACAATGCTGCTTTGAAAAGTATGTGTCATACTTGTGGCGAGAGCAGAGAAAATGCGGCCTCATCTGATGGATATGTGTCTTCCTCCACCACCTCCGATTTTTTTATTTTATTTTTAAATTATTTTTCCAGGGACTTAGAAGGGTGGTATGTCATGCCCGAGGAACTTAATTAACTGGGGACACAGTGCTTCTGGGCTTTTATTTTAGAACAATGTGCATGGTTTGATTAGATCGCAGGTCGTCCTGTACTAACTATTCTTCTAGCGAGCAAAGCTTATTGCTCAGCCACGTGTGTTACTTGGTGATGACGCTGCCTTGCAAATGCAGTTGATTTCAAACAAAAACCGGAGAGATTGTTTCAGCGGGCCACTTGGAATGAAAACGTCAATTTCCCTTCGTGTCATAACCAATGTCGTGTTACAGAGAACATCTGGCCTCATACAGGCAGTGTGGACAGCTTGTCTCGGAAATAAATTTATACTGGAATTGTGGAGGAGCCCCGCCATTGTCATGATACAGCCTTGATTCATCTAAAACTATCCGGTTTATTAGAGGAATAGAATGGGGAAATTTTGTGCGATCTCTTACTGGGTTTTTTGTAAGAGCAAACATTGAGGCATTTGTGAAATAGGATAGTAGTACAGTGGTACCTTGGTTTACAAACTTAATCCGTTCCGGAAGTCCGTTCTTAAACCAAAGCGTTCTTAAACCAAGGCGCGTTTTCCCATAGCAGCGGGGGACTTAATTTACACTCAACAGGAAGCGGAACATGTTCTGCTTCCAAGGCAAAGTTCACAAACCGAAACACCTACTTCTGAGTTTGCAGCGTTCTTAATCCAAGTTGTTCATAAACTAAGCTGTTCTTAAACCAAGCTACCACTGTATTATCTTAGCAGTAAGGTAACTGAGAATTGTTGCAGAAACCTGCAATTTAAGCAAAACTCAAAATGGCTCACTGGATCAGTCTTCCTGACATGTTTTGCACCCCAACTCCCACCAGCCCCAGCCGGCATGACCAATGGTCGGGGTGATGGAAGTCCAAAACATCTGGAGGGCACTAGGTTGGGGAAGCCTATGTTGGATTGAAGGCAATTCCATGTGGCCTTAAGTTTTGACTTAGTTGCTCTGTGTTATGCCTAAAAGCTTTCTTATACCTTGCAATCAGCAAAAGTTGTTACCATATGGTTGGGTGAGGAGTTTGGCTAACACTTCACTGCTTGAAGGGGTAGTACCTGCTACATTGAAAGAGGCAGTGGTATGACCCCTTCTAAAGAAACCAGCTCTGGACCCTTTGACTATTGGCCAGTTGTCAATACCCTCTGTTTGGGGAAGGTGGTGGAGAGGACCATGGTGGGGCAGCTACAGGTGTTCTTAGAGGACACAGATTATTTAGATCCATTCCAGGGTTCAGGCCTGTCCATGGAACTGAGTCACCCTTGGTCACCCTGATGGATGAGAGCAGGACAGAAGGAGTGCAACCTTGCTCCTGCTGCTTGACCTCTTGGCAGCGTTTGGTACCATTGACCATGGCATCCTCCTGGACCAGCTGTGGGGAACTGAGGGCATTGTATTATGGTGGTTCCAATCCTACCTTCAGGACCGAGTCCAGAGAGTAGTGCTTTATCTTCAGTACTATTTAATATCTACGTGAAACCGTCATTAGGAGTTTCAGGGCAAGGTGCTGTCGGTATACTGATGACACTCAGCTTGATATCTCCATAACATCTGAATCGGGAGAGGCTGTACAATCGCTGGGCCATTGCCTGGACGCAGGGGGGAAATGGAGGAGAAAAACAAGCTGAGCTTCAGTCCTGGCAAGAAGGAGGCACTGTGGGTGAGTAGCTGCTGTGTCTGAGAAATTGGTCCTTTGCCTACCCTGGATGGGGTTGCACTCCCCCTGAAGGAACAAGTTTGCAGTTTGGGAGGGGGGTTGCTTCTGTCACTGGAGGTTCAGGTAGCCTCAGTGGCTACAAGTGCCTTTGACCAACTGTGACTGGTTCAACAGTAGCACATGCATTGGTTGCTTTAAGGCTGGATTACTGCAGTTCACTCTGCATGGGGCATCCCTTGTGCTTGATGCAGTTATTGCAGAATGTTGCAGCACAATTGCCGATAGGAGGGAGTCAGCATATAACACATGTGGTCAGAGTTTGCACTGGTTGCGAATTTGTTCCTGGGCCAAGTTCAAGGTGTTACTATCAGTATGTTGTTGTTGTTTAGTCATGTCCGACTCTCCGTGACCCCATGGACCAGAGCACACCAGGCACTCCTGTCTTCCACTGCCTCCCGCAGCTTGGTCAAACTCATGCTGGTAGCTTCAAGAACACTATCCAACCATCTCGTCCTCTGTCGTCCCCTTCTCTTTGTGCCCTCCATCTTTCCCAACATCAGGGTCTTTTCCAGGCAGTCTTCTCTTCTCATGAGGTGGCCAAAGTATTGGAGCCTCAGCTTCAGGATCTGTCCTTCCAGTGAGCACTCAGGGCTGATTTCCTTAAGAATGGATTGGTTTGATCTTCTTACAGTCCATGGGACTCTCAAGAGTCTCTTCCAGCACCATAATTCAAAAGCATCAATTCTTCGGCGATCAGCCTTCTTTATGGTCCTGCTCTCACTTCCATACATCACTACTAGGAAAACCATAGCTTTTACTATACGGACCTTTGTTGGCAAAAAATCACTATATAAGGCCGTAACAATTTGGGACCAGTTGACCTACAAGTTTGCCTTACCCTACACATGCCAATCTCTTAAGATTTGCAGAACTTGCGCTACTGCAGGTTCCACATAATACCCACCCCACATTTGTAAGAACTTGATCGTTTAGTGTGGACTACAACTGACTGGGGCTGATGGGAGTTGTAGTCCAAAACATTTGGAGAGTGCCAGGTTGGCAAAGGCTTCAGGGTGCTTTCAGGTGACCATGCCAACTGTAGTGAAACTGACCTAGATGTCAGCCTTGGTGTGCTGAATAGTCTAGAACAGGGTTTCCCAAACTTGGGTCTCCAGCTGTTTTTGGACTACAACTCCCATCATCCCTAGCTAGTGGTCAGGGATGATGGGAACTGTAGTCCAAAAATGGCTGGAGACCCAAATTTGGGGAAACCATGTTCTAGAAGCTGCTCTTTATCGCCTCACCCAAAGGCAAGGTGCAGGTCAGCCCAGTTTAGGAGACGGTTGAGCTTGCAAAAATTCAGCCTCCCAACATATGTAGCTTCTGAATAGTCAGTTTGGTTCGTCTGCCAGCTGAGACCTGGCAAGCTGTTGTGTTGAAACATGCCCAGCTGTTCCATCCCCTAGAGAATACTCTATGCCTCCAGTTCCAAGGAGCCAACATAAAGTTATTGGGTGAAAGGCATCTAAAGCGAATGCTTAAAATTCTTAAGGGTTGTGAAAAGTGTAAATTCTACTTTGCTCATTTTCCTAACCTTCCAGGAAGTAGTATTAGGCTCTGTGTGACGTGCAGGCCACATGGAGGTCACTCATGATATACTGCAGTGAATTATGCAGGCCTTTTAACTAACGTGTTGCATATGAGCAGGTACAGTACATGTACAGTGGTACCTCTGGATGTGAACGGAATCCGTTCCGGGGGCCCCCGTTCGCATCCTGAGTAGAACGTAACACGCGACTGCGCGGGTCCCGTTTTGCCACTTCCGCATATATGTGTGATGTCATTTTGAGCATATGTGCGAGCGGCGAAACCCGGAAGTAACACACTCAGTTACTTCCGGGTCGCCGCGGAGCGCAACCTGAAAATGCTTAACCTGAAGCTACTTCAACCCGAGGTATGACTGTACTCTATAATACTCAAGGCAGATCCATGAGGAAACACACCTTTATCTGCCGCTAGCACACACTGTACTCCAATGTCCTCAAGATGAGATAAATGCCAATATTCTCCTTGCACCATCATGCAGAACGCCAGACGTTTATCTGATGTGTGCACTACAAATTAGCAGAGCAATTCAAAGCCTGGTATGACATGAAGGAGTGGCATATCCACATCCCTAGCCCCATTACTTGTTCCTTCAACTGCTATAGTGCTCAGGCCTTACGCCATCAAAGAATGACAGTACACCATGTTCCATTTCAGGGCTTCCAAGTTCCTGCCAGCAATATTTCCACTCACCCGCACTTTTGGTGGGTAGAACGGGGGAGTGGTGGTACCATCAGACAGCTGTGGTGGAACTGTTCTGGACTGGGCCTTCCAATCCTCCTCCCCTGCGTGGTGGATTAGTGGCATGTATTTTATCCTTATGTAGTTTTTGCTTCTCCTCCCCTTAAATATGACCTTGGTCTAGTTCAGCAGGTTTCACAAGGACTGGAAAGCACATAAAATGATAATCTTGAGCTGGGAAGACAAGTTGGTTTGATGGGAGACGAACTCGTCAGGATGATCGTTCCACTGTCTTAATTATGTCTTGGCTTGCATTAGTGAACGTCAAGTATTTTGAAGAACTTCCATTGGTTCAAAACCAGTGTGACTGGTCTGACGATGAAATCTCATTTCTTGCTCTGGTTGATTTAATGCTTGAGGAAAAAAATTATTTAGGAACCAAATATTCATTCTCAACAAAGTTGGAAAAGTACTTTTACTATTATCTATCCAATAGGTTCTGTATTAAGATAAAAGAAGAGGAGACACTGGTATTTCTCAGAAAACAACAAGACAAATGTATAATCAGTTGCCCTACCCTGGTAGATTCCAGGGCTGCAATTTTTGTATAAGAGCAAAAAAATCAAGTTTCAGGGTTGGGTGGCAAGGCAGATTTAAAAATTTGTTTGCTGTAGAGATTTCTTTTATCTGTTATATTCAACCAGTTGATGTTGAATGTCATTGAAACCTTAAATGTAGCATAGTCTGTCATGGGTTTCAGTAGTGGTAAGCTAGAGTGGATCCTTTTTCTGAAGTTATACTCAGGCGTAAGACCAAGATAAATGTGTGAATGGAAAGCAGGTGGTCTCAGCTTCAAGTCTCCCTGGTGTTGTGCATATTGTCTAGCACTCCTAGTGTCCACAGGTTTAGTGTGCATAGGTGTGTGTTCAACTGTACATACAAAGGCAGCTGTCCTGCAGATATGCATGCAGAGGCAGAGCGTGTGTTGATCTCACACATCAATTGTTGGCATCCATCCCATTGGTTACAACAATGTGCTGGTTGCACCAATGTTGCAGGTTCAATCCCTATAAGAGACAGCTGCATATTCGTGCATTGCAAGGTGTTAGATTAGGTGATCCCTTCCAGTTCTATAATTCTATAATCTCATGGAAGAGTGGTGCTTTGGGGACAAACAGCTGGAGAGTTACAGCGCTTGCTGTGGCTGTAGAGACTGATATGGGAGAGACATGTTTTGTTGCAGCTGGGGCAGAAAAGGTGTCTGGTTTTGCTGCGGCAGATGCACCATGGTGTTTCTTCTCTTTGCTCTCCTCCCAGCATCCATTCCTCCTTTCCTTACTGCTGTGGATACACACACGTCAGTTTAACTACAGGATAGGGCATAAGGAGAACCCAAAGCACATGGTCTGTAAAGAAGTGTTGCCTACAAAATATTAGGCATGGAACTGCATGAAGGACATACTGTATTTATTGCAGTATGGGGAAATGTGTGTGCGTCTTATGGAGCGAATGCAGGCTGCGCAGCTATCACAGAAGCCAGGACAGCAAGAGGGATTGCTGCTTTCACTGGGCAGCGATTCCTCTTGCTGTTCTGGCTTCTGAGATTCAGAATATTTTTTTCTTGTTTTCCTCCTCCGAAAACTAGGTGCGTCTTGTGGTCTGGTGCGTCTTATAGAGCGAAAAATACGGTAATTTATTTCAGAACAACTATATACAGTGGTACCTCGGGTTACATACTCTTCAGGTTACAGACTCCGCTAACCCAGAAATAGTGCTTCAGGTTAAGAACTTTGCTTCAGGATGAGAACAAAAATTGTGCTCTGGCGGCGCGGCGGCAGCAGGAGGCCCCATTAGCTAAAGTGGTGCTTTAGGTTAAGAACAGTTTCAGGTTAAGTACGGACCTCCGGAACGAATTAAGTACTTAACCCGAGGTACCACTGTACCTGTATATTGATTTCGTTGCTTTCATTTGCTGTGTGTGTGTGGTTGTTGTTTTTTTTACTGTCCTTCTGCAAAGTGCTGCAGTCAGCAGAAATGGCCTACCCTTCCTCACCTTTTATCCCCTCTACAAGCGAGCCTGTGTGGCGTAATGGTTAGAGGGTTGGACTAGGACCTGGGAGAGCCGGGTTCGAATCCCCACTCAGCCATGAAGCTCATTGAATGTGGCTCCATCATTCCCATCAACTTGGTGTGATGTTTCAGCGCAATTCCTAATCTTGCTTGGTCCATTTCCAGCAAAGGAAGGGCTATGCTGCAGTTGTTCTGCTTCCGAGAAGCTTCCGCTGATTCACCCAGTACTCACCACCCCCTTGGCCAGATACCCCTCTGATGTAGCTCATTGCGGCAGCTCTTATCTTCATTATCTGTCTAGAGCTAGATGATCCTGATGTGTGCGTCTGCAAGAGACTGGTGCAGCAGGTGCTGCTATGCAAAGCCATAAGACCAAGGGCCAAGCTACACATTGCATTAAATACACAATTTTCCTTTCCATTCTTTGCACTTAAGATAGTATCCTTCTGCATGGGAGTAGTAGTCGTAAGTGCTGACTACTGAAAGCTTCTGAGAATATCCCTGCCGTTCAGGAAAACTGAACCAAAACTTTGATTTCCTGCCTTTGCCACAGCTGAAAAATACATTAAAATCATGGGCACTGGATGTAGTTGACAAAGCATAGTTGTACATACGCGTATCTTCCTTGTGTACAAGTCTTAATTTCTATAGTTACAGTAAAGTGTTGCTTCTTAGAAGACATATCCTATCACACATCACTCCCAAAAGTAAGTAGCATTAAAAATGAGCCATTGTGAACATGGGGAACAGAATTAGTTATTTTTAGGACAGCGGTTCCCAACCTTTTTGGTATGATGACGAACAAGTCCGCGTTTACCTGGTGTGGTGACCCATTGATTTGTTGTCACATAAATTTTGGACCTTAGGTTAGAATCGTAGCGTTGCAAGGGACTTCAAGGGTCTCCTAATCCAGCTGCCTGCAATGCACGGATCCTGGCCACAGCTGTTCCCGGGTAGACTTGGACCAGGTCTTCAGCAGCTGTTGGTTTCATGCATTTTAACTGCACGTTTGGCTGTTTTATAACCATTATCTGAGGCATCCTAAGCAGAGATGTATGTAATACCCTGGTTCATGTGGAATTCATTGAAATATTAATGTTAGTTATACAAGTTATTCAGAGGGTGGCATTCAACTAGTGCAGTTTGGGACCAGTGCAGACAGATTTCCCATTTCTGCCATCTCACTTCCCCAACTCTCCTCTGGAGGGTTGGAGAGGGAACTCAGAATTGATTATGGGAGAGGAGTGCGAAGCCTGCCCTTCCCAGCTGAGAGAGCCCCAACCCCACTCCTGCTTGCACCAGAGTAGGAGTGGGATCGAGGCTGCGGCCTTGCATGGCTACTGTCCAGCTGCCTTCCTCTGGGAGGGTATCTTATCCCTTTCCTCCCAGTGGAAGGCAGGCAAGTGGTGTCGGGACTCTTTGATGCTGCTGCTGGCCCAGCGCTCTCCAGCAGCCCCTCTCCACAAGGTGTGGATGGAGTGATCTTTGCACCCCACGCCTTGCAGACTTCGCTTGGGAGGGTGGGCTGCGTCCTTCCTCCTGGGGTGAACGAGGAAAGAGACCTGCACAGGCGAAGGCAGTCAAACACACAGAGCCTGACAGGTTCTGTGCGCTTGGCTATTGCCGCTTGGTCCATCTTTGGGGAGTGGGGGGCAAGCGGACAAGGTAGATCGCCCACCCCCCACGCCAGCGAAGGCAGAGGCAGCCTGGCCAAGAAGCCCCGAGGCCCCTGCTGGTTGCACACAAGCGGCAGGGGCCTCAGGGCTCACTCAGCTGGGGACAGGAGCCTTTCTGCCCTCCAGCTGAGCAACAGGCTGGGACCAGCTGTATTGGCCGCAGCCCAAGAGGCACTATGGTGAAGGCACCTCAACTGCCTTCAGCAGTTTCACCTGGCTGGGGCCAGTGCAGCTTTTTTCAACATCTCAGCTTATTGCCAAGCGACAATGTTTGGCTGACGAAACACCGCCATGTTGAAAGCCCAACATCGCCCAGCCCTAAAGTGTATGGTTGCACAAGCCATGTAAGTTATAACAAACCACGAGTATTTTTCTTTTCATGTTAGAGGCCATTATGGCACATATCCATGGGATGGCTGAGCTTGCATATTGCAGGGTATGTCAAACGTAGTCTCGTTATTGATAACATAGCCTACTTTTCTGTTTCACCTTCATAGCAGTCACTGCTGAAAAACCTGTCTTGCAAAGTTACGCACTGTCCAAATGATCGCAACACAGATACGGCTTCGTTGGCAAGCTCAGGATATTCAGTGGTAACGGGAAACCAACATTTGGATAACCTTGCTTTTGAAAAATTTACCTGTGAGGGCCCTACCGCATGGCAGTTCAATGAGTTGCTCTTTTTGCGCAAAGACAACTTTGTGACATTGGCTGCAAACGGGTTTTGTGCTTGTTCAAAGTTCTCTGGTAATGCAAAGACTTCAAATCACCCTGGGCTTAACTGCTGGTCACAGATTGCCACAAGGTGTTCATACAAGGTGCTTTGAGTGACTGTTACAGCTCACCCCTGATGAGCGAGTGTGTGTGCAAAAAGAAGGGGTTAAAAATGGGTGTGCCGTTGTACTGTAAGCTAAAGTACATGTGCAGTACTTGGATGAACTTTTGCCTGCTGCCTACTATGTCAGAGAACTAGGAGTAGAACTGCACAGACAAGACAGGTAATATAATATAAATAATAATATAATATAATATAATAAAATATAAGTAATATAACTCTTCTTGCTCCAATCCAAGAATACTACACATTCTAGGAATGACACATGTGCCACAAGCTTACCATTAAGGCTGGGTGATAGCTAGTTTTCAGCATCGTGATATACCACCAGCTAAGCATTGTGATATACTGATATACCACGATACCTGAAATGAGAATGGAGCTATATAGAGGCATTGGCTAGCTTCATGGTTTTTGCATAACACACCCACCCACCCACCATGTTTGCAATATATTGCAAGCTTAAAAATTATGAAACTGATATAACTGATATAATGAATTGAAAAAAATGTTTAAATTGACATTTGTAAAAAAAACCTAGAAGCATTTTTGTTAGGGATTATAGGACAAGACCTGCCATGAAAAATAAAGAACTTCTTTATGTATGCTACAACGGTGGCAAGAATCTTGATAGCACAAGGATGGAAGAATGAGGAAATCCCAACGAAAGAGCAGTGGCAAGAAAAATTGATGAGTTAAGCAGAACTGGCCAAATTAACATATAAACTGCGTGAAAAGGACACCTGTGACTTCAAGGAAGATTAGGAACTTTTTACAAACTATCTAAAAAGACAGCAAAATGAACTGGACTCTTTGGCAGGTTTTGAATAAACATTCACAAATTTATTAGTTGAACATATGATAGATAAAGCAAGGAGATGTACTGTACAGTTTTATAACATGCAGAAAATGAGATATGTATAAAAATCAGGGAGGGGAGCTGAGGGAAGTCCTTTGTGGGGGGGGAAGAGGGAGGGTTGAGGGGGGAATAATGTAATTGATTATGAGGACTGACAAATTGTTATGTTGAAATTGGTTAATAAAAATATGTTCTAAAAAAATATGAAATTGATATCACGATATGGACTTCAAACCGGTTTTGGATGATGTATCGATATATCTCCCAGCCCTACATACCACCCAGTCCGCTGGTGAAAGTTTTGGCTTTAAAGAAGTTGTTCTGATGCGCCTTTAATATCTATTTTAAAAACCAACAACTTTGAACTCTTGACAACTTTCAGAAAGCTTGCTGAGTTAGTCTGGTATTGCAGATGCATCAAATAGCCTTTCTAGCATCCTAATGACTAACACGTTTATTGCAGAATTATCTTTTTTTAACCAGATGGATGGTGTGCCTTGGCTTATGCTGTGGGGGTTTGTTGGTAGGAAATGGTTTATGAAACAATACTGAACCAGCTGGGCAGATGAGAGTGCTTTCTTTGTATTCTTGTGTTTCTGACATGAGGAAGATAGGTTCTCTTTCAGGAGGAAGAAGGAGAGGAAGTAACTGAAATGTGGCCTTTAAGTATGTTTGACCAAGCTTCATGTTCCTGCTAATTGCCTCTGGACAGAATGTTCAACCTCAGGCTTCCCTATATATTTATCTTTCCACCTTTTTGAATGAATCAATAGGCACAAAAAGCCAGGTTGGCAACAGAGACAATTGTTACGTCGTGTATCACCGCTTTTGCGTATTTCAATAACAACATTTGTGCAGATCTATACTGCCAAACACTAGCCAATCGTTAAATCTTTTTAAATGCATACTTCGCACCTTGCTGATTATTACCCCTGAACTTCTCTACCCCTCTTTTAATGTTTTGCAGGTCTGATCTGGCTGGTGGAATTTAGAGAACGTTCTCGCGATGGAGGGGGAACAGCAGCAGGAGGTAAATTTTGGGAACAGCAACATCCTGTGTGGAGAGCGGGAAAACGCTTCACTGGGCATTTTGGTTTAACAAAATTTCTGAGAGGCTGCTGTGCTTGAGCCGCAGAAGCAGAAAACCAAAGCACGCTGAGATCTTTGAGAGGGAAGCTTGTGTTACTGTGGCATTTATTTCTTGTAGGCAGCAACTAACCCGATAAGAAGTTTAACGTATTGTGTCGCTTGCTCTGCAGCCTTCTGCCTTATGCAGGGTAGAAAGGGCAAACCCGTGTCCCTGCAGATGTTAAATTCCAGCTCCCACCAGCCTCAGCCAGCATGGCCAATGGTCAGGGATGATGGGAGCCAGTCCTTCTTTTGGAGATAGATAAGCGGCACTGGTTCTCATATCACTATAAAATAACCCCTAGTGCATAGCTGTCAAGTGTCCCTTATTTGGCGGGACAGTCCCTTATCCCAGCGCCATGTCCCACTGCTGTCCCTTATTGATGATGTCCCTTAAATAAGCTACTGAAGGTAATGGGGCCCTTTCTATGGCCGGCTGTCCTTTGTCAACAACAAATTGTTGCTGTTTTTTGTGTTGAATATATGCTATATGGTAATTTATGGACCTAATAGGTATCTAAAGCCATTTGCATGCAACAAAATATGTATTTTATCAAAGTAATGGTTGATCCCTTATTTTGGCTGCTGATCCCTTATTTTCGAGGCTGCTGGTCCCTTATTTTCAAATCTGTAAGTTCACAGGCTCCCATTTCTGCCTTACGTAATTTGTGAATCTATGGGTGTGTTGCATTATGGGGAATTTTATTTATTTTTATTTAAAAACCCAACATGTCTCATGGCTACTTTGTATCTGAAGGCAGTCCTGTTTAGGGAAGTTTTTAATGTTCGATGTTTTATCGTGTTTTTAATATTCTGTTGGGAGCTGCCCAGAGTGGCTGGGGAAACCCAGTCTGATGGGGGGGGGGTATAAATAATAAAAGTATTATTATTATTGTTGTTGTTGTTGTTGTTGTTGTTGTTATTGTTATTAACACCACTAATACACCCCAATGAGCAAATGTGTGCACTCACCCATTGTCTTCTATGGAGAAAGCAGTATGGGTTTAATTTATGCCAGCAAGATAGCAGAGATAGTGTGCTTGTTTTGATGAGCCCTCACACAAACCCCACAGATGTATTTTGAGCTGTTAGTGACTTGAAATCACAGCCACATCATTCTAGCACAGATCTCCACAAAGTGAAGTAATTGTGCTACAAGATGCAAAGCAAACTTGCCTTGTATCCCAGACTGTGTTTTAAGTTTATCAGCTTCTAGCATTTGTAATAATTGTCGATTTATCCCTGCACAGAACATGCTTTATTCAAGCTCTTCTTTCCACTCGCACCATTCACCCCTTTTCTTAATCCAACACAGATGGCTGCAGAACCAGCGCCTTCACCTGAGGCACAAGGAGATGGGCCGAAGGAAGCTGCGGGCATTGCGTCAAATATTTGTATGTAATAGTTGTGGTTAGCAAAGCCATTTTGCCTCCCATGTCTTGCCTTGGTTTAAAGCAGTTAATGGCTAGAGTTTGGGGTGGGGGAGGGTTAAGTCTGGTCTACCTATGCGGTGTCAGAGCTTGTTAGAATGGACTGTACCACTTTAGAATGGACTGCACCATTGCAGTATGTGAAGTGATGATAGTCGTGTTTTGAGTGCTTGTCTCTAGAGCAGTGTTTCCCAAACGTTTTTGGGCAACGGCACACCTGTTAGCCGGAAAAAAATCTCGCGGCACACCACCATTAAAGCCCCGCCCCGTGACGTCAGCGCGCAGCGTCACGCCGGGAGGGACGCACAAAAGCGAAAGTTTTTTCCCTCCCCCTTGCCGGGGTGGGAGGAGGCAGCAGAGCGAGGGCAGCTGAGGCGGCGGCGGCGATAGCGGGCGGAGGAGGGGGCGGCGGCGGGAGTTGCTGCTGCTGTTGTTGCTGCTGCTGCCCGGACATGCCGGCCTCCTCCTCCTCCGCTGTCTCGCGCTCCTCCCTTTTGCGCGCGCTGCCCCGCCGCTCGGCACCACCACCGCGGAGCCGCCCCCGGCTCGACGCGGATCCTCGCCGCCACCGCCGCCTCTCACCGCCCGACTCGCCCGCCTTCCTCCCACGGCACACCAGCCGGTGTCTCACGGCACACTAGTGTGCCGCGGAACACCGGTTGGGAAACACTGCTCTAGAGGACCAGTGGCAACCAGGAAAGTGGACAGCTGGGACCTTTTCCTTTGATGTTTTTGTTTTTACTTGTTCGGGAGGCATTCAAAAATGAATCTGCAGTGGTACAGTCCAGGCTGCCATCTTGTTGTAATGCATGTGTGGGCGAGATCCTAAGGCACATTGGAATACTTAACTAGCATGGACACAAGGTCTAAGCCTGAAATCCTAAACACACTTTCTAGGTAGTAAAAAAGGTAAAGGACCCCTGGGCGGTTAAGTCCAGTCAAAGGCGACTATGGGGTTGCGGAGTTCATCTCGCTTTCAGGCCAAGGGAGCTGGCGTTTGCTTTCCGGGTCATGTGGCCAGCATGACTTCTAATGCAATGGGACACTGTGACGGAAACCAGAGCTCATGGAAACGCCGTTTACCTTTCCGCCGCAGTGGTACCTATTTATCTACTTGCACTGGCGTGCTTTCGGACTGCTAGGTTGGCAGGAGCTGGGACAGAGCAACGGAACTCACCCCATCGTGGGGATTCGAACTGCCGACCTTCTGGTCGGCAAGCCCAAGAGGCTCAGTGGTTTAGACCACAGCACCACCCGCCTAAACCCCATTGAGCACCCTGGAAATTGCTTTGGAGAAAGCATGCATAGGATTGTGCTTTAAGTTAATGAGGAGGCAGGGCACCGTGGGCACCACATCCTCTCTTCGGAGTATTATCGCCAGCAATGTGTCTGGACTCTATTTTAATTAGATGACTAGCTGAAATATTTTTGCCCTGCCTTTCGATACAAAATTTCATGGTCTACTTAAAACAGTTGAGCTGAGTTCTGTAGAACAATATTTTCAGCTCCAATGGAATCATCAAGCTGCTTATGGAGAACCCAGTATGCTGGGTAGAGAATTACTCTCTTGATGGGATGTTGCTGATTCTGGGCACTTAGGTACCAAGGATGCTAACCACATTAGCATTTCTGAGCTAAATTTATTTCACAGGGTTGTTGTGAGGACAAAATAGGTCTTTGGAGGGAAGGCAGTTATAAAATAATGTGATAAAACAGCTACAAATAGTTAATCCATATATTTATTTCAGACATTTGTGTTCTGCCTTTTAGGGCCGTACAGTCCTCTGAAGGCAGTTTACATTCCCCTACCCCCCCAAAAAAAATAAAAGTATAATGCCATATTTATAATAGCATTAATGTTATCCTGTGTTGAGATCTTGTAAGAAAACAGACTGTTCCCAAAACAAAGGTTAATGCTGTATAACACATGAATTATGAACTGTGTCGGCGCCAAAGCAGGAAGAATTTTGTGAAAAAATTGCCTCTGCAAAGTTCAGCTCCACCCCCTATACCATCCCCAGTTTGATCATGGAGAACAGGCTGAGAATTATCTTGACAATGCCCTCCTATTCAGAGTCAAGGAAGCAAGCCTCCCCGTCCCTCTGGTATGGCTTGGCGACTTCATGCAGCCAGATCTGATTAGCACTGTGACGGTATTGCTTCTATGAGAAGCTCGTGCTGTGTTTTTGTTTTTAATTGGCACCAGCTCTGGATTGGGGCTGGGGGCGGGGAACATTGCTGCAAACATGAAGTGAGCAGGGCACAAAAAGGGCAAGGAAGGTGGTGGTTTGGGGATGTTTTTCAAACACACACACACTTATCCTGAAACCCTCCCATTTGTCACCAGAATGTTTATGGTCAAAACTTTGACCTGGCACCATTTAAACATTGTACAGTCATACCTTGGTTCTCAAACGCCTTGTGACTCGAACGTTTTGGCTCCATTTAAACATTATACAGTCGTACTTTGGTTCTCAAACACCTTGTGACTCAGACGTTTTGGCTCCCGAATGCCGCAAACCCGGAAGTGAGCGTTCCGGTTTGCGAACATTTTTTTGGAAGCCGAACGTCCGACTGCTGCTTCCACGGCTTCAGATTGAGTACGGGAAGCTCCTGCAGCCCATCGGAAGCCACCCCTTGGTTTTCAAATGTTTTTGGAAGTCAGACAGGCTTCTGGAACGGATCTCGTTGGAGAACCCAAGGTACGACTGTGGTCGATTCATATCCTTTTCATAGGTATTGCGGCAAAGTGGGAGATGAATACGCAAACTAAACATGAATTTGTTTATTCAAATTGTATGCAGCTGACGCAGATGCTTTAAAAATACTTTTGGAGATGAAGATGAAGAGAAGAAAGCTAAAGCCCAGCCTCCCAAGCACCGTGACCGAACTTTCCACTGAGGAGGGCTCCAAAGTATATGTTGTTGGCACTGCTCACTTCAGTGATAGCAGCAAAAGAGATGTAGTGAAGGTAAACCTTTTTTTAAGAAAATAATTGGGGCCTTAAAAGCTTTCCCCCCACCCCTCTTGGGGCCGGAAGTTCACCTTTGAAACCTTGACTATTTTTGTAACACGGAAAAGGATTACATTTTGGGTTGGGAATGTAGCTGCGGTCGTGGATAACTTTATATAGAACCAATTTGTGCAGAGGTTCTATCATCTATACTGTAGTCTTCTCCCATATTATTCATCCTGATTATAAACCTGTGAGGAGATAATCTTATCATCCATGTTTCAAACAAAGCTGCAGAGGCCAGGAGTTGGGTAGAATTTATGCAGAGGTGGAGAAATTATGGGGAATGAGGAGGTCAGTTTCCTGTTTTCTCTGCGGAGAGTTGGTATGGGTAAATTGGCAGGAGGAGGGCTTTGAAAAATCTCTTGAATTTGTTTGTTTTTACTGTTCGGCAATATTCTTTCTTTTTCCTGAAATATTTTAAAGTCCTTGAGCTGGTAACAGCAAAATACAAAAATGTGTAATTAATAAACAAACACGTTCTTTCCTGAGAGTTTTTCTCTTTTTAGATACGAAACCTTATATTCTCCTCCAAAACATAAATGAAAAACAGTTTTATTTAAAAAATAGTTTGTGGATCGGGACTCTGCTACTATATGCTTGGGAGATTTCTCCCAGGAAAACATCAGTACTGCAAGCATGCAACTGAATCCGTATTTTTCAGACAATACAAGAAGTACAGCCTGACGTGGTCGTGGTTGAGCTGTGCCAATACAGAGTTTCTATGTTAAAAATGGATGAAACGACATTGCTAAAGGAAGCCAAAGAAATCAATCTGGAGAAACTTCAGCAAGCTATAAAACAGGTATGAGTTCTTCAGTGACAAAATAATACGTCCGTCTGTATGCAAAATTGAAATACCGCTTTCCTAACTTTTTATAATCTGGCGCAGTCAAGGCTTGTATGAACATGCAGTTAATTGCACAGCCATCCCATTCAGGGCTTTGTTCCGTAGGGAGTGTTATAAAAGCAGGGATATGCAGGGACTAGGTTTTCAGTGGAGCAGAGCTCTACTGTACGTTTATGTAAAACCAAATAACAGGATTAAAGTCCAGTATGATACCCATGCAAAAATTCCATGCAGGTAAACAGCTAGAGGGGGAGGCTAAAGGAGGATGGTACAACAAAATAAGGTCCTTTGCAACAGCAGAAAATCTTCTCTTAATCAAAAGTCAAATAAAGAGACTCTCCCCCGTGGCAAGAAATGGCTAGAATTTTATTTGTTTTATACATTCTGAAAGCAAGAATCTAGTCCAGCACAGTTCACTGGTATCTGGAACTTTCTGCTGCCTCTTCAATAAGCTTTTCAAAGATGTAAAAATACATCCCTGAACTGCCACTAATTTCCTGTAGAAGATATGCAAGTGATAATATCACAATTGCCATTCTACTTAGTCAATTTATATATTCTATTGTTTTATTTCAGATAATCTCTGTTTCTATTTAAAAATTTGTTTATTTATGTCTAATTTTGCTGCAGGATAATACTTTTCTTTTTTAAAAAGTCATAACATTAAAAAAACAATTCTTATTTATTTCATTTCTATATCGCATTATATTTTAAAGAAAAATCTGAAAGTGGTTTACAACATATTAAAACATCAATAAAGCAATTCAGAATCAAGCATTTCTGAAGAAAGTCAAACATAGAGTATACAGTCAAAGCAACATAATTAACAGAAAACTAAAATGTTATCTTAAAGATTTCAAAATAAAACATTACAAAGGAGGTCAACTTAGAAATAAATAAATAAAAAATTAGGTGACTAATTTAGTAAATGCTCCAGGAGATTTAGTATGTAAAGGGTGCGGAGAGGTCTTGGGAGACACAGAGCTGCAATTCACAGAGGAACTCTGCATGCAACTGAGAGACATTTAGACGGCCAAAGCGAGGCATCACGTTCTGTTTTTAGCAAAGGGTTATGTCCTATGTACAGTAGATTTCAGAAATCAGAAGGATTTGGACAGTCAGGAAAGCTGTAAAATTACAACTGATGTGTGTTGCACATCTTCAACACCATGAAGGTTCCTCAGTGCCCTTGGCAAGCAAGACTTCACCTTGCAAATGTTTCTGTCTGTCCCGGGAACATCCATTGCTTGAGAGCAGATCTGTTGGCATTTTGGAAAGCCGTCTGCCTAACAGAAAACTACTGCCTAAGTTTGAGCGAGGAGAATGGTTAGGCATTGACTTGTGGCTCAGCACGAAAGCGACAGTTTCTCCTTCCTGGATCATTTTTCACAGCATTGCGACATAAACTCTGCCACACAAAAGAGAGCAGGAACACAGGAGTTTCTAGTTTTTCTCCAGGGGTGAGCTAGAATTGTTTTCCAGCATATTTCTCAGTGTGAACCTAAAAGATATGGTACTTTGTCCAATGCTTTTATCCAATACAGTCACCTGCTTAATATTCCAAAACACCCTCCACATTCCTTGTGTAAAAGTAGATAATAGATATCTGGCAAAAAGGTCTTCTGTAAATATCAAACTGAAACCAAATGTACATTTTTGGCAACTAAGTAAGGAGGCTGGTACCCAGTGATTATCTGCTTGTGAGGGAGGACACAGTGGGAAGGCTGTTTAGTTGCAGGAATAGCAAGAACTAACATGACATGAGATTTTCTTGCATCTACAGTGGTACCTCGGGTTACATACGCTTCAGGTTACATACGCTTCAGGTTACAGACTCCGCTAATCCAGAAATAGTGCCTCAGATTAAGAACTTTGCATCAGGATGAGAACAGAAATCGGGCTCCGGCGGCGCGGCGGCAGCGGGAGGCCCCATTAGCTAATGTGGTGCTTCAGGTTAAGAACAGTTTCAGGTTAAGAACAGACCTCTGGAATGAATTAAGTACTTAACCCAAGGTACCACTGGATATACTTCCTCGGCTAGCTGAGTTGACAGGTTTAAAAATAATTTTTAAAACCCTCATCTCTGAAACAATTACGTACATGCTTTAAGTATTTTCTACACTTTCAGTGTAAAGCTTTGTTTGTACTGTGTGTGTGTGCTTCTAAATTGTTCAAATGTTGCAATCCCCCCTTTTTTATGCAATAGGTAAATAAGTCTATGCCAGTCTGTTTTAATTGCAAACCTATGCAAGGAATTACCCTTGCTATTTGCATACTTAAATCACTTTCTTCTCTCAGGCAGAGGTGGGTGGGTAGAAATAATAAATATTACGCCGCCAGACGGGTTAATTTAGTGCTATTTTCTACTCTGTAGAAACAAATTAGCAGATGTCTAAAAGGCTTCTTAGCAACGATCCTGTTGAAATAAGGGGGTTTGTGTTCAGCAATAAATCAGCTCCCAGAGGCGGACTTGGTGTTTTACTCCTTCGCCAGCTGTGTTTCATCACAGCTATTAATGGCACCGTGCATCTTGTCTTTTCTAGTAATCTGTAAAAGGTTAACTCGTTCTTTTTTAATGGTTCTTCTTATGATAGAATGGAGTCATGTCTGGGTTGATGCAAATGCTGCTACTGAAAGTCTCTGCACATATCACAGAACAGCTGGGAATGGCTCCCGGAGGAGAGTTCAGGGAGGCTTTCAAAGAGGTGAGACTTTCCTTTCTTTCTTCTTTTAAGTGTGTGATTTTGTGTGCGATTTCGCCCCTGAGCTAAAAAACGCTGAGTGACTTGTGGGAAGCTGGCAACGGCAGAAACCGGTGTGGGTTTCACTTGGGCCAAATTCTTTGTGGTGTATTCTGTCTCTTAAAAACAGATCAAAATCTGGAAAAAAATAATAATTACCGGTTCAAAGAACATCTGGTTTTTAAAATCTGGGCCTCCCATCTACCATTTTCTGTCTGATTGTCTAACGCTGACAAAACATAATGAAAGCTGTAATATGAATGGTATCCTTTGCGACTGCTGAGGGAACTATAAACGTATCAGACAACTGAGTGTGTGATTCATTTTGTCCCATGTCTCAGCTGCTAGACTAATAGATTGTCAGATAGCAATTAAGCCAGATACATCTCTCTTTAAGAGCAAAAACAAAAAAAGGTGAGAGTGGATAAAGTTTATGTTTCCATAAGGGGGAAACTGGGGGAGGAATTCAACATTGCACTATTTTGATTGCTTCAATCCCCCATCTCCTCTTCCTACAATGCTGTTCTGAACCTCCAGATTTGGGGGTGCAATGGGGGGGGGAAGGGAAGGAAGCCCCTTGAACTAACAGCTGCCCTTCCTCTGGCTTCCATCCTGGAGCCTTTAAATATTTTCAAGTTGGGTGAGCATCTGTGAACAATTCTGTTGTACGTAACAAATTTTGTCTGATTCCCCCTGTCAATAATCGCGCAAATCATCTCATAAATTTGAATTTATTTTTCTTGAGAGAGGTGTTAGAACTATTACCATAATCCTTGGCCAATATTAAAGCGTTTTTTTCTCACTGCATATTAAAACATTTTTCTCAAATCAGTTGATAATTTTGTTTGTTGGCTCATCTTTATGGATTATAATCTGTATTGTTTATTGGTACTGCTTCTGTGGGTTTGTCATGGCTTTTAGCTAGAACAATAAACTTATATGGATTGACTGATTGAGTTTGATTTTTTTTCATGTGAATTGTCCATGTAAATTGCATTTGATTTGTGATTACAACACTTACACTTTCTTAGCCATGCTAGTCTGAGGAGTCTCTTGTATCCGATCTGCTTTGGTAACTTGTGATTATTCAATATAGCTGTAAATGCTGCCATGATAAGTTTCAACCCGTAACCTCTTATTTATTATTTTTACCACACTTTTTCATGTAAAATGTGGTTAATGAGAGTTAGCAATGAAATGCATAGCAAAATGGAGACCAGTCAATAAAGTATAAGCAGTAATTAGTGTAAATGATAAGTAACGAGCAAAGAATCATCAAATTAGAGAAGATGAAAATTAGACAACAGCTGTCGACTAGTTAGACAAGTTGAGTGGTATTCAACTTTTACCCAGGGTAGACCCATTGAAATCCATTAGTTCGTTAATTTCAGTTCAAACTTAGTAAGATACCACTCACTACGATTAAAATGCAAAACAAGACAAATCCACTCAGTAATCTGAACACCTCTTGAGATACAACGGTTTTACCTGCCAACATCAACAAAGTTTGGGGGCAGCCACTGAGAAGGCCCTGTCTTGAATTCTTGCCCAAACGCTCATCTTCCATTGGCAGGACAAGATCTCAACTGGGATTGCAGAGGTAGCCTGCCCCCAAGCCTTCTAGGCTATAACCAGCACTTTGAATTGTGCCCAGAAATTGACAGTGACACTGTTACATCTCAGAGAAGTCTGAAGACTTTGCTACTTCTACTCATGTCCCTTTTTTCTTCTGCTTTCAACAATTTCTCTAAGAGAAACCAAACCATTTCTGAAAACCAGCTTTATAGCCTGAAAGAACCCTGAAAGAACCTTTGTGCAAGAAGCCTGCATTGACCGATAGCTAAACTGAAAATGATTTGCTGTTGTTGTTGTTGTTGTTGTTGTTGTTGTTGTTGTTGTTGTTATTTACACACCCTGTGTAGTGCCTTAGCCTCCTGTTGTATGTAATGCTGACTAATCGCTAATGTGCATATTCATCTTGCAGGCTAGTAAAGTACCTTTCTGCAAATTTCATCTTGGGGACAGGCCAATCCCGGTGACCTTCAAGAGGGCCATTGCTGCACTTTCTTTCTGGCAAAAGGTCAAGCTTGCTTGGGGCCTCTGCTTCCTTTCTGACCCAATCAGGTAGGAATGAGTGTGGCAACTCGTGGTTGGGTGCTCAGACTTGAGGCAACCCTGGGGTATATCTTCTGATGGCGCTGGCAAATATTTCTGGTGCCAATAACAACAAAAGAAAGGGCAACCGTTGGAACAGTAGACTAGAGGCTCTCTGGATATTGTTCGGATTTCAGCTCCTGTCAACAGCAAACTTCCCGTCCAACCCCTTTACACTCAACTGTAGGGACGCAGTTGGCACTGTGGTCTAAATCACTGAGCCTCTTGGGCTTGCCAATCGGAAGGTTGGCCGTTTGAATCCGTGCGACAGGGTGAGCTCCCGTTGCTCTGTCCCAGCTCCTGCCAGCTAGCAGTTCGAAAGCACGGCAGTGCAAGTAGATAAATATTTACCACTGTGTCGGGAAGGTAAACGGCATTTCCGTACGCTCTTGCACTCATCATGGTGTCCCGTTGTGCCAGAAGCAGTTTAGTCATGCTGGCCACATGACCTGGAAAGCTGTCTGCGGACAAACGCCAGCTCCCTTGGCCTGAAAGCGAGATGAGTGCCATAACCGCATAGTCGCCTTTGACTGGGCTTAACCATCCAGGGGTCCTTTACCTTTTTACCTTTTATTTTTACACCCAACTGGTCACTGTTACCTACAGGTGAGGGCTTCCTGCACATACCCATCATTCTGCCCGGACACTGAGGTCCAGTGCCGAGGGCCTTCTGGCGGTTCCCTCGCTGCGAGAAGCCAAGTTACAGGGAACCAGGGAGAGGGCCTTCTCGGTAGTGGCGCCCACCCTGTGGAACACCCTCCCACCAGTTGTCAAAGAGAAAAATAACTTTTAGAAGACATCTAAAGGCAGCCCTGTTTAGGGAAGCTTTTAATGTTTAATAGGTTATTGTATTTTAGTGTTTTGTTGGAAGCCGCCCAGAGTGGCTGGGGGGACCCAGCCAGATGGGTGGGGTGTAAATAATAATAATAATAATAATAATAATAATAATAATAGTAATAATAGTAATAATAATTGGAATTGAACGCAATTGGTGGGGCTGAAAGCATAGGCCCACTCCCCAGTCATCATGCCATCGCCCTACGAGGGAGTAGCATGTAACTAGGGTTTGTTTACGCTGTGTTGGTAGTCAGTGAATTATTCGATACATTCATGCATGGCTACACAGCTTTTTTCTAATACAAGTGCTTCTGTCATGGCAATTTTCAGGTTATTTTTATCCATCACAGCAGCAGCAGTGAGATGTTCTTTTACCATAAGCAGTTCTTTGCATGTTTACATTTCGGTGTGATTCAGTGCCTCGCAGCGCTATTTTTCTGCTGCCGTGTATGAAACATCGCATTATATGCAGCAGTAGGTTTCTACCATTTGCAACCGTCATACGCCCAAGAGGATCTCGTTGTCTGCAATAGAATGAGCAATGTGTTTGGTAAGAAGGGCTGTTTGAGAAATATCAGGCACTACAGAGCTGTGAAAAAAAGAAAAGACTGAGAGAGAAAAGGAGCTGTAGTCGCGTTGCATATTTCAACTGTGTGTATTAGCATCATTTATATGCAAGAACATTGCAAGGGTTCTGTAGCTCAGTATAAGACAACTTCATATGTCTTGCAGATACCAGAATAGATCAGGTACACAAAATGGAGGAGAGAATCCTTGGGTGGGTTTTCCTCCCAGTAGGGAGGACTGTGCAATTTAAGTGGCTTTTACCCCAGTGCTGGGTGGGTGACCCCCCAGTTCCTTCTTGCCTAGCTTCCCCCCTGTGCAAATGGTTTATGCTAGGAAAGCCCTTCAGTTGTTAAGTTGTGGCCCGCAGGGAGATTGACGGAGAGAATGCACTATTTCCACAATACAGTCATACCTCGGGTTGAAGTTGAGTGCTTCAGGTTGAGTGCTTTCGGGTTGCGCTCCGCGGCGACCCGGAAGTAACAGAATGTGTTACTTCCGGGTTTCCCCGCTCACGCATGCACAGACGGTCAAAATGACATCACATGCATGCGGGGAAGTGGCGAATCGCGACACGTGCAGACACGGGTTGCGTTTACTTCAGGATGCGAACGGGGCTCCGGAACGGGTCCCGTTCATATCCAGAGGTACCACTGTAGAGGCAGCGACCGTTTTAACTACGTCCAGTTGACACGCGATCGCTGGTGCATGGGTCCTTTTCCACCCAGAAGAGGGCGTAATGGGGCTGTGCATGTTTATATGCACTCTGCCAACATGGGGGGGGGGGATGGAGCCCCCACAAGAAATTGCCTCCGCTTGTAATATAGTTGCACTGCTTTTCCTCCCCTACATTTGAAGGCAATAGTGTACCTGTTTCAGGCTGTGGCTGGAGCAAACAAGGTAGCTTTGTGTCCTTCAGAAGTGTTGCATTTAGGGAAAATAAACACATCCAAAAAGAGACTGCAGTCCAAAAGATATTCCATAAGGGCTTACCGGGAGCCTAATAAGAACAGAAGGAGTTGGAATACTCCCCAAGTGGGAGATACCGTAGCTGCTTCTGGAACTGCATGGCAGTGAATTACTAACACAAGACGTATTGTTGTACATCTACTAGGCAAGGAAGACCAGGGTTGATCAACTTGTGACCCATTATTGTACGTTTTCACCTTTGTATACAGTTTCAAGTGGCGCTCCACTTTAAGATACTTCGTAGTAGTCAGAAATACAGGTGGAGTCTGTGTCTTAACAGTTGGTCAGTTGAGAGCAATGGGTAGTGGGTGGGAATAAGCAATACTGCAGTTCTTTTATCTCTCAGTGGAGAGTAAACCCCACTGAACTCATTGGGACTTACGTCCGAGTAGACATGCATAGGGTTGCATTGCAAAATATGTCATTTAGGTAAGCTAACCCAAAACTGTTTACATAATAAATAATCCTGACCACCACTGGGTTCGGCTGATTCTGCTCTGAACCTCGGAGCACGGAAGAATATTTAAAATAGGGGGCATGGTTGCCTTGCTATCCTCTATGTGGGTAGCCCGAGTAATAATGTTACAGCTGTGTACCTTTGGATCTTATCCAAGAACTTAAAAAATTCAAAATAGCAAGATCCTGCAGAAAATATCCCCCCTGTCTTGAACACAGAAAATGCATCATGGTGTGAATTTTGCTCAAAGAAGTGCAGAACAGAAGTTCTGTCTCTGGCTGTTTTGTACACTTAGGGTCAATTCACACATTCATGTTCATCGCCTAAGGGTGCAAGTGTCTGTCTCATTTCTGGCTGCAGATTTAATTATTATTTATTGTACTGGTTACCCCACCCACCCCACCATAATTTTCCAGGATTGGGTTACTCCTAGGAAAAGAGAATACAACAAAACAGATAAAAAGACCCACACGCCACAATACTATGCAATATGAATCAACTAAACCAGATGGGGGTTTTTTTGGTGGGGGGTGACTAACAATAAAAGTTCAACTATCACAGGAGTAGAGGTGCATTTTTTAGACACGGTTTAGTGCTTTAAGACTTGGCTATTGTTAAAATGTAATAAAGATCATGAGCTGCATGTTCAGAAATAATCAAACTGGGAATATGCTTAGAAGCTGTCCCCTAGTACTAAGTTGGACTAAGCTGATGCTGGAAGAATTGTTATCAAGTGAAGACTATTTGACAAGCTAAAAGGTGCTTTTTGTGCTCCTGCTGTTGTGTTTCGGCAGCATCAAGGTGGAAGCGCAACATAGCTATAACAGCAGAGCAAGGCTGAAGCTCTCTCTCTCCCTCCAAGGAATTAACATGTTATAATTAGAATGAGGTTTATATGCTTTTGCACATCCATACATCCCACTCACTACTTGAGTGTGAAAGGCCTAACAAAACCGGTTTGCTTTTTCTTTCCACTGCATTTGCAGCGCAGATGCCTGCCAATTTGTTTTTGTTTGTTTTTTCAGAAATGAAAATTGATTCCTTGGGAAGAAAGAGTTTTGTGCCAAATTCTAAACTGAATTTTTATGCCGTGCTTTTTAATTGTGTGTGTGTTGCTGTTGTTGTTGTTGCTGCTGCTGCTGCTGCTATATCTCTTTGTGAGCTGTCTTTCCTGCAGAAAAAGCAATCTGTGAATTCCGTTCTTATCGCTGACCCCATTCTGAGGTTAAGTAGCACTTTCTTTCCTGCAACTTACACGTCCTGGTTCTGTTCCAAACGTGCTTGTAGGTTCGTTGAGGATGGGTTCAAGTAACCAACTTTGTACCCACACTCCCCAGTACCTTCAGAGTGGAAGTCACTTGGGAGTTTTTCATGGGAATCTAACATACCAATCAGCTCTGTAGTTATTTCACTTGCAATAAGCCCAGGAAATCCAACTTGCTGAAGGCTAGTAGCTATACCAGACTGTACCCTTACCTTCTACTTTAGTAGCTGGCCTGTTGAGACAGGCAGCAATAACAGGTTACACTTTCGGCTTCTTCTGTAAGAAATAGTAAGTTGAAAGAGTGGAGAAATCCCTCCTTGTGCTTGCCTTTATCCATCGAGATTTTTTAAAAAAACAAACAATTTTTGGCATTATTGAGGCTCGAAGGGCATTGGTTCGGTTTATTATTCTTTCTCCTTTTGCTTTCGTTTATCACTGAGAGCATAATGTAGACGTTGAAACTGTTTGTTTCAGTAAAGATGATGTGGAGAAGTGTAAACAAAAGGATCTGCTGGAGCAAATGATGGCCGAGATGATTGGCGAGTTTCCTGATCTTCATCGGACAATCGTCTCAGAAAGAGATATTTACTTGACTTACATGCTGAAGCAAGCTGCAAAGCGAACAGAACTACCTCGTGCATCTGAAGGTAAATTAACATTTATGACTAGGAATTGCACTCCTCCATCGGTGTGGTTCTCCAACTATGCTGCCTCTCAGGAAATCTAGACACATATTTGTAGATTAATGTGCAACATAGGGATTAGTTCTGTTAGCCAACTAGCCAAGAGGGTGTTGCCACTCTGCCTGGTTGCTAAGTTTTTTCTTCACTGAGGTAGCAAATGCTCTACAGTGATACCTCAGGTTACATACGCTTCAGGTTACAGACTCCGCTAACCCAGAAATAGTACCTCAGGTTAAGAACTTTGCTTCAGGATGAGAACAGAAATTGTGGGGTGGCGGCGGGAGGCCCCATTAACTAAAGTGGTCTTCAGGTTAAGAACAGTTTCAGGTTAAGAACAGACCTCAGGAACGAATTAAGTACGTAACCAGAGGTCCCACTGTAATTGGCTGTGAAGGTATGAGGGAATTTTTCTCTGTATGCTTCATTTCCCTGCTTGAACTAAGACAAAAGCTCCCTGTTCCTTTCCCCTCAAATTATACACGGTTTTGTTCAGTTTCCTCAGCCAAGACTCTCTGGACTCTGTCTTCATAATTTAAGTAACTTTGCCAACATAGCAAGACATCCGAATGGGCACAATATTGCAGCCTATCTGCAGAATGGGAATTAAAAGTATTCTGATTTGCAGGATTATTGAAATGAGAGAGGTGACACTGTCCATTTAGGAATTCTATGTACCTTTTATAAAGGGGTCATACGTCTTTACATAATCTTCCTGTTAGAAGAACTGGCTAAATTAGTATTTAGCTTTTTTCAAATCCAAGACCATATTTTAGCCCAAACGTGGCGTATTGGGGCACACTTCTGAATTTTGCACCATGTGTTTGTATTATGATAGGGCTACTGTGGAACCTGTCAGTCAGAGGTGGGTTCTGACTTACCAGCTGATCAATGCATTAAACCCAGGCATGGCCAAACTTGGCCCTCCAGATGTTTTGGGACTACAACTCCCATCATTTCTAGCTAACAGGACCAGTAGTCAGGGATGATGGGAATTGTAGTACCGAAACATCTGGAGGTCCAATTTTGGCCATGCCTGCATTAAACTAATAGGAAGATGGCACATGGGTGCAGATAATCAAACCAATCACTTGTTGATTAGATAGTTGTTTTACCTTGCAAGTGAGGGAGATGAAGAAATAACCCCTAGTTATGTGAACAACAGATTTTTTTATTTTCAAATGATTCCATTGAACTCTCAGGGAACCTCGCAACTTATCCTAAAGCACTATTATAATGTGGAAGAGCAGAGTGTGTTCTATGCATACAGAACCTCTTTAGGTCAATTCTCAGCACCTCCAGTTAGGGCTGGGAATTATCCTTTTCCGGGAAGTCTCCATTGGTGTAGGCCGGGATGGGAATTCTGTGGCCTGCCAGATATTGTTGGACCACAACTCCCATTCCCTATAGCAATTGGGAGTGCCAGCTGGGACTGATAGAAGCTGGAATCCAGTAACATCTGGAGGGCAAGATGTTCCCCATCCCTGGTGTAGACAAAAATGCTGGATGGACCAATGGTCTGACGCTGTATAAGGCAGCTTCCTGTTGTTGTTGTTTTTTTAAAAAAAATAACTTAGGCATTCAGTAAACTGGGCTTTTCTCTCTCTTAATTCCTGAAGTAACTTCTTGAATAGCAAGTCACCTGGCAGGTTTCATTTTTAACCATTCTGGAACTGTAGGAATATGTTGAGTTATTTTATTTTATTCAGTGTGTAGCAATAATACATCCAAGCACTCTTTCAAGTTGCTTATCCTCTGTAAATGTTTAGGTTATGTTTTTACAGAGGCTTTAACAGCCTGCTGTGGTTTGGTTTGTAGTTCACTCTGTAGTCGTACCTTGGATCCCGAACGCCTTGCGAGTCAAAGGTTTTGGCTCCTGAACGCCACAAACCTAGAAGTGAGTGTTCCAGTTTGCAAACATTCTTTGGAACCCGATGCCTTGGTTTCCGAACATTTTGGAAGTCGAACGGACTTCCGGAACGGATTCCGTTTTACCACTGTATCCCTTTGTTTCTGTTTGAGAGCTGTGGCTGAAGAGAATCCGAAAAATAGTGGTAGTAAATATAATAAACACATTGAACATGAACTTTTTGTTTATGTTTCTTCTGCCGTCTCAGCTGAACCCAGAAGATGCGTCCCGTCCATTGTAGTTGGGGTGGTTGGAATGGGTCACGTGCCTGGGATCGAAAAGAACTGGAATACAGACTTGAACATCCAGGAAATAATGAGGTAATTCTCTCTCTGGTAGGTTTGGTCATCTTCCTTATATGTTATGATTTCTGCAGTTAGCCTGGGGGCAGGAGGTAAACAAAAGGCAGTGAATAGGTATAGTGGCAGACTGCTAATGACACTAAAAGTGAATTCCCAGAGATTCGGGCAATGCTAAAATGTCCTTGGTTAGGCAGGAAGTATCTTCTGAGAAATGAGTATTTGGGAGAAAGCTTGTTGTGCAGTTTTCCCTACGGAACAAATGACTGAAAACAAAGATTAAGTAGCTATGCATTTGGGGTTTCTGTTTTATCTGCGCAGTTCCGAGGCCTGAGATACAGATTGTTTCCTGTGATCTAAAGGTTGAGATTTGATGCTCTGTATAAATAAAACGGGAAAAGAGAGCACCCAGTTTCTCCCCCCAAAGGGTCTCTGGGGTGAATATTTCAATGAAAATAATTAAAAGTGCATCATAAAAATTAATGTTCCTGTTACAGAACCATAAACCTGGAAACTACCACAAGTAGATATAATGGTGACATTCAGACATCATGCTGAGTCACTATTAAGAGTGATGGGAAGAAGCCAAACAAACTGCAAGCTGTAACCAAGATTACATCTTGACTTGTCGTTTGTGGTTCATTTGGGGGAGACGAACAACAAGACTCAGTTCATATGTAACCATAAGCCAAACCACGGCTTAGCCACCAGCAGCGTAGCAGGAGCAAAGCAGAGAGGTTTTTAGTCTATGTACCATCCTGCTTGCCCATTCATACTTCACCATTGTTTGGCTTGGAGTTACCATATTTTTCGCTCTATAGGACGCACCCAACCATAGGACGCACCTTGTTTTAGAGGGGGAGAACAAGAAAAAAAAACTCTCCCCCTCTCTGCTCAGTGCCCCTTCGGCGAAGCCGCAGGAGAAACGAAGCCCCTTCCATTTCTCCTCCCGCTTGGCTGAAGGGGCACTGCGCAGCTCTCCCTCTCTGCTGAAGCCAGGAGAGTCTTGCTCTCCCGGCTTCAGCAAAAGGAACCCAAAGCCTCCGAGCACAGCAGGACCTCCTGCAAGACTCTCCTGGCTTCAGCGAAAGGAACCTGAAGCCTCTGGAGTGCGGCGGGAACTTGCGCTGCGCTCCGAAGGTTCAGGCGCCTATCTCTGAAGCCTGGAGAGAGAGAGGGGTCAGTTCGCACCGACCCCTCTCGCTCTCCAGGCTTCAGCGAAAGCAACGCAAAGCCTCCGGAGCACGGAAGGAGCGCTCCCTCTGCGTTTCGGAGGCTTCACGTTGCTATCGCTGAAGACAAGGAGCCTGCATTCGCTCCATAGGACACACACACATTTCCCCTTAATTTTTGGAGGGGAAAAAGTGCGTCCTATAGAGCGAAAAATACGGTACATGTGAACGAGGCCGTTTTGGCGTCGAATAAAGGCTTCCACTTCCGTTTTTCCTTAAACGCAGCTTGTCATATTACCGGAACCACTAAACTGTAGCTTAACATTAGCCATGCTTTGTTTGAAACAAACGGACTTCAAGTCATGGATTATATTATAAGAGCATAAGATGATCAGCCAAAACACTTGCCTGCTCCAACATCCTGTCTTCCACTGTGGCCAACCAGGTGCCTCTAGGAAGCTCACAATCTGAATGTAAGTGCAATAGCACACTCTTGCTCCTGTTAACAAGTTGGGAATTAAGAGTTTGAATGGAAAGTTAAACTGTAATTAGTAGAAAGCAGAACTGAAAGCTTTCGAACCCCCCACCTGCGTCAGCTGCCACACCTAAGAATGATGGGGTGGAATCCAGAGCCTGACATTATCTGCAGTCAGTTCTCATCATGCTAAATACAGTTTTGACATGGCATGTGAATGTAGCTAATAAATGACCATTTAGATGAAGGTAGCTGTGCAAGAAAAATCCATCTGTGATTTCCTCTCCAAGATGCATGAATCAATTAATTTTACGGAATCGTTTTTATATATTGCAAGACTCATGGTAAAATGAAAAGAATTTCAAAAATCAAATCCATAATAGTATAAATAAATCGTAAGATGTATGTAACAAATACTGCTGATGTGGAGTGTTAGCTCAGGGCCTGATCCATGGAAGATTATTTTCATTTAAAGCAATTGGTAATGTTTGAACTGTATCATGTATGCTGTTACCCAAAAGATAAGTGGTCAGAATAGGGCAAAATGGCCCTGTTCTGGTGGTGGTGGTGGTGGTGGTTGTGTGTGTGTGTGTGTGTGTGTGTGTAAGCTCATTAGCTATTACATTGGCACAATTAAACAATACACACATATTGCTGCATGATGCATACTGGATTCCCACCAAAGTAATAAAGGTTGCTGCAGGCATTTTAGTGTTTGAGCAAGTAGTGTTTAGTATTAATTATTTGAACATAGGTGGATGGTAAGTCTCTCCTCCCCCCTTCTCATTTTTCCAGTGTGCCGCCTCCATCAACCTCAAGTAAAATCCTCAAGTTTGCTCTAAAGGCCACAGTATTTGGACTAGTGGGCTACGGCTGCTATAGGATGGGGAAAAGGACAGTTCGGTTTATTCTCTCCATGCCCGTTGCACAGAACTATCTTCAGAAACTGGCAGATGTCAAGCCTCAGCACTGAATTGGAAGAAGATTCTACAAGTAGCTGGGGCAAGATCTAACATACGTAAAACTAGGTTGGAAAGGAGTGACTTGTCAAATTTAACCAAATTCTGTCCAGAGGTCTCATTTGATTCTGAGCCTGAAGCATAACCAGTGGATCAGTACTAAACGCCACACCAGCTGCGACCTAAGCATTTGCCCACAAACCTGGTGAAATGGGCAGCATAAAATGACATGCCAGTATAGGGTACCTAAAGTATGTACACATATATATCATACTATTTATGTGTATATAGTGCATTTATAAAGATGGTGTTATAATGGATCAACAACATAGAATCTAGTATCCTTGGACACAATTCACTGGAAACTTCCGTTATGCAAGCACCTTTGAAACGAATGAGACTGTACAAAGATGCAGCTGTTTATTTAACTGAAGCTGGCACAGGAGAACTTCCTGGTGCATTGTGTCCCATGATCTGTTTTCTCCCCCAGAGGAACAGAACAAACCATAGGCTAGTTGTGTTCTTATTAGAAAGCACAGTGGCCCATTAAGTATGTGTGCGTTCGGTACAGGTAAATAAATACCAGGCTATCCTTCCTGGTGCCAAGCACCTATAAGATGATTTAGAAGGACCTCTTCTTACTGGAAAACTTTTATACTTAGTGGCTTTTTTTAAAAGAAGACAAACTGCTAAAAGCTTTTGAAATATCAGAAACGTGCTGGCTGCTATCGTTGAAACCTCTACATATCTTTTACAAGCCTTACTTTTTTTAGAAGAAAAAGTTGCCTTCAGCATTGTATCCCGCCAAAATGGATCACTTTAAAACCCCAACCCTTTTAATGGAAAGCTCACAAGTTCCATTCAAGAGTCCTTATGTTTGGTTAGCCTAACCTGACGCCCTCCAGATGTCTTTAAATTCAGAATCATCTGGGGAAAGTCGGGGAAGGACAAGCAAGATCGTGCTTTGTCGTTTGGAGGTTTTCCCAAGGTTTTCTCTGTCTCAAATGAAACATTGCAATATGTCTTCTTTTTTCTCTCTCCTTAAGTTGTTGTTGGGTAACTTCCTATGTTTACAAGACACACAGTTCCTCCTAGGTTAGATTAATGTCACTGATAATTAGTAAACCAAATCCTTGTCAGGATAAATTTCAGTACTGCAAAATTATTGAGACTCTTATCCCTCCTACTAATGACTTTTCACTTCTCCTTTTGGGGGAAAACAAATCTGGAACTGTTGTGTATGTCGTATTTACCCATTTACCCTCCCTCGGATGCCGTGTAAGCTATTTATCACAATTCCAGTGGAATGTAATAAAATGCTGATTTAAAAGAAAAAATCAGTGGAATGTTGTTTTAACAGATTTCAATCAGTATTTTTTGAAACTACCTAGGTTTTGTTTGTGTAGCTTTTATGCGTCCTTTTCAACAATTCTACTTTTTTAACATACACATTTTTTAAAAGAAACATTTTGTCATGTACGTTTTGTAGGCATTTATATGCCCTTAAGATTGCCTTGGAGTGCATATTGCTTGTTGCCATCTCAACAGAATATTAATCGTAAAAATGTGGTTGTTAATCTATCCCGTGGAAAGCCTTTTGCCTTTTATGCAATTGTCCATTGGCTGGAGTAAAGACAATTTCTGACTTTAGTCTTCCCTGCTCCCTCTTCTTTAGAGAAGGTGGCATTTGAGGAGCAGAAACTAAACGCTGACATAGTCCACAACCTGACTGCATATTTAGCAAAGCAAACGTTTCCAGATTAATACCGTTACAGCCTATCTTTCAAAATGCTCTTTTGCAAGTTTCCATTCACTGGACATAATGCAGCACAGATAAGTGCACTTAGGTCCAGTTGCGGGGAAGGGGAGATAAACAGGAAATATGCACAATTAGCTGGGTAATGATTGTGCCTGGGTTTAGTTCTTGCTTCTTACCAAAAGGAGGCTATAGTCTTCTTCTTCTTTGGTATTTTTGCTGATGATATGATGCTGGTGGGGAATTCTACATCTTTTGATGGGACTTATGATGGATTCCAAAGTTTTATTTAACTAAATTCAAGCGATAGATTTACAGGGCCTAACAGATTGTATTCCCCAACATCAATGAAAACAAATAATCCCTAAATGAAATTTGATGCTGCTTTTTTGTTTTTGCTTCATGTATTGCAATTAAATCTTGCAAAAAAAATATAAATGGTGGTGCTTGCCTGTTAATAGCACTTGAGACAATTTGCTCTGGAACCGCAACAGTTAAGTATATTGATACAATTAATTGGTTTGAGTTGGGATACTCTTCCACACACCCTCCGTAGGCAAACCTCTTGAATACCTTATCCGCAAGAAAGTGGAAATTTGTTAAATGATGGGAGGAAGGTGCACAGGTTGATTTTTACAGGTACAGCTCAACACAAGATGCAAGAGAGAAAGGTTTGTGTCATTGGTCTTTGCCACTTATACTGCTTTCCTGATAACTGTTTGGAAGAAAAAGGAGTGAGCTGGAAAGTACCATGTTATAAGCAACTTTTCAACAATTGAAATGATTATTTTTATTTTGATGGTTTCTCCTTTACCTTTTAAAAGGTTTCCAATGATTTTTTTTGTTAGATAATCAGCTGAATGAGTTATTAAATTACCTTTTACATCTTACCAAATATGTTGGCTCTCTTTATTGTGTTCCTCCAGTCCCATTTTGTAGGTTAACTGTATTATGTTTACTTTAAAGTATTCATACTCAGGTAAATTTCACAAGAGTTACAAAAAACAAGATGAATGGCAAGAGTCAGCCTTAAGCTTGAATGGACTAATGTTAAACAATGGACTTGAGGCATACTGTATTCTATGTATTTCCATATGCCAAAAAAGAGAGAAATAGAATAAAAGGTCTACCCATCAGCTAGCATTTCATATTTACCAATTCAGTGTGTGTGTGTGTGTGTTCTTTCAAGAGTGTATGAAATGAGAATATGCTACTCCATGTCCCAAAGACTTCTGCACAATGCAATTGAATGGGGCTACCAGTATTTGATATATATTGAATGCCTCTTAGTGCTTGACCTAACTGAAAATGCCTGATTTAAATATGCCCCATGGATGCTGAATAAAGATGATTCATAGATTTTTTTTTACTTCCTGAAAAATGCAAAACCAACTTGTAATAAAAAGTGAATTATCAAGTCCCTTGTTTTTTACTGTGGTGATACAGCATATTCTATAAGCCTATTTCAAACATAGCTCTAGTGTAATGCAGGGGTTGCCAACTTTTTTGGGCTAGTGGGCACATTTTGAATTTTGAGAGTGCTGAGCGTGCCCATCACAAAATAGCTGCGCTGTGGGGTGTGGTATAACAAAAGTTAGAGAGGCACCTGTCTGCAGCAACCTTACACTGAACCATGAGAAGTCAGTGGTATGCTGCTGCTGAAGATCACAATATTGATTTTACAGACACCGAAATGCTGTTGCCGTCCAATAGCAAAAGGAGGCATTCATCATGTACGAAGTGGCCACATCATACCCATTTCACAGAAATTGCACAGAAGGATCTTGCACTTTGCACCATAATTCTCTTTCTAGGAAGGCTAGGAAGATGATTTTTAAAAATGAAAATTTGGAGTCTGGGACACCTGCCCAGAGACACCACTGAGAGCCTTTGTAGATAACGGGTAACCAACTCCTAGGTTAATGCTATCAGACTAGAGGAAAACAAACCCTTCACTTTCTTAGGGTTAGCCTTAACCAGTATGGCAAAAGATTGAAAATGTTCTTCTGCATTGGCACCTGAAGTTTTACAGTCTTGTCAACATTGTTCCCAAGTAAATGTGGGAACTGGTTTTGTTTAGATGCATCCAGTTATTGACACAGCTGCCCATCTTCCTTTATACAAGTTGGGTTTAGGCCAGGTATAGGCAAACTTGGCCCTCCAGATGTTTTGGGACTACAACTCCCATCATTCCTTGCTAACAGGACCAGTGGTCAGGGATGATGGGAGTTGTAGTCCCAAAACATCTGGAGTTTGCCTATGCCTGGTTTAGGTTCATAACCTTTTCCCCCATTTTTTTTTTACAATATTATAGACAAACACACAAAATAAACAAACATAACAAACATAAATCATAACCTTATTAAAAATAACAGGTATTAACTTTGTAGAGCGACTTCCTCATTTCCCCTTGGTTGAATTTCATTGCATGTTCTTATAACGGTTTTCCAAATCCCAATTTTTATAAAATTTAACTTAAACATTAACATCTTTAAATCTTCTCCTTATAGTATTAAACATATTTTTTAATCACTTAACATAAATACAACCTATTTATAAATATAAATATAGCCCATTAAATATCTGGAAACTATTTCCGGCTAGTTTAACTTAACAAATTTAGCTAAAGAATCATTAAATTTATTCCATTCTTCCTGATATTCCTCCTCCTGGTTGCGGACTCTTCCGGTTAGGTCGGCTAGCTCCGAAAAATCCATCTTCATCTGCCATTCTTCTACTGTTGGTAGTTTTTGACTTTTCCACTTTTTAGCTAACAAAATACGAGCCGCAGTTGTGGCATACAAAAATAATTTAACATCTTTCTTGGGCAGGTTTAGGTTCATAACTTTTGGGAGGCAAGACTTACACTGATTTCAGGCAACTACAGTAAACAAAAGAAATATGCATATTTGAAGTCTGTCCTTGTGTTGAAATTGGTGTGAGATTCACTTGAGTAAACATGGGCTTCTGTGGAAATTCCCTCCATCATTCATGACATGATAGCTGCCCAACCCAAATTCTGGTTTTATAAAAATGGAGGGTCTTACTGTAGCTGTGACCAGGCTGGTGTCCTCTTACTCTACCAAAGTATCACCAAATCTAGTTAAGATTTCCTATTTTAATTCGGTTCCTGCCTCGTGTGAAAAAGAAGTAAATCCCTTTCAGTTCCAAGGGGTTTACCACCAAGTAAGTGGGAACCCAACTGCAGCATTAGCTGTGTTGGTGGTTTTTAAGCATTAAAACAAAAGGTATGAAAAGGCAATGCTACTGAAAGGTGTATTCTGTGCCATGTTTTTTACTGGGGGGGGGGGGGTTTCAAAAATATGCCCCATGGATGCTGAATAAAGATGATTCATAGAATTTTTTTTTACTTCCTGAAAAATGCAAAACCAACTTGTAATAAAAAGTGAATTATCAAGTCCCTTGTTTTTTACTGTGGTGATACAGCATATTCTATAAGCCTATTTCAAACATAGCTCTAGTGTAATGCAGGGGTTGCCAACTTTTTTGGGCTAGTGGGCACATTTTGAATTTTGAGAGTGCTGAGCGTGCCCATCACAAAATAGCTGCGCTGTGGGGTGTGGTATAACAAAAGTTAGAGAGGCACCTGCCTGCAGCAACCTTACACTGAACCATGAGAAGTCAGTGGTGTGCTGCTGCTGAAGATCACAATACAGTGGTGCCCCGCAAGACGAATGCCTCGCAAGACGGAAAACTCGCTAGACAAAAGAGTTTTCCGTTTTGGAGGTGCTTCGCAAAACGAATTTCCTATGGGCTTGCTTCGCAAGACGACAATGCCTTGTGAGTTCCTGCGGGTTTTTTCCCCTTCCCCCCTTTTTTCTAAGCCGCTTATCAGCTGATCCGATCAGCAGATAAGCCGCTAAAAGCCGCTAATAGCGCTAATCCGTCAATGGGCTTGCATCGCAAGACGAAAAAACCGCTAGACGAAGAGAATCACAGAACGGATTCTTTTCGTCTTGCGAGGCACCACTGTATTGATTTTACAAACACCGAGATGCTGTTGCCGTCCAATAGCAAAAGGAAGCATTCATCATGTACGAAATGGCCACATCATACTCATTTCACAGAAATTGCACAGAAGGATCTTGCACTTTGCACCATAATTCTCTTTCTAGGAAGGCTAGGAAGATGATTTTAAAAAATGAAAATTTGGAGTCTGGGACACCTGCCCAGAGACACCACTGAGAGCCTTTGTAGATAACGGGTAACCAACTCCTAGGTTAATGCTATCAGACTAGAGGAAAACAAAGCCTTCACTTTCTTAGGGTTAGCCTTAACCAGTATGGCAAAAGATTGAAAATGTTCTTCTGCATTGGCACCTGAAGTTTTACAGTCTTGTCAACATTGTTCCCAAGTAAATGTGGGAACTGGTTTTGTTTAGATGCATCCAGTTATTGACACAGCTGCCCATCTTCCTTTATACAAGTTGGGTTTAGGCCAGGTATAGGCAAACTTGGCCCTCCAGATGTTTTGGGACTACAACTCCCATCATTCCTTGCTAACAGGACCAGTGGTCAGGGATGATGGGAGTTGTAGTCCCAAAACATCTGGAATTTGCCTATGCCTGGTTTAGGTTCATAACTTTTTCCCCCCATTTTTTTTTTACAATATTATAGACAAACACACAAAATAAACAAACATAACAAACATAAATCATAACCTTATTAAAAATAACAGGTATTAACTTTGTAGAGCGACTTCCTCATTTCCCCTTGGTTGAATTTCATTGCATGTTCTTATAACGGTTTTCCAAATCCCAATTTTTATAAAATTTAACTTAAACATTAACATCTTTAAATCTTCTCCTTATAGTATTAAACATATTATTTAATCACTTAACATAAATACAACCTATTTATAAATATAAATATAGCCCATTAAATATCTGGAAACTATTTCCGGCTAGTTTAACTTAACAAATTTAGCTAAATAATCATTAAATTTATTCCATTCTTCCTGATATTCCTCCTCCTGGTTGCGGACTCTTCCGGTTAGGTCGGCTAGCTCCGAAAAATCCATCTTCATCTGCCATTCTTCTACTGTTGGTAGTTTTTGACTTTTCCACTTTTTAGCTAACAAAATACGAGCTGCAGTTGTGGCATACAAAAATAATTTAACATCTTTCTTGGGCAGGTTTAGGTTCATAACTTTTGGGAGGCAAGACTTACACTGATTTCAGGCAACTACAGTAAACAAAAGAAATATGCATATTTGAAGTCTGTCCTTGTGTTGAAATTGGTGTGAGATTCACTTGAGTAAACATGGGCTTCTGTGGAAATTCCCTCCATCATTCATGACATGATAGCTGCCCAACCCAAATTCTGGTTTTATAAAAATGGAGGGTCTTACTGTAGCTGTGACCAGGCTGGTGTCCTCTTACTCTACCAAAGTATCACCAAATCTAGTTAAGATTTCCTATTTTAATTCGGTTCCTGCCTCATGTGAAAAAGAAGTAAATCCCTTTCAGTTCCAAGGGGTTTACTACCAAGTAAGTGGGAACCCAACTGCAGCATTAGCTGTGTTGGTGGTTTTTAAGCATTAAAACAAAAGGTATGAAAAGGCAATGCTACTGAAAGGTGTATTCTGTGCCATGTTTTTTACTGGGGGGGGGGGTTCAAAATCATAAACTGCACTCTCCCACATTTAAGCTGCTGGAACGTGTGCAGAGGAGGGCAACAAAGGTGATCAAGGGTCTGGAACCCAAGCCTTATGAAGAACAGTTGAAGGAGCTGGGTATGTTTAGCCTGGAAAAGAGGAGATATGATAGCCATTGTCAAGTATCTCTAGGGCTGTCCCATGGAAGAGGGGAACAAGCTTATTTTCTCCAGCCAATGGCTTCAAGAAAGGAGATTCAGACTAAACATCAGGAAGAACTTTCTGACGATAAGAACTCTTCTTCGACAGTGGAATGGGAGGTTGTGGACTCTCCTTCCTCGGAGGTTTTTAAGCAGAAGTTGGATGGCCATCTGTCATGGATGTCATGTAGCTGACCTCCTTTGTAATATTTTATTTTGAAATCTTTTAAGATAATATTTTAGTTTTCTGTTATGTTGCTTTGATTGTATACTCTATATTTGACTTTCTTCAGATTGTTTTATTTTGGTTTTATTGATTTAATATGCTGTAAACTGCTTTGAGATTTTTCTTAAAAATATAAAGTGGTATTTTGTTGTTTAGTCGTGTCCGACTCTTCATGACCCCATGGACCAGAGCACACCAGGCACTCCTGTCTTCCACTGCCTCCCGCAGTTTGATCAAACTCATGCTGGTAGCTTCAAGAACACTGTCCAACCATCTCGTCCTCTGTCGTCCCCTTCTCCTTGTGCCCTCCATCTTTCCCAACATCAGGGTCTTTTCCAGGGAGTCTTCTCTTCTCATGAGGTGGCCAAAGTATTGGAGCCTCAGCTTCAGGACCTGTTCTTCCAGTGAGCACTCAGGGCTGATTTCCTTCAGAATGGAGAGGTTTGATCTTCTTGCAGTCCATGGGACTCTCAAGAGTCTCCTCCAGCACCATAATTCAAAAGCAGCAATTCTTCGGTGACCAGCCTTCTTTATGGTCCAGCTCTCACTTCCATACATCACAACTGGGAAAACCATAGCTTTAACTATACGGACCTTTGTTGGTCCAAACCCACTGCAATGCAGAAATCTCAACTGATGCATGCATGCTTTATTTATTTATTTAAATAAATTAAGTAAGTGGTATAGAAACTAAAATAAATAAATAAAGGTTGAGATTTCTGCATTGCAGTGGGTTTGGGCCAGATGACCCTGGGGGTCCCTCCCAATTCTATGAAATTAAAACATACAGGGACTGGCAGACCTATCATAAGCCACACGATATTATGGATCGATTTTAGCAGAGCGAGCCCCCCCTTTCCCCCCCCCGCACCCTTAGAAATACTTCTGTTCAAATAACGGTTCCCACGGTGCTGAGGCAGCTGCGCCTGCGCGACGGCGTCACACCCAAGCGGAGGCGAAAGGCGATTAATATCTCTCCCCCTCGTCCCATTGGCCGGTTCCTTGGAGCCCCCTCCCTGATTGGGTGGAGATCAGGAGGCTCGCGCCCAGGGGCGAGCTGGGATAGGCCAGACAGCGGGTGGGCGGTTATAGGCGGGACTCGGAAGGCGGTTATGGGCGGGACCGACGTTACGAGCGCCCTCCCTGGCGGACGGTGGCCGTTAAGGCCGGAGAAAAGCGAATGGCAACGGCGCTGCTGCGTAGTAACAGCCGGCGCCTCAGCCGTTTCTTGCCGGTGCCTGTTTCTCGCCCTTTCTGCAGCATGGAGGCCGCGGCTGCTGCTGCTGCTGCTGCTGCTGCTGCTTCTCCCTCAGGCCCGGCCGCCGAGGCTGGTCTGTGGCTGGGGGCGCTTCGCTTCGACAACCGGGCGCTGCGGGCCCTGCCTCTGGACCCGAGCGAGGAGAACGTGCCCCGGCCCGTGTCGGGCGCCTGCTTCTCGCGGGTGCGGCCTACTCCAGTGCGCGGGCCTCGCCTGGTGGCCGCGTCCGCGCCGGCGCTGGAGCTGCTGGGCCTGAGGGAGCCTCGCGCGGCCGACGAGGAAGCCGAGGCGGCGCTCTACTTCAGCGGGAACCGGCTGCCTCCCGGCGCGGAGCCCGCCGCCCACTGCTACTGCGGCCACCAGTTCGGCAGCTTCGCCGGGCAGCTGGGCGACGGCGCGGCCGTCTACCTGGGCGAGGTGCTGAACCTGCGCGGCGAGCGCTGGGAGATCCAGCTCAAGGGAGCCGGCCTCACCCCTTTCTCCCGGTAAACCGCGAAGGCGCACGCCCAGCGTTACACGCGTTGTTTTCGGGAGAGGGGAGTGGCAGAGACCGGCTCCCTTCTCTTAATCCAGGAAGGGCCGGATTTACGTATACAGTGGTACCTCGGGTTACGTACTTAATTTGTTCCGGAGGTCCGTACTTAACCTGAAACTGTTCTTAACCTGAAGCACCACTTTAGCTAATGGGGCCTCCTGCTGCCGCTGCGCCACCGGAGCCCGATTTCTGTTCTTATCCTGAAGCACTATTTCTGAGTTAGCGGAGTGTGTAACCTGAAGCGTATGTAACCCGAGGTACCCCTGTACGCTAAACAAGCTATAGCTTAGGGCCCCACTCTCTTGGGGGCCCCCCAAAAATTGAAATGTATTTCACTATTAATATACTTCTTCAAAATTGTATTTCAGTTCAACAGTTACTTTCATAAAATACATATTTTGTTATGTGCAAATGGCTTTAGATACCTATTAAAGGTAAAGGGATCCCTGACCATTAGGTCCAGTTGTGACCGACTCTGGGGTTGCGACACTCATCTTTCTTGGCCGAGGGAGCCGGTGTACAGCTTCCGGGTCATGTGGCCAGCATGACTAAGCCGCTTCTGGTGAACCAGAGCAGCACACGGAAACGCTGTTTACCTTCCTCAGGAGCGGTACCTATTTATCTACTCGCACTTTGACGCGCTTTCAAATTGCCAAGTTGGTAGGAGCAGGGACCGAGCAACAGGAGCTTAGCCCGTCACGGGGATTGGAACCGCCGACCTTCTGATCAGCAAGTCCTAGGCTCTGTGGTTTAACCCACAATGGTTATAGCATATATTCAACACAAAAAAACAGTGACAATTTGTTGTTGACAAAGGACTGCTGGACATATAAAGGGCCCCATTACCTTCAGTAGTTTAGGGCCTCATCAAACCTAAATCTGGCCCTGAGAAGGTCATAGCGCACCATAAAGTCAGCAGGCCTTTGTGTCGGGCAGTGTGATTAAAAAATACAAAAAACCCAGTTTGGTTTAGTCGGGCTTATTCTTGAGTCAGTGTGTTGGGTCAGGCCTGTTAATGTCCTTGGATGTGAGCGGAGGTGTGGGCAGGCCCTCCCCCTGAAATCAAGTAAATAAATAAAAATATTCTAGTTCGGAATTGTCCAGGCTACTCCTGGAAGCGAGAGATTACAGCATTGGTTCCAGAATTTCATGCAGCTAAAATAAAATGATAAATAAATAAAACTACTCAAAAGTAAAAAATGTAGAAAGGTTTTCGACAGGTTTTTCTGAGCACTTGAGGTCAAAAGAAAGTAATTGAAAACAACTTCTTGTTGAGAAGTTTCATTCCAGATCTGCTAGACAGAGCCAGACGGGATGATGGCCCTGCCCCACCTAACATAAATGCTGGCTACCTGCCGCTCCTAATGTAAATCCTGCCTACGCCCATGTCACTGGCTCATGCAGCCTTTTGTTTTCTCCCTTCCTTGACAACTTGAATCAAGGTTCAGATCCGTACAGTGGTGCCCTGCAAGACGAATGCCTCGCAAGACGGAAAACTCGCTAGACGAAAGAGTTTTCCGTTTTGGAGGTGCTTCGCAAAACGAATTTCCTATGGGCTTGCTTCGCAAGACGACAATGTCTTGTGAGTTCCTGCTGGTTTTTTTTCCTTTCCCCCCCTTTTTCTAAGCCGCTAAGCCACTTATCAGCTGATCCGATCAGCAGATAAGCCGCTAATAGCGCTAATCCGCTAATCCTTCAATGGGCTTGCTTCGCAAGACGAAAAAATCGCTAGACGAAGAGAATCACAGAACGGATTCTTTTCGTCTTGCGAGGCACCATTGTATCTCGTCTTTATTAAAATCACAGAATTGTCGGAGTAGGAAGAGACCCCAAGGATCATCTGGTCCACCTCCCTGCAATGCAGGAATCTTTTGCACAACGTGACCTTGAGATTAAGATTCTCATGCTCTACTAACTGAGCTGTTAGTTAGCTATTGTCAAGGATGCATAGCATGCCATGAATAACAAAGTATGAGCAGAATTCATGACCCCGCCCCAGTTGCTAAAGGCTGGTTCATGTCCACTTGGTGCTGCATCATTTAGCAGTCTGCAGAAGAACATGTGAAAAGTTTCCCCTAAATAAAGTACAGTTAGTCCGCAACATACACACATTTAACTTGTACCCATTCAGCTTTATGTGCATTGGGAAAAAATTGTTTAAAAATGTGGGGCAGGGTTTTGTGTGGGAAGACTGGCAATCTCTCAAACCATTGCACCCAATGTATTTGTTTATACACTATGTGATTTTGGCTTTAAGTGTGATCCCCTGAGGACTTACTTGAGCTCTCATAAAATATCTGTATTGAGATGACTTGGTACGTGCCGACACACTAAGGCAGAGTTTCCCAAACTTGGATCTCCAACTGTTTTGGATGAATTCCCTTCATCCCTGACCACTCATTAGGGATGATGGGAGTTGTAGTCCAAAAACAGCTGGAGACCAGGTTTGGGAAACCCTGCACTAAGGCTATAATCTTATACACACTTCACTGAGAGTAAGTATTTGGGACTTTTGAGTAGACATGTCTAGAATTGAGCTATAAAGTGAGCAGAAGTACCGATAGTTTACTCCCTGCTTCCTTTTTTACTACAGAGCAAGTATACTTCGTTCTTCTGAAATAAAATGCAGTTTAAAGGCCTAATTATTGATACTGAGTGAATTTGACCATTCTCATCTGTAAATTATGCTTTTAAAATATTTTGGAGATTATTTTTTTAAAAAAAACCTTATTCAAGTATCTTATTAATTTAATTTCAGACAAGCAGATGGTCGTAAAGTTCTGCGATCAAGCATAAGAGAATTCCTGTGCAGTGAAGCAATGTTTCACCTAGGAATACCTACAACCAGAGCTGGAACATGCGTAACATCTGATTCAGAAGTTATTCGGGACATTTTTTACGATGGAAATCCAAAAAAAGAAAGGTGCACAATTGTCCTGAGAATAGCACCCACGTTTATTAGGTAAATATCCTGCTTTGGGTTTTATATTAAAACAGGTATTATATACAGTTTGGATGTGTTATAGATAAACTGTCTATAATATAGACATTTCAGGTACCTGTGACTTTTGCCTACTAAAATTGTAAATATTGATTGCTAATATTTGGATCTAAAGACTAAAATATTGGCCTTCGACAAGTGGTTTGGCGTCCAACACCGAGTTGCAATTGCAGCCCTAGTATTATGTAAAAAAAAATAAGAAGTCATTCTCCAAATGTTTGTTTGGGGCAGTGGTGAGCTCCATATCTCATAGAATTGTAGAAATAAATTGGAAGGGATCCCAAGGGTCATCTAGCCCAGCCGCCTGCAATGGCAATTCCATCCTTGAAACACAATTCAGTCACTTGTCTCTAATAGCCAAGAAAGCTATGAGGTTTCAAAATACTTATAAAGCACATCTTTCAGAATTGGGGCTTACTAATTAAATATTCTGTTTCTCTAGTACAGTGGTACCTCGCAAGACGAATGCCTCACAAGACGAAAAACGCGCAAGACGAAAGAGTTTTCCGTTTTTTGAGTCGTTCCGCAAGACAAATTTCCCTATGGGCTTGCTTCGCAAGACGAAACTTCTTGCGAGTTTGTTTCCTTTTTCTTAAAGCCGCTAAGCCGTTAATAGCCGCTAAGCCGTTAATAGCCGCTTAGCCGCTAATAGCCGTGCTTCGCAAGACGAAAAAACCACAAGACGAAGAGACTCGCGGAACGGATTAATTTCGTCTTGTGAGGCACCACTGTAAAACTATACCATAGCATTTCCTGTTGTTGCAGTACATGGAGCTAAATAGCAGTTTATTTATTTTTTGTTATTTTAAAATATATAAAAATAAACTATACGGGGGGGGGGGTGATACAACTCAATAACTGACAATCCTTTTATTTAGGTTTGGATCATTTGAAATTTTTAAAGCTGCTGATGAATATACAGGACGTAAAGGCCCCAGTGTTGATAGAAATGATATTCGAATACAAATGCTTGATTATGTCATCAGCACTTTCTACCCAGAGATTCTACAAGCACACTCAAACAATAATGTCCAGAGGAATGCTGCTTTCTTTCGGGAGGTAATAATTAATTCTTACTATTTTTATAAAAAATATGTTTGCATTCCACTCCTTGGAATGCTAATCTTTTCCTAATTATATGGTCTGCAGTGGGCTGATTTTTCACCCTTTGATACTCATTGGCATCCTGTTAACATAGACAAGAGAATTTTCATTCACACAGGGTTGGCAAATATTAGTCTTTTATTCTCCATAGGAACCCTTAAGGATCTGTGGAGAATGGCATACATGGATGGAAAATGTTCAACACACATTTGCAACTGCCTATTTTTTAAATATTACTCTACTTAATATGCAGTGTGTATGCAAGTATAAAGTTCATAGATGAAAAGAAACTGAAAATCAGGTTGTATTTTTAAGGTAACAAGGCGGACAGCAAGGATGGTTGCCGAATGGCAGTGTGTTGGATTTTGTCATGGTGTGCTCAATACGGATAATATGAGTATTGTTGGACTTACAATTGACTATGGACCCTTTGGATTTATGGACAGGTCAGTGTATCTCAGTAACTTCAAAACATAGATTTGTTATATTGACCAGATCAAATGGCACCAGGATCTCTTTTTATTGCTTTCATTTTTGAAAAATTATTTCTAGTGAACTGTGGAAGAAATTTAAATGTATGGTAATATGTTTTCAGGTGAACTGGCAAAACCCTTGTATTCACTCATACTAGTTAGTCTTGATGGAATTAAACCAGGATAATTTTGCTGTATATTGCAGCAGCAGTGTGATCAACCTTGTTAGGTGTTGAAGGTTTATATTGGTTACCTTGTAGTTTTTCCTTGTTCAGTAATTTACTAACTTGAGTAAGATTAAACTAGGGAAGAGGGAAACAAAGTATTTGTTTGACATGGTGATACACAATAATTCTTAAAGATGCAGAGTTGTATCCAATTGGTGTGCACTGACAGAAGGCTGTTTGATTTAGCAGAGCTTCCCACCAGCAAAATGGGGATTGAGGCACTTTTCAGCAGTTGCCTGTCCCCCTGAGGCTTCCCACATCCCCCTCCCCCCCAAAAAAAACTGCTGTAGTGGGCTGAGGGGGAACCCTTTGGGAAATTCTGTGGGAGACTACAAGGGGAGGAGGAAGCAGTCTGCATTGTATTTGTACATTATCTAGTTACTGCAATATTACTATTCATTCATATAAACTAAATATTAAACCAAATACTCCTGTTTTGCAGATACGATCCTGAACATATTTGCAATGGATCTGATAACGCCGGGCGCTATGCTTATAATAAGCAGCCAGAGATTTGTAAGTGGAACCTAGGCAAGCTTGCTGAAGCCTTAGTCCCAGAACTTCCATTGGAAATCAGTATACCCCTCCTGGAAGAAGAATATGAAGCAGAATTTGAGAGGCATTATTTGCAAACAATGAGAAAAAAGCTAGGATTAATTCAGCTCCAGTTGGATGATGATAATAAATTGGTTTCTGATTTATTGGAAACTATGCGGGTCACAGGTTAGTGTGAATTGTATATTAATATTTAAAATAACAAAGTATAATTCATGTGATGTTCCGCATAAAACAATTCAAATCATATACATTAATACTCTGAAATTAATGACATAATGCCAATACATGATAAAACAGTTTGAACTGAATTATATAAACAGCTGAATAACATTCCCATTAAATCTGTTTCGTAGGTGCAGATTTTACAAATACTTTCCGCTTGCTGAGCTCTTTCCCAGCAGATTCTGATCCTTTAAACCTGGAAGAGTTCATAGATAAGATTTCAAAGCAGTGTGCATCCTTGGAAGAACTGAAAGTTGCATACAAGCCTCAAATGGACCCCAGGTATACTGAGCTGTGATACTGTGCAAAGTTCCTGTGTGTTTTAGGATTAGAGGAAATAATAGATTGACAGGTTATATGTTTGACAGGTTGCATGTGGACAGTAACAGATATTTATTTTTTGTTTTCTGCAAGTTTTTAGTTCCAGATTAATGTGCTAGTAGTTCTAATCTGGAAAACTGGAGATTTGTATTTCAACTTCTGGATGCATTTCTTAGTTAAGTGACAGGCATGCTTTTAATATGTTTTGGGTATGTTGAGTTCTATGCCATAGTGTACTTCAGTCTAAAAACTAAAAAAAAAAAAAAAAAACAGGATGAAAGAATGCTTTTTGAGAATCAGACTGCAGGCAATTAAATGCTGGAAATTGATTGTATTTGTTGGGTATCATCCTATTATATTACATTTGAGATCTAGGAATACAGCACTGATGTGTAGCTGCAATATTTGGATCTAAAATGACCACTAATTTAGCTTTTGTCATGTTCCTGTTTTCTTTTTCTTTTTTAATGAATATTTCCATAACATTAAATAATAGTATAAAATACAGCAATACAATACCAAGCACTCATGTAGTTCCTGCCAATCTGTTGCATATTTCATTGTTTATTTTCCTGTTTTCAGACACAGGCAACTTTTTACATTTGGAGTTTAAGGGAAACGGTTTCTCTTTCCCTGCTCTCATGATGGTTTTTGCTCATGGTCCTTCTGTCAAGAACTAACATAAATAATGGTTGCTTTAGTAATATGCACATATGGAAGTTTATGTGGCATGCAAAACATTCCATGTATAATTAGATTTTTAAAAACTTACTTTACAAACAGAATATAGGAATCTATCAATAATTTTAAAGTGTTTAGTACACACAATCTGCCTGAACAAAGCTGTTCATGACATTGTTACTATGAAACAATTTAGCAGTAGCACGTTTGTGCTAGGAGACAGCACATCTATTGAGACAAACTCTCTGAGATCCATGTTGTTAATAAGCAAGGGATGTGTTCACTCCTGTTTATGGTGCACTCACAATGTTTCTAGACTGGGTTTTCAATGTTCATCCAACATTATCCAGATTGCACATGAATCCTATACTTTGTTATAAAATACAGTGGTACCTCGAGTTAAGTACTTCATTCGTTCCGGAGGTCCGTTCTTAACCTGAAACTGTTCTTAACCTGAAGCACCACTTTAGCTAATGGGGCCTCCTGCTGCCGCCGCGCCGCCAGAGCCCGATTTCTGTTCTTATCCTGAAGCACTATTTCTGGGTTAGCAGAGTCTGTAACCTGAAGCGTATGTAGCCTGAAGCATATGTAACCCGAGGTACCACTGTACTATTGTTTGATGCATGATTTCTCAAGCCAGCTTCACACCAGTTGGAGTCTTGAAGCCTTTCCTAATTCATATACAGGCAAGGTATTTCACTGTTTTCTACAAACGATATCATGACATTGGTATTATGAGGAGTTCCAATAGTGCAGGGGTGCCCAAACTTTTTTCAAAGAGGGCCAGATTTGATGAAGTGAATATGCGTGAGGGCCAGCCGAAATTGTTGAGCTTTTCTTAGGATTTAGGATTTCCCCCCAGGACATATAGTGCCACGGGGGCCAGATTAAATCGACCAGCGGCCCTTATTAGGCCCTTGAGACAGACTTTGGAGATGCCTGCAGTAGTGCATGGTGATTTACTGATTACATAGTGGAGGGCAATTCTGGTGTTGTCATCTTCATGCATTTCCATGAGTTTCTCTGATTCTTTTTCCAAATAGGCTGACTCAACATAGAGAAGCCGCCAATTCCTAAACAATTAAGTCAAAGTTGTAATCTGACAAAACCTGCTTTATTAGCTGTATTTTTAAATGTATTTATATTTTGCCAGTAATGAGAGAGATGTTTTTCAACACTCTTCAGAAAAGTGAAGAATTTTTCGTTTTTTTCATTCATTATATTTGTATACCACTTTTCTACCCCCTCCCAAAAAAATGGTGATCAAAGCAGCTTCCAACATAGAAACAGGGATGCATTTCAAACAAACACTGCAAATACAATTTCATAAAAACATAGCAAAACATGGCAACAATTTCATCAGAATATAGCAAAACGAAAACATAATAACATACAAAAATAACACATTTCAGTACTATATATATAAAACACAAGATTATATAAGCAACATAACAGCAGCATCCAGTAGCAAAAATAACAAGGGAGCTTCACAGTTTCACCATAGTCCTAGAAACCCCCTCACATGATGTTGCTCTCCTGCAGCAGCTCTCCTCCTTCTTCCAAGGCCAAAGGGTAGGGTAGCTGGAAACAGCCTTCCCATGAAGCACTCCAGTGGCACTCTGCACATGTTGTTGTTCAGTCTGATATTTATACATCTAGCAAGTCTCCAAAGGTTGCTACTGCTTCATTGTTGCTTCTGAGTTGCATTGTACTGGTGCCTGTCCACCTTTAATTAAGGTTGCGTTAGTGCCAAGCAGAAATAAGGGACAATCAACATTTCAAATTGGTGTGTCTGGTAATAGGCTTTGTGTCTTGAATTCTGTTCATTTTTACTAGGACAATGGTGTGTTGCATCACTAAGTTCCACCTGTTACCCAGTTAAGAATGTTACTGTCCTTTTAACTGCAGACAATGATCTGAATGTCAAGGCATTGTTTGCCATTGTGTCACAGAACCCGATGCTATCGTCGTTCGTTCTTTTTGCAAAGCCTTGTTTTGACAAAGACATTTAATGGTTGTTGTCTTAAAATCTTAGTACGCAGAAGTGAGTTCAGAACAAGTAACGCAACTAAAAGCTTATTTCCATTTGTCCTGGGGAGTAGCTGGAGTGAAATCGGAGACTCTTTGCTGTAGGTCCCACCTTCTCATAGTTAGTTGTGGTGATGCCAGTGATACTTGCTGTTTTGCCAACAGCATTTCAACCATATTTGACTGTCAGGATCCAATTTACACTGAGACTTCTTGACTAGAAAATTACCCTTTCTGATGTCCTCTTTAATTTCATCCAGTACCTGGCAAATGTCACAGGTGTATGGTTCTCCAGCATGAAAAGTAATATGATAAAATAATAAGTAATAATAAATGATGCATAAGTAATATGATAAAAAGAAGGGTGACATTGCTTGGAAAGAATCAAGACATTAAGTTCCTCCTTGTGCTTGTTCATATATGCCCACCATAACAGAAAAATTAAAAAGACATTGTCCATTATGAAAGAATGTATTCTCCTTTAAGTCTGGATCACTAGCTAGATATGAGATTAAACTGTTCACATCACCACATGCAACTATTTTAGCCTTTAATGTGTGTTGTTGTTTTTTTAAATTTAAAAATGCCGTAAAATGACTACACACAAATTCAATACAGCAGACAATACAGCACAAAGCAATACATAGTGTAACTTTTAGTCTTTAATCATCAAGTTAAATGAAGTTCCACAACTGGAACATTACTGTCAACATATTTTGGAATGTGTACTTGTTCACCCTCACACCTCTGGCATACCATTTGCCTAATACCACCTCACTTATTATTAAATTCGCACTACAGTGAGAACCATATAAACTAGCCATCAAAAATAGCATTGAGCTGAAAGTTAAAGGATAATATGTGGGGGAGTTCACGTTTTAAAAAAAACATTTTCTGTTGCTTTCTATTAATTAGCTTTTAATTGATTTCCAGCATTATTCTCTTTGTTGACTGCTTTCCTGTTTCATTCTTAGTGGAAACATGCTGCCCTTGTGCATGTTTAGCGATTTCGGGCGGTAAAGACAGAAGTTCACCCTGGCATTCAGCAGAGTTGCGCAGCTGAAATGTATGACAAAACATGCCTGCTAATTTTTTTTTCAAAATCCCCCTTAGAAGTCAAATATTTTGTCTGTACCCTTATGATTCATAATTTAAGGAATTGTATGTTTTTTAAGCATAACTTAACACACAACTCACAGTAACTGATTTCTGATAGTCTTCCATTTCCCCCCTTCCCCTTTTTTCTAGACAGCTTTCAATGATGCTGATGTTAGCCCAGTCTAACCCACAACTTTTTGCCTTAATTGGGACAAAATCTAACATAAATAAAGAACTGGAACGCATAGAGCAATTTTCTAAGCTACAGCAGTTATCAGCATCTGAACTGGTTAGCAGAAATAAAGGACACTGGAAAGATTGGCTTCAGAACTACAGGTGAGACTAATGGTTATGTACCAATTATATTTCTATTTCTGTATATTTCTATATGCTACTAATACATATGTGCATAAATGTTTGTTGTAAAGGTTTTGGCTATGAGTGCATGGAAGCATCCTAAGGGTTTCATATTGCAGCATTTGTTATCAGTATATATTCCAAATAAGATCTTTAAAATTGTCTTCTTGAAATGAATTGTTTGTATTGGCCGTTTAGCATACAATGCTCAAATAAGTTTTCAGGATGAACTCTCAGCATTGTGCTCTGGATGTCCTATCAGAGTGCCTTTTTAGACCTGTCCTCTTAAATGATTCTTCGTTGTATGTTCCTGAGTCTCAGGATTGTGACAGAAGCAGTGTGTTTGTTAGTTTGTTTAAAACTCACCCATTATGCGAAGCTTTCTGTGTCCTTTCAGAGTTCGGCTAGAAAAAGAAATGGAGCAATTTGGCAATTCTGATAACTGGAATGCTGAGCATGTGAAAATTATGAACTCAAATAACCCAAAATACATATTGAGAAATTACATTGCTCAAAATGCTATAGAAGCAGCAGAAAATGGAGACTTCATGGAGGTAAGCAGTATTGCTAAAATCAGGCATCCCCAAATTCGGCCCTCCAGATGTTTTTTGGGACTACAACTCCCATCATCCCTAGCTAACAGGACCAGTGGTCAGGGATGATGGGAGTTGTAGTCCCAAAACATCGGGAGGGCCGAGTTTGGGGATGCCTGAGCTAAATGTTGCAAAACAAAAAATTGAGAGGTATTCACCAGATATGGAATCCCCAAACCTTGGCTTCCCCTGGGGACAAAAATAATAAAAATACAGTTGAGGTTTGGCAGTAATAATTGTACTCCTCCTTTTCCAGGTAAGGAAAGTTTTGAGGCTCCTAGAAAAGCCATATGAAGAAGACTTGGAATGCTACAATGAGGCAGCTGAGGATCCTGAAGTAGAAGAAGTGGGGGCTGCCGCTGCTGAGTGCAGTTCAGTATCCAGGAGAAGAGTTCCCTATAGCAGTAAACCTCCACTCTGGGCTTCCGAGCTCTGTGTTACATGATCTTCCTAACTGCCTTGTTTGTATTTTCCACAAAGGGATAGTGATCTTCCCGAGTGGAGAGTGTAGCAAGGTGTATGTATAGAAGTGCTATTAAGTCTCAAACAGATGGGTCGGATGTCTTCACAGTCTCACTTGAGCCATATTCATTTTACAACTTGTGACCATCACAGTTGTCCACGCACACTGCTGAAAGACAGACCAAAGTTTTATCTTTTATTCATCGCAAAGTGCAGTTATATTTTTTTTGCACTGATCTGTGAACATCCAAGTGAAATCTGTGTTTGTGAAGACAAAAATAGCAATCCAGATGCTGGAATTATTTTTGTCTGAAGATGAACTAATAGTACTTTTTATTATTATGCAGGGATATCTCTCAATGGGGAGTGGGTTTAAGCTCATCATTGCTTATTCTAAGCTATGTTTCATTTAATTGCGTAGTTCATTTATTGTGAACCTTTCTGTTTAAATCAGGTTTTTAGAGAAATTATTTTTGGGCCATAGGGAAAAGATGATGGTGTATATTTAAAAAAATGGAATGAAGAAGAAAACTAGTTTCAGTGTAAATGATTTACATATAGTGGCCTGGTTTCAGTTAGGGTCATAACCATACTAAAGCATATGGTTCAAGACTCTTATTCTGGATGTGTGCATGCAGTTTGATTTACTGGATCAGGAATAGTTAATGCAATCCCACAAAAAGAGGCTCCATGCTGACAGCACCAGTTGTTGGAATAGTGGGGAAACGACTCCCCCCTGCCTCCTGTAGGTGTTCAGCATTGACAGTAGAGAGCATGAGTCAACAGGTTAATTTTTGCCAAAATGTATAATGTATAAATTGCTTTGTATTTGAACAATGCCTTCAAATGATGTATGCTTTCACTCTTGCATCTCAGATAACATATTTATTTCCTATGTAAACAACTTTGCTACCTCATGGAAAGTCTTCCATTCTCGCGCATTTTGCCTGTTGTGGCAATTGAGTTATATTTTAACTTTAGCTTATTTCAGCTTCAGCGAAACAGCTGCATGAAAACATGGCTGTTCTTCAGAGGTTTGTTAAAAGAGGTGTTTCTCCAATACATCCTGATGGCTGTGACTGTAGTCCCAAGGACTCTTCTTTACAGTCAGTATCCCTTTAAAATCAGTAGGAATGTACTGGAGTGTCAACACACCTCTCACATATCGTGATCTTTCTGCCTTATAATGTAAACATAGATTAGCAGTTGGAAAATAAAAATACGTTTATGTGAGTTATTGATAAATGGCTGGCATGGGAAATTTTGCAAACAACTGCTATACTTTTCTTGCTTTTAATTTAGAGTTCTGGACACACAAATGAATGAATAGGGCTATTATTAATTGGTCTTGCTGTTAGCAGATCTTAACTGTGGCTTCTGAGGGTCTTATGTAGAGTTCTAAATTAAAAAAAAACAGTGCTCAGGTCAGCTGTTGTGAATGGAATACCTAATGCCCACAGTCAAAATTATTTACTTTTTATGCAGTTTTAGCAATAAAAACATGCCACATGAATGTTTTTATGATACTTTTAAGTATTGCACTCTATACCTTTTGAAGGATGTTGTGGACATTTCCTCATTCTACAAATGTGAAATCGATTATGCTGAGCTGTGTTAATTGAAAATAAATTATTTTGACCATTATTTTGTTTGTACTGTGTTATTTTTAGACTAATTAAGAAATCAGAGAAATTATTAAAATGTTCACTACTCGCAGGTATGTCCATTGTCGTGATATTTCTGAGAAATCCAATGTTGGAGTTTCTGGATCTTTGTTAATTACTTATTTACTGTCTTTCACCCCACTTCTCAGAGGATTGTCTCCCAAAAAAGGCTTGTGTCGTTTTTTTAAAGAGAGAAAGATAGGCACTGACCATCAGGCTCACAATGACATGCAGCGAAAAAGAGAGAAGATGGGAAGAGAGCAGTTCTATAGGTGGTGAGTTGTGAATGGGTGTTTATGTGCATTTGGGGTCAGGCTGATCTTGCCTTGGTGGCATTTTTGCCGGCATAGCAGTTGGCTCTTTTCTTTTCACCCATGGAGGCCCTTTCCCCTTTGCTTCTGCAATCCCAGATGCAATGAAATACAATCAGACATCAGCATTAAAATATCAGTAATTATTTACACATTTGTGCCTTTGCCCCTTCATTCGTAAAGAGACATTGATCAGAAATGGCACATAAGTAGAAACTTAGTATTTTCCAATTAGCCATATTTCCTTTCGTTCTAGCCATATATTGCCATAAATACATTGTATGTGAAGAACTGTCATTGCATTTTGGGTCTCCTTTGCACACATCTAGGAGCTGCTTGTCTCAGAAAGAGATCTATTGTCATCTACTGGGGGACATAACAACAGAGATTTGTGGAACTACATGGGAGACTGTTTGGATCCAGATTTTGGCACTTAGTAGACCCATTGAAATCAATGGGATTGAAGTTAGTTGTAACTATTCAGCTCTATTAATTCCAGTACGTTTACTCTAAGTTTGGGTCCAAGTTTAATGATTTACTTAAGGCATTTGTTTTTGTACAGATATGTTGCTAGGCTAAACTGGCAGGTCTATACAGATGCTTTGGGAGAGAGGTAGAGGTTGTAAACAATGAGATTAGCGGAAACCAGAAAAAGTACAGCCTGTGACAATTACATTAAATGTAATTGTCACAGTCTGTACTTTTTGTGTTTACCTATAACCTCACTTTTTGTGTTTGCCTATAACCTCACTATAACCTCAATTCCGTCTCCGCTCCTCCCCCTGCTGCCCACCCAGCCAATTTACCTGCTAATTTAGGATAATGCATCTGCTGCAGTGGGCTCTGGTCCACAAAAGCTTATGCCATAATGCATTTGTTAGTCTTTAAGTTGCCGTTAGACATTCTGTTGGGTTTGTAGCAGCAAAGTAACACAGCCTTCCCCTTCTGGAAACCCTACTGGAAAGGTGATCAAGTGTGCTTGGACGTGGACCTGAGACAAAGGTTTCACTAACAAGGTTGTGTGTGTGTGGTTGTTTTTTTTTTTTGGGGGGGGTTCAAAAATCTTGTTCTGCTAATGTGAATCTGGAGGGATTTTATGCATAGTGGAGAGTATTTGCTGTCTATCATTTTTCCTGTTTTATGACCATTCTTAGTCTTAGCATTGGGGAGAAGGAACTTCATAGCACCATCCTGTACATACCTACTCTGAAGTAAGTCCCATTGTGTTCAGTCTAGTTTACTTCCAGGTAAGTGGGAAATACATAGGATCTGATCTCTTATTTCCTCCTCCCTCCATTTAATTCTTGACGCAGTGTAACTCGCATTGTCTGTGCCAAATTGGTGACCAGACAGGCATACACAGACACTCATTTATCACACCAGCAAATTTATAACTGTAAAATGTTATAAGAGCAGTCATGACTGTTATTTGCCTCTGTTGTTGCTGGATGATCCATGACCAGTCTTACATTTCAGAGACAAAATGAGGTTAACGCTTCTGTATGATCCTAGATGTGATAGTTGCAGCATCCCTCTGATTCTTTTTATAAACATGTAATTCTGGTAATTAATGGAGATGTCCTGCCCCTCTTTATTCACTTGCCATTAATGTCCCCTAATGACTCTCCTTCTGTTTCCTTGACAGAATTCTTCCTTGTGGATATAGTATTGTGAATCTGGGGTTTTTACCATAGGGCTAATTTAAATGTGATGTGGGAGTTTGTGAGCAGCATTTACCACATTTAAAATGTACTATCAGGACCTGGACTGCCCTCTATGCTCACTGCTGAATTCACCTGAATTGGAAGGATTGTAAGAGAGCTTCCTGTTCTACCTGAGCTTTGCTTGAGCAGCAAGGTCTCTGGCTTGCTCCTTAACCCCACTTCCAGGTTGATCCTCTGCCTCTGACTTCAGGCTAAGCTTGATCCTTGACTCTTGCCACCTAGTTTCCCCTACAATTATGACTTCTCCTTGGTCCTGACTGGCTTGCTGGCCTCATGGCTCCTGGTTCCTAGCTGCTGGCTCGCCTTAGACCCACCTGGCACTGTTGTTGTTGTTTAGTCGTTTAGTCGTGTCCGACTCTTCTGACCCCATGGACCAGAGCACTCCAGGCACTCCTGTCTTCCACTGCCTCCCGCAGTTTGGTCAAACTCATGCTGGTAGCTTTGAGAACACTGTCCAACCATCTCGTCCTCTGCCGTCCCCTTCTCCTTGTGCCCTCCATCTTTCCCAACATCAGGGTCTTTTCCAGGGAGTCTTCTCTTCTCATGAGGTGGCCAAAGTATTGGAGCCTCAGCTTCAGGATCTGTCCTTCCAGTGAGCACTCAGGGCTGATTTCCTTCAGAATAGAGGTTTGATCTTCTTGCAGTCTATGGGACTCTCAAGAGTCTCCTCCAGCACCATAATTCAAAAGCATGAATTCTTTGGCGATCAGCCTTCTTTATGGTCCAGCTCTCACTGGACCAGCCTGGACTCTCACTGGACCAGCTCTCCATCCTGGCACTAGGAAGGCGAAATTAGAGCTCCCCCCAATGTTGTCCCCGTCCCCCAGATTAAAACTGTGTATGTTTGCCATAAGGAGCAAGACATTCAGGTACCGGTATTTTGATAACCAAGTTTCCTCCGACAACTGTCAACCCTGTTCTTAGGGAACTGCCATAGTAAATTAACCAAAAGCTACCACAGAGATATCAGCATTTTCAAAAGGGGTCCATGGCTTGGCTTTTGAAAAACAAGGGGCCTGCAGTACTTAGCTAACTGGGAACCACAAATATGTGCTGTAGTGATTCTATGGTTTCTAAAATATAAGCTGAACTTTGCTATGGAAAGCAATAGCTATACTGTATTATTATTATTATTATTTATTTCAGTTACGAGAATGAACCTGTGTTTCCAGATCAAGAGCATTGCGGGGTTTTTATTAATTCTGGATTTTCAGCAAGCCGGGACAAAGGTAGTAAACAAATACATTGTCACTTTTGTTGAAGCCCAAGGGCAGGGAATTTTTTGTCCATTTGAGGGTCACATTGTTGTGGGGGACCTTCTGGGACTGGAACCAGATGCAAAAGCAGGTAAAGCAAAGGATGTGGCTCTTAGCCAGGTAAGCAGGAGGCATTACCATGGTTCAGGGACACATTCCAGCAAGGTGGAGGCACTTGAGGAGGGTGCGGAACAGGCCTGGGGAAGGGGGTGGTCTGGGAAGAGGGGATGTGTCTTAGGGAGGGTGAGATAGAGTGGGATAGAGAGGCCTGGAGGACCACAGCTGATCCCTGATCCAGAGATTCCCCACCCCAGGTTGAAGCAGAAAAACCCAATATTGACGCTTTACTTCTTTGACTGGGCCTCCCTTTTACTGTCTGGCTGCGATGCCTCTGGCAGTATGGAAACAGCAGAGAATGGATCAGAGGAAATGTGGCAGAAGGAGTTTATTCTGAATGCCAGTCTTCGATAAAGAAGACTGCCTCACAAGTTACCTAACTGGAGTGGAAATAACTTCTTTTCATCTGGAAATACCCCTTTAAAAACTCAGTTTGCCGGCTGTCCTCCAGGTGAAACTGCTAGAGCAACAATCCCTAGCCTGACCCCCTCCAGCTGTTGAACTACAGCTTCCTGGCCATTGGCTGTGCTGCTGAAAATTTGAGTCCAACATCACCTGGAGGGCCACAGATTGGGGAAGGCTAGAGAGAGAGAGAGGGGAGAGCAGTCCTGTGGCAAAAAGGTGCAAGGGAGTTGCAGATTTCCACCTTTTTGCAAAATGAAAGACAGCCCTGGTGTAAGGTCTGCTTATCTCAAATATAAACTTTTGTACAGCAGTCGGGGGGGTTGGGGGGGAGATGTTTTTGCATGAAGACACAGGAATGGTTTTTAACTTTGTACATAAGTAAAATTAGAAAATTTCGTTTTTACAACAGTAGTGTTTCCAGCGGTCTAATATAAACATAATTTGATCTCTGCAGGCACAACAACGGCGGACAGTTCAAGGTAGGTGTTTTGTTGTTGTTCATATTTTAATGATCATTAACCTTATTTTCATACAATGTGGGGGCACATCCCTGTTTGATAAAGTGTGTGACTGGGGCCTTGATTCACAATAGTGAATAATAATAATAATAATAATAATAATAATAATAATAATAATAATAATAATAAATAATTTATTATTTATTATTTATACCCCAGCCATCTGGCTGAGTTTCCCCAGCCACTCTGGGTGGCTTCCAATCGAGTGTTTAAAAACAATACAGCATTAAATATCAAAAACTTCCCTAAACAGGGCTGTCTTCAGATGTCTTATAAAAGAAACTGAATGGAGAGTCATATAATTGTTTGTAGAGTTGGGAAGGGACCCCAGGGGTCATTTAGCCGAACCCCTGCAATGCAGAACCTCTTTATTTCCTGTAACCAGTTTTAAGAGGAAGCTAAGTGGTGAAAACACAGGAGACTTTGGTTATTGCAAAAAACAGGGCAAGATGTGACATAGTGGAGGGCGGGATTGTTTGTTTTTTAATTAAGTGTTATATAGTGTTTTGGTGGTTCTGATGGCCTTTGCAAGCATTGGCGGCTAGAGATCTTATTCCTCGCATTGATGTACACTTCAGTCAGAAAAGCGGCTGATAGCAGAGGTAATAAGGAAGGAAAAGAGCTGGAGAATGACTTCTTACTCTTCTCTGCATGTACTGCTGCAGATGAGTCCCATTTCATTAACAGCACTTAATGGAAGCTATTCCTATGTGCTGCATCACTCTGAAATTAAGTGCCGCTGTTTGATCCTTCAAGGACCAGGGAGGAAATTCACACAGGCTGTGTCAGGGTGTAAGACAAAATATGGCCAGTTCACAAAATTCCTGGCTCAGGATTTTGCTTAAATATCGTCAGCCTTAAGAAAACAAGGTGGATCATTTGGGCCTGTGATCTTATCCGAGCTGGATACAGTGACAGCTGAAAAACTAGGAGCAAGAGGAGGCTACGAATCTGGTCTCTCAAACTTTAAACCTTATTTGGGTGTTCATTGGAAAACCCATGGAGGAAGAATTGGGCCCACACATGCTATCTCAGCCTCCAGTGTCTCCATCTCTGCCAGCTTCATCCCTAAACTTTGCATCTTTAACAGGAAGGTCTGGCAGGAGATTCTGTACACATTGGCTGAATATATTTCTAACTGAGAAACCTACACTATCGGGGAAGAGTCTTTGGAAGTTCAGTTGAATGCATGAATTTCCATGTTTCTGAAACAAATCATGCTTGGCTCATAATACCCCAGAATAAACCAGAATAGGTAATTATATATTTGGATGCAATTAGTAATTACTTTTTGCCATTTGCTTCACCCCACTTCCCTCAAGCACAGCTAGGGATGGGGGAGGATTTATCTTCAGTTCACATATAAAGATGAACCACAATTTTGAAAACAACAGAGGAACTGAGACACATCCAGCCTTTGAAAATTGCACTCCATTAATTTTGCAGTGCCTAGTAATTTGTGCAAAAATGCATACGCTAAGGTTCGGTGTGCATAAAAGTATGTATTAGCAAAATAGCATGCAATTATAGGTTATATTTGGAGAAATGGATTGACTAAAATGTATGTACAGTGGTGCCTCGCAAGACGAAAAGAATCCGTTCTGTGATTCTCTTTGTCTAGCGGTTTTTTCGTCTTGCAAAGCAAGCCCATTGACGGATTAGCGGGTAAGCGCTATTAGCAGCTTTTAGCGGCTTTTAGCGGCTTATCTGCTGATCGGATCAGCTGATAAGCGGCTTAACGGCTTAGAAAGGGGGGGGGGAGGAAAAAACCCCGCAGGAACTCGCAAGGCATTGTCGTCTTGCAAAGCAAGCCCATAGGAGATTCGTTTTGCGAAGCACCTCCAAAACGGAAAACCCTTTCGTCTAGCGGGTTTTCTGTCTTGCGAGGCATTCGTCTTGCGGGGCACCACTGTATTAGACAAAACAGCATATCAGTGTGTATACTGGGAGAAATTAACACTTAAATGCTGATGCATTTTCATAAGGATTTTTTTAAAAGAAATTTTGTTAGTTGATATAAAAATGTAAAGAACTGAACTCAAGATGGGAAGAAACCCAGAGAAACTGAAACTGACAGATTTACACATCCCTAAGCCCAGCCACCCACTTCTCTTGACTCTCATCAGGTACCACTGAGCTTTGCCCTTATTCCATCAGGTTCCGCCTTATTACCAACCGGCTTCTGCCCTTAATTCCAGGGCTCCATTTCACTGTTCACTCATTCTGAGCCGCAGGAGTCTCATCAACCTTGCTCATTGTTTCCATTACAGGACCTGATTGCACAGCAATATTTGCTGCCAATGCATCTCTCCCCAGCGGCGTTTACCTGATCAAACCAAAGCATTTTCATAAGTCTTTTGAGGTAAGGTATGGTTCTACAATTACATTCTGAGCCGCAGGTTCCATTTATGATGAAGTGTTATTGAGAGCACCCGTTTTTACAAACGCCTTGTCTTCTGAACACTTGCATGATCTGGAGGTCTGGACCTGTATACTGATGGCACACAGCTCTACCTCTTACTTCCATAATCTGATCCCGGAGAGGCATTGGAAACTTGAACTAATGTCTGGAACTGGTATTGGCAGGGGGAAGGAGAACTTAATTCAGTCAATTGAGAGAACTGGCAGGTGATGTACAAGCTGTCTCCAAACTTCCTCTGAAAGGTCAAGGGTGCAGCTTAGGTGCACATCTGGAACCACCATTGTCCTTGAATATTCAAGTTGTGCTTGTGGCCATATTTTATAAGTTTCATCTGGTTTGCCAGGTCTGGCCATTCCTGGTGAAGGCAATTCTGACTCATACCCTAATTGCATCCAAGTTGGTTACAATGTTCTTTCCATAGGGGTGTCTTTAAAGACACTTTGGAAACTCCACTTGGTTCAAAATAAGGTCATAAGATTGTTGGTTAGTGCAGCATGGCTGAATCATACTACACCGACCCAACACCAGGTTCACTGGTTGCCTATTGGGTTTTGGCTTCAGATTCTGGCTGATACTAACCTGAAAAGTCCTAAACAGCCTCAGGTTACCTTAAGGCCTGCCTTTGTGCATACAGGTGAGCCCTAGACTCCTGTTGTCTCTGGTCAGACTTTGCAGGTGTTTTGATGGGCGAGTGCCAGGATGGTGGTGCCACAGCTCACGCACTCCTAAGGAAAGCCATCTGGCTCCCTTTGCCCACTTTTGATAGTCAATTGTGTTTAGGATCCTATAATTCAGATCAGTTACCTACCAACGTAAATTTCTAGGTATTCTGTGAAAAGAGATACGATGGTGGATGGACTATTATCCAGCGACGCAACGGACAAGGGGTGTATGGTGGACCTGAGAACTTTCGGAGGTGGATGTCTGAATACGAAAAAGGATTTGGCCATGTTGATTGTAAGTAAATTATTCCCCTCAACTAAAATCTTTTGATCTGTGGACTTACCTTTAGACGTCACAATATGTGCACAAATGGATCTTATTGATTGATTTCAACAACCAACCTACATGTGCAGAATTTCTCAAAGGTCTCAGACAGAGGTCTTTTACCCCGTCCCATTTTGCCACCTGATTATTTTCAAGAGGTGGCAAGGATTGAACCTGGGACCTTCCACATTCAAAAGCCTCTGCTATGATCCTTTCCCATGTACGCACAAGTAGAAAATAAATGTAAAGGTACCCCTGACCGTTAGGTCCAGTCACGGACGACTCTGGGGTTGTAGCACTCATCTCGCTTTACAGGCTGAGCGAGCTGGCATTTATCCGCAGACAGTTTTTCCGGTCATGTGGCCAGCATGACTAAGCCACTTCTGGCAAACCAGAGCAGCACACAGAAATGCCATTTACCTTCCTACCAGAGCGGTACCTATTTATCTACTTGCACTTTGATGTGCTTTCGAACTGCTAGGTTGGCAGGAGCTGGGACTGAACAACGGGAGCTCACCCCGTTGCAGGGATTTGAACTGCCGACCTTCCAATAGAAAAGCACTAGGCTCTGTGGTTTAGACCACAGTGCCACCCGCATCCCTAAGTAGAAAGTAGGAAGCTAGAAACTGTTGTGGCTCTCAAAACTGCAGGCGTTTATTTCCTTGCATTCAAGATGATGTACAGTTGGCGATGGCTACATGAAAATGCAATTTTATATTTTCCAGTTGAACATTGGCTAGGGCTTTTCTACATTCATGCTCTGACCCACCAGAGAGACAAAAAATGTGAGCTCCGAGTGGACATGAGAAACTGTGAAGGGAAGAAAGGCTATGCTGTATACAAGACCTTCGAAATTGGCAACGAAGATGAAAAATACCGCCTTTCTTTGGGAAAATACAGAGGGAATGTGGGTAAGAGATTCAGTGATGATGTGTGCAACGACTCCCATGTTTACCAGTTTAGCATCTCTCAAAATCGGGTCCAGAACCAAGTAAGCTGAAAAACATTATTGGTGGGTTGCACCCCTGGAATCAAATTCTGATTTTCCTGAAGCAGCTACTCAGGCAGGATTAACCTTCCAGAGCCATTGTAGCCACTTAAGAGTCACACTGGCCTGGCAGCAGTGCATTCATGGTTTTAAATAAATACAGCTGCCTTTAGATAGGTGTGTAGTGGCTGGATATAAGCATAATTTTAGCAATACGTCAAAAGAAGTATCAGTGCATTTTGCAATTGAAAATAATTTTAATACAAAGGGGAAATGTACATGTAACTCATATATGGTCCTTACACAACTGCACTTTCAAAATCGATTTTGATCCAGGGAATACCTCTTCTAATGGGAGAGGTAATTTTTGCTGATTCCCCCTCCCCCTAACACCCCCCCCTAGAAAAACAGCTTACATGATCTGGGGAACCCCCCTCCCCAGGACACAGTGGAAAATGGAGAGGGTCTGCAGGGTAAAAAGGGATATCCCTCTGAAAATCATCTTCTGGATCAAAATACTTCAATGAGTGCAATGGCCCCAGTTGGGTTCTATCTGTTCAAAGTTTTTATATTTGGTAAAAATAAGAATTATACGAGTATTTTAAAGGGGGGAGAACAAAGAGTGTGGGTATACAGTATCGTGAAGGTGACTGTTCCAGTTGCTTCCATTTAGATGCTGCACAGGTTCTGGCACTTGATAAGGGACATCTTACCAATTCTACACCTTCAGTTCATGTGCGGGAAGCTTTTGGTCCTTTAAATGTTGTTTCCCTACATCTCTCATCAACCTTAAATAACCATGCTTGCTCAGCCTAATGAGCCTTGTAGTTCAATAACTTCTGGAGGACTGAAGGTTCCCCACACTTCCTTCAGCCCATACTCTTCTTGTTGCTTTTCTTCAGATAACCAAACAATACAAATTTAGGCCTGTGTTGAAGCAAATACTTGGTAATTTGATTCACACTATATTTTGCAAGGGCATTTTACTTACCATGAGGCAGTTTCAGAGCCAAGTGGAGAATGGCAGCTGCTCTAGACTGATACCTCCTAATCGCAACGTGGTTAAGATTGTAAAAAGGTGTGTTAAATCACCAAGGAGTTCAATACAATTTGTAAAAGCTTCAAGAACAGCCTGCTGTTCTTTTAAAAACATGTGTATTTGTTTTGGTGTGTTGTCATGTTGACATCCCCAGGGTTATGGCAGTTAGAATTATTTGATTTTACCAAAAATATAAAAGCAGAAGTACTGTGGACAACGCTTGAAGTAAAACAAATTATACCAGTAAGCCAATAAGAATTTGCCTCTCTTTGCCCCAAATGCCCTGATGCATGCAATTAATGAGACTTAAATTTAGTTTTTTTTTCTTCTTGGTTTAGGAGATGCATTCAGAGGGCTTGAACCCTCTGAGAATCAAGATGGCAATTTCTTCAGTGCGGTTGATAGTGACAATGATGACTGTGGCCCGTGTTTTGTGGGTGATGAGGCATTTGACAGCTGCGCTGGCGAGCTCTACGGTTCTGGGTGGTGGTTCAGTAACTGCGGCATGGCGGATCTCAACGGGATGTGGCATCCCAAAGACAGCTGTAGAGGTTGGGTATCTGGTGTGTACTGGAAAACATGGAGTAATATTGATTCACTGCTATTTAGTGAACTCAAGATAAAATGTACTTAGCTGTAACAATGTCAGACTCTCCAGCCTGAGATGGCTTGAGAGTTCGTTTCCCTTTCTGCAGCAATTTTAGTACTAAACCATCCCTGTGTTACTATGAATGTCAACTGCTTAGTAGCAAATCACTGTGTATGCAACATATAATCAAGTAGCAAGTTTGACTGATCTAAGAAATGAAGTTTCTGCGATTGATTGTTGAAGTCTTTCTAGTTTTTCAGTAGACGTAGTCCCCCCTTCCCCTCCCTTTTTGCCAAAACCATTTCAGTAATAAGGAACATATATTTTAGTGGAGTCATAATCCTAGATATACTTCTACTGTCCCCTGTAGAACAAATTAGCTAGGAACACACCCATATTTCCATCAAACCCCAATGCAAAGAGAGAGGATGAAAAAGAGAGAAGTAAAATTAAAGACTTTGCTTAGTAACAGGCAAGACAGTAGAGATGTGTCACCTGTGCCTTAGCAGTGCAACAGCTCCCCACCAGTTAATTTCTCTTTGATTATTCCCCAAATAGTTGCACCAAATTTCAAAGTTTATGGAATTTCCCCTCCTGGCAAAAACCAGCCGTTTTCTGTGCTGCTCAGATGAACATCTCGCTCCCCCACCATTTTCTTCCTGGGCAAAAGAATTGCACACAAGAGCCAAGCTAGTTTTTTGTGTGTTTTGTAAGTGGGTAGGGGTGTTTATTACTGTTGCTTGATATCTGCTCAGTTTTGTATGCTTTGCCCAGCTGAATGGAGGCCGCAAAATCCTTACCCTACTGTCCTAGAGAGAATAAAAGTGTGCTGTTACCAAAGCTAGAATTTAGAATTTGGGTTTTACAACTAAATGGGCTGGAGGAATTTAGGAGACAATGTCATTAACTCTGATTGCTGTTGTCAATGCAATGATTAGTGCATTCCATTAAACCATGAATTGGTTTATGCAATGCAATTTATATCACATTCCTTTGTTGCTTTATTTCCTTCAATTTTCAGAATATGCCATTTGCTTTTTTTCAGATTTCATAAGGCCGTTAAGCTTTGTACACCAATAAACTGTTTGATTCATTCCAGTTATAGCCTTGAGTCTGTGGGCATCACTAGCTGTGCTTTACTTCCTGTTCCACTGGGTTGCTGCTCTTCTTCTCCATCTGCTTTCTGAGCGTGATGTTAGTAATACACACTGCTGACAATCAAGTGGTAGGTTTCTGCTTTGCTTTTTATTTCTTACACATTTACATGAGAAGATTTCACAATGCTACTAGGAAAAATATACACATTAACAAATTTACACTAATGCACATATTGCTGTATCGGCACTTGGCAGCATGCTTTGCAGCACAGAGGAGAATAAAAACTTCTACCATGCTAAGCAGGGCGCAATGACATTATCTTCCTAGTTATGATCATATTTTCCATGGATCCCATTCTATCCTTCAATTGTCTTTGATAAGCATGCTTTTCTTTACAGAAGCATCTTGGCACTGGCAGCTTTCGATGTGCCACAGTTAATGAAAACACGTTGCTGAGTGTGTTTGCGATGCATTTTAAGAAAGCTCAGTTATCTTTGTAGTAGTTATTAAAGTTGATTCGCAACAGGAAATCTTCCAGGTGAGGCTGGTACCCCCTGTTTACAAGCTTAGTTACTACTGTAAGAAGAGAAAATAAAACACTTGTTTAATATGGCAAGAGATATACAGATCAGTCAGCCTCAAATCTCTGTCGCTCTGATATTCCTCTCTTAACAGTGTGCACAAGCTCAATGAGGTACGCAAGCTGCTACCCTCTTTTATTTGTCCTAGCAGAGGTTTCATTTCAGTTGAGCCTATTCATTTCTACAGGTTCCAACCAAGAACACTTTAGGCATCTGCTCTTTTATCGTAAATATTTCGCTTGCCCACGCTAACAAACTCGATTAAGCACAGCGCTCTACAGATTTCACTTACAACTGCTGCAAGGTCTGTTGAGCACACCAGATTCTGAGCAAACATACATAGGACTGAAAGCAGAACGCCAAGTGGAAGGACTACAGCAGAGCACATCCTCTACATGCCAACAGGCCAAGGTTCAATCTCTAGCATCCAGGAAGCTAGCGATGTTAAAGAGCTGTGTCTGCAATTCTGGAGAGTACTGCCAGCCAGAGGAGACAAATACTGGGCAAGACGGACAAGTAGCCTGACCCCAATGTAAGGTAACCTATGTTATCTTCTATAGGTGCTGCTCTTCCTGTCGAAGATCAAGCAAGCTTTACACAATGGCCTGGTTCAGACATGACATTGATCCTGCTGGCCAGAGCTGACAGGAACTGCAGTCAAACAACATCTGAAGCATATTGGGTTGGGGAGGGCTGGTTTAAAATAGGAACACAGTCACGACTAGGACCAGGCGTGAAATATCACCAGTTAAACATCACAATATAGTGATGTATCACGATGTCTGAAATAACACTGGAAAAGGCTGAGAAAGTGGCTGGGCTGTGGAGGGAGAAGCGACCAGGAGAAAGGGAAGGAAGCTGCCCACTTGCTTGGGCAAAGGAGCTCCAGCCCACTCCCCACCTCCCTCTGCAGCCCAGCCCCAGCAGAGGAAACATGAGAAGTTGTTCCTTTCGCACGTTTGTCTTTGCCAGTGCAAGTGCCTCTCTCCTCCTGGGCCCACCCTGCTTGCTTGGGCAAAGGGCAGGTAATTTAAGCTGGCAAGACATTGTGGCTTGCCAGCCGCCAGCACAGCGCAGGAATGTGCTGTGCTGGTGGTGGCCAGGGAGCCGCAATGTATTGCCAGCTCAGAAAGTGTGAAACCAGTATTTTGATCTGAACTTCATACTGGTTTCAGATGATGAACTGAAACATCACCCGGCTCATGTCCTGTTGCCCCATCCCTAGACCTTGAAAACTCAGAAAAGCAGAAGAAAGCTTTTCCTGAATCTCTGCACTAAGCAAACTTGCCAAGAAACACTAAGACTTCCCAGCTGTCCTGTGCAGAGGATGTTTTTATTTCCAAACTGAGTATAAACACATCTTTGCAATACCTCAAAACTGGGAAAATTGTGCCCCTCTGCCAGAAGTTGCTAGACTACAACTTCCATCATCCCTTACCATCGGCCATGCCATCAGAGGCTGATGGGGAGTTTGGGGACAGCCCCCAGGTTCCCATCCTTGCAACAAGAGAAGTCTTACCGTTGAATAAGAAATGGGAGTAGTACTTGAACGTGTTATAAGACTGCTGCATTAAGCCAAAGTTGGGATGAACAGCCATTTGTTTGCTGGTATCGAAACTCCACGACTGAGAAATTAACTGGCTACGGAACTTCAAAATGAGGCTGAAGATGCTGTGAATAATGTTCATTACAGGGGCTGCCTTTTCAGTCAACAACCCTCTGTCAAAAGAAAAGAGATGGTTTTGATATTAAGTTAGCAAGCAGCAATACTTTTCATCTGCAGCAATGTTTAGGAGCATCTTAAAGAACATGCCTGCTGAGGTTTGATCGCAGGTGCAATTTTTGAATCGTTTCGGATAGGAAAGACAACGTGCCAGTTATATAGTGAATTTGTGTCCTTTGTATCTTCTTACCATTCAGTACTAGGATATAGTTATCCTGAACCAGCTCGCCAGTTATCCTAAATAACATATTTTGATGGACTAGATGCAGCCAGGTACTGTAATATAGCATTTACTAAGGCTTAGCTTGTTTCAGATTGCTACTGTAAGTCAGGGATGCATTTGCCCATGAACTGGAGTGGGTGGGCCTGGCCTATATATCCATATATCGCCCAGGACCGGTATTAGGGGCCGATCGCAAGGACAGCTTCACTCAGTAGTATATCGCTGGCGAAACTGCCGCCTCCCGAGTCCCTCTGCTACCAGCGCCCAGTGCATTGAGGGGAAAACAAGCAGCAGCTGGGTGCTGGGACTCATGAGTGGTGGGCGTTTCTCCAGCGATATACTGTTGAGTGAAACCGCCATTGCAGTCTGCCCTGATACTGCTGCAGAGGGAGAAACAAGCTGTGATACAGCTTGTTCTTCCCTCTGTTTCAACAAGCCCCCCGTCACTCTGGCTCGCAGTTATCGCCCAGCCCTGTTAGGGGGGGGGTGGCATTCCACCCACAGCAAATGAAGAAGAAGAAGAAGAGTTTGGATTTGATATCCCGCCTTTCACTCCCCTTCAGGAGTCTCAAAGCGGCTAACATTCTCCTTTCCCTTCCTCCCCCACAACAAACACTCTGTGAGGTGAGTGGGGCTGAGAGACTTCACAGAAGTGTGACTAGCCCAAGGTCACCCAGCAGCTGCATGTGGAGGAGCGGAGACACGAACCTGGTTTCCCAGATTACGTGACTACCGCTCTTAACCACTACACCACACTGGCACAAAGACATACACATACACCCTCCATAAATGATCCATGCAGACCAGCTGGGGTGGAATCTTATCACCCTCTCCTCAAACTATCAGTCGATAATTGAAGAGGGACAATATGCATCCACGCCAAGGAGCTGGGCTTAGAGGTTTAGGCCTTTCTGCTCTCTTTTGCGCTATAATTTCCCTGCTTTGGCCCCCTGAGGACAGGCACCGCTTCCGGAGACATTTCTGTCTCCATCTTCCTGCTCCTTCCCACTTCACTTTTCCCTTCCTCAGCCCATAAGCTGGGTGAGGGGAGAGGCATTGTGCAGTCTGCGAGAGAAATGGTCTGGTTCTCTTTCTCAGATGTTGTAAATCTGTTGAAAGCAAAGTGCAACTCTCCTTAGGCATTGCAAATATGGGCACTTGGACGAGGGGCTAAGTGGTGAGGCCTGTTAGTTCCTCCCGCTGTCCACATCACAATGGCAGCAGAACCGGTGGCAGAAGCCTACGTAAAGAAAAGACACATCCACCCAACTTTCTAGTTACATGAGAATTGTCCATCTCTACACACAGACAAGGGAAGGCAAATGTGCAACGCTTTGTTGAGGAATCTTCTTACCGGAAGATGGCTTTGTTGAGGTAGTCAGCATGCGTTCTGTAGATTTCCTCCAAGTTCCCTACAGAAGACAGTTTATTTCCAAATTCACACCACGTCACGTGCAGGATTTGGTTGGCAATGTAGCCTTGAATAACTTTCACAAAGTGCTGCATTTCGTGCTTATAAAGCTGGAGCTGTCGAAACTGAACCGAGTTGGATGCATGCTTCACCAGAGCTGAAAAACCAAAACGACAAGGATGGCTCACAGCGCCGGAAAAGGGACCGCCACTCTTGGCCCCCATGCCAAAGCAGAAGCAGCCAAGGTGCAAAGCGGGCACAGTCAGTTATTACTAACAAATTTTGTGAAGAGCCACAAAAATGTTGGGATCACAGTAGCAGGTGGCCTATGGGGCAGTCAATAAAAAACCAATGTTTAAAGTTGTTACTTTTTCAGGGGGGGGGGGAATCTAAACTGTTCTTAAAATAGAAAAATCTCTGAGGCGTCTTGCAAGGGCACAAAACACTTAGCATGGCATCACAATAGGTGACCCACAGGAGCTGTCAGATTTTTTAGCATGGGGGTCATAGTATGTAGCCCACAGATTCACCATCCTGGTTTAATACGACTAGGACAGAGGTTTTCAATCATATCTGAGTCCACGGCTCCCTTGACCAACTACATTCTTTCTGTGGCAACCCTGTGGGGCTCAGGAGCCCAGTTACGTCACCCCTTGCCTGCAGAGCCGGCTGCCTCTCACCCTTTTTTGAACACCCTCCCTTGTGGAGTGTTCCCTCTGTCTCCTCGTCGCTCGGGAGTCCTCTGGGCAGCTGCAGCCCCAGGTTTCTGAGTCCCCCCTCCCCCACTGGGAAGGACCCCCTGGCCAGCCCCAGAGGTAATATATGCCTGGCGAGCTCGTAGCCAGGGCCACTGCAACAAACAGCTGTGGAAACCTTTGGGAGGCAGAGATGCGAGGAGGGACAGAAGCCAGTGTTGCCCGCAGCACCCCTGACTATCATTCAAGGCACCCCAGGGTGCCACAGCACACTGGTTGAAAACCACTGTACTAGGAGACCAGATTAGAAATCAAATAGATTTTACTTGAAAAAGGCTTTCATAAACTCACCCTCAATCAATATATCCATTTGTCTTTTTGTGCTTGGTTATGTTTTTCCTCTACTTTTTCAAATATGGTATTGTGCAATACCTACAATGTACTAGGTGAAGCAGGAGTTATTTTTTCTTGCTATTGCATTAATAGCTCACAGAACAAACTGGAATACCACCCTTGGAAGACATTTTGCCTTTCTTTTATTCCATTTGGATGAGAATCCAAAACCTCTTCTGTTGTGTCAAAGCAAACCGCTTTCACCTTCAGTTATATGGGTTTGCGGTTGAATAATCAAACTCGCATGGAATATACTGTATTTACTCAAGTCTAAGGCACCATCGAATCTCATGTGCACCTCAATTTTCAGAGTCTTGAAACCAAATAAAAGTATTTGCTGGCGAATGTGAATGTGCCATTGAATCTAATGCACACCTCAATTTTCACAACGTAATTGGGCCAAAAAAGGTAATCATTAGATTCGAGTAAATACGGTAGAAATAGGAAACACAGTGACTTTAGATTTTACTCACTTATCTGAATCTTCTGAACAGGTTAGCTTTCAGGCTAAATAAAAGCAGTCAGATTTTATCTTACCAGTTCGCTTTAAGTGGAACCAGACATCCTTAAGTGTCCACACCATATGCTTCAATTGCAGCAGGAAAGAGAAAATCTTGTTGTATTTATTCATGCAGTTCTCAGTAATGACAATGTTCATGGGCCAGTCAACCTATAAAAAAAGAAAAAACCCTATTATGACTGCATATCTCCCAAGGCATCAGAATATTCCGCTGCCTGTTTAAGATGAGGATTACGTCACAGTTAGCAGAACAGAATGCATTTCTAAGTAGCATCAGAGAACAAGCAGGACCGATTAACTGCAATGCATATAGGGGAATCTTAAAATCTGGCTCACTTCTCAACTTTTGTGTGCCTTCTCACCTTATAGCGTAGTTCTAAGCAGTTTAGGGCATCGGGCGCATTGGGCTTGAACATCTCTGGAAGGTACTTCAGTGCAAATGAGAGATTGGAAGCCAAGTGGGTGTCCCCATGGAGACTATATTGCAGAGCCTTATTTAAAATGGAATTGAGGACTAGTGGGTTCAAAAGTTCGCCAGGTGTCTGTCCTGAGCCAAGCTGAAATTAGAACACACATTAGATACTGAGAATTTGTTTGTCAGAATAACCTTTCCAAAGTAGATAATGGGATTTTTTTTTAATGTTCATACAAACACTGTTCAAGCCAGAAAGTCCCTTCTATTTAAAACGTCCAAGAGAGGTTGTTCAGGTTGTGATCATTGAAACTACTGCCAAATGCTACACAATCCCTATATTTAGTAGCATATACGCATATAATATGATTTCCCCACATGCTGGCAACTAGATATATAGTCAAGAATCAGGTATTTAAGGAAAAGCCTATGCAAATACCTTTTCAAAAAGTAGATCGCTGAGTGACTGAGCAAACTCTCCATCTTCCATCAACAAAAAATGCCTTAGTGCTCCAAAATGCTTCTCAATATTTAGTTCCACAAAATAGTAGTCAACAATGGCTTTGTTCACAAGTGAAACACTAGGAACAAATGAAAACAAACACCAGTTACTTTTTAAAAAAAAAAAAAAGCAAATAAAAAGGTAAAACTGCATTTTAGCTTCATGGATAGGGTAAATTAAAAATGGCCAACGTTTTGATCCTCTACCCGCAATCAAATTATAGGCTCCCTCCAAGTAATCTACTTCTATTGGGCCGGTACCTTTTGGCAGTCACTTGCAAAAAAGACAGGATGCAGCAAGGATGTCAAGAAAACGCCCTTTGAAAGAAATCCCAGTTGCCCATTGTCACCTCTCTTCATTACACTTGCATGTAATTCTTTCTGCACCGTTCAAAATCTGTAACAGCTGCTATGTTCTAACTAGAAGCTTTACAGTTTCTCATTCTAGAGCACAATACCCAACGTTCACTACTAGGCCCCGTTCAATAGTTCAGTGGTGGTAGGTAGTGTTTGCACTGTACAGGGGAAGGAAGTGTGCAGAACCAAGCAGAGGCAGTGCAACCTGCGTTGCCGTCAAGGCTCTGGAATGGACACGAGAAGTAAGAGCTGTTCGACAGTGGAATTTGCTGCCAAGGAGTGTGGTGGAGTCTCCTACTTTGGAGGTCTTTAAGCAGAGGCTTGACAACCATATGTCAGGAGTGCTCTGGTGGTGTTTCCTGCTTGGCAGGGGGTTGGACTAGATGGCCCTTGTGGTCTCTTCCAACTCTATGATTCTATGATTCTATGATTCTAAGTTTAAACCTCTACCACCTAGCGCTTTGACGCAGATGGAAATTGCTCCCTTCCCTGCTCCATCAAGTGAATGATCTGCATCCCCATTAAGGCACAAGGCTAGGCAAGGCAGAGAAGTTCAGACCTTTTTGCCTGAAGGGCATGGAAATTCTGATGAGGAAGAAAGGGAGCACAAGACTCCCTATCCAGTCCAGCACCTTACATTCAGACTGCTCTGTCCCTTCTTGGCTCTGCATGCTTTTCACCACACGCTCTGAAATCTGACTTTAATTGCCACATTTTTTTTTAATGGGACCAATCCATACTGAGATCTCCCACCTGAAGAGCCATCAGTTTCAATGAAGGAAGCAAATCTCTATTCAGGTTCTTTGTGTGTATGACCCTGATTCTCCACTGAAAGAAATAGGACTATACATGGGGATCTTCATAATGGATGAATGGCAGCATCGAGTTTGTAGTTTTTACTGTGTCTGTGTGGGTATGTGGAGTTTTGGCCGGCCCTAGAGGGTTGGTGAAGGGTCCATGAAGACCTCAGGATGAAAAACATTCCCCCCCCCCCAACATTCTGAAGTGAATGGACAGTGGATAAGAACTCTGAGGCACATCCAGCCTGGAAAAGAGAAGACTGTGGAAGAAATATGATTTGCAGTTTAAAGATCCGCTAAAGAATGCCATCCAGTAAGAGATACCTGAACAATATAATGCTGAATCAGTTCACATTTCTTGTTGCAACAGTCACTGAATTGCTTACCTTACTAAGCAAATAAAAGGAAAGAAGGTCAATGTATGTACTGGTGTGATTCCCAATTAAGGAAAGACTACAAGCTATATTATTACTACAAGGTTGACTAATCACTTCTAAATTTAACTTACTGAGAAACCAAAGGGGCAGTGATTGACCGTTTCATCAGTACTGGGAGTGATAAGAGCTCGCTCAGTTGTACAGCTGTTTCGTCTGTTGCTGACTGCGCTGATGGGTCCACAGGGAAGGTGTAGGATCTTGGTATCACATGATGCAGAAGATGGGAAACGGGAAGTTCTGCTGTGTTAGAGCATAGGTAAAAACAATGATTACTGTTTCCAAAGCACTTTCAAAACAAAATGCTATACAGCAAATAAAAATTAGAGGCAACCATTACGGCCAGTGAGCCCATTTCAAATTTCAAGGAAGTGTGGTGGGTGGCAGTCACGGAGTGGGGCGCGGGGGGGGGGGGGCATTGCAAAACACAAAAATAGAGTGTGTGTGGTCACGGCTGCTCCACGTTTCCCAAGATAACCTCATGCTTGGAAGTCACCCATGTTCTGCTGGTCCTGATTGTGGAGATCGAACAATACTGATCTCCCTGACACACAATGCTGTTGCTGTTTAATAAGAGGGAACATTCCTTCCTCCAGTGCAAGATAAAATACACAAGGTGGCCACAGTTTCTCTCATACACAGCACACACTTCACATATGCACACCCACATATACATGCCTCCCTCTCTCACCACACTTCCTCACACACAGAGCCACACGTACATCTCCCCTCCCCCCCACTCTGCCCAAATATATCCGTCTCAATCACACACACCATACACATTCAGAAAAGCCTCTCAATTGGCGAAGGAAGTGCCGGCCATTAAAAAAAACAAAACCAAAACAGGGTGAACAAAAATATATTTAAATGATGTTCCAAAAGAAAAGTGAGAGGGGCGTTCTAATATCCGGAGGCACGGCATTTCAGAAGTAATTAATAAAAGGGTACGAGTGAATGCAATTTAGAGTTTAACCAAATGAGGTCTACAGAATCCTGCACAAACTTGTGCCGCAACACTGCTGCAGTCTGGTACTACTTATTTGGACCCGTGAGAATCCGCAAAGGATTGACACAATCTCTGTGTGCCTTAATGATACCAAGTGTGCAAAGTCAGGATGATGGCACAATAAAAAAACCTTTCTGTCTACAAGAACAGGTATAGGACAGCATATAAATTCAATTAATAAATAATGATAATGATGATGTTACCCATACCATGTGTGAGCAGCTTTTCTCTGAGTGCCTTGGATAAAGTTGAAATGTCCCCACAGCACAGGTGGGGGCCTGCTGTGTGGATCCCCATTATGGAATTGACATCCTCAAGAGACCCCAACCTACGTGGCTGGATCATTTAAATGTGACCCAAGTTGATTGCGGGAAAGAGACTCCCCAGACACGTTTTTAGTGAATGACGCTCTAGGACTACAGAATTCCACAAGCACTACACTCCTTGAGGGGTAACAGGATATATGTGGTTCCACTCTCTTAATGCACCTCATGTTAGGAGTACTCACACATCAAATCGTAGCTGTCCTGGTATTTTTCAAGGCAATACTGATCAGATAAGGCTTTCACATAATCTTCCTCTTTCTTCCACTTGGCAATAGCGGTGCTTACGCCTTCTGAACTTTCAGATGTGCTGACTTCAGAGAGAGAAATCTGCTGAGTCATAAGAACCAATTCGGTCGATTTTTCAGGTTCCTCTACCTGATGAAAAAAAGTGGAATGGACATTGGAGAAAAGGAGGCTCATTTTTGATCCAGAAGGCTTTGCACTCTTGCTTAAGTACACTTATCGTTGCATCTTGGGTTTTCCTGAACCTTCAAGATTCTTGTCATTTAAGCAGACCTCGATAGTGTTGTTGCTTGTAATATGTATGTTAAAGGATATATGAGAAAATGGGCTAGAGTTATCCTCATCTTAAGCTTATTTTTTTCTCTCTGCCCTTTTCACTTTGATTTTAGCTAAGCGATCTGTCAAGTCGGTTTCAGAATTTTTGCAAATTCCTAAAGTCAGAGGGTCCTGGGAGAATAAAACAGGGTTCAGATAAGGAATTCAGAGGGCACTTAGCTAATCAGCAAGTAAAGACAATAATACTTTCTGGTAATATTTTCTGTTTAGGATATAAATGAGTGAAGATAGGGAATAACATTGGGGAGAATTAAAGTAATTCATATTTGGGAGAATTAAAATATTTCAAAGGAACATCGTGCCCACTACTTCAGTAATTTTACTTGAGCGTCACAATGAGATTCATCCACTTAAGATTAAGGGGCTAGTAATTTGAAACTTAAGTTGCTGTTTCCTCACCTGTACATCCTGAGAAGGCGCTGTGGAGAGATCTTTGGCAGCATCCATTATGATTGCTATATTAACCAAAAAAGAGGGGACTTGTTACTGGAAGGAACTGAGAAACATGACAAATATTGTCTAGCCTTAATGACTATAAAGGCAGTGTGAAATGTATAGAGCCTCACAAGAAACACAAGCATTTCAAATACATGATTTAGTCTCCCACTCATGTTCCCCAGCACCAATATAGTAATAATAAAAAACTATCAGGCTTTTCTTCTGTTTCATAATAGAATTTTGTCTGTTAATGGCAATGGTCTCTTGCATTTATGTGGATCTAGGTTTCCTTTGTAGAGAAAGCAGTATTTAGGAAACATGCACAGTTAATTCATTTCTGTTTTAAGTGCCCATTAAAATATAGTTAAAATAAAGTTTTTATTCAGTACAGTCATAACTTGGTTGTCGAACGCCTTGTGACTCAACCATTTTGGCTTCCAAACGCCGTAATCCCGGAAGTGAGATTACAGCATTTAATGCTGTATTGTTTTTAACACTCTATTGGAAGCCGCTCAGAGTGGCTGGGGAAACTCAGCCAGATGGGCGGGGTATAAATAATAAATTATTATTATTATTATTAAGTGAGTGTTCTGGTTTGCAAACATTTTTTGGAACCCAAACATCCGACGCGGCTTCCAATCGAGTACAGGAAGCTCCTGCAGCCAATCGGAAGCTGCGCCTTGGTTTTCAAACATTTTCAGATATCGAACAAACTTCAGGAACCGATTCCGTTTGAAAACCAAGGTAGGCCTGTATAACCTGACCACAAACCCACAAAGGCACCTGCCCAGATGTAAGTCCACTGACTTCCACTGAAGACAAAGGATCCTAACTGGTTTGTCTCGGCCTGAATAGACTTCTATTTTAGGGCTCTTAATAGTGATGGGGAGAGGGGAAGTCTACCAAGTAATTTGTTCACTGATTGCCACTTACCCCCCTGTTCTTCTAGGCTTCTTTGTGGCTCTTCATCCACATTATCGCTCAGCACACAACCAGAAGGCATCGACTCTTGTCCTGTATCATGCTCTTTGATTGTAGGGAATTCTCCGTTATACAGGAATGTCTGAACTGTAGAGTCAGATGCGGGGCCAGAGACAGCTTTAAGATGAGGTATGGGATCGCTGAAAGTTGAAGGAGTCCACTCTCCTATTTGAATACTCGACTGCGAGGCATGGCCAAAGAGACTCCATCGAGGCACAGAAACCTCCGAATCAGAAACCATGCCTCCAATTTTTATGTGCGACTGAGAGGCGTGCCCGTGAATATTCCAGCGAGGTCGCGAGGACACAACATCAGACGTATTTTCCCCAACTCTGATATTAGCGTCCGACGCGTGGCCATGGATGTTCCAGCGAGGTCTAGCCGGCTCTATATTGGACACATACTCGCCAATCTTAATATTGGCATCCGAAGCATGGCCGTGGATATTCCACCTTGGCCTTGATGGCTCAAACTCCGAGGCATATTCTCCAACCTGAATATGAGCGGCAGAGACATGCCCGTGGATATTCCAGCGTGGGCGGCTAGGTTCGACCTCGGAAGCATACTGTCCAATTTTGATGTGTGAATCCGAGGAGTGGCCATGAGGGTTTGAATGCGGATGGGAGAGTTCAGCGTCAGGTACGTATTCCCCAATTTTAATATTTGCATCAGACGCATGGCCGTGAATGTTCCAGCGGGGTACCCTGTCCTCAACATCAAAGACGTTTTCTCCAGCTGCAACATGGCTGTGCGAGACTGAAGGCCTGAGAACAGTATTAAAGTCATACCCGTCGTATTCGGAGACTTGGGTACCGGTTTCCCCTTCTGCCGCACCTTTCAGTGCAGAACTGTTTTCATCTGTCTGACCGTGCAAGGAAAGATCTGAACTGATATTCTGCAGGGCTTCATCCAACAAGTTGGTCTCTTGGGCACTGGGGACAACAAATGTTTCTTCCTGAGGCTTTGGTAAAAAATCTTCAAAATCCAGACCAAGTTCAGATACATGCTTTGGCAGAGTAGCTGCTTGCTCCGTATGGAGTACCTGAGATGCAGTTTCTGTTTCTTTGGACTCTGAATAATCATTAGACTGTATATCTGTTGCCTGCAGTAAGCCTGGGGATATCACCAGTTGAGATTCTGGGTCTCTGCCGATGTCCACATCATCAGGACACTCGGGCTCTGCAGAAGTTAACTGAAATGGAAAAAAGAAAGAAAATTAATTACTAGAACAGATATGCAACTCACTTATACAGCTGGGATATCTTCACCTTCATTATTTCATCCGAAGTTTCTGAAACTACCTTTTAATAGTTTTATATCACTGTTTATTTTTTAAGCAGTTTAGGGTTATTATCATCTTCACCGAGCTTTTCAAATGCTCCAGTAGCTACTTCAATCACTATGGAAACAGTTGAAATTTGCTTGCATAACCAGCTGTATTGTTCGGATATCGGGTGAAAACAAAGACCTCTGTCTGAAACGCTGGTTTCTACATTTTTTTTAAATTGCACAATCCATAACCCAACAGTGTAACACTTGCTCAAGAAAAAGAAGATAGGCATAGAGAACAAATGGCAGGCTATTCTGTACCTACTATTCACACTAACATGCAATATGGTCCTCAAAGCTCCCAATTTAAAACCAGAATAACAGGCCACTTTATAAACTCCCCTCCTTACAGGTATGACAGCAGTTCTACTGGGCTATAAAACAGGCACCCCCAAACTCAGCCCTCCGGATGTTTTGGGACTACAATTCCCATCATCCCTTACCACTGGCCCTGTTAGCTAGAGATGATGGGAGTTGTAGTCCCAAAACATCTGGAGGGCCGAGTTTGGCGATGCCTGCTCTAAAATGTGGGTCTTACTATGCACACTGTGACATGCAATCTTACAAAGCACAGATCACAAAAAAGGAGGAAAGCAAAAAGAAAGGGAAGTTCTAGGAGTGCCCAGAAATGACTAAATGGTGATCTAAACATCAATAAATCTGACACATATAGTACAAAATGCCAGAAGAACAGGGGGTGGTGAACCAGCAGTTCGGCAACTCCCATCATCCCTCACCACAGGCTATGCAGGATGTTGCTGATGAGAATTGGAGTCCAACAACATCTGGAGGGTCACGTTACCCACTTTTACTATAAAATACAATGTTTTACTCAGCCAAATCTTAAAGGAACAACTCTACCTTTTACTCTAACCCAAAAGATTTGTACCCTTGAATGGATCTAGAAAGGATATATGCAGACAATAGTCCCATACAGCTGGAGTTGAAAGGAAATAGGATTAAAGCTTGAGGAATAAACCTCAAAGAGTACGGGAGATAAAATAACTCTTTACCGAAGGACCCAGAAATAGTGCAAAAAAAGTTACAGACTTAAAAAACTGTTTTTGAGATAAATGATACAGCAGATGTCTCAAAAATGTTAATAATGGAATCTAAGTAAAACCATTTTATGGGAGCAATTTATATCAGCCTGTCTGAACAAAGAAAGAATTAAGAAAAGCATATATGAAAGAAACAGAGGAGTTAGAAAAGAAACATTAAAAAAGAAAACAAGATTAAAAGATGACTTTAAAAAAAAATTAAAAAATGGTAACAAATACAGAGAAGATAGCTGAAGAGTTTATTACATAATATATTACTTTATTTAAATAATAAAACCTGAAAAAATGGGATACTTATGAATGAATGGATGAATGGGAAAGTAGTCCTTGCCACAGGTGAATCAAGAAGATGATGGTGTTTATGGAACAGGAGTTTTCTTAAAGGAACACCAACCTGAATGCTGGAATCACTGACTGGTACAACTGCGGCGGAAGTCTGCTGACACCACCCTTCCCCAATGTCTGCTTTCCTCCTATACTTTCCACCTGGAAGTTTCTCAAGCATGTCCTACACATCAAATGGAAAAGATCAAAGATTTATACATACCAATGCACACATAAATAACCACTGTCAATGTGCTTTCTAAAAAAAAAGCAACAGCAGCAGCATTTACGCTACCTCGGTACGCTTTTGATCTTCCATCAAAAATTTGAGACGGGCCGTTTCCAATTTGTGCCTCTGAATTTTCCATAGGGCTTTTCTCTCTCTACGGGCTGCCTCTTCGGAGAGTTTGCTATAGTGGTCAATCAGCTCTTCCCTAAGTGAAAAGAAAGGTAGAATAACTTCACCGTGTAGTTTTACAAGATATATACCATGATAGAGCAGAGTACAACAGGAAGGCATTTAGATTACTTAGGCTACCATCCAGAGTAAAAATGTAGCTCACAAGCTCAAAATTTAGTGAGCTAGCAAGTAGGATAATTTATCAATGCATCATATAACATGTTGAAGTTCCTAAGCAACCAATGCTCACTGAAAAATAAATAATTCTAAACCTAATTATAAATTTTGGGGACGCAGGTGGCACTGTGGGTTAAACCACAGAGCCTAGGACTTGCCGATCAGAAGGTCGGTGGTTCGAATCCCCGCAACGGGGTGAGCTCCCATTGCTCGGTCCCTGCTCCTGCCAACCTAGCAGTTCAAAAGCACGTCAAAGTGCAAGTAGATAAATAGGTACCTTCCAGCGGGAAGGTAAACAGCATTTCCGTGTGCTGTTCTGGTTCGCCAGAAGTGGCTTAGTCATGCTGGCCACATGACCCAGAAGCTGTACGCCGGCTCCCGCAGCCAATAAAGTGAGATGAGCGCCGCAACCCCAGAGTTGGTCATGACTGGACCTAATGGTCAGGGGTCCCTTTACCTTTACTTATAAATTAAACAGGTGAAAATTTGGGAGCTTTGTGTCTGTTGTGTTTTCAAATGATACATACACTGTGCTGTGCAGTCAGATATTTGTGCAAGCTTAATGCTGTTCTGTAACAGATCAAACACAAGAAAAGCACCTTAAAGCTGTATAGTTTTGGCTGTTCACTAAATACCAGTGGCTATAATGTACTCAAAGTTATACCATTTTTCATTCAGAACTAGCAGCACACAGCTGAGTCAATAACAGGGCTGAGTTTAGACTAGCAGGGTGGCTGCTCTCAGCTGACTTCCACATTGCTGCTGCATATCGGGGTGAGGTTGGCATGGTGCAGGCACATGAGCAGAGCCGATAAAAGTGTATCTACACTCGCAACCACCATATTGTTCCAACTCTGATATGCAGCAGCTGGGCTGCCAAGACAAAACAATGTAAAGACTCCTGGTACGACATACACAGCAGCTAGGCTGGCAGGGCATAAGGGGAAGTTTGTAGCTTACTAGCAAAACCTTCTTCCATTCTGAAAGGTGAGAAACTGGGCTATCCATTTTCCAGCTTGGAAGCTATTTTTGTAAACATACAACTGCTTGGTACAAAATTTTGAACTTGCAATTTTAACAGCCTTCCTTCCTTCCACACTTTTACCTTGCCCTTTTCTCCAATTCCTCTTCCAAAGCCTTCAGTCGTCTTTCCCTCTCTCTCAGTTCCCGAGCAAAACTGAAATCATCATCAGTCTCCTCCTGTTTCAGAGCACGGCGGCGCTACATAAACATTTAAGAAAGCTTTAGAAACCACATTCCAAAAGCACACATTGTGCTCTGCATATTTTTATCCAAGCAAGTTCTATACAAAGATTCTCTGTCTCCTAACGTTGCTAGCAGAAAACACACGCTGCAAATACCTCTTTATCTTTTTCAAATTGTTCTTTCAATTTCTGAAACTGCTCACGCTTCTTTGCATCCAGCACCATTTTCTCTGATATTTGTTGATCTGAAACAAAAATTTAAGATGCAGCAATGTTAAAAAGAACTAAAGAAAACAGTCGCTGTGAAAAACCAGCTGGACTGCAAAGACACCTGTAACTTACCAGTAAAGGCTTTTAGAGCTTTGGTAGCTGTTTCTCGAGCGTGGAAAATTAGCTCCTGTTTTTCAATTTCCATGCGCAAGTCCTAGGAAGCAATTTCACAGGATTTAATGTGGTTTTCAAGCATAACTCGGGTCAGTTCAACTTTATTAATAATCCACTAACCCTCAAACATTTGGATTTCATACAGTGGGGTGAAATAAACACAAAAATACAGAAAGGTCAATTTTCAGTACTATATACACACACACACACCAGCACAAGATTAAAAACAAACAAACCCTAGCATCCATTATGTCAAAATTGCTTAGAAACCTTTATAGGTAGAACATAAATTACAACCAATTCATTTATCTGATGGTTCAGGACCCACTAAAGGCTCACAACCCAATCAATAGTGGAATGCAAAAGTATCATTTCTGCTATACAAACATATGATTAAAAATTGAGAAGCAGGTTCTCAAATGCATGTTTTGTTAACTGAAGGTTCTAGGTCATAAAAGATTGAAGACTACTGGTGTAAAAAGGCTGTACGCCACTCTGAGAAGGGTGTGATCAAAGAAGAAACAAGTCTGGTTCTGTCACCTCTATTAAAAAATACACAACTCTTTACTGACACAGAGATATACAAGATTTGCATATGGAGTGCCATTAAGTCTTCCTTCCAAAAACAGCTGACGGGAGAACATTGAAGTGGATGAATATAAAGGCTTTCCTGTATTTGGGGACAAATTAAAAACCCAAAGCATGTATTCAGGTGTGCAATTTCATGAAGGAAGAACAAGTTATCAGGTAAACAACTTAAAGAAACTATCGTACCTATAAATGCGGGGTCTTAACGGAAACAATTACAGTATTGTAATTTGATGGGTAAAATAAAGCTTGGCTTTTCATTTGTCTGGGCCTAAGACCCTATCTGCCTGCAGACTGTCTCGCCAGTGGTCCATGCTCTGGTTATCTCCCGCTTGGACTACTGCAATGCGCTCTACGTGGGGCTACCTTTGAAGGTGACCCGGAAACTACAACTAATCCAGAATGCGGCAGCCAGACTGGTGACTGGGAGCGGCCGCCGAGACCATATAACACCGGTCTTGAAAGACCTACATTGGCTCCCAGTACGTTTCCGAGCACAATTCAAAGTGTTGGTGCTGACCTTTAAAGCCCTAAACGGCCTCGGTCCAGTATATCTGAAGGAGCGTCTCCACCTCCATCGTTCTACCCGGACACTGAGGTCCAGCTCCGAGGGCCTTCTGGCGGTTCCCTCACTGCGAGAGGCCAAGTTACAGGGAACCAGGCAGAGGGCCTTCTCGGTAGTGGCGCCCGCCCTGTGGAACGCCCTCCCATCAGATGTCAAAGCGATAAAAAACTACCTGACATTCAGAAGACATCTTAAGGCAGCCCTGTTCAGGGAAGTTTTTAATATGTGACATTTTAGTGTATTTTTCATCTTTGTTGGAAGCCGCCCAGAGTGGCTGGGGAAACCCAGCCAGATGGGCGGGGTACAAATAATAAATAATAAATAATAAATTATTATTATTATTATTATTATCATCTGCTGCGCCAGTAGCACCCTAATGCCTACGCCAAGGCAGCATGCTTTCTCACTTGTCCCAGTGAAATTAATGACATTTTTGAACACACATGCGCAAGGACCACACTGTTGTTTTCGATGCACCATACAAAGGCAGAGTCCACGTTCTGGGCAATGGCACTTTCCTAATACAAAAAAAGATTTATTTGGTTGAGTCAGTTTACCTTTTCCTCCTTGCTGATGGTACTATAGCGTGCAATTCTTTCCATTCGGCCCACGTACACTGCACAATCTCTCTCAATCTCTCTCAGTTCGTCGAGGGAGAAGATGACAGAAATCCGAGGAACGGGGATGTCGGACCAGCAGATGTAGTGCTGCAAAATGTTTTAATGTTGTATTTTAATCTTGTTTTTAAGTTGTATTTCAATCAATTTGTTTTTATATTGGCTGTTAGCCGCCCTGAGCCCAGTCTTGGCTGGGTAGGGCGGGGTATAAATAAAATTAATTATTATTATCATTATTATTAAAGAGCAGCAGTAAACATCTGAAGAATGCAATCCAAGCTTTCATGCACTTTAGAACTGGAAACCTATTGGTAGGGTCTCGTTCAGTCTTAAGTCTGTTGTGGACTGGGGGTGGGAATCCTCATGACCTGGGCCTGGAACAAATGTGGCCCCCCAAGCCTCCCTAAATGGCCCCCAGGGATCTCCCCAGGCCACACCCCTCCCTATCCAGGCTACACTCTCTCCTCTAGTTCTGCTGCCTGACCAGAGAGATGTGTACTGTATGTGTAGAAATGCATGTGCGGCTGGCCCTAGTCAAATATAAGAGTAACATCACTTGTTCCATGTGCCACTGACATGGGTTCCCTGGAAGGGATTGTGGCCTTTGGGCTTAAAAGAGTTATCCGCCCTTGTGACAGTATTTATTATATTATTCCATTAACTGCTGGGCTGTGGGACTATAGTGACTGTTTCTGATGTTCTTTGTGGAACGTTTTGTCGTGAACACCTCCATGGGATATGCTTTGTCGTTTCTTTCGGATTGTTTCATTGTGAAAGGTTCGTCCGGTTAGTTTAGATCAAACATAAGGCAGCCAATTATGAAGTGAGAATTTTAAACTTACGTTCCACGATAACGTGATACGGAAGACAAGCAACATATTCATGATATGACAGAGAGCAAGCACAAAATGATTTGTGGTAAAAAAAAAAATCAAATCATAATTAAGCCTATGAAGAGATGCTCTACTTGGAAGTCTATCTTTGCATGAAAAATGAGGGGGAAGCAAATAATTAAGCTTTTTATTTAAATTAGCTGTCATTTAGTCTTCAATTTAAGAAACATTCTAAACTAAAAGATTCCTGTAATTGGCGGGGGGGGGGGGTAAATTGGGCTGTTGTTTTTATTTTGATTATATATATCGTGGTTTTTATGTTGATCTTTTCTGAGACCTCCTGGTATAGCGTGGTATATAAATTCAATAAATAATAATAATAATAGCAGCTTGATCTTAGCCAATAACAGAATAATCTCGGTAGAAAGGTCCTATAATACATTTGGGTGGGGCAGTGGCTTACAGTCCAGCAGCAAGGAATTCCTATGTATGAAATTAACCCAAAATATGGACGTGCTGCATGAATGTCATAGTTAGGGAAGGTGTTCTGAGCCAATCCGAGAGACTGCAAGGGGAGTCATAGTCTCTTCAGTTAAAACAGACTTTCCTAGGGTATATGACTTCAAATGTACTTGAAAACAATGCTTACTCCATGATTTTCAAGAGCAAGGGGTACTTACCCTGGGACAACACAACTTTAGCAAGTTTATGGTTTTCCCACAAATGTAGACATCATTAGCAATATGTTTCAAAAACACAGGCACACAGTCTTCTACTTCCTTGGAAATTAAAACGTACCCATGGGTCCAGTAGTGTTTGTCTAGAGATCCAAAAGGACAGAGAGGTCAGAAAGTGAGGCATATAAAGAGTACTTTGGTGTATTAAGTTTATTAATTCAATAAAAGTGAAACTATTATCTATTTGTTGAACAGAACCCAGTGATTTACTTTGCAATCACTCTATTTCATTTCAAGTAAAATCCACAACTTCATCCAGATGATGCACCTTGTGACTGGCATCAGGAATATGGTAACGCTAGTGTCATTGATGTCTAATGTCTTGTGATATTGTTAGCTGTATAACCTATGAGAATACAGTGGTAGCTTGGTTTAAGAACAGCTTAGTTTATGAACAACTTGGATTCAGAACGCTGCAAACCCAGAAGTAGGTGTTTTGGTTTGTGAACTTTGCCTTGGAAGCAGAACATGTTCCACTTCCTGTTGAGTGTGTTCCATTTGTAAATTGAGTCCCCTGCTGCTATGGGAAAGTCTTTACTTTAACGCTTTACTTTAAGAACAGACTTCCAGAACAGATTAAGTTCGTAAACCAAGGTACCGCTGTATTTACTTAGCACTAGTTCTAAAAAGGTTTTCTTTGTTTCTCTTTGTTCTTAAGTCCACAAGCCAAGTCCACAAAACAAGAGTGCATGTGATGAAAAGGAAAATAGGCACAATATACATACATGTTTTGAACACCACACACAGAAACAGCTAAATACCGTATTTTTCGCCCTATAGGACGCACTTTTTCCCCTCCAAAAATGAAGGGGAAATGTGTGTGCGTCCTATGGGGCAAATGCAGGCTTCAGGAGAGCCCCACCGCTAGCCCCACAAGCTCAGGGGACAGCAGGGAGGCGGAACGCCGCCATCCCGCTGTCCCCCGACTTGGTTAGAAGGCTGGCGGGAGGGAGAAGCCTGCTCCTCCCCGTCACCAGCCCCACAAACTCAGGGGACAGCGGGAGAGGCGCAGTGCGCCTTTCCCGCTGTCCCCCGACTTGGTTAGAAGGCTGGCGGGGGGGAGAAGCCTGTTCCTCCCCGTTGCCAGCCCCACAAACTCGGGGGACAGTGGGGAAGCACAGCGCGCCATCCGGCTGTCTCCCGACCTGGTTTGGAGGCTGGCGCAGGACTTCCCCCTCCCCCAGCCCCGCAAGCTCCCAGAGCAATGCCAAAGCTGCATGCAGCTTCGGCATCGCCCTGGGTCCCGTTCTGGGAGCTGGAGAATATTTTTTTCCCCTTTATTCCCCCCCCCCAATCTAGGTGCGTCCTATGGGCCGGTGCGCCCTATAGGGCGAAAAATACGGTACACAAAGAAAAGAAAAACAAACATGGTGTTACGTGTAAAAGAAAGTTAATGCCATCTCCCAGGGAAACGGTAATGGAATAAATCAACCATAACTTTTCCAGTTGTCCGGCATAGGCCCTTAAGTCACTAGCCAGAGGAGAAAGCAAGGGAGCCACAGTGATCATGCCTGGATTCAAGGAAGGCAGGAAGTGAGCTAGAGCATCACTGGAGATGCCAGCTTCCAAAGCTTTCATTCCTGCCATTCCCTGCTAGCCAAAGGGTAATTTCAAAAGAAAGCAATTCATTTGTAACATACCTCTAAAGCCAAGATAATCCTCATTCACCTGAATCATGAATTCGCCATACACGTCTCTGAATACACCGCTATAAACCCAATCGTGTATAAACCTAAAGGCAAAAGGTTGAATGTTGAAAAAGGTGTTTTATAAAAAGGTAAAGGACCCCTGACACTTAAGTCCAGTCGCGAACGACTCTGGGGTTGCAGTGCTCATCTTGCTTTATGGATTGAGGGAGCCAATGTTTGTCAGCAGACAGTTTTTCCGGTCATGTGGCCAGCAAGACTAAGATGCTTCTGGTGAAAACAGAGCAGCACACAGAAACGCCGTTCACCTTCCCACCACTTTGACATGCTTTCGAACTGCTAGGTGGGCAGAAGCTGGGACAGAGCTGGGGGAACTCACCCCATCGTGGGGATTCGAACCGCCAACCTTCCGATCGGCAAGCTGTCGGCTCAGTGGTTTAGACCACACAGCACCACCCGCATCCCTGTATTTTATAAACACCCTCTTAAATAAGGATATGCTGTCCAAACAGAAAACAGATCTGATAAAAATACTACCACTAAAATAACTATTCAGGTTAGATAGCAACTGTAAAGACCTATGGCTCAGGTTCAAAACGGTCCCCAAAGAAGATACCTGAATGCTATAACTGCTCAGTTTTTCACTAGTACTGAAAGAGATAGATTAACTATCATGTCAAGCAGAGTCTCATATTAATTGGGATTTCTGCTTTGATACTTGAGGTTTCCAGAAGGGTCTCTCAGTGTCTTGATCGTTGTATAAGCATTTAAATAAATAATAATAATAATAATAATAATAATAATAATAATAATAATAATAATAATAATATGCCACTCTGAAATACACAGAGAATAATTTTAATGTGCAGAAAGAAAAAACTTTAAAAAGTCCCAGAGCATATTTCAGTAAGCATAGACCATTTTAAGATTTTTGCTACAATCCTATACCCACTGACCAAGGAGTAAGGTCAACTGAAATTAATAGGACCTGAGAATATGCAAATAGGAGTGAATTGCTAGCTTTATTTCAGTACACTAAAATAAGGCTACCGCCATTCAGAAATTCCAGCTCCTTTTAAGAACTCACAGGAACGCCATCTATAGGAAATGCATTCGATCATCTTTGTAACAGCAGTTCCACAGTGCACAATTTTAAACTGAAATACTTACCGTGTATATGGTTCACAGCTTGTTTTTAGTAGGGAGAGAAGAACTGGGTAATGTTCATTGCTGCAGTTATTAAGAGCTTCTTGGTATAGGTAGGAAAGTAGTTTCACACCCTGAAATAAATGCATAAGCCACTCATTGAAAGGAAAACAATAAACACGTATAGGTACTTCCGATGATGCTTAGCTTCATTGGATAGTTTTATTGCATTGGCAGGACTCAGCTGGAAGTGCTGGTTTGGCTGGAAAAATCCTTAAAGCCTTTTGTTGACTTTTGGAGATACCTTTTTATTAATGCTGAATGAAAGCAGAAATGTGCTCCCCCTAACTATATTTCTTTTAAAACCAATACATTCCGACACGTCTATACAATCTGACATGGTTTTTTTTTAAATACTGATGAGCAGACACATTACAAGCTGATTCAGTGGTGGAAATCACTTTTCTTAGAAATGGAAGCATACAGAATGGAAACAGCACCCAAAGCGTTCTGAGATTGCTTGCTTACGTTTGAATCACACCTAGTCGTTTCATGCTTAAAAATGCACACCACTCGGTTGGCTGCGACTGCAAAGAGAAGCGGAATCATACTCACTGTTGGAAATGAAGCAGCAGCAGCAGTTCCCTGCGCAGTCACTCCTATGCCGCAGAGTTCAGCTATATACCTTCACAAAACACAACAGCAGCAAATTACACTTGCGTGGTACCTTTAAGAGCATGGGGTGGGAGGAAGACCTGTGGGCCCCCAGATTACAATTTCCATCAATCCTGGCTATTGGCCATGCTGGCTGGAGCTGATAGGAGGTGGAATCTAAGACCCAGAGAGCCACAGCTTCCCGTTTAAGAGCCTAAGAACCAGTTTACTGGACCTTCCAGGCTCAAATCCTGTCTCCCCCAGTGGATAACTACCGTATTTTTCGCTCTATAACACGCAGATTTTTTCTCCTAAAAAGGAAGGGGAAATGTCTGTGCGTGTTATGGAGCGAATGTGTGGTCCCTGGAGCCGAAAAATAAGGCAAAAATCAAACCGCGCTTCAGGGAGAAGGGAAGCCTGAAGAGAGGAAGTGGCAGCTTCCCTGCATTCTGCCTCAGGGTCTTACTGCCCACCCTGCTCTGTTTCGTTGCTGTGTTTGCTCAAACGGAACAAAGAGCAGGGAAAGCCCCTCCCCTCCAGGCAAGTAGAGAGGAAAGCAGAGCGTCCGAACAAAGAGCAGGGAAAGCCCCTCCCCTCCAGGCAAGTAGAGAGGAAAGCAGAGCAGAGCGTCGCTCTATCCTGTCCCTGCTCCGGAGGGAACAATGTTTGTGAAGGGAAGAGAGATTACAGGTTCGGCTTAAAATTCTGATTTGACTTCCTGCTTTTTGTTTTTGGAGACACACAGCATTCAAATATGCTTTCTTCCATTTAAAAGGATGAAATCCTTAAACAGTGGCTGGCTTGTGTGGGTGGGTGGGGGGGAACTTTTGCCTTCCTTTCCTCACGTTATAGCCCTCTCCTGCATTCTTAGCCTTCTGTGTTTTTCCTTCCCTCCCCACTTAAAATGTGGTTACAAAGCATGGATCCACATGGATCCTCAGGATCTTTGCATTGGGTCACCCCAAATTCACCATCAGAGCACACAGCATGTCCATGGCTACAGCCTGCCCCCCCAAAATCACACACCCATTGTTGCCTGGGGCTGCAATGGTGCAAAAACGTGGTTACAAAGCATGGATCCACATGGATCCTCAGGATCTTTGCATTGGGTCACCCCAAATTCACCATCAGAGCACATAGCATGTCCATGGCTACAGCCTGTCCCCCCCCAAAAAAATCACGCACCCACTGTTGCCTGGGGCTGCAATGGTGCAAAAACGTGGTTAAAAAGTATGGGTCCACATGGATCCTCAGGATCTTTGCATTGGGTCAGCCAAAATTCACCATCAGAGCACATAGCATGTCCATGGCTACAGCCTGTCCCCCCCCCCCCAAATCACGCACCCACTGTTGCCTGGGGCTGCAATGGTGCAAAAACGTGGTTACAAAGCATGGATCCACAGGGATTCTCAGGATTTTTGCATTGGGTCACCCCAAATTCACCATCAGAGCACATAGCATGTCCATGGCTACAGCCTGCCCCCCAAAAATCACGCACCCACTGTTGCCTGGGGCTGCAATGGTGCAAAAAAGTGGTTACAGGGATTCTCAGGATTTTTGCATTGGGTCACCCCAAATTCACCATCAGATCACATGTCTGTGGCCACAGCATGAAGCACAAAAATGATACGTCCACTGTTTCATTCAGAATATTTTTTCCCTTGTTTTCCTCCTCTAAAAACGATGTGCGTGTTATGGTCAGGTGCGTGTTATAGAGCGAAAAATACGGTAAATGCTTCTGCGAAGTTCACAAACTATCTGTTTTTCAGTGTTTGGCCCCTGCAGCTGGTGCTGAGATGTATAACAAGGTAAAAAGATAAAGGACCCCTAGATGGTTAAGTCCTGTCATAGGCAACTATGGGGATGTGGCGCTCATCTCGCATTCAGGCCGAGGGAGCCGGCGTTTGTCCACAGACAGCTTTCCGGGTCATGTGGCCAGCATGACTAAACCGCTTCTGACACAACGAAACACCGTGACAGAAACCAGAGTGTACAGAAACGGCATTTACCTTCCTACCACAGTGGTACCTATTTATCTACTTGTGATGGCATGATTTTGAAGTGCTAGGCTAGCAGGAGCTGGGACAGAGCAACGGGAGCTCACTCCATCGCAGGGATTCAAACCGCAGATCTTCTGATCGGCAAGCCCAAGAGGCTCAGTGGTTTAGACCACAGCGCCACCCACATCCCTACAGATGTATAGCAACTCTGTCGGTGAAGGTTCCATTTAGCTATCAAGCCTAACAGCTGCCAATAGACCTACATACTTTTGCCTAATCCCTTTTTTAAAAAAGCTATGTAAGCAAGTAGGCAACACCATATTAACACTAACACTTACCGCACCATCCAAACTGTTCTTAAAAATGTCTTCAATTTCAGCCACACTGTCTAATTACCGGCCTTGTTTTCAACTCCATCAACTGACTGTTCCAGTTTGCAAATGTTCTTTGGAACCTGAACGTCTGTCACAGCTTCCGATTGGCTGCAGGGGCATCCTGCAGCCAATAGGTACCTGCACCTTGCTTACCAAACATTTTGGAAGTTGAACGGACTTCCGGAATGGATTCCGTTTGACTTCCAAGGTACGACTGTGAATATATGCTCCAAACTTGGGAAGCTGTTATGGCTACACTACAGCAACTTTATTGTTATTCGAAAGTTACAATACAGTTACAATGCAATACATTTTCTATCAATATCTCAGCTTTTCAACACGTGTCAATTTGCCTAGTAAAATACACTTCTGGTACAGTAGCCAGCTCCTCACATATATATGCAGTACCAGGAAATAAAGAAATAATCCAAGTTAAATGGCAAAAACAGCCCCCAAAAGTGTGAAAACTGGGGGGGGGGGGTGAAAAGAGCAGGGAAATCAGCCAGCAATCCCATGAGCCTTTGCACCAACCACTGAGGCCTGTGGAGAGTTGGTATTTGAGAAAGGAGGAAATGAGGAAGACTGAGAACCACCAGTGATGCCATTCATGCCAATCTGGTATGTCCTACTTACTGGTTATCAGGGGTTTAGAGGGTGTTTATAGGCTTTCCCCCCACTATATGCAATTTCACATATACAAGGGGTACCCGGGAACGAAAGCCCCATGTAAGTGGAGAGTTGCCTGTACAGAAGCTGGAAACCCTGGTTCTAGTGCAAGTAATACAGGTTACTGAGGAAGGGAATAATATATATAAAGCGGTAGGGCATCTGCCTCGCATGTGAAAGGTCATAGGTTCAATTCCCATCATCTCCAGGTAGAAAGAGGAAATCTTCTGCCTGAAACCCTAGTGAGCAACTGCCAATCAGTGCAGAGAATACTAAGCTGAGATGGACCAATGGCATGACTCGGTATAAGTAAGTTTCCTACGCCCCTATGGTTACTTAAAATGTCTCACCTATGAACCCACCGTCTAAATTAACTGACTAAAAATATTATGCTACAACTATGCTGCATAAGCAGACAGTATAACAGTGAAGGAGACGGAGAACTGAGCATCAGATTACAGACGATAGGAGAAGCAGAACAATGCTAGCTAATCTAGTCTGAAACTGCTTTACCAATGAGGACTAAACTACAGCAATGCTATCAGCAGTTTAAAGGGCACGTCTCTTGATTCCTTTGTGGTTTGGATCAAGCATGGAAGATGTCAAGGCTTCCTTTCCGTTAACTTTTAATGCCATGGTATTACCTTAGCTGGCGTCCTAATTTCCTGAAGAGGAAGCTGATGGTTAGAAGCGTCAGAGTGGAAGGAGTCGACAAAACACACGCTCGGTAGTACTGGAGGTATTTTCTCAGCCCGCTTGTAAATGCCTGACAGGAGAGAAGTGAAAAGAAGATCTGCTATGAAAATTGTTTGCACACGGCATACATTCAGTGTATGCCTTATAGGAAAGTGGCAACTCAGTGTACTATTCTTGTTGAGCCTCCTTCAGGTGCTTAGGATCTGTGCAAGCCCAATTTACACCTTATGAGCAGACGCTTTTAACTTTTTTTTCTAACTTTTTTCCACTTGCATTGTATGGCTTTTATCTTTTTAATGCTGTAAACCGCTTTGATATTTTTTATGATTTTGTGGTAAATAAATATTTATATAAATATTTATATAAATAAACCAAGCCTTATGAGGAGCTGGGTATGTTTAGCCTGCAAAAGAGGAGATAAGACACTTTTGGCAAGATTTGACTTCCATTCTTTTCCTTTATAGATGAGACAGGATATGCTTTCATTCCACCCACAACACAAGAATCTCTGTGTAGAGAATACTTGAATTGACAGTGCACAAATAAACGCACAGCTTGTGTACTGCATATGAAACTTAATAAGAATGTACCACTGGACAAGTTACTGTAGTTATATGTTGTTCTTGTATTTAACTGATTCTTAGTTTTTCTTTGATCTCACATCATTCTTGATACTACTACTGAAATTAGTCAAATGCTGCAACAAAGTTTTAACTTCTGTAATTGTTTTTCAAACATATTTTAAAAACTTCCCATTTTGAAACAAATACCTGTTTTGGTTTATTCTTTTTTTTTAGACAAGTTATCCAACTCTGTATATTCAGTCAATTTTTGGATCCAATCTTGCATAGATGGAAGTTTGTCAGATTTCCAATTTGCAGCAATTAAAAACTCTTGCTGCAACCCTTTTTTGGGAGGTGGGGTTATATCCAAATCTGTAATCCCCAGAAGGTAGGCCTCTGGTTTTCTATTAAAGGAGATTTTAAGCATTTTTTGCAATTCTAAATGGATGCCCTCCCAAAACACATTAATTTTCTTTCATTGTCACCACTTATGGTAAAGAGTGCCTGCTTTTTTTCCCACAACTCCAGCAATCGCCTCGGACACTTTTGTACATCTTTGTTGGAGGTTTCTGTAGCCACAGCAGGTGCTGTAATTCTCCAGCAGTTTGACTTCACCTCTGGAGGTGGTGAATTGTCTCTTGAGACAGACAGATGCCAACAACTGTCCACAAAACAACCTAGACTGATTGCCCTCACTGCTTGGATAAACATTACATTCTCATTACTTGTTCCTGTAGCCCCCTTTCATCAACTTCCCTCCCCGACAACCGGGTCCCAAACTTCCGCAATCCGCTTTGGGAAATCTAACTAGATCTAACTAGTAATTCTTATCCACAACCCACCCACCTAATCACTAAGCCCCAAGGCACGCCACATTTATTTCCTTCCTCTTATCGTCACAAAGACTCAATGTAGTAAACCACTGTTGCTCCCAGTGGGTTGAAAGAGGATTTCAACAACTCCCGGACCCAATTTCAACTCCAAATCCATTGCACCAAACTGGCTTCTAGGCAGCTGTATAACAACTCGTTTTGTTCAGAGGAGAGACTATACCTCTCCCCACTTCCAGTCGTAAAGCAGGCATGTCCAAAGTCCATTTCGGCGGCATAATCTGGCCTGCAGGTCGGTTTAATCCGGCCCCTGTGGCAGTTTAATTTTGGGGGTAAAATTCTAAAAAAACACCTACTTCAACCCTAAAAAAACAACTTCAATCCTAAAAAATGGTTAACAACTTTGGTCAGCCCTCACAGCCCTTCACTTCATCAAATCTGGCACTCTTCGAAAAAAGTTTGGACACTACTAAAAGAGTTTGGGTACTCTCCAGAGATCCCCGTATTCTACTGATAGAAAGGGGTGCTCTGTTCTTCTTTCCCCCTTGCTTCTCCCAAAACTCTGCTCAGGAGTGTTGGGGACCCTACAGTACAGCTTGGGAGGTGAAGCTGTAGGATCCGAGCTGCTTTCATGAACAAGAGGGTGCAATTGGATCTAACCAATAGACATCAGATAAAGTCAGAAATATAGCAGGACATCAAGATAGACTAGTGATAGCAAAACTGCCAGCATGCTACCTGAAAAACAAGTCCTTTTCTGTACGAAGAGTCCAAAACTGGTTGGACAGAGAAGCGGCTCAGTCGTGTGTAATAAGTTCCATATTCAGCAACTTCTGACAGGAGACTGCTCATGCTTTCAGGTGATGTTCCAGATACATGTAGACCCTGCTTGGCCACAAACAGCACGGCTGCCTACAGGGTTGTAAAAAAGAGGAAGGCATCAATAAAAATGTACAGCACACAAAGTAGTTACAAAATTGATACACAAGTCCTCATCATCATAAGTTAGAGCTACTAAATAGGTGCACTGTTTGTCTTTAAAAATCTTTTTTGGTGGGGGAAACCTACTATGCAAAAAACCACTAAGTGATCATTAATAGCTTATCAGCAGATTCAATATTATGGCATTAGGTAGAAAAATAAATATACACACATGGAAAATTATAAAGAAAATTAAATCCATAAAAATTCACATGGAAGCCCTTATTTTCTAGGGAACAGTTCCCAAAACATTCCTTTCTGTACAATGCAAATTGCATTTTATTGCCAGATCTACCATGCCTGGATTGTATGCTTGGGTCCATACTGGCAATTAATGTCAGTCTCTTCTTAATCTAGATTTACTGTTATTATTATATAGGTATTGGTTTTACTGCATATTTTGTATTATAAACCAGTTTGTGATTTGTATGTGTATGTTTTTTTAATGAATACTCTTATGATGGATACAACCCGTATTAGTTTTTTCTGTCTACTTAGTAACTCTTCATAAGCATACGGGTATATAAATGATACTTGCAGAGCATCTTAAGTCTTGTTTTCATATGCTTTGCAAAATTCAGTAACATGCATCCTCTCTGTGAAATGATGAATGTTACTATAATATTATTTCTGCTGACATAAAACACAAGTGTGCATGCTGGGCCTTAAAAGCAAAGGTTAGAGCTCCTCAGCAGCTATTTACATACTTCTGTATACCTGATTAAATGAGAATGAAGTAGATACCACCCCAATAAGGACATTCAAAACATCTTTAACAAGTTCTGATTCTTTTATTAAAACACGTTGTGGAAGCTGAAGTTTGGTACTGCTGAAAAACTGCAATTCCCCTTCTCGAAGTCTGCAAAATTTGTCAAAGGCTTCTCTGCCAGCTTCAGAAAGGTACGGCTCCTCTTTTTTCCCAGGAGGACTGTGTTTGGGGGGGAAAACAAATAACAATCAAATGTATAAAGTGCCACTCTGAAAAACTTAGGCCTGTAGAAGAATGGCTTTCATCCAACCCACCATAAAGCCTAGGGTTTTCATGGCCTCTATCAATTCAGATGTTACAGCAAAAAATGCTCATGCAATTCTAGGCTGCATCAACTGAAGTCCAGATCTACTCTATTCTGCCTTGGCCAGACACCACCTGGGGTCCTGTGCAGCACAATTTAAGAAGGATGTCAACAAGTTAGTGTGCAGAGGAAGGTGACCAAGATGATAAAAGGTCTGGAAACCAAGCCTAAGAGAATTGGTTGATGGAGTTGGGCACATTTAGCCTGCATAACAGGAGACTGAGAGGAGATATGAGAGCCATCTCCAAATATATGAAGGGCCGTTACACGGAAGATGGAACAAGTTTGTTTACTGCTGCTCGGTGGGTTGGAGAGACCCAAACCAATGGATTCAAAAGACAAGAAAGGATAATCATTAGGAAGAGTTTTCTGATGGGAAGAGCTGTTTGACAATGAAACAGTCTCCCTCGAAAGGTGGTGGACTCTACATCCTTAAAGGTTTTTAAGCAGAGGTTGGACAGCTATCTCTCAGGGTTTCTTTAGCTGTGATTCCTGCACTGCAGGGGGTTGGACTAGATAACCCTCAGGGTCCCTTCCAACTCTACCGTTGTAAGATGATCTCCTTGAAGTCACAAGGAGGAAAGGAAAGCCTGGGATCCAAAGGTTCACTGCAGCTGATTTTCATAATGGTAGACCATGGTTCAGAATTACATGCAAAGTCTCCCAATTGTTAGGATCTAAGCAGATCCATGGGAATGCCTAGAGCACATTGGGGGTTTGCCAGATTCCCCTCAGTACAATGGATGCCACTCTAGAGATTCCCCATCTGCCAGGCTCCATAACTTTTTGGAAGATACAACAGGAAGGCCTGAGAAGCTTGGGTGTGTATGGCCTTTTGGATCCCAGTTTCCATTCAGCTGCCATTCTCAAGTTTATTGGGAACGTTAGAGGGGACCTGGTATTCAACTAAATTTTAATCAGAAAAGACACGGTGACATTAATGTACAAGTTAGGTCTATTCATTTTAATAGGTCTACACTGAGTAATAACTTAGTTGAATACCACCCTAGGCCTTGAATTTTGCTATTTCAAAAATAATTTTGGAAACTTGTTTCAAATTCACTGACTATTGACTTGATACTAATCACGGCAGCTTCCAACAAAAACAGCTCAACATTCTGAATCTTAAAGACAAATACGTACCATCCAATCCTTTCCCAACATCTCCGCTTACTAGGTCCATAGGTGAGCACTGCTTCCCAGAGATCAATATCTGGTGTGACACTGGGTTCTGACTGAGAGTCAGGGGTGAGATTGGATGCAGACTGGAATCCCTCATCTTCTGAAGGATCTATACTTTGTGGGACCTATAAAAACATGTACCCAGTTGATTATCTTTCAGCACAGTGATTTTCCATAATTGCGACCAAAACAGTTAACTTATTTGCCTGCAACTGGATGCAGATTTGAATCCCTCATCTTCTGAAGGAACTAAAGGGCATAGCAAGAAACAATAGTGACCATAAACATGGGTTCAAATCCTTGTTTAGCCATACAATAAGACGTGGTTCCCCTGCCCCCTCTTTAAAATGAGAACACTAATGAGCTATCTTACAAAGCTGTTGCAATATACAGATTGTGATCAGATCAGGATACATCATTTGGTAGGATTCAGGAGAGAAATACATGAAGCATTTCCTTCAAACAAAAATACTGCCTTCTCCCTCCCCCTGCTCCTTAAATTTCAAAAGTTGTTTACAATGGTGTATACTGTTATATACAAGGTGTTGGAGGAAAAGCAAGTGAAAAAGACAACAAAAGCCCTGCTGCACATATAAATCTGACACACAAGATGGTGGCTACAGATTGTACCCCTTTGGATTTCAAAAATAGTGTGACATGTGGAAACTACTATTTGCAAAGGAGCTGAATGGGTCAGAATGCTGCAAGTGCTCTCAGATGCACAAGCAAGAGAGAAAGGGAAACACCAGGTAGACAACAGAAGGAAGACACGAGGAAATTATTAAAAAAGAATTTTGCTCACAAGCGTCTAACTGAAAACAACAGCATTGATGAAGAAGATGCCCAATTTATTACAACTTGCATGCTCTAACAAATATCTATGCTAAATATAAATAAAATAAGGGTCACTGAAAATGTTCCATACCTTGATTGCAAGTCCAGACAAATCTGCACTGTCAGGCACTGGTGGAAAATCCAACTTGATATCCATGTCGTATGTACGACTGTGAATAAGAGCCCCAAAGAGCGAGACACGGGTTTCTCTCTCAAACTTGTCGCCAACCGAGCAGCTTTGTGAAAATAATTCCACAGTAGGAAGACCTGTGCCAGGTGCTGCCTCCATGATCTGCAGTGTCTTTTGAACTGTATCACTAAACTGATGTTCCTCATTTGCAATTAATGCCTGCATATCGGCTTCAAACACACTAACATCATAATAATCGTAACCTTGGTATTTTACATTTCTTCCAACATATTTGTTGTTTGCAAAGTAGTCTTTTTTGGGTGGTAAGCACTGAGGTGGTCCTGTTCCTGCAAGCTGAATCAGAAGATCCAGAACAGAAGTAATTTCAGTAAATGGTAAACAGGTAGACCTTTCCAAATCATCTACAAGCTCCTCCAGACGGTCAGCTTCCTTCCCCATTCCAGCAACTCTCAAGTTGAAAGATAGCATTAGAATTCTGTTTTTCACTGGAAGTCTAGAAACATTTGACTGTGCCTTCTGGGTCTCATCCACAAAAAGGGTGGAAAACAAAGCATTATACGCAATTTTCTTGAGGCTTTTACTGGATCCTTTTTTGCTGTTCTTTTCCCTGCCCAAATGGACCTTCTTTGACAAACCTGCTATGTGGGCCTCACACAAATCACCAAACAGCTTTGTAATACTCTCCATGGCAGCAGCAGCAGTTAACTGGATATCCTCTTGAAGTCAAGATTGTGTATAACCAGTACTAAGAATCTGCTGGGGATCCATTACGCTGCTTGGAAAAGCAAAAGGAGAATAATTAATGATCTTCTCCCTACTGAAATAAAGTTTCAATTACTTTATTAATGCAACATCCTTACCAACTGTGCATTAAAGGTCTTGATCAGTGGTTCCCAATTAGCTAAGTACCGTGGGACCCCTGTTCTTCAAAAGTCAAGCCATGGAACCTCTACATTTCAAAATTTCGGTATCTCTACGATATTTTTAATATTCGAATGGAGCCACGAACCCTCAACAACCCTACCTATATCTATACCCCAATAACCATACCTACATTTATACGGGCGCCTACTGAGATAATCCATTTCAAAAGCAACGGTACCCAAATGAATTGTCATGAAAGAAATGGGTGGGGGAGAAGTTTGCCCTCCTCGCTCACGGTACCATATTATTATTATTATTATTATTATTATTAATAATTTCATTTCTATACTGCTTTATATTTTTAAGAAAAACCTCAAAGCGGTTTACAGCACATTAAAACATCAATAAAACAATCCAGAATTAAACATTACTGAAGAAAGTAAAAAATACAGCAATACTTAACACGGCGGATTGGCAAATCCTAATGGTAGAATACCTGCAGCTAGCAAAGACGACAGGAAGGATAAGAGGCCAAACAAAACAAATAGTCTATAAGGATTGGATAATTTTTAAAGAATACTTTAAAAATTACGGTATAAAAGGAAACTTCTTGGCAGAATTAGACTGAACCTTGCATTGTATAAATATAAGCTTGTAGGGAAGTTAACAGAAGCTATATAAGAAATATGTAACTGTGCGGTATAAGATAATCAACAGATAAAATACAGCGAGACTAATTGGAAGTAATTTCTTGTTTTACAAGTTTTACAATCATTCACATCATTGGGAGTACAAATAATGTTAGCTATAAGAATTGTGTTGTTTCATATATTGCTATTGTTTGTTTGTCAATTTATAGTTTGTTTGTTTGTTTGTTTGTTTGTTTGATTGATTGTATGTTTGTTGGTTGGTTTCTTTGCTTTCCTGGCATAAATGTATCTATGTTAAAACTCTCTCTCTCTCTCTCTCTATATATATATATCAAATATAAAGTATACAGTCAAAGCAACATAGGGGCTCCTTGTGTGTGCCCCCCCCCCGAAAAAAGCTGCCTCCTTTTGGTCTCCATCCTTCATATTACCAAAGTGCGCCCCTGCCCCCCCCAAAACAGACTTTACTTTTTTTAAAAAAAAGAAGGGGCAGTTAATGGGGCTTAAAAGGAGCCAGGGCTCACTAGGAGGTAACACCAGGGCTCCAATTCAGCCTGTGCTGAGTGCCAACCCTGCACCACCCTGAGAGGCCCCCATACCACCTAGAACGAAGAAGGCGGGAAGAGCTTCTTGGGTCGAGACTCGGGCGCTTTCCCCTCCATAACGCCTGGCGCACCCGCACCCCCCCATCACGGTTTCCATGGCAACGCCCCATACCGAACAGGCCTCCCGTCGCTCCGGGGTGTTTCACGGCGACGCGAACCGCCCGCCCGCTGCCGCCCGTCCGTATTTGCCTCTCTTCACCCCATCCCCGCTGAAGGGCGGCGCGAAAAACGGGCGCCCCGCGGAGCTCGGCGAGCCCTCAGCGCTGCTGCCGCCGCCGCCGCCGCCGTGATGGGAAATCGCGCTCCTCTGCGAGTCGCGGCCTTGTGACATCACAGGGGAGCGACGAAGGCGGGAATGCGGGGTTTTTAGAACGCTGAGGCCTCGCCGCCAGAGGGGAAAGGAAAGGGGGCGGGGCTAAGCAAGAGCCGGAGCGCGGATTCCTCCCTTTAAACGCAGCGGCGGGGGGGGGGGGGGTTGTTGTGGTTGTCGACGTATGGAGAAGACGCAGTGCGCATGCTCAGGACGGGACATGTTCAAACCACGGGAAGTAACATCTAGGGCTGCTGGAGCTAAAAGAGGCGCACGCCCTAAGCAAATGCCCAGAAAGCATTAAACTCCTTTACTACGGTAGCCCTTTCTAGCACGCAGGAAAGGTGTCATCAGGGTCTCCCAAATTTGGGTCTCCAGCTGTTGTTGGACTACAACTCCCATCATCCCTAAATAGCAGGACCGGTAGTCAAGGATGATGGGAACTGTAGTCCCAAAACAGCTGGAAGGCAGATACAGTACTGTACATTATAATTCAATGGCAGGGGAAGAATGCACTATGCTCCTAATGAAAATCAGGTGGATTTTTTTTGATAAAGCGTGTTCTCACTAGCAGAGAGCACGTGTTGCGGTTGGGGAGCAGGCCACCATCATGACTAGGCAAATTTGGGGAACCCAAGCCGGAAAAGGGTTAAATGGGTTGCTGGGGATTTTTGTGTGTTGCTAATTTGGAGGAGGGGTCAGAGTCTATAAATTGAGGAGTTAGACTAGGGGACGTCCTCTTGGCCGTTTTGCATTGGATCACCCGCCCCCCCTCCCTTTTGTAGGGTGGTTCTTGGGTTCATTTGACCTTGCTATGCCTGTCATGGGGTCGTTCGCCTTTGAGCGGGGGCCTGGTAGGAATTTTGCCATTTGGCTGATTGGCTGTTGCCATTTGGTTTTTGCCTACTGCGTAGCAAATCGTCACAACTTGTAAGGTTGGCGGTTAGGCATTGGTTAAATTGGTGCTTGGAGGGGTAAGGTGCCTATCCCGCCAAATGATGCGAAAGGGAATTCCGTTAAAGGAATCCAGGGGCTTGCCATTCTTTCGTCCTTGTCCGTGGTGCCGGGCTTGGGCCGTGCAAGCCCCACCAGAACATGAGGGCGAGAGGTGTTGGACTGAATTCCCAGCCTCATTTCTCCCCAATACTTGTTTCCTACGCTGGCTTCCGGTGGTGCCCGGAAGTGCCAGCTCTGTCCTTGGGGGGCAAGGACAGATAGTCATAACCAATGCCTAAGCAACCACTCACATTTTCTGTATTTGAATAAAGTTGTGGCCAAAATTATGCCAAAAACCTTAAACAAAAGTTAACGTGTGCTGTGTGAATTTTTGGGGGGTGGCACTGTGGAACTCAACACGCAAAGTGTTTAACGAAATGGAGGATATTCAAAAGGAGATTTCAATATGGTATTAGATAAACGATTGGATAAGTCAAATCCTAAGCCAGAGGAAATACGTAGTAACATTCCAGGATTAGCTAAAATTATGAAAAGGAAAGGTGAAAGATGTTTGAAGAGTGATGAGGGAAGGAGAGAAGAATTTTTTTCTTCTCACCAGTGCATAAGACCTACTCAAGGATCGATTACATCTTTGTTTCAAAAAACTTAGTATCTAAAATAACAAATACGGAAATTGGAACGCCGCAACCCCAGAAGTGTGTTCCAGTTTGAGAATGTTCTTTGGAAGCTAAACATCCAACACAGCTTCCGATTGAGTGCAGGAAGCTCCTGCAGCCAATTGGAAACCGTGCTTTGGCCCCCTCCCTTCTAGAACCCACCACTCTCAACCAACTCTCAACTGCCTCCCCCCAAAAAACATTCAAACTCGCTTTCAAAGCCGCCTCCGATCATCACTCTCCACCAGAATTCTGGAATCCAACTGGCTGCCCTGCTGTGGAGGACAAGTCCCTCTTGAAAGGACTCAGCTGTACCCTTTCTGAAAGCTAGAACACTCTCTGTCATGTCTCAGTTCTCCAAAGGTGAGAGCTTGGAACCCCATGGGCTCTTGCCACGACTCGGCAGAGAGAGGGGAGGCACCCAACTTTTGGAAGAATATTTTATCCACCCTGCTCTGTGAAGTCATCCTGTTAGAAGCACTTGAGCTTCCCGTTCATGGTTCCTAGGGGGAAGTGAGCTGCAGGCTCTCCTCCCTGCTCCAAAAAGCAGGCATCTTCCCCCAAATGATCATAGGAGTTGTAGTTTTAACGATAACGATAACGATATCTTTATTGTCATTGTCCCGTGCGGAACAATGAAATTGTAAAACTACCTAAAAACTACATGAAACTACCACAAAACTACAGAAGACTACATAAAAACTACATAAAACTACATAAAAACTACATAAAACATTTTAAAAGCCCTAACAACTCTTAAACCCCATTTTAAAATACACTATACTTTAGAGACCCCTTATGCTGTGTTTAGAACCAGAATTGCATTTGCATAGAAACTGTTTCTCCGCCATGAGCAGCATCTCTTAGGGGTTCTGGGAATTGTAGATCTGTGAGAGGGAAGCTACAATGCCCAGGATCATTTGGGCAACGTCATGTGCTTTAAATGCTCATTGGATGCACTTTAAATCGTAGGATCATAGAGTTGGGCGGAATCCCCTGCAATGCAGGAATCTCAGCTAAAGCATCCATAGCTGATGGCCATCCAACGTCTGCTGAAAAACCTCCCAGGAAGGAGAGTCTACCGCCTTCCGAGGGATTTCCTTCCACTGTCAAACAGCTCTTGCTGTCAGGACGTTCTTCCTGAGGTTGAGTCTGAATCTCCTTTCTTGTAGTTTGAAGCCATGGCTTCAGGTCCTGAGGGCCTCTGGAGCAGGAGAAAACAAGCTTCCTCTCTCCTCCCTGTGACGGCCCTTGAGATATTGACAGGGCTGCATGTCGTGGCTCTCATATCAATGTCCTGAGGGACAGAGAGCAAAACATTTCTCTCTCCCCTTTCTCCACCCCCATGCAGAATTGCAAGGGGTCAGTGCATCTGGCTGGTAAGAAGATGGTTGGAGTTTGGAACCCAGCCAAGGCTGGCTGTGGGCAGGATCCTGGCATTGCCGGGCGTTGGACTAGACCAGTGTTTCCCAACCTTTTTTGGGCAAAGGCACACTTGTTTCATGAAAAAAATCTCGAGGCACACCACCATTACAGCCCCGTGACGTCAGCGCACAGCGTCACGCCGGGAGGGACATGAATTGCTAGCAAATTACATAATCACCTCCTTGAGGGCTGGCTCATCTTCTCCGAAGGCAGAACCCCATTAATTAACAGCACAGACTCACACCATAGCCAAGACGAGGGGGGAAAACCTCAGTCATGCACAGTCATGCACATGTGGGGGCTAAATGAGGACGAAGACCAGGCAGAGATCAGGGTTCAAATCACCCCACCTGGCCAGGACAATCCCTGGGTGCTCCCTTGGGCCACTCGCCTGACCCACCTTGCAGGGCTGTTGTTGCGAGGATAACACGGGGAGAACCATGCGCGCCCCCGGGAGCTCCTTGGAGGAGAAAGCGGGCGATGAATGCAATGCACGAAATATATGAGAGGCGACCAGGTTTTGCAGGTGAGGGGCCCCCGCCAGCCTCCGCTTCCAACACCCGGCACAACGACACCGAAGTTTCCCCCCGGGCTCGGCTCGGGGAGCAGCGCTGCTCCCCCCCCCGGCTCTCCTTCGCCCTCCCGGCTCTCTCTGCCGCCCACTGGGGACCCCCCTCACCTGCCAAGTCCGGAGCGCCGGTGGAAGTTGCATGCATGCATGCAGGGCGCCGCGTTGCCATTGCATTGCACTGCACTCCATGCAACGCCTGCACTGCTTTGCCTTGCACGCCCGCCAAGGGGTCTCCCCGCGGTCCGATGCGTCCCCTCCGGTGCGGATGCAGCATTGCAAAAATAATACCCCCCCCGACGCAGCCCTACCTGGGGGGCAGCCTCCGCCTCCGCCGCTCCGCCTCCGCAGGGATCCCCGGGCTCCATCCTGCCGCCCGATCTCCGCGGGGGCGCAGGCAGGCTGCGCAGGGTCTGCGCGGAAGAGCCCCTGCCCACCCGGCCGGCGCCGCTGCGCTCATTCCATGGCCGGGAGAAGAGCGCTTCAAACAAAACGCCCGGCCCGCCAGGCCACGCTGGGAAACGTAGTTAGTGCACCCCGCGCGGGCGCGGAGCCCAAGGGCGAGGGGACTACGGATCCCGGCAGCCCCCGCGCCGGGGACGGAGGGGGAGAGGCCGGGTGCAGGGATGGAGGGACGGGTGGGCGAGCGAGTGAGTAAGTGGCAGCCGCCAAGCCTTGGCCGAGAGCCAGGAAGGGCCTCCCCAGAGGAGGAGGAGGAGGAGGAGGAGGGAGGCGCAGAGCGGGAGGGAGGGAACCCCAGGGGTCATCTAGTGACGGCGCCCCAATCGAAAATTTGACTTTTTTTTAAAAAAAAATCTTTCGAATTTTTTAATTTTTCCCGCGGCACACCAGGCAACATCTCGCGGCACACTAGTGTGCCGCGGAACAGTGGTTGGGAAACACTGGACTACTAGACAACCCTTGGGTTGCACTCTACCATGCTATGATTCTATCGAGCAGCTAAAGGAACAGGCGGGGGAGCAAGATGCAGAACAACGGGAGGCACAACCACACACCCCAACAGCACCCTTTGGGCTGACCCACAGTGGCCTCATCCCAGCACACTTTGAAACCCCACCCCCTTTGATTTTCTTTCTATTAATTCAGCTGCCTGGCAACCCAGCAGCCTGGCCCCTGTTTGTGATGTCACAAAATGCTGCTTTGCAAGCAAGCCTTATAGTGCCCAGCAAGAGGGATGCCTGTCAGATGATGCTGAGATACTTGCTGGACAAGTGATGATAAGAATGAATTCTGAAGGTAGGATGCCCAGAGGAGATGAGTGGCATTATTACTGTTGTTGTTGTTGTGGTTGTTAGCATCACCCATCACTGGTGCCTGCGGCTTGGCTCCCTGGCTTGACTTGTCCACAGATGTTGTCAGCTTGGCAGGTCTTCAGCTGTGGTCCCCAGATTATATTTTCTGTTGTGAATATCTGGTTGTTTACAAGGTTAAACCATATGGCCTTTCCATGCCTCTATTTTCTTAACTCTAAGGCTTGAAGTCACTGGGTAATTCCATTGAAATATCAACCTACAGACTCATCATTCCTAAATAAGTTGTAGATCATTTTAAAGAGAATTTCCCAAAGTTTCAGGATCTTGTCACTGTGTGGGATGGGTTTTAACAGGAAGGAGTGTATATATTCATTGAAATTTATCCCTCCAGATACCCACAAATGTGAGATGAACAAAGTTCTAAAATCCCCTCCTTGAGAGCAAAATTAAAAGCTTAGGAGCAGCCAACTGGACCATATAACACCGGTCCTAAAGGATCTACGATGGCTCCTAGTATGTTTGCGAGCACCATTCAAAGTGTGGGTCCTGTATACCTGAAGTAGGGTTGCCACCTGGTTCTTAAAAAAACGTTTTAAAATGCCATCTTTGACAGAAAACTTAAAAGGATAGGAATTAGGCTGCGGAACCTTGTTTGGAGGAAGTCAAGCTATGAAGTCAGCTGCCCACTGCAGAAAGAATCAGGCCGGAAGCTGAGAAGTTTAAAAATAAGCCTTCCTTACTTTATTCTCATGCATTGGTTCATAGCAACAGTAGCAGTAAGAAGTATGCAGGCAAAAACTGTTATGCATTTGCAGGGGACACCCCAAACCCTAGAGGTAGATGTGGAGTACAGTGGTACCTCTGGTTACAAACTTAATTTGTTCCAATGGTCCGTTCTTAAGCTGAAACCGTTCCTATCCTGAGGCGCACTTTCACTAATGGGGCTCCCACTGCGCAATTTCCGTTTGCATCCTGAGGCAAAGTTCACAACCAGGAGCAGTTACTTCCGGGTTATCGGAGCTCGTAACCTGAAGTGTTTGTAACCAGAAGCATTCTTAACCAGAGGTACTGAAGGAAGAGCCAAATAGAATTTATTCTGAACCACCAAATTGAGTAGAAAATATCCAATTTTGCAAACGACCCCCCAAGCCTGTAATACAAAAGGATGTAAAAATAGAAACTTCCCCTCAGCAGTCCTGCAGTTCACCGGGAGGTAAAAAGTCCACGCTGACCCAGGTTAGAAACTTGTAAGGAATGAACAGTGAGTGATTGAATCCATGTGAGCTAGGTCAGAGTTAGGTAAACGTAACGCGGGTGGCGCTGTGGTCTAAATCATAGAGCCTAGGGCTTGCCGATCGGACAGGGTGAGCTCCCGTTGCTCTGTCCCAGCTCCTGCTAACCTAGCAGTTTGAAAGCACGTCAAAGTGCAAGTAGATAAATAGGTGTCGCTCCAGCGGGAAGTTAAACGGTGTTTCCGTGCGCTGCTCTGGTTTGCCGGAAGCGTCTTAGTCATGCTAGCCACATGACCCGGAAGCTGTACGTTGGCTCCCTCGGCCAATAAAGTGAGATGAGCGCTGCAACCCGAGTCGGCCACGACTGGACCTAATGGTCAGGGGTCCCTTTACCTTTACCTTTATTAGAATTCCCAAGTGACTGTCAAGCAGGGAGGGAGGGTGGAAGAGAGAGTGGAATTCTGATAGAGACGGAAGGTTGGAGGAGGCTTGGAAAGGGAGCGTGAATGTTGGGGGAGGCAGTTGAGAGTCGGTTGAGAGTGGTGGATTCCACAAGGGGGGCAATTGGTGGGGGACCTGAAGCTGGGCTGGGCAGCTCTTCGGGATCAGTAGTCCAGTAATAGGATCAAGTGTGCCCATCAGTGCCCATGAGAAGGAACTCTGAAGGTAGGAGGAGCTCCAAGGCCCAGAGGAGATGAGTGGCATAGAAATACTGTTGTTGTTGTTGTTGTTGTTGTTGTTGTTGTTGTTGTTGTTAATAATAATAATAATAATAATAATAATAATAATGTTGTTTAGTTGTTTAGTCGTGTCCGACTCTTCGTGACCCCATGGATCAGAGCATGCCAGGCACTCCCCTGTCCTAATAATAATAATAATAATATTAGCAGCGTCACCTGTCACTGGTGCATGTTGCTTGGCTCCCTGGCTTGACTTGTCCATAGCTGCTGATAGCTTGGCAGGTCCTCAGCTGTGGTCCCCAGATTATATTTACTGTTGTGAATAACTGGTTGGTTACAAGTATCCCCCACCCTCCTGCCCCAGACTGGTGCTATGGCGCCTGGACTGAGAGAAGGAGAGGGTGCCGGACATAAACATGAAACCTTGGAAGTTGTGGTGTGTTAATTCCATGGGGAATCCGTTCCCCACATGTGCAGGGAGGTTGTAGCGCCGACCTGAATGAAACAGGGCTGGGTTGGGGGGGAGCAGGCCCATCTTGCCCCAGCCCCTCACCCCCTTCTTCCAAGCCAAGGGTTGGGGCGTCGTGTGCCCAGGCAGGAGCAGCGATCGCTGGCAGCCAGTGGTGACGTGGGCATGGGCAGCATGGCAGGGGTGCTTGTTCTGTCTCCCTCCTTCCCTGGGTCAGCTGGCCAGACACCTCGCTAGTGCTGAGGCTTTCCCCACAGAAGTTTGGGGGCTGCCCCCCTGGGGGCCCCTATGTCTCCTCCGCAGGAGGGCCCTGCCTCTGCTGGCTTGCCTTTCCCTGCACTGCTGCTGAGCTGTTCTGTTCCACACAGGAGAAGGAGGGATGTTGGCTGGGGGGAGGCAGCAGAATGAGAAAAAGACCTGAGAAGGCTGTTGGGGCGGGGGGAGATATTCAGGGAAATCTGCCCCAGAAGAAAATCATTGAGGAGGGTCCATGGGACCCCCGTCCCCTAGAGTGGATGCCTGTGCCAGGAGAGTACAATGTCCTTCTTCATTCGCAGGGATGTGGTATAGGAAAGGCTCTGGCCGAGCAGCAGCCCAGCGGTGCCATATTACAAACCAAAATGTGCAGGTATGCTGTGACTTTCTGTGGCAGGGGAAGTGTTTTCCTGTCATCTTGTCAGCTGCAGGAGAAAGGCCTGATTTAGATATTCCTATAGTTTTATGGAAGGACACGGGTGGCGCTGTGGGTTAAACCACCGAGCCTAGGACTTGCCGATCAGAAGGTCGGCGGTTCGAATCCCCGTGACGGGGTGAGCTCCCATTGCTCGGTCCCTGCTCCTGCCAACCAAGCAGTTCGAAAGCACGTCAAAGTGCAAGTAGATAAAGAGGTACCGCTCCGGCGGGAATGTAAACGATGTTTCCATGTGCTACTCTGGTTCGCCAGAAGCGGCTTAGTCATGCTGACCACATGACCCGGATGCTGTCTGCAGACAAATGCCAGCTCCCTCGGCCAATAAAGCGAGATGAGCGCCGCAACCCCAGAGTCGGCCACGACTGGACCCAATGGTCAGGGGTCCCTTTACCTTTACCTTTATAGTTTTATGGAGGTTTCTCTGCAGTCCACCTGGCCAGGTCAGGGGGTGTGATTCTTTCCCATGCCAACATCGCACCCCAAGGCTGGGCTGGGGCAGTTTTAGGATGGCACGTCCGGTGTGCTCACACCACGCGGCAGAGGGGGCTAAAACAATGCGGGAGAACAAGAGGGAAGGGTGCCAAATTGTAGGGTCATGCAGGGCTCTGTTGACATTTGAGAGCCCAAAGTTGGCCCTTGGTTGGGCACAGTTCCAGATTAAAACCTGTGGAGGCCCCTAGGCAGTCAAAATCTCACCGGGTTCCTCGCAAATGATCTCCTGATACGTTTTTGATTTTACCAACCAACAATATTAATAAACCTATTTTATTACACAAAACAACAGACTTTAATTTGATTTGTTGTCACGGGGCCCATAGGCTGGTGTCTGCTCTGCCCATTGGGTAATCCAGCTTTGGTTGGGAATGCTTCTGTGGAGATGAATCCCAGAATTCTCTCCCCCTCCCCCCCCCGGTCATTCCTTCCTTCAGACTGAAGCAGAAATGGTGTGTGGAACTGGACCAGGGGAAGAAGTGGCTCTCCTTGCCTTCTTAGTCCATAAAAATGGTAAAGGTAAAGGACCCCTGACAGTTAAGTCCAGTCGTGAATGACTCTGGGGTTGCGGCACTCATCTCGCTTTACTGGCTGAGGGAGCCAATGTTTGTCCACAGACAGCTTTTCCGGGTCATGTGGCCAGCATGACTAAGCCACTTCTGGCGAAACCAGAGCAGTGCATGGAAACACCGTTTACCTTCCCGCCTATTTATCTACCTATTTATCTACTTGCACTTTGACGTGCTTTCAAACTGCTAGGTTGGCAGGAGCTGGGACCAACCAACGGGAGCTCACCCCATCGCAGGGATTCGAACCACCGACCTTCCGAACGGCAAGCCCTAGGCTTAGTGGTTTAGACCACAGCACCACCTGCGCCCCATATTTTTCTCTAATTTCTGTATCCCATGAAAATGTCCTTCCTGAGATTCTAGCCAACCTCAACCGGTGGTCTCAATTACCATAATGAACCTAGGAATAAAATAGATACATATTATTATCTATCTATTTATCTGGAACTCCTCCAACCAATCAGACTAATTGAGCTTGTTTCTTCCTTAGGAGAAAGGCAGGCCAGAACAAGGGGGGAAAGGCTCAAACTTCAGGCAAGTGGAAATGCCAATTGAGTGCCCTATATTATAGCAATGCTTCCTTCCCGTGTCTCCCACCCTCATGCGCCATATTGCTGCTAGCATGGCTGGGAGCCAGGCGCTTGCTGATTCCTCCGTTTTCTTTGCAGGGAGGGAGCCGTTCCCCAAAGTACTGTATACCTTGTTCTGGCCAAATCCCTGGAGAGACGTGACGACCCTCAGGCACTGGGGCAGGGGGAACGAAGGGGTCCTTGTGAAATATGTTTTGGGAGTCCTAGCAACACTCCCCCCACCTGTGGCTTCCAGGAAGTGCTTTTCAGAAGCATTACTCCCTCCAACTGGGTTGCCTTGCATAACCCTCTCCACTCTCACCCTCTTTGAAAGCCACCTCATCCAAGATGCTCTAGTGGGGCATCCGATTCTCCTTGGCTTTCTTATTCTCGCAAGGAGGCAGCTCTTGCAAGATCAGCAGTGTGATCTTGTTCACTCCCCTTACAAAGTTTCCCCTGGTTCACAATTGCATGTGTCCATCATTCCTTGACGATTACAGAAGGCCTGCAACTTTGGCGCATCTAACTTGCGTGCATTTAGCTTTATGTTCTTGGCCCAAAAATCTAAAGAATCAAAAAGGGGGCAGAAAACAGGCAGGTGTCCAGGAAAAGAGACATTGGCAATCCCACCCAGTCCTGATCCCCATGTGTTTTGACCCTATGAGATTCTGGTTTGAGGTGCGATCCCCAGAACCTAACCCCCACAAAAGTGGCAGGCTTCCTGTTGAGAGCATCCACCACACGGGGCATTCAAAGGCCTCTTCTACCACTTTCACGGTTTTGGCTTCCAACAAGAAATCATGGGAACAGTCCTTTGTCAAGGACCTACCATTCCCGACAGCTCCCATTCCCAGCACCCTGAACACACTACAGGATTCCCAGGATTCTCCATGATGGTGAAAGTGGAGAGAGAATCCTTTCAGTATTTGGTGTGGCTGAGACAGCTGAATGTGCGTCTGAGTTGACATTCTGTCAGTAGTTTTTCCCAGTCACAGCCCATTCTCATACGATGTCCTGCTTCCTCCAGAGGGCCAAGCCTCCAGAGATGAGGCTCCAGCTCCCAGGGTGAAGAATCAGAGGACATCCCAGCGGTTTCCAGCTGTGATCCCTCGCACCGCTTCCCCACTGCCCCTTCTCCATGCGGGCATGGCTCCTTCTCAGCAGCAGCCAAAGTTTCCTCCAATTAAAATAGCATCACAACTTGTTTCAGAGAGTTAAGAGACTTTGGCTGCTGCTTCTGAGCTGGGCTGACCGGGACGGAGCCAAGATGCCCGTACAGAGGCCAAGTAGGGAAAACATGTAAGATCAGGTAAGAGGAAATGCCCTTTTCCCAGGTCCCCCACCCTCCTGCCCCAGACTGGTGCTAGTGTGGCTGGAAGCCAGGTGCCTGCTGTCTCCCGTTTGTTTTGCAGCGAGGGAAAGACTCAGCTTGGGAGCCACGCATCCCGGGAGGGACTGGAGCCCAGACTAAGGACTCTTGCCTCAGAGATAATGGGACAGGGGGAAGGAGAGTGGCCTTAGGAAACACACAAGTAGGGCCTGCAGGATCAGGCCAAGGGCTTACCTGATCCAGCTTCCTCTTCTCTCAGAGGCCACCTAGATGCCAGTAGGAAAGCCACAAACAGGATTTGAGTCCAAGAGCCCTCTGTCCACTTGGGACCTCCTGCAACGGCTTTTCTGAACCACTGTCATGTCCATCAGGACTTGTAGCCTTTGACCGGCCTTTCCTCCCATTCAGTCGCCTAATCATCTTTTAAAGCCATGCAGTCAGAGATGCTCTTCTGCTGCATCTCCTGGTCATCTGTTGGTTCCTGCCAAAAGGCGGCTCTTGTGAGCTCAGCAGTGGGATCTGCTTTAAGTCCCTGGGGTGGGTGTCACAGCTGGATGGGCGGCCGAGGGGACGTTCTGCCCCTGGTGTTTGGTCTGTGACAGACCTTCCACATCTGCAGGGATTCTTCCCTCGAAGCAGCACATAGCGTCGAGTTCTCCCCTGCTTCAAAGATCCCTTCTTTCTTGAAGGATCTCCTTTGTGTGCTGCTGCCAAAGCCACCATATAAATAGAACAGGTAGGAGGAAGGGGAAATTTGTATGGGGCGGGGAGAACACCCTACAAGTTGAGAGTACGTGTTCATGCTGTGGAGGCATTTCTGTAAAAAGGCTTATACTACTAAGATGGATTTGGGAACTGGGGGACAACTCCTATTGTCCTTGACGTGCCCAGGTGGAGACGCCTGACCCTCCAGGCAACAATCTGAGACCAAGAAACCACACACGGTTACATGTTGTGGGATATAAAATGGCCACAACTTTATTAACCATTTCAGATTTTAAATCAAAGCACACATTCTACTCATGTTAAAACACACTGATTCCCAGACTGTCCGCTGGCCGGATTGAGAAGGTGATTGGGCCGGATCCAGCCCCCGGGCCTTAGTTTGCCTACCCATGGCTTAGGCATTGGGTGTGTATTCCTCTCAGCCCCCAGCCCAGGCACTGAGGCACAGCAGGGTTAATCGGATCAGAGGGGGCGCTGCAAAACACATATTTACACAGCGAGCCCCCCCCCTCACTGCGCAGCTTTGGGAAGTTCACTGACAACCTTTCAGCGTATGGCCAGTAACTCCCTTCACACACACCCTTTAACGGGGAACCCTGAAAATGCCACCGCGGGGAAGGGGAGTCACCACTTCACGCCCCCCATAGGAATGATAGACTGAAGGATTCTGCACAAGGCCTAAAACCGCCACCCGAGACCACGAAATATGTAACATGGGAGAGCATTGGTGGAGTTAGTTGCATGGGCAGTGGCCATGCTGTGCCCCCGGCGGGGAGGTGTCAATCCGCTGCGTGCGGCGACCGAGGGGCGATTTGCCGCACCCGGGGCGGTAGGACAAGCCCCCCCACAGTGTGCCTTTTTGTCACCCCCTCAGGGATGATACCTGGGGCAGCCCGCCCCCTTCCTACGCCCCGTCAAGTTGTTTGAACATCAGAATATTTTGATGGCTATGGGATTGAAGGCATGCATAGTGGGAAAACGGGAGCATATAGGTTAGATAGTCTCCACTGTGGGTGGGTGGTAACATTGGTCCGTGCAGACCCACAGCACTCCCATGTAATGTTTCAATGTATGCATGTGTGTTATCTGAACATCCCCACACCTTCACTGACATGCAGGTTTCCATGTAGTGAATACAGTGGTACCTCGGGTTAAGAACTTAATTCGTTCTGGAGGTCCGTTCTTAACCTGAAACTGTTCTTAACCTGAGGTACCACTTTAGCTAATGGGGCCTCCCGCTGCTGCCGCGTGATTTCTGTTCTCATCCTGAAGCAAAGTTCTTAACCCAAGGTACTATTTCTGGGTTAGCGGAGTCTGTAACCTGAAGCATCTGTAACCCGAGGTACCACTGTATATGTAACAAAATCCCAATTGTTTCCATTTCCAGTGACGGAAGCTCCCTAGTCGGTGTAAGATACAATATTATCAGTTCCATCACTTCTACAAGTGGGTCCTTTCAAAAAGAATTCCTCGTTTTGATGCCCTCCAGCCATTAGGTCATTTCCCACCACAACACAGATGTTTTTAGCATGGGGATTGGCTCTCTACTACACCTGTTAAAAGCGTCAATCCGTTTCTCATCTCTGCGCTAGGTCCACTACTTAGCGTTACAAGGCACCTGTTCTCTCTAAGATTCCAGAAGTATTTCTAACAAAGCTGGTTCATCAGCTACAGTTATTTCCCTGAAGAGAAGAGTTTGGATTTGATACCTGAAGGAGTCTCAAAGCGGCTAACATTCTCCTTTCCCTTCCTCCCCCACAACAAACACTCTGTGAGGTGAGTGGGGCTGAGAGACTTCAAAGAAGTGTGACTGGCCCAAGGTCACCCAGCAGCTGCATGTGGAGGAGCGGAGACGCGAACCCGGTTCACCAGATTATGAGTCTACCGCTCTTAACCACTACACCACACTGGCTCTCTCCCTGGACAGATGAGATAGCGTGGCCACAGCAAGCCATGCTCTGGCAACCTCCAAGTTAGATTACTGCAATGCACTCTGATTGGAATTGCTCATGAACATAGTTCAACAGCTGGAACTGTTGCAAATGTTAAATCAAACTATGGTTTAGCTCTGGGTAGTGTGGCGGAACCGAGAGAAGCAGCTATGATTTTTGCTCCAGGAACACGCTTACTCATTCACGTTAAGCCATACAGTGGTACCTCGGGTTATAGACGCTTCAGGTTATAGACTCCGCTAACCCAGAAATAGTACCTTAGGTTAAGAACTTTGCTTCAGGGTGAGAACAGAAATTGCGCGGTGGCAGCGGGAGGCCCCATTAGCTAAAGTGGTGCTTCAGGTTAAGAACAGTTTCAGGTTAAGAACGGACCTCCAGAACGAAATAAGTTATTAACCTGAGGTACCACTGTAGTTTTGTTTACTGTTACATGCAAACCAAGCCAGTGTGTTTATTGGCATCCTTAGTGTTGGCAAATTTACTTCTTACAACCTGAAGTTAACACAGTCTTGTTTAATTGTAGTTTAATTTTTAAAAAGATAGAAAAGTATTTTGTGAAATAATTGTGAAATACATAATTGTGGAATACATAAATTCCATTTGAAAAAAATAGAAAAGTAAAACGTAGAATGATTCTTGCAGTATCATTCCTGATGCGTAGCTCACTCTTCATTCTTTTTACCTGCTGATTTTCTAGATAATCTTCATTTTCCCTTTTATTTTGATTTTGGATATGCAGATCAAAAGGGAGAGCCAAAATGACAGCCAAGTAAATTTCATCTTTCAGCAATGGAAAGTTTGCTATACAAGGGAGCGGGGGGGGGGGGAGAATCCATCAGATTTTAGAGCATAAAGCAACATGAGCTTTTGTAATGGCAGTTAATTCAGGGCCTTGAAAAAGCACAGAGTATTTAGAAAAACAGTACTAACCACTCAATCCTATGTACTCAGAAGCAAGCCGCATAAGTTTAACTTGGTTCCCTTCTAGATAAACATGTTTAGCACTGCAGTCTAAATTCAACGTCCATTTTAATTTTACTTTCCTTCTATACTTGATACATACCTTATTACTTGCCTGAACACTGAAGCAATTTCCATTCATTTTGAAGTTGCTCTCTTAATTTTATTACCCTTTGCACATTCTCCTTCAGATCTGGTGCATACGTTCCAAAGGAAGGTGTAAAGTCACTCGTCAGGGGTTTGATTATATCTTGCAAGAGTGTTACCTCAGTTTCCTTTTTTTAAAAAAAGCCAATAAAACATATTATTCCAATGAATCCATACTGATTTATGGATTACATCCAGGAACTGGTTTTAATTGGTTCTTTCATTTTTAAGAACATATTTTGTTCTGCTTGGTTATTCGATGATTTTATGCTGGCTCCCATGTTTTAATTGCTTCTATTTTAGTTGTTGATTTATTGATCTTGTTTTAATGAGGAGGGAGTGTCACTCAGTGGTAGAGCACCTGGTTTTGTACACAGAAGGTTCCGGATTCAATTCTCAGCATGTTCAGACAGGGCTGGGAATATCCTCTGTCTGATACCCTGAAAAGATTCTACCAAGGAAGAGAGTTCAAAAGATGTGATTGATAAATCAGCATCGGGGTCATGTGCCTCAAGTACATGTTTAATAGGAGGGTTATGAGAACCACTCTTGATCACTGGTAGGGGGATAATGAAAGCTAGATTGTAATTGCTATGCATGTGCAGATTTTCCAGGGGACTAGAGAATGTAGAAATGTGGAACAAATACAAAAGGTAAAAAAAAAAACAGGTAAAGGACCCCTGGATGGTTAAGTCCAGTCAAAGGCAACTATGGGGTTGCGGCGCTCATCTCACTTTCAGGTTGAGGGAGCCGGTGTTTGTCCACAGACAGCTGTCCGGATCATGAGGCCAGCAGGACTAAACTGCTTCTGGTGCAACGGAACACCGTGACAGAAACCAGAGTGCACGGAAACGCCGTTTACCTTCCTGCCACAGTGGTACCTTGAGTTACAAACGCCTCAGGTTACAAATGCTTCGGGTTACAAACTCCACTAACCTGGAAGAGTTACCTCAAGTTGAGAACTTTGCCCCAGGATGAGAACGAAAATTGTGTGCTGGCGGCGCAACGGCAGCAAGAGGCCCCATTAGCGAAAGCACGCCTCTAGTTAAGAACAGTTTCAGGTTAAGAACAGACCTCTGGAACGAATTAAGTTCATAACTAGAGGTACCACTGTACCTATTTATCTACTTGCACTGGTGTGCTTTTGGAGTGCTTGGTTGGCAGGAGCTGGGACAGAGCAATAGGAGCCCCCCGTTGTGGGGATTCGAACTACTGACCTTCTGATCAGCAAGCCCAAGAGGCTCAGTGGTTTAGACCATAGTCCTGAAGGGTATCACATGCTGGGGACATTCTTTAATATGAAAATGTAATTTTGCACTGCAATTAGGCTCCAAGACTGTTCAACACTTTACAGAATACATGGATGACACAAAATTTAAATGTGGGGAGGCAGAACATGCAATGTGTTCTCTCTGGTTCTTTCCTCCTAAAAATCCAATATGATATACTTATTTTGTCATTAAGACTAAAATGAACTTTTTACCTGAATCAGAGCAAGAATGTGAGACTGTGCCAAGCCTTGCAGTAAGCAAATAAGCAAGGAAATCACATTTTGCCCAACACTCTGGTTTGGTCCAAGAACTATAATGGTTAGGTCAGGCTGATAGCTGTATGCAACCGGAAGAATGAGTCCAAGGGCAGGAGAGAAAAAGTTGTTTGTTTCAGCACCCTTCAGTTAAAAAATAGAACAAAATTAATACAGTCGTACAGTCACAAACCCAGAGTTGATCAATTGGCTTTTGTTTCTAAAAATCAACATTTCCTAACCACTAGGTGCATGTTTGGGTAGTAAGTTCAGTGCAACACATTTGCAAAGCAGGGTTTCTAAGCAATTTATGCTGGAGTTCATCTACCTTCACACAACAAATGTATTTACGGGACACATATCGATATTTCCTGCAGTCAACAAGTAAAGCACAGGCTTCATACATGCATAGACACACAGCCTTAAGAACATATCCACATATTTGCAATCCCTAACTGGCTCAGGGTTCCCAAACACTTGGGTGTCCTCAGCCCTTGAAATCAGGGGATATTGCTCAATGTTTAGCTCAGCTTCAAGCTCAGACTCTTCCACCCTCTATAAATCATATTTAGGGAAGAAAAGGAATCTGAAAAATATTACGCCTACCTTTTCCCAGTTCACGGTTATATTGTATTTGGTGTCCGATTTTTTCGGCGCCTTAGCACTGATATTTATCAAGAGAACTTTGCTGTGAAACAAAAAGGAGGAGGTAGATTCTACCAGAGTGATGGGAAACCTGTGACACCCACCCGCTGGCTGTTGTTGGATTCCCACACTACGTCAATTCCAGCCAGAATGGTCAGTGCTAAGGGAGGATGGAAGTTATAGTCCAGTAAAACTTGAAGGGCCACAATTTCCCCATTCGTGTCCTACTAGATGCTAAATAGGAATACTTTAGGAATTAAAGCAACAAGTAACTGGGCTCTTGTAGGGCTGGTTGAAATCCACATAACAATCCTCACATTTTAGGAAGGGGTCATCTAGAGTCATAGAAAACATGGGAGAAACTGTCTGTAAATAATCATGATAGCCAACTCGTCTGTTCTTTTTCCATTTTAGCAGATATATTTTCAAAAGATGCTCTAGAAACCAGTCTGGCAAAAGGAAAACCGATTTACAGTTCAACCATAGGCAAGTACACTAAGGAGGAAGTCCTACTGATTTTAATTAGGCTTGCTCCCAGGTAAGAATGTGCAGAACAGTAGACCGAGGAAGGAGTCTCTCTCCATCTCTTCAATGTCATTTTTAAAACTTGCCCAAATTGTCATCAGCAATGTAATAGTATTGTCTGTAGTTTGGGCGTTTAAACCCACCTAGCAGGGAGTGGGTATGAAATCCTTACCCATCATCCAAATCAGTTTTCACATCCACATCACCGACAGACACACACAGGACTCTGCAGAAGACATTAAAGTGTTGTAACACACATTAAAATATATGTGGCATTCAAATTAAATTAAATAGATACCATGCACAAAAATACCATGCCAATAAGCTGTACGTAAAAAGAGAGGCATGGTGAGCGGTGCAAGTAAATTTACAAAATATAGCCAGGTAAGTAACTAACAAACAAGCAGGCAGAAATGATTACTAAAGTCCCAGGGAATAAACTGCAAGTGGATGATAAAAAGGAGAGAGAAAAAAACTGTGCCTTGTATTCTACAAGCATGTGTTCAAGCTCTCTAGTTCACAAAAAAACCGTTTCAGGATTGCAGAATCTGGAACTAAAAGTATCTGCATACATGGAGTGTCACTCAGAATAGTTAATACTTTGCACCTGCATGTGAGAAGCTATAAACATATTTGCACCAGAGCAACCTAACAGGTGTCTCTTCACTCCCTGTGCAGGAGCAAATATGTGTTTTTCGCCATGTCTAATCCTGGGTCCTTCTACCCAATTACACATACAAACTGAAAATATGCACACAAAATATATTAAGATTTGTTTTCCTAACTGTCAGGAATTATCCCAGTCCCGAAAAAAGGTAGACATTATTGCTCTGTAGCATTGCTGCACTCATTAACAAAAGGTAGCACTAAGCAGTCATATAACCAAAGCGTCTTAAACGTTTTGTAACTGAACTGCACAGAAAAGCACAGGATGCAAAAGGCTTCTTACTCACTTTTGTACCTTCAGGTTACGGCAATGTTTTAGAGCGATGGCAGAAGAAAGGGATACTTCAGATGAGACTGCGAGACCGTTGGTCACCTAAAGAACAAGGATACAGTGGTACCTCAGGTTAAGTACTTAATTCGTTCCGGAGGTCCGTACTTAACCTGAAACTGTTCTTAACCAGAAGCACCACTTTAGCTAATGGGGCCTCCTGCTGCTGCTGCGCCGTAGGAGCACGATTTCTGTTCTCATCCTGAAGCAAAGTTCTTAACCTGAAGCACTATTTCTGGGTTAGCGGAGTCTGTAACCTGAAGCATATGTAACCTGAAGCGCATGTAACCCGAGGTACCACTGTACTTTTATTTCTATTCTGAAACGCAATCAAGATGTGTTTAAAAGCACAACTAATAAAAATGCTCCCCTTAAAACAGTCTGTTGAGTACATCTTTGTGCTGCAAAGTAAATGAGACCACGTTCACCATTCGTAGGAGCCAACTCCTAGGGACAGAGGCCTCTTCACCCCACCCCCCATAAAATATTTGAGGGGGCCCGGCTCCTCCAAAGTTGATGGGCATTGCCATTCGAATGGCATGTGCACGCCATGTTTTGTGATCAATTATGCAGGACGGGGCTTACCTTGGCCTCCCAATATTTTATTCAAGTTGGCACCCCTGTCACTATTACTAGCTGAATTGGTGGTTGTGAACCCAATTTTCTCTGGATTTTTCCCAATGATCAAAATAAGCAAGAAGCTGGAAAACCTTCTGGCGGTTCCCTCATTGCGAGAAGCAAAGCTACAGGGAACCAGGCAGAGGGCCTTCTTGGTAGTGGCGCCCACCCTGTGGAACGCCCTTCCAGCAGATGTCAAAGCGATAAACAACTACCTGACATTCAGGAGACATCTTAAGGCAGCCCTGTTCAGGGAAGTTTTTAACGTGGGATATTTTACTGTATTTTCGGTTTTTATGGAAGCCGCCCAGAGTGGCTGGGGAGGCCCAGCCAGATGGGCGGGGTATAAATAAATAAATAATAATAATAATAATAATAATAATTATTATTATTATTATTATTATTATTATTATTATTATTATTATAAAACAAATGTAGCTATTGTCCCCTAATAAGCAGGATGCTGAAATTTAATGGGGAATGTCTTTAACAATGCAGATGTTGTAATCTTTATATCATAGCGAGGGGTGATATCCACCTAAGTCTGAGTCTGAGTAATGTTAGCTATCGCCCAAGGTGTTTTGAAACATATACGTAATACCAAGATTCAGACTTGTATGCATAAGCTACATATATATGTAAAAGTAACACAGGTTAATGGACATAATACCTAAGGAACACATCGGCCTCTAAAGACTTTTAAGCAGAGCCTGGATAGCAACCACTCCCAGACTAAAGAAGAATCAGGAGCTACAACATGCACAATTGTAACTTTTGATATTACCTCCTTTTTAATGATTTTGTCAAGGACAGCCAACATGTTCAAAAATGAGTTTAAGTCCTTTCCTTCTTTCACAAGATCAGCATCAAGTCCGCTGCAAGAGACGTGTTTTTGGAAACAGGTCACAGTCTGGGAAAGCTGGAATAACTGTACAATCTGAATAACATGTGAAACTTTTAAACGTGTATCAAGGTGTATGGCATGGGTAGGCAAACTAAGGCCCGGGGGCCAGATCTGGCCCAATCGCCTTCTAAATCCAGTCCGCAGATGGTCAGCGTGTTTTTACATGAGTAGAATGTGTCCTTTTATTTAAAATGTATCTCTGGGTTATTTGTGGGGCATAGGAATTCGTTCATTTCCCCCTCCTCCCAAATATAGTCCGGCCCCCCACAAGGTCTGAGGGACAGTGGACAAGCCCCCGCTGAAAAAGTCTGCTGACTCCTGGTGTATAATTAACCAGCAAAGGTTATGTTGTCGTCTTCAATGAGGAGCCGTCTTTTACTAAGCATTAGCATCATTTGGCGCATTTTACGAAAACAGAAAATGAAGGCAGAGAGACATGAGGGTAAATGGGAGAAATCCAATCATTTTGTTAGTGCATGGTCTATAATTGGACATTGTTCCTGTTCTCCTAACTCAGTATTAACTGGTTTGACACACTGCATGCCAATATCAGAGAAACTGATAATGAAGTTAGCTGCAGGTGACGCCCCAAAAAAGGATTAGAAATATTCCAAGTGTAGAAAAAAAATTGCTTTGGAATTTGCGTTAACAGGCTGCAATCTCTCATAAACACACTCTATTCCTGACCTGGCAACAGTAGGGCTAACCTGAGAAGGGCCTTGAGTTCTTTCGTATCCTTTCCCTTCTCAATTTGAACAGATGGCGAAAGCAAGCGTGTATTGCTTTCATCAACGGCGACAGTTGTTTTAACGTGAGGTCTCGGAAATGAAATATTTTTCATGTGGAGCTCCAGAAACATGTCTGTTTTGATGGTCTCTTCACTATTCGGTCTTCCAGCTTCTAGTGGGTGTAGGAGTTGTGCCCTGGTACTGAGGTCTTGCAATGGAGCTATATCTGAAAACAACAGAAGACATGAACACACAATGAAAAGCTTAACTCTTAACAGAAGACAATCTATGCCAGTGTTTCTCAACCTGTGGGTCTCCAGATGTTGTTGGACTACAACTCCCATCATTCCTAGCCAGCATGACCAGTGGTCAGGGATGATGGGAGCTGTAGTCCAACAACATCTGGGGACCCACAAGCTGAGAACCACTGATCTGTGCTGTTAACACTGCATACGTTCCCATCTTCTCCAGGACTTCCAGAGGTCTTCTGGAATGAACAAGGTTCTGAAATTCTGCCCACAAATGAGGGATAGCCAAGGTGGTACTTTCCAGGTGTTGCTGAACTTATATCCTCCCAGATCATTGGCCACACTCGCTGGGGCTGATGGGAATTGGAGTCCAACAACATCTGGAAAACGCCACCTTTGCCACAGATCATACTGTGTGTATGACTCTAAATAGATGGAACGGCTCAGCAGAAATCAACAGAGCAGGTTTCTAGGATGGCAATGCTAAAAGTTACATACATTTTATTCAGAATCCTGCTCTAGCCTTACCTTTTGTAAACACAATATAATATTTAACCATTCAGGAGGGAAAACCTGGAACCACGTGCTATGCTCTACAAGCCAGATGAATTGTTTCCCTTAAACTTAAACATGTTGAGCTCCAATGACTTCAACCCAAGTATACTGGCCAAACACCCCCCTCATTAGACTATCCAGTGTAAACTTGCCATCATTTCATTTCAGTGTTGGGTTGGAAAGTTAGGGGGGGGGGACAGACTAAAAATTATCCATGTTCATTCAATCATTTATATTCCCCCACTTACACAGAATCCCCATCCAGCTATATCAAGGTCTAGCCAAAGTTGCCCCTAAACTGACAGACTAGAGAACTTAGTTGAACGGGAGGTCTAACTGGAGGATTATCTGAACCTGAAAATATGTGTTGCTTTAATACATTCACCGCATTTGTTTTATCGATTTATCTGCACTTTAGAACAAATTTTAGACAAGTGTGCCATTACCTTCATGCATCAAACACTTCCAGTATGGTTTGTGTACAGCTCTTACATTGTGGATTGATTCTAATGCACTACAGAAGAGACAAAAGAGTGTAGGAAAGGTTATCTACAAAATACACACACAAATGAGTATCAACCCAGTCCCTATATTGTTTAAAAGTAAGAATCTGTAAAGATGTTGCATTAGCAAGTTGCAATGACACAGGACAGAAAACAAATGTAAAAATATCACAGGTTTTGTGGCATGCTAAGGACTAAAAAATATATTTTGGGCATAGCAGAGTCTGGTCCTTCAACTATATTAGTATTCAATAGACCGGGCATAGGCAAACTTGCCCCTCCAGATGTTTTAGGACTACAACTGCTATCATCCCTACCTAACAGGACCAGTGCTCAGGGATGATGGGAATTGTAGTCTCAAAACATCTGGAGGGCCGAGTTTGCCTATGCCTGCAATAGACTGTATGTGCTTCTTCCTCAAACTGACCAAGCTAAATGTTGTCCAATCACAAAAATAATAGCAGATTTGAATTCCTCACACCAAGAAGCATATTTTTAAGACCGTTCCCTGAAGAAATTTGCAAAAATTAAGTTCAACCCCTAAAATGACATGCTTTATTACATTAACTAAAGGGCCTAGAAGCTCCAGTCAGTGAAGTGGAGCCCAGTATACCTGAAGGAGCATCTCCACCCCCATCGTTCTGCCTGGACATTCAGGTCCAGTTCCAAGGGCCTTCTGATGGTTCCCACACTCTGAGAAGTGAGGTTACAGGGAATCAGGTAGAGGGCCTTCTTGGTAGTGGCGCCTGCCCTGTGGAACACCCTCCCATCAGATGTCAAGGAAATAAACAACTGACTTTTAGAAGACATCTGAAGGCAGCCCAGTTTAGGAAAGTTTTTAATGTTTGATGTTTTATCGTGTTTTTAATAGTCTGTTGGGAGCTGCCGAAAGTGGCTGGGGAAACCCAGCCAGATGGGCGGGGTATAATAATAATAATTCAATATCTAATGTGGAGTCCTGAGTGGGTGTATGCCTCCCATCTTCCCTTGATGGAGCATTAATGGAATCCAACCACCTTGGAAAAGATTACAAACTAGGTTGATTATGAGTTCCAGCTAGTAAAGGAAACATGAAAACAGGTGTGGCCAGGAAAAGGCAAGAGATGAACACCACACAAACAAAACTCCCCCATAGTGTAATTATGGGCACAATTGTTCGATCCATGCTAACAACAAAAATATGTGACATTTCCTCCACTCAGAATAAGCTGTGTATGTCAAAATCATAGCAAGGATAAAAACCAAATTGTTGGCTCTCTTTCCAACATGCAGAGTTGCAGAATGAAGATAAGAAAAACCGGCAAACGTGGGAAAGCATAGATGGAAGTAGGAGCAGAATTGTGCCAGGATGAGGAATGCAAAGTGGGGAGAGGCAGCTGTGGCTGAGGAGCAAATAATTTTGCTCTTTACATGAAGGTCTGTGGTTTATATTGCAAAGCTCTCCGTTGTACAGAGCTGGGGGAATCCTGACCATGGACTAGCAAACAAACAAAAAGAAACTATGCAAGTCAGTCGGTAATCAACACATTTTTACATCATGTGTTAAAGGATGACAGGCATGTCCTTCCTTGCCATGCAAGTGTTTTATTATGGCGCATGGAGCCCAGCCCAAATTCCAACACAGTGACTATACACCCAGCTCAGCGACCAACCTCTCCTCTGTAGGTTTGCTAGTTTTCCATTGTTGACAATGAGGTTTCACTTTTTAAAGTCTCATTAAGTTTAACTTCTTCATTAAATAAATAGTAAAGGTAAAGGGACCCCTGACCATTAGGTCCAGTCGGGGCTGACTCTGGGGTTGCGGCGCTCATCTCGCTTTATTGGCTGAGGGAGCTGGTGTACAGCTTCCGGGTCAAGTGGCCAGCATGACTTCTGGAGAACCAGAGCAGCACACGGAAACGCCGTTTACCTTCCCGCCAGAGCGGTACCTATTTATCTACTTACACTTTGACGTGCTTTCGAACTGCTAGGTTGGCAGGAGCTGGGACCGAGCAACGGGAGCTCACCCCGTTGCGGGGATTCAAACCGAAGGTCAGAATCACTGACCTTCTGATTGGCAAGTCCTAGGCTCTGTGGTTTAACCCACAGCGCCACCTGCGTCCCAAATAAACTGTACATACTTCCAAATATACTACCAATGTTTTCCAAAAACAGCAACCTCATGCATGAAGATGGGATACAAGACTTGCTTATTACAACAGGGAATGATTGAGCAGGAAATTAAAACTTCCTCAGTTAAATGAACAGGACTTAAAATGTGCTCCCCGTTTGGCTGAATTCTGCTCACATATGGAGATAATGTTTACACTGGAGTTCTTTTCAAGCACTGCTCATGCGAAAGGAGCATGGATGACTCCATGTTCAGCCACCCCACCCCACATGTGATTCCCACAGCCCTTTTTGCTTGCCCCCGTCATGTGAGTAACTCCTGAGGGGAGCGGCAATCTTTTACTCCAGACATGCAGACACATGTGCACAAACCTATACAAATACCTTAAGCATGGCGCCATTTCTCCGGACAAACGTGGCAATGGATCTCCAAGCAAAGTTTTTAGAGTCATACAAACTGATTCAGACAGCGACCTCAGATGATATCCGCCCTAAAATACATTTGAAAATATATACTGAATTTGCCATAGCTCGCCATCGCCATCTCGTGTCACATTTTCACATTGCACTTTACAACACACTTGAAACATTTCATTTGCAGCTGTATAGCTGAGTTCCAGGTGGGGAAATGCCAGCAAGGCAGGGAGCAGGTCTGCCAGGACGCACGGCCAATATGGGCACAGCCAAAATGCAGAAACAGCCTCCCCTCAGAAGGACCTATCCACAGACTCCATTCTTTTCAAAGTATGTTAGAAAACAAACTTGATCACCCAGGAGTTTCTTGACTGTTAATTTTAATTGGGCATATTCCTGGCTCCTTCATTACACATTTTTAGGCACCAGGCAAAATGATTTTTCTTCAATCAGGTGTTTGGCTGATTAACAGTCTATAATCTTTTAAATGTGTCTGTGAGAGGGGGTTATTGGTTTGGTTTGGTTTGGTTTAATTATGTATTTTGTCTTTTCATTTTGTCTTTTTATGATGTGAACCACCCTGCGATCTTTGGATGAAGGGCAGTATAATTAATTAATTAATAATAAATTCCAGTATCTTGGTTTATTATTGTTTTCTAATGTGTTTTATTACTTTTGTACAACACTTTGGCTATGGTTTGTTTGTTCTTGGTACAGAGTTGCAAGTAAGTGCTTTAAACAAATCACAAAAAAGGCTTGCAGCATTTAAAGTTTACCTCCAGAACCACACACAATTTTCCTTTCGCCAACTGCATTAGGAGATGAGTGAGATGGGCAAAACATTCCGGTGTAGCGCTCATCTGACCCTAGAAAATGAGAAAGAAAGATACAAGCAGCTCATCAAATCAGAAAACCACTTCTGGGAAATTTGCCTATTCTCGCTCTTATATGAAAAGAAATTTTAACTCTAAAGTCAGGGAAGTGGCAAATATATATGTAGAAGATTACTTACCTCTGGGTCACCAATTCCGGAATCGTAACCAGCAGAGACCAAAACAAGTTCTGGATCAAACTAAGATTTTTTTAAAAAAACAAAACAAAACTGTGAATACATTATAGTGCACTCTGAATGAAGCTATAGAAATCTGCCAATAATTCATCAATTCAAACAGATACATTGGCATGTGGGTATTGATGGTCTACTTAAATGGATGGCAGATACTGCTTTCTCATTCTCTATAAACGGTACACATAAACCTGCCTTACAACAAGTTAGACGGTCATCCATCTCACCCGCTCTTCCCCAATCTGGTGCCCTCCAGACTTTTTGAACTAAAACTCCCATTTTCTGTAGCCAGCATAGCCAAAGGTCAGAGATGAAGAGAGCTGTAGCCCAGGAACATTTGGAGAGTGGTACCAGGTTGAAGAGTAGGGACGCGGGTGGTGCTGTGGGTTAAACCACAGAGCCTAGGACTTGCCAATCAGAAGGTCGGTGGTTTGAATCCCCGCAACGGGGTGAGCTCCCATTGCTCGGTCCCTGCTCCTGCCAACCTAGCAGTTCGAAAGCACGTCAAAGTGCAAGTAGATAAATAGGTACCGCTCCGGCGGGAAGGTAAATGGCATTTCCGTGCACTGCTCTGGTTCGCCATCCGTGTATACACGGATACACTCCCTCATATTATTAAATCTGAGTCTCCAAAAATAGGGGGTGTCTTATACATGGGGGCATTTTACAGATGGAAAAATACGGCAATCACTATTTCCCTTAGTCATGCTGGCCACATGACCTGGAAGTTGTACGCCGGCTCCCTTGGCCAATAAAGCGAGATGTGTGCCACAACCCCAGAATTGGCCACAACTGGACCTAATGGTCAGGGGTCCCTTTACCTTTACCAGGTTGAAGAAGGTTGCTCCGCTTGGACTTGTAGCATCTGGAGACCCTAGGGACTGAATCTAGACCTTTAAGCATGCAAAGCATTTACTCTACCACATATAATAATAATATAATAATAATTTATTATTTGTACCCCGCCCATCTGGCTGGGTTTCCCCAGCCACTCTGGGCGGCTTCCACAGAAACCAAAAAACACTAAAATATCATACATTAAAAGCTTCCCTGAATAGGGCCGCCTTAAGATGTTTTCTGAATGTCAGGTAGTTGTCCATCACCTTGACATCCGATGGGAGGGCATTCCACAGGGCGGGCGCCACCACCGAAAAGGCCCTCTGCCTGGTTCCCTGTAGCTTCGCTTCTCGCAATGAGGGAACCGCCAGAAGGCCCTCAGCATCTCCAGTAACAGAACGCTCATTGTACTCTAAGACGGGTCGCCAACCTTTTCAGGCCAGTAGGCACATTTGGCATTTTGAGAGTGTGCTGTGGGGTGCCAGCTGCTGGGGTGGGGTACAGCATAAAACAAAATGCCTGCCACGTGGAGTGTGGCATAGCCCAAAATGAGAGAGGCCGGCCCTCCCTTACGCTTACCAATTGGAAATCAGATATGTCATGTCGGTCCTGATTGTGTAAAATCAATACCGCGTGATCTCCACATACACAGAGGTGCTGTTGTTATCAAACAGGGAGCATTCCTCAGTACCAGGGTGAAAATACAAGATGGCCACCACACAACCACCCTCATTTCACAGAAATTGCTTAGAAGATACCTGCACATTTTACCTCATAATTTTTTTTCTAGGAGGGCTGGGAACTTTTTCTAAAAAATGAAAGCTCAGAGTCTCGGGCATCTGTCCAGGGGCACTGGTGAAAGCCTTTGTGGGCATCATGGTGCCCATGGGTACCAGGTTGGCAACCCTTGCTCTAAGCTCCTCTAAAACCACCACCATCTAAAGGCTTCTATTTACTTTCCTATGTGCTTGATGATAATAGCTGTATATTTCTTTAATCACTCCCTAGTCAATGCAGTTCTATCTGATAACTGCCTTCACCCCTGTGGACCATTTTTCTAGAAGCAACAACATAAAATACCGTATTTTTCCATGTATAAGACTAGGGTTTTCCCCCTAAAAAATTATGTCCAAAATTAGGGGGCATCTCATAAACGGATACATCTCCCCCCATTTTCTCAAATCTGAGTCTCCAAAAATAGGGGGCATCTTATACATGGGGGCATCATATAGCTGGAAAAATACGGCAATCACTTTTCCCCTATAGCAGAAGATGATTTCTCAAGATGCCACTACCAAGGAATATGTTGAAATGGCTTTTAGATACAATTTCTAATTCATGCAAAGGAGATTTACAACATTCAGAATGGGGGGGGGGGGAGTTACCTCAAAAGCCAATGGAAGCAACACATGAAGAAATACGGCGACATAATCTGCATTGCCCATTCCAATCTGCAAAGGAAATGCATTAAAACAGAATGAACAAATCGCTTTTAAAACTGTCAAGGCAGTCTAAGATTTCATTAAGATCTCAGGGAAATGATCCAAGACTTCAAAGAATGAAGCAGAGTTGTGGCTCCTGCCATTATCAGAAGGATCAAATCCTAAAATTGTACGCTGGGTGGGAAGAATCTTATGTGCCTGTTTAATGCTGGATTGAGCCACAACTGACAACATGTAAATAGAATACAGATGTGAAATTCAGTTACAGGGTTTGGCTGTGTTTGTTACCATTATGACGGAAGCCATGTCAGTACAAAATCAATTAGCATACCTGGGAAATGCTTTTCTCTGCTAATTAGAGATTACCGCTAACCAAGGGATGTGTACATGGGAAATGAATCTTCTCCTTATTTGTTGGTTAAAAAGTTATCAGAACACACGCAACACAGAAAGATTATCTGTGAAACAGTATCATGCAGATGAAGTTATCTGTCCGAACTTTGCTATGTTACATATCAGTTTATAAATCCCCTTTTCTAATCTGTTATTCATATAATCATTACAAACTCTTATCACCAATTCCACAACCTTCAGCTTCAACTAATTTTTAACAAACTGGGTTCTACCCATTTCACACTTCTCTTGATACCTTACTATTGCAGTCTAAAACATTTTTAAAAACATAAATAATCAAGGTAACAATTGAAAAACATTTTTAAACAGAAATTGTACCGGGTACATGACTTCAAGAGCTTATCACAGTTGCATTCTTAAGCTATCTTGTGATTTACCTTATTCCAAGGCACATTTATATTGAATCCTTTTCCTTTCCCCTGACCAACTGAATCATAATCAGACTCTCTAAGTGTAGGCCAATACTGCTGGTGTTCATACCGATGCCAGGAAAAATAGAGGACACTGGAAGCAAGAACAAAACAAGGTTAATTATGTCATTAATGCTCACCTGAAGGTTTTTTCAGCATGTGCAGACACCAAATTTGTACCTCAAGAGTGAATGTGAAACATGACAACATTACACATTGGCCTGGTCCACATGTCCACTAAGCCAAAGCATGGCTTGGCAGGAATATGTGATTTACAGGAGAGGAGATAGTGAGCATTTTGCCCCTATTCTAGTCATTCTGCTGCCTGACATGTCATCCAAACCAGGGCTCATCGCTTAGCTCTCTCTCCTGACTAGAAATGAGCTGTAACCAGCATATGTCCTGTGGTATACAGTTCATAAGGGACGTGGGTGGCGCTGTGGGTTAAACCACAGAGCCTAGGGCTTGCCGATCAGAAGGTTGGCGGTTCGAATCCCCGCAACGGGGTGAGCTCCTGTTGCTCGGTCCCTGCTCCTGCCAACCTAGCAGTTCGAAAGCACGTCAAAGTGCAAGTAGATAAATAGGTACCACTCCAGCAGGAAGGTAAACGGCCTTTCCGTGCGCTGCTCTGGTTTGCCAGAAGCGACTTAGTCATGCTGGCCATATGACCCAGAAACTGTATGCTGGCTCCCTCGGCCAATAAAGCGAGATGAGTGTCGCAATCCCAGAGTCGGTCACGATTGGACCTAATGGTCAGGGTTCCCTTTACCTTTACACAGTTCATGGTTTGTCCAGGATACCTAAACCGCAAATCTGGATTCAGATGACATGGGAAGCCAAACCATTATTATTACAGCAAACAGCCAAACCACTCTCTCTCAACTCTGGATTTCCAAGTTCACCCAGAAAGCTAACAGATAAATTGGGTTTTGAAGCAATTGTCCTAAACACAGGCAAACCTGGAAAAGACCTGTTGTTTGTTTTTTTATACTCTCAATGGAGCTATCCCCAGAAGAATTACAGGATAAACTGGAAGAATGAAGATGAGCATGAATAATAAAAAATATAGAACATGATGCAAGACACATAATGATAAAACAGTTATGTTACAACTGAACTTCATTCTAAGTGTGTGTGTGTGTGTGTGTGTGTGTGTGTGTGTGTAGATTTTACAATGATCAGTTTTAATGATTTATGCATCTTAAGGAGATCAAAAAGTGCCAAAATATGTCAGGAACTGACATGTTCTATTAAATATGCTTGATACCCACTTCCAGACTAATTGCAAGCATTTTGAAAGGCATATACAATGTTGCTCCAAATCTGTAAAAACAAGTAAACATCAAACCTTGGATCTTCATTAAAAATATATTGAATTCCTTGTCCGTGATGCACGTCCCAGTCAACAATGAGAACTCTGCAGGAACCAACAATGACAATATTCACTAGAGAAGCAAGAAAACCTCTAGGCCAGAAACTAAGAAATGTAGAGACCAATATATACTTAACCTCTGCAAACCATATTTCCTTTGGGCATATTTTGCTGCTATAGCAACGTTGTTGAATATACAAAACCCATTGGCTGCATTTCTCTGGCTGTGGTGGCCTGGAGGCCTGCAAGCAAGCAAAGCGGTAAATTAAGCATTAATTAATAGAACCACAGGAACCTAGATTTGGAAGTGGGGCTTGTAAGTCACCTAATCCTCTGGTCAACGTAGGAAGTCCAGAGCTAGAACATCCTCAGTGGATGGCCATTGAGCTTAAATCCTGACAAGATAGAAGTACTGCTTTGGGGGGACAGGGAAAGGGCAGGTGTGGAGGACTCCCTGGTTCTGAATGGGGTAACTGTGCCCCTGAAGGACCAGGTGCGCAGCCTGGGAGTCATTTTGGACTCACAGCTGTCCATGGAGGCGCAGGTTAATTCTGTGTCCAGGGCAGCTGTCTACCAGCTCCATATGGTACGCAGGCTGAGACCCTATCTGTCCGCAGACTGTCTCGCCAGAGTGGTGCATGCTCTGGTTATCTCCCGCTTGGACTACTGCAATGCGCTCGACGTGGGGCTACCTTTGAAGGTGACCCAGAAACTGCAACTAATCCAGAATGCAGCAGCTAGACTGGCGACTGGGAGTGGCCACTGAGACCACATAACACCGGTCCTGAAAGACCTACATTGGCTCCCAGTATATTTCCAAGCACAATTCAAAGTGTTGGTGCTGACCTCTAAAGCCCTAAAAGGCCTTGGCCCAGTATACCTGAAGGAGCGTCTCCATCCCTATCGTTCAGCCCAGACACTGAGGTCCAGCTCCTAAGAGAAGTGAGGTTACAGGGAACCAGACAGAGGGCCTTCTCGGTAGTGGTGCTCACCTTGTGGAACACCCTCCCATCAGATGTCAAGGAAATAAACAACTATCTGACTTTTAGAAGACACCTGAAGTCAGTCCTGTTTAGGGAAGTTTTTAATGTTTAATGCTGTACTGTATTTTTAATATTTGATTAGAAACCGCCCAGAGTGGCTGGGGAAACCCAGCCAGATGGACCAGGTAATAATAATAATAATAATAATAATAATAATAATAATAATAATAATAATAATAATAATAATTATTATTATTATTATTATTATTATTATTATTATTATTATTATTATTATTATATCTAAAGCTAGAACATCCTCAGTGGATGGCTGTCCAGCCCTTGCTTGAAGACCTCTACCAAGGGACCAGCCCTCTAGGCCTAATTTCTTACTGATGATGAGGAAGGAGAAAACCTGGGGAGAAAGTGGGTGGCAGGAAGGAGGAGTAAAAGAGGGTGCCCTGCCCCTTTTTGACTGTGGACCCCCCTACCACTTCTTCCTGCCTTGGCCCACCACCAACATGCCGTATCAACAGATAAGCTTCTGAGGAAGCGCAGCCCACAATGGGGAAAAGTTCCCCATCCCTGCTCTAGGTTACTGGTCCCATTGGCATATGGGACTGGAAAACACACGGGGTTTCCAATAAGAAGAACTATCACATTGTTACCTTATCAGAGCCATCCCATTCCGTGTTTTCCCTGACATCACAGCATCCACCATGTCCAGAGTTCCTCCCATAGCCAATTTGGCACAGTGATACGTGGTCTGAAGAACAGCAGATGTTGCAATTCAAGTCTTTCACCACAAGCTCTGAGAAGGAGCATTTTGGAGCATATTTCAGCTCGTCAAAGTAAGCCTAGTACAAAGTAAGCCTAGTACTCTTGACATGAGGCCCAGCAGAGTGACGCACACGGAGATTTACCCATGTGAAATGTTCTATATCAGAGTTTCCCAAACTTGGGTCTCCAGCTGTTTTTGGACTACAACTCCCATTAATAGGCAAGATGTTAAATTGTTTTTATATGCAACAACTGCGGAAAGAGTATTGCTAGCCCAGAAATGGAAACAAGAAGAAATTCCAATGAAAGAAAAATGGCAGACGAAATTAATGGACTATGCAGAATTGGACAAAATGACAGGAAGGATTTGAAACCTGTGGGACCACAGATTTACAGAAGATTGGAAGAAGTATATGAATTATTTGAAGAGCAACTATAATCAAAAATTACGCGAGTAGGACTGCAAGAAGTTTTGTAAGGAGAAATATACAAAGTGTTACAAAGTAGAAAAAGATAGAGATATTGGTTATGAGTTTAAAATGTAATAGGGAAGAAAAGAAATGCATACTGAGAGATTAGATTGGAAAATTTTCAGACAGGATTGATGGAAGTCAAAAATTTGAATAAGATGTAAAAGTATGTTTAATTACTGTTGAAAATGATATGTTAAAAAAACTAATAAAATTGTAACAAGAAGCCGAAAGCACCAGCCTGAAGATGACGAGTGAGACCTCGTCGAAACGTCGCCTAGACACCCCAACTCTTACACGGGAAGACACCCGAAGACACCAAAACCTGCATTCCTGTACCCGTGAAAATCTACGAAAGCATATATATATATATATATATATATATATATATATATATATATGAATGAAGACCCAAGTTTGGGAAACCCTGTTCTATATAGAAAGTGATCATTATTGTGTCAGCACATACCGGGTGAAAGAAAACAGCATCGTAACCAGCCGAGGTTTTTCGGAGCTCCTCTTCTGTCATTTTCAGAGTTCTCTTCACAGTTTCCAAATAATCCGAGCTGGGGAAGAAAAAATGCCTCAGATCTTTAAGGCGGCGAACTTGCAGCCTTCCAGGCGTTGTTGGACTACAACTCCCATCAGCCATAACCACTGACCAAGCTGGCTGGCACTGATGGGAACTGGAGTGTAGCAACAGCTGGAGGGCCACAGGTTTTCCATGCCTAATCTAGAAGGACAAACAATCCTACCTTTTCTTTTAGGCAAATGGGGCCTAAGAGATTGGAACAGGCCACAAACTTGTATTCAGGCTTGAAATTGCTTGGCTGGAAGTGCAGGATATATAAATTTAATACAGTGGTGCCCCGCAAGATGAATGCCTCACAAGACGGAAAACCCGCTAGACGAAAGAGTTTTCCATTTTGGAGGTGCTTCGCAAAATGAATTTCCTATGGGCTTGCTTCGCAAGACGACAATGCCTTGCGAGTTCCTGTGGGGTTTTTTTCCTTTTCCCCTGCCTTTTTCTAAGCCGCTAAGCCGCTTATCAGCTAATCCGATCAGCAGATAAGCCGCTAAAAGCGCTAATCCGCTAATCCGTCAATGGGCTTGCTTTGCAAGACGAAAAAACCGCTAGACGAAGAGAATCACAGAATGGATTCTTTTCGTCTTGCGAGGCACCACTGTACATATATACATAAATATGGGACGCAGGTGGTGCTGTGGGTTAAACCACAGAGCCTAGGACTTGCCAATCAGAAGGTTGGCGGTTCAAATCCCCGCAACGGGGTGAGCTCCCGTTGCTCGGTCCCAGCTCCTGTCCACCTAGCAGTTCAAACGCATGTCAAAGTGCAAGTAGATAAATAGGTTATCCAGCGGGAAGGTAAACGGCGTTTCTGTGTGCTGCTCTGGTTCGCCAGAAGCAGCTTAGTCATGCTGGCCACATGACCCGGAAGCTGTATGCCGGCTCCCTCGGCCAATAAAGCGAGATGAGCGCCGCAACCCCAGGGTCGGTCACGACTGGACCTAATGGTCAGGGGTCCCTTTACCTTTTATACATAAATAAATACTCACCCCACTTTCTCCTCACCCCTCCTTTCCCTTTTTTGATCTAACCATGGTGCGCTGTTATGCCTACACCAATGCTAGGGCTAATCCTGGTTCACTTTAAGTAGCCTTTGCCACCACGGTTAGAAATGAGTTTTCAAACTCCAATTTTTGACCAAGTATAGTTAGTCAGCAGAGACACAATGCTTCACCATGATTGGGTCCAAAAAGGGGGGGGGGGAGCCATGAGCGGAAAGACAAGAAGCAAGTATGCTCACAGCTTGCCCTCTTAACCATGGTTAAGAGAGAAAGGAGTATTACATCTCCAATTAAAGAATTTCAAGTTCGGATTTAGACCAACTTGTATTTGGAAGAAGAAGAGTTTGGATTTGATATCCCGCTTTATCACTACCCTAGGGAGTCTCAAAGTGGCTAACATTCTCCTTTCCCTTCCTCCCCCACAACAAACACTCTGTGAGGTGAGTGAGGCTGAGAGACTTCAGAGATGTGGGACTAGCCCAAGGTCACCCAGCAGCTGCATGTGGAGGAGCGGGGAAGCGAACCCAGTTCACCAGATTACGAGGCCACCACTCTTGACCACTACACCACACTGGCTCTCGAGCTTCAGCTACTTCCAATGTCTTTCCTATCAACCTGAACAGTATGAACCATTTCCTGTCTTTCAACCTAGGCCTCATCGACTTTTTGCAAAAGGCCGGGATTTCATTTCCCATTTTACATACAGGTCTTAGGGTTAGGCTATTTCATTATAAGAACAAATTGTGTGTGGAAAGTTTGAGGAAAATATCAAGGGGCGAATGCCTTTTCTATTTCTCGAACATTGCGATGGAAACGCATCATGACAGACGTCGGACCTGTGAACCAACATGACCTCTTCCTCAGTTCCTTCTCTGACAGGTACAGAGACGCATCTTTCAACCAGGTTATAGCATTTAAGGCGCTCATAGCAGGAAGAAAGCCGCTCGGGGACTTCAATGTCACAGACTGGGCTGAAAAACAAGCAAACGTTTTATTTTTGCAGTAAAATCACCAAGGAAGCATCCATATTACTATTGAGAGAAAACAATTTTGGGGGGCAGGAGAAATTAAAAGTGGACATTTTCTCTCTCTTTAAACCACAACTTAAACCCCTGAATCTGAAGTCCTGAAGAATGATTATTAACTTTTTAAAAATGTTTTAAAATCATCCATAGGCTAGAACAACAACAAAAAGGAGAACTTCAGAATAGATTTGTTCACATGTTGCACTGAACACAGGTACAAGTTGTCATACAAGTGTTTGTGTGAAAGAGTGTACACTTGTTGATCCGCAGTTGTGGGTTGTTTAGCAGAAAACAGGATTGCACATGTTCTCAAGCCACATTTGTAGTTGTTGTTTTTAAAAAACTAAGATTTAACTTATTCTTATTAGTAGTAGTAATAGTATTAAATTTATATACCGCCCAGGGGTCTCAGGGCAGTTCACGGAATAAAATCAAGATATAAAAACACAAAATACATAATAAAAATAAAAACAACAACTCAATAGTGCCCCCCCAAAAAAACACATTTTAAAAGGGCATAGAACTTACTCATCCCAAAGGAGCTTATGGCTGGTCATTTCATCATCATAAACCAAAGCTGTTCCAGAAGCCATGCCTCTAACTGAAACAAACCAAACACAGAACATTCGTACACGTTTTAGGCACGGAAACATGAACACAAGTGTTCCCAAAACGGAAGTGACCGAATCCACGATGACACCCTGAAGTGTTGTGTTTAGCGCACTTTCTAGATGACTTCTAACCACACTTAAGAGCCAGGAGAATTTCAGAGGCATCTTCACATAGCAGATGTGGCCTTACATGAATATGTACTAACATGCATTTGGTCCAATGGTCAGAGCAGTGGTTTTCAACCAGTGTGCCGTGACATCCTGGGGTGCCTTGAATGATGTTTAGAGGTGCCGCGGGCAACACTGGCCTTGTCCCTCTTTCTTCCCCTCCCTCCCTCCTCTGGTGCCCTCTTGCATTTCTGCCTCCCAAAGGCGTACCGTATTTTTCGCCCCATAGGGCGCACCTAGTTTTTTTGGAGGGGGAAATAAAGGGAAACAAATTATCCCCCCCCCCAGGCGTGGGGCTGGGGCAGGGGAAGCCCAAGCTTCCCCCGACCCCAGCCCCCAGAACAGGCTGCTATCCGCAAGCCTAGGGAGCCCGGCGGGAAGTCGTGCCGGTATCCCCAGGCTTGCGGATATCTGCCCGAAGCCCGGGGCGTGCTACTCAGCGCGCCCCGGGCTTCAGGATGCAGGCAGCTCTCCGCAAGCCTTGGGAGACCGGCAGGAACTCCTGCAGGCTCCCAAGGCTTGCGGATAGCTGCCTGAAGCCTGCACTCGCCCCATAGGACGCACAAACATTTCCCCTTCATTTTTGGAGGGGGAAAAGTGCGTCCTATAGGGCAAAAAATACGATATGCGCTGTTTGTTGTAGCAGCCCTGGCTACAAGCTCCACAGGCGAATGGTCCTCTGGGGCTGGCCAGGGGGTGCTGGATGTTGGGAAATTCCATTCCACCTTTAGTTGCAGACATGGAACTGTTGCATGTCATATGTCTGTTTACATACCAGCACAGGTTGCTGGGAACTTTCATTGTGTGTATAGCTTTTGCTTTTCTCTGTCTCCCTGAGAAGACAAAGAGAGAGACGGCATGTTTCTTTGTCCTGATTTATGATTAATAAATCCGTAGTTATAGTATGCTTCCGCAAGCCGCAAGCCTCAAGCCTATTCTGTGTGCACAGTTCGCTCGGCTGCTATAGTGTGCCCTGGCTTTGAAGCCTGGGTAGCTGATTTACGTCGGAGCAGAGGCTGATGGGTCGTCACAGCGGGACGGCTGGAAGGAGACAACCCAGCTGGGGCTAGCCAGCTGGCCTTGCAACCCTCTGCATGCCAGGAGCAGAGGTGGCCTCGGAGGAAGCAAGCAAGCGGGCGAGGGATCCCAGCTATCCAGTCTGCCAGACCTTGCTGTTGGGAATGGACAGAAAAGTGGGAAGCTGGGCAGGCAGGCGCCGTGCTGGCCTTTCTTGTGCTCGCTGTGTGAAAGGCCTGCCTGGGAGCTGAGTGCCCAGCGCTGAAGGGCACACCATGCACGACCAGCAATGCCCACTGCTGCCTCACAAGGTGAGGAAGGTGCTGGCCTCATGCTCACCTTTGTTCGGTCTCCAGTGGGCTACTAAGGCTGGGGGCATCCTCTTCCCAAGCCCCTCTTTGGGGCAGCTCAGAGACCAGGGGCTGCTGCCCGGAGGACTCTCAAGAAGAGGGGAGAAGAGGCTGTGGGAACACTCCACAAGGGAGAGTCAGGGCCGGATTTAGGTTTGATGAGGCCCTAAGCTACTGAAGGTAATGGGGCGCATTATATGTCAACAACAAATTGTCGCTGTTTTTTGTGTTGAATATATGCTATATGGTAATTTATGGACCTAATAGGTATCTAAATCCATTTGCACATAAAAAAATGTTTTTTATCTGATATTTTGGAAATGTACATCCAGTGTTTTTCTCCTTTAAATTTTTTTGGGGTCCCCCAAGAGAGTGGGGCCCTAAGCTATAGCTTGTTTAGCTTATGCATAAATCCAGCACTGGGGAGGGTGTTCAAAAAGGGGTGACGGTCTGCCGCCTGTGCAGGCAAGGGGTGATGTAACTGGGCTCCTGAGGCTCTGAGTGTGTTTCCACACAGGGGAGCTGCAGAAATAATGTTTTTGGCCAAGGGAGCCATGGACTCCGAAAGGGTTAGAGTGTTCACTTCATCAAATCTGGCCCTCTTTGAAAAAAGGTTTGGGCACCCCTAGCCCTGGTGCTGAATTGAGAAAGAATTCTTTTATTAAATCTTAAATTGTAATGTTGGAAGGGTCATCTAGTCCAACCCACTGCAATGCCTGGAACCTGGCATTGGGCTGCAAGAATGCACTGTAAACTAACACATTTTCAAAATGTCTGATAGCCAAGTTCCACTACTTTTCACAGGCTGGGAGCAGTGGCTCCCTCATATTGTAACCATTATGGAATTAAGACTTGAAAAGAAAATACAGTGGTACCTCAGGTTAAGTACTTAATTCATAATAATAATAATAATAATATACAGTAGTTCCTCGGTACCTCGGGTTAAGTACTTAATTCGTTCCGGAGGTCCGTTCTTAACCTGAAACTGTTCTTAACCTGAAGCACCACTTTAGCTAATGGGGCCTCCCGCTGCCGCCGCGCCACCGGAGCATGATTTCTGTTCTCATCCTGAAGCAAAGTTCTTAACCTGAAGCACTATTTCTGGGTTAGCGGAGTCTGTAACCTGAAGCGTATGTAACCTGAAGTGTATGTAACCGGAGGTACCACTGTACTAGCACAGTTTGTGTTGTGGATATGCTACTTCCATAGTTTACTTGGCATGGTTCAGACTGACCAATGCATTGTTTTCAGTTCTGTGGCAGCTGAAGCTGTGAAAGAATTTCGTTGTTGTGAATTCTACTCATGTTAACAACGTTATCTGACGAATAGTAAGCAAAATCTCTTAATTTGAGGAAAAAGTATACCATACAATGTACTGTATCAAACTATTTTACATGAATAACGCAGGCATTCTGAAATTAGAAAGAAAGCAACATTGTTAAAAACAAGGTGTTACATAATAAGATAGTTTGTCTTAAATCTGCCAAAAACAGTGTGGTGGTGTCATATATATAAATCCATTGTTAATAAACAAGCAACTTAAAAAGTTTGTTTATGTTTCCTGTCCCGTCCCCCCCACAAGCAGAGATAATGTGTAAGTGTGGTGTCAGCTCCCTAGAAAAAGGTCCACAACTCTGGGAAAGGGGCGTGGGCCGCCGGAGGGATCTTTGCACCACGGCGCCGGATATGCTTAAGACGGCCCTCCCAAAAAATGAAATGCAAAACATTTCATGCGTCTCTTGGGGCACCACTAAGCAGATCCTTGTTGACGGCTTGAAGCTCAAGCAAGGAACCCTTAATGCCCGACGGTCAGCAAAAGGAAGGAGTGCCTCTGAACATGTGCAGAGTGCAGTTTCTGCCCCACTCCCCCGCAACTTCGACCAACTGCAGCGGGAACGGCAAAGGATCAGTGCAGGTCCCTGATTCGATTTAAGACTTACTTTTGACCTACCTAAGGTAAGAAGGGTCGCTGCGTCTGTCTGCTGCACCCAGCGCGGAAAACAAAAAAAGTTAAGCAAAGGGTTAAGAGTGGAGATCTTCCTACCTGCTAAACCTCAGGGACTCTCCGTTGTGTGTAGAGGGGAAGACAGATCAAAGGGCTTGAAGGGCGGAGCGAAAATCTGCCGCTCCTGATTAGCCAGGGGAGATGGAGAAGAATTCTTCGTCGGCCCAATGAGGATCCGCGATGCAAAGGACAGGCGCAGATTTAGGAGCGTCAATCTGCATCGCCGCCTCTCATTGGGCTATCGGGACTACTAGCTAATCCATTCATGCGCTGAGTGGCGCGCGAAAGGCGAGGCGGGGAAAGCATTTGCGGCCTCGCAGTCACGGATAAAACAAGGTTGTGGATGGGATAGTATCCATTCTTTAGTTACAACGTGTCGGCTGTTTAAAATGACTTTTAGGTGCAAAAAAAGCATTATGAGTTCTCACTGAACTGGCGTTTTCCTCTGGTTTTGTAAATAATAATAATTAATAATATTAGTATTATTAATAGTATCATTAACAATATTAGTTTATTAATAGTATTATTAATAATATTAGTATTATTATTAATAGTATTATTAATAGTATTAATATTAATTAATAATATTGATATTATTAATACCCGCCCATCTGGCTGGGTTTCCCCAGCCACTCTGGGCGGCTCCCAACAGAATATAAAAAGCATGATAAAACATCAAACATTAAAAACTTCCCTAAGCAGGGCTGCCTTCAGATGTCTTCTAAAATGTAACACTAATGTGTCAAGAAATGAAACTTATCTGTAGAAAACGCAACTTGAAAAAAGAGAAAATGCATGTATTTTTGTAAACAAAAAAATCTAAGTGTACAGATGTCTTCTAAAAGTCAGATAGTTGTTTATTTCCTTAACATCTGATGGGAGGGTGTTGTGTATGGCAACTCCATACCCTCCAACGTTTCTCCGATGAAAATAAGGAGGTCCTTTTATCAATCAATCAATCAATCAATCAATACCGCCCCATCTGCCTGGTTTGCTCCAGGCATTCTGGGTGGCTTCCAATGTATATAAAAACATAAAACATTTTTTAAAAAAACCTTCCCTATACAGGGCTGCTTTCAGATGTCTTCTAAAGGTTGTATAGTTACTTATCTCCTTGGCTCAAGGGGTCGCATAACTCCAGACCCTCCAACATTTCTCTGATGAAAATAGGGACGTCCTAAGGAAAAGCGGGACATTCTGGGATCAAGTCAGAAACCAGGACGGCTTCTCTAAATCCAGAACTGTCCCTGGAAAATAGGGACACTTGGAGGGTCTGTAAGATCCAGAAATTTCAAGCCACTAATCAACAAAAGGTTTTGAGTGGCGCTAATAATACAGACACATACACAAAACCAGCGTGCAGGCGCTTAATACATAAGTGTACAGACTAAGGCAGGCGCTTTTGGCTTCAGGTTTTAGCTGAGAAGGCAGAGAAGCCCCCAGGTATAAATCAAATTCAGATGCCAATCACAGAAACATCCCTCCCTGTTATCTGCTGTCTTGTGATGTGGTCGAGCTTCCAGGCTACAGGGCAGAAGTTGCTGTACTTTTGCAATACCACCCAAATCTGCCATGGAGCAAAAAGTATAACATAGAGATATAAAAACAGGGCTGGTTCTGACATGGTCCCAGGCTGCTATCCTGTTCAACCTTTTGGGAACTCAGTGCTGCTTCCTGTGGTCTCCCATCTAAACATCAGTGAGGTCCAAACACAGATATTTTTAACAATACTATAGCATCAGACACCACATGAACGGGCCATACCTATTTACTCAGGTAAGCCTAGTTTCATCCTAAACATTTTATACATGGTACTGGGATGAACCAGGGACTCGGATGGCACTGTGGGTTAAACCACAGAATCCCCACGACGGGTGAGCTCCCATTGCTCGGTCCCTGCTCCTGCCCACCTAGCAGTTCGAAAGCACGTCAAAAGTGCAAGTAGATAAATAGGTACCGCTCCGGAGGGGAGATAAACGGCGTTTCCGTACGCTGCTCTGGTTTGCCAGAAGTGGCTTAGTCATGCTGGCCACATGACCCGGAACCTGTACACCGGCTCCCTCGGCCAGTAAAGCAAGATAAGCACCGCAACCCCAGAGTCGGTCACGACTGGACCTAATGGTCAGGGGTCCCTTTACCTTTTTACTGGGATGAACCAGACTGAAGCTTGATTCTGAGAACCCACCACATGTGGAATGATCCAATTTGGAGGCAAGAGCGAATAGAAATGGACATGCATTTCATGCCATGTTCAGAACTTACGGGCTCCATAAAAATACTTTAAAGCAATTGGATCAATTAAGAGCCTTTCCCAGCTATTTTACAAGCCCCTTTGGTTAACACGAATGCTCTTTCCCTGTGTTTCAGCATGAAGTAACTAAAATGTGAAGTACAATTGATAATTGTTGTAACCCATCAAACAATCATATTGATTGGAAATCCAAAAAGCGGGCTGTAAAACACAGAGAGAAGGTTCATAACCTCCCCAAAGCTTAAACAAACAAGAAACAAATCGATATTCCTGGGTTTCATTTTTTTATTTTACTATTGATTTTGCTATTTAACAGATCGGTCAGACAGAAGAATGGGTAAGGAGCCAAATTGTTAATCAATCAAATGTTTAATCAGTTTGCCATTGTTGTTAAATGTCAATTAGGTGTTGGCACATATTCCTTTAGAACATGCAGGTGAAAGCTGATGTAGAGGACGGACTTCCATTGGCTTTAGTGCTTGGTGTTGATGACATGAATGTTACCTGCTTAGTTCATTTGGCCAAAGTCCAGAGCAGCCCACAGCCTGAAAAGAGTCTGTGAACAGGCCTTCATTGTGGAGAGGAAAGCACTCTACTCATTCTTTAGTACACCTGCAGCTGCGATTCTCACTTTCATTGATAGGTTGATCGATTAACTGGAATCAGTGGTTGCCCCTTAGTCCCTAACACGCGAAAGAGCAAATCCAGTTATGCTAAGAGAGAGTTGTCAAGCTTTTAACACAAGCCTCAGCTTAGCACCTCCATCCATTTGTTAATGCAACAGATCATAAGTTAAGAACAGAGCTTCATGAGAAAAAAACCAACAACGGTGGAAAGGAGGAATCCAGCTGGTCCAAGAGGCATATTGGCTGTGCTGCTGGAGGCTGCTCTGCATTCAAGGTTTGTGATGGCCGAACTGATCCCCGTAAATGTTGCTGCCCCTCCCAAAATAGGAGCGCAGACGGCAGGTGTAGCACAACCCTTCATAGCAACTTTCCCGGTAGCTTCACCTGGTATTGGAAAGAGAGAATATAATAAGGTGGTTGTCAGCCACAAGAGGGCGGCAGTTGATCATCTAAAAGATTCTCTCACTCTTACACTTTCAAGAGCAGAGGGCTGATTTTCTGGGAATTTTTATTTTGTCTGGATAGACTGATATCCTGCCTCTTTCCTAAAAGTTGCAAGGCAGCTCACAATCAAATGCAATACTACAACAATGTAGAACAGAATATTTATTGTGTTGGTTTATACATGGGTGCGCTGTGGTGTAAACCACTAAGCCTTGGGCTTGTGGGTTGGAAGGTCGGCCGTTCGAAACCCCACAACAGGGTGAGTTCCCATTGCTCTGTCCCAGCTTCTGCCAACCTAGCAGTTCAAAAGTGCAAGTAGATAAATAGGTACCGCTCCAGCGGGAAGGTAAACGGCGTTTCCGTGCACTGCTCTGATTTCACCAGAAGCGGCTTAGTCATGCTGGCCACATGACCTGGAAAAACTGTCTGCAGACAAATGTCAGCTCCCTTGGCCTGTAAAGCGAGATGAGCACCACAACCCCAGAGTTGTTTGTGACTGGACTTAACTGTCTGGGGTCCTTTACAGGTAGGTAGCCGTGTTGGTCTGCCATAGTCGAAACAAAATTTAAAAATTCCTTCCAGTAGCACCTTAGAGACCAACTAAGTTAGTTATTGGTATGAGCTTTTGTGTGCAGTACCTTTACCTTTACCTTTTTTATAGTAGGGTTGCCATATTTGAAGAAGTAAAAATCTGGACACAAGTTGCTTTAAAAACAACAACACAGCAAACAAAAACAATGCGGTAGACATCAGAATCAACAGAACAGAACAGCCCATAATCAAAGGAACAACCTTGGTGCCTTGGCTAATTCAGCTGATATCTCATGCTTAACTGGAAGTTAATAAATTCAGTCCTTTCCCCAGTGCTAAGCAAGTGTGAGTCTGGGTGGAGCTTACATGTTTTGGAAGGAAGGTGGGATATAAATGTAATAATTTTTAAAAATAAAATAAAATTAGAATTTCATTTGCAGCGAAACCAAAAGAGAATTTATTCCCGTGGGCATAAATTGACATGGGAAGCTGACAGCCATCTGTTTCATTCAGCCGCACAGTAAAGAGAATTTACCACTGTTTTGCTCCCCCAGATTTCTGATCTGATAAGGTAAGACTAATACAAAAGTTTGAGGGTGCCCTGGCAAGTGCCTGCTGGCACTATTCTTTGTTGGTGGACCCATACTTGGTGAGGTGGTGATAGAAGGTGGCAGCAGCAATATTCCAAAAAGAACCAGGCAATTGGGGTCCAACTGCCATTTTCATTTCCAACAGCGCTCCCACTATGGCATTGTTCCAAGGCATTGAGGGAAATGTAAATAGTCTGAACTTCTTGAAGTGCCATGCCAGATATTTTTTTTAAGGCATCTGAACTGAGTTTATGATATGAAGATAATGAGCGAAGTCCAAAAGAACCCAAACCAAACGCATGCATGGGAATGAATAAATTACCTGTATGTATGAATCCAGCTAAGTCAATGCAATGAGATTCAGATCCAACACAATCCACTGTTTCATCACTGCATGAATCAGAAAAGGAAGCATAGCAGGCTGGGCAGCGAAGGCCGTTGAGTTTGGTCTCCAAACGCTTCACTGAACCAACAGAGAAAAAGTCAACTTCCTGAGAACATTACTGGGTGCTGCAAATATAACTGATCTGCACAGTGGCATGAGAAAAAGAGTTGTAAAGTACGACTAATAGTAATGTAATAATTTATAATAATTTATTATTTATACCCCGCCACTCTGGGTGGCTTCTAACCGAATATTAAAAACAATACAGCGTCAGACATTAAAAACTTCCCAAAACAGGGCCACTTTCGGTTGTCTTTTAAAAGTAAAATACTGTATTTTTCGCTCTATAAGACACACCAGACCACAAGACGCACCTAGTTTTTGGAGGAGGAAAACAAGAAGAAAAAAACACACATTCTGAATCTTAGAAGCCAGAACAGCAAGAGGGATCGCTGCGCAGTGAAAGCAGCAATCCCTCTTGCTGTTCTGGCTTCTGGGATAGCTGCGCAGCCTGCATTCGCTCCATAAGACACACACACATTTCCCCCGTACTTTTTAGGAGGGAAAAAGTGAGTCTTATAGAGCAAAAAATATGGTAGTCGTTTATTGTCTTGACATCTGCTGGGAGGGTGTTCCACAGGGCAGGTGCCACACATAATAATTTCTAGCTTACATTAAGTTAGAAATTCCAAGGAGGAGGGAACTGGCCAAGGGGACCCCATTTTCTGCCACTTCCCCATTGTTATAAGAAAAAACTGCTTCTTTTCCCTTATGGGGTACCCAAGATCCAGTACAGAGTCCTTATGTAGGTTCTCTATCAGTAGGAGAAAATAGCAGAGGCCAACTGGACAATATTGAGAAGCAAAGCAGCTAGTAAGCCTGATCTTTATTAAACTGTTGCAACAGGGTCCTCACCCCGCCACGCAGGAGGGAGGAGGAACCCAGAACATTGGTGTGCAAGCTCTTATGCAGACTTTTGAAATTGCCACCCTGTAGCTCAAGACCACCCTAAAAACATCATACATACATCACTGAAGGGGCGGCCTACAAAAGAAAACCTGTCTGCCAGGATACCTGATAATGGTCACTGTTTGCTTTTACCTGGGCATTCTGGCCATTCTTTTGTGATGGTAAATACCCGGTTCGTGAATCCAGGTCACAGGCTCACCCTATTCATACACAGATACGCCCTTAAGACAGGATTTGTGAGCAAAGAGACAATGGGGAGGTTTTCCCATTTCCTTCCTCCATGCAGAGGTCAATTTGGGAGAGTCAAAATGGCTTCAGGATTGTTCTCCTGTACTATTTCAGACATGTGGTTTATATACTTATGTATGTGTTTTCCTTGTACATTTATGAACATTTACTTTCCATATATATATAAAAGACCTCAGAATTCCTATAACAGCATATTGGGTGTAAAATGCAAACTGGATACCAAGGCACATGCAGTACAAAGCAATCTCTTGGGATAGCAATGTTTTAGCCTAGCCAATGGAGCAGTGAGTGAACAGTGAGCTCCAGAAAGCCCTTGAGATGTTGTTTGAGGGTTATATATCTGATAAATACTAATAAAGGGAGAGGGGAAATGCCTCAGGCCAGCTTGTCCTGGCAACCGGACTTTAAACAAATCGGGTCCTCCCTTAAAGAGGGCACGTGTTGCAGTGAGACCTGGCAACCAAACCCTGTGTTGTGGGTGGGTAAGATTGGATAGCCACAACACCCAATTGGTAGGTCCCTTGATGCTGGGTTTAATCAGGCCAATGGGACGCAAGCTAAACAGATCAAGGGACCTATATATACCTATGCACGTGACCCAGAGCTTCCTCTTTCGGCTTGTGCATCGGAACACCCGCCCACCTCTCCCTATATTTAGGGCTTTGCGCTTGACCTTGCTATGCCGTTGTGTGTTGTCTGTCATTGGGAAAGGGGCACGGCAGGAATTTTCCCCACTTGGCTGATTGGCGGGTGCCATTTGGGTTTCGCCTGCCGCGTAGCAAATCATCACAACTTGTAAGGTTGCGGATAGGATCTGGTTCAGGTGATAGGGATGGAGGAACGCTCTCGCCATCCCTATGTGAAGGGTTTTCTGTTAAAGGAATCCAGGGACTCAATGGTTTGGTCAACCCTGTGAGGAGGTTGTGCCCGTGCCTGAGTCCAGGGGGATATCTGGGTGGTGGACATATCCTGTTCCCGGCTTTCCGCTTATCCAGGTGTTCACCCTTGGCTGACCTGTGCTGGTGCCCTCGGTCAGCGCTACCTGCAACAGTGCAGGGAGCTAGTCGAACCAGAGCCTATGCAACCACCCACTTGCTGTAATCAATAAAGTTGTGGCCAATATTCTGCCAAAAACCAAACCAAAATTTGAGTCTTGTCTGAATTTATTTAAGGGGGAGGTTTAAAGGTCTGAACACGCAAAAGCTCCAAAGGCATGTATATGGTTGGGTGTGCAAAAGGGAACAGAAAAGGAAAATACAAACTGATACCTACATTTGGCAGGAAAGGCGGTATTGCAAGCATCCGTCTTACAGCAGGAGACACTGGTCCTCGATCTTCTCTTTTTACCCAAGTTAATATCAGCGGAACCGACTTCGCAGTAATTGGATGGAACACAGTTCTTAATAATGCCATTAACCTTTACATTTTCTGCAAGATAGTATGGGGAGAAAGATGTGAGACTTTCTATCAGATAATGAGGATAATGCACATAGCACAGAGGCTCAAAAGCCAATCATTTCTATAAAACCATATATTACTGAGAACTGGGAAAACTAAAGACCCCTGCTGTCAGCCCCCTCGCACAATGATACTATGTTTTTACAGTTCTTAAAAAATAATGTTATTCTTATGTATTTTTTTACCACAATTACCTCCCAGCTTTTAAAAAAGGAGTTAGAAGCAGCACACATAATTAATCCCCTTTCTATTTCAGCTTCACAAGGTAGATTAAGCTGAGAGTTAGCCCAACTCTCTAACCTCTGCGTCATACCGACTCCACCATCCCCTTCCCTGCCAATATTGCACTCTGAAATGCTTAACAAAATTAACCGTGGTGCAATAAAATAGAATGCAGCACAACAAAATACAAAAGTCTAAAACCACAGTCATTCTGCTGCTGTACCAAGCTGAGCTGAGCACGCCTTGGCTTAGTGTGTCGCCAGAGCCTGGACTCATGGTTTAGTTGTCTCCAGGCTAACCATGGTTTGTTGTGACCATGAGCTGTAACAACAACAACAACAACAACAACAACAACAACAACAACAACAACAACAACAACAACAATAATAATAATTTATTTGTACCCCGCCCATCTGGCTGGGCTTCCCCAGCCACTCTGGGCGGCTTCCAAAAAAAATATTAAAATACTCTAATACATCAAACATTAAAAGCTTCCCTGAACAGGGCTGCCTTCAGATGTCTTCTAAAAGTCTGGTAGTTGTTGTTCTCTTTGACATCTGGTGGGAGGGCGTGGTGGGAGGACCATGGTTTGTCCTTCGTAAAAGTCCACCTAACAGTGGTTAGGTGGACTTTTTACTTCGTAAAAGTCACCTAACAGTTCACTCCTCATCCCCAGTTACACCAGTTGGAGGGGTTAGGATGGGATCTATTCCCCTGCCCCAGTGTAAATGGCTTACACTGGTATAAAACTGGTGAATATTTTCCAGCCATATTTTCCTAGTTAGTATTGCTCTACCCAGTGTGAGCGCTTTTAAAAAGGAAAGTATTACACCCCTAGTTGACTGGTTCTGCTAAGGTAGAGAATTACCATGGAGAGAGGGAGCCACCACAGATGAGGCCCTTAATAAGACAGTCATCTGCAGGCCTTCCAGTGGTAGAGGCACCAATAGTAAACCCTCACCAATATGCAACAACAAATCATGGATGCATCCCACCGCTGACACACACAAAAAATCATCAAAAAAATAATAATCATGAATACCTTCAAAAAGTTCACTTTCAAACAAAGTGATGCCACAGAAATTGTGGTCTTGGGGGCAAGTCACCACTTCACCAGTGCAGTTTTGGCCTAGGCCTGTGCAAGCTTCACATTGTAAAGCAGTCCCTGGAAAAGGAAAAGGAAAAAGAAAGGAAATATATTATGTCAGTTGGATTTAACTAGTTTCCTGTGATTTCTCTGTACCTCTCTCTGTTTTTCCAGGGAAGGAAATGTCCGGACCTAAATAGCTTTAAAGGATGAAGTTTCCTCTCAGACCAGATGCACTTGTCTGACAGGATCAAAACCAGTCCCCATACTTAAGTTATGGGTGTGTGTACACAGTTTCACATGCTTTTGAGAAGGGGGGTGGGGGGTGGAATGTGGACTGGGTATAATTAATTCCTAGGATTTGCATAAACTTAAAGCTATACAAGCCAAGATACAGAGGACATCTTCTGACCTCACATATATCAGGAAAACACCTTGAGGGGCTTCTTTTGATTTTCATCAGTTTCAGAGACAGGGGATGAGTTCCACCACCACCCGTCTGTTAAGTTGACTTGACCACATCGCAAATAGCCAAAACCTGCTCACCTGGTTCACATACCTGTTCAGCAACAGCTAAGAAACATTTTTGCTGGCTTTGGGTGAGTCATTGTTTCTAAATTTAGGCTAATCCGCCGGGTTGCTGACAGAACTGTGTATAACTCTTAAGCTTCAAAACAAAGCAAATTACCTTAAGTATTGCAGGGGGAAAGCCGCATCCTGAGACCGGCGACGTTTTGTAAATAAGGTATGTTTGCACGAATTTGCATAATTTATTCTGCACAGGGCCAGCCCAGAACATGTTTGTGGCCTGAGGCAATGGTGTCGCCACCATTCTATGCGTGGAGGACAATTGGAATGGTAGTTAATTCAATGCTAACCATGCCAGTGTTTCCTAGTGTGCCTGAAGGCAACAGGTTTTTCCTAGGGGGGTGAAGATCAGGCTGCATGGCATCAGTGGCGTAGCGTGGGTTGTCAGCACCCGGGGCAAGGCAAGTAATTTGCGCCCCCTAACCCATGGATTTGCGCCCCCTAACCCTAACCCCCAGATGATGTGCCCGGTGCGGCCGGCCCCCCTGCACCCCCCACGCTACGCCACTGCATGGCATACACAGCTCTGCAAAGCAGTTTAAGAAGCAACAACAACAGTAAAAATATTTAAATTTTTATTTTTTTAAAGTGATAAACCATTGACTTCAAAACAGATGCAGAGATAACCATGTGGCTGTTCAAGTTTCTTGCTGAAACACACACATATACACATGATGCAATATATAATAACTGGAATGTATTGTCTTTTAGAAAATTAGGAACATAACAACATATGAAGACTGGATTGCACCAGAAGTCTACCTACGGTAGTTCCATATACTGCTTCTCAAAGTGCCTGACCAGCACCCTGGCTAATTCCACAAACAGAGTGTGAAGGCTATAACCCCACTCCGTATTACAGTGGTACCTCGGATTACAGACACTTCAGGTTACAGATGCTTCAGGTTACAGACTCCGCTAACCCAGAAATAGTACTGGTTTAAGAACTTTGCTTCAGGATGAGAACAGAAATCGCGTGGCAGCAGGCCCCATTAGCTAAAGTGGTAAGGTAAAGGTAAAGGGACCCCTGACCATTAGGTCCAGTCATGGCCGACTCTGGGGTTGCGGAACTCATCTCGCTTTATTGGCCGGTGTACAGCTTCTGGGTCATGTGGCCAGCATGACTAAGCCACTTCTGGCGAACCAGAGCAGCGCACGGAAATGACGTTTACCTTCCCACCGGAGTGGTACCTATTTATCTACTTGCACTTTGACGTGCTTTCGAACTGCTAGGTTGGCAGGAGCAGGGACCGAGCAACAGGAGCTCAGCCCGTCGCGGGGATTTGAACCGCCGACCTTCTGATCGGCAAGCCCTAGGCTCTGTGGTTTAACCCACAGTGTCACCTGCGTCCCCAGCTAAAGTGGTACCTCAGGTTAAGAACTGTTTCAGGTTAAGAACGGACCTCCAGAACAAATTAAGTACTTAACCCGAGGTACCACTGTATTCAGCGGCATCCTATTGCAGAATCTGGAAGTTACATTTAGCCAGTAAAATAACAGCGCAATCCTAAGGAGGCGGTGGCAGAGGAACTGCACCAGCCAGGGCAGAAGGTAGAGGGATGAATTTTCCATTTTCTCTACCATTTAAACCAGGGGTCAGCAAACGTTTTCAGCAGGGGGCCGGACTATAAGCCGCTCCCCCACCGACTCTCCCCTCCCTTCTCCACAGCACCGGATGAGCCCCGGTGGCTGCTTACCTGTGTCTTGTGAGTGGCAGGGGCTGGTGGTGATGGGACGATGAGGAACGCACGAAAGGGCTCTGGAGAGGGGCTGCTTAATGTGGCGGCCACTCAAGCGCTGCTGCTACTGGCACCAACAAAGCCCAGCCCCCTTCCTCCTCTAGGCAGGGCAGGGAGAAGCCAGGAGGAGGGTGGGAGGAGGTGCCGCCGCTGCAGTGTGAGGGAGAGGGAAAGAATGCGCACACTGGCGATCCACGCGGCGATTCCCGGACCATCCGCAGGCCAGATCCAGAAGGCAATTGGGCCTGATCCGACCCGAGGCCCTTAGTTTGCCGACCCATAATTTAAACTAATGAGAGGCAAAATACACCGGCTCCAAAGCCTCAGGTCCTTTTTTGACATTTCCAGGGGCATATCAGGGAACTGAGAGGTCTCTCCTGACTGCCCTCCATAAAGCTCATTTTCAGGACCATCACCACCAGTGATACAGTAATGAGGTCTCCCTCTCTGCCCATTTGACCCCCACCCCTCCGCCACCCGCCAGTGGAGAGGCAGGTGCCCAACATCCAACAGCTCATTGGTTGCTCTGTTTGGAAGCTTAGAATTACTTTCTAACTGAGTTTGTATACTTTAGGTAAAATTAAGGTATAGAAAAGCTCACAACATGGTGAGTTGCACTGGATATTGGGGGAAGGAACGGGCAGAAGGAAGAGATGGGTCCACTTTCCTTCTATTCACCATTTTTGAAATAAAACATTGTTTCTTATGAGTGATCTTGTCCTGGAGCTGTTCATAATTTCCAGAGTTGTTTTTTTTTTTTTAACATTAATGAAATAAAACTTAATGGAAGCTGGGGCATAAAATCTCCCAGACATTCAGGGGAGGAGGGGAATGTTCTTTGCGGCACAATATGTTTCCAATAGGTAGAAATTACACTCACACAAGTATATTATATTATATTATATTATATTATATTATATTATATTATATTATATTATATTATATTATATTATATTATATTATATTATATTATATTATATTATATTATATTATATTATATTATATTATATTATATTATATTATATTATATTATATTATCATTAAATTAGCAGGGGAGGCAGTCAGGTTATCATATCTTCCCAGCTACGATTTTTAAATAAGTTCAATTCTTGGAAAACATTGTGTCAGGGATTTAGAGAGAACATTTGATTTAGTTCAGCAGTGAAACTGCTGCTGGCTAGATCTCGCATATCTCTGTGAATGGCTGCATAGCTGGCATAAAAGCCATACAAGACTCGGGAGCTAGCTACATTCCAGAAAAGAGATACATCCAGATTCAGAAACGAGAAACATACAATTATCTCCTGTAGAGCTATAATATTCTAAAGCAAACAGCATTAAGTACGTACCGGGGATATTTAAAGAAAAGGGTGTCAGAGCATCCTTGCTTCTCAAGCACACAGATGTAAACATACATATACATAAACACAATGGGACGTCTTCGTCTGCCCCAGCTGCAACAAAACATGTCTATCCCATATTGCGATACAGCCACATCGAGCGCTGTAGCTCTCAACTGGCTTGACTTTACCACAAAAGGTCCACACTTCCATTGTCTTCCAGACAGATGGATGCTGCCAATAATATTATGCCCACACCCAGATATAGATATAGATGCTCTAGACAGATATATAACTCTACCTCCATAGGATGGGATACTCACCTCTGGCTATGAGTGCTGAGAGGAAGCAAAGGCCAAGGAAGATCTGCATTGCTGCTGGATGAGAAGTGGGTTGAGTCTCTGATGAAGCCAACTCTTCAGATGGGAGTTATAGTCATGTCAACAATTACTGCCTGGGAGGGAGGAGCATTTAAAAGCATATTTCCTCCTCAAGGACACATTGGAGAGGAAGTTGAGGAAGGAAGGTCCATCTGTTACATTTTTTCTCTCACTCTCTCACCCTTATCTTTCCTCCACGGAGCCCGAGTGGGGTGTGCATTTGCGCTATGTTATCCTGACAACAACCAAATAACAGACTGGCAAATCAAGTTACAGGAATTGGTGGAGACGGCTCAACTGACTAGTAAACTCAGAGGAAACTCAAAGCAAGAATTTGTGGAAAAATGGGATGGTTATAGAAGATATGTTCAAAAATACAATAATAGTTTTGACTCCGTGCTAGCATTCGAGTGATAAAGGAACTAAAAGGAGGTGGACAACATTTTCAGAATGTATTGGAAAAATTATATAGAAAGGTTTATTGTTTTGTGTACATTCAAATGTAAGATAAAATGTATGCAAAGGGACTTGACAGGAAGTCAAAGCTGAAGAAAAGATTTTGGAAGATTAAAGGGGAAAAAATGTTTACTTTCATTATTATCATTTTGTGTGTGGGTGTGTGGGTGTCTGCACATATGTGTGTTTTTGTATGCAATGTTTGGGAGGAAATAAGACGGTAAATAACAAATAACAAACTAAATATTGATGTATATAATTTTTATTTCTTAATTATATTTAGTGGTAGTATGGCTGTATTGTTTTTTGTAACATAAAATATTTCAATAAAAATTATTTATAAAAAAACCACAACAACAAACAATCCTGAGGTAGATGAGATATTGGTGACCAGCCCCAGATCACGCCATGTCTGAACAGGGATTAGAACTTGCCCACCTTGACCTCATCACACAGCTCCATGTCAGTATCGAAGCCAGAATCTATTCTGGTTTTGGCCTGGTGTCACGTGATACTTGCTTCGCCGCTGTAAGAAATTCAGCACCTACACTTTGGAACTCCCTGCCACTTGACATCAAGCACATTTTGGCCCCTGCTTAAGACGTTTAGGCATGTCCAGTGCTTTTTTCGGGGAGGGATGCAGGGGTACGCATACCCCTAAACATTTTGTGCATCTAAGTTTGGCCTCATTGAGGGTCAGTATTTCAATATGAGTAGGAAAATTAGAGTAACCCTAAACTTTTTTTTAGGAAAAAAAGCACTGGGCATGTCTCTCCAGACACATAGCTGTAGGTGTGTTTTAATTTATTTTACTGTTCATTTTAATTATCGTTAACTGTTTTTGATTGTTTTTATTGATCATTTTAATATTCCTTATAAACTACTTTGTGATTTTACTGCATTTGCATACATTTAGATGATAGATATAGATAGATAGATAGATAGATAGATAGATAGATAGATAGATAGATAGAGACAGACTTCTTCCTGAGGATACCAGCTTCCCCCCTACAGCCCTGATGTGTTTGCCATCTGAATAGTGCAAAAAGTGATGGAACAGTGAGACTCCCGTAAGTGTAACACTTGTTGTTTAGTCGTTTAGTTGTGTCCGACTCTTCATGACCCCATGGACCAGAGCACGCCAGGCACTCCTGTCTTCCACTGCCTCCCGCAGTTTGATCAAACTCATGCTGGTAGCTTTGAGAACACTGTCCAACCATCTCGTCCCCTGTCGTCCCCTTCTCCTTGTGCCCTCAATCTTTCCCAACATCAGGGTTTTTTCCAGGGAGTCTTCTCTTCTCATGAGGTGGCCAAAGTATTGGAGCCTCAGCTTCAGGATCTGTCCTTCCAGTGAGCACTCAGGGCTGATTTCCTTCAGAATGGAGAGGTTTGATCTTCTTGCAGTCCATGGGACTCTCAAGAGTCTCCTCCAGCATAATTCAAAAGCATCAATTCTTCGGTGATCAGCCTTCTTTATGGTCCTGCTCTCACTTCCATACATCACTACTGGGATATAACACTATCACTGAGTTATTCCCATTTAAGGCAATAACTGCCCAGAGTCTTCAGCTTGAAAAATGAATGCTGATAGCCAGAGATCTTCAGGTGATGTCTCTTAATGGGAACCAAGAGTCAGGCAGGCTTGGCCACACTTTTCTTTTGTTACGGAGATTGCTGGCTAAATAGGTATTAGATGCTCTCTCAGTAGCTAGGAAATAGCTGGAGGGTTTCGCATTCTTTTGTTTCAAACTGGGGCATACTTTTTCTCCCCAACCCCACCAACCCAGCTAAGGGTTAATGCTGTATATACAGGGGGGAAAGGCACTGCAGTTTTTTTAGACATGGGAAAGGATTGACCTGAGTTCTGGATCTCTATAATGGAAGAGTTAATCTGGGAGCAGTGGAATTTGCTGATTGTATGTGTTAAGTTGTGCTTCTGCCTAGGCCCAACTCCTCTGGAAGCTGTCCTCAGTTTGTACATTTGTGGATAAATTCAAATATTATAGAACTGTTTCCCCCGCTCCCAAAGGAAACAAAATCCAGGTAGGTGTTGTTCCCCTAGAGCCTGGAAGCACATAGAACAAGACTACAGACCATTCACTACCCGATGTTAAGATCAGAATCTTGTTTGCTGTCTTAAAGGCGAGCACATTTAAATTCTCATGGCCGCCAGTCCATTTTGGAAGATGCAATTGCACGTTTAATGGACTGCGGTCCATGAAAGCTTGTGTCATAATGAAGTGGTTATCCCTGATGGTTTCACAAGGCCCATTTGTGGTTTTACTGCAACCCCTCCAGACATTGAATTATACTGCTAAGAGGATGGCAACTGGATCCTAGTTAATAATAATAATAATAATATGCCACCCATCTGACTCGGTTGCCCCAGCCACTTGAGGTGGCTTCCAGCAACTTACATGACACACAGTTGCGTGTTCCTTTCATAGAATTATAGAGCTGGAAGGGATCATTCCAGCAGGAGATGATAGATAGATAGATAGATAGATAGATAGATAGATAGATAGATAGATAGATAGATCCTGTTTAGGCTGGAAGAGCAACAGCAGGAGAGACTGCTTATCTCTTTACCTTTTCCAAAACAATCGTTCCCATGCTGATTTTCTCCCCAAGGCAGAAAGATATGGGGACCAGGAGCATCCATCTTAACAATGGTCAAATAGATGTCTCCAATAACTCCATATGTGCAAGATATGAGGGCAATAGTGGCCCCCACTCCTTCCTCTGAATTGTGAAACACATTGGCCAGGACAGCAAGCTACGAACCACAAGCCTCCCGGGCACGTGCGTAGCCAGGATTTATGTTGGGTGTTTGTATGTCAGAATTTATATTATGTGGGGGGCACAACCGAGCTATCTGTGACCCAATTGGTCAGTCGGCTAGGTATTTTTATTTATTTACTTGATGGGGGGCAGCTGGCACCCTTGCCCCCCCGGATGGCGCTATGGTCTAAACCACTGAGCCTCTTGTGCTTGTTGATCGGAAGGTCGGTGGTTTGAATCCCCGTGATGGGGTAAGCTCCCGTTGCTCGGTCCCAACTCCTGCCAACCTAGCAGTTCGAAAGTACGCCAGTGCAAGTAGATAAATAGGTACCACTGTGGTGGGAAGCTAAATGGTGTTTCCGTGCGCTCTGGTTTCTGTCACGGTGTTCTGTTGCACCAGAAGCGGTTTACTTGTGCTGGCCACATGACCCAGAAAGCTGTCTGTGGACAAACGTTGGCTCCCTCGGCCTGAAAGCGAGATGAGCGCTGCAACCTCATAGTCGCCTTTGACTGGACTTAACCGTCCAGGTGTCCTTTACCTTTACCAGCTACACCCATGCTCCAGGGCTGAATTCACAAGATGGCCTTAGGCCTGAACGAGATGAGATGCCAGAGACCTAGGATCAGATCTTTCATTTTCTTTGTGGAGGGACCTTAGATCAGGGGTGGAGAGCATGCTTTGCCTGCCCAAAGTCTGAGGTGCAGTCCTGGGTTCATTTGAAAGGGTTAGGCAGAGATAATAATAATAATAATAATAATAATAATAATAATAATAATAATACAAACTTATTTATACCCCGCCCATCTGGCTGGGTTTTCCCAGCCACTCTGGGCGGCTTCCAACAAAAGATTAAAAATACATTAAAACATCAGTCATTAAAAACTTCCCTAAACTGTATAAGGCAGCCTTACTGGGGTCCTGGATTTTTGTCCCTAGCATCTGATATCGATTCCCTCCAGATGATGTTGATCTTCAACTCCCATCTGCCACAGGTAATGGGAGCTGAATCAAGCAACGTTTGGAGGGCACCAGGCTGGCAAAGGCTGGACTAGCAAACCTCTCACTTCTCGCTCTCTGTCTTCCACTACAGTGTTAGGCCAACTAAGTTACACTGGCACTGCTTCAAACCTGTAGTTAAGACGTTCCAGTGTAGCTATTAAGACCTAGGTGTAAAGAGCAATGAGTCACACACAGACTTCCTCTGCAACCAACAAACACAAGTAAACAAACTTCCCAAACACAACATACAGCTACCTGCCTGTCTGCCTCCCACATAGAAAATTTGTCCCTGAGTTCCACAGGACCTTGTCATAAACATCTGGAAGGCCACACGTTCCCATCCCTGATTTTGAGCAATATTTTTTATTGTTTATGTTAATCTTTCCCTTTTCTTTTCCCACCTGGTTTTCCTCTTTTCTCTTACGAAAGCCATTAAAGGGGGGGGGGATAAATTAAATTAAAAATTGGCATTACATTGGCTACTTTCCAGTCCTCTGGTATGGAAGATGATCTGAGGGAAAAGTTAGGACATCAGCAATGTCATATTTGAGCTCTTGGGTGGATGCCATCAAGACCCAAAAATTTCTCTCGTTTTTATTTTATCTATTCTGAGACCCCCGGTTGTAGGGCAGTCTATAAATTCAATAAAGAAAAACAAGCAAATAAATATTAGGCCTAGAACGTAGTCTCTTGTCATTTATTTATTTATTTATTTATTTTATATATTCCAACCTATACCTGAGGGGGTATCAGGACGGTTCAGGTAATAAAATCAAGATATAAAACCACAAAATACATAATAAAAACTGTCTGCCTTAGTTCCCCAAACTCGTCTCTTTGTTGGGGTGTTGGGATCTGTTGTGAAGACAGACACAAATAATTAATCTGGCTTCTTCACAATCTCCATATCCGAAATAAAGAAATAAATACCGACAAACTAAGCTTGCAAAAAAAGAGAGAGAACAGTTTTTGACATGACAGCCCTACTCTGCTTTAGGCAGCAAAATCCCTTTTGTAAGCAGGAACACCCTTTGCTTGTTTCCAGATGCACGTAGAAGATGTTTGCAGCAGAGAGTCATTGCCTATCTACAGCTATTTCTCGTTTCCGGGGTTAATTTGGACTGTAATTGGAGCTGTGGTAAATTCCAAAGACAAATTCCACAAGGAAAAACTTCCGTTGTTGATATCTCCATGGATTCTTAACTAACAAATATTTCATACATACACAGGCAATTATTTGCCTGTCATAGATGTTGAATCTAGGAATGTCAGGTGGGGCCTGGCTATAACAAAATATTGCAGTGTGAAATACGCTATAGACTGTTCAGATTTCCAGTCAAGCCCTCTTCTAGAATATTCCATTTCTCACTTCCAAGTTAGTTGACATTCTGTGGTCAGAGAGACATTGCACAATTTTGTAAATCAACAAAATCTTGTATGTGTGTACACACACACACACACACACACACACACACAATGTGCCCATTCTTCACTGGGATTAGTTTTTTGTGGGTAGGGGATCACCTCTGAAGACTGTTTCACCTCCTAAATATTTGCATACTTCTGCAAACCTTGGGGTTCCCTCAAGCTGGCTGATATCTGTGGCGATTGCCCTCCATGCCGTTCTTGCACATTTGGAGCAGCGGGGGGGTTATGCCAGACTGCTTTTTTTAGATTTCAGCTCGGCATTTAATACCATTCTACCACAACGTCTGATGTCTAAATTAGAAGATCTGGGGCTTCCGTTATCACTTTGTGGGTGGATATTGGACTTTTTGTCAGACCGCCCCCAGAGGGTTCAGTTGGGCCCTTATACCTCTAGTATGCTTAAGACTAACACAGGAACACCACAGGGATGCGTACTCAGTCCGCTCCTTTATATTCTCTACACGTACGATTGTGTCGCTGCTCACCCTAGTAATAGGGTTGTCAAATTTGCAGGATAAAGGGAAGTCTTCTTTCTACACATAACTGTTAGTCTCTTTCTGCATAAAACTGCTCCATTTTGGGGAAGTTTTGCTCCTCTTTTTTCTTGCTTTTTAAGAAGTCTTGCTCATAGGTTTTTCCCTGCCTTTGCACACACTGTTACGAACCTGCTCTTCACGCCTAGCTGACCACATCCACAGAACTTGATTGTTACATTGTCTCATGCTATGATCAATCATTAAGTAACAGACATCCCAAGCTCACGGAAAACAAACTGTACTTGCTCTCCATGCCTAGCTGACCATATCTACAGAACCCGATTGTTATATTGTTTGTGCCAATTAATCCTTAGTTACAATTCAGTTAGGAGGCTTCATGCCTGTCTAGTTCTAACTCCAATTCTCAGCCTTCTCTCCATCAATGATAAATGATCACATGTAATCCCCACCTTTCACATGTAATTCCCGCCTTAGTACTTATGTTAACCAATCACAAGTTTCTGTGTGTATGTATCAACCAATCAGCCACAGGCACACTTTGGCAATGCTTGTAATATTCAATAAAAGAGGCTCTCAGGGTCCGCCCAGACAGACGCCTAGCTACACCTGCCTCTCTCGTCTCCCATGATTTTTCATTCCTACATCTGGTGACCCACGACGTGCCAGATCCCTTGCGCAGCCGAAGCAGTCAGCCAGCCTCATACTTCACTCGACTGGAGAAGTCTTAGCCGGCTACACCGTGAGTATGGGGGGGGAGCTTACAAAGTCCCAGAAAGTGCATGCTACTGAACTGTTTCATTTAGTCAGACAGAGAGGTGCAGGTGCTCATGCTTCTTTAAAGGAAATTGAACGTCTGCTATGCGAGATTGCATTCCAATGCCCCTGGTACCCTGAGGCAGGTTCCTTGGGGGTAGAGGCCTGGCAAAAGATTGGAAAAACCTTTTTTGAAGAACCCAGGGCTCCTATCCAATGTCTGCTGACTTGGCAGAGGTGTGCAGATGCCGTGGCAAAATTTGGACCTCAGGCGTCCCAGGCGTCTCCCTCGGCCCCTGCATCTCTGTCTGTTAGAGACAACCCCCCTCCTTATCCCAAGCTTTTGCCTCCTGCACAATCCTGCCAATCCTTCCCTCCTTTGCCTGCTTCCAACCCATCCACCCCCTCTTCCCCCCCTCCTGCATCTGCTCATACAGGAGCTGTGCCCACCCCCATCCCCCCTTCCCTCCCTCCTGTGTTTCCTTTGCCTGCATCTCAGCCAACATCCACTTCCCCCCCTCTTTCTCCCCCCCTCTTTCTTCCCTCCCTCCTTCCACCCCTCCCTTGCCTGCCTCAGCTCCTGCCTGTTTCACGGGAGCTGTTCGTGTTGCACTTTCCCAGGCAAGGCAGAAAGGGCTCCTATCCTTAGAGGAAGAGTCTGAGTGGGCTGGGGTGTTGCCATCTGCTTTCCCTATTTCTTATGCAAACCCAGGCACAGCACAACAACAGGTGCTATATGAAACCCTTTCTTATTCTGTAATGCGAGAATTAAGAAGGGCCATTGTTGATTCTGGTCTCAAATCCTCCTATGTAACAGGAATGCTGGAGGGAATAGCAAATGGTTATACGATGCTACCGCAGGATTGGAAGGATCTTATGCGTATGCTTTTGTCCCCTGCTCAGTATGTAGTTTTTGACAGTGAATTTAAACATAACGCCTCAACCCTGTCTGATCCACAGCATACAGCCAATGAACTTTATGGTGCTGGTCCATTTGACAATATAGCAGCCCAGGCAACGCTGACACCTGCACATTTCAGTCGCACTGCGACCTGTGTACAGCGCGCCTTTCGGAAAGTCCCTGTATCAGGGCAACCACAGAGCTCCTTTGTCAATATTAAGCAACAACATTCGGAGCCTTACCATCAATTTATAGATAGATTAAAAGAAGCAGTTACTCGGCAGATTGATAACACCACAGCTCAGAATGAGTTGATGAAAAAATTGGCTTTTGAGAATTCTAACACAGATTGCAAAAAAGTTCTACAGTCCGTCATCCAACGTGTTAAATATGACCTGGCAGATATGATAAAAGCATGTGCGGATGTTGGAAGCCAGAGTCATGCGATGTCCTTGCTTGCCGGTGCCATCCAGGCTGGCAATAAGCCAACTGGTAACTGTTTTAACTGTAAGCGCCCAGGACATTTTGCAAAAGAATGCAGAGCACCTGGTGGTGGGGCGCACAGGAATGGTGATGCCAACAAGGCTAAACCTTCCAAGAAATGCCCAAAGTGCGGTAAAGGCTATCATTGGGCAAATCAGTGCAGGAGTTCAGGAAACTCCTTAGGGGCCCCACTCCCGGGCCAGGACAAATAGGGAGGCCCCCCCCCCCCCGCCGTTAGTCTCCACTATTAAAACCATCTCAAAGGATACACGCTCTGATTTTACCATCGACTTAATTAATCAAAAAACCAAAGACACTGTTTTACCTGGTGAAATTGTGCTTATGACCACCCAATTACCTCCTAAAGTCGCAGGCTTAATTTTACCCAAATTTTCTGCGGCCAAAGAAGGAATCCAGGTTATTCCTGGCGTTCTGGATCCTGACTATGTGGGCACAATAATGGTTCAGTTTTGGAGCCATATGCCCATGCAATTAAAAAAGGGTGAGTCTTGGGCGCATTTGGTGGTGCTCCCTTCTCATCCTACTGCTTCCATTATGGATATTAATTTGCACGAGCTTTCTTTTGTCCCTCCACAGCTTTTAGCTGTTATCCAGCGGATTGGTCATCAGAAACTTCTTCGTAAGTATAAAATCAATGGAAAAGTTCTGGAAGGCTTGATTGACACAGGCGCAGATATTTCTACAGTGGCTGCCTGTTTCTCTGCCTGATAGTTCTGAAACCATTGCATACATCCAGCCCTGTGTGCTGAAAATCCACCTCAACCTGTGGGGAAGAGATTTACTGCAACAATTACAAGCTACCATTCAATTTAATGAGTAAGCTTGCACTTCCCCTCAACTGGAACTCTTCTGGTTGTGTCCTGGCTATACGTTTAATTACATTCCAGCAAACATCAGCCATGGCACACCTTGCTGTTTAAGCCGTTTGTCCATCATTTTACCCAAGAAACACCATTTATCCTGCTCTTGATATCGCTGCTCTGTGAAATTGACTAACAATTGTGATGCTTTTGTCTCCTTTTTCAGTAGGTCTGAATATATCTCTTTAGTTGTTTCTCTCTTAGGAGTTCCTGGATTGGCTGTACGGAATCGTATGAACGTTAATTCTTCAGCTTGTTCTGCAGAAAAAGCCCTGAATTTTACTTCAGAAGCTCTTCACCTTTTGAATAAAGAACAGAGTGGACTACATAATGGACTTTTACAAAATTGTGCTATTGATTATCTATTGATGATTCATCATTATGGATGTGAACAAGTTGACAACATGTGTTGTTTTAATATTACTGATAATTCCAAAGCCATCCAAAAGCAGATCTCTCATTTGCAAAATCTTACACATCACATTAAACAGGACGTTGGTTTTCCTGGCCTCTGGGGTTCTTTCACCCAGTGGCTTACTGCTTGGCTACCTAATCTTACTTGGCTTCGTAATCTCTTTCAATACGTCCTTGTCATTATATGCATCTTAATTTTGTTATGTTGCTTCCTTCAATGCATTCCTGGCCTCATAAGCCTTTTCTCTCGGCTTCTCTCTCCCCCTCAACCACCTAATAAACTTCTCGCCGCCTACTTTGCGAAATGGCAACACCAACAGTAAACCTAAGGTGAGATGTGGACGGGCTTATTTTGGGCATGTGTTGGCAAACCACGTATCCCGAAGTATTCTTGTCCCATCGATCCTGGACGGACTTATTTTGGGCATTTGTTGGCACACCACTAATCCTGAAATATTTTTGCCTTATCTACCCAGAATGCCTCGCAAACAAGAAAAGAAAGGGGGAGATAAAGGGAAGTCTTCTTTCTGCACATAACTGTTAGTCTCTTTCTGCACAAAACTGCTCCATTTTGGGGAAGTTTTGCTCCTCTTTTTCTCTTGCTTTTTAAGAAGTCTTGCTCATAGGTTTTTCCCTGCCTTTGCACACACTGTTACGAACCTGCTCTTCACGCCTAGCTGACCACATCCACAGAACTTGATTGTTACATTGTCTCATGCTATGATCAATCATTAAGTAACAGACATCCCAAGCTCACGGAAAACAAACTGTACTTGCTCTCCATGCCTAGCTGACCATATCTACAGAACCCGATTGTTATATTGTTTGTGCCAATTAATCCTTAGTTACAATTCAGTTAGGAGGCTTCATGCCTGTCTAGTTCTAACTCCGATTCTCAGCCTTCTCTCCATCAATGATAAATGATCACATGTAATCCCCACCTTTCACATGTAATTCCCGCCTTAGTACTTATGTTAACCAATCACAAGTTTCTGTGTGTATGTATCAACCAATCAGCCACAGGCACACTTTGGCAATGCTTGTAATATTCAATAAAAGAGGCTCTCAGGGTCCGCCCAGACAGACGCCTAGCTACACCTGCCTCTCTCGTCTCCCATGATTTTTCATTCCTACAGCAGATGACACAACCGTGATTGGGCTCATCTCTGAAAGGGAGGGTGAAACGGACTATAGAGATGAGGTGGAGCGGCTGACAGAGTGGTGCAGAGCTAACAACTTGCTCATAAATACAAGGAAGACAAAGGAGCTTGTGGTGGACTTCAGGAGACAGAAGAGCAATGTCCAGCCACTTTTGATTGATGGGGTCTGTGTGGAGAGGGTAGCAACGTTCAGATTTTGGGGCATTGAATTACAAGAGGATCTGTCCTGGAGTGTCAACACAAGGGGGCTTGTGAAGAAGGCGCAGCAGAGACTGTTCTTTTTGAGAATTCTAAGGAAAAACCATCTTCCGCAGAAACTGCTGCTTGCCTTCTATCACTGTGCCATTGAGAGCGTGCTCACTTATGGCATATGTGTGTGGTACGGAAGCTGTACTACCCGGGACAGGTTGGGGTTGTGCAGAGTTGTTAAGGCAGCAGAGAGCATTGTTGGCTGCCCACTCTCCACCTTAGAGCAGATTTATGCCACAAGGTGCCATAGGAAGGCACTGGACATAGTAAAAGATCCATCGCATCCTGGTCACTGTCTCTTCGAGCTCCTGCCGTCGGGACGGAGATACAGGACGATGAAGACAAGAACAAGCAGAGCGATCTCGGCCCTGAATGGGAAGCCTGGACTTTGAAAGTCATCTAATCTTCCTTGCTGTATTATACTGTATTGTTTTAATTAGTGTTTTTATAGTTGTTTTGATTTTGTGTGGAGTGCCCTACCTGGGTGGATGGAGCAGCCAAGTAATTTCGTTGTCCCCGAGAGGGGGCAATGACAATAAAGATATTATTATTATTATTATTATTATTATTATTATTATTATTATTATTATCTCCCTCTTGTGTGTGGATTGTACTGTTTTGGCTACGTAAGAACTGGCAACTGGAGAATGGAGTTTGGTATTAAGTCTATTTATGCAATTGGCGTCCTATCTGTTTCGTTGCATTCCTAGTTGAAATATGTGTTACCTGAAAACTTTGACTGAGGGGAGTGGGCCTCACAAACAAGAATCATTGCTTGACGTGCATTAAAAAAAAAGTCCTACAGTAACTAATAGCTTTTGGGTCATTCTACCATTCTACAGAGCCTAGGGCTTGCCGATCAGAAGGTTGGCGGTTTGAATCCCCGCGACAGGATGAGCTCCCATTGCTTGGTCCCAGCTCCTGCCAACCTAGCAGTTCGAAAGCATGTCAAAGTGCAAGTAGATAAATAGGTACTGCTCCGGTGGGAAGGTAAACAGCATTTCCGTGCACTGCTCTGGTTCGCCAGAAGCGGCTTTCATGCTGGCCACATGACCCGGAAGCTGTATGCCGGCTCCCTTGGCCAGTAAAGCGAGATGAGCGCCGCAACCCCAGAGTGGTTTGCGACTGGGGCCCCTTTACCTTTACCTTACCATTCTGTACCATTCTGCAGTACCGTCTTATTTTATAGTACAGTATATTGATTATTGCTTTCATTTTATGGATCAATGGTCTCGTTAGATAGTAAAATCCATGTTAAATTGCTGTATTAGGGGTTGTTTTTAAAAGTCTGGAACGGATTAATCCATTTTGCATTACTTTCTATGAGAAAGCGCACCTTGGTTTTAGAACGCTTTGGTTTTGGAACTGACTTCTGGAACGGGTTAAATTTGAGAACCAAGGTACCACTGCATATAGTTTTAAAGTCCTGTACACAACTTTTAGAGTATACTTGTGGAACAATATTGCTATTTATTTCCCCCTCAAATTTCATATAAGCAGACGTAGTCAACATGGTTGACTTTGTTGGCCAAGGATCACATACCTCAGAGGAAGGGTTTGCATATAAATAGTGCGCTGGGCCCAGAAGACCTGAGCATTGCTCCTAAGAGCAGCAGAGCATTAATGCCATAAATGCCAACCACAAAGCAATGTAAAGGTAAAGGGACCCCTGACCATTAGGTCCAGTTGCAACCGACTCTGGGGTTGTGGCGCTCATCTCGCTTTGCTGGCCGAGGGAGCCAGCATACAGCTTCCAGGTCATGTGGCCAGCATGACTAAGCTGCTTCTGGCAAACTAGAGCAGTGCACAGAAAGGCCGTTTACCTTCCTGCTGGAGCGGTCCCTATTTATCTACTTGCACTTTGACGTGCTTTCGAACTGCTAGGTTGGCAGGAGCAGGGACTGAGCAACGGGAGCTCACCCTGCCACGGGGATTCAAACCGCCGACCTTCTGATCGGCAAGCCCTAGGCTCTGTGGTTTAACCCACAGCTCCACCCGCGTCCCTTTACAAAGCAATGTAATGCCCCTCGGATGACATTCTGAATCCCTTCTAGCCCCTGAACCCTTTTCTTCCATGTGATCCTCCCTCTCCCCACCACTAAAAAAGGGGAGAAGGTTATGGGTAGGCAAACTAAGGCCCGGGGGCTGTATCCGGCCCAATCGCCTTCTAAATCTAGCCCGTGGATGGTCCAAGAATCAGCGTGTTTTTACATGAGTAGAATGTGCCCTTTTATTTAAAATGCATCTCTGGGTTATTTGTGGGGCATAGGAATTCGTTCATTTTTTTTTTTCCAAAATATAGTCCGGCTCCCCACAAGGTCTGAGGGACAGTGGACTGGTCCCCTGCTGAAAAAGTTTGCTGACCCCTGGTTTAGGGAGACACAAGTTGCATTAAGCCAATGGTGGTGGTATGCATAAATTGTAAATGCCTGCAAAATCACACATGCGATTAAACCCAAAGAAATCTAAATCCAGACACCTAAATCTAAAGAAGACCTCTTTAGGCTTGATGCATTTTATTAGCAATTTTATTATAGTTTTCTAAATATTATACAATATGATACAACCAAATGTTCTGAAGGCTTGACGTCCTGCCACAAGCAACTGCAACTAAGGTCACACCAGATACTTGTAGTGCTTTAACCATCAACTTCCCACTCCCCCCCCCAAAAAAAAGAATCCCGAGAACCATAACTGAACCCCAACAGAGCTAAAATTCCCAGCACCCTTAGCAAACTACAGTTCCCAGAATCCTTTGGCGGAAGTGTTGTGCTTTAAATATATAACGTGGATGTGATCCCACAGAAAATATCCAGAGTCCACAGCACAAGTAGACATTTATATCTGTTCTATCACACTTCAGAAAGAGGTAAGGCTTGATGTTTGGTTTATGATACACTTGGATTTTACAAGACACCTTTGCCCTGATCCATTGCACCTACTATTCTGGGAATGGGAGCTCCAAATATGTACACAGCCTAAGCCTAAGGCTTCTGCTGCTGCCACACCGCCGGAGCACAATTTCTGTTCTCATCCTGAAGCAAAGTTCTTAACCCGAGGTACTATTTCTGGGTTAGCAGAGTCTGTAACCTGAAGTGTATGTAACCTGAAGCGTATGTAACCCGAGGTACCACTGTATAGGGTACCTACATTCTGCATGGACTGGTTGCATGGCAACACATGCAAATTGCTTTAGATACCTATTAGGTCCATAAATTACCATATAGCATATATTCAACACAAAAAACAGCGACCATTTGTTGTTGACAAAGGACAGCTGGACATAGAAAGGGCCCCATTACCTTCTGTAGCTAAGGGCCTCATCAAACCTAAATCTGGTGCCGATTAGCTCCCTCCATTGAAGTGAATGGGCCTACTGAGAATATGCTGGGCCTTTGCTTGTGCTCTTGGATCAGCGGAGAATTCACGAATGCTGGAAAATGAAGAGTTATGCACATTTGCGATGCTTCAGTTTCTGCGTTGCCAGGGTCAGCCTGTAATCCCACTTCTGCCAGTGATACACTTGGTTGACAACGATGTTCATTTCCTCGGTGGTCCCCACAATGAGATATACCTTGGGACGGTGGGCATGGACCAGTTGCCGAGTACAGTTTTCATTGATCAGAAACCACTGCTTAATCACACTGCGAGCATCGAAAGGCAAGAGCGACCCCTGGTTAATGAATTCCACCTGGCAGTCAATGTCATATTCCTGAGCACCGAAGGCAGGCCGTTTCCTGGACAGTTTCACCTTTGCGGCTGCAAAGAGAGAAAGAATAATAATGTGTGTGTGTGTGTGTGTGTGTGTGTGTGTGTGTGTGCCGCTTCTCCTGTATTAATATAGCAAATAAAAGAGTAGATGTTGTAGAATCTAGCAAACCCCATCGCAGGGATGCCTCCATCCTAACTGTGTCAATAATAACTTACCAAAATTGCCGATACAAAAAATGTCCAGCACTTTCCTGCGCGTCAAGAGCTCATCAATGGCCGGGCAAGTCTGGCAGATAGGCTTTGGAAAGGCTGGTGGTAAGAGGAGAAAAATCCAATTTGTCACGGGGGCAGGCACTTGATTCCCACAGAAAATAAACCTGTCATGTCTGGAGATCTCCTGAAGAATTTTCAGACATTTTTTGACAACTTGGAAGATAAAGCTGAGCTCAGGGCTCTGTATATAAGAAATAAGCCCTTAGAATCATAGAATTGTAGAGTTGGAAGGGACCATGAGGGTCAGTCTAGTCCGACCCGTTGCAGTGCAGAAATTTTTGGTCCAACGTGGGGCTCGAATCCATTGCCCTGAGATTAAGAAGCTCATGTTCTGCCGACAAAGCTATTCCAGTCAAATAGAACGCTTCAGCAGGACGCCGTATGTGCCAATTGTTATATCTTAGGAATTATATCCAACAGCACAATTCTTTTTTTTTTAGATTAAAAGGCATTTTATTTATTTTTATTATTTCGAAAAAGTAACAATCATAAATAAATAAGAATAAAAAATGTGCACCCCACCACCAAGACCATTCCATTGTAACTATCCAACCTCCCAAAATTTCAACACCTCCTGCAATGGTTTGATCCCTTTTCGTTTTAACAGTACAGTGGTACCTCGGGTTAAGTACTTAATTCGTTCCGGAGGTCCATACTTAACCTGAAACTGTTCTTAACCTGAAGCACCACTTTAGCTAATGGGGCCTCCTGCTGCTGCCACGCGATTTCTGTTCTCATCCTGAAGCAAAGTTCTTAACCTGAAGCACTATTTCTGGGTTAGCGGAGTCTATAACCTGAAGCGTATGTATCCTGAAGTGTATGTAACCCGAGCTACCGCTGTACAAATTCTACAAACACCCACCATATCTCCTCAAAATAATTTCTGCTGCGTATTCCCCGTCTTACTTTAACGGCACATGTTAATTTATCATTCGTAGCTATATCCTACACCTCGTTATGCCATTCTCCCATTTTATATTCTGCTTGCCCCTTCCACTTCCTGGCTATCGTAATTTGTGCAGCTGTCAATAAGTTTGTCAGCAAGTCCTTCATAGCCTGCGAACCTTCCACCCCACCGTAAATGGATAATAATGCTACCTCTGGACTTTTGGTCAGCTTTAACCCAGTGATTTCCAACAGCACAATTCTAACCATGTATACTCTACACAGAACTAAGTTCCATTAAATCCAGTGGAGCTTTCTCCCAGGTAAGTGAGGTTGAATCCTGACAAGACAGAAGTACTGCTTTGGGGGGGGCAGGAGGCGGGCGGATGTGGGGGACTCCCTGGTCCTGAATGGGGTAACTGTGCCCCTGAAGGACCAGGTGCGCAGCCTGGGAGTCATTTTGGACTCACAGCTGTCCATGGAGGCGCAGGTTAATTCTGTGTCCAGGGCAGGTGTCTACCAGCTCCATCTGGTATGCAGGATGAGACCCTACCTGCCCGCAGACTGTCTCGCCAGAGTGCTGCATGCTCTAGTTATCTCCCACTTGGATTACTGCAATGCGCTCTATGTGGGGCTACCTTTGAAGGTGACCCGGAAAGTGGGAGAGCACATTTTTAAAAAATATTAAAATGAAATTTTAAATGCAACAGAAAGCTAGCAAGCAAGAACAGAGAGGATGAGACTAGACCCACTCTCTCTAGGACAGGTGATGCTGCCAGCCTGCTGTGGGTCTGGGGACCTCAAGAGGAGAATGGTAGGATATGAATGTACCAGTGTGTGAAACAATGGTATCTGGTGCCCAATAAAACTGGCAGCACAGAAGCCAGGGAGGCCGTCAGTAAGCAGAGCCAGAGCAAGAGAAAACCAATTCTACTTTTGACCCCCTTCTCCTTTCCTGGTAAGTTCTGCAAGGGCAACAATGAGGACATGCCTCCCCCCACTAGACTCGTCGCAAGGACATGCAACCCAAACCCCCATATAAAGCTGTACCTCCGAGACCTCGCTTAGCATCTTTGCCGAGGGATGCAAGACACGTGTCCTCATCTGCGGGGAACCGATCGCAGTCCAAACTGCCGGGCCAGGGGCGTCCTTGGCATTGCAAGACGGGAGCGCAGCTGTCGCGGACCGCAACGCACATGCTCCTGCAAGGCTGGATGAAGCTGTCGGGGAAGCAGGGCAGCTCTTAGGAGCAAAACACGCAGGCACGCTGTGCACGTCTGAAAGGGCAGCGAGGGGGGCCGCCCGTCGGAGAGACGGCTTCGAGGAAGAAGAATAGGCCTTCCTTCCCCATTTCCTCCCCAAGTCGAGGGCAGCCACCAGCCGTGCTGTCGGCGCCCTTCTCCCCCCAAGGCCTCGCATCCCCCGAGTTGAACGTGTGAACGGCCCACGCGGGTCCGGCCGCGGGTACTCACGTGTCCAAGCACACGGGGGCGAAGAGCGAGCAGAGGAAGATCCCCGCGTGCGGGTGGCAGCCGGTGCTGACGAGGCGCTGCCACGCGGCGGCTTTCCGCACGACCTGGGGCAAACCGACGTGACCCAGGAGGTTAGGCAGCCTCATCTCCGAGTAGCCGATGTCGTGGCACATGGCCATGTCCGTGGGGATGGAGACGCACTTGGTGGATAAGCCCAGGTCCAGCCCCGCCGCCCGGCGCAGGGCGAAAGCCAGCAGGACGGCCGCGGGGAGCATCGCTGGCGCCTCCGTAACGTCAGGATGCCTCGCAGAGTCAAAGGTCTCTTTGCAGAGCTGAGCAAACCTCGGCAGGGTGTGGGGCGCTTTATATCTGCACGACCCCCACCCGCCAACCCCCAGGGCTCTGCTCCTTTTATCTGATGGAAACCCCCAAGGGGGAAAAAAGGTGTTTGCTTATAGCCCATTTAAGTGTTTTGATGGGATTAGTGGTTCCCAAAGGGTGTGAATGGCAAAGAAACATTCAAACATTTCAGTGCGTCAAGAACAGAAAAGAGAAGCTGCTCAAACCTGAAGACCTCTTGACCAAAGCGCCTTTATAATTCTTGATTCTTTTATAGTGAGATGTTTCCAATGACTGACCTGAATGTCTTACGTATTCTAAAGAGGAAATCCTTCATTTTTTTAAAAAATGGTGGAATAAAACTGCATTGCTTTTTATTGGACACTTTGGTTTTTAAATGAGCTGATGGAGTAGACAGCCACCCAAAAACGACAGGCGTTTGCTTGGATTGCTGCTAAGGAGGATGATATTCGAAGAGGGGGTGGGAAGGGAAAAAAAAGGGGTTCTGCCTTCTGCACTTCTGGGGTCTCTGGTTTTCGCTAGCCTGCTTCTCAGACCTTCCTAGTTTGCAACCTGGTCCATTTTTAGGCAAGCTGCTTCTCAGACCTTCCTAGTTTGCAACCTGGTCCATTTTTAAGAAAACACTTTGTATAAGTGCTTTTATGTGTCTTAATTTTTAAATAAAATGCGGTCAGCTGCAGGGGGGAAAGCAAAAGAGAAAGGCTTCTTTGTGTTGATGAGTAAAGGTAAAGGTAAAGGTACTCCTGACCATTAGGTCCAGTCGCGGACGACTGTGGGGTTGCGCGCTCATCTCGCTCTATAGGCCGAGGGAGCTGGCGTTTGTCCGCAGACAGCTTCCAGCTCTGGCAAACCAGAGCAGTGCATGGAAACACCATTTACCTTCCCGCCGGAGCGGTACCTATTTATCTACTTGCACTTTGATGTGCTTTTGAACTGCTAGGTTGGCAGGAGCTGGGACCAAACAATGGGAGCTCACCTCATCGCGGGGATTCGAACTGCCGACCTTCTGATTGGCAAGCCCTAGGCTCTGTAGTTTAGACCACAGCGCCACCCGCATCCCTGTGTTGATGAGAGTTTGTCTCAAATTAGACCTAATCTTCTTCTTCTTCTTTGGCAATCACTCATGGCTGTGTAAGATTGTCTTCCATGAAAGTGGTCTCAACAGTGAGTCCGTAAGTGACTGTGGAGGCCAATTCTGGATCCACATGTCCTTCCACAGTGGGGACATAGGTTTCCGGGCGGGAATTGATCACGGTGAGGGTTTGCCAAACGTTCCTTCCTTTTTATTATTTTATCTTATATTTTGGAAATGTACATCCAGTTTTTTCCTTTAAATTTTTTTGGGGCCCCCAAGAGAGTGGGGCCCCAAGCTTTTGCTTGTTTGGCTTATACGTAAATCTGGCACTGATTTTGGGAATAATTCATGTTCTTATATAGCTGCATAGGTTGTTTTTTTATAAAGCAGTTGTGTCCTCTGTTATAAATTAAGCACTGCTAGGAGTTGTTCCTTTTTGTTTTCCAATGTATTTCTTAACAATAAAAAATGGGTGTGGCACCAGCAAATTTTTATTCTGGAAGAGGTTTGAGAGCCACCGGATTGTGTCCATGTGGTGGACACAAGGTCCCTGGGTGGGTGTTAATGAACATTTTGGGGGTTTTTTTGCAGGTGCAACTTGCAAAGGTGTGAGGAGGGGATTCTGCCAGGGAATTCTGCAAATGAAGTGTGAAGCTAAGGCAGACTCCTGGGAAAAGGGTGTGAGGAGCAGACAGCCTGTCTCCTTGTGGCCTGGGTTTGTCAGCATGGCTTCAGACATGGCTGGTGTAGCCGAAAAGACAGACAAGACAGATGAGATGGATCCCCAAGAGAAAATGTTTTGGTTTTGTCAATTGCCTCCTGGCGCTTGCTCGCCTCAGAAGTGTGTAGGAAGACTTTTCTTGGTGAGGTAAAGGGCTAGAAATCAGATTAGCTTGTCTGTCAAAAGAGCTGCCTAATTTCTAAAGAAATTGGGCCCCAGAAGCCGCCTAGAATCGTAAGATTTTATTGATAATGGAAATGTGTCGACTTTGCAGAAGTTGAAGTGGATGAAAGGAGACAGCTTCATTTTCCTCATTTCCCATATGCGAGTTTGAATGTTTAACCTGAATTCAGGACCGTAAGCATCACATCAAAGCCCACTTTGCACCAGGTGGAAAAACAGGCAGTAATCAAGTCCTTCTGTACAGACGACAGTTCTGTAAATTAGAATTTAAAAGGGCAAGTTAAAATTACAAGACTTTTACTGCACAGGGAGTAATAAGGTTTTAATGATGCCACAACTGAAAAAAGGTGGCATTTGAATCGTGGTTAAATCTATAGACACATGGATGTATATTCAGCTAGTCAGGAAACATAAAACATATACAGTACTTCTCAAGTCATGTAACCATTAAATGGAGGAGCCTTACTTGGATTAGGAGTTGGCGATGCTATACAAGGTAGATAGCTGATCTGGCCCGGGGTGCCTGCTATTTCAGTTGCAATTCACAGCAATTTCTTTCTTTTATTACAAAGGTGTGCTTTTGATGGGCAATAAATGAGAAAGCCTAAAGAATACACATATAACTCAGAGTTAGGTTTAAAAAAGAAAAAAAAAAACAACCTTCATCGATCGTTTCTTTCCATCATATAAATAATGTAACTCAAATGATGGACTTTTGTGTGTGTGTATGTGTGAAAAATTTAATAATTTCTACTGCAGTATTTGTTGTGGAAAGTGATCCTCAGCAGTGATCTCATCAGTTTCCTGATCCAGAGGACAAAAGTTTGGTGCTGCGAAAAGAGCTGAAATTGGATTTAGGAGCGCCTTCGCCTGCAAAGCATTGATCAGCAATCTTCACATCAGCTTGTGATAAGGCCACGAGACAAGGCGACGTGTGCTCTGGGCAAAGACTAAAACTTCACATTCTTCATCAAGGTACACTCATTACAAAATGGCTCAGAATTTAAATAAATATAGAAAGATAGAAAATTTCCCATTACAAGGTTTCAGACAACCCTGCTAGTGATGTTAATTGCTTACAGTAATCTTTCAGATATCGTATAAATTTACTCCAGTCCTTTTGGAATACTTGATCATGCTAGTTTCAGATTTTTCCTGTCAGCTTCGCCAGTTCTGCAAAGTCCATCATCTTCATCTGCCATTCTTCTTTCGTTGGTACTTCTTCTTGTTTCCATTTTTGGGCTAAGAGAATTCTTGCCACAGTTGTTGCTTACATAAACAGTATTTTATCTTCCCTTGGTATCTCTACACCCACAATACCCATTAAAAAGGCTTCTGGGTTTTTTAACAAAAGTCTTTTTAAACATTTTCTTTAACTCATTATATACCATTTCCCAGAAAGCCTTTACAAGGAAAGTATTTAGATTCAGGTAGATAGCCGTGTTGGTCTGACGCAGTCGAAATAAATAAATAAAATTGTCCAGTAGGTTTACCATACCCATTGAGTCAATCACCCATCTCCTACTACCCTTCTGAGACAAACTGCACCCCACCCTCCCACTATATATAAGGGCCTGGTGATTTTTGTTTCAGTGTATCTGAAGAAGTGTGCATGCACACGAAAGCTTATACCCAGAACAAACTTAGTTGGTCTCTAAGGTGCAACTCTAAGGGACGCAGGTGGTGCTGTGGGTTAAACCACAGAGCCTAGGACTTGCCGATCAGAAGGTCGGTGGTTCGAATCCCTGTGACGGGGTGAGCTCCCGTTGCTCGGTCCCTGCTCCTGCCAACCTAGCAGTTCGAAAGCACTTCAAAGTGCAAGTAGATAAATAGGTACCACTCCAGCGGGAAGGTAAACAGCATTTCCATGCGCTGCTCTGGTTCGCCAGAAGCGGCTTAGTCATGCTGGCCACATGACCCGGAAGCTGTACGCCGGCTCCCTCGGCCAGTAAAGCGAGATGAGAGCCGCAACCCCAGAGTCGGTCATGACTGGACCTAATGGTCAGGAGTCCCTTTACCTTTACCTTTAAGGTGCAACTTAACAATTATTTATTTATTTATTTTAAGGTAAGTATTTCTATGTGTGGAAAGCTCGGTCCTTTTACCCATGCAATGACGCAAATTAAATCAAATGTAATGGTTTCTCTTAATTGGCAAGTGTCAATTCTACAGGTGTTTTCAATTTCCTACCCCAAAGTTTTTGATCAGAGCGATGGGGTTGTGGGGGAACTGCGTGCCCTCTGCCCCACGACTTAAATCTTTCCCACAAAGCTGTCATTAGTCTACAGGTAGTAGTCAATTCCTTTAGAAATACTTGAATGATTGTATCTCAGAAGGAAGTCCCGCTTGCTCCATTAGTCCATGGCTCTATTTTTATTGCTCATAAATATGAGAGCCATTTGCCTGCTAGATGCTGATAACTTGATTAGATCTTGGGGCCTAGTCTTTCCTTATCCTCATCCCCCCTTCCTCCAACTGCTGTTTAAGAGACTGGCAGAGATTACCAGGAGCCACAAATTACCATCTCATTGTAACCAGGGGACTGTGATTTTCTTCAAAGATATTCAGGAATTTGCTTCAGCAATGGAACCTTAGAATGCCTTACATTCTAAGTAGAATGTTAGACAGCTGCGTTTATTTATTGGACAACGAAAAAACCATTTAGGCAATTCTTAAAACAGGTGTAGGAAGGTAGCTCCTTCAACTTGTGTCTACCTGTAAAAACCCTATGGAGAAAAGTAAGGGAATTCAAATCAGATATACTATATAACCCCTTTCCCTGCAATTCCTGAAATCCAAGCAGATGTGAATATAACAATATATTCCAGGCCAATCAATCAAGTTCATTATAGAAAATTATAATACAAATGAACTAAATAACATAGCAATTTCAATTGTCAATTCAACAATTCGTTATGCTAAATTCAGTTAAGAGATCAGTAGAGAAAATGTTTTCCAATACTTCTAGCAAGACAACAAGCAGTTTCTTCAGTGCTTCTCATTCATGACCAGATCATTAGCAAGCTTTTTTCTTGCCTAGCAACTGAAATCAAGGAAACCTGGAGTGCTTTTTTAAGGTTGGATGGTGCCCCTAAGCGTGATCATCTTAATTAATATTACCATCATTGCATCCTCGCACATTTCATTATCTGTCATAAATAAATTGTTGAGTATTTGGAGCATGCTAAAAAATACATAGGAACTGTTTTCCGAGTAAACAAGATAGGATCCTGCTACCTGTCAGGTGAGCAGGTGAGCACAAGTATTGAGTACAGATCAACAACCAGTATGTACGTGAAAAAACAGGCACTAAAATGGGCTGCCCTGGACTCCTTTAGGAATATAAATCTAAATAAAATTGGTGTCTGTTCAATAAAGGGGATTCACTCTCGTAACCAGATTGCGGAAAATACTGGACAGGAATTAAGAGATGTGATTTTATCGGATAGCAAACGTTTCTAAAGTTTGATATTTGTATAGAATTGATATTTTTGCTATCATAAACAAATGGTGTGAGCTGTTCAACCACGTAGCAGGTTGTCTTGGAAAGTGGTGCTCTCTCCTTTATTGGACATTGTTTAAGATGGATTGGTGGTTAGATGGCCATCATTGATGCTGTAGTAATACACTTCTTGCGTGGGCTAGGTGATATTTAGGGATACTTCCGACATTGGAGTAATATCCAATATGAGGGAGACTCATTGAAATCAATAGGCACAAGTCCCTTGACTTTGAGGAGATTTCACCCCTCCCATACCCAAGAATCTCCTGATCATCTCCTGATGGTCTCTGCTGACTCTCCAGAGAGCAGGAGGCGTGTCCTGCCTATCTACTTATTCTGCCCAGCAACATATCTGTGTGTGAGAGAGAGAGTCAGTCAGTCAGTGTATCGGAGAAAGTGAGAGTGTTGGAGATCCTAGAGATAAGATTGCTGCTAAGAGCAGCTGCAGACTCTCAGTGTAGCATTGATTTATGCTTAGAATATTCAGCTCTGTATATAGTTTTGTATCATAGTTGTAGTTACAGAATAAAAGGAAGATATTCTACAGAGCTGCTCTCCAAGTGGTTTATACTCTGCAAGACTCTGCAAAACTCTGCTGCGCAACGACTGTATTATTGAGACAGTGAATCCGGTGCTCTCAGCTCTGAGCTGTGAGTCCACAGCACTGTGACCGTTTCCTGTGAGAAGGAGGTCTCTGGCGGTGCTTCCCAGCTCGCCTAGCCCACTCGGGGTTGAGGTACATGAGTCCAGTTGGCGCACTGGCTCTAGGGTGATGCTGACAGACTTCAGTGGTCTACTCTGAGTACAACTTAGCTGGATATCACTGAGATAGCACTGAATACTTGCTTTGTTCATATGTACAGCATATATAAGCTATAAGTTATGGGGCAGCATACAGATACTGAAAATAAATACAAAATACTTCACTGAAGAAGAGAGGCTATCCCTACCATGAGAGGACGGTGGGAAACAAGGCTGCTATTTCTGTAAAATTGACTAATTACAGATGGATGATAACTTTTTGCCTCCTTTTTTGTTAGTCCTAATATCTAATGACATAAAAAAAATGTATTCCTCTACGCAACTGCAGCGGCCAGAATATTGATCGCAAAGAACTGGAAGGGGGAGAAAATCCTATCATTATTAGAATGGCAAAACAAACTGCGAATTGGTAGAAATGGCAAAAAATGACGGCAATTATTAGAGGCCACTCAAATCAGAGAATAATCAAAGAGTGGGATGGAGTGAAGGAATACATGAAAAAATATTGTTCCGGAATTGAAATATTAATAGGTAATGCGAAAAACGTTCAGGGGTAAGCAAGAAAATAACAATAGAAACAACTGAATAATTATTAAATTATAACAACACAACAAGATGGAAGAAATAAAATATTGAGATCACACATGGGTGAAGAGGAGTGGGGGGCATGTGGGAATCTATAATATTATTTATAATATAAATTTCCTAACTGCGATGTAATTACATACAGCAAAGGGAAGCCTAGAGTAATCATGTATATTTTAATTCAGGTAATCTATATAATAGGCTTATGTTAGAAAACGAATATGGATTTCGAATTTGATGCTTGTACTTTGTTTCTTTTTGGTTTTGAAATAAAATAAAAAACACACAACTTTTTACCTCCCTTACAGAAAACAAGAGTCCCTTTATCAAATGCTTGTGTTTGTCATATCTTTGATATGCTTTGAAAAATAATGCAAACAGTGCGTAGTTTGTGCAGAACAATAACAACAATTAAAAGTGAAAACCTGTATATTCACAGCTGGAGTGTTATCCTCTCTAAGGCACCTTCTGTAGTCAGCCAGATGATTCGGAGAGATGTCAATTAGGGTTGAAGGGAGAAGTGGCTGGGCCTGCCAGAATACAGCCTGTGTTCGCTGGGGAGTTTGACTTTCATACTGATTGAGTTTGCTCTCATATCAGCCGGAGGCCAGACAGGATTGTCAGCTCTTGATGTGTGCGTGCCCTTCCTTATCGCAATCATCAGAAGCTGGCCTCAAACGGGCAGACAAAGAAAGCGCTGGGAGGCAGACAAGATGACCCTGTTGACTTTCTCAATGGACCACAAAGAGCCTGCGTGCCTTTCTTGTTTACTTTCATCCAAATAAGTTGTTCCTTGGCCTTGGCACTTGTGAAGCAACTCGAGGCGTTTGTAATTCGCCACGGACTTCACAAAGCACACAAATTCAGTACGATGGGACTGTCTGGTTCTCAGCCAGATTATGGTTCAGCAAGACCGTAGGAACGTTCAGATTTCCTGAAAGGGGCTTGCAAACACTTTGCTCCTTTCCCAGTTCTTTTTCACTTTTCACTATGTTCACAAGGGGGCATGTTGTTGTTGTTGTTTAGTCGTGTCCGACTCTTCGTGACCCCATGGACCAGAGCATGCCAGGCACTCCTGTCTTCTGCTGCCTCCCGCAGTTTGGTCAAACTCATGCTGGTAGCATCGAGAACACTGCCCAACCATCTCGTCCTCCATCATCCCCTTCTCCTTGTGCCCTCCATCTTTCCCAACATCAGGGTCTTTTCCAGGGAGTCTTCTCTTCTCATGAGGTGGCCAAAGTATTGGAGCCTCAGCTTCAGGATCTGTCCTTCCAGTGAGAACTCAGGGCTGATTTCCCTAAGAATGGATAGGTTTGATCTTCTTGCAGTCCATGGGACTCTCAAGAGTCTCCTCCAACACCATAATTAAAAAAACAAGGGGGCATAGGACTTGTATTTCTAAACAGCCCCCCCCCATGCAGTGTGACAGATCACTTTTGAAACTGAGAAGAGTCTCTAAAGTGGTTTGCAATAGCCTGAGGTGGGGGCTTGGGAGGGCAAATGGAAATTCAAAGAAAGAAGTCAAAAGTCCCATTAGTTGTGCAGAATTTTTGTTAGGGGAGGAGCAGAACCACCGTTAGCTATGTATTTTTTAATTGATTTTTTTTGGGGGGGGAGCTGCCCCTCCCTGCCCCCCCAGCTACGCCCATGACCCTGGATGTCTTTAAAACAGACAAAAAGTGGACACTCACTGTCTAGTTTGAATTATAATTGTAACTTTGGCACCTCTTTCCTTTTTTACTGTTCTTAAGTCTCCCATTTCACTGCCCCTGGGGACTCAGGCCAGGCAGGCAATTTTCTCTTGTTTGTTCTTCCTTTTGTTGCAGAATACAAAACGGAAGACTTTTATTCCAGTCTTCTGGAGGTTGGCTCTGTGAAAAAGCAGAGGTTCTCCCCCAAGGAGTCTAACACAATCAGGTCATAGAGGAGATTTTATTAGCGGCGCAGCATTCCACGGGTTATTGTATGGCGATAACCTGGAAAGGGGCATTTTCCGCTTCCGCCATCCCATTTTGGAACCCTGTTCCACCTGCCTTTATCAAGAGAATTACAGTGGTACCTCGGGTTACATACGCTTCAGGTTACGTACGCTTCAGGTTACGTACGCTTCAGGTTACAGACTCCACTAACCCAGAAATAGTACCTCGGGTTAAGAACTTTACCTCAGGATGAGAACAGAAAATGTGCGGTGGCGGCGCGGCAGCAGCAGAAGACCCCATTAGCCAAAGTGGTGCTTCAGGTTAAGAACAGTTTCAGGTTAAGAACAGACCTCCAGAACAAATTAAGTTCTTAACCTGAGGTACTACTGTATTATTACTATATCACAATATAATACTATATTATACAGTGGAACCTTGGTTGTCGAATGTCATGGCCATTTGACTTCCGAAACGTTCGACAACCGAGGCGCAATTTTGCCGGTCGGCAAATTCCTTTTTTAAAAATGGAGAAACGTGATTCGGAATCCGTTCCAACTTCCAAAAAACATTCGAAAATGGAAGGTTGTAGGCATTTGGGTTCCAAATTGTTCAGCTTCCGAAGCGTTTGACAACCGAGGTTCTACTGTATATGCTACATGACTACTGCGGTTATTATTACCATGGCTATTATTACTATTCCTGCCATGGCTGCAAATATTTAACATTCATCAGCCATGAATGAGGTACTATACAGAAGATAGCAGGCACTGCAATTTGCAATAGAGGGACAAGAAAATGATAGGGGACAGTCCAAGAATTGATACATGAAGAATATATATTTGGTAAGGTAATTATCAGGTGCCAACAGAGGTATAGAGAAGATGAGGCATCAGTGATTCAGGAAATACTTTAATAACTAGCTACATTCCTCCTTTTTTTGTTTTCTTTAACAACGAGTCTTCAAGACTTGAAAGCTGACTCATGTAATTTATGTTTGCTCTCATTAAACCTATGATGATGTCGTTCCTGTTTGGGTTTTAAGGAGCGACTTGGAAGATAATATTAAATTTATCTCTGTAATTAGATAAGATAGATAAATACAGATTTCTAACACTGACACATTGATCAGGATGTCTTAGAACACTTAACATATTATCAGCCGAAAATGCAGGCGCAGTAGGTAAAAACATTGGGTTGTATTCAATTAACTTTCATTCAGAGCAGGCCAACTGAAATCAATATTTATAGCAAATATTATGGGCAGTATGGAGAGATACAAAATATGGTTTATGAAATAATATGCAGTTGAGAAGGTGGAAAATAGGAAGAATGGAGGGGAAGGTGGGAAGTCCAGAGATTCGGGAAAATCTCTAAATCTGGATATGTAATTTGTATTGTTATAATCCTATATTTGTAAAATCAAATAAAAATTATTTCAAAAAACCCCCCAAATGCACAAAAATGGTACTTTTAGGGAGATCCTTTTTTACATCAGCCCTGCCCTGCTGACCTCAGTTTCCACTTTGATAGATTGCTAGTTGAGCCACAAAGCCAGTTAATTTCAAGGGTGGTTCTTTCCAATAATTAAAGTCAATGGGCATTCCTCCCTCTTCTCAAGAAACGAAAATAACTATATACGGTATATATAAAGTATTTTTGCTTTTACGTTAATGATGTTCATCTCCGAAGATTAGTCTTATTTTCTCTAACCACTAGATGGCACTTGTCACCCAGTGTTTCTCAACCTTGGGTCTCCAGATGTTGTTGGACTACAACTCCCATAATCCCCGAGCTCTGGCCCTGCTAGCTAGGGATGATGGGAGTTGTAGTTCAACAACATCTGGGGACCCAAGGTTGAGAAAAGCTGCGAGGTTTTATTCATTGGAATAGCATAAGCACAAAGGCAGCTGTTGCTACATCCCCTGCTTGAGTTGAAACTCTTCCACCTCAGTCATCCTAATCCATTGGTAGGCAAACTAAGGCCCGGGGGCCGGATCCGGCCCAATCGCTTTCTCAATCCGGCCCGTGGACAGTCCGGGAATCAGCATGTTTTTACATGAGGAGAATGTGTACTTTTATTTCAAATGCATCTCTGGGTTATTTGTGGGGCATAGGAATTCATTCATCTGCCCCCCCCCCCAAAAAAATATAGTTTGGCCCACTACATTGTCTGAGGGACAGTGGACCGGCCCCCTGCTGAAAAAGTTTGCTGACCTCTGTCTCATCCAACTAACCAAACAACTCGGTTGTTTCTTACAATTGTGCATGGATACAGGCAAGTTATAGATGGTGATACCTAAAAGTCAACAAAAGACCTTCCACAATTTTCTTTTCTTTTCTGAAGCTGATGGAATTATCCCAGTTTATTAAACATAATCCATGCTTTCCAAATCCTAAGAGGAGGAACTGCTTGCAAGCAGAATGAGCATTGCTCTCAAATCAGAAAAGTACAGAATGGTAAGAGTATTCGGAATTATCCAAAGGGAGGGCGTTCCACAGGGCGGGCGCCACTACCGAAAAGGCCCTCTGTCTGGTTCCCTGTAACCTCACTTCTCGCTATGAGAGAACTGCCAGAAGGCCCTTGGAGCTGGACCTCAGTGTCCGGGCTGAACGATGGGGGTGGAGATGCTTCTTCAGGTATACAGGACCGAGGCCGTTTAGGCCTTTAAAGGTCAGCATCAACACTTTGAATTGTGCTCGGAAACGTACTGGGAGCCAATGTAGATCTCTCAGGACCGGTGTTATGTGGTCCCGGCGACCACTCCCAGTCACCAGTCTAGCTGCTGCATTCTGGATTAATTGCAGTTTCCGGGTCACCTTCAAAGGTAGCCCCACATAGAATGCATTGCAGTAGTCCAAGCGGGAGATAACTAGAGCATGCACCACTCTGGCAAGACAGTCTGCAGGCAGATAGGGTCTCAGCTGGCGTACCAGATGGAGCTGGTAGACAGCTGCCCTGGACACAGAGTTAACCTGCGCCTCCATGGACAGCTGTGAGTCCAAAATGATTCCCAGGCTGCGCACCTGGTCCTTCAGGGGCACAGTTACCCCATTCAGGACCAGGGAGCCCCCCACACCTGCCCGCCCCGCCCCCCCAAAACAGTACTTCTCTCTTGTCAGGATTCTATCTCAATCTGTTAGCCGCCATCCATCCTCCAACCACCTCCAGGCACTCACACAGGACCTTCACTGCCTTCACTGGTTCTGATTTAAAATACTTTGAAATGCCGTATTTTTTGCTCTATAAGACTTTTTCCTTCCTAAAAAGTAAGGGGAAATGTGTGTGCGTCTTATGGAGCGAATGCAGGCTGCACAGCTATCCCAGAAGCCAGAACAGCAAGAGGGATTGCTGCTTTCACTGCACAGCGATCCCTCTTGCTGTTCTGGCTTCTGAGATTCAGAATATTTTTTTTTCTTGTTTTCCTCCTCCAAAAACTAGGTGTGTCTTGTGGTCTGGTGCGTCTTATAGAGCGAAAAATACAGTACTTGCCAGAGTACAGTGGAATGTTGGTTCTCGTATGGCTTAGCTGACGAACAAATGGGCTCCCAAATGCTGAAAACTCAGAAGTGAGTGTTCCGGTTTTTAAAAGTTTTTTGGAAGTCGAACATCCGATGCGGCTGTTGGCTAATGTTTCCGGGGCGCCGGCACCAATCGAAAGTCGTGCCTTGGTTTTTGAACGTTTCGGGAGTCCAACGGACTTCCGGAACGGATTAAGTTCAAGAACCAAGGTTTCACTGTATAGCGAAACATGAGCAGGTTGCATCTGAGGCAATGGAACAGGCAGGTTTCCCTGCAAAACCCTTCACACCACCTCTTGCACTTTCGAGGACTCTGCAGGAACACTGTTACTGTAAACACGCACCTGCCAATTTTACAAGGCAGTATAACGTAGCTTTCTGTCTTCCAATTGGGATGCTTGAGGATTTCGATCGCTCCAGAGTTTAGCACAAACATAGGTGATTCATGCCTGCCAGAAAACTTCCAGATCAGAATGTAGATCTGTGGATTAATTCACAGTTATAGGAAGCTTTCCTCTGCATGGCCCAGTTAACTTAAGTTTTATGATGTGGTCCCAAGCGCTGCCTTTAAAAAAGAAAGAAATTTGTGTGAAGATGTTTGAGGAAGCAGCCGTGCTGTCACTTCCTGAGTAATTGTACAGAAAAACAAGATGACTGCTTCTATGTACCAGTGGGGGTGATTATTGCCTTTCCTGTACAATGTCCTTGCTAGGCTTGAAATTGAGGAGAGGAGAGGAGAAATAGGGCAGCCTTCAAGCTTCCTAGTAAAGAGTTACTTAAAAAAACCCTAAGATTTTTATTTAAAGTGAGTTTTTAAAAGGATTTCCCCATAAAATCCACCGAAATGGGATGGACTTCATGCACAACAGACATGAACCAACTTAGGTCCATCCTTACCCCTCAACCCTCTGGAGCAGGTTTTAGGGGCAGACATGAGGACACAAAAGTAGAGACATCACCTTGTCAACAAAGGTCCGTATAGTAAAAGCTATGGTTTTCCCAGTAGTGATGTACGGAAGTGAGAGCTGGACCATAAAAAAGGCTGATTGCCGAAGAATTGATGCTTTTGAATTCTGGTGCTGGAGGAGACTCTTGAGAGTCCCATGGACTGCAAGAAGATCAAACCTATCCATTCTTAAGGAAATCAGCCCTGAGTGCTCACTGGAAGGACAGATCGTGAAGCTGAGGCTCCAGTACTTTGGCCACCTCATGAGAAGAGAAGACTCCCTGGAAAAGACCCTGATGTTGGGAAAGATGGAGGGCACAAGGAGAAGGGGACGACAGAGGATGAGTTGGTTGGACAGTGTTCTCGAAGCTACCAGCATGAGTCTGACCAAACTGCAGGAGGCAGTGGAGGACAGGGGTGCCTGGCGTGCTCTGGTCCATGGGGTCACGAGGAGTCGGACATAACGACTAAACAACAACATGAGGACACAGTGGGGGAATATTGGTGAAAATGGATCTCCCTCCTCTGCCAGAGGCCTCCATGGGATCCAACGGATCTGTGCGAGGGACACCATTGGATATAAGCCCCAGATTTATTCCACGGCATAATCTCTTATCAGCTGCAGGGCTAGGAAGTATCTCGATTGTAGTATTTGGAGAGCTGCTTCTGGCTAGGGCAGGATTAGAGAGGCTGGTGGATTTGACCTGGCACAAGTCGACCTATTGGGAGTTTTAAGAGCACATATTCTGCTATAGCAAATTGCTCCCCTGCTCTTTCAAAACGAGAATTTTGATTATGTTTCTGTGACTTTCTTTCCCTCTCCCAAAGAACTGTTTGTCAATAAAACTGATGCCCTCCGTTGGCTTCTCTCTCTGCGAATGCTTAAGGTAGGCTGCTTGGCAACAAGAACATAACATACTTTTTTTTTTTTTACACCATCTCAGTTTGTAAAGTGGTTAAGGAACTTCATTTCACACAATTCGTTTCTTGCCCATGCCAGCATGTCCTGGTCTTGCTGCTATGGCAGGAATTGACGTAAACCGCTTAACGGTAGAAAAAGGGTTCGGGTATCCATGTGAACACGTGCCGGCAATGTTTCCTAAATGAAAAACGTAGAGTGTGGAGCAGCCCACTGGAAATGGTAGCGATACAGAGAACCTGTAACATGTTGTGAGAGCTTTGGGGCTGTGAGAGAGGGAAAGACATACTCTAAGGTATAAGCAATGTGTGGCAGAAACAAAATATTCACCCAGTCATGGTGTGCCGCTTATGATGGCATTAGGTTCCTAGCTGAAATCCGGAAAGCAAATATTCCCTCAGAATACAGATTAGACAGATTACATCCAGTTTATTTATAAAAAGGTTTGTACAATTAAATTATATATATATTTAAAATTTTACACCCTCCTTCCTTCATTTGATTTCTAAGGAAATTGGTCCCTGTGGTTTTACACTGCTGTCTCTTTCGACTCGGGCAACTGCGGAGGCTTAAAGTTTGTCACTTCTTTGAATGTGATGCCTGGGGAAAAAAGAAAAAAAAAAGAATTGCTTTCACATTCAGAGGAATAATGACTCACATCCCTATTTCTTATTGTGAAGTACCACCAGACAGGGAAAATATCCCACCCCCATCATTGACAGTGTGAGAGCCTCTGATTTAGCTATAATTAATTATATGTTAATAACATCTATATCAGGCATAGGCAAACTCGGCCCTCCAGATGTTTTGAGACTACAATTCCCATCATCCCTGACCACTGGGCCTGTTAGCCAGGGAGTTGTAGTCCTAAAACATCTGGAGTGCCGAGTTTGCCTATGCCTGATCTATATCTTCATTATTTACTATAATATTTTATATTTTTGCACCATAACACTCACTTTTTTCCTCCTAGAAAGTAAGGGGAAATGTATGTGCATGTTATGGAGGGAATGCCTATGGGTGGCATGCCTACGGATTTTCCTCCTCTAAAAACTATGTGCGTGTTATGGTCGGGTGCGTGTTATAGAGCGAGAAATACGGCATATAATCCCTATTATAGGTATTACAACAGGTCAGACTGGCTTGATGAATCAACAGCAGCGAAACCAAAACTATGCAAGAGGAGAAGGTAGATGACATGACAACTGAGTGGAGAGCCATAACTCATGTTGTCAAACACACACTTTGCAAACAGAAGATGCCAGATCCTATTTCAGGCATATCCTCTTAAAATTGCAGGAATTAGGGCTCAGAATGTCCTCTGCTTAAGACAGGAAGCTGTCCTAATGGAAACTGTCTACAATGGCTTTCTACATTACGTCTGCCATTCTTAGGCCAGCGATGGAGAACCTGTGCCTCTCCAGATGTCACTGGATATTGTTGCCATCATCCTAACTATCAGTCATGCTGGCTAGGGCTGATGGGGGTCAGAGTCCAATTGCACCTGATGTCCATAGATTCCCCATCCCTGGCCTAAGACCTGTTTCCCAAACATGGGTCTCCAGCTGTTTTTGGACTACAGTTCCCATCATCCCTGACCACTGGTCCTGATAGCTAGGGATGATGGGAGTTGTAGTCCAAAAAAACGGCTGGAGCCCCAAGTTTGGGAAACAGTGAAGTAGGTAATATGTGGATTAGCAGTCTGATTTGTTGCACAATACAAATGTTGATAAATAGGTGATAAAAATGGGGGAACGGGAGTATAATGGAAAGGAAAACTATACAGAACCAATGAGGGCTGGAGGGAGGAGGACACATATAGAAATTCACTGCATCGGATTTCTAAATTCACCTGAAGTATATTTTAATTATAAGCCTATTTGCACAAGAGCCCATAGATGTTTTCTGTCCTAGCCTGAAGATTGCCAAAATGTACCAAACGTACATTTCCACTCATCCAGGGGCAGATCCATGTTGTCAAAAGTGTCGTCGTATTTCTCTGCTTCGGTTTCCTCTTCAGGATCATGAATGGCTTCAAAGTAAGGATGCGCTAAAGCTTCTGCAGCCGTCACTCTCTTCTCTGCGTCTAACACCAGCATCTTCTCCAAAAGGTTCACAGCTGGATCAACAAAGGAGAGGGAAAGCACTAAGACCCAGCACGAAACATAATGATTTTAATTTTCCAGCAGCAGGTCAGGTTTAAGAAAATAATGCCGAGCTTAACTATGCTAATGGACGATCATATAGATCAGGAGTGGCTTTTGCAGTTTCAGAGGCCACTCAGTTCCTTGGGATTGAAGCAAATACATCCAGCTGCACTGGTTCCTGGTGGAGTACAGGGTCAGGTTTAAGGTGCTGGTTTTAACCTTTAAAGCCCTATATGGCCTAGGACCCTCATACTTACAGGACCGCCTCTCCTGGTTCGCCCTACGGAGGACCTTATGGTCCACAATCATACTTTGGAGGTCCTGGGCCTCAGGGAGCTTAGACTGGCCTCGACCAGGGCCAGAGCCTTTTCTGCTGTGGCCCCAGCCTGGTGGAACACTCTGTCGCAAGAGACCAGGGCCCTGTGGGATCTGACATCTTTCCGCAGGGCCTGCAAGATGGAGCTGTTGCACCAGGCCTTTGGTCCAGACCCAGTCTGACCCCCTTCCTTCTTCCCTCTTTCTATGGGACCCTGCATGTAAGTGGCCTCTTGGCTCCTCCTATTGGCCCACATGGGACCAGCACGGGTGGCCGGGCCTGGTGAACATTTAATATTCCTTACCCCTATGGTTGTGATTCATGGGTTCCCACCTGATTTGATTTTAAATGTGATTTTGAACTGTATTTTAATCAATTGTTTGATTTTGTGTTTTTAATGTATTATGTATTTGGTGTTAGTCACCCTGAGCCCAGTCTTGGCCGGGGAGGGCGGAGTATAAATAAAATTATTATTATTATTATTATTAATATTATTATTAGGTACGCCTAGAAGGAAGAGCGTATCCTTACAAATCACGAAAGTAGGGACAGCATTAGGCCATTAGGGTAGGAAGGGGAAGGGATTGCTGAAACAACAAGAGAGATTTTGCAGCTTTATTGACTTTCTGGAATACTCGAGATAGCCTTATAATAAAAAGTATATGATATAACGTTGGCTTCACATTATTTCTCTGAGTAGCTACTGGTGCAATATTACAATAAAACCAAAAAGATGAAGTATGGAAACTGTCACACAGCTTTTGAAAATATTTATTTCTGCCTTACTAATGAAACAGGGACGCGGGTGGCGCTGTGGTCTAAACCACTGAGCCTAGGGCTTGCTGATCGGAAGGTCGGCGGTTTGAATCCCCGTGAGGGGGGAGCTCCCATTGCTCGGTCCCTGCTCCTGCCAACCTAGCAGTTCAAAAGCACATCAAAGTGCAAGTAGATAAATAGGTACCGCTCTGGTGGGAAGGTAAACAGCGTTTCCGTGTGCTGCTCTGGTTTTGCCAGAAGCGGCTTAGTCATGCTGGCCACATGACCCAGAAAAACTGTCTGAGGACAAATGTCAGCTCCCTTGGCCAGTAAAGCGAGATTGGCGCTGCAATCCCAGAGTCGTTCGCGACTGGACTTAACTGTCAGGGGTCCTTTACCTTTTAATGAAACAGTAACATTCTCTTATACCACACCTTGCTTAAAAGTTGGCCGTCCTAATGGGAGATGGATTAATTCAGGTGGGGATAAATATCTTGTACAGAGGAATTTTCAGCTAACAGCAAAATTATTGGAAAAGCTTGTTAGAAAAGGACAGAAAGTATCTGTCCAACCTCAATTAAACTTAATTGTTCACTGCCATGCTATACCACACAGCTTTATTATTCGTGACATCCATCTATTTACTTACCTAAAGGATTTGCATACTTCAAGATAGCAGCAAAGTCTTTTTTCTGCACTTTTGGAAGGCTTTTGATATAGTTTTTTGCCTTGAAAGAAGCCAAAACAGGATGTTAACATTTACAATAAAGAAATGGCATCAAATTTAGTCTGCCCCATTGGGATTATTCTCAGTGCTATCCATGGAGTTCAAATTCAGTTGTGTCTCAGACTACTACATAATAATAAAAACGATCTTCCAAAACAAAGGTACCATGAAAATTACTATGAAAAAGCATATATGCCGTCTCCCACCTGAACTGGTGCAATCCACATGACATTTCTGAATCTGCACTATGTCCTTAAGAAATCAGAGAAAGCAAGAGCTACTTACATCTTGACTTTGCAGTTTCTGAACAAAATCTTGAGTTGGTGTGCCTGTTACTTTCATTATTTCTGTGAGCTGGTCCAGGTCTGAATGCCAAAGTCAGGAGTCAAATCTTCAGTATGTATGTCAAAATAAAAAAGCATGTTGTAACAGAACTGTTTTTTCTTGCTATTAATACTGGAAAATACAATGCGTGTAAAAAGGAGAGGTGTTTTAGACGGTCTTGGCTTCTACATGCTAAAGTCTACTTGTCTCTTATACCTTCTCAAAACCACAGCTGGCTAAGGATGACCTCTGAATACCATTCAGAGATAGCAATGGGGAGGACACTTCATAGCTCAGCTTTGGACCTGGCAGAAAAAATATGTTTGCACAAAGACTTGAATGAGATTATCACCCCTCTTTTATTGTCCATTCTGGGTCGTCCAACCACTGACACAGGGTCCTTTCTCTTGGCAGATCAAGATGAGCAGGTGACAGCAAAGGTTGCAAGCTCCACTATTTGACTATTGATTCAAAGCTCTAAAATGTATTTTATAGAATTGACTTTTTATTTCTATTCTTTGTATATCGTATTGGTGTTTTATTGCTATGGCCAATGGCTGACACAAATAAAGATTCATTCATTCATTCATTCATTCATTCATTCATTCATTCATGTTTCCACAAGCTTTTATAAGCCACATTAGAGCTCAGATAGTTTTATACTTCTCTTTCAAAACTGGTTATAAGGACTTTCTGCAAGCTTTTGAGGGCAGCCTTCCTTAGCTTTAGCTGTCCCTGACTTTCAGTAATACTTGCTGAGCTTCTATGTAGTCCCACAGCAGGGAAGGAAGGGACAGATACGAAGTTGTAAAGCATAGCCGGCAACCAAGTATATATGATTAACTAAAAAACCAGCCCTGTGTGCCAGGGAGTCTTACAAATGTGAATTTCTACTTGCAATTAGTAATGCAAAGCAGCCGTGATGTACTATTAAGTGTCCCTCTTTGCAAATTTTGGCCGAAACACAAACTTTAAAAAAAAACCCAGACATTTGGAAGCAAGAAGCTCAAGGGATAATTATTTGTTTAAAGTGTTTCTGAACTCGCACACTTTTGACACCCAGATTCTTACATACTTCTACATCTTATTATTAATATTAATATTAATACAATAATAATAATAAATTTTTATTTATATCCCGCCCTCCCCAGCCAAGGCCGGGCTCAGGGCGGCTAACAACAATAAAATAATACAACATTCTAAAATCATTTCATTAAAAAATTACTTCAAATCAAATTCATGGCAACCATTGGGCTAGAGTTCTGTGAAGATTGCCAAAGGAGGGAGTCAGGCTGTGCCCTGGCCAAAGGCTTGGCGGAACAGCTCTGTCTTGCAGGCCCTGCGGAAAGATGTCAAGTCCTGCAGGGCCCTAGTCTCTTGTGACAGAGCGTTCCACCAGATCGGAGCCACAGCCAAAAAAGCCCTGGCTCTGGTTGAGACCAGCCTAACCTCTCTGTGGCCTGGGACCTCCAAGATGCCAAGTGTTCGCCGTGAAAGGATACGATCGTTGCCTTTGAAGAGCGGCCTTCCCGTGATCATCTCAGCCATGATGCAGCCCACTGACCAGATGTCAACTGAAATACAGAAAATGGTTACGTTGAATTGCTGTGCGAGACCTTTTAAGTTCAGCTTATGCCTGTGCTATATGCAGAAAAACAAATCCTTTACGAGGCAAGGCACATAAAGTATTTTGGTTTGCAATTGCAAAATGTGCATTTGGTTTCTGCAAGAGGAGTAGCGCCTTGACGCAACCCAGTGTGCTTTTGGGGGAGCTGTGGAGGACTGGATTACAAATGTTCCTTTTCTACTTTCAAGAGTGAGCAACTATGGACGAATGCAGCAAGTTGATCGCTGTGTTGCACCCCGGGGAGGTAACTTCAGTGCTGCTTTCGCAGTGGTTTGACTTCACCCTTGGAGGCACATTCCATTGTTTCTCGACACAAATCATAGAACTGTAGAGTTGGAATGGACCATTTGGGGAGGGGTCATCTAGTTTAACCCTCTGCAATGCAGAAATCTTTAGCCCATGACCCTGAGATGAAGTGTCTCATGGTCTACTGACTGAGCTATCCCAGATGCAGATGCCAACAGCTGATTTATTGTGGAACGAGCATTCAAAGGCATCAAGTGACTTCAACAGAAGTGCGGTTGAGTAGGCAACCAATGGTTAGCACTCAAGAGAAAGGAAAAGGACTACAGCAGCGGTTCTCAACCTGTGGGTCCCCAGATGTTGTTGGACTACAACTCCCATCATCCCTAGCTAGCAAGGCCAGAGCTCAGGGATTATGGGAGTTGTAGTCCAACAACATCTGGGGACCCACAGGTTGAGAACCGCTGGACTACAGGAAAGGGTGGACCAATACTGGAGGCAGAAACAGCGTAATAATAATAAAAATGATGATGATGGTGATGGTTTGGTCAAGCAGATGGCTATAGGAACAGGAGTATCTGCCAGTATCTGCAAGACTGTATCTATTCCCTGGGACTGAAGTTGTTCTAGGAAGTTAATAAGGACACTGAGATAATGAGAAGGCAGGCTGAAAGCCAGGCATACCCCGAGGTAGCTAGATTGCCATATGGCAATACCTTGGAACCCATGAATGGTAGAAAACGTTCCTTGATTTCCCGAGGGGAAGCTGGAATTGTTTCTCAAGACACCTGGAAGGCCTCCGCGGAAGTTAACAGCTGCCTTCATTTTTGTTCCAGATATAAACAGACTGAGAATTGCAATTAACACAACAGAGATCAGGGGATTATGTACAAAGCAACGCGCCTTGGATGGTATTCCATGAGACAAATATAAGCACAGGGTAGCTTTGTGTAATGATGCCACTAGAAGAGCTCAAGTTACAGTGTTAATCTGAACACAAACACGACAATTACCTGTTTGTGTATAATGCATCCAGTTAAGTATAACTTCTGGGGCTCTGTACCACCTGGTAACCACGTAGCCAGTCATCTCACTATCTGTATGTCTTGCTAGCCCAAAATCCAGAATCTGTTACAGAGGAACCAAAGACGCATTCAATTTGCAACTCCAAATTAGTCATAAACACATCGAAAACAGGGGTGGCAGAGAAGCAGAACGCGTTAAACCGATGTTCTAGCACTGCAATTGAAAAAATCACATTGGTAATAAACATGCAAAATTACACTCCTGATTGCCATTATAATGCTGGGGAGGAAACGGTGCTGTTGCGCTCTGTTAAGCGAGAAGAAAAATACTTTTCGTCTTCGCTAAGAGGTCTGGATCGAGGGCTCTGTCCCAGCATCTGTTTTCAAAGCCAGAATATATGAAGCGAAAGGAAAATTAATCACTTTGAATGATGGTTTAAAGACCTATGGGGCTAAGATTCATGCTATGATAATTGGGTTGAGAAATAAGGGGCAAAATTTCACCCTTTTCCTGCTGCAGCCCCTAGTACCACCATTTCAGAGGGAAGAAAACAGCAAAGACCTGATGAAGAGAGCACAGCAGAGGTTATATTTTCTGAGAATCCTCCGGAAAAACAATCTCTCAAAGGACCTGTTGATGGCATTTTACCATTGTACTGTTGAGAGTGTTTTAACTTATGGTCTGCGTGTGTGGTTTGGGAGCTCCACGGTCTGGGGAAAAACAATGCTGTCCAGGGTTGTAAAGACTGCAGAGAGAATAACTGGGTGCACTCTTCCCACCTTGGATCAAATCTACGCTTCCAGATGTCATAAGAAAGCTGCAGAGATAGCGCAGGATAGTGCATACCCCGGAAATGATCTCTTTCAGCTTCTGCCTTCTGGAAGAAGGTACAGGGTTATAAAGACTAGGACTAGCCGCCTGAGAAACAGTTTCTATCCAAATGTGATTTTGGTTTTAAACGCAGCGTAAGGAGTCTCAATGGGAGTGTATTGTATTTTTAAAATGGGGTATCAGAGTTTTTAGGGGGCTAACCAGGTTGGGATAGCAGGCTTGTTGGTTTTGAATGTCTTATGTAGATCCCCCCCCCCAATTTCGTTGTTCTGTATGGGACAATGACAATAAAGAGTATCGTATCGTATTGTGGGATCCTGTGGAAAAGTCAGAATGTGGAAGGAAGGTGGTGCAGGGAGAATTAGTGGAGATCACCTCTCTTCCTCTTGCATTAAAGATGTTGCCGATAGATCGCCATTGCTTACTTAGCACCAACTAGGCAAAGAAATGTTAGTCATGGGTCCCAGAAGTGGTGGCAAGGTGCATTCTATACTTCTACTCTTAAGTCTCTTATTTTAAAAAGACCATACTCTGGCTGATGGGAACCATGCGTATCCACCAATATCTATGAGGTTGTGTGTAGGGATGATCGCGGAGTGGGGAGTGGGGTCCGGAGGGAGCACACACCCCACCCGCAGGCAGCCTCAGTCTGCCTGCACGCGTGACCTTGGGGTGCGGAGCACACACGCCCCTCACAGACAAAGCCATGCCTGTCTGAACACTGTTGCCTCTGTCTAACCTTTTGTGGTCTCAGTAGTCTGCGGTGCCCTGTCGGTAACCTTTGTCTCTGAGACCTTTTGTCTCCTTTGTCATACACTGTGCAAGGGGACAATGACGCGGTGGAAACAGGTGCCAAAATAATTTTGTACCACCCCACGATCTCGGGACCGGAAGATGTGTAAAGGTCACAGCCCAAAATGTATCTGCCTGGTTTGCATATTTGTCTCAATAAAAGGAGGCTCCACAGGGCTGGCCGGCAGCTTGCATGCAGCTCACCTGTGCGCAGCTCACCTGCATTATCAACTCCTGCCTCATGTCCATCACTTCAGTTGTGTGTACATGCTTTCCCACTGCACCCAGTTCGATACTTATTTATGGAGGTTTGTGCTCACAGACACTGTGGGATGGTCACCAGTGGTTGACAGCATCAGGCCGTTAAGCACGCAAAGGAATCTTAAACACTGTTGCGCTCTCTGTTGCAAGAAGTCCCAGGGCAGGATCCTTTCATAACTTGCAGAGGCTACTTTAAAATAAAAGGATAGCAGTCTGAGGCTGTATATGCAATAAGCATCATTTTGCCTGGTGCTCTGCAAACTGTCGCTGAAGCACAGGCTGCAGTTAGTTGCAAGGATTTAAAACGCAGTTACACCAGATCTGTGTAATATGATTACAAAGGCTGGCTGCAGTCACAAGCCCTTCAACCCTTCGGTTAAGAGACGGTAATTTTTCTACAGGGCTTACGCTTCACTCTTAAAATGTTTCAGGGTTAATAAGGTCTGCTTGTTTTGACAGCAGTGTTTTACACTACAATTCTGTCACAGATAATAGGTCTGTGGAGCATTGCTGATTTCTTAGAAGATGGATGTGCGACAAAGCAAAGTCTCCTCTTGGGAACTGAACGGTGTTTTTAAAGCATGAACCGTCAATTACTCAAACTTCCTTGCATTAAAAAAATAAAATAAATCAATTTTGTAAATCTTAAGTTTCCTATCTCTCTGTCAGCTGTAGTCTATTTTTAGGTCAAAATCTGATGTTTTAACCTTGGGTGTCAAGCAGGAAGGTTCCTGCTGAAACAATTAATTTCATTATTTATTATTTTATTTATTATTTATTTATTTCATATTTTGCTAAGGTCTGATTTCATAGGATGGGGAACCACTTAACTGCTAAATCTACATAATGTCTTCTTCTTCTTTGGTGATCACTCATAGCTGAGTAAGATTGTCTTCCATAAACACAGTTTTAACAGTGGTTCCACAAGTGACTGTGGAGGTCAATTCTGGATCCACACATCCTTCCATAGTGGGGACATTGGTTTCCGGGTGGGAGTTGATCATGGTGAGGGTTTGCCAAGCATGCCTTCCTCTTATCATGTTTCTCCCTTTCGTCCTGAGTTCGAGAGTCTTCAAAACCCGTGACACCTTTGATAAAGGCTGTTCTCCAATTGGAGCGTTTGCAGGCCAGTATTTCCCAGTTGTTTATACCACATTTATTTTAGATTTGCCTTGAGAGAGTGTTTGAACCTCTTTCGTTCACCACCAGCATTACGCTTTCCATTTTTAAGTTCGGAAGAGAGTAGTTGCTTTGGAAGACGATAATCGGGCATCCACACAACATGACCAGTCCAATGACGTTGATGTTGAAGAATCATTGCTTCACCACTTGTGATCTCTGCTTCTTCCAGTACACTGGCATTAGTTCGCCTGTCTTCCCAAGTTTACAGGCAACTCCCCAGTGACACAGGTATATGTTCTGGTTCCCCCACTTGCTAAGTGAAAACCACCTAAGTGGAGAGCACCCTCTAAACATTCCTGCCAGTCTCTCTCCAATCCAAAAATAAATACAGTGGTACCTCGGGTTACATACGCTTCAGGTTACAGACTCCACTAACCCAGAAATAGTGCTTCAGGTTAAGAACTTTGCTTCAGGATGAGAACAGAAATCGTGCTCCGGCGGTGCAGCAGCAGCAGGAGGCCCCATTAGCTAAAGTGGTGCTTCAGGTTAAGAACAGTTTCAGGTTAAGTACGGACCTCCGCAACGAATTAAGTACTTAACCCGAGGTACCACTGTAAATACTTGTTCTTGTGCAGAGGAATGAGCTGTGTTGGCCACGGCCACGCAAGTCGCCGGGGTCAAACTCCCTCCGCTCCCTCAGCAGGAGTGGCGATAATTTCACCCCGATGCCTCGGCAGGGCTGGGGCTGGTGCATTTTGTTCTTCTCTCCATTTGCCGGGCACTGGTGGCGGAGGGACTCAAGAGCGGCAGTGATTTCATTCGCGATATACAGCTGGGTGAAGGCGACATTGTGGTCTGGCCGTCAAACCGGTCCCGGGCGATGTATCGATACGCCACCCAGGTCTACTTATTTCCATCAAGAAACAGCAAGCACAGACTTAAGCACACATTCTTCGACGACAAATGCAAATTGAAAACAATCTCTCTCGCTCGCTGAATCTGACATCATTGCTAACCCTTCCCAAGTTTCGGCGCTGGCGACAGAGCCACTTGCAGTGAAACAACTGCTTTGTTTCAGAGAAATGCAGATGTCTACTTGGTTTTGATATCCTTGTTCACACTGAAAAGCACTTTCCCAAAGAATGGCATTTATCTAAAAGAGACTATTCATTATATGAAGGGGACCAGGGATGTTGTCTCTGCATACTAGGTTTTTTTTTCTGGCAACAGTAAGTGGTAATTCTAGTTCAGAGAAGTGGTTTTGTGGTTGTTTCTTTTTGAACTGCACAATTGAATGATAAAAGGCAGCAATACTTAACACATCAGTCGGATCAAATCACTCTTTTCCCACTTCCCTTTTAACTTAAACCTATTATTTTAACGAGAAAGTTGCAATTACATAGTCAATGCCATTCTATTAATGCCACAACTCAGCAGTGTGCTTGGAAGGGTTTGATCGTCTTCAGGTTATGGGCTTGGTTTTTTTTGCTGCTGCTGCAGCTTCCCAGCGTTCAAATGCAAATATTTTTATACCCAACACTCCCTTTAGCTCTAATAGAATATAAAATGTAGCTCGGCAGTTCAAAGATCCAGGAACCAAGTGACTGCTGTTTGTGGCGAGGAGACAAGCAGGAGAGAGTAAGAGGAGAGACTTCCAATCCCCGCACCATCTACAGCAGGAGTCGGCAACGTGCGGCCCGTGGGCCGGATGCGGCACACAAAAACCATTTTACCAGCCCCCGAGCCGCCCGCTTGGCAAGTCGCCCGAGCACTGCGCTAAACCGGAGCAGTGCAGTGTGGGGACTCGTCAAGCGGTGCCGAAAATTGTACCTGCGCATATACCAGAAATTGTGTCTGCGCGTGTCCAGATGCTGAAAATCGCTTCTGCGCAGGTGTGATTTTCGGTGTCACGCTGTGCCAGTCCGGCCCACGGATGATCTCTGTGGGAGTGATTCGGCCCATGGCCGGTAAACCTTGCCGATCCCTGATCTACAGCTACCCACTCCCTGCTAGTCTTGCACCAGCTGAGCTTTTCACCATTAGGCAAGCCAGTGCTAGCAGCTGAGAGCAGCTTTGACCTCTTTGACCTCTGCACCTGCAGCCAGTCTACATCTCCTGGCTGCAGCATCAGCTACAAAGCAGAGACAGGGCCAATGCTACAATTGTTTTAACTGTTTTAAATTTACATGGGGTTTGCATGTGTCCGGGAGGAGCTGGGGAGAGCAGTGGGGGCCCCAGTTGCAGTGATTCAGGAAGATTTGGTGTGAGAGGTGGGGCAGGCCGGGTAAGGGGCACATGGGGCAAGCAGTTAGTGATTGTGCTGTGTGCCAGACCCTCTTCCAACCTAGGGAACTGTGCCTGTCCTATCAGCCAGCCCTCAGGGGTGCGGGGGGCGCTGTGGTCTAAACCACTGAGCCTCTTGGGCTTGTCGATTAGAAGGTCAGCGGTTTGAATCCCCACGACGGGATGAGCTCCCATTGCTCTGTCCCAGCTCCTGCCAACCTAGCAGTTTGAAAGCATGCCAGTGCAAGTAGATAAATAGGTACCGCTGCGACGGGAAGGTAAATGGCGTTTCCGTGCACTCTGGTTTCCATCACTGTGTTCCGTTGCACCAGAAGCGGTTTAGTCATGCTGGCCACATGACCTAGAAAGTAGTCTGAGGACAAAACCAGCTCCCTCAGCCTGAAAGCGAGATGAGCGCCGCAACCCCATAGTCGCCTTTGACTGGACTTAACTGTCCAGGAGTCCTTTACCGTTTATCAACCAGCCCTCAGGTCTGTGGCTGCTGTAGCTGAATGCCAAGTTGGCTCTGAGTAAGACTTGCCTTATCCATTATCTGATTATGAATGAGGAAGCCAATCTGGTCTGCATCACTGAGACCTCAGAGCAGGAGGAAATTGGTCTCACCCAGCTGTGCCCACTCAGTGCAGCATCAACATAGGAAGTGAAGTTGCTTTAGTCTCTCTTTCTCTCCCTCCGGGCTCTCTGTCCAGTTGGGAACATGTGTTCCTGGCCCTGGGCAACTGGGATGGATTAGGGATTCTGCCGGTTTACTGCCCATCTTGCTGCCTAGCAGTCTTCCTGACACAGCCGGTCTCAGAGGCGATATTGAGGACTCCCTGACTGCTGGTTTTGGGAGGGCGTCAACAGCCACGCTGAGGTGATTGGCTCAAGAGCTTTTTTTTATATATATAAAATTTTTATTGGTTTTTCACCTTTTATAAAGACAAAATACACACAGAAAAGACAAAAGACAAAAACATGTATAATTTCAGAAAATCCTACTTTCCTAACCTTGTTCCCTGACTTCCCCCCACCCCCCTTCATGCATCCCAATTCCCAGAATTATGTCAGCAAATTGGTATTTCTCCTCTTAACCATCTTAATATTACCTCTTTTATAATGAAAAATAAATTTTTCCTAAGTTGGACTCAAATTCCCTTCCATCGATTTCCCATTTTGTTTTATATAAAGGTCATATTATCTGAACCCAAAGGTCTTGAGTGTTTTTAAAATTCTGTTCTTCCCTCCCTCCCATCCCCGGTTTTCGTCCCTTCCCAATACATGTCCAAAATAGCAGTTCTTAGCCAGGGTTCCTCACGTCCGAGGCTTTCAAGTCTCTTTCAGTCCCTCTCCGCCGGTCTTGTTGGTAATCCTTTATGTCGGTCGTCGAATCTCGAAAGAGTTCTATCACCATCCAGCCATATTCTCTTCCCACAAGGACATTTGGAAACAGCTGCTGGAAAATTTCCACAAGGCCTGCATCTTCAGAGTCAGAGTCAAAGTGGAGGCCCCAATCATATTTCTTTATTTTAAGTTCCTGTATTCCATAAACTCCCGGGGCCTCCTCCTTCGTCTTTTGCATCTTTCGCAGATTTGTGGTAGATGTAATCCAAAAGTCTCCTTGCTTATATTCCACAGGTGTCAGCTTCTGGTTGGTACTTTCCAACTTTACTTTCTCTTTTTCTTGTTTAGTCTCTTCCACTTCTTTAGATATCATTTCCGATTCAGCTGTGGATTCTTTCTCATTCAGGTCCTCAATACATTCAGCAGAGCTGCTTGTTCCAGAAGTCAAGGTCATGAGTTGTTTATTCATAGCCAGACTCTGCTCTTGTAAGATTCCCACCAAATGAAACATTCTTTCAATTTCCACTAGTAACTTTCCATCCACAGCCATTGTAATTTCACAGAGTTCCCCCTAGAGGGAATCTGGTTACTTGGTAATCTTTCTCCAACAATCCTCTAACTTATTGTTGTTACTTTGTTTCCAACAATTTTAGTTCAGTTATAACTCATTTTAGTCCAGAGGGATCTTAAATAACAATTTTTCCGCTCTAAACTGTCCGTTTGACAGCTTTGACAGCTGTCAAACTCCGCACCTCTTCCACAAGCTCAAAAACAGGACGCTCCCGGGCCCGGGAGGGGGGGTTGTTTACAACAAAAAGATAGCTTCCAAAACTCCACTCTCCAGCTCAAAATTTCTTTTTGCCAAATCTTGGAAGTTAATGTCTTTTTTTTTTTTTTAGCTCACCCCACAAAGGGTAGGCTCTCCAGCTTAGTTCTTATATCGTTGCTTTAGATCGTCTGCAGGAGGGGGGGGGTGGGGACTTCCTTTTAGCACCCCCCCCGGTCGTCTCAAATTCACGGGATAAAATTCTTAAAGTCCAATTTCGTCTTACTCACGGGTTGTTCTTTTCAGTCCGAATTTCAAGGAAGGGAGTCAGCGCTCTCCGGTCCTGGCTCGCGGCTTCGCTCAACCGAGGTAGCGATCGACTCTCAGTGCCACGCCACCCTCCGTATCCTCTCCGCAGCCTTTAAAAAGGCTCTTCGTGGATCGGGGGGGCGCTTAAGGCGCCCACCGAGTCTTCAGTCCGCAGGCTTCAGCGCCTGTGGTTTTTAAGGGTCCCCGCGTCGCCAGCGCGGCAAGACCCGTCCTCAGTTGAGCCGATTCCCTCCGCAGCTCGGAGGGAATCCGCCATTTCCAGATCGCGCCAACCCGGAAGTCGATTGGCTCAAGAGCTTTTGCTGCAAGGGAAATAACCCAACTGCATGCACAGAACGAGCAATTTTAGTTTTGGAAAGACAGTAAGAATGTTGAAGTAAGAGTGTTTCCAGTTGGTTCCAAAAAATGTAGATTTTCTTCTTGGCACTTTAATGACACTACCTCAACCCAGTAGCACTGCAATTCCTGCTTATTATTTCATGCAGCTTAGTAAAGTGCCTCTGGCAAAGTTTATTCCACGCAAGCAAATGCTCAGCTCTGCATTCCTCATTATAAACAATGAACCTCGCAGCATCTTGGGTGAAGTCCAATAATTACCAATGAAAGCCCTCTAAAAAAAGCAGCTAATTGCCTATGGTGCAAGCAACCTTACCTTAGCCAGTAATTATGAATTATGTTATTTCAGGCTTCAAGACACACTGGGCTAGTTTGGACAATTGTATCTCGATTTAATAAGCCAAGATATGAACAGGCCTTGTGGGCGCACACAGAGCCCTTCATGTGAGGAGGCAAAGCTGTAAAGTTCTCAATTATAATTTCTGATCTGGGAAGCTATGGTTAATAGCTTCGGAACACACCATGGTACAGTGGAACCTTTGTTTTTGAGCGTCTCAGAAGCTGAATGCTTTGGAACTCGGATACTGAAAACCTGGAAGGAATTGCTTCCATTTCTGAACGTGCCTCAGAAGTTGAACGGCTTCCGAGGCGTGTTTCTCAATTTTCGCCATTGAAATTGCTGACAGCCCTTTGCGCCTTGGTTGTCGAACGTTTTGGAAGTCAAATAGTCTTCCGGAACTGATTACATTGGACAACCGAGGTTCCGCTGTATTAAACTTCAAACGGTGGCTCAATACACTGGCTATATCAAACCTGTCAACTAGTTTCCTGGATGGAATGAAATGGGTAACCAGAGTTAAGCAACCTGTTTGTTGGCTTGCTTAACTCATTTCTGCCAACCCTTGTGAACTTATGACCCAAACACTGCCATTATTCTATAACTTCAGAAGACATTCAAAGGAACTACCACAAAATAATTATATACAGTGGTACCTCGGGCTACAGACGCTTCAGGTTACAGACGCTTCAGGCTTCAGACTCCACTAACCCAGAAATAGTATCTCAGGTTAAGAACTTTGCTTCAGGATGAGAACAGAAATTGTGCTCTGGCAGCGGGAGGCCCCATCAGCTAAAGTGGTGCTTCAGGTTAAGAACAGTTTCAGGTTAAGAACGTACAGTGGTGCCTCGCAAGACGAAATTAATCCGTTCCGTGAGTCTCTTCGTCTTGCGTTTTTTTCGTCTTGCGAAGCACGGCTATTAGCGGCTTAGCGGCTATTAACGGCTTAGCGGCTATTAACGGCTTAGCGGCTTTAAGAAAAAGGAAACAAACTCGCAAGAACTCGCAAGACGTTTCGTCTTGCGAAGCAAGCCCATAGGGAAATTCGTCTTGCGAAGCGACTCAAAAAACGGAAAACCCTTTCGTCTAGCGAGTTTTTCGTCTTGCGAGGCATTCGTCTTACGGGGCACCACTGTACCTCTAGAGCAATTTAAGTTCTTAACCCAAGGTACCACTGTACTACCCTGCACCACCCTCCTTTTGAAAGCTCCTATCACATTAGTTCCGAGGTCCTACTACCAAATCCCCCCACATCCATTTCTATATCTATACTTCTGTAAGCCCAATGTGTTCAAATTTCTTACCTTCAGTTCACAGTCTTCGTTTACTGCTAGATTTCCAGGTTTCAAGTCCTACAAATATATTTAAAAACAAAGAAATCTGAGATGAAATTCTCTTCAGGAAGAACGCATTTAAAATAAAAATAAAAACCAGTACTTCTTCCAACGGAGGGCATTGTTTAGGGCAGGGTGGGGAATGGGTGATTGGCCAGATAGGTGTGGTAGACCTGTTGCCGACTGTTAACGACTGCAGTTGGTCTTACAGGAAAAAGCAAGGGATGAGATGGCCAAAGATAGCTTTATCATGTATAATGAGATAAGAATCCAATGTCTCTATTCAGTTGCTGAATTACAACTTATTACCAAACTTAAAACCATGGAGAACTGGTCTGAATCACCCATTCCCACCACCCTTCTGAGTAATACTCCTCCCCACTCTCTCACTATATATAAGGTTCTGGTGACTTCTGTTTCAGTGTATCTGAAGAAGTTTGCATGCACAAGAAAGCTCATACCGAATACAAACTTAGTTGGTCTCTAAGGTGCTACTGGACATTATTTATTTTTATTTATTTCTTGATTTCTGATAGTGTCAGAACTTGAAGTGGAAATTGTCACATATCCGGAAAACAGCCTTATCCTGTATCTAAGGTCAGGGCACATCAAACCTAGATGTAATCTAGGACTAATGCTATTCTAGGCCTGAAATGCCTAGGTTAATGACACAGGTTCAACTTAGGCACCTTTTATTTTATAATACAAGGCTGCACACTTATAATTTATTATAACACTTCCACTAAGCAAACCCAAGAAACCACCTACACACAGTGAGCTTTCCTGGTACTTAACAACAGGAATATCACTCCCCACATTGTGATACTTACTCTAAAATGGCAATAATTTCTGATTTAGCTACAAAAGCTTGGCGTTTTAAATAGTATTTTAAGAACATACAGAAGAAGCCAAAACATATCAGACATCTACAGAACAAGCAATGCGTATTTTCCTAGTCATAGCAGATACCTGTTCCTAGGTCCTAATTATTAAAACCACGTAATAAAACAGTTACTCTTCTTTGTAGTTCTTTTTCTTCTTACCATCAACAGGATGAAAAATAGCATGTGAATATGTGTGAACCTTCCCCCCTCTAATGGATG